>NC_134185.1:1109676-2474021 GCF_964188355.1 Buteo buteo
AGAGAATTTCAAGTGTTAATTTTAGCATGGCTAATGATTACCTAAAGGGGAAGAAGGTTTTCTGCTAAAAAAGGCTTCTCAGCCTAAAAAGAAAGAGGCATTTTAAGAAGCAGAAGCTGGAGTCCAAATTTAGATATATTTAGACAAGCCAGAAGGCCCTTATTTTTTTAAAAAGAAAGGCTAACTAGCTATAAAAAAGCTTTGTAGTGTTCTATCATATTCCTAACCATCGCTTGAAAACTTTAACCCAATATTGGTTGTCATTCTTTAAAATGTGCCATAATCCAAGTTTCACCAGTACTGCAGGAATCACTGAGTTCTGCAGCCTGGATTATGCGGTGTCTTACATTAGATGATTGACATTGTCCTTAGAAATCTTCAGCCTTAAAAGTCTGCAGCCCATATATCGTATGAAAAGATCCAGACCTGTAGTGAAAGCAGTTAGTGAGAACCACCTGTTAAAAACCATAGAAATGTCCCAAACTGCCTGCTAAACAAAATAATACTCTCTACCTCCTGCAAGCTCATTTCCTCCTGTTGCTGCTCTCCCTGCCAGAAACTCCTCTGCCCGTGCATGTGTTTTGACAGGTGGCATTTCTTTTTCCACCTCCTTACTTATGCGTCGGGTTGGCAAGCTCTTTTGCTGGCCTGGTTTTTGTCCCAGTTCAGATTCTCTCTCCCTGCCTCCAGACCTGCTTGTTGTCATCTTGTGCCAGACCACTGGAAAGGTGTCTGGACCCAGAACTGCCTTCCTGCTTCTCAGGGCGTTACACGAGGGGTCTTTCCACAACATTTGCAAGTAATGCCAATATTCTACTAAGCTCTGCCCGAAGGACTGCGACTCACTTTTCTGGCATTATAAATACACCTGACATTATAAATACATCTGGGTAAATTGCTGAAGATTAAACACTTCAGTGGGAATTTTAAGTTTAAAAAGACCTTTGAAGCTAAGTACAGGTCCACCCCAGGGAAAAAAAATTAGCATTCCTTTCAAAAGACATGGAAGGTCTTGGCTAGCCTTTAGTAAATGGCTCTAAATTAATCAAAGCAGGGTTTTGGACAACAACAATGCCGTAAACATCCTGTGTGTGTGCATGTTGCCATCTGCTCTGGTGGTGAGAAGACTTTTCAGGTGGTGAATTTAGGAAAATTGTCACTGTTACAGCTCCAAAATTTTGCAAGAGATGTTTTCAAAACGTTTTAAACTTTGTTTTTTAAAATAACAAAAGGAACTTTCTTCAAAAAAAATTCAGAAAAATGTTGAATTGTCCTGTAAGCACTACAGATTAATTAAAGAATGACATCTCTATTAACCTCTGCAGGACATTTGTCCAAAGAGGATGAAAAATCTCACCTTTTTTCTGTTGTTGCATCCAAGAAGAGAATCTTTCCATTGAATGAAAAAAATTATGGAATTCACTTAGTAGTTTTGGGGTTAAATCCTAAAAGGAAGAAAAATATATATCCACAGTCCTCTGTAGGCATTTTTCAAATTAATAACTAGCCTGCAATTTCTAGTATATAGATTCAATTCAGCAGATTTTAAGGGAATTAATAATATCCTCAGATTAGCACTCTCTTGAAATTTTAAGGCTACTTGTTTCTGAAATAGCCATAAGTATGACATTTATCAAGACTGCCCTGACAATCAAATGAAAAACTTTTTGTCTACTGACAATTGAGGTAACTAAAAATTTTTGGAAAAGGTTTTTTATTAGTACGGAATAGTTCAGACACAGTACAAAAACAAAGCGGATGAGAAACAGTCTGCTCAGATCAGATATAAAAAATAGGTATTAAAAGAGTTCTATGACCTGCAGTGAAGAAAATGTGATTCCTGCTTATTGTCCATTTTCCTGTTCTTAATTCTTTGACTTTTTTCACCCTTATGTAGCCTGTCAAGTTCCCTAGCAAAGAGAAAATATAAATTAGTGCTATAGTAGTTTAACAAAGATATTTGTTCTGTAAACAGAGAAACTATGTGAGTATAAAAAAAGGATTGGGAAAAGAGTCATCAGCACAGATGTTTGAAATTCATTCATCGATGTCATTTCACTTGGACATCAGCTGGTGGAATTTTTTCACGCTCTCATATGCTGTCATTGTTGGCACACTTAGTGGGTGTGCTTACCATACTCGCTGACCCTGATGCTCAGCAGAGTAAATTACGTCATTGAACAGAAGTGGAGTGAGTGGATGTTTTTTAAGGGATCTAAGGGAGATCTTCCTTTTAGCCATATTGCTACTGCCAAGCTCCTCAGCACCTCTGCCCAGCTGCAACTGTATTTTCCTGGGCACAGTGCTGGAACGTTCCCCCATTTCAGAAGAGCCTTTTGCTGCCGGATGAGTCTTACGTTCATGATTGAAACTGAGTGTATTGGTTTTATGTGGCAAGGTTTTGGTAGCGGGGGGGGTTACAGGGGTGGCTTCTGTAAGAAGCTGCTGGAAGCTTCCCCTGTGTTCGAGAGAGAGCGAGCCCATACCAGTCGGCTCTGAGACGGACCCGCCGCCGGCCAAGGCCGAGCCAATCAGTGATAGTGGTAACGCCTCTGTGATAACATTTTTAAGAAGGAAAAAAAGTTGGGAGAGAGAGAAAACAGCCGCTGGAGAGAGGAGTGAGAACATGTAGGAGAAACAAGCCTGCGGACACCAAGGTCAGTGAAGAAGGAGGGGGAGGAGATGCTCCAGGCGCCGGAGCGAAGATTCCCCTGCAGCCCGTGGTGAAGACCCTGGTGAGGCAGGTTGTCCCCCTGCAGTCCAGGGAGGTCCACGGTGGAGCAGATATCCACCTGCAGCCCGTGGAGGACCCCACGCCGGAGCAGGTGGGTTTCCGAAGGAGGCTGTGACCCCGTGGGAACCCTGCGCTGGAGCAGGTTCCTGGCAGGACCTGCGGATCTGCGGAGAGAGGAGCCCGTGGAGCAGGTTTTCTGGCAGGACTTGTGACCCCGTGGGGGACCCACGCTGGAGCAGTGTGCTCCTGAAGGACTGCACACCGTGGAAAGGACCCATGCTGGAGCAGTTCGTGAAGAACTGCAGCCCGTGGGAATGGCCCACGTTGGAGAAGTTCGTGGAGGACTGACCCCGTGGGTGGGACCCCACGCTGGAGCGGGGGAAGAGTGTGATCAGCCCTCACCCTGAGGAGGTGAAGCGGCAGAAAATAACGTGTGATGACCGTAAACCCCATCCCTGTCCCCCTTGTGCCGCTGGGGGGGCTTGGTGGAGACATCCGGGAGTGAAGTTGTGCCCGGGAAGAAGGGAGGGGTGGTGGGAAGGTGTTCTGAGATTTCGTTTTATTCTCTCATTACCTTACTCTGGCTGATCTGTAATAAATTGAGCTAATTTTCCCTAAGCTGAGTCTGTTTTGCCCGTGACGGTAATTAGTGAATGATCTCTCCTGTCCTTATCTCGACCCGCAAGTTTTTGTTATATTTTTCTCTCCCCTGTCCAGCTGAGGATGGGGGAGTGATAGAACGGCTCTGGTGGGCACCTGGCGTTTAGCCAGGGTCAACCCATCACACTGAGGTATGTTGTTAAGGAAAAAGGAATTTTAAACAGTACGGGTAAGATCAAAGATGATGTTTTCCAAAGTGAGCCAGTTATTTAGGAAGGCGGTTCCTACTTCAAACATGACTGCCACATTGCGAGTCCGGTTTTCAGAAACGGTACCCAAATCCACAAGTTGGGCTGCCTCCGTACTGCCAGTTTCTTACTTGTGGCGTCAGAGGTGAGACTGTCCTTCCTTCACTTCGGGGGACACCTCACCCGGAGGTCGGCGTGCCTGCCCAGGGCTGTGCAGATCAAGAGTAGGCGCACACTGAAGCAACCCGGGGTTCCCACCTCGCTTGTGCCATCGGGTGTCTTCCCCATCGGCCGCGGGTTTTGAGGCGGGCTGGGACGTGCTTGAGTCTTTCAGCAGCGCAGGCTCAGGGGGCTGCCGCGGGACCGGCTGTCGGGTGAACCAGCGGGCACTCTGCTCCCTTCTTCACAGCTGGAATGCTGTACAGTCAGGAGCACACTCCGGAGTCTAACAGGGGTTCTTCTACAATACATCAGCACCACAATTCAGAGCCGAGTTAATATTTTTTCCAGCGTATAGTACATTGCCTTAAAAAGGAGTTTTAGAAAGAATGAAGTGAAGTGTATAGTCTGCAAACATCCTGTCGTGGTTTAACCCCAGGCAGCAACTCAGCACCACGCAGCCGCTCACTCACTGCCCCCCCATCCAGTGGGATGGGACAGAAAAATCAGGAAAAGAAGTAAAACTCATGGGTTGAGATAAGAACCATTTAATAGAACAGAAAAGAAGAAACTAATAATGATAACGATAATAAATTACAACAGAGATAATAAAAGGATTGGAATGTACAAATGATGTGCAGTGCAATTGCTCACCACCCGCCAATCGACACCCAGTTAGTCCCCAAGCGGCGATCCCCCGCCCCCACTCCCCCCAGTTTCTACACTGGGCATGACGTCCCATGGTATGGAATACCCCTTTGGCCAGTTTGGGTCAGCTGCCCTGGCTGTGTCCTGTGCCAACTTCTTGTCCCCCTCCAGCTTTCTCGCTGGCTGGGCATCAGAAGCTGAAAAATCCTTGACTTGAGAATAAACACTACTTAGCAACAACTGAAAAAAAAAATCAGTTTATCAACATTCTTCGCATACTGAACTCAAAACATAGCACTGTACCAGCTACTAGGAAGACAATTAACTCTATCCCAGCTGAAACCAGGACATCCTTAACCAAAAATCCAAAAAATAAACCAAGATTAGAACATTGAAGAACCAGATGACTTATTTTGAATTTTAATTAAATATCTAATAATTTATATTTAAATATTTAGCTTCAACCAACTTCTTTTAACTCTGAGAGAGCCTATATTTAAAATTACAGATCTTAAAACTCAAATTTGCAACAGAAAAATAGCCATAGGTAAACTAAAAATGGAAACTGGACTACAACACTCCAAGCACTTTATTCCAGGTTATAACAGTTTTGATTTTGATATTGATTGTAGTTCAAACCAAAAGCCAACATTTTTCTCTTTTCAATTTTGGGCTTAATATTGAATCAAAGGAAGTTTATTGCCTTTCCAGGTGTATAATAGGTGTCATCAGAGGTAGATAGTGTGTGTAAGAAAGAGGCTAACTTTGTAAATTGGATAATCTTGCAATACTTCTTGCTAGAAGTGTCGTAGACTAACAAAAAAAGTATCAATGCATATATCAGTGTAACATACTGTATTACAAAGAGAAGCTTATGAATGCTAGACATAATTAAACACAGCATTGATAAGCAAATATATCATCATAAATGAAACATCAAACACAACAAGGGAACTATGAAGAGGTATTTTAAATATATAGGAAGCAAAAAATCTGTAAAGTCTGATACTTCAGGCAATTAATGGAAACAAGGAGGAAGTTTGACAGGTGTTTATATTAATATTGCTAAGTGCTCAAGTGAAGTCTTTGCCTTCAGAACGGAAGCTTATTATCAACACTTGAAGTTTGAATATAATTTGCTAGAGGGAAGAATTATTGTAATAGCACAAAGGCAAGTAGCTCAACTCAGCTTGTTGAGTTCAACACAGAAGTGGTTTAAAATTCTCTGAAGTCCAATTACAATTACATATTTTTACAAATCATACAGTTGAATCTGGAGCCCATGAAGTGGATGGGGAGGAAGGAAGTGGTATTTCTAGGTACTTTTCTTGTCTGATACTCTGAGGCAACACCTTGATGTATATACTACATGGCATGAAAATGTATGAAGCAACAAGTTAGCCTTCCCCCACATTGTGCTGCTTCTGAGACCATTCTCTGAAAAGAACAACTAATCAAATTAGTTCACATTACATTAGTTTAAATGTAATGTTGAGATCTGTTCCTGCAAATTGGAGACATCACCTGTAATTCTGCCTATAATGTAATCTGTAATATATACCTATGATGTAATCAAAAATTAATACAAAGAATTGGGAGGGTTCCTTTTCACTGCAATGAACTTTTGTAGATGTTTTGGTGTCACCTTTTAGCAGTAAAAGTTATACTGCAGAGCTAATCCGAAATGAGTTATAAAAACAAGTACAGTACAAACCTTTCTGGAGTTCTTCAGAAACAGCTAAGGTCAGAAATTTCAAGAGAGTTAAGCTCTCACTTGGCCCACAAAAGTCTAGTATTTTTTAATGCTTTGTATCTTGTTATCATTTGCTCTTACTGGGAACTGTTCAAAGCAAAACTCCTTTGACAATCCAACCTACAACCCTGTTTTACTAACATGCAAGAATAAAAAGAAAGATTTTCTCAGGATTTTCAATATGCACTGTAAGCAACTGTTAACAACAGAAGAAAGAAATTAAAATTTGTGCAAAACCTTTTAGGTCTACGATTCAGATGAGTTTTCTGAGCACTCACACTCTTTCACACCTTCCACAAAAATGAAACCAACAAAAAGAGGCACTGTACACCCCTTGGTCAGAAGTGATATATTTGAACTCTGTAAGTCCTGAGCCTGAAAGTTTACCCCATATGGAGATTAATGATGTACCAATATTCAAGTACTACAAATGGGATTTGAAAAAAAATATAGACAAAGTCTTTCACAGTTATGAGTGACTGAATACATTTTTTACTTTTCTATATCTTTTTACTTTTGCTTTTGTAAACCTGGAACTCAACTTGCTGGCAAGTTTACCATCCACAGTCTGACTTAGATGCCATCATTTTGTAAAATTCTCCCTTTTATCATTATATGTGAAAAAGAGAAAATATAATTTGAAGCAATCATTAGAAACAAAGAATGATAGGCTAACACTATTGTCTCCTCAGTGATAGGATTTTGTTATTAGAAGGAAACGTTTGCCTTTCTCCCCTTGAAAAATGTGGCTTGGATTAATGGAGTTGCCTTTTCTTCAAGAACTGGCTGGTTAATACAGTGGAACTGATCCATCCCATTAGAGACCCAGCAGAATCTTCACAGCAGATGGATGCTGCCAAAAGAAGATGACAGAATTTCCCAGAATATATATGGGGTGTGATGAGAGTCAATCGAGCTAGGAAGGAGACTCAGAGGAGACCCTTCAAAACTATTCTTAGTTTAACTAGACCTTGGTGGATCTGCTTACAGTAGGACAGCAACCACATGTTTTGCTGTAACGGCCTTTGTGGACTCTAGAATATAAGTGGTTTTTTTTAACAATATGGCAGTTGTACCAAGCACGCAGCAAGCACCTGTGGACGGAACACAGCATGTAACTCTGTCTTGGCAGTGACTCAAAGATTCCCTCAGAAGTTTTCTTTCACTCCTACCCAGAGCAGCTTATTATCTCATACTGAGAAAACAACATTTGCATTTTCAACAAAAAGCTTATTTGATCTTCCATCGTCCCTTAGATGTCAGCAGCTTGACAACTTTATTCATGTCTAGGAAGTTTTTCTGGACTGTTCAGTCAGAAAACACCTCTACTTTATCTCCTGTTGTATTGGGTTTGTGTGGCCAGGTTTTGGCAGCGGGGGGGCTACAGGGCTGGCTCCTGTGAGAAGCTGCTGGAAGCTTCTTCCCCCATGTCCGACAGAGCCAACGCCAGCCGGCTCCAGGACGGACCCGCCGCTGGCCAAGGCCGAGCCCATCAGCAATGGTGGTAGTGCCTCTGAGAGAACAGAGTTAAGAAGGGAAAAAAAAGTTGCTGGGACACAGCAACGGCAGCCGGAGAGAGGAGTGAGAAGCTGTGAGAGCCCCAGCCCTGCAGCCCCCCAGGTCAGTGCAGAAGGAGGGCAGGAGGTGCTCCAGGCGCCGGAGCAGAGATTCCCCTGCAGCCCGTGGTGATGAAGACCACGGTGAGGCAGGCTGTCCCCCTGCAGCCCAGGGAGGTCCACGGGGGACCAGATCTCCACCTGCAGCCTGGGGAGAGAGGAGCCCACGCCGGAGCAGGGGGATGCCCGAAGGAGGCTGGGACCCCGTGGGAAGCCCGCGCTGGAGCAGGGTCCTGGCAGGACCTGCTGCCCCATAGAGAGAGGAGCCCACGCTGGAGCAGGTTTTCTGGCAGGACTTGTGACCCCTCGGGGGACCCACGCTGGAGCAGTCTGTGCCTGAAGGACTGCAGCCCGGGGAAGGGACCCACGCTGGAGGAGTTCATGAAGGACTGTCTGCCATGGGAGGGACCCCACGCCAGAGGAGGTGAAGAGTGAGGAGTCCTCCCCCTGAGGAGGAAGGAGCGGCAGAGACAACGAGTGATGAACTGACCCCAACCCCCATTCCCCATCCCCCTGCACCGCTGACAGGGAGGAAGGAGGGAAAATTGGGAGTGAAGCTCTGCCTGGGAAGAAGGGAGGGGTGGAGGGAAGGTGTTTTAAGATTTGGTTTTATTTCTCATTACCTTGCTCTGATTGGATTAGTAATAAATTAAATTAATTTCCCCAAGTCAAGTCTGTTTTGCCCGTGATGGTAACTGGTGAGTAATCTCTCCCAGTCCTTATCTTTACCCATGAGTCTTTTGTTATATTTTCTTTCCCCTGTCCAGCTGAGGAGGGCAGTGACAGAGCGGCTTTGGTGGCACCTGGCGTCCAGCCAGGGTCAACCCACTATATCATGCCTTTGATCCAGGGAAATCATTACATCCTTCTGTCCTCCCTGACCTAACAAAACCATCAAGTAAATCCTTTGACTGCTTTCCGATTTTCTTTCTTACCTAGATCTTTTTGGCTGCCTAACAGTTCTCGGATATCTCTAGGAAACTGCAGCAACGCTCCACAACAGAGGT
Source organism: Buteo buteo (assembly GCF_964188355.1). Classification (NCBI taxonomy): domain Eukaryota; kingdom Metazoa; phylum Chordata; class Aves; order Accipitriformes; family Accipitridae; genus Buteo; species Buteo buteo. The sequence goes on from NC_134185.1 coordinate 1,118,442, forward strand.
TCTATCAAGTCCCTGCTAGTTAGCTACCTGCTCCACAGCTCTCCAAAGCCCAACCATCTTGTTTCACCCATTTTTTCTGTGCTTAACAGTTCCAGCCGCCCACAGGTTACTTCAGTCCAACTTAGGCACACTGCTCCACCATAGGCACACTGAATCCAATTCTATAATAAATGGCATCTGTCTATTGCATATGAATATGGTAATGACAAAACTGATGTGAGGAACAGAGCCATGGGGAACTACCAGGTCTCTCCAGGCATTACTAAGTGCTCAGTGGAATATGATTTATGCTGGTAAAAGAGCACTAAGCCCACAATCTGTCTGTATTGCTTTAACACAGTCTAAAAGCCACTAAGATAAGCCATCTTCAACAAAAGCCCTCCAAGTAACAAGCCCTTGTGTGATGTTTTCCTGTGGTCTGCCTCTCCCATTCATTCCCTTCAACTGTGTTAGGAATATAGACAGTTTTTTAAAAAAAAACTCATTGTACTTTTCAGACAAAACAATTAATCTTTGGGACAGATTTGCACGCTTTGTCAGCTTTGTTGACACTATATATTTTACATTATATTGTAATGATATAAAGCAGTCTAATCTTCATCTTCCAGTTTCACACTGAGACATAACTCACAGTGCAGGTGCTTCCTACTCTGTTCCAACCTGGCAACAAATTCCAAGAACCCAGATTTCTGCTCCCACTCAAACATGTTGCGGGATAAAGACCTGTGTTTTTGTTTTCCAAATCCTTCAATCTTGTATCAGTACGGAGTTGTATTTTTTTCATTATTGCCCTCTCAAATGATGAAGTATATTGTCATTCAATGCTGGTAACAGCACTTTGCCAAAGTGTTGTCCTCAGCTATCAGAGAAAATTATAAGTGAGAAAGATAATAGTCTATCTTAGCTACTACTGTGAGAAGATGCGAGGAGCATCATTTGTTACACGGCCTTATGATCCTCAACTCAAAAGAAGTTATTTTCTTATTTTCTTAGTGTCCTTTCGAAAACAAGAAAACAAGTAGAAAACAAGAGCAAATACCACTTGTGCAGCAAAGTGCTCCAGCTGAATTGCTTCTAAAATTATTCCAATTCCAAAACTAGTTCTGCTTGATAATCCCAGAGAAATATCTACAAAAATATATGTCGGTAGTGTTTTCCTTTCAATTGCTTTGTTAAGAGACAAGTTTAGGAATGTGAGTTCTGCAATTTCCAGACAATTACAATCTTGGGGTTTTTTTTATATATCCCTGCTGAAGATTGTTTTTTAAAAAGGGCTGCTGTGAATTTAAAAAAATAAAATTAATTCAATCTGACAATAACAGAATCTTTTCAGCCTTGTAAAACTGATAGTTTTCCTTGAAGGTGTATCTTAAAGGACCAGAAAGTGATGATATTAATTCACTGTGCCTGAAGCAACCTCTTTAAATTAAAGCTCTCATTTGAGTAAATCTCAAATTATTTTGAAAAACAGCTTAAACAGTTTGTGATGGAGAGATACAAGGCCTTTAAAACCAAAGATCATAACATTTGCTTAGTTCCATTAGGATTTATGTGAAACAAACCCAACATGATTTGTCCGCAGAACCTGGAAAAGGCCACCCGAACAAACCATCACCGCCACCCAGCACAGGAGATAAAGGGAGCAGCCTCCCCCTGAAAGCAAGGCAAGGATCTTCTCAGGGAAACCCACCGAAGACGCTCCTCACCTTCTATTCAAGGTGCGTATTTTGCGGACGCCTTTCCCAGGTCCGAGGCAGCTTTCAGGGTCACGCCAGCGACGTTTAATTCGGTGCCCACGGAAGGTTGGTCCCCCGAGGTGCAGAAATCCCCCGGCCACCGGTCCTGGCCACGGCTGGGAGCTCCCGCTGCTCGCCCACCTCTCCCCCGCGCCCCCTCCAGCTGGGGCTGGGGGACCCAGGGCGAACATCGGCCAGACAGAGACCCGGGTGCTGCCGAAGACCGCTAGGGCAGCCGTCTGGGAGCCCAAACCCACGAGGAAAAGGTGGCATCAGAACTTAGTAATTACGTCAAAAGCTCCAGGCTGAGTGCGGTGAAGAGGAGACGGTGTCAGCTGAGGAGAATCGGACAGAGGGAACACTCCTCCGTCGGTAAAAGTAACAAGGCAGGAAATTTCTCAAAACTAATTTCATTCTTTCCCCTCTGTCAGAACGCTGATTTGTACAAGAGACGCAGAAAGATTAAGATCCCTGCAGAGGAAAAGGATAATTTTAAGTCAAAAGATAGATTGTGAAACAAATTAAAAGCATAAATCAAACAGGACCCTGCTTTCTATTAGCATATTCATGTGCTGTGTTTTGCATTCTTTTCTTTATGATTTCTAACTCCAGAAGGCATATTTCAGGAGAAAGCACATGCAAGATACAGTCTGAAACTAGAAGTATACTGGCAGCTCTGGAGAAGAATCTACCTCCTGCTACACTGCCTGTAATCTTGTACATACCCACAGGCTTTTTATTGATTGACATCGGACGAACAGAAATGGTGACCGCAGAAAACTTTTCCTATTTTGTCCTTTTTGCATCAATTAAAGGAAGGATTCCCCCACTATGCATACAAAAGCACTTTTGATGGGTTGGAATTGTTCAGAACTAATGGCTGAAGCTAGGCTTTACATCCTATTTAGTGGCTCAGAACAAATAAGAAAACTTTCTCAAGATTCAAGCTTAATAAGGACATAGAAATTAATGATGTTAGCCATTTTCTTTAACTAATATCTTCATTGTATTTTGTACACAACAGACCCGTGTTCATATGTACATGAATATCTGGATTTTGCTAATAACGTAACTTTGTCAGCTCATCGGAAAAATAGGGTATCACTAGTATCACTGGTCCCTTAGCAAGGGCAAATCCCTCCTTATGTAAGAAAGTGACATTTCGTGTGCCTTCAAAGACTATTGTTCACACACAGCTTTTCAGATTCAAAGATGAAAGTTCACCTTTTCATTTCAAATTTTCCTTTGTATACATCTCCTGTAGGGTGGATTAATGGGAATATTTGTCTGCTGCCTTGAAATATAGTACCAAGAACACAAAGCCATAAATAGTATACTGTAGTAGTTTTGCATCATCTAAAATACAAGTTGACTCTGTAACCCAGATTATTTTTGCTTAATAGATTTGTAAGTTCCAGACTGCATCTGTTGTGCACATGGTACAAATCTGCTAGCTGCTTTACTAACATTGGTATGTACAGGATGCCGCCTACTAAGAGAGGAGGGTGTCAAGGGACTTGTGATCTTTTCTTATGTTCTGCAGAATGGCATAAATCATTCATTCACAGGATTGAGAAAGAACAACGAAATATCTCCCATTACCAATTCAAAAGACTTGTGAGTGCACCTATAGAATAGTGCAGGGATTTATGTGCATGATTCACTGATTAAATCCATACAAACCCAGCAACTATGTTTTTTGCATTAATATAGTCACATTTTATCAGGAAGCATGGTCATAGCTGCACTGCAGTTTTTAAGTATAGAGGAGCGGTTATTGTAGCCTATTAATATTTTCTGCAAGCTCAATATTCTTTAAAAGTATGCCACTGTTTTAAAGAATCATAGAACGAGCCATATATATTACACTGCTGAGAAATTAAGGGTTGGCAGCAGCAATTCAGTGTAGGCAAAATTGAATTAACCCTCCCCCCTCCTCAAGAGATGAGATCAAAATAGCTCATGCTGGAGCATCATATCTGTGGAGCAGATAACACACAATTTTGCAGGAGGAGAAGAGTTCACGAAGGAATATGGGGAAGACAGGTTAGAGGGAATCTGAGATCAAAAGACTGAGGATAAGCTGAGTTTGGGGAAGCTGTGAGGCTGTGAGAGTTACACAAGTTTCCAAGATGCAGCTGATGGAGAAACTGGGAACACAGACGGCGAGAAAAAAGGGCCATGCCCCAGTGTTGGGTTATTTCCTTCACCATGTTCGGTTTTGTTCTTCCCTGAACTAGCTTCTTCCAGCCTGCCTCAGCCTCAAAGCAGTAATCCAGGCGTCTCCCACTGCACTTTGCACTGGCTCTATTATTAAGGCCGTTGCCATTTTGCCCTGAAATGCTCTCTGTGCGAATTTGGGAACCTGCTCCTTGTTTGCAGGTCCTCTTGCTCCTCTGGGCTCTCTTCAGCTGTGAATTCTCCTTGGTGTGAGTGGTGGGTTAACCCTTGCTGGCTGTCAGATGCCCACCCAGCTGCTCTCACTCTTCCTCCTCAACAGGACAGCGGGAGAAAATAAGGTGAAAAAGCTCGTGGGTCAAGCTAAAGACAGGGAGATCACTTACCAGTTACCGTCACGGGCAAAACAGGCTCGACTTTGGGAAAACTAATTTATTTTATTGCCAATTAAAAGCAGAGGAGGATAATGAGAAACAGAGAAACACCTTCACCCCACCCTTCCTTCTTCCCAGGCTCAACTTCACTCCTTCATTCCAGACTTTTCTACCTTCTCCCTGCCCCGCAAGTGTGTGAGAGGGCCACAGCAGAGAGGACTAGGACACTGGCTGTGAGTTGAAGAAGGAAAACAAAGGAAAAAAAAGTATTATTCACTGGGTAAATCCGATGGTTGTTTTTATTCTTATGACTTTTATCAGAGAGATTGAAAAATGAATACTCTAAAAAATCCATTTCTGGAAAATTGATGAAATTATGCTGTTCCATTTCTTTCCTGTATTTTCATGAAGGTTCTTGAGAGTGTTGCTTTTGTCCTTGAAGGTAAAATGAAAATTAATAAAGGTCACTTTTCCTATATTTTTATATAGTTTATATTTTAGATTCTTTATTTAATATATACTTTACAGTTCTGTTTTATGTGTATTCATAGCAAATCAGATGTTCTCCTAACAGTCAGAAACACTCCAGAGGAAACTGCATTTTTGCACTACAGAATGAGTTATAATTGCCAGAAACCAGGGAATGAACTGTATGATTAACCACCGGCAGACAGCACGAGCAGATTTCTGGTTAATTTATGATCTTGAATCCAGGAGAAATAGTTCAAGAAATTGTTTTGCTTTCCAAATAAGAAGTTTTTGCAGAATGCTGTTTTGTAGTTTAAATGCTGTTACTTTCTGTCGCACAATGATTGATTAATTCGATATACAGTCATTTAGATATTGATAGATGAGAGTTTGAGAAGAGCCACAAAAAGTAGTCTTCTTCCTGTAACTGGAATCTGAGGAAAACCTAAAGCCTCCGAACAGCAGAAATCTACTTATGGCATTTCTAGACTGATTAACTTCTGTTTGTCTGATTTCTGCTTATTCCAGGAGATTCGTAAAACATAATTTCATTACTTGTCTTAAAGTCTTCTATTTGTTTATGTGAGAACCTGGCCAAATGCTCTATTGAACTACTTTTTTATGAGTTCTATTTCACAAGAAACTCAATATCTTCTTTCCAATAGCAAACAAAAATTGGGTTTGATATTATATTTACCACTGCAATAGCCATAGCTAATTTAGTTATAGCTAATGGAGTTCATTAATCCTGTATAATTCTTTCACTTCCTAAATGTACTGCACTAAATAGCATGCACTTTAAAATATTTAGTTGACAAACGTCAGTAAAATTGAGCATTTGCACTTCAGACTAGTTTATACAAACTGTAGTTTATGGTTCAAGCCTAATGTTTTGAGTATTTAGTCCTAAGAACAAATAATAATAAAAAAAAAAAATTAAAAAAAAAAAAGGAAAAACAGTGGCATTGTTCCTATGCTTTGTAAAGTAAGCCATACACTTACTGGTCTCTATTTTTGTTGGTCTGGAATATCCTCTTACGTCACTTCTGTCATTCTTTCATAAATACCTCTCAAATATGGAGACACGTAATGTGCTTTCAAATAAACTTAACCAGATAAACCATTTGCTGAGAAAGACAGCAAGATAGCTGTTATCTTCAAACAATCAAGGCAGGAAGGGCTTTAAATGTTTCATGTAATGTACAAAGTTCAGCATTTAAAACCATCCCCAAGCAAATAACTTGCATCAATACCTCCTTGTTACAGAACCTTCCATGGGAGAAAGAGCAAAGCACGGGCTGTATTTGTTGGAAGGATTCATCTCATAAAATTTCCCTTTGGTCTATGCAATCCATATATCTTCACCGTCTCCACAGCAGTGCCTTTTTCACTGAAGAATTATCTGTCATACTCCATAATGAGGTGCACTTTCACAAGTATATTGTATAGATTTTTGTAACAGCACTTCATTGGTTTTGTAATCCTTTTTCCTTAAGAGCAGTCACCCTTTTACGAAACGTTCAATACTTTGGAAAACAGAAAGGTTATATGGCATTCAAGTTTCTTTTGTGGTCCTTCAGACTGCACAGTGTGAAAAGTTTCTACAGCTTACTGCTTACGGTTCACGTCTCCATAGACGTTTTCCTATTGTACCTCCACAGGTACAATAAAAAGCACCTCTGCTGTGGGTATCATACCTAAAAATCAATCAGTGATCTGATGTTTTGACATTGCCAAAGTTCTGCTTCCATCCCTACCAGCAACTGCTTCTGCCTTGACAGCCCTGCAGGGTGCTATGGATGTCCCACCTCAAGCACCCTTTGCCCATTGAACAGGATCCACCGGGTCTGTTAGAGCATCATCCTGGTCCAGGCTGCCCAGGATCCGCTGTAAGAGAGCAGCTCCTAGGGCCGGCAGCTTCGTACTGAACTCCGCCAAACTCCAGCAGTTTAAGCATTAACTTCCATGCAAATTTCCGCTTAAATTGACTCAAATTCACATGTAAACTGACTCCGGCAGTATTTTGGCAACCCAAGCATATTAATGCAATCAGGAAAGTAAATCCTAGGAAAAAATACTGAATACACATTATGCAGTTATTTGTCATATAGATGAAAGTTATACATTAATTTAAATGAGTGCATCTGCATTTCTTAAGGTACTGCTTTCTGTTAATCTCAGGGACTCCCTTCTTTGTAGAACTGCAGTAGCCACTAAGAGATAGGCAGAAAGAAGCCATAGCTTCATCTTGTAATTTTGGAACACAGGAAAAGTTATAAAGGTACTAAAAATTACTACAATGCCAACAAGCCAGAGAACATAATGGATATTTTCTTAGTTCTGACTCTCATCCTGGGGAATGTGATGCTCCGAAGAGATGTCCTGCTCATTGGCTGACTCTGCTATCGTGGTACCGTGAACCTATCATATATTCCAAACTCAGTGATTCCACACATGCACTTACTTCCAGGGGCTTAACCACAAATTGAGGCAATCTTGCAGAACACACTGAGACCAAAAGCCATTGAGAATATATGTCCTTATACCATTGTCTTATTAACATTTTGCAGAAGGTATAAAAACCATGTGGGAAAAAGTGAAAACATAACAGGAAATTAACATCAGCTGAAGAAAATCTGATATTTGGGGCAAATTTTCTTCTTTCTAGGTTTACATTGCTGTATTACATCCATACGAACTCAATGTACTTCAAAGCTGGGCCTGGCTTAGCAACTGTTTAAGCTGGCGTAAAAGTAGTGTGGTGATGATTCTGTCTCCTTAAGGCCAGATGAGGAACCTCAGCATTTTTTTTTCTTAAAAGACTTCAAGATCTTTCCAAAACTGCTGTGGAGACAACTATGGGAAGGGAACCTAAAATCTTCAGCTGAGATGAGAAGCTGAAATGAGAATCTTTTTATTAGCCTTGTGCTCACTGTTCCTCCTCAGCTCTAGCAATGGGTACTACCCTAGCCTAGAATTCAGATATCCTCTTACTAGAAAAAAAAAAAAAAAATAGTGGTGACTGCATTCCTACAGAGTACAAGACAGCATTGCACTTTTTTTTTTAATTTAAGAGCTCAGTTGTTGAGCCATTTCTGGGATCTGTCAGATATTGTTTGCATTCCATTATACGTGGTCCAAGTTTACGTGTTTCAAGCTCTGAGACATTCTGATTGCCATAAAGGAAGAAGTGGAATCTTCTTCATTCCCTCCTACGGAAGTTGTTTCACTTTGCCTAATGAATTAAAGAATCTCTGTGTCAGAAAAGTAAAACAGATATCATGTTATAAATTAACAAATTCATAAAGGAAGAAACATCAAATAAATGTAGGCTAAATTTTACAATAATCTTTACAGCAGGAACTGGAACCTGTGTCTCCTCCGCACTACCTAAACAGCTTAATGTCAAATTACAGCAGTAGTACACTCATTTGGTCTGGTTTAGTGACTTCTGCAAAATGCAAAACAGTTCTAGTTGTTCTTTCCTTACCAAAAAGAGCCAAAGGGTCCCTAACTGAGATTTGAGCAGTAACTTCTTTTATGTACCAAGGCACAACTTTGTCCCACAGGACCAGGGGAGTTAAGTCTGATTCATCTGGCCAGGAGAATCACTCCTGAAGGGTCAACCTTCATGTGAAATAATTTACACTTCTGACCCTTATGGTTGTAAAAAAATAATCTGTACGATGTGAATTAAGCATAGAATGATTCAGCTTTTTCACTACAGCCTAGCAAAGGCCTTGAAAGAAATGGTTCCTTGATTCATCTTAATAGGACGCAAATTCGAAATCCTAATTAAAATGTGAACACCATCATTGCTAGCTATTCAAATATTGATTAAAGAGCATAAAAAGAAAAGGAAAGATCACATTATGATAATGTGATTTTATCATGAGTGCATTTTGGCATCATATGTGGCTTGGCCTTGGGTTATGAGTGGTTTGAGAGAGCACAATCACTTATTTTTCAAGCTTCCTGAGGCATAAATTTTACCACCAGAACTGTATGCTTTCTACTCCTAGTTGGCTGAATTTAAGTGCAAAGGAAAAAAGAAGATCTTTGAAAGTAGCACTCTTATAATATGCTTTAATTTACAGGCAAATTGTTTAATAATTATTACTGCCTATAACAATCCATGCAGTATTTAGACTATGAGCAGTTTGTATTTCACATACAGTTAATGTACTGTTACATAGAAGGTAACTTTTTTGTTATGTCAAATGTATAAAAATAAACATTTGGGTATACAGTAAAAGCTTTTGAAAGATTTATCTATGCTATATTATTTTGATAATGATTTTATCTGTACATAATATGTATGTACATATGCTTCAGCTATTGTATTTTCACTATATATCTTCTATTTCTGTTGCAGTAAAGTGTGCATCTTATAGAAATGTATAATTTCTATAAATTATAAGGGACATCATTTAGCCAGCTACCCAGCAATATACACTGCTGTAAGATCAAGTATATTTAGTTTAATCCTGATGCATCTGCCATGTCTTCCTGTTATCCCAGTAGTTTAAGCAAACTGAAACTGGATTCCATTTTTCCAACAATAATACTAAGTCTGTCTTAACCACACATATGTAAGAAACAGAGTCAATTTCTACAACAACCTGGAGCTCTAGAACTGAAAACATTTTTTAGTTCTTACATTGAGAAACAAAATTTAAAAAAAAAAATTAAAAGCCAATATATTAGAAATAATATTTTCCTGTGTTATTATTTCAAAAATTTAGCTAAGGTTTCGAACTGAGACATAGTACTTACACTAACTGTAACCTTCTTATTTGCTTGTTACACCACTACGAACAGTAGGCAATTGCGTTCCACAGTTAGCCCTACAGGTCTCAGCTACAGATACATTCTTTTCTGACCTATCTATAATTGACTAAGAAAGACCTTAACTTCCAAATACAGTCTTTGTTCTTTCCTTTAGGATTCTTTGTGTTCTTCCACTAAGGAAAGAAGCAGAGATATAACCAAGAAAATATTTCAGCCTTTTGAAATTTAATTACTGGAATAAAGTGAGAGTTAGGAAGAGTTTGCCCCATCTCATTTCATAAACTGAGAGTTACAACTACTTTTTTACTTTCAACCTAAGTAAATTTTACTTGAAGTTTTTGAATGGCAAAAAATACTGAACTCCATCATTTCATCTTAGTTCCTAAATGACTTTGTACAGTAAAATCGTACAGCAGGGAGTCCACAACTTTTACCATAAAATCTTGATTATTATAAACACTATCTTTCAGCATTTAAATAAGAATAGTTCTTCGTTACACCTCAGATCCAAATACTGATATTTAACTAGCCACTATAAGGCAGAAACATCAACAACACCAAGTTTAAAAGAGGAATTAGGCAGACCATCCTTTTGTCTGTTCAAAATTCGGCCTCTCTGCCTATCATCTCTCTGCAATAACTCAGGAAAAAGCCTTTGAGGAAGCTAAATTACAATAAATTTTCTAAATGGCAAAGCATTGTAATGCAAGCTGAATTATCACTAATACAACTTCTGGCAATGTTTAATCACTTCAAAAGTGTTTTCAACACAAATGTTTTGAACACTCTAGATGCAATGGCCTGGAAATATAAAGACAAGTTCTATGAGACAGTTTGCAGGAAATTGCTTGATGGAAAATATTGCTCATATTAATCTTAAATAGCTTATAGGCTATCAACATCTAGGAAAAATCTTTACAATCTTCAGCATAAATTGAAGTTATGCATAGTGCCTGGATGGCAAGAAAACAGATGAGCTGTGATAACAATTCAATCAAAATGGCATAAAGTCTAATGGTGCTCTTAAAATACAGTATGGTTCTCCTAATGGCAGTTCCACCCCTGGTGTGAATTTTGGATAGATTACCTTCCTAACTGGAAAGAACTGAATTCTTGAAACTAAATGTCAGCATTTAAATTTTTATTCAGTAAACAATCCACCACCAGCTACAAGGCTACTGAACACCTGCCTTCACAGCCCATCAGCTCGCTCCAGCTATCACTTACTGTCCCAGAAATCAGGTGACGAAGTACTTACTCTCATTTCAGCTGAGACTCTCAGGGGCTTTGAGGCTTCTTAATCCTCAGAAAGCTCCTTCTGCTTATGTGAGATAAAGCAGTGATCCCCCAAGACTATAAACTTTGTCCCTCTGTCCATCCTTATAAAAATGTGGATAGCCATTTCATACACTTCCCTCATGGAAGAATTCTCCTATTAAAAATTCTTGATGCTATTACTACAAGGTCCGTATTTAACTGCCTTACTTAGCCATATCACAACGATTTTTGCCTGGCGGCAAATTTTGTTTCACGGAATGACATTAACAAGCTTCATCTTTTTTAGCTAACACATAGAAGAGAAATAGAGAGAGGTCTCTTACATTTGCTCCGTCTTTGCTGACTTGACAGTAACGTTTGGTGCCATCGAAAGGATCTTTCCTTGCGGATCGGCTGCTTAGACAATTTCGTTCTGAGGTTTAGACAATTTCGTGACGGACTGAAGGCAGGACAGGAGCAAGTCTGAACGCTTTCAGTTCACTTCCTCCAGTAACACAAGCGCGCGTCGTCTCCCCAGCGCGGCTTAGTCTCCATTTTGTCACGCTGCTCTCAGCTGACTGCTACACGCTTCAGGAATCCGGACTAGACGGAGGCTCGTGGAAGGCTGCTAACGGCCATTGGTGTGGGCAACAAGACTGTCTGATCTCCTGCTGACAGCTACACCCCGACCGCTCGTTCCCAGGAATCTATGCAAATAACAGAGGATTGAATTTCCTCTGCATGTTCACCTTTTGGAATGATTAATGACCTTAAAAACATCACTTTTCCTGGTAAGCCATCAGCCATTAGTTATAACTAACAGAAGGCGTGTGCTTCCAGCTGTAGAGAAATTATCCCCCAGAATACCTCAGCGGTGGGAACAGATGAAATTTTCAGCAAACCACAGATGCCCAGGGCAGCCTTCAGAAAATAACAGAGATATCTTTTTGACAAGAAGGGCATAATTCTGCAGACAAGTTAAAGTCTGAGAGGTGTCTGTCGGAGCAGCAGGAGCGGGCTGCTCCCCAGGGAAGGCGAGCTGGGAGCCGGGGCGACACTGGGGTGGCCGGGCAGTGTCCTCACCAGCAAGGGGACAGTCCCAGTGTGTCCAGCCAGGAGAGCAGGGCAGGTCCGCCGAGGGGAACCGGGGGGTCACAGCCCACAGACCCCCCCGGCACGTCCCTGCAGGTGAGGTAGGTCTGGGGTCCAGCTGGGAAGCCAGGTTAGCGGGTTGGGGTCTAGACAGCCGGATTCTCCCTACGTAGCGCATTTTAGGAATCTTTTGTGCTTTTGTTTTGTTCTCCTTGCTACCCCTAACACTGGGGGTTTTTTTTCCAGATCTAGGTTTGCTTTTCATTAAATGACTGCTGGTGAGTCTCGGGTGCCAGACTGTTCCCACTTCTCACGGCCACCCCACTCTCATACCAAGCCTCTGTCCTCTACACTCTGTCACCACATTAGAACCATAAATGTGTCAGTCTATGTGGAATAATTACTTGTAACTACCTTCTATATAAAACTATGGCTATGCTATACGAAGATAAGCAAAAGTGAAACAAATTAAGCGTAGCCACCTGATCATTAGCAAAACTGCTGTTGCAGCTAAACCTAGGGAAAACAAAGCTCCAGGCAGGTCAAAAAAAGTTCAGACCGAGGAAGCCTGACAAGCCTCAGTCCTGAGGCCTTGCAAACACAATACAAAGCCTGTGTTCTGTTACTGTCAATGGCAAAAGTGTATGGACCACAGGTCTACAACATAGCAGTGTGCTTGGAGAAAAAAAGGAAAAAAAAAAAAAAGGGAATTTCTGCATTAGAAGCTGTCCTGGTTTCAGCTGGGGTAGAGTTAATTGTCTTCCTAGTAGCTGGTACAGTGCTGTGTGTTGAGTTCAGTATGAGAAGAATGTTGATAACACACTGATGTTTTCAGTTGTTGCCAAGTAGTGTTTAGACCAAGTCAAGGATTTTTCAGCTTCTGATGCCCAGCCAGCGAGAAGGCTGGAGGGGCACAAGGAGTTGGGAGGGGACACAGCCAGGGCAGCTGACCCAAACTGGCCAAAGGGATATTCCATACCATGTGATGTCACGCCCAGTATAGAAACTGGGGGGAGTTGGCCTGGGGGGGCCGCTGCTCAGGAACTAACAGCATCAGTCATCAGGTGGTGAGCAATGCATTGTGCATCGCTTGGTTTGTATATTCCAATACTTTTATTAGTATTGTCATTTTATCATTATTATCATTATTAGTTTCTTCCTTTCTGTTCTATTAAACTGTTCTTATCTCAACCGACGAGTTTTACCTTTTTCCTTCCGATTTTCTCCCCCATCCCTCTGGGTGGGGGGAGTGAGCGAGCAGCTGTGTGGTGCCGAGTTGCTGGCTGGGGTTAAACCATGACAGAAGCTATTGCACATTCTTATTCAAGAATCAATCGATAACTTGATTTTGGAAGAAACTTTATTATTCTGAAGAGTTAAATAAAATATATGCTTTGGGAAGACTGAGGTCATCCTAGTGCATACAAATAGAGACTTGGGAGTATTACTAAGAAATATATATCTGTTGTAGTAACTTTCAGATTAAGGATCATGGCAGCTATGAAGTAACTCATTCATAAAATTCATTAATACATTCAGGCGGTTACACTCACAGGGCTGCAAACTGAAGAGGAGGTATTCTTATTATGCTGTCTTTGCTATTTGTTAAGTGGCTGAAAGATAAGGGTGGAGAATTTAATGCACCTGCCTGTGTATGGTTCTGACAAGAATTTAGTAACAGCTTCTGAAAGAATTGATGGATTTGGGCTGGGAATAAAGCATCAATCACTTTTGTAAAGGCCAGTAAACAAAGACACAAATATTCATATAAGCATTTATTGTATAATCCTAAGGCAAGGCTATGTGTTCCCCTCTGACCTTCCATAAGCTTCAAGAGAAGGCTGGGACAGCAGCTGTAATATTCTTCACCAAATTTACAGCTTCATGTTTATTGAGCCACAGCTAGCTCCAGCTCATCTGAGTGATAGAAAACAAGTAGAAAGTAGGAGGTTTTCAGAAGAGATTAACTACTGATGGACACATTTCAAAGTGCTTGGAGGCTTAATTCTGTTCTATGAAGAGAAAAATTCAGGAGTCTGGATATATACCCAAAACCTCTAAGCTTTCTCACTTTGAAAGAAACAGACCGGAGATCTTACTCTCTGAATATTTTAGCATTCTCATTCCAAATCAGAAATTGAGTTAAAGACACTCAAACACCAAAGTTAACCAAAATGTTACTAAACTCACCCGTGTCTTGAGCTACACCTTCATACCTTCAGGATCTTACCCTAACTCAGAAAAGTTGTCTAATCCCTATTTTAATCTTAAGTAAAAGATTTTATCTTGCCTGCTTGGAAGCAGTTGGAGTTGGAAATCTTCATTGTCTAGACCTTCCTGAAATAAATGTTATTTTGCTTTTAGCTAAACCATGGGTTACTTTTCCTAGAAATAGCCACAGGTCATATGACTTTTGAATGTCTTGATGACAGATAACCATTTTTCCTCAATATGCCCCTGCATTAGATACGCAAATAACAGATTTAATTTTCCTGAGGGGTGTCTGGGCAGGGGACTGCGAGTTAAAAATTCCTTACTAAGAACATTTTCATAGGCATAACAAACCAAACCCACTGCAGATTGCTGGTTAGGAAGAATATTAATTGAAAACACAAATAATGAATTTCAAAAGAAGCCAATTAAATACTAACATATTAAGATGAAAGTGACTTAAGATAGTGTGGGACTATGTTAAACACAGATGGAAGTTGCAATCAAATATCAGAGAAGTAATATGTGAATATAACTCTGTTGTGACCACATCTGGAATGACTCAACCACTTCTGAGCGTAACTATCTAAAATATTGTGTTGGAGAGACATCTATATAAGTAACAATAATAAGGATAAGGATGGCAAATTAGTTAAGGGTACAGATAACAGCCTTAAAAATGCAAATATGTTTTAACATGTATGCATATTGCATATATCATGGTCATCATCGACCATCACGGTTAACAGTCCTACTCACATGGTTCAGTATTCAGCCTTATCACATGTGCTTTGTTGGACTGGCCATAAATGAAACAGCCATGTATTTTCTTAAGTGAAAAGTAAAGAAAAAAAGTCTAAAAACACTCAGGGAGGTTATTCTTGTAAGGTAATAATTATTTTAATGCAGCACAAAATGATGTGACTAAAATCAATAGGATTAAATTTGTAGAAGAAAAATAGAGGTTATACCTTAGATGAAAATATTTTCACTCTGAGATCTACTGGACTGTGGACCCACTTATTAACTGTAGGCCTACTTCAAGCAAGAAGAGAGAATTCTCATCTCTTTTGCTGCTTCCTGTGACTGATAAAATCAGATTGAAAAAGCCTTTAGAGAAAACGCATTTGAGTTTTCAGCTCATCTTCCTTGTTATAATCTCTTTCTAAACTCTTTTTCTGCTGTTAGAAATGGCTTATTGAAGGGAAAAAAAATAGTCTTACTGTTGTAAAAATGCTTCCTAGGAAGGAGGTAAAGGCAGATAAATGCCTTGAAAGACACTTGGCAAATGCATTTCTGTTTCTAATATTAGCCTGACGTTAAAAGGATAACGGAATATGTCCAAAGTGTCACTGAACCTCTCTCCTCTTCTCGATAATGTAACTCTAAACAAGTTGTAGATAATGCAGACTTAGAGCCTTCCAAAATAGCTTCTTACGTGAATGCCTCTAAACACCTTTTACATATTCCTAAAAATGTGTAAGGGAAAACTAGCTGGTTCAAAGATAGCTGTCTATGCCTATCTAATATTGCAGGCATTCAGCCAGACATATCTGGGAATTATATTAAAATTTTCTACATGCTAACTAAAGAAATTTCTTTTACAACAGAAGAAAGTAATAAAAACTGAGATGGAGATATAATTAAAGATAATTTTCTTGCACTAAAAAAAGTAAAACATTGAAAATGGTTTTAATTTAGGAATTGTAAGTTTGACTGGGAATGTAAATATGGAATATTAATATTCTAAACTAACCAATGGTTGAGGATTTTTTTTCATTTGATCTTTCTCTAAAACTATTTGCATTTCATTATTTCTTGCAAGTATTAGGGATAATATGGGTTTCAATCTGATGTTGAAATTAAAATATTTCTTACTAAATACTATGTATGATATAGTGTATTATATTTCGCAGAGCTAAATGAAATATTAAATATAAAGCAAATTATGCTATGAAAATCAGAAACAATTTGACCATTAATTTCAATATTTCTAGTATTTTTTCTATTAAATGTACATTCATATGCAATGGAAAGCTAAGAACTAACGTTACATTTGTAATCATGTCTTGATAAGTCCATACCATAACATATGTAGAATATCCTTGAGCAATTAATAGCACATTGTATGTATGGACAGAGCTTTTCATATTAAGTTAAATCAATAGTATAACTTCAAAACACATCTTGGATTTATCTGCAGAGAAAAATCAATATCTATCATTGCAAAAAGGTTAATAGTATCTATTAAAATAAAGGCAAAAAATGTATTTAGTAATTTACGATGTAGTTAACTGGCATTGATAAAAACATTTATGTTTTCCATACATTCCTATGATGAAACTCACTGATTCTAAAATTCTTTGGCAATTCCTTGGTTTTAACAGCCCATCTCACAACCATTCTCACTGCCACCAGTGGTAATGTTTTAAACTAGTAGCCTCAGAAGTTTTAGAGGCAGGCCCACTGGAGCTTTTATTCTGAAGGACTTCACAGCTTTAAAAAGTAAATGAGATATCTCTTCAGACCGTGCTTCTGTGCAGAGCATTTCTGATTCAGCTTTCCAGAGTGTTGTGTTCTCTCAGCTGCTGTTCAAAGTCATCTCTGGATTAGATAGATAGAGAGATATATATATATATAAAAGGCACAAAACATTTAGCTGTGCAAAAAGATCAAAAGATTAGACAGGACAGGATGGCTATGAAGAAACTGAGGTGGAAAGATTGGAAGTCAATGGTCAGTCACTGAACAACAACCCCAAGTTCTGCAAGCAATCAGGTAATACCATTAATGTTAGACCCCTACATACCCACCTCTGCACGGAGCGGTCTTCACAGTGCTGTTCCTCGATGCTCTTGAGGGACCAGCTCCATCTGGGGCAGGAGTGACGTGCATCATTAAAGTGTGACAGAAGAAGGTGTGGGCTGGGATTCCCCTACCTCTTTGCCCTTCAGAATCATCACAACCTGTATCAAGCCTACTTGAGTTTCCTCTTGCTTGAAATTCAGGCTGGGAAGAATCCAAACCAGCCCCAACCAGTCGAAGCCATTTTTCAGTGGAAGTTCAGGGTTCACTGAAGCCTCCGCAGGCTGAACTCCACACTCGAGACGTCCTCTGAAAAACTGAAGCCTCCTTTAAGCCTCCGCAGGCCCAGTTTATACCAGTAGCATGCCAGCACATTGTTACCAGTCCAGGACAGAGGCACCATTGCTGGCCCTCTGTGAACACAGAAGAGAAAACCAGTTTCATACCCTGAGGGTTTATGCTCTAGGGCAGAACGATAGGCGCACTGACTGAGATATTCCAGGTAAGACAGCAGACAGCAGTGCTCCCATCACAGCAGCAGGCGAACCCTCAGTTTCCCACTGCACAGCTCATTTCTTAATCTTTCCCAAATGCAGATGGAAAGAAAGAAAACCAAACTTACCCATTGTTTTCTGATCCAGTAGAGAGGTCAGTTTTGCCTAGATCTTCAGGTGCCTACTTCAGAACGGAATAAAAGCTGAGTACTTTATTTACTTTGAGGACTTAAGCTATTGCTGTTGCTTCAAGCTTTTTTCTTTTTTGCACCTTGAGACTCCCTCCAATTATTCTTATCTTGCTTTATGTATCTCTTACGGTCTAAACTCACTGCAGCCCATATTTTCACAATACCTTTACAACAGCCTGCACTCTCTGCAAATGCAGCTGTGCCGCGTTACGTTCACCTGGAGCTGGAGACCCAGCAGTGTTCCCCTGCAGTTTACCTCTGCAGCACCAGCTGCACCTCTCTCTTCTAATTAACGAACAAGGAAATTACCCCCTGAAGATACTGTCTTGTTTCTTACGGGGGGTAGAAGTGGAAGGAAGAATACTTTGCTTAGGTTTACAAGCCAGTATCCTTTCACTTAAACAACAAGGTAAACAAGTTTAATATTCTTACATTGTGTAATCTTACCATCATGGGTTGATTAAGTACACCGAGCTACAAAGGCTCTTAGCCTGTTCAAAACTAAACCAACAAAAATCTTTCTGTAGGAACTTATGAAACTGGATTTTTCTCTCAAACTCAGACACACTATTTGCTATGAGACTCTCTATTTATTATGGAGTACATGTGTACTATTGATATTCTTGTCTTTAAAAGGAATGATTACCTGATACTTATAATTTATTTGCAGGAATTGAAACAGCAAACTGGGTTTTCTCCTTCTCTTAGAAGACTCTCATGTGAGTTTCAGCTGGCACTCAGAGAGCTGATATTTTGTAATTTACAGTAGATAAATTCTCTGGAATGTCATAGAGACAATGTAATTTAAGATCTCCCCTAGCTATACCGCTTTACTTGTTATTGACATGCTTGCAGCCTGTTCAATGTTCTTTCTTCTAGCAGTGTTAATTTTAAAACCAGATGGAATCTGCATTTTAAAATTCCATTTGAGTAGCCAATTAGATGCAGAAATGTTGCTTACAGTTTCTGCAAGAATCTCTATGAGGTGTCCCTATGTTAATACCTTCCCTTACAATGATTGCATAATGCAATATGACATTCAGTGTTAATAGGCTTTTATTAAGCTGGATTCAGAGGTTGCATCTCTTGGGGATTAAAGAAGTTGTATAATGTAGTTTTCTCAATTCAGTGATGTTAGAAAGGACATGGTGATCTTCTGCTTTGGAAAAGTGACGGCTTTCACCCATTTCTCAGCAGACACATGTTTTTCCTATTTTTTCACTGTTGTCAGACCTGAAGCACACAGATGTGCTTCAATAAAATCAGCAAGCATATATGTGTTTGTTATTTCAATAGTCAATGAAAATTAATTGTTTTCATTCTGTTTATGATAAATTTGTGATTTCTCCTATTCATTAAACCAGCTTTAAAATTAACCCACTCAAACATATCAACTGCAGTATTTAACATGATGTACATTAAGATATCCATTAAACACTGCTCAGCTCAACTTTCTAATTCACATTTCCAATGTATACCTACAACATAACTGTTCTAAACTACATCCAGTGGATTACTTTGGGCTTCAGCATAATAGTCGTAGCTATGGTACACAGATTAAAGGCTTCATTCCCCAGAGCGGACACTGGAACTCTGTACTAGGCACCTAAGGTAAAAACCTACCTGCAGAGTAGGAGGAAGGGGCGCACAAATCAGACACTCAGGTATCACTGAAATACAATTCACTGCCCCAGTTCAATACCTGGGAAGAACTGGGCGCCTCCAAAAACTAAGCTCACTGATACTCTGAGCTGACATCACGTAAGGAGTTCTGGCTAGCTAGCCAATAAAGAACTAGGCGCTTAAATCTTGTTCCTCAAGGACTTGGAACAACACAGAGATGGTCTGACACAAAGAAACTTTACTTTCAAAGTCTTAATAATTAGGAACCTTAAGAGAATAGAAGGAAAGAGGAAAATATTACATGTATATTTCCTACCCGGCCTCTTCTGACTTTTCTGTGGGATGATAAGGTACAATGGATGATTTATTAGAAAACTCGGTTTCATCTCTCATCAGAATTTACATCTAAAGGAATTAATTTTTTATAGGGGACATGTCATTAGTGGAAAGACCTGAAGATTTGGGAAAATCCTTTCTGTTGGACATTAAAGGGGAGGGTCCTTCAAAACCAGGCCACTTGACTTTCTTGCTAAGTCATGGGGATGTGTCAATAGAAAAAGTAATAGTAACAAAGGATTCAATCTTGAGACTTTGATTTCCACAAGCCTGGTGCCAATCCCTCTGCCTTCTTCCCCATCTGGTATATTTAACACTTTTTAAGCTGATAAGAATTAAACTGTACTTAATAGGCCAGTTCCCTCTGTTTTCATAACAGCTAGTGCCAGAGACTTAAGAGATCATTTATGAGTTATGAAGAAAGGTAGGAATTACAAGATAGTAATAAACTTTGTGAAAATTAACAATTCATCAAAGCTAATCATCAACATCCAGCATGCATACAATTTTCATTACTACCACCTGTGACAACATGAGGCAATTCTGCCCTTTCCTTTGAAGTAGGGCAAGATTTGTAGGGTGGAATAATCCCTGTTATTAGACCACCTGATGTTGCTGGGGAAAAAGCAGGCAAGTTTGCTGAAACACAAACCCTTCTTCAGACCTGACAAAAGCAAATATCTTTCCAAACTAAATACAGGTTGAAAACATTAAGTCCAAACTGCCTGGAAAAAAATTTGACTGGTATCTGAGAGAACATTAGCAGGGGGATAGTTGATACGGTGGTCATTTATGAGAAAGAGAAAAAAGGATGGTAATTTATTGCTTGTGGAACAAGAAGGGGTTAACCTGGAAGGCAGAGAGAATTATAGTATGTCATAAAGCCATATCTCTGTTGAGTCCGTTGTTTTTAGCATCCAATGCTGTGTAGCCAAACCTAGGTACCCATCCAGCACTGTTTCCTCTCCCTGGATCACTTCAGTCCTTTGCCTAAGGAACTTCGGTCTTTTGTTTCCCTGGAAATTAAATTCCTTAAGCTTTCATGTCCCCCACTGCCTTGTTCAGGTTGGACGCAATCACTTTTATTCTGTTCTGCTAGTTAAAGCTATGTTACTGCACAGACCAGAATGCAGCATTCACCTGCACAGACAGATGCCATGATGGGGCTGTTCTAAGCTTGTGGGATGTTTTTCATACTCTATCAATACTGTATGTACTACCTAATTTTACTTAATGTAAAATACAAATGCAATCCTTGAATCTGTGGATAGCTTACAGTGGCAATTTCTGTCTTTCAAGTGGTGATTACCAGGTGGTGTCCTGTATAAGCAAGGATGTTCTCAGGGATGTTCCAATTTACGGTGGATAAAGCTGTTTAGATATCAGCCTGGGAAGGATGAAGATATCATACCTCTCGTTTCCTGTCAAGGAAAGCTCAGAAGAGCTTAAGAAATAAAATGTTATGCTTACATGCTGAGATAAGTAGGGGCAGATTTTGAGTGAATAAACATACTTAGCCCATCCCCTTGAATCCACAAAGCACAGGTCCAAGCTTTCTCCTCCAACACACTCCTCAGTATGCTCACCACCCATGCCCCAGGCCATAGTTTGGGTGTGAGGTGAGTTCGTCTACATCCACTTTAACCTGCAATGCAGTACAGCAGAAATGGAGCTGTAAAGCAAAACAGCTGGTGTTGAGGACTAGATTTCCATACTGTGTGTATTTTAGGGGAGGGTCTCTCTGAAAAAATGTTGGCCCCATGGAACGAATGCCTGTTGGCTGGAGTCCATTAGGTGTGCTCTCAGGGGGACCCTTGTGGCTCAGTTTCATTTCAAAGAAATCAAATTTACATGCTTTGATATTGATGTAAAGCAAAGCATGATACATAGGAATGACTGGGGATTTATTTCTGAAGGGCAGCCCTGACCTTATCTGGAACACTAACAGAGGTAAAACCATCATGTAAATCTTCCACTCTAGCTAGCTGGACATAGACCAGTAAAAAGGTAATAATGCAGAGAATACTGAAGTTATGGTAATACTGAAGATTACAGATTGCCATTTACCAGTAATTTTGATGACTTGGGATTCATTAGTTTCCCACCTGATGAGAAACTATAACAACCATGATATACTTATACTCTTTACTTCCAAGCAGTGGTCCAATCATGAAATTTCGTTTTTCATATAGCAAAAACTTGGTTACAATCATCCATTCTTCTTCATTTCAAAATGATATTGATTCATTTCATTAAGTTCCAAATTAATTTTGGAAGTATTATATCATAAATCCAGCTGGAGATAAACAGTATAAAAAGTAGAAGTTATTTTTTATTTTTGAGCAGACTTTAAAGCTCTGATTGCTAGATCTAACAAAATTCTCTGGGGCTGTTTGTCAGACTGCCACAGCTGAGATAAATAGAGACCCAAAGGCTGGATCTCCCTAGGTGAGAGACTACGCTGCCAGAAGGTCTCTGTAAGGAGGGGAAGGGCTAGATGTGGGTTCTAAACCACTGCAGGAGGGGTTTGACATATAAATATATATATATATACACACACACACATTGGCATGTGTATAAGGAAGAGATATGGACAGTATGGAGAGACAGTCAGGGACACTGAGGGGGAAAACAGTAAGGGGATAGCTAAGGACTGCAAGCAAATTGCTGCTACACTTTGCAGGTGGCACTGGAAGAGTAATGGGCATCCAGCTCAGCAGGTACTCAACGTGTCCCTCCCAGCTGATTAAGCGATGGCTACAGTCAGGCAGTACAGTTGGTCCGAACACGGGTACTTTCCAGTTTTGCACCCAGCTGGGATATTGTGGTTAAAGGATGATCAATCACTTCTATATTTACTTCTGCTTAGTATCAAGTATGGAGTCTGAGGCTATTTGAACATGCTTTAATCTATCTAGCAGTGACACCCATGATAGGGACATCAATTCTTTCACCCTTCAGGCAAAAATTCAAGATACTGGGACAACCTGAACCGTGTCTGCCAAAAGACCATGGCCACCAGCTCACAACTGTTATTGCTGTCTTGTGCCAACTAGTCTACCTCTACCCTTGCTGCAATCATACACACAACATATCGCCGAGATACAGTCTAGATGTGTTTCTCTCTGCCAGACTCACTCATTCTATCTGTAATATGAAATTTTGGAACCTCAGTTCACTACAGAAGAGCTTTCAATGTAGAGCATAAATATTCTTTTTAATATAGTACCCAATCCATATTCCTCTGATTAGCTTAAAGGTTTTGTTATTCTTATCCATTTCATATCATCACATTTCTATTAGTGTAAACACAAAATGAAGATTTTTAGCAACCTTTCTTCCCAGTCTGTTCTCCATGTATTTCAATGGTTATATTGCCTTTTGTGATTCACAAAGTTACTGCTTCTCTGGAAATCAAAGGCAACATTAGAAGGGAAAACAGCTAACAACTGGTACATGGTGACAGAACTGAAAAGAAGTCATTTTGTATGTCAAACAAATCAATTACATTTTGAAAGTTGAAATAACTTTAAAAAACCCACGATATAAAAGCAACCAGCCCAAGCCAAAACAAAACAGTTATCCAAACATGTCTGAGAAGTTTTTAGAAAAAGTACAAGTTGCTCCTTTTAATGATTCAAGGGGAAGATTCCATTAACAAAATGCACATTTAATTATGGATATTTCGAATGGTATGATGCGCAAGATGCAAAACTATTAAAATTCATTAGTAGGGTACAGCTGTTTTATGTACTTTTAAACTGTAGCCTAAATTGATTGTGCCTTTTTGTCTATAAACCAGCTGTCCATTCTTTATTAAGGCATCTGTCAGTTCTTCATAGAAAAAGAGTAAAAATGAGTGCAGAACAGCTTTTAACTCAGAACCTTGCAAAGACATTACTTTAAAGGAATATAAAGGAAGAAAAAAAATGTAAGCCAGACAACTATAAACAACAAAAAAACATGCAATCTGCATTAAATTTAATCTGTTTTATGGGAACTAATTTTATGAGCTTTCAGCTGAGTCATTAGTCTCAGGACATATTGTTTTATTAATAAAAATATTTTCTTCCACCTTTGTTTGATAACAATGAGAATGTGAAAATATTAACCCTTTCACTCCCTGCTAGGAATTTAAAATTTAATTATAATGGGTTACCTTAATCTTGGTACTAGCCCTGAAAACAAAGCCTTGCACCTCTCGACGTTCGTTAAAAAGGTTAGTGGGAGTTTGTTAGAGCATTGGTTCCTACAGATTCACAAGTCTGCAGCTAAGAATATGAATCTGGTTTTGGCTCTCCCAGGGATCAAAACTTCTTGCAAATGTCCAGGTATAGTTCAATGATTCCACGCTTCTGGTTCACAGAACTGTAAGCGGTACAAGGCTTTAGTACTGATGTAAGAACATAACTGCAATCTCATGAAAACCGCTCTCTGCCCTTTCTTTACCGAGGAGGAGAAATGATGGTTGTGTGACCCAATTTAGATTTGAAAGGTAAGTGAAAGATGCCAAACACTTGTTTGCCAAAATCTAACAATTTGTGCTAAACCTTTTCCTGTTAAGTGACGGATGCCCACTCAATAATTTAATACTTCGATAAGAAATATTTTTGGAGAAGTTCAGTTCCATTCCCCTCTGGAACAACACCTTGACACTAGGCAAGGGACTATCCACGTGGTCAGGAACCACACAGCCCAATCACGTTATATGTCTCTGAAAAATTCACCCCCACTTCGTTCAGTAACCCAAAGACTCCTTGTCTGCTGGGGAATCCTCAAGATGAAGGTAGGCGAGGGCACGGCCCCATGAGCAGCTGCTAGAAGACTTGAGCTCCCGTGTTGTGGCAGCCCCATGCCGGGGCCGTGTCTGACTCGGGGTCCCCTCACTGGGCCTGATCCTGACCCACACCCCAGCGTGGCATCGGTGCCCCTCTGATCCGAAACAAAACGCTAATACTCGCGCACACAACCCCCTCCTCTGCTCCTCCGGGTTAGGTAACAGGGAGATCTGTGACGGAGCGTTGAGTTGTAGTCCCAACAATTCCACTGGTTCTCCAAAAACCTTTTCTTCCCTGAGTGCACACACCTCAGCTCCTCCTCATTTAGTCTTTCAGAGAAAAAGGTGTGAATTCTGTTGCTCAAGCCATTTCAGAACTGTACCGAACAAATCCAAACTAACGCGTTGTACGCTAGGGAATGAGTCCAATAAAAGCGTACGACACTTCGGGAGTAACACTGAAAGGATGAGGAGCTATAACAAGCATAACGGGTCTTTTTCATGTATCATTTCTGCAATTATATTAACCTAAATGCCTTTTAATTAAAAAAAAAAGAGGCAAAATAAGCATTCTAAAGATGAAATGCCCAAAAAAAAAAAAATAGTTGTCCATATTGTACAAATAATACACATTGAGAAAATTATCAGCAAGGGCTGATAACTAGTGTCTGCAGATTGCTGGAAGGTAAAAATAAATGCAATGTCTTTATGCCCCTAGGATCTAGGCAAAAAAAAGAGACGACTATTTCAATTTTGTTTATGTTGACAGTTTCATTAATTTTTTTGAACTGAATGTACACATTTTGATTGAAGTTTGTATTGAGCAGGAATTTTAATTTGCCCACATTGACCTTTCTGATTAGTAAAAGTCCTTGAGAAAGAACTCATTTTGTTCTTTTATTTCACATCTTTGGTTGGTTTTGCTGACTTCTGATATCTACATTATAAGCAAATGAATAGAAAAGCATCAAGCAAATCAATACCACCACTCTTATCTTTCCTCTTTTAATTTCTTTAGAACTGAAAATTTGGTTTCTCTTAAAAACATGATGCAATTCCATTGCCAGTTTATCCTCTGAAACAACTGTACATGAAACTAAAATCATATTCACCAGTCTATTGAATATGTATTTTCATCACTACTTGCTCACTTATAATAATTAAAAAAAAATTCAACTTTCACACAGTGAAACCCTTTCAAGATTAAAAGAAAGCATTCAATGTTTTTATTAACTATAGATTTTACGTTAAATCGGCATCAAGGTTTTCTGAGCCTTAGTGTTTTCTAATGGGACTTGAAAATTCAATGGGACTTGAATTTTGTCAGTCCTACTGTGTCTGCAGCAGGGAAGTACAGTTCAATATCAATGAGATGACAGCTCCACTAGGAAAGAGGCAACAGTCTCATTTATGGTACTAAAATACTGTTCAGGACCAGCAATGCTAAAATACATTTCAAAATTCATTTTCATGTAGAACCTAAGATAGCAATCCAACAACTTTTATTCTCTGTATAATTGGATTGAATGCCTGCTCAAGTCAGTGATTAACTTAAGCTTGAAGGAAGCCAGGACCTGGGGCTTCAACCTATGGACCTGATGTTCCCTTCCTTGCCCTTGGGTAAATCAAGAATTATTCCTGTGGAAAGAAGCAACTTACTGTGAGTAAGCAGTGGATCAAATCCCAGACTCCCAAATCCCACAAATAAGTAAACTGGTTTTGTTGTATGATATATACTTGACCTTGAAATTTTGGGGAAAAAAAAAAAAATCTGAATGCCAATCTAGTAAATAGTAACATTCTGAAAGACTGTTTCCCCATTGAGGTGTGTCTGGAATAAATTGTTCAAATACAGCACAACTCAAAACTTTTGTAAACTCTGCGCTGAAAAAAAGCCTGCTGTTATACGCCATCCTATCAAGCGAGAGATTAAAGGGCACCAAAGTTCCCTTAAGATGCTGCCGGACCGTTGGTGGCATTGCCCTAGAATTTCTGATGCCGAGAGCTGTCGTATATAACGTGCGACGGACCGACGCACAGCAGGTAAGTCTGAGCCTGAACCAGGGGTTGAGCAGACCTTTTCCATACCCGTCCTCCCTTCCTTTTCCCTCTTCTGGGCGCTGGCGAGGGAAAGGCAGGGAGGGCGCAGCGGTGACGGCTTTTCGGGAGACACGGCCCCTGATCTGGCGCCAGTCCCCCGAGATCGGCCCCGGGAAAGGGGCAGAAAGTCCGGCGCAGAGCATGTTATCTGTAATGCCAAGGGTGAGTGTAGCTTTAATATTACCAGGACACTCTGTTTTATTAATAAGAATCTTGTGGTTTTATGACTCCTTCCCTTGGCACTAAAATACAGGGGAAAAAATCACAAGCCAATTATCTAACTGTTTCATAACAGGAATTTGCCCTGTTTTACAGCTATATCCATCTGCAAGGACTATTTTGCCTCATGAAATATATTTTAGGCTATGCCACAAAAACATTAATTTACACTGGAACAATAAAGCTTTTACATATTTAATAAGTGAAATCCTTATTAGGAAGGGAATTAAATGTGCATTTCAGCAACTGGTCTGTAGGCCTATGATGTAAGTTTTAGAACTGAACAGATGATGCACATTTTTATTGTCTTAATATCTAGTTTATTTCTTATAATAGAGGCACCACGCATTTTACTCTGAAGAAAAACCTAATGAGAAACTAGGCGCCCATCCTTTTTGATGCTAACTATTCTGTGTCTCTTTTGACTGAATTAAACAACTGTTGTGTTTTAGCACTTAAATTCACAATAATTTATTGCTGATAGTATAAGAACATTTTTCGGTTACTTTTCCTGCTCTGCTAACAAATAAATCTGGTGTGTTACTGAAACAGAATCTTTTAACTTTTAAATAAAATAAATAACATAGTGTACATAGCCAACTAAGCTATTTTAAACAAGTTCAAAATATTTCATAGTTGAAAAATAACCAGATGGATAACTGAGAAATACCCAAAGCTCTAGCCAGATTAACTTTCATTTCATTTGACTCTGTAAGTTTTTGCTTAGTTACATTCCTGTCAGTAGTTTTGCTGATATGGGAAACAACAACGTGTTTGCCTGAGTTAACCAGAGGATTGTGCAAAGAAAATGGGTTAATGCCATGTAAAGGGCTTGAAACTCCACAAAATCATGGAAATCATCACTTTTTATAGGGTTAGGTATTCCAAAATATACAGTGAATGCAAATATGAAGCAAATTGTCTGTTTCCTAAAAAATGCCTTCTAAGCTATTTTTAATTTGTGCCTTTTAAGTGAAATACAAAGGAAAAACATTCGTTCGTGTAATGTTCCATAAAAATTTATTTTAATGGTGCAACTATTTCTTCAGTTTAAAGTGATCGACAAAATTTCTACCTGAAAGTGAATTCTGATGTTGAATATTTTTCATTTACTTTTACTGCAGATGTTCCTAGCTACACAGAGGTCACTCAAAACAAGCAACTACCCTGAAAAGAGAAAATTTTCTTTCCATGCAAATTCATCATAATAAAAGTTCGGCCACAATTCTTCTAGTGCACTTTGGTTTTTGGATACCAAAATCAGCTATCTGAAACAGAAGAGCTAGGATGGAAATAGGGTAGTGAAGCATTTGGCCACGTGTCATTCTTGTCCCTGTTACATAGAATGAATTTTGTCTCCTTTAACAGGAGACTGGCAGTGTTGGTAGGAATCCCCTGGCAGTTCCTGGAGGTCATTACACAGCACAATACCAGTTTGTCCCTCTTCTAATGTCATCTCTCTCCACTGGCAACACAATGCACAGCTGATCATTCTAATCACTGTTATGCCTGGTTTTTTGCAGCAGTTAGTAATAGTCGTGATATTTGGGGCATACCTATTTCTTTGGTTTTCTTTTATGAGGAATTACTCTCATTTGTTTCTTTTACCTTTCCAAATACTTTTATGAGGAACGCTGTCTCTCACACCTGTTTAAAGCCATGTTTATGCAACTCAGAAAGCTGACTGGGAATTAGGATCGTCAGGAAATTTTCTGATACACTGTTTTTCCCATAGATTATGTCAGTCCATCAACACCAAAGCGTTCTGTGAGAAAGGGACAGTGCCAGCGGTGCTCTGAGGAGCCTCCTCTGCCAGGAGGGATTTTGGCTGGTTCACTGGCCAGCTGCTGCCTAGTGTGCTGCTGGGAAGCCCTGCCCCGGTGGGGATCAGCTCCTCTGCCTCCTGCCTGCTCTGCCAGCCAGGATCCCGGGATCCCAAGGAGCCCCAGCTCAGACTCTGGCTATATCTGGCAGATGGACCAGATGGAGCTGGGACTCGAAAAGCAGGAAAGTCAAGAAGCTGCTTCCTTAGGTGACAGGGACACAGGGAACTGGGAAAGCAATTCTCGGCATTCTCAGTCATCCAGCTGCATGAGAAACTTGGCAGGTGTTCTGCCACATGCTGTGAGATACCGATCATGGGAAAAGCCCCAAATCTCCAAAGTTTCCCATTTCACTCTAATTTTGATAACGTTACCATTTTTTGGACATTTTGTACACTCTGGATTTTTAAAAATTTCTGTAGCACATCAAATATACATAGTCACACCACTTGTGATATTTTCTGAGAAATCAGGTATTTCTGTCATTTTTTCAACCTTTCAAATTACTTATGCACTTTCTTCTCTTGCCATCTCATTACGAACAGCCAGCTTCTTGCTCTCAAAATATGTTAAGGAGTATTGTAACATTTTCCTTCTTTCATGCTCTTGTATTGAATTGTCATGTCTTGTGTTTATTGATATACTTCTTTTACAATTCTGAGAAATCACTTGGTCCTTCCTGGGCTCTCTACATATTTCACAACAGTCCCCTAATTCTAGTGTCAATGACCTAACTATGGTGTTTTCATGTTAGGAGAATTTCCCTCTGTTGATTGAAGGGTGATCTTCAGCATATGCATCACTTGTTTTCTCTTTGCAGAACTATTTGCACTTTTTTTCCCTGGGCAGCTCTGTGCTTGTGTTCCAAGTTTTTTTTATCTCAAGCATTTCACTGCTCTGTGATCAAGAGATTTGTGCATAAAACATAAACATCTCATTTTCAGGCTCTTATAGGTAATGCATTATGTAAAATGGAGATTAGACTACTGCATCCCAGTATCTGTGCTTTATAGTGGAAGGTGGAAGTCTGAAAGATGTAACTAACCTTCGGGACAGCTGTGTGTGTATAAAACAATCTGACCCTATGACTCTCTGAAGCTCAAATCTTTTGATGCCAAAAATCAGACCAGCTCCAGAGAAAGAAAGGAAGTTAACAGGAAACTGAAGGAAGCAAATTTAACATTTAGAGATGAATTAAAGACATGCCTTTGGACTGAAAACCTAATATTTGCATCTCTTTCATAATATTTAAAGTAGACTTTGTTAGATATTTCTTACAAGATTGACAGAATTAATGGATTCCTGTTGTTGCTTTTTTATAGCCAAAACAAAAAAAAACCCCATGTACATGTTTTACAAGTGTAAAAGAGAGCAGGGTAAGTGAATTGATATTCTTAAGCTTATTTTCAGTATTTTAGAGAGGGGGGGAAACTCACATAGCATGAACAAATGAGGCTCTGAAATGTCTTTTATTTCTTTTCTTTTATGGAAAGATTCTTCTTTTTTACCTTTTATATGAAACAAGCTATGAAACATACCTGTATGCCTAAAAGATAAAGCTTTTTGGTAGGAACCTTCTGTCCCTATAAAAAAAGTCCCCTGTTGCTGTTTCTTGTCATTTTGAGGAAGGGAAGAGAACGGAAGGGAAGGGAAGGGAAGGGAAGGGAAGGGAAGGGAAGGGAAGGGAAGGGAAGATGTGGTGAGTGCTGGTGACTTCTATTTTTTACTTGGTTCTCTGGGGCTTCCCCCTCACCCACTTGCTTTTCCTGTGAGACAGCGTAAGAAACAACAAATAAACGACTGTCAGATATATGGCTTTGCTCTGGCAGTGGCCAAATCAGTTCCCCTGGTTTCTTCCAGCTGTTGCTGATTGTGCTTTGCAAGAATATAGAAATCCTGTCAAAGGAACAGCGAGGGCAAATGTGCGTAACTCTTTTAAAGTCTTGAACTTATATTCATAGCAACTAAACATCTGGCCTGCATGTTCTACGTGATTTCTGAGGTGAGTACAGCCTCATGCTTTGTAAGAATATGCCCTTTCTTTAAAGCTATGTCCTTTCTTCGTGTCAGGATGACAACTCATCTCTTCATTCTCTTCTCCATCCTCAAGCTCTGACCACCGGGGAGTCCTGGACAGGATATATGCCACCAAATGCACATCCCTGCAGTATGAACACAGCCTCTATGTGGTTGTTGCCCTGATTCCATTCTGAAATGCCATTAACTTACATAAACATTCACACAAAGTGCACATCTGTCTTCTAGAAGCTAAGATATGGGTTTAGAAGACTTCTGTCTGGTTTCCTCATCTATTACTCCACCTTTTCCCCTGTACCTCACTAGACTGTCGGGTTTTTGTCACCTAGCAAACTGGTGGCAACTGCATTTAGTATAATAGATTTTTTTAAAAAAGGATAAGGAAATAATGATGATGCTAACACATCAACTTACTTCCAGGTAGGTCCTTTCAATCACTATTAACACCAAGGACTATACGACCTTTCTCTTATTTGACACAAGCAAATACACCAAAGATACACCCCCCTCTCCCACCATAGAGATGGTCTGGGTGCAGATAATTGGGTTCTCTGCTCTGTGCTGATCCTTAAATACTGGGTTGAAGTGCTGAAGGGCCAAGATGAGCTGTATAAACCATAGCAGTGGCTGGGGGTGGTGTTCTGGTATGGTGAACGAGACCTCCTACATGATAAGTAAAAGGCAGAGATGAGAAGATAGTACCAGGATTAAGTTCCACCATTTAACATGGCAGATTCAAGCAAGGTCCAAGGCATGAGCCTGCTGTAGGGTCAAGAGACGCCTTGGCCTTTTTACTGCAGAGTATGATCAAACACTCCTGGACTGAAGGGGTGTAAAGACATTTCCCAGACAGGTTTGTGCTGCACTTCTCAGAGACATAGTACAGAATATCCACAACAGTAGCTAAATTCTGTGTCCGTTTATGTGATCGTAACCGATTTACACTGGATTTACAGCCCCTAAGACCTTACAGGCAAGTCTCTATGGTCTGCC
Source organism: Buteo buteo (assembly GCF_964188355.1). NCBI lineage: Eukaryota > Metazoa > Chordata > Aves > Accipitriformes > Accipitridae > Buteo > Buteo buteo. The sequence goes on from NC_134185.1 coordinate 1,149,947, forward strand.
TGTAAATCTGCCTGTGGCAGGAGGACTGTAAGTCCCCAGATAGCATGTCTACAGTGTGCTTGTGTTGCCTCCCAAAGTAATTACTCTGCAGGGATGAGAAAGAACAGATTCCCTGAGACCGCGGCTTCCCTGCAATGGGAGAGGATAGGGCCTTGGCTGGCACAGAGGAACCAGCATTGCAAAAGAGGTGATTTGTATTTATTACAAGGTTTGCACAGACTTTTGTCTCCCTGGAACAAGAGACTGAGAAAGAAAGTCTTTACTCTCTTTTCTAGTTTGCCCTTAATGGAGAAGATCTATCACTCTCTGCTCATGCCGAAATTCAAGTCAGCTTTCTGCTGTTCTGTTAAGTACTGAAGATAATGATAACAAACGATCATCAGTGAATTCGTTTTATTCTTGAAAATGGAGGGGCAACTTATGTGTCTGTTATTGTCCATTGTAGCCTTTCAATTTTCAGGAAAAACAAAATAAAGCTGTTATCACCAAGAACAATGATCCTAAAACCCAACAGAAAGTTTTATTACTTTAGCAGCTGCAAGTTCACATTGACTATGGTATGGTTAAAATTTAAAGTATCTAGAATTTTGAGGAATTAACTTACCTGTAATAACAAGCTTTTAAATGCCTTTCAATTTTAAACATAAATGTACAAAAATATAAAATTTCCTGCTTTACCAAGCTAAATAGTCCACACCAGGACTTATATGCTATAGGAGAAAAATTTTAGTTTAAAGCTACATCTTCCAGGGTCCAGATCAGAAGTTATATTAAAGTATGCCAAGGTCTTGCCCTCAGCTATATTTCCTTTATGCAGTGTTACAAGCAGTATCTCAGAAAGCACAAGGTGGAGAGACCATTAAAAAAATCATTTGTCCATGACAAGCAGGAAATGAAACAACCTCGCTCTTGACATAAGTCAAGTCATTTAGTCTAGCTCATGACACAACTACATCCAAGGTGGCTCCACAGTGAGTCAAGTGAAAAGGGATGAAGGGAAATACTGGCTGTCACTGGAGTTAAAAAGAAGTGTTAGCCTGTGTTAGATTTTATTTTGTGATTCTTTTCTTTTTTTAATTTGAAAAAACTATTACTGGTCTTATTTGCAAAGATTCTTGCTTTATAAAACAAAGAATTAAACCAGAGTTTTGTAAAATATTGTGTTGCAAGAAAGCTAAACAAACAGTTCTTTCACCTATAAATTCTTTCACTGGAGGTGTAAAACTATAGCTAGAACACAGCCTGGAAAAACCATCATTGTATGGAATTCCACCTTTGCTTACTGCCAGCTAGACACCAGTGTTGAGAATGAATGGAGATAACTTAAAAGTTAGTAGCCATTCTTATAACTGTGATATCAAAGACTAAAGCCATGTGTTGAAAAGTATATGAACAGCTTCAGTGATTCTGATAGAATTGCAGCCTTTTCAACAGATTTACACTTAGCCCATTGATCTCAACGTTTATGTTACTATGCTATGTGATTATATGGAGTGGTCCAAATGGGAATTCAGCAATGCCCCTATTGACAGTCTGAAGCCTCCTTGCTCTCAGCCCTCTTCATTCCATTTACTGCCCCTCACGCTTTGAGTGCCAGGAGGTAATATCAGCACATACTAGCCCTATCTCACCTCTGGTCATAGAAGTTTTCCTTCCTAAGCCTCCGAATTTGCTTCTACACTCCAAAATGTAGGTAGGTGAGGTTCAGCCTGGCACAGGCCGGAGCAATGTGCTGAGATTACCAGAGCATTAAATCCAGACCTGCATGTATTGCTCTATCACGAAGCAGTGCTAGCAGTACCTCAGCCTGGGTGAGTGTTTGGAACTGATGGGCGTTTTGTTGCTCAGTTTAATGAAGACGGGATTTCAACACCAACCCAACATGTTCCCCCAGGCTATAAGAGTCCCTAAGTGAAAGGGTTCAACCTTATCCCTGTCAGTCAGCAGAACAATGCAGTGCCAGCTGTAACACTGGCCTGAGAGAGTAAGAACCAACTGAATTCCAGTTACTTCTTCTAGATTACTTCAAAAAGCCAGGGCATTCTTATGTAGAAATAAAAGGTCAAAGTCAAGAACAAACATGCGTCTTAAATATATAATTCTACTAGACACCGTCAACTGATTTACCACCTTGCTATAATCAAAACCTAGTGTTCCTACTGCCATCTCTTCTTCCTCCCTTACAGGAGGAAGAGGAGAGAGGAGCTGTGAGGAGGAGCAAGTGAAGGATGAGACTGTCATCCTTCAGCAGAGCAAACAATCCGATCGGGTCAGCTGCCCAGGCAGCTGCAGCCCTAGAAATCACACCACTGAAGGTCTTATCTTAGGGAAAGCTCTGAGGAAATTGTCTTTAAACATGTCCTTCTATAATCCAAGCTATTTTATCCTCTGTTTGTTTAAGGCTATAAATATATATACACATGTATATATACATACACATATATACACATATACACCCCTTAATAAATCATTTCATATACACCACTTCCCATGAAAACTTTATTGGTGTCACCATGACCTTAGAGGTACTTTACCAAAATCTTTGATATCAAAACAGCTCAACCTCATAAATGGTTTGTCAAAATATGCAGATTGTCACTGACCAACAAAGAATTCCTCAGCTATGCCTAACACCTTCTAGTCCAGCAAATTACTTCATCACCTAGCTGCCTTGCCCTATTATTCTCTTAAAAAACAAATGCATTGCTCTCTACCAAACACAAATAATTTCTAGTTTTATCTCTGTTAAGCCAAAGACTCTGCCAGCTAGACTTCCAGATGATCAGTTCCTTTTTTCTTACCCCATTGCTGATTACTAAAAATTTCACAGGTTCAGTAAGAGACTTCCTGTGAACAACAGTACACTGCAAATGAGAATTATAAAGAGGTTTTTTGAACTGCACCTGCTGGCCCAGGAAGGGAAAGTATCCATGTCTTTATTCCCCTCTAACGTACTTCAGGTTAGTATCAAATTTCACCAATGCACAGGAAAGAAACGACGACAGGTTTTTGAGGTAGGAGACACAAAACTAAGTAATTCAAAGAATTAAGTGAAATAGTTTGACAGAAATAATCAAAAAGAGTTTGGAAAGGATTAGCAAAGCAAACTGAAAGTCAGAGAGAGATGCCCTGCTTTCTCATTTTACATTTCTGAATACTTCAAAAGAGATTGATACTCCAAAGTTATTTCTGGTTTTGGTGCCCTTATTAATTTTAATCATATTGTCATAGCCATTTGCTCCAACATATGAACTGTTCAATAACAAGGGTCACATGAATACAGACAACTGGAAAATTATCTTTTACTCTCTTTAAAGGACTGTTGAGGGTGTGGGGTTTTTTTAGAAAAGCTGAAACATGGAAATAACATTATTAAAGGCATTGATCACTGGAAAAATGGTGAAAAGTGCATTGTCATTTCAGCTATGTGTTCTGTAAATACTTAGCTACATCATAGACCGATTTTTCAACTATTGTAAATTAGTAAAGTTCCATTTAAACCATTTTATGCCCCCTAAGGACCTGCCCCAAAAAATGTATCTGAGAGCTAGTGCAATTTTAATACATGGCCTGTCATCAGCAGAACTACTTATGGAAAATAATTTGTCATGACAATTTATTGAGTTTTTCTTTTATACTGAGAAAGACTACCTACAACTTAAAGTCTTCAAATGAAATGGCTACTCTCATTTAAATTAATCTAATAAACAAAAATAAAGTGCTATTTGCAAGTACCAGTGAGTGAACAAAACTGAAGGAATATCTAGTAATTGGTTTTGTGAATTAAAAGAATGCATTCTTTGTATTTGAAGGAGAAGTAGAAAATTGCAAACATTGATTTCAGAATAGAAGCTATTCTCTTTATTGTCTGGAGAGTGCCCATCAGAGAACAATAAATTTCACTCACAGTGATCTCTTGGTACTCATGCCAAAAAAAAAAAAAAATCAGAAAATAGTCGTCTTTGTTATAGCTACATTGTCTCCAGTTTTAAAGATTCCTATATGTTTGCTGCATTCTGTAGAAAAAACAAACAGACAAACAAACAAACAAAACCCAAAAGCCCTGTGGTAAATAACTTCAAAACTCCCACAATTAAATGTTTGCACTGCTGAAAGTCTACAGGCTACAAAAACTGGCCTGTAAAACTGTTGAAGTATTCTGTGGAAGGTAATCAATCATTAGGTTGATTAGTTTTTCATTATCTTCAGGTAAAGAAACTGGGAACTTAATGAGCTCTTTAAACCCACCTTTTGTCCCAAGGTTCTCTTAATTTCTGTTAACTTCAATAGAGCTCCATGATCACAGGCATGTACACATGTACACAGGCCTGTGTACGCTTGATTATCTGTATAGAGCTGCACGATGTTGGCAAAAGTCAAAATCATCACATTTTTATTTGTCAGAGAACTGGGGGCTGAGATATTCTGAATAATGGAATAAATCTGAAACAGAAATAGTGCCTCTGGGTCTGAGCTGCTCTGGTCTAGACTGGCAGTCCTGTCCCTGCAGGGCTGTGACCGGTTGGTAAGTTGTCCCAGACCAGAAAATACGGGAAGTACACATTAAACCCCTATTACCTGCTCATTCACACCCAGAAACTCATAGAGCCATAGAATAATTTAGGTTGGAAAGGACCTCTGGAGCTGAACCCATTGCTCAAAGCCAACTTCAAAGTTAGAAGAGATTACTCAGGGCTTTACCCAGTCAAGTTCTGACTGTATTCAAGGGTAAATGTTTCACAGCCTCTCTAGACAACCTGGTTCAGCGTTTGAGCAACTTCACGGTGAAAAGTGCTTTTCTGACATTTAGTCAGAAATTCCCTTGCTGCAGCTTGTGACTATTGCCTATTACCCTTTCTCTGTCCCTTTCCAGGAAAAGTCTGTCTTCTCTAAAACTGCTAGGTACTTGTAGACAGCAATTAAGTTCCCCCTCAGCCTGTTCTTCTTGAGGCTGCACAAACCCAGCTCCAGTCTCTTCTCGCATGATGCGCACCAGCCCCATCATCACCAAGGCTGACTCTCTCCAGTTTATCTAAGCCTTTCTGGCACCAGGGAGCCCCAAACTGGGCACAGTTCTCCAGGCGTGCTTTCACGAGAACTCAGCAGAGATGAATAATTGCTTTTCTCAACCCGTTGGCTACGCTTCTACTAATACAGCTCAGAATGTGGTTAACCTTCGCAGCCACGTGCTGACTGACGTTCGACTTACTGTATACCAGGACCCTCGAGTCCTTTTCTGTATAGCTGCTTTCCAGGCACTTGACTCCCCATCCCATACAACTGCACAGGGTTATTCCATCCCAGGTGCAGGATTTCACATTTGCCTTTATAGAACTTCATGGTGTTCCCATCACCCCCTTTCTTCAGTCTGGTTCCAGCTGCCTGGAAACCAAACTATGCAGCATATCAACTGCTCGCTCTGATTTCCTCTCATCTGCAAGCTCACCGAGGGCACATTCCACACCATCGTCCACGTCCTAGCACAAATACCACCACCAGGACACACAGCTACTCAGGCCGCTCCTGGTGATAATCTGGCCATGTACCATGCGGTATACCATGATATACCATGTAGCCAGGCTGAAGTCCTGCTGGCCTTGAGCTCAGGTCTTCCTGGAGCTATCACACATGTTTTTCACTCATGGAAAATTTATCTATGAACCAAAGGATCCAGCCAGAGACCGTGGGGAAGCTATCTGCATTGTACCAGAATAAAAAAGTTAAACTTCCACATATTTAATTTTATTTTTCCTAGAGTGATTTATTTTTTATGTCAAAAGTTTTTTGTGCACATTTACAGTAAAAACTATATTATATCAATACAGTCAGTTGACTGTATTCTGAGATCTGTGTTATTAAAAGCTATCAATATTAAAGGAAGATCCCATAATGTGCAGCAAATATTGCAAGACAAAAATCTTCACCTGTAAAACTATGAGAAATGAAACGTTCCACCCACCATACTCACTCAGATAATTGACTGTGGAAGCAAGAACCCTTAAAACATCACCCAATCAGCAGATTTCCAGAGTTCATCATAGAATCATCATATAGCTCAGGCTGGAAAGGACCTCAAAGATCGTCTGGTCCAACCTTTTGTGAGGAGATTATCTAGCTGAGATGATCTAGCATCCTGTCCAGTCGCATCTTGAGTTCACAGTCTCACCTCTGCTAACCCTTGAAAAAGCAACTAGACCAAAACAAAACCAGCCTTCCAAGCTCAGGAGCCGGCATCAGTCTCACGCAGGTTCACAAACAAGGTGTGATTCACCCATTATCAGACTGTGGCCTGGAGTCACTGAAGGATTTAGCTGCTGCGCAGCACAGACAGGCTAAGACTTCTCACATTTCCAACATGTTCTTACATTTCCAGCATTGAAACTCCATAGACACCAAAGTATGAGAGCATAATCTTTTTAAAGAAATCCTTGAGGATTCCCAGACAAAAGGGGAACACTTCATCTGGCAGCTTCACCAGACAAAAGGTTAATGAGGTCTCTTAGCAGCCTCTTAACGTTGTCTCTCTTGAGCTTTCTGTTGGGGGTGTTCTCAGGTGCATGGGAAATGCAGAAAAGTGAAGTGTAGGAATTTAATTTTGATACATGGTCAGCAGGTAGTTTTAAGTTATCATAATTTTAAAGGAAAAATATTAATGGAAAAATCATCAGCTTTCTTCTTTCAACTTCTAAAAGGAGTTTCATAATCATCCTGTTTCCATTTCACATCCACAGATGATAAGTATAATGTTTTAATTTTAACCTGGGCAGACAACTTGCAGAAATGTGATTTGATTGAACTCTGTTGTGGCTGAACATTTCTTTTGAAGATCCAGCACCTTACTGAGAATATTGAATTCAAGTGAATAAATAAAACATGAACATCAATAAGGATGAGAAAACTCAAAGTTAAATAAAATAAGATGTTATAAGAAAACCACAGGATATTTAAATGTGTAACACAGACTTTATAATGAAAGAAAGAAAAGAATATAATTAATTTATAACCACAGAAGGTGTAAATCATTGCAGGAGGCAGAAGAAAAATTAGTTGCCTGTCTTAAAAAAGTTTTGTGGCCATGACCACAGATAGGATAAAAGGGTGCTGCTGTGCTACAACTTTGTCATCCTGATTTGCATGACAGGAGGATCTGCTGCAATGTTTTGTAATGTTCACAGTGTATATCCTATAGAATTTTATTTGACTGTAGATCAAGAGGCCAACTGAGAGATAACATTATTTGTTAGACCACACAATGTAGTTAGAAAAAATGGACTTGCTTTCAGGTCCGTGAAATCATCTTCAGGCTTTCTCAGAAAGTCACATTCCACCATACTTGCATATGGAAATGCAAGGGATTCAGCCATTTTGGCTATGCCTCTGGATTATGATAAGGTCACATTTTGGTTAGGACTTCTGTCCCTGCCCATGGGCAGCACAGGGCTCACTTTCCTTCTTGTCTCATTTGTTCTCTGATATGCAACGTGTGAGTTTCTGTTGCGCTCGACAGGACAAATCTGCACAAGTGACACAATTTTTTGCAGCTGGATCTACACTTGTTCTTGCTGCTGTCTTACAAGCACTCCAGAAATCACCTGTTTCATTTTCCAGTGCACAAATTGTTATTTATCGTGTACCAACAACAACCTTAAAATATGAATCTAATTGCAAATAATTAAGAGCCTTCCACACACCCATGAATTATGGGCCTGATCCCTTTGGATGACTGACAAAAGCCATTTCCTGTGCTTCACAGAAGATGAGTTTTTACATGGAGAAACAACTAGATTACTAACCACAACTGGCTAACAATATTTATCTTTTGGAAATCCAATTTATTCTGAAATACAGAGCAATGGCCATCACTGATATTTTATCATTGTAATCATGATTGAGGACATTTAAAAAAAACCACACATCAAATATCTAGTCAGTCCAATAAATAAAAAAATGTTTATGGCTGCCTGTCCCATTCCTGCAATGAACAAAGCTTGATGGGGCTGCCATTTTAATGTAAGATGTTTGAGATCTTACTTTGGAATTAATTTTGGTGAAACTGCCACTGGATGTCCCAAAAAGATTTGGGAGATAGAAAGGCAGCAATCAAAACAACAAAAAAATAATCACCTGCAAGGGATACCTGACACCGCACTTACATTATAAGTACCTTTAGCAGAAGAGAGTGGATTTAGGATAGTAACGCAGCTGCTGAATAGGACCTTTGAGCATATCAGATGTTCTGAGAGAAAAAAAAATTATTGAATTCGAGTGCACTGCTAATTGTCCATATAAAATATTTTAACACCTTATCATAATACAGACACGAATAAGAGCTGAAATGTCAAGTTTCATCTGCCTACAAGAAGCACACTCATCTACGAGCTATGGAGAGCTTTTGGCTGCAGTGACACAGTACCGTTTCAATGTACATAAAGTTTCTGAAAATTGCCTTAAGACAGTTGACCAAACTTAGGGAATTGTTTTGACAGAAAAGTATTGCCAAAACAGCTCTTCATGGGGACGTGCCAGGGATATGTCAGAAACTGGAAGCAGGTCTGAATTGCACAGCATGCTCTTGGCTAAGGATCGGCTCAGGGGTAAACCTCTGTAGGCTGACTGAAGTGCTGGCAACCCTTAATGGGCTCTTAACTTCAACCAAGGACCAGGCAAGCCCGCAGTGCAGGAAGAGATGAAAGAGGATTTTCATGTCACTAACTTTAGCACCAAAGTAAATTTTCCAAGACGGGATTCTCCACTCCTCTAATACTTAACAGAGAATAGCATGAGCCTCCAGAGGGAATTTAGAAATCCCAAGCAATGCAGTTGCTATACCCCAAATGCAGAACTTTCTGTGGAGGCACCCACCTTGAATTTAATAATACAGGAAGTCTAAGCATCCAAATTATGTCCAAAGTCAGATAGCATGAATGCTCCCCAAAACCCCTTTCCTTTCCATTTCTGTTGAGAGTCAGAAAAGACAAGCAATGCTCAAATATTGCTGGGGGAGAGTGGGCAGGAGGTTCATAAAGCAAGCTGAATTTTTTTCCAGCTTCCTCACTTTTTAGATTTTTTTCCCCTTACTTCCCAAGTTTTATTTATCCATACTCAACTCTGATGAAAAAAAACATAGTACTTTGATTTTCCTTTTAGCTTTTGTAGTAAAAACTGGGTCTGCAGATTTTTACGCAAGGGTAAAACCCCTGGGCAAGCAGAAGTGAACCTGACGTCTTAACTTCAGGTAGTACTAAACAGACTTTGCAAAAGGCATTGCAGAGGCTTTTTACTTTCCCAATTTTATTGCAAACAAGTCCTAACAACTCTCTTGAGAGCAAAAGCTGTCTAATACTGATCTTTTAGTCAACTCATCCAGTAACAACAAATGAACATTATCTTGACATTCTGTGCATTGTTCTGGTTATTTTCAGTTGTTGCTATTGTAACCTGCTTTAAGGCATCACGCTGAACACAGATTCCATTTCTAAAGTACCTGAAGGTACTGTCAGTATTAAGGAAGCATGCCAAAGCTGTCACCAAGTAGACTACAGCACAAGATGATACAAAGCTGAGCTGCAAGTCAAAAATTAAGCATCTTCCAAAATATTTGACAGAAAGTAATGCAGCTGTAAGGACTTACCCAGAGTAAAAACTACTGTAGCAGTCACAGTGAACATAGAGAACAGGAGAGAACATTCTGATTGTGTTCAGAAATTAGATTTTTTTTATACAGTACATTGATTCCCTTCTGGAAAATATTTTCTCTTCCATTTCATGAAGGCTGCCACTGAAGGCAGTGGCAAACCCATGGGCTACCTGAAGTATGTTTTTGCTTTAAAAAGCTTCATTTAAATATATACATCCCCTGCCCCGGGGATATCAGTGTTTTCCTCCATAATGTCTGCTATTTAAGACAAAAAGGTGTGATATTTAATTAAAGTTTTACTGAAAATATTAAACTCTTACTGATGCAGTCATCAAATTTTCATTAATTACCAAAACCCTAAACAAACAACACTGAACTCGGTTTGATGCTAATGCAGACCTCCAGTAGCACTTTCTTACCTCCTTAGGCTTGCAGGGATTTAGTATGAAAGACAAAAACAGTAAGGTATGATGTATACACATGCTTTTTTTCATCTTGTCAAGGCTTATATGATGAGGACATGACAAGATACCAGGACAAAGATCTGCTACCCTCACTTCCAGCATTGTTTTTATTCAGGAGTCTGAGAGGCAGAAGGAGGACAAAGGGGTCTCCATGAATTCTTGAATGGTGTACAGAATTCCTGATTGTTAGGAACTTATATGTTCTTTAGTTAAAAAGATAATTTGGCCCAGAATTTGGAAAAGGGTTGTTTTACGGTGTTGATTGCCAAGTAGTTCTATTTTTAAAATCATAAACATCTTTAGTCTCTAGAAATAAATAACTGCATCAGCCAAGGCTGTTGTAATTGTTTTTTCTTAACGCAAGTCCAATAACCTGATAATTGCTATCTGAGTCACAGAGGAGTATTACCTCTTCTTCCAGGAAACAATGCGATTAAAGTTAGGCTACTCATTTTCTTATAGTAGCTAATTATTAATAAAGAAGAAAAAAGAAAAAAACCTTGTGTATAAGCAAGCAATAAAAATTGTTGCTTCAGAGATAATCTTTGCATGTTTGTTGCTGGAGTGTTTTTTACAGACATTACCATTTTCAGATTCGGTTTTCCTTACTTTGGCACCATCCTCCGAGTAACTCCGAAGTGTATTATTCCTCAGATCAAAAGTGAGTTCTTTCACAGCTGACTGACCAGACTTTGTTGCTTTGTTTTGCTTTGAGCTTCTGCCATCAGTCTGCATCTGTGATACAAAGTGAGGAAAGGAAACGTAAGGTATACTGAGGTAGGGCAGCAGTGTGGTGGAGCAATACAACCAAACTATACCTTGGAATGTTCTTTTCATCTGTCCAGACAAAGCATTGCACTGGAGTGTCAACGAGCAGCTCACAGGACCTGTAGTTCAGCCTGAGCTACTGCATTAAACAGCTTAAAAGAAATAGGAGACATTTTTTTCTTATTTAGCGTCCCCAGTGGACTGACTCTTTCTCGTCTTGGAGTCACTCATAGTTCTCCTAGAAACAAGTGTCTGTTGGCGTTGGGAATACCTGGCAGACTGAAATTCGGGTTGCCTCCTGACTTGCATCTGTTTACAGTCAACTGAAAAGCGTATGTACACAAAGGGTATGTACAATGGCTTGGAGTAAGGCGGCACCAACAACTGTAATTCCACCACTTTCTAACTGTTGAAATTTTGAATTTGCAGCCTTTAAAAGTGCTCAGTTATCTTTACTGGAATCTTCTGTCTGTTATGTATATATGCATATGGCAGAATTACTACTTGGACCAGTTTGAACTAGTATCGAATAAGCTTTTCAATTCTCAGTTCTATTAAAATTTAGTACCATTATAGCAACAATTTTTCTACTTAGTATTTTTTTAACAAGTTTGCAACATAGACCTTATTTCAGCAAAAAAAAATCCATATACTGCAAATAATGCCGGTTTTTTTCAGAAATCATATATGCAACATCTTGTTCTAATCTGTATATACAGAAAATACCTGCATTTTCTGTGATAGAATATCATTGTTTCATATAGATTCAATTCATATTCTAGGTGCAGTAAGAAGACAGCTGTTGGAAAAGACATTGATCTTACAAATTGTGAAAACATACAGACAATAATTCAGGATTCCTTTTTGTGTCAACAGGATTCCTCCACACTTCAACAAATCCATTCTGCCTTCTGCTGATCCCTGCGTTTTGCTCCAACTTGCTAAATGAAAGCCTTTCCCTCAGTGACCAAAATGACCACTTTGTATACTGCATGAGTGATGTTTTTAATTTCTCTCTCTGTTACATTGGACATGCATTAGAAAACAAATGGTTATAACTGTACACTTATGGAAGCATAAATAAGCGTGCCACTTGCACCGAGAACATCCACAGTGAGTAGCATTTAGTAACTTCGGCAGATCTTTTTGACCTTGGAAGCAACTACTGTACTATGTAAGCTAACACATGAGGAACGATCTTAAAACAAAACGTATTTCCAGCTCAACGAGAGAGAAAAGTCAATCTATTTAAAAGCTGCTCTCTCCTCTTTTTTTGCTTATGTTATCAAAATGCAGGTACAATAAAGAAAGGGGAAGATTTATGGTTTTGTTTTCCTATCTTGACTCCAACAGACTGACAAGCTGTCTTTGTTAAAGATTGCTACTAAACATATCCGATTACAACCATAAAATATTGTTATTATTTTTATTATCTTTATTAGGGTTATAAAGTTTTATAGGTTAGCTGGAATATAAAAATGCCTCAGTAACTCCAGTGTACACATTTCCTTGGGACCAGTCAAAAAGAGCCAAATATGTGCCAGAAAGCTAGGGGAAGAGCCAACATACCTCTTCAGTTGTACTTGTAGCTCCAGTATGAAATAAAGCATTTTGGTTAAGTTGATTAAGTCTTCCTAACTGTCTTGATGTACTTCGAAAGAATGTGGTCTGAAAAATGAAGCTTTATTTTAATATATTTGATTAAATTCTACATCAGATCATATCCTCAGAGACTTACATCTCGCTGCTAGCTTTGATGAATACAGATTTTGGACCATTATACTGAGAATCATCCATTTTGGTATCTCACTTGCAGTCCTGAGAGGTAAGTAAAAAACACCAGGGCCCAGCTTTTCCACGCTGTTCAGGATCTGTGGCCTACTGAAATTGGTGGAACATTTGTTAACTGAAGTCTGGAGGAATTAACAAATAACTCATATTTTATATTATAGGTATTACTATACTGTTCAACTATAATATACTCCTAACAATGAGATAGATACTTCCATTTTCCTAGCATAGAATTTTCAGTGCACTTTTTTTTTCCTTTGTTTTTTTTAAGGAAAAAGTGTCAGTAACCCACCATGTTCCAGTGCATCCAGGTACACACGTAATTTAGTGGAGCTGTCAACACGCATTACCGGGAAACTGCTCCGTGTTTTTCTTCATTTTCTAGTCATGTACCAGAGGTGGAAAGACTAATGCTGTCACAACAGAAACAGAGGAAACCAGCAGCACTGTTTTATAAATTTTATCACCAGAAGGCAGAGCAGCTATGACTACGTAATAGCTCTGCCTTTAAAATGCTTTAACACGTCTTTCATTGTGTGGTAGGATATTTACTGTACCCAGCCTGGATATCACTGTGTATTGAATGTTCTGAGCACATGAAGTGTCACTGTAACGTGTAAATGTGCAACAAAAACCAGCAAAGATTTTCACAGATGCTGTGAAAATTAAGATTTGCATTGTAGTCATTCTACTTTCCTATTTTGTGCTTTGTATTTTTATCTTTTGTTTCCTAAGTCCACATTCCTTTGTTTGACTAACTAAATACCAAACAATGTGTAAGAATCCTTGTGCGGCACTTGTGTGTTCTTATCCTTTTTGGTTTTTTCCTTGTACAACCTCAATATGTTTTTTAATAAGAGATGTCCTGTTCATTACACATATATCTAATTTGAAATATTTCCGAGAAAGGGATTGGTTGACTGGACTGACTTCTGTTTCCCTAAACCAGTGCTGTAGTGTAACCACATTGCATTTAAAAAAAAAAAATAAAAATTAATCCAACTTCAACTGTACAACACATTCAATAATTTACATTGGACCTGACATATGCCTATCCATGAACTGGGAACTACAACATGAGAAGTTCACCAATATCTTCCATGAAAAGGCAGATTGGCTATTGTTTATCACCCTAGTTTAGATGTAAGCCATGCTCTGTTGCACTCCAGTTGAAATACCTTGTTACAATTTCCAACTGTGATTGCAAGCAAAAGAAACAACTATGGAAAAGTTTCTCGCAGTTAAGGATTTTGAACTGAAGATATTCAATTATTTGACATGATTTCAAGCACTGCTACAGAAAAACAAGGAAAGCTAATTGTGAATTTTAATTATTATGCCACAAAACCACAAATATTAACCAGTTTATGGAAAACACATCTAGTCTAACTAATTCAATTTGTTTTAATAATATTATTCGGTGTGATTGAAAAAAAATGGCTCTGTAGATGTTTATAGTTTGATTTGTGTAAGCAGCATGACTTATTAACATGACATTTCAATTTTAAAAATTAATACTATAAAATTAATACTATAGCATAACATTAGAGCATGCTTTCTTATGGAAACCAGAGTGACAGATCTCAGAAAGCATTCGTTCATGTGAAATTATCAGACAAATTCCTGATAGGAAAAAAATACTTTCAGTCCTCCAAAGGAAGCCTCTTAGCTCCAGCATTGTTCAACATGTTCCATCTGACAGACCAATGTCTCTCCTCAAAAAGCTGACTGCCATTCAGATCGGAGCCAACTGACATAAGAGAGAAACGTAAGAAAATTGGCTTTTTCCATGAGTAGGCAGCCCCATGCAATAGTACCAGTCCTCAGCTCCTCCCTTCACCCACAGTATGAAAACCTTAGCTGCATAACTAAGTGCCTCTTCGTATGGCTTCTTCCTCTTCTTCCTCCACTCTCCTTTCTTCCTTGCCCTGTGTTCTTCCTAGTCTTTCTTTAGATCTCCACACTAGGAAGCAGTACTCTAATGAAGAAGTCATTCCAAATTTTGGACAAAACAGTTTGAGAAGCCTGCTGCCATTATGATTTAATATTTTAAAGAATATTTCACTGAGTTAATTCTGAAGCCTCTGTCCACAGAAAGAAAGAGGTTCCTCAGTCTCTCAGCCAACCTTCTGTAAAAATAATCTCACTCAAAAGAGATGTTTTAGCTTGGTAAATCAAATTATATTGTATGAGTTTCTCTCTCTCCAGCCAATAAATCTTACCAGGGGCCCTTTGGCATATGTTAGGCTTTTGAAACTTAGGATGACTCTGAGGAGAGATTTAGTTGCTTACAGTCTTTTGAGGCTCTGGGACTACAGCCTGGTAGTGCAGTATAAACACTTCGGTGCATTTTAATGTGTTGTGCAGTGACTACCCTCTCTTCTCAGTATTGCTTGCCTATAAAGTGCATCTACCAGTTATCAAGGATGAAAGACAAAGGTATAAAATGGACTGCAGCATTTTGCTATCTGGCCCAGTATGCATTGCCAGTTTGTCCATAAAGTAAGGATTTATTTGAGCACAAGTAAGCACACATAAGTATCATCTGTCTCATAACAAATAAATGTAGAAGAGCAGCTTTGAACACTTTAACTACTTTTGAACACTAAAGTAGGTATAATGTATGCATTATTGACTGAAACATGTCCCATTTCCTTAGAAAAAAAATGTGATGGCAAATCCACCCACCACATAACAAAATTTACATTATAAACAAAAGAGAAAAATACATATTTTAAATAATACATATAAAGAAATGTGTTTAAATCAGTTTCATACTGTACCATTTGTCATAGAAATCTAAAAATAGTATATTTTTTAAAAGATCCTGTGATTTGAAAATAAATTAATATCTTTGTGTTCAGGAGTATTGATTCATCATAAGAATATGATCCAGAATCAATGTTCACTTCTTTACATTTATTTCCAGCATACAATACTTAAGATACATCCGTTCCTTCAAATGAACCCTTAGGATATTATCTATTACTAACAAAGGTAGCCGCAAGTATTTTTCAACACCACATCCAACAGATACAGTAAGGGGAAAAAAAAGCAGCCAGAAAAACCATTATCTACATGTTCAGACTACATACGTGATTTTACTTTAAACCATACATATCTGGAATGCAAGTACAAAAAATGTATCTATGATCAAATCTGCATAGGCTGAATTTTTGCACGTAGGCACAGCTTCATGCACGTCAATGAATTGCTCCATGAATACAAGTATCCAATCAAATAGATCACTAATTCTTGAGTGAAGTCCTACCTAGCTAGAAAAGATGGTTGAAACACACACCACAGTCAGAATAGCAATACATATTCTTCACAGTCATGTTTACAGTCTGCAGAAATCAACACCTTTCAATGAAAAAAAGGAAAAGGTTCTAAAAAGCAAAATGGGAAAAACATCTAACAGCTAGAAGTGTCAGTAACTCCACATGACACAACGAGGATGAAAAACCTTTCTGATCCTATTCAAGGATGTGGTCTTACAACATACAAAACAACAAATAATTAAAAATCTGTAATCTCATTTTCTTTGTAAAAAACTGAAAATTAAATTCTTTTCTCTACAGGTGTCTTCTGGGTCTATCTTCTCTGCTTTAGAAACTTCTGGAATGCACATTTCTGTAATTGCAATTCCTCATTAATTAATTCCATATTAGTGTTCAGTGATATCAGTGTTGTTCTATGTTTTAATGTTCTTCAGATAAACTACTCAACAAGCTGAAAAAAATTGTAAGGATTCAGAAGTATGTTTCTCTGCTTCATGAGTAATAATTCCATAGGATACACCTTTTTAAGAGATACTTTCTGAAATACAATTCATTTGTATTCTAACGCACTAAAACTGATAATGACACCTGTTAAAAACAAAAATGCCATGTAGCTCATAATCAACAATAACACTGTGATTCCCTCACAGAGAATAAAACTTTGCTGTGATTCTGATCTGTACTTTATTTACTGCTGTTACTGTTGCCAGCAGAATCTTATTAATCATTCACCAGTAGATTCTGTAGCAGACAAGGGCAAGAACAAAAGAAATATAAAATTTGCTTTAGTCATTAGCAATACTGTTGCACAAAAAAATATTTCCCACAACAATTAAAAAAAAAATAAAAATCAAAGAAACAGTATTTTAGAGGTTATCGGAGAAAGGACTTTGCACCTAAATAGAATTTCACTGATTTTATGATTTCATCTAGTCAACAGAAAAATACAGATTATTAGATTCTGTTACAGGCCATGGTCATCTAGTCTATCCTCCAACAAAACACAGACTACAGAATCCCTTGAGTTAATTCCTGTTTAATCTCAAGCATATCGTTTAATAAAATATCCAGTATAGATTTATAAATATTCTCCAGAGATGGAGAATCCATTAGCTAAATGCTTACTATAGGCAATTACTTTCCCTCTTTGCTAGTTCTCTGTTAATAGATTTCTATTCCCAGGAAATTATTTATCGATTACACTGGGGTCACCCCCACAGACTTGTCTTTTATTCGACAAATTGTTTGAGCTATGTATTTCAGTGAGAGCCATGTTTTTCCACCTCTACATCATTCTCAAGGTTCTTCTCTGAACCCACTCCAATTTCTCAACATCCCTTCCGCACTATAGATGCTGTACCCTGTCTCTGTGTTCCAGCAGTAATCCCTCCACTCTCAATATGAAATGCACTCACTTGGCGTTTCCTCAGTATGCCTCCTCCTTTGTATCCAAAAGGCTTTTTGCCTCAAGCTTATTAAGTGCTTCAAATCTGTTCTTCCAGTCCGCTGACAAAAACCGGTAAACTATGCATAGCTAAGAGCCCGTTCTTCTGGGACAACAGAAGAGGCACATCTCAATGTAGGTCTTGCTACATGCCTTGCAGAAGTGTAAGCCACATTCAGCAACACTATTATTTTTTCCAGCCACCTTGCAAATAATTGGAAGCTTGTTTTTTCAGTATAACAATTCTATTTCCTTATACTCTTGTTAATTGGTGTTTATTTCATTATCCTTTGACTGCTAATTAATCAAGCCCCATCTCAGCTCAGACTCAATGTCACGCCAATACAGTTTACAATTAGCACACTAATTTTTTCCTTCCTTTTTGAATACTGTCACAATGTTGCCTTTCTTCTACTTTTGCGGAACTTCTGCAAATCTTTCAAAAGCCAATGACGATATTCCAAAGAGCTCCTTCCTAGGGGCATAAAAATTCCAACGGTTGTACCTTATAATTTTTTATTTCCCCCATCAATTAAAATTTGGAGATTACTCTCGAAATTGCATCACCTCACTTCTAAGAGGGCAAAACCAACATCACCTGCTGGGTGGATGAGTAGATATTTAAACAGGTGAATCAGATAGACAGTATTAGGTCTCAGTCAGCAGGGATGAAAGACTTACCAATGTGGATGGTGGCTTAAACCAGACTGAGCTCCTTCTTCAAGTTTTCCTGCTTTTTCATCAGGCTGCTGAAAAATGATACAAGGAGCGAGTAGAAAATTAGTGAGTTTGCAACCTTTTTAATGTATGTTTTACTTTCTGCTAATAGCAATGGATTCCCATCATTTAAAGCATCAGTTAAGTAAGACAGTCATTACTAAGAGGATTAAATTCCCATCTTTCCTATGTCAGTCATTTTAAAACCCTTTTTATTATCAAGATGGCTTACGCATACTTCATTTTAAACATCTTAAAATTATCTCCACTCTCAAGTCTAGTGAGCCCATTGCAAAAAGATTCAGAATTTGGCCTTGGTAAAAATTCTGATTTCAGAGCCCAAAAGAGCTTGCCTTAATTCCCAGCAATCATATGTATCGAGGAAGCTCTGGAACATTAAGGTCTGCATCAAAATCCCAGCTTCTGTCGCTGTCATAGATTTGTCCATCCCACTCAGCGTTTCACAGCAAAGCCTGAAGAATGTTTTGGCCAGCAAGAGACGAGAGGGGTAAACGCAGCAGCTTGTGCGCTTTCTTGAGAAGGCCAGTCTTCTCTCTCGGTCTCAAACGATCTGCCGAATAGCATCGCGTATAAATTAGACAGAAGGCAGCGTCGGACAGAAACGTTTACTGAGGGAAGGAGCGGAGCTCGGTCTGCCTTCCATGCGCGTGCCTTGGCCAGCGGCTGCATCAGGAACACACGCAGCTCCTTCAGCCCGCGGGGCCTCTGTGCGGCACGTCCCTCCGGCCAGGAGGCTGTAGCTTTATTTCTCCTCAAAAACAACAGCCGTTCTTTACCTGCTGGGGGACTGCTTTACCCACTGAACTGTTGTGTAGAAAAGAGAGAGTGGGACCACTTGACCTGCTATAAAAATGACTCCCTGGGACTAAATCATATTACTTGCACAAATCAAAACCTTACCAGATCTCTTCTTAGGCCACAATAAATTTGAGATTCCCATGCCAGTACTGGTTGAAGTGCTCTATGAAAAGTGGTACTTGTTAAAAAGCTCCCGACTCATTTACTGAAGTTTCTTGTCTGAAAATAGTATTGTGACTTCCCTTGGAAGAAACTGTAACAAAAAGAATTGAATATTAGCAGTAAAAGAGAATTTTTAATTAATCATTCTAATCTACCCAGCTAGCAGTATCATCTTTCTGTGTTCAGACATTTCTGGACATTGCAAAAACACAACCTTTTCTGAATCTAATTATATCTATAGAGCTGGTAGCTAAACCTAAGCTTTTGGTGCATTTTTCATTAGTATGAAAATTAAAAATCATCTTATACTTTCAAATATATTTTTTTTAGACTACTAAAAAGCAGCCCAGGCTTTTCTATATTTGCTTTTAATGTGATCTCAGCAAAATCTTAAGGGTTTTTATAGCTATTCTATTTCTTGTATAATTTCTATGGACTCAGTTAACTCTATTTGGCAGCTGCAGAATAATTTGTTTCTGCTAGGGACAATTTCTAGCTGTACATAATAAGGACATGTATCCATCACGTTATTTTTTTATAACATATTGTGTGTATCGTAGGGTTCAAAGCTGAACTGAAGTCAATTGTTGGCAATGGTTGCCATCCACATTCTTTCATAAGAGCCTGATGCAGGATAGCTGCTAGTTTCTCTTTGATTAAACGGTTAAGGTTTTTGACGTTTCGCTCTGCTTCCAAAGTCAGGAACTATAGGATGCTTAACGAGGGAAGTGACAGACACAAAGTAACCCGGTCAGGTAAGTTTCAAAAGCCTGACCGGACCTCAGAAATTGTTGTTTACGGCTGTTGCTGTTTACTCTCTGCTACCAACAAGTTTTGTGAATCCATCGCAAAAAGCGTGTTTCATCCATCCCCGGTGGGAGCTCCACGCGACACTCGGTCCAGCACAGTCCCCGCTCCTGCCACGGGGTCCCCTAGCAGGAGAGACTCCCCTGCAGCCCGCGAAGAGCACCCACGCCGGAGCGGTTCACGACGGCCTGCAGCCCGTGGGAAGGACCTATGCCAGAGCAGGGAACAGCGTGGGGAGGAAGGAGTGGCCGAGAGGGGCTGCTGGGGGCTCACCACGACCCCCTGCCCCAGGCCCTGTGCTGCCGGGGGGGATGTAGAGGCGTCAGGAGTGACAAAGGGGGCGGGGGGAACAGAAAGGTGTTATCTTTATCTTTGTTTCTTGCTATCCAAATCTATTTTAATTGCCAGTAAATTAAGCTAATTTTCCCCGAGTCAAGCCTGGTTTGCCCTTGACGGTAACTGGTAAGTGATCTCCCTGTCCTTCTCAGCCCACGAGTTTTTTCATCTTATTTTCTGCCCCCTGTCCTTTTGGGGAGGGGAGTGAGAGAGCAGCTGGGTGGGCAGCTGGCCCTATTATTAAACAAAGCCAAAGGATATACATCAGCTGGAAAGGAGAACAAAATGATTAATAGTTACCTATCAACTCAGTGAGGTAAGATTCAGTGGTGAAAAATTACTATGCAAAGAAATACTTTAAGATTGTGATTTTGGGCAAATACAGGAGGACAGTATTAAAATTGTGCAAACAGTCATCATTCTTGCCTGTAACATTTTTTAAACAAAGGGGTTTTTTTAAGCATGTTTTTTAAGATATCTTATAATTATCTTGCTGTCTCTCTTTTACTATATATATATGTGTATGTATATATGTGTACATATATGTTTATTAAGATATCTGTTTATAATGCTGTTATTCTTAAATATTTACGTGTTATTCACATCCTTAATTTCCTGCTATGCCAGAACAAATATATTAGAGGATTTTTGCAGTAAATTCTCCACTTCTGTAATGGAAAAAATGCTCCTTTGACAGCTTACTTATTAAAAGAGAACTCTGGCTGTTTACAGCATTTCAGATATTTGGAATGTAAATGCATGTCCTGCAGACAGCTAATGAGATAGTCAAATGTAATTTAAAATGTCTTTGATTCTCAAAGATAGCTTCACCATGTTAGTGGTATGTCTGTATATTGGAGCAGAATTTATCTGTGCATCTGTTTGTAACTGATCAGCTAAGTATTACTCTGAGCCATCAAAAAATACTTGCAGTACAAATACATTAGAAATTCAGGCCCAACACTTCAGAGGTTATTCCCTCTAATCTCATCCTTCGGCAAAAGGAGCCTCTCTGTTGTAATTAATTTTAACACTCTGACCAATCAGTTCTGAAGTGACTGTCACTCCAGGCTGTTCCTGTCTTAGCTTCACTAGCTATCTTGTAGCTAGTCATCATTAGCTCTTTCACCGTACTGTAATTTAGCTCCGAGTTCCTATGTTTTTTGAAAAGAGATGAGAATAAAATTTCTTCTTAAGAGCACAGAGGCTGATTTACCTCATTCCCAACAATACATCAGCATTACAACAGGATAGGCAGTGTTTTCCTTCAGTTGTGGAATCAGTAAAAGAACAAAAGAATCAAGGTTGCTGTCAGTGGAAGTCACCATTTCTCAAAATCAAGATCTAATTATCAGCATGTTTTTACAGCCCATTCAGAGTCAGCTTTTTGCAGCAGCACCCTGTGTAATGTCAGGCTTTAAATGAATGCACTTTAAGAGTATGCATAGAGTCAGCCAGTTATCAAGCATAAAAACGTTTTTGGAACTACCGAAATAACCTTTCCAGGTATGTCAAGAGAGACCTTTTAGTCAGTCTTGGGGTTCACACACCAGAGTCTCAAGTCTTTAGTCATTGATGCAACAGCCCGTGCATTACAGCTTCCACAGGAGGCTTCTGATACGCACTCTGGCTTCCTCTAAATGTAAATCTTGAGGTGAGACAGCGCCCACTCCATTTTTTGTATAAAAAAAGGAGGAGGGAAAGGAAGAAGGGTAGTATATAGGAAAAGAACAGGGAAGAATGGCAAAGTACTGGCCTAATAAGTATGCTATTGTGCCAACATAAAAGAATAGATAAGGAAGGATGAACAATTGTGAACTGAGATTTTTCTTAGTCCCATTCCTAGAATAACCTGATGAAATAGAGTCATTCCCTTCTTTGGGCTATGCTAAGGTCTCCTACATTACAGTTGCAAGGTGGTATAATTTTCACCCATGCTAGTGTTGTAGTTTTTTCTAATAACATATAATTAATCCCTCTACTGAGAAACAAATTAACAATAATGTACAGAAAATACGCTTACATGAAAATATTTGCTGAAATATGATATGGTTGTACCAGTAATTACAATTAAAAAGAAAATCAATGGAGCAGTAAGTTCAGTTATTTTATTTTTAAAGTTATATCTTTCTGAGATTGCACATTTTCCTTTCCTAGATCTCAGTCTGTGAAAGGTTAGCCATCCCTGCCACAAGAAGCATCTTCTCACACAAGTACAACAGGAGAAAAACAGGAGAACCTAATCAGACAAATAGGCAGTCATAAGACTTCTTTGGTTTTGTTAAATGAAGGCTTGAGAATTATGATTTATTCTCCTATTATCTGAATAACAGTAATATCTCGAATAATTTCTTATGGTGTGACTTCCTAAATCTGTAGAACAGTGCAACAGATTTTTATGAGCAAATATATATACCAATTAAAGGAGCCAGAAGAACTGGCTACTATGATTGTGAAGTGAGAAGGAATTTGAAGCTGAGATGCAGTTCACGAACAATAGCTTCTTCCAACCTATCATTCAGTATTTGTCATATATGATTCATTCCCCTAATAGAAAGCTTAATTTTCCCAATGAGACCTGACAGTTTTCCTGACTAGTTTCACAGATGATATATCTGCCATGAGTATAGATTGATGTGTCTCAGGCGGCATTACAGATGCCAGTCTCTGTTGATCTGAGAAGGAAAGATAGAAACAAACCCACAACTTTATGAAAAGCTCATAGATTTTTTGCAGAAAATGAAAGAAATTTCAAACTGACCTTTGAGGGGAAAAGAGACAACACTTCAGAGCATCTAGCCCAGGAAAGAAACAAACTGACACTTTTGCAATAATGCATACTCTTTGAAGATTGAAAGGTTGCTTGATGTTTAAATTGATCATCTGACAACAAAATGTCAAGATGCTGTTCTTAAGCATGCAGTTCATTCTGTCCAAGAATTTTATTAAGAATATTTAAGAATGCTAAGAATCAAACTCATAAATGTAGACGCTTATTGCGCCTGAATATCAGTAAACCGTTGGGCTGTTGCACATACAAATATCTGCTCTCTATTAAGACACAGGAGGTGAGTTGCTCAAAAAAATAACAAGAAAAAGCATAATGATGTTATTAAAGTGAATATTAGAAAACAAGAATTTTTATTTCATTTTTACTATGTTGAATACACTTGCTTAATAATGATAATAGGATTTCTTTTTCCCCCACACAAAATAAAAAGCAAGCACAGATTACAATGTAGGGAATGTAGGCTTTAGATGAAGAAAAAAAAAAAAAAAGAAAATATAGCCATGTGATCAATAACATTTTAGCGGGTATAGTTCTGTGCTTAGTTTTGTTTGCAGTCAGAATCTACCATTTGTAATGCTGGGCATCTAGCTAAGCCCATGCTAAAACTTTAATCTTAAAGATTTCATTTGAATGAGTTCTTGTAAAATTTCTTTCCTTGCAAACAGGGAATATTGCTGCAAATCTGCAATATGGAAGTTAATATAGATATTAATGGCTGCAAACATCAGACTTTTATGTGCAAAATTTAAATTAGAAACTCCAGTTTATGCAGTTACATTCCTTCAGCTGAACCAGTTTCATTGTACTGCTGAAGTTGATGTATTCAGGATATTTTAAGTCCACATAATGAATGAATTACAAATATAGAAAAATGGGTTAGTTCTAAAAAAGCAATGCTTGGCATCCTCTGAAAAGCAAGCTGTTCTGGACATTATCACTCATCAAAATGGAAGGATAAACTGAGAACAAGAAAAGATTATATAATCATCAGCTTGCCTGTGCATGGCCTGTAAGCTGAAACGGGAGCTTACCTCAAGCAATAGATTAGCTGCTAAGTCTTTACCTAGATAGAGTGTTTTATGTAAAAACTTGCTTTGGCATTCTGCCAGATTTCTTTTCTTTTTTGGAGCAATGAAAGCCACATTTTAAATTGGATACTGTCAAACAGGAGAAGGGTTAGACGAGAACAAAAAAAATTATTAAAAGCTCAGAAACTCGGACCTATGAAGAAAGGTTAATAGAACAGGCCTGTTCCATCTGGTAAAAAGATGGATGAAGGGAGACAGAACTGTCTACAAATGCATAAGGTGATGTAATGAAGTGAACTAGGATCAATTATCTCCCTATTCAACACGGAAAGAAAAAATAGTAACAGACTTAATCCACAGAAGGGACAATCAGATTAAACAAAAACTACTGATCAAGTATGGCAATTGAAAAGCATTTCCAGGAAAAAGTGGGGTTTCATCATCTCCACAGATTTTGGGTTGAGGAAAGATGTTATTCTTTTCAGGTTTGTTTAGAGATATCTAAACTAATCCTATCATGTTCTCAGGGAGTGAAAGAGCCCTTCTGCAACCCAAACCAATTCTGTGATTGCTGAATTGTAAACAACATTATTGCTGAAGCCATTCTTGTATGCTAATATCATCTCTGTGTTATGATATCTGATAACTTTGCAACTGAATGCTTGAAGGTACTCATTAATTTTACCAATATATGTACAAAATACAACCTTCTTCTGGGACAGATGCACCTTATTTGATTTTTATAGCTTCAAAAATACTTACATGTAATTGTGATTTTCCAGGCTTTTATAGCTCCCAGGAACACATTAAAATGTATAAATATGGCTAGCCTTTCAAACAGATTTGACCTCCTTACCTGAGTAGTCATGCATTTCTAAAGTGTGCTCAGAATATATTAATTATCTTACCCACCTGAGACTTATGTACTTTAGATAAAGCCTTTAATTTCCTGTGAAAAAACAGTAGAAAATCAATAACTATTTCTAGTTCCTCTGTTTACCTGGAAAGAGCCATTAGTTAATAAACAGAAAAGATAGCCCAGCATTTTGGCCTGTGACAAAATGATAAGTCTGTGTCATCATTCTGAGACAGTCACATCTTCAAACGAAACTTATGTAAATTCACTGCTAGGACAGCAAGGGTAAAGTTTCTGGCAAAATGGAATGAGTATTGACAAACTGTTGTGACAGTTATACAGGCCTACAAGATTTTGCTG
Organism: Buteo buteo; assembly: GCF_964188355.1. Taxonomy (NCBI): domain Eukaryota; kingdom Metazoa; phylum Chordata; class Aves; order Accipitriformes; family Accipitridae; genus Buteo; species Buteo buteo. Next base: position 1,175,208 of record NC_134185.1, read on the forward strand.
CTCTCTATTCATTTAGCTAAATAAGAAGTTATTTGCCCAAAAGGTCTATGGATTTAAATTTATATCTTTATGTATGGTCTTCTTGTTTTCTTGATATCATTAAGAGTATTCTGATTTGCTGTGTTTTCTCTAAACATAAGCTGAGTAGCACTTGAGAATCAAAAAATATGTAATAAACTGTATTAAACTTTGAGTTAATTTCATAAAAATGTATTGTAGCATTCGCTACATATCAAGGTGCCACGCTTAGATCACTGGTCGGCCCGGACCAGGGAAAGAGACAGATAACACACACAGTGTGAGCGCCAACTTCCGGCTTTTATTGCGCAGTTAATTCCTTTTATACTAACAAGGGGAGGTGGGGTTACAGGTACATCACAAGGCTGCGACTAACCCTCTAACTTTCCGTGACAACGCGAGATCTTCCGAACGCCGACCCCTACATCTCTCCCCTCCCCATGACGAGTTGGCTTCTATTGTTATGAACAATTCCACACAAAGAAATAACTATATAAAGTGCCATGAGTAGAAACATATCTCTACAACTACTTAAAAACACTCTATCTTAAACACCCGTAAATGTCCCATTTACCCTGCAGAGCAAAAAGCTCCTTTATAGAAATTCACACAAGAGGTAGATTGAAAGTTAAGACTTGGAAAGAGTTACTTCTATTACTCTATAAGGCTTATCGTTGGTGTGTTGATGTTAAGGCTGAATGTCCGAGGCACCTAGATTCCTGGCCGCGAGTTCCGACAGTCGGATCCCATAAAGGCACGTATTGATGGACTCTGAGAGGGATGTCATCCGGATACCCAAGGTGTCATAAGCCAGGACAGGATAACAGCAATCTGTAAGAAAACTCAAACACTACGAGGTTAAGGCAGGACGAATCATACGACTAGGAACCCATTTCAGGAGCCCTTCAGGTGTCTGTACACAGGCATACCCTCGCCCGCGCTATGTTTAATCAAAGTATGCTTAACACACTTTTTACCTAAAGCAAGTTCTACATACACTTACTGGCTTTATCAGTAAGTGGATTCCGCACTGACTCACAGCATTCTTTAAGTTCTCAAGGACTTTCCAGTGAAACGCCTCCTCTTTTTTTTTTTTTTGTTTTTTTAACTCCCCTCCAATACCTCTGTAACAAACCCCTCAGCCTCTGTAAGGTGTCCTGTCCCTCCCTTGCCTGTCTCTGTGGCGCACTTCTCGATGGCTGCCTTATCACGCCATCCATCCTCTCCTCATTGGAATAACCGGAGTCTATAGCTGCTGGTACCGCGCGCCAGTTTTGGAAGGGCCCAGCCGAAGGATTAACCCGTTCCGGCCCAGGAGCGGCAGACGGCGCAGTTGATGGCGCAGCAAGAATAGGCACAACAGGGCCAGGCCCCGCAGGCAAAGGCGCAGCCAGCACAGGCTCAGTAGGCCCGGCCCGCACAGGCAAAGGCTCAGCCCGCACAGGCACGGGCCCGACCGCCGCAGGCAAAGGCTCAGCCGCCGCAGGCACTGGCGCAGCCTCCATAGGCACTGGCGCAGCCTGCGCAGGCAAAGGCTCAGCCGCCACAGGCAAAAACTCAGCCTGCACAGGCAAAGGCTCGGCAGGCACAGAGTCAACCTGCATAGGCTCGGCAGGCAGAAACTCCGCCTGCTCTCCTGGCAAGAGCGCCTGGTTTCCCTCGCCGGGGGGTGGTTCCCCCGCTACTACAGTTTTTAACTCTCTCAGCTTCTTGAGCTCCCCCTCCGGGGGCGTTCTTTCCTCCCATTCCTTCACCTGACGGTACAAATCCCCCTTAACATCCCCGCCTGGAACCCAGTCCAGGAGGCATTCCCGCAACTCCTTCAGAAGATCCTGCCGTAACTCCTCCCATGCCCGCCGCAGAGAGGGCCCATCCAGTCTCGCAGGTACCGTCTCCACCGGAAAAACCCCTATCTCCGCCGCACCCTCTGAGTCCACGCTATCAGTCAGAGAGGAACCGCTCCGCGAGCCCCGCTCCACAACCACCCACTCCGTCTGATCTTGTCCCACCGTCTCTGGGGGCACTATCCCCCGTTGTTTTCGAACCGGCGCTTCATCCGCAAACAGGATAGCTCGCGCCGCCGACCTGCACTCCCTAGCCTTTTGTCCCACCTTAACTACCCCCTCCACCATGTCCCAAGCTCGTAATCGTTCCGCAGCGCCGTGCTCACCCTCGAGCGCCGACTGAAGCAACATCTCCCGAACCACTCCCCAATTTGGGGGACTAAAAACTTCTGTGGGAGAACTCATCCCTCCCCGGCGCAGCACCCATTGGATGCATTCGCCCGTGGGGCCCCTCCTAATCGTTCCTCGGGCACCCACCTCATTAGCCAACCCTTTCAACACCTTAATCACTTGCGCAAGTTCCATCGTCGCCTAGGCAACCGATCACGTCGGGGTCACCACTATGTAGCATTCGCTACATATCAAGGTGCCACGCTTAGATCACTGGTCGGCCTGGACCAGGGAAAGAGACAGATAACACACACAGTGTGAGCGCCAACTTCCGGCTTTTATTGCGCAGTTAATTCCTTTTATACTAACAAGGGGAGGTGGGGTTACAGGTACATCACAAGGCTGCGACTAACCCTCTAACTTTCCGTGACAACGCGAGATCTTCCGAACGCCGACCCCTACAATGTATAGCAGTTTTTTCTTTCATTTTGGATAATTTTTCTGTTCATGTTTCTTCTATTAATGCCAAACATAAGATGATTCATTTTAAACATGATTGTCTATAGTTATCCTTTTGAATATTTTCTATTAAATAATAAAGAATATTAAGCCTTCTGAACATAAGTTTCTCTATTTTCCTGATAGGAAAATTTCCTAGAATTGGGTAAAGATTCATGTTCACTCAAATTAGTAATGATTTTTTTGTTGCCAAATATCACATCAGAGCCTAATGTTGGATTCCTTGGAGCTGTTGGGTTCAGCCCCAGAGTCATGATTTCACTTGAAAACTGATTTTAATGTTGGGGTTTTTTAATTTTATGTGGAGCAGTTTGAATTATAAATGTTACCCTAGCACTGTTACTTACCAGTTTGGCGTGTGTATATTCTGTATTGTCCAAGCCCATGTCCCAGATACATATGTTTGTAACATTTCTTCTTGTCACCTTATTGTATAATAAACTCCAGGGTTATAGATTAACCACTATGAAAAAGCCACTAATAGTTTTGCGTTTTAGTGATATGTGTATGACAATTTTTGTGGCTTAGTAAAATGAGGGACAAATGTGTGTGAGGGTACACCAGCTGTAAAAGGAAAAGAACAAATACAAACATACATTAAAAGGAAATCTTTAGAAGCCCTTGGAAAAATTATTTGTACTAATGACACTTGAAAGAGATGCTTTAATGTATGAAATGAAAAGAATGAAGAATGACTAGAATCTACTGCTTACGAGAATACATACTTCCTGACATGGCACTAACTTGTTTTTGATTAAATGGAAAAACTGTTTGAAGTCAGGATTTGCCTTAATGAGAACTTCCAAAACCAAATGATAAAATACTAAACTGATAACTCTACAACATTTGTAGGTGTCTGAAATAAAGAAAAAAAGACAGTAAATGAATACATGAAAGCAATGTGTTACTCTGTCTAACATCACTGATACACTGAAAGCTTGACATTTTTTAAATTATTTGTCATCAGGTATTACACTTCTAAGAATGATCTTTTCAAAAATGTATACTAAAAGAATTTTTTAATATTTATTGAATTCACTGTATACAGCTCTATAAAGATTCAGCTAATACAACAATCATTTTCTGTATACTTTTAGCTGTCATTATAATAATCATAGAGTTTTTACTGTAAGGTAATAGCGTGCCCCACAGAGTCATGTGAACTTCTGAAGTTTGTCGCATCTGGATATATAAGTAATAACCTTATTAAGGATAGGGTTGTGTTGAGACCTTATCACTTATAATATTGCCTAAGGAAGCAAAGCAGTTTTAAATAATAGCATTTCAGTCCAGAAGTGCTATTAATTCAGGATTTGTGTAACTTGCTGAAACCTCTGATTTTGAGATTAATCAGTCCCTGCAGCAAAAACTGGCTGGACACATACAATTCCCAGAGCTCTCCTGGAAAATATATCTGTACTATTTTACAGTGTTTGTGAGATAGGCTGTAAATTAATGAAATAGTGAAGATTTTTCCTAGTAATTTTAGCAGCTATTTAGTGGAAGCTTGAAGCTAAACCCATTCAGTGCTGGCCCCGTGCACATAGACTCTACCCCTCCACCTGCCCACCCACCTATGTACCTGGTAAAGCTGTCAGTAGAAGGATGCCAAAAGCAAAACATAAACATAATTATGGAGACCAGTCTACTCAAGCATGCATGATGAGTGCTTGTTACTTTGCCCATGCAAGATAATGAACAAACTACAGAAACTCAAATAAATATGCACATAGCATAATGGGACATACCTGTAGCGAATAACCAAACGAGGCATGTCCTTCATTCACAATGAATTCTCCTACAAATGTAATACAGTCCCCTCTTCACTGGCTATTTATTTGTGAATTCAGTTTATAAACTCTCCATTTAAAAGTAATCTTTTCTCATTTAACTAAGTCCCACTGACCTGCATGTTCTTGCATTTTTCCTAATGAGATCACATATTTGTCCAGGGATGGCTATTCATATGCTGAAAAGAATGTAAGATCAGTTTACTGTATTTGCAGAATGTTTTGTTAATGTTCATTCTGAAAGATCTGGAAAACTGACATCTCATAACATAAATTTTGATCTAATCTTTATTAGCTGGCAAAGTATGCTGATCCATTGTGCCTGTGAACAGAAGAACGAAGAGAAAAGTGGTAAAGTGACATGCAATTCAAATCTAAGCTTTCAGCTACCTAATTTCTGAAATAGAAGGAATTGCTGGAGAGCTGGGTAGGGAACATAAGGTCTATATTTTTAGTTTGAAATCTATACCACTTTCTGTAAACAGAAAATACACCTTAGTTCAAAGTAGTGAACCATACTGACAAATCTTTCCTCAGACAAGAACTTTCACTGGTACCCATTGCCCATTTTAAATATGTATCATATAGACTTCTCTACCTGCTGGACAGTGTGGTGTATTTACTTACTACTTTTGTATGTCAGTTCTCTGAAAGCAGGTTAACATTGCAGTTCTTGTAGAACTACAGAAAATTTAGAGAGAAGCAAAAATAGGGTCAAGTTTAACAATAAAGCTGAAAAATTGATTTCATTGTTCAAGAAAATAAAGGTTTGTACAGGGAGCACACACGCATGCTGAAGTCCTCTGTGTAGAAACAAACTAACAAAGAAATAGAGCTGGGAAAACACACTGTGTGCACAGGCTTCTATTAACAATGGACACCATTCATGTTGGGAAGTAACATGGTGTTGATGTGTCCAGGCTCAGACTCTGTACACTGCCATTCATAATATACACACTAGTGAGGGTAACAGACCTCAGCTGGCACCATAGCTGTGTTTCAATATGGGGCTTAGGAAGAAATGAAACATCTTTTTTGGCTTTCATATGGAAATTCAATCAGTCTTCATCCTAAGGGATATCTAGCTTATTACCCATGTTCCCTTTTCTTGCCTCTAATGGAAAACAGAGTTATTCCCTTTGCTTTATGAAAGAAGTTGATTCACACACACAGAGTGCAAACAATTTCCATGGTATGGCACTATGTTAGATGGAGAGATAAAAATATCGAGAACTCTATGAATTTCTCTTCAAACCTGCCATTTCTACTTCATTTCACACAACAGAAACTTTCCTTGAAAACTCAAAGATTTATGGGTTCCAGGGACAAAATTTTACCATTAGATTAACACTGAATCTAATTAACATCAGTTAGATTTGGTGCAGCTATACAGAGATTGCCTCCTAATGTGCTGAGCAACTCCTCAGCAATGTTGTCAAATAACTTTGATTATTCCTGAACTACCCAAAAGTAGTCAACATCTAATGAGATACTCATAACCTGGTGGGGGGCAGGGGGGGAGGTGGGGAAAGCACTTTTATCTCAGGAAAATAAAAGGATGCTACAGTAAGGCAGACCTGAGGTATCTTAATGTTAAAATATAAGTGTGATGGGTAATGAAAACTTGAAAGAAGTAATAATCTTTAAAACATCTGAATTGTGCTGTTGAAATTGTTTCTATTATGATGTCACATGGCCTGAAAGTTAGACATTGCAATGTATTCCCCAAGGATGTTTCATAATATATTCTTGCCAGTATCAGCGTAAGATGAGAGACAGAAAGGTGCTTGAGAAGGAAGGAAGTCTTAAATGTAGCAAACTAAATAATCAAAGCTCTGCTATTGACCAGTCCATGTATCTAGAACTATAAAGCAGAGTATATACGCCACCAGACTTTGGACACCTAATTTAACTGGTCTGTCTCCCTTGGCTTCATTCATAACTGAAGGAGAGTGAGATCTTCCTTCAAAAACCCACCTGGGGTAATAAATTTCAATGTATATGGCCTAGGTCTGATTAAAAAATACTATGGCCAAATCATGCAAAGTGCAAACTGGTATAAATTCTCCCTTTCAGCTGAGGTGCATATGTGTAAATAAGATGGCTGTTTGAGGTGCTTAAGGTTTAGCAGTATGTATACTGCCCAGACTAACCACCTGGCAACACCTCATTTCAGACAAAACGTGTAATTCAGGTTCTTCTTCCTTAAGTTTTCTTGACTACTGCCTCAAGTATCCAACTGATATAAGAAGAAAGGGAAATATTCACAATTGCCCCTAAGGTTAGAGGAACCAGTGAAAGGAAAGCCATGGACCTTTAGTATTGGCCTGGAGCTGGGGGGGGGTCTGTGGTCACCTTGCCCCTTCAGTGCACAGCACAGAGGGAGAGGCTACAAACCACTACAATTCACCCTCTGTGCGGTGGAAATAGTGATGCCTCCTTCTCCTTGGGGTCTGCAAGATCCTTCCATAGAAAGGCTACATGCTCAGGCATGATGGTCACTGAAAAGGGGTAGGGGGACCTTTAAAGGTCCCTTCCAACCCAGTCTATTCTATGATTCTATGCCTGTTCATACGTGATTGTGTCAGACGACCTGGGAAGACACAGCTCTTTGCCTGATGTCAATGGAGGAGTGAGACAATTTCCCATGCTTCCTGCTCTGTAAAGTTGCTCTGGAGCTGTAGGGCACCTAGAACAGCCGCCTACAGATCCTTTCCTAGGTGCTTACTGATCCTTCTAGCAAATTGCTGGAAAAATTTTGTTCAATATAATGCATTAAGAGGAGGGTAGAAGACTAGGAGCACATTTTTGTATGCTTAGAAGAAGGAAACAGCATGAACCTTTTGCTCATATACTTCATTGTGGGAAACCATCTATGTTTGAAACACAAAATCTTCTACCCTAGGTCCCTCTGGACAGTTAAAATCTATCACTGGGAAGTTTCTTACCAGAATGACAGAATTGTAATGCAGAGAAGAGTAGCAGACTTCCCTTAGGGCAAAGGAGGCAAATCCTGACTCGCCACAAGATGTCAATGCACCTGTTCAAGTGTACATGAATCACTGAGGTTCTGCAAAGAAAAAAAAATAATTTCTACTAGTCTGCTTCTCACCGTGGAAAAAAGAGCACTGAATATTTTACCCAATTGGAATGATTTATAGTACAAAGTGAAAACTTGGTTTATTTCTATCTGTGAAACACAACCCATTGCTAGGAAATATCTTATGTACCATATTAATGAGGAAAATTAATGTCTCATTAGGGTTAACTAACTCAAAAGGAAAATAGTAATTATACCAATTTCATGAACTTCCTTTGGTAGCAACAATAGTAAATGGCAGGTAGAAGAAAAGAAAAGAAAAAATGAAAAAATCTAAGAGATAGTACAACATGACACAGTGAGATCTACAAAGGAAAGAAGAATAGCATAACTACAGTGAAGTAATTAATGTGACAGACAGCATAAAATTGTTATTTTAAATCTTACTTTAAACCTAAACAGTGATAGTTGTTACAAACACTTAAGGACTGTAAACTTGCCAGCAGATCATGTATAGCACCTATCACTGACGTCAAAGGAGTCTGTATATACGTGTCAGAGTATGTATGCATTCCAAAAATGCAACTTGCTAAATTTATCAGATTAGAAAGCTTGAAAATCAATGAAGAGAAAAGAACTTTGGGTTTAAAAGGGAAATTAAAAATATAATTGAAAACAAAAGATTCTAACCAGGCTTGTCTCAAGTATGACTGAATATTTTTCACGTTAATCAACATACAGCCTGGAACATTTGATTTTTGAGACCAATTTTCTTGCTCTGCCAGATCACTGAAGACCAAAGACTAAATCTAGTTAAATCATCAATCTGTGTTTGTGTCATTACCACCTAGTCTCAATGACTCAAACCAATGGAACAAAAACACCCATGCAATTTTAGGTGCTAGAGCAACACCTTGAAAAAAAATACATGTATTCTCATTGAAAGAGTCAAACTGAAAAAAGGGGGCTTGTTAGTTGATCCATGCTTAGGTCTTTTAGGCCAACAGACCACCTGACTACTACGAAACACTAAGGCAAGTTCTTGCTAAACACAGAGCCGGAGTCCAAAGAATAGATGCATAAGCTGCACATGCAAAGTAAAGGTGAAAACAAAAAGCAGAAGACTTTGCAGTCACTGTGAGACACACTTTATTTTCTGCTGTGTGTTACAGCAAGTTCTTCAATTACTTGGAAATCACAGTTTGGTTTATCTCATTGTTTGGAGTCCTAGTTGTAAAGAAATAACTATTTCTTTGGGTCTAAATATAGCCAAAGTAATAGCATGTTATGTATGTATTAGGCTCTATTTTGCTTAAATGGGCAGTCATATACTGTATTCTCTATCTTTCATTCTTCTTACTAACCCTTTATATGAGAAAAAAAAGCTGCAAATTGAGTCACATATTTCATTATTGTGGGTAGAATACTGTAAGTAAGTACATGTGAGACAAGATAAAACAAATATTGGAGAAATATTGTGATAAACAATGTCATTGCACAGGCAGAATTTCTCAGGAAAGCAGTTAATGTAGAAGGAAATCTGTGTTATTTAGATATTTAGTAACAAAAGCACTTAAAGATAGTTAATCTGATATTAGCAACATTGTCCTTTAGAAACAAACAAACAAACCAACAAAAACAATGCTTAGCACAAACAAGGTGGGAATTAAACTCTGAAGATGTATCAAACATGTTACAAGAAACCTTCCTTGTCTTGCAACCAGAGACCTGGTCAAGGGAGCTGTGAACAAGATGCTACCCATCTCGTACAAAACAAATTACATTTGGCTTTATTTAATACAGCACTAAATCAAAATATTGCAGACAATTGGAATGGTTTGGGATCTGACTGTCAGTGTAACTAGTTACACGGACATGTTATTGAGCTAGATGTACAAACAGAATAAAAAGAAAGTCCTTGCTCCAAAGAACTTAAATCATCATTTTAAAAAAATAGGAACCAAGCTGATGGAGCACAAAAGTACAGACTCAGTGAGGCAAAGAAGAGACTGCTTAACAATTTAACATGTACAAAACAGAACCCACTCAACAGGGATGAGGAGTAACTTCTTGATACTAATCCATGAATCGCATGTATAACTATTGCCCAAGATAAACACCCACAGAAGAGCACACAGCAAACTGTCAGCAGATCAGCAATGATAGGGAAAGATAAGCAGACAGAAGGAATGGGTTACTAAGAACTTGTTACCGCACCTGACAGATACCTGAGATATGTGAGTATTTTCCATAACTGGGCCATAAGTCTCTCCGTTGTCATGCCAACAAAGTATCTAAGCAGAATTGACAAAAGTGAAGCAAAAAGAAAGACATTATGCGGGTTAGAGGAAAAGAATGCACATATCTAATGAGTACTCTCTTTTACTGCATACAGTAATTGTAAATACTTATTCTCACTGCCATCTTATCAGCATTTGGAGGTGCAAGAAGGGACGCTAAGAGGAAGCGCAAGCCGGAGTACTGGAGTTTATATGGACTGCTGTACTAAGCCTGTAATTTTATGGGAAGTATGCTGGAGGCAGGAGAACCGAGGGCTCTACAACTCTCCTATTAGCACAGCTGAGCAAGGGGCACACTACCTCTCCTGCCAGGGAAGATGCTGCCATAGTGCACAAATCCCTCTTTATCCTCACCCCACCTTTGCCATGACTATATATCTGTGTGGCTTCCTGGTTTTCAAATGCTTTTCAAAGAGGCTGACTTACCTGGAGAAATGGTAGATACTGGTATTTTACACTGCAGTAATTCTAGAACTGGAGAAGAGCCAAAACAAAAAAAACATAAAACATATTTTGGGAGAAATTTAAACAAATAAAAGGTAAACGTAAGTAAAAAGATAAAGAACAGCTGCTATTTACTGAATCTGTGACAAAAGATCTGTATATGTTTATTCGACCTGCAGTCGCTGAGGAGTTAAAAGATACCTAGGTATCGTTTCTCATTCGTTCCCTCTCCCCAGAACAGGAAGCAGAGAGATGAAAATGCACCTTGAAGGCAGGAGTCAAGCAGCCATTGACAGATGAGATATGACATTTTCACCCTCCTAAAATTCTCATTCTGACTCCCCTTAGAAGACCGAAAAACCCACCTAAGCCCTTGAAGCAATTCTTAAACTCCAAGACAGGTGACAGTGAAATCCCCCACCAGGCTGGAAACACAGCTGAGAGTGCTTTGACAATGACGAAGGACAGTTTGGTAGGATGGCCTCCCAACTGCGCTGGCAATGCTTAAAGCTGAGGCAAGAGTTGCTGTCATTGACCATTCAGCCAGCCAAGTTATTGCTGAATACAGTATTTACCTATATAAATTAAATGCAAGTAATGACCTGTTCCTTTTGCAAAGGAATTCTGGAAAAGAAAAAGAAATGGACTGCATAGACCAAAATATTACTGTGCTGATGGTTTAGAAGAGCTGGCCCACAGAGCAGGAAAAAGATCAGTGGAAATAAGTTGAAGTTAGCAGCTGGTCTAATCAGTCATCAGACAGACTTCCACATGAGTCTCAAAGGGAAAATATCCAAAGTCAGAAAGGTTCAAGTTGCACCACAGATGGGCTCTGGGCCAGGATAAGCAGGTGTTTATTCACAGAACTGTGAATAAAGCAAAAGTATTTTTTCCTTGGTCTGTCCCACCTTTTTTTTTTTCAGTTTAGACTTAGACTAAATATACTTTTTGTTTTGTTTTCCTTCATATATAGGCATGATCACAACTATGAGTCCCAAACAATCATTCTTTTTCATCATAAATTCATGTTTAAATAAGTTATATAGTGTGGCTTATTAAGTAGGTTCTTGTTAAATTTTCACAGGGATTAAGTAGCCTATTTGAGCTACTGTAGAGCTATTTAGGAAGAGGTTAATGTATGTTGATTCATCAAAGATGAACACTTTGAAGAACTGTTTCAGTTTCTCCATCCATCCTGACAAATAGTTAAGGGTTCCCATCAGAGACTTCCCTGTTTCTTGTTCTCACATATGGTGAACTGCTTGGGAACCTCAGTTTGCAGCATAAAAAGCTGTAGAACAACCCTGTCCATGGGTTGGCCCTAAATCTGGGACCCCAGATCTTCCTCTATACAGGACTGAAAAATGAAACTATTTCTATGGAGTGTCTCGGGATTTTCTTTTGAGGAAGTGAGCTCTGAAAGCATGGAATTCATCAGAATCCCAGTTTGATGCCAGGGCAAACAGTTTCCAGGCTTCTTACCATGAACGTGGCAGTCACAGGGGCTACACTGCACTGCCTTGCTTGAGTGAGTCGACGATGCTTAGGGAAGCAAGAAAGTGAAATTTTTAATCCCACGCATAAAAGCTTAAATTCTGTTCTGAGACTCACCTTTTTTAAAAATTGTGGCTTCTTCTAGCCATTTCTTTGTTACACACTTCTGTACTACTTATTTCGCTGTGATTTTATTCACAATTGCTAACAGGTCAAGTAAATTTTCTTTTATGAATGTTTTCTTTTTAGGAGCCGCCCTACAAATAGGGCTCCTCTGATGTCCAATCATGTATGCACAGTGTTCGCTTCTATCATAAAATACACAAGATCTATAATTTCAGCTTTGATGCATGACTGTAAAAGTGCTAAGATTTGAAAGCCTTGAGGTGATTTTGAGTTCATTATAGGAAGCTGGCAGCACTTCTTCCACCCGATAAAAGAAATTTAATTACTGGCATCTACAGGAGACAGTTGTGTCGACTTTGAATGCTATGATTTCTTTTATAACCTTGCTAGTTATAATTTCTGTACTGTGCATTTTCCCTGAATGGATCTGGTACTTCAGTCAAGCTTTTCAGCTAGAAATCATCGTAACAAGAATATCTTTCCTTTATTTTCTTATCACAAGAATAAACATTAATCTGATGCTTGAAAGGTTTCTGAAGCCCGATGACAGAATTTCAAAGGTCGTCTTATTTGAGATTTTTCAGCCCAATTCCCATTGCTTTCTCTCTTTCCTGACTCTTTGACTGATGTAGAGGAGAATCACTATCTATGTGAGATGTTGTTTATTTATAAAATATATACCATTTTTCATCAGAGTGAGGTTACAACATTATAAATGTGTTGTAAGACTTTGGGGTGAGTTGATTGCTCCAAATTAATTAACTTTTTCAGAAGACTTTTATTGATTATGCCTAAGAAGAAAATTATAGCCTAGTCTACTTCTCTCAAGTAAAGAGAGAAGTATATACACACACATATATATATATATATATATACACTGTATATACTACACAAGGTCTGGCTGACCTTGTCATACATACTTTCAACTACTAAGTCCTCCCTTTCAGGAATAAACCCAAGCATTGAAAGCCCAGTCAAAGAAAATCTCCAAGTGCTGGTATTGAGAGAGGAACTGTAAAATAATTTTCTCTCAAGCCAGGGGATAGAGAAAAAATAGAACTTAAGCACTCATCTGGGGATGTGTATATATATTTACTTTCTGTAGCATCTTTGGGGATCTCAAAGCATTCTTTGGCCTCAGTTCAGCACAGGCTGTACATGTTTTGAATAGGAATGGATGTAAGTAGTTCCTTATTTTTAAATATGCTGCTTTTCTGAAATGGGCTTTTCATGAGTGTAATGTGAATATTGATCAGACTGAAGTTATCTTTAATTCCTAGATTAAATTTCTATCTTTAACAATCTAAGTGGAATTTAAACAAAATCAGTTGCTCTGTAATGGGAATGGCATGCATACTGACAGTCTTCACAGTCTGTCAGTAGCTGTATGTCTGATCTGACAAGCCTATTTGGGCAAAATGCCAATTGATTTTAATGGGAGTTTTGCTTGTGTAAGAATGCAAAATGAGTCTCTTTATGATTATGTGACATTCTGAATATCCACTAGCTTAAAGCATTAAAAAAGCTTGCAAAATACTTCTGCAGTAGCAGCTAATGGAGGGCTAAAATAATCCTTGGTGTTAACTTAACTAGATGATTGCAATTTTGCTCCATGTACATTTCAAAGAATAAAAAAAAATGTTGGAAGGAAATTTCTGAGCTGTATTTTATCCTGCAAGACATCTAAGTCCTATTACAGGTCAACATTGTATTTGAAGCCTGGTCATTTGAGGGAGTATATATGAACCTGATGGTACCATGACACAACAGCACAAACTGGAATATTGTGTGTATACATTTAATATTTTGATAGAAAGTAGCTTCACCTTTTCTGAGCTGTTATTTACCCAGGCTGAACTGTCCACTCATTCTGTGTATTTGAATAACTGCTCTACTAAACCACATTCCAGGACAGATTACATACATCCTGATGTGGTATTTTAAAGCCTAGTAAATACATACAAGGTTTCTAAAATATCTGAAAAGTCATAAGTTAAGAACAGCTTAAAAACATGCATTCTTCAGTGTTTTCCTACAGTTAACATGGAGAGGCCAATAACACTAGAATCACTACATATGTATAATGCACAACCAAGAATTTGAGACTAATGTCAGAGATCCAAGCAGAACAAAAATCATAAACTTTTATTAAACTTAATTGAATAAAAACAGAAATCATAAGCTTAACAAGACATTTTGGAATTCAAAATTCTGTTCTCCATCACATCAGTGCAACTTCTATTCACCGCAGTAAAAGTTCTGAACCAAGCTGCCACAGTCTCTCCCTCAGCTTCTTACCAGGTATGCCTATGTACATAGGCAGGGTGGCTACTCATCCCAAAACTGTTCTCCACGTACTACAGCAGAAGAGAGAAAATCTGTTCCCTGCCTTTGTATTTCTACTGAGGGAAACAAATGGTTCACCTTGCAGTTCTCTTTGGGTATCTGCACTGATGTTTTGACTAACATTTGCACACTGATGTCAGTTTTGCACTCAGTAAACCATGCTTCCTATCTTAATGTTTGGTCTGCAAAGACCTTCAAAGGCCTTTGTACTTTCTCACATCTCTGGTTAATTAGCAAACATCCAGTATCTGGAAAAGAGGAGAGATGACTAACAAATTCCAAGATAAAAGAGACTTGTGGTTCCATCCAGAGAGGAGAAAAGGTATGGAATTAGTAACAGGTAAAGCAGGAAGAGAAAATCCCCACACTTACTCTTTTTGGAGAAAACTTTAGACAGTAATGTTTAAAAAATGGACAAAAAATGAGAACTTACCAATTTGTAGTGTGCTACAAACTGGTCCATGAACTGTCTGGAAGAGAGAGAAAGGCAAATCCCAGAGTATCTCAGCCATCCTCCCTTCACCCAAAACAGGAAACAGGTTTTGAAGGGAAGGGGGAAACTTCCAGCAAGAGCTCGGATTGTCATAATACTGCAGGCTTCTGTAGAGATCATCCCTGACACAGCCAGGCCTGCAAGAAGTAGCCTGGCATTTGACAACAATCAAATGTCAGAATACAGCCACTATCCTCCTTACTGAATCTTGGTCATAAGCATGCAGATAAACATACAGCCTATGTGGGGATCTGAATTTCTAGGAGTTAAGCCAAAAATCTTTCTCAGTGTTTCAAAATTATCACTAAACCAATGAAAGGGTTTGGGAGTGGTTGGCATTTTATTTACAGTCTTTAACTATTGCTGAAAACTAAGGTAACATTTTCCAAAAGTTGTTAGAAATCCAGTATCTTCCTGGTTGATAAAGTTAATTCAAAGCCCATCACTGTTTGTACAAAGTTCAGATTACTTTTCCCATAGGCATACTTTATGTTTATTGTTGAATTTTATCACTTACTGTCAGTGATATTATGCAACTTTTCTAGATCAGTACTCGTTTGTATCATTCTGGGTAATTTTGCATCATCAGCAAAGTTCTCCAAACCCCTTTTCTAAGGATATTAAAGGACAGGCTGTTACACAGATCCCTGTGGGATTACACCAGTGTCCATCCTCCACTGAAAAAACTGACTGTCCCTTCCTATCTGTTTGCCAACACTGGGTTTGAAGGAAGTGAGTTTGGAGACTGGTACCCAGGGAATTCTGAAAGAGCGAGCTGGTTTGGGCTACGTCTTGAACTATGGGAATGGCTTTGATGTAATGTCATTGCCTGAAAGATATTTACATTGGATCCATGCCACAGCATCTGGAGATGGAATGAAACTAGATAGTAATAAGAAATGGAAAAGTGGATGTTAGAAGAGTAAACCACTGTTTGTAAGGGGAGCAGATAGCACAAAGAACCAATCACCCTGGAGTTTAATGATGAAAGAAGTGAAGGTAAAATGTGAACCGAGAGGGATGCCAGATATAATGAAGTTATGGATGGAGAAGCAAATTCACTTTTGCATGAAGTCCAGTTAAAATAAGAGACACTTAACATAAAGGCTTGAATAGGACAGAGAGAATAGAATAGGAATATTTCAGTTGGAAGGGACCTACAACAATCATCTAGTCCAACTGCCTGACCACTTCAGGGCTGACCAAAAGTTAAAGCATGTCATTAAGGGCATTGTCCAAATGCCTCTTGAACACTGACAGGCTTGGGACATCGACCATCTCTCTAGGAAGCCTGTTCCAGTGTCTGACCACCCTCTCGGTAAAGAAATGCTTCCTCATGTCCAGTCTGAACCTCCCCTGACGCAGCTTTGAACCATGCCCAGGCGTCCTGTCCCTGAATCCCACAGAGGAGAGCTCAGCACCTCCCTCTCCTCATTCCCCCCTCAGGAAGCTCCAGAGAGCGACGAGGTCACCCCTCAGCCTCCTTTTCTCCAAACTAGACAACCTCCTAGATAAAATCATCTAGGGCCTTTCAGCCTGGAAACAGACAAATAAGGGGGCATATTATAAAGGTATACAAAATCATGAAGTTCATTGATAAATTACTAGGGAGAGATTTTCACTAATCATATTGTGATTTAAAGGGGAGAAAGTAGCTTTACAATGTATAAAAAAAGTAGTATTGTTTTCATACCATGTGCGTTTAAATTATGAAACTCAGTGCTACAGGATGTTACTGATGCCAAAAGGATAAGATGAATCTGTCAATTGCTATTAAACACAAATGTGTAGATGCAATCTCTGACTCAGGAATCCCTAGGCTTGGAGACCAGAAGACAGCGAGCAGAGGCTGGTCCTGCGCTTTTATTTTCCCCTCATTTCAATTTCAAGTGGCTGTTGTAGAAGATGGGATATTGGGATAACTGGATTGTGATCTGATGCAAATTTGCAAGATCCTGAAAAAAAAAAGTCTTATAGGTATTAAAAATAAGGAAGTATTTGATGTTAGTGTGAATTGGAAGAGTCTCAAAGTACAAGAGAAAACTATAATCACTATTAGGAAAGCCAGACAGAAAATACAGGTATAAGATTCAAACCCTTATCTCAAAAAAGGAAAATTAATTACATGTACCATTCAAATGAAAGGAATACAAAATAGAGAATTTCTGTCATGCTGTATGTCCCATCATATTTGTATTA
This sequence comes from Buteo buteo, assembly GCF_964188355.1. Taxonomy (NCBI): domain Eukaryota; kingdom Metazoa; phylum Chordata; class Aves; order Accipitriformes; family Accipitridae; genus Buteo; species Buteo buteo. The sequence goes on from NC_134185.1 coordinate 1,192,151, forward strand.
AGTTCCAAGTACGTTACCCTTCTGTCCTTTTGTCTCCTGTTACATCTTTATCTGTAATTGTTTTTCTGTTTTGGGAGATTTGTTGGGGTTTTTTTCTCTGTTTTTTATCTGTTTGTTCCTTTACTTCACACTTGGTTTCTTTCACACTGTTTTATCCTTCCATCATACTGCTCCTTTTCTCTCCTCCTTTAAATAATCCATCAAACAATGGTATTACATGTGACTGCATTTTTAAGTATGACCTTAAATCTTTTGATCTGATTTCAGCTTACGCAGATGCAGTCACCTTTACATTGTTAGTTGACTCCCTTGCTTCCTGACAAATACTATAACAAAGAGATCTATTCTTCTTTTCTTGCTGTGTTTGGGCTTTCTTCCCCAGGTCTATCATTTAGTTTTCAATATAATCAGGAAAAAGAATTACTACATGTATGAATTACTATGCACATAACATCTTTATATTTAAATTTAGAACAGATTTTTCAGAAACATAATTTTGTACCCACAGATTCCTATTAAGTTGGTTTAATTTTGCTAGGTTTATCTACTGTATCAGTGTATTGAAGGGAAGTAAAGCTAGACTGCTTTTTTTCCCTGGAAATGGCTTCTGACAGTTCCTTTCAGGGAGGAGTAGAAAAGAAAACAAAATGAAATAGTGCAAGGTGAGAGCTGCTTTGCTCAAACTACTCTCCAAGACACTATAGAAACAAGTTAGCTTGCATGACAAAGCTCAGGGTAAGCCTCCAAAACTAAAATGACTGATAAATGTAGGAGGTATTCATCTTAAGAAAAGGAAGGAGAATACATTTGTGAATTACTGCAACAAGGCTCATTTTATTGATGTTCTTTGTTCCAAAGGCTTTAGAATATGCATTGTGCATATTGACCATCTGCTAAAATCTCAGACCTAGTTAAAGAGTAAGAATAGACAAATGAGTTGTTTTATGCCTCAATTATATGGAGACACAAGTTTCATCCATCAGTTTCATAATAGATAGTAATAACAAAGAAAGTGCCTTGCCAGCCTGTGAGCTATGAGGTAATCATCAAAGAGTCTGCGACTGCAGGAATCTGACAGTCAGGGTAGAATTTAGCACAAGGTCTAGCCCCAAAATCGGTAAGGGGATACCAAACTTACTAACAAGCTTACAAACTTTCTGTGGAATAGACTTAGCCTAGTCTAGTTGTTAGATTCCTTAGCTGGGGGACAGAATGATAACTACTAGTGATTACAAACTTGGTATCTACTTAAAAAGAAAAAAAAGTCTTTCAGTTTTGTGCAACACAATGCTTGCATTTGCATTGTTGTAACAGCTGGAGGCCCTAGGTAAGTGATATTGTGCTTGATATTTTATATGCTATTGATGCCCCAGAGAATTAACAATTTATGTAACTTTTATTTGAAAGAAAAATAATGGTGTTGTAAAGTGATAACTTCCTACCAAGCAGTATTTTTTTGTGTGTTATCTCAACATTTAAGCAACAAAAACCATAATCAGCCACTCATATAAAAGTGATCCTGGACCTTAGTATCTCAGCAGAGAACAGAGGATGTAACAATAAAATGACAAAGGCAGGCTCAGGGTTGTGCAACCTGTCAGGAAGAGCAACGTTCCGAACATCTGGATCTGTAAAATCAGTTGTTAACATGCTCAGGAATGCTACAGAACTATGAATTCTGCTGGACCTTGGAACTGTTAAGTGAATTACTCCCACACTGTGTTGCTGAGAAGCATGTGGGAAATCACGGTGTCATGCTTACAAATACTTTCCATATGTTGATTTACCAAGCAATATTATCTTACCCAGAAGCATAAAGCTAACTCAGAATAGGCTAAGTAAAGACTACTAGTTAACTGTAAATTGACCTACCCTCATTCTTATTTTTATTCTTTGTCCTGAATAAGCAAACTTCAATCCTTAACAGATGAAAAGCAAGCCAGGTCTATCACAGTATTTTAGATGACCTTATATCCAAAGAGTGCTATAGCAGAAAAGTCAACAGGAAATGAAACAGAGGTAGAGAAAGAAGATTGACACAGATATTTCAATGTCTTAAAGACAGGTGAAGAAGAGCTGCTAACAAGGGAATACTCCAAGATACAGCTGATAAAAATTATTCTATCAAGGAGGCTCTGGGGCTCAATAGTAAAGCTTACTAAGGGTAGAGAGGCTGAAGGTTCATCAGGAATCAGTGGAAATCCTTGGAAGGAAGCAGCATGCTCCAAGCACTCTGTCTCTTCCAGCCAGAGTCAGAATTAGCTGGTTTAAACTAATCTGTCAAAATTAGTCAAGGAAGGATTAAGGGGAAGCATGCATACATAGGAATATTTATATCCTATGAACTTTCAGGAAAATAAAAATGTTTTCTTCTGAAGATGATGTTTTTTATCAGCATAATCAGACACCAACAACACCCAAAATGAAAGAGATGCACGTGCCAAATTATGCATATCATGTTAACTTGTCCAAGACTATCATTACACCTTTGAGAAAGGAGCTACTTGGCCTTGGGCTGTTGCATTTGAACTGAATCCGAGAGTGATGCAAAGAGGTCAGAAGAACCTTAGAGCTCATGCTCACCCTTTAACTATGGGCTTGCTTCCTGCTCCTTTCCAGACCAGGACAGTCCTTTTGGGTTTTTTTAGATGTAATCCTTGGATTCATCTTGGGAGCCTTGAAATATTTGTCTTCATTCCGCATACAAGGAGAAGAGAGGGTCTATAGTTCTAGTTATTTTTGGTTTTGCAGTATAAGCTTAGAAAGTAAATGTGGTGTGAAATAGAAACACTGGACGAAAATGTGGAACATAAGAACAAACTTTATTCAGAGATGGTCAGAAGAGACCAAAAAGTGATGCATTAGAGTAACAACTATGAAATCTTGTCTGTCATTTATAAAACTGGTCCAGCTCTCTGAAAATCCCTTGAGTTTAGGGATAATTTTTTTGTACTGAATCAGTTTGCATATTGCTAGTTATAAAACTAGAAACCATATTATCAACCGTGAAACTATATAATTAGTTTCTTTATGGACCTGCAGTTTTTGCTAGATAAAATAAAAACTGTCACCAAATGCAGATGCCATTATGAATATGACAGGTCATTTATGGAAAAAAGGTTGTGTAGAATAACATCTGATAATTTGTTGGAAACATTAGCATATAGATGGCTATGGGATGTGTGAAATATTATCAGAAGAATTCTAATCTAAATTGCTGCAATGTCCAAATAGGATTTAGTGTTTTGTTACTATAATGCTCATAGCAGTTCAGACTTAAACAATTTACAGACCTAGCATTCAGCTGTGAATAGAAACATGCATTCTTTCTCCCTGTTAAAATATTGAGAGCTGTCGAGTTGAGCACATAGATTATTGTTATTATGCAAAGATATGTGATCAAGTGTTCAAAAGTGACTAATAATCCTGAGGAGAAATGATGATTTTTTGCTCCAAGACATTTGCATAGGAAAGGCAACTTTTTTTTTCCTAATCATACTACTTGGTTAAAATTAGTAGGAGTGCTTTTACAATTCCTGCATGCAGAAGATTAGGTAAATATTTTCTGAAAAAGAAGAGTTTTTCTGTAACTCTGCTCCATTAGGGATTATGTTAGAAAGCAAAGAAAAAAAACTTACTTATATGCAGAGCCACTGTCTGTGAGGTGACAAAAAAACCAACAAATTATACCATTTCATGTGTAAATGGAGTGGTTTAAGGCAAGCTACCCTGAGCTATGGACTAAGGCGATTCATTGAAATGGGGACTGGAAATTTCCTGAGCCTGAAATCCAAGATTACCCCCATGCCAGAAGTAATGAGATGGTAGCAAAGTTCCAATTCTCTTCCTGGCTGCTCAGCGAACACCACTACTTACCACACTTCACACCCTCCACTGCTAGCATGGGCCATGCAGATCTTCTGGACTTTGAACTCAGTGCTAGGAATCATTTGTCAGATCAGAGATTACACCCAATTTTTCACAAATATGCTTGACATTCTCTCTAAGAACTTCCACAAGAGCGTTTGTAGAAAAAAATAATACTCTAACAGCTGCAAATGTATATGCTGCTTGGGTATCTTTGCTCCAAGAACTCAACATGGGAAAGTAAAGGCTTTTGCCCAAATGCCAGTGTCTGTTGCCAAATAGTAAACTTGAAAAATCCCACAGTGCATGGAAGCTATAAAAATTATCAACATTTCTGCCTGCTAAATTGGTTGCTCCATCTCTTCCAGGTCTATGCCTTCTAATTGGAATTTCTCTTCATCAGTTTGTTTGCGTTCTGTGGACCTTATATTCAATACTAATACACTTGCATTCCTTGTTTTTTAAGTAAACATACATTATTTCCAATGACTGCAAAGATATAGGGAATATAATTTTCTGCAGCTAAGTACATCCTAAAAGTGCTGCAGCCTAAATATGAAGGAACCAGATTTCTTCCTCCTTATTTAATAATGAACCTCCCCCTAATCACGCCTTTCAGTAATGGGAAATAGGGATTAATTCCTCAGTAAATGAAGTAATTTTTACATATTTGTATGTAAGTGGGTCAGAAAATATATAACTTATATGATGGACAGGACCTAATTCTGAGCTGATTTGGGGGAAAACTTAACGTTTTTAATTATGAACATAATTTACTGTGACAAAATGTAATAGCAGCTTCTGATTTTTGTCTAGATTAAAAATCATTAAAACATTCTAAACTTTTTCATATTAGTTCCCTTATTTAGGGTAGGAAAATATTTTTTATGGAAGAAAGAGTGATGGAGGATACGTGCTGGTTAGATTTTTTTTATTATTTTAAGAAGCTGGTTAATTACTGAACTAGACCTTACATAAGATAAAAGACCATAACCAAACTTCTAGGCATGCATCTCAGTTACAGCCTGTGTTTGTGTTCTTGGAAAAACACCTACCTGCACTCCAGCTAGAAGGGCTTTCAGATCGCTAAAATGCAAAATGATTTAAGGACACTTCCCTAATTACTTAGGGCCCAAAGACTGCCCATTCTGAAAATAGTGGGCCACATTGCCTGTCCTAAATGCATGGGTCCAACTGTTTGTCTGTAAGGTTATCAGTACCTCAAACAAAGCTGCACCACATGATCTTGGAAAAGCAAGGATCTTCTCTAGAAGCGCTATTGTCTCCCCTGCAGCAGCAGTAATGTCTTAAAATACGTGTTCTCCACCAGGTAACCTAAAGGAGCATAAGATGAAAAAGCCGTGTAAAACTGCTATTAATTTGAATAATATTGCATGCTCTCCAAATTCCATACTTCTAATGATGAATCTGCACTATACTGGGCATAGGGGAAAAAAAGAACTTGCGCCAGCAGCTAGATACAAGGGACTGTGAAGTTGAGGCCATAAAGGGAGCCACTCCAGTGGGTGCTCTTCCCCAAGATGAAGGGAGACACTATTGCATGCCTGTCCTCAAAGCAAGCGTATCAATAAAAAACAAACCTCTTCACCCCTCTCCAACTAGGTCAACTAATTGCACTGGATAATTGTTAAAATGAGGGTTAAGTGACTTCTCGTTCAAATTTTCTAATGCAAGAGTAACACAGAGTAATTTGACTTGATTACCCGCTGTATTAATTGGTAGTTTGATCATTTGAATGTGTTGATTTATTGATTCAATTTTAATTGTGACTTTGTCACAGTTATGACCATCACCCTGTGCCACTTTTAATTAGCTGTCTGAAACTGTAGTATATCAGATTGATAATGTGTTTGTTTAGTTTTATTAGAAGTATGAGCAAGCAAATATAAAAACCATAAAAAGCACACAGGTTTGTATTTCCTCCACCAAATTGCCACATGGGTCATGTACTCAAGGGCAAAGACAATATTAATGTACTTGCAAACTACTTGGCTCACCTTCTAAATTAATATTAAGCCACTCATATTTGACTTGGTCAATAGAAATGAGAGTGGAATATGTTTCTTTAGATATTATTACATAAATATTAGATATGTAGATATTCCATTATGTTGTCTTTGGATTATTTTAAAGTAGCCTGGTTTTGGATCAAAACGAATTTTTTTTAAATAAAATTTCCATTTTAATCAGAACATTTTTCTTTTTTCTGATCAAGCGGAAGCTCAGATGGCATTATCTTTAGTTAAAAACTCTGAAATCTTGCTAAAACTTTGAGTTTGCAAACATGAAATGGTTTTATCAGCAAGAGATTTGAAAAATCACCATTTTGAGAACTTGGGTTTCTCTTGGAAAATAATTCACTGTACTCACTGATCTAATGAATCTCAGGAAACTGAAGCTGGAAGTTCAGGCCCACCCAAAACACCATTTCAACCCATTAATACTGTTCTTCTACTTCAGCCTCATCATTACCCACAAGTATGTTACGTCCCCATTGCCTCTTCAGGGGCCATGGCTATGAACAGGAAAGAGTCTAAGTTCACTCCAATTATTACCAGCAACAGAGGAATCTTTCTAACCAGGAAATTTCACAGCTGTGAGTAATCTCCTGGCTTTAGGTGCCAAAGGTGTATCTGGGGAGCACCCACTCCCTTTCCTTCCCCTGCAGCTTTTCTGAGACACGGGGGTCGCACGAGGACCAGAAAACCAAGACAGCGTGGTGCCTGCTGGGTTTGTCGCTGCGTCTCACAAGAGCACGCTAAGCACAAGCTTAGCGGATATCTCCCACTGGACAATACTTTTTTTTTTTTTAACATACTTAAATATCTGTTTAAAACTAGAGTTTTAACAGATAAAACAGAAGGTCTTATTTCAAAACACCCTACATCCCGGCAGCTTGAGCACTCTCACGGAAACGGGAGACCTGTGTTTTAAAATTTAACCAGGGTGAGAAGTGCTGAAACCAGGTCTCCGGCCGATAAAATGAGACCTTTCTTGGAAGGAATGAGCGCTTTATTACCATTATGTACCTCGCTGGCAACCTGACTTCAGTACATTCATAGCACAAATATTAGAGCAGGTGGCACAAACAATAGAGCTAGTAGGACAGGGAGAATAATGCTTACTCTGTGCTTCCTAGGAAGCTGAAATCTGAAACAGGTGCCAGGTAACTTGTGAGGGACCGAGCCGTTAGCGTCTCCCACACTCCGGCGGGGCGAGTTCTGCCCAGCAACAGGCCGCCGGGGCAGCGGCCGGTCAGCGACAGGGCGGGGAGGCCGGGCCGGGCCGGAGGACGCGCGGTTCCCTCTGCCGAGACGCCGAGCGGGGCAGCTCCCCGGCGGCGGGCAGCGGCCATGGCGGCGGGGGAGAGAAGGGGAAGGGGAAGAGGGAGAGGGAGAGGGAGAGGGAGAGGGAGAGGGAGAGGGAGAGGGAGAGGGAGAGGGAGAGGAAGGGAAGGGGCCGGACCCCCCCGAAGGCTCTGGAAGCGCAGCCGGCGCGGGACGCCTCCTTAGACTAATGAGGGCGAGCGCCCGCCCGCAGGCGGGGCGAGGAGGCGGGAAAAGGGCGCGAACGAAGGGCCCCCCGGGCTGAGGGGAGGGAGCGCGGCTGGCCCCAGGGCCGGCGAGGTCTTGCTCGGGGCTTTCCCGCCGTCTCTCTCCGCGGATCCTCTCTGAGGAGGAGCCCGGAGAGCAAAGCCGGGGGGTCCGCTCCGCTCGGTTCCCGCTGGGAAGCGAGGGCTCGCCCGGCGTTCTCCCCGGAACGGAGCTCCGGAGATAGATGCGGTCAGCTCTGCGGGTGGCGGAGGCGGTTCGGTGGCGGTTCGTGAGAGAAACCCCGCCGCCGGCTGTCACCCCTCCCGAGTTCAGGCTGCTTCTGCCCCGAGGGAAACCTTCCGCTGACCGCCGGGCGTCCTCGCGCCCCGCCGAAGGCCGCCATCCCCCACCGCCCTCCTGCTCTGGCCGCACGGGCCGTGACATAACTTAACTATCAAGACCGGGTGCTTTCGCACAGCTCAACAAATAGGTACCAGCATCTAACGAACTTCGCTGACTGAAATTTCCCCATACAGAAAGTGTCCTGGATAGATGAGGGGTTTGTGACATTTGTGAGGGGCCAGGCACCTAAAGTGACAGGGAGCTGCCCACGTAGCCCAAGGGGCAGCCCTGCGGTGCGACGGGCTGGCACCAGCGCTTTTCTGTGAGGCGAATACAATGCCAATAAGACACTGGCTTCTTGCTTGCACCCTCACAGAGACCTAGGGAGCTGGGCACCTTGTCCTCTCCCTGTGCTGTCCCCACAGCAGCTGAGATGTGCTGGCACTGGGAACACGCTGAGAACCCCTGAGGTGCCACCAAGGAGCAGTTTGTGGTGGCAACCTCCCGCTGCACTCCCAAGCCTGCAAGGGGTTGTGAGGAAACATCTGAGGATGTGTTTCCTCCTGCTGTTCACGTCATTGAAATATTTGGCGGCTACAAATGATGACGGGCCAGGGTGAAGTTCTAACAGGCACCTCAAGATTTATCACTTCTGTCAAAGTACAACAGCACTGTCATTTATTCCAAGAACCCCAAAGTTTTGCCTAGTTGTTAAATAAGAAACACTGCATCATTACAGCATCATTATGTTGTAGTTTTAGTTCACAACTTTTGGCTGGATTTCAGGCTGAAGATGAAAAAAACCCATTGTTTCTGAAGACGTTAGCAAGGCTATTGAGCTATTTCTCCTTTCTTTCCATTCATTTATATTATTGTATTATGCAGTGTTAAAGCACCAATTAACTCACAGAAAAATTCCAGGTTCTCATGATTATTAATCTCTGCTTTTCAAAGAGCTAACTGAATTACTGTTGTGTAAACCCAGAGCATTATTCATGAGGCTGTGGCCAAAATGGCATTTCTTTCAATCTTCAACAAGATCAACCATATCCTTAATGAACAAGAGCAAATGGGAAATAAATCCAACAGAGGATTTTGATATTGAATTTGAAAAGACTACAGTCTATCAGTCTTGGCAAGAAAATTGCATAAAAAAGAGAAAAATAATGTTTAAATTATGCATGCTGAAAAGAAGGAAGGAAATGTGCCCTGGTTGCATGAAAACATTAGGTATATTGTGATGATCAACTTTGCTGTATAAACCTCACAAATACCATTAGGTACACCATTTCTCCTTCATAGCATATCGTATCAGATAAGTATAACTGATTATTATGACTGCATGTTAAAAAAAAAAACAACAACTTTAAGTTTCCAGGAACCTTTGCTTTGTATCCTTGAATAAAATGTCACTAATAATATTATTCTCCCTTGGACCTTCTAGTATATTTAGAACAGTATGCAACAAATCTGAGACTGAAAATGAAAAGAAAAATTATTTCTCTTATTTTAAGAGACAAATTTGGGTTTATTTTTGCATGACATTCTTTCTATTAAGCCAGTCTCTGCTGGGAGATGGTTCAATTCATGATTTAATCTGAAAAACTGGTTTTTTTCCTCCAATTCCTTTCCACAGTAAAAGTGAAATTGCCTCTGTGATGACCACTTCTGCAGCATATACACCATACTGTAACACTACACTAACTCACTGCCATTAGCACCCACCAGTACACAGACAGCAGGTTTTTGCATCAAGTAGCAGACAGGCTACGAGGCTTAGTGGCATTCAGTGCTACTTTTCCACCCGATATGCGTACACATGGAGGTAAATCCTTGCCCCTGCCATATGAAAGCTGGGGAGGAGTTGGGTACCCCCACAGAGCTGCAGGAGAGATGTCTGTCCCCCCGACTCGGGCAGACGCGTTCTCCTTCTGGAGACCTCCCGCCGCACGTAGCCTCTGCACTGGCCGTATGGGATTTTTCTCTACTTCCATGAGGGCTTTGCCACTAAGCACCTGAACTTTAGGCAGGCATTAGACCCACACAAAGAAAACTTGACCGTATCCTTCAGTTCGTTAAGTGCCTTTAATTGCCACACTCACATTAGTCAACAGCAGCTGGCTATTCTACACTCCACTCAAAAGCTATTTTTATTCACCTGCATTAACACCCCAATCACTTCTTTCTCTTAGTTGTGTTTTGCCTGTACTGCAGTGGCCAGGGCCCCTCCCTGTTAGGCACTCTGTATTTTTTTTCAATGTGTATTTACTTGAAGCAGCTTGCCACCCAAGTGTAAAACCAGAAGTGGATACAAAGAAGATGAGAAAGTCCTGAGGTAACAATGAAATTATTATAGTTTAAGGAAGGAAACACAGTCATGTCAAACCAGCCATAAACCTAACCAGCTAATTCAAAGACTGCAATCATATAAAATCTGCACATGACGGGGGGACCATACCAGCAAGACTCTGGTTGCTGGTTTGTCAAGGAGGGATGGGAATACAATTTTAGCAACACCCTTTGCAGAGGAGTAAAGTTATGCCAGTTTTCATAATTTTGAAGGGGATGGAAGAGCCTGATGAAGCTAATGCATTTGGAAAACACTTCCGTCAGTGTTACTGAATCTGCACCTTTCATAGGTGTCGTGGTTTAACCCCCGACAGCAGCTAAGCACCATGCAGCTGCTTGTTCACTCCTCCCTCCCACCCCTGGCAGGATGGGGAGGAGAATCAAAAACAAGTAAAACTCATGGGCTGAGACAAGAACAGTTTAATAATTGAAATTAAAAAATAAAATATAATAATAGTAAGATAACAAAGAGGGAGTGAAATATAACCCAAGAAAGACAAGTGATGCACAATGCAATTGCTCACCACCCTCTGACCGATGCTCAGCCAGTCCCTCAGCAGTGATCCACCCCCCCCAGGCCAACTCCCCCCAGTTTATGTACTGGGCATGATGTCACATGGTATGCAATACCCCTTTGGCCAGTTTCGGTCCTCTGTCCTGGCTGTGTCCCCTCCCAACTTCTTGTGCCCCTCCAGCCTTCTTGTTGGCTGGGCATGGGGAGATGAAAAATCCTTGACTTAGTCTAAATGCTCATTAGCAACAACTGAAAACATCAGTGTGTTATCAACATTCTTCTCATACTGAACCCAAAACATAACACTGTACCAGCTACTAGGAAGAAAATTAACTATATCCCAGCTGAAACTAGGACAATAGGAAAATAAATTTTGGCCCAAATATTCCATTCAGTTCTATTGGTGAACTATTGTTACTCTGGCCATGGACATGAAGACATAGGACATGCTTCTATGTCACTCAGATTTGTCAGCTAGAGCATATTAATCATTCATAGCTGCTTTGGAAACCCCCCCAGGAAGGCTTATTCTCAGACATGTGCAGTGTTAATTTCACCAGAGGTTTTATATAAAGGAAATAATTAAATAGATGTCAAGTAAAACCAGGAGACACCATAGGTGCGGAGCTGTTACCTACAACATTCACTCTCTGGTGTGCCCAGCTTCCTAAGCAGTGTTTGTTTTTAAATGGTCTTTGCTTCTATGCTTAGGTAGAGTATGTTACTAAGACACTCTATTAAAAAGAGAAAGAAAAAGAAAACTCTTGTATCGGGTGGAGGTTTTTTTCCAGCTAATTTGTGTAATATTGCCATATCATTTGTACCTGATTCAGTGACAAGCTTGTAAAGGGACGTTATCACACTCTGTGCCTGCAACCAATTAAGGGAAAAAGGGCCTTTGTTAAGCTAATCATCTGAGTGTTATCAAAATGATCCTTCTGGGCCCCATTTAGAAGTCTAAATACCTCTGGCAGTTGAAGTGTGGTGCACGTAAATAATTAAAATTACAAATATCTTTAAACAAATGAAATTGCTAGTGATCTGGTAGCTTGCCAATAAACTCTTGCTCAGTGAATTCACCGAGCTGAGAACAACAGAGAAGATGCTGTAATCGGACAGCATATGGCAAAGTTATGTTTAAAGTTTCCAAGTAGTTCTCTTCTTCCAACTCACATTTAAATGATGTGCTATGGAAACAGAGGGTATATAACTCAGCTTGTGGTAGAAGACAGATGTTCCAGGCAACAAGAAATTAAAGGAGTATACTTCAAGCATCTGACTTTATGGTTTTCTTTGTATTTTTATGCCCCAGAAGTAATACCACAGATGTTGAATGTAGGACTTGAAGTAGTTTACTGATAGAAGTCATTTTACATTCTTTAATAGAACACACCTCTTGTTTAAAATAATTCAATGAGCTTCATGAATTAAACATTTTGTAACTGCAGGGTCTCACTTCATTTTTGTTTACTCGTACTATAAGTAGTAATAATATCTTTATATGTGGTAATATATGGTGTACAAATACATCCATTTATTTATGCATCAGAAATAGCCAGAGCTGAGTTAAAATCACAGAGGTAAGGAAGTAAAGCACTTTGCACAAATATTTATGAGATTGTCATTTGGTCTGGAGTGATGGCTTACAGGTCCAAAATTGTTTTCAGTGCATATTTTGGAAACATCTGTGGATTTTGGTATTCAAAGATGTGAAAATTCACTTCCACTTAAAATGCTTTACTTTACTGGTGCTTGAGTAGCACCTTAAATAATTAATTTCTTTTCCTATTTGAATGGAATTTCTTCAAAAAAGTCATCTGCCTGTGAAATGTAAATAAACACACTAATAGTCTCAGAGAATAAAGAAAACCTGGCCACACTCACATATCACTTCCATTTTGTGCAAGTGTGATTAGAAATAGTGCTTGCAGAAATAAGATTTACAGCATGACATCAAATTCTGGTCACCTACAAATGGCTATACTGGATGAGAAAAATGGCCCATCATTACCCTATCTCCAGCAGTGGCCATGAACACAAGTCTAGGGAAAAGCAAAACCAGAGCAAGCATTTATGATATATCCCATGAGTACACTCAGCCTTTGCTTGTTTTATGCTCAGGGGGGTTCCTGAGACTGACTGGACTGTTACTTAGTTCTCCTCATCTGATCTCTCTTCCAAGAACTTGTACCTTTGAATCTATGTAAAATTTTTGCTTCCACAAAATCCTTTGGAAAGGATTTCCATGGGATTAATACCCACTGCAATGCCCTTGTTCTCCCACTGACAGAGGTAATGAACAGTTTCTAATCATGCTTTCCCTGTCTCCCATCATTCTGCAGATCTCTCTCATATTCCCCCTGCATCAGGTCTGTCTGGGCTGCAGCAGACTCATCATGTCAGTCCTGCCTCACACAGAATCTGTCTCCTACTTCTGATCATTCCCATCACCTTTCCCTGAATCTTTTTTAGTTCTAATGTGCCTTTTATTAGAATGAGGGGATCCAAACTGCACACCATGGGCGGGGTGTGGGAGAACTAAAAAATTTATTCCAGTGGCATAACAATATTTTCTGTTTTGTATTCTGTTTTTTCCCTATTAACAATTCTTAACTCTGGATTTGGCTAGATGGCTGCTAAGCACTGAGCTGATGCTTTCAGGGAACTACAGGACAGAACCTCAGATCTCCCTCCTGAGTGGTAACAGCCATCTCAAATGTGTTTTGACCAAATGCATTATTTTACATAAAACTGAATTCCATCTCTTATTTGACTGCCTAAGCATAAAATTTCATAAAGTCTTTTGCAATTCTTCACAACCTGCCCTTGTCTTGTTACTCTGAATAATTCCAAATCACCAGTAAACTTTCTTCCCTCACTTTACACCCTGGTTTACAGATCATGGTGATGCAATATCTTCTCTTCGACCTGTCCAGCCTTCCTCTACCCAAGGTGATATGACACATTAGGATGGAATAAGTTCCTAAACCGGTGTTTTTCCAAGTCACTTCCTAACAATACACTCTTCCATCACCATTTGCTATTTGTTCTCATAGTTATTCTTGTTTGTTTCTGGACAAAGTCAGCACATGAGAAGAAAATGTATTTAGCAGGCTGCTTGAGATGAACCTTCATCCTGGGCTCCAGTGATGACTGACTTTCTAATTACAAGTAGTTGCAAATATCTTTGGTACATCATAGCCACGCTTACTAGTTTGGGAATGTTGGAAACAAAATAATGAATACAAACGAAAGTCTGCCTTTAAAATTGCAGTAAAACCATTGCGACTTCTGTTATTGTGGAGACAGTGATTAGTTACTTTGCGTCTTTTAAGCCTTTGACCAGTTTTGCTGCCAATGGTAGACACAAAGTGATATTTCTTGAAAACCTCTAAGACAGTATGTGCTGGAAGAGCTGTTATTCACCACTATTAACTGACTATCCTAAATTATTCTTGTCAACATTCATATGTATTTCTTTGTTTCACAGGATTCTTCAGACAACTGATTAGATCAGTTCTCTTGTCTCGTTGCATGTCAGTACGACCAGCCAATGTTATTCTTTCTCTTTGCTTCTTCTGTGCTCCTTTTAGAAGAGAATTCTTTTCTGTCTTGTCTGTTGATTTTAACAAATTTTCCTGGGAGTGTAAGGACCCAATCCAGTAAATATTTTTTTGAAAATGGAGACTACCATAGTTATTTACAGCTCTGTGGATTATAGAATTAGGTATAAAAGTTTCATCAGACTTCAATTAAAATAGAAAAAATCTGAGGTAAAGAGGTCTTTCAAAGAGACTTTCAAAGGAACTTTGCAGGGCTCCTGGCATTGGTTCTGCTACAGCTATTACCGTTGTTGTTGCAATGTTATGATACATTTTTAGCTGGTTTTTTTTTTCCCCTGTAAAAATATAATATGGAAATTATCAAGAATGTGATGAGGAAAGAGTCCAATATTAAAAAAAAAAAAACAAAAAACAACCTCTTGGGGAAATAGTACCCCCTTGACATTCTGTGGCGGGAGGAGGACACCAATTTTACCTGTACTGAAATAGTAGCTCCGGTCACATCAGCTAATGAGATGTGACTCAATATAGAAGAATTCAGTGTGACTTATCCATCTAATTCCTTCAGAAGCTGAACAAATCCATAGGTCAAGGTTTTCAAAGAAGGGTTACGGAGGTCCAGTTCTGAAGTATGCATATGCTGAAGTAAAGGTCTAGACCTCTGTCCTAACTCTTAAAGCCCACGAAGAGTTACCGAACACAGGCAGAATTTCCAAGCAAACCATATGCAGAACGGGAGACTCAGTGATCTGCTTTTCAAATGGTTGACCATTCAGCAGGTCCCCCCGAAACCAGCAGGTCCTGCTGAAAACTTGGCACTTCTGATAGTACCACTTTCTGTGAGTCCAGCTACAAGTCAGGAGTTAAGCTAAAGATGTGATAATACATTCCTAACATACAAACAGAGGATGTGGGAATGGGTGATTGCATTTAAAACATCTTTACGGATGTTTCAGAATTGTTCATCCATACTGCATACAATTTTCATTTAGTGTGTTAACTCTTAAAACTATATTCCTCTCTTCATTTCTGCCAAACACTATTTTCATTCTCCTAATCTAAATTGAACTGTGTGATGCAGCAAAGTACATTTCCTCAATGATAACTCCAAACTTATGTAATTTTCTCACATCCCAAAGTCTAATGTGAAGGATACAGCATGAAGTAATGCTACTTTTATAGATGGGAAAGTAAAATTAAGATAAAAATGCCATTACTTTACTTCAGGGGAAAATGTAATTGCAAGGTTTGAAAGTAATTTGAATATTATTTGAGAAACTGGATGACTGTGTGCAGAGCTCTGCAGGACGTGGCAAATATCCTTGTTACTCTCTCCCCTTTGAAAGATGCAAAGGTAAAAGATGTTAGCGTTAAAGTGGAAGGCATCTGGGTTT
Organism: Buteo buteo; assembly: GCF_964188355.1. Classification (NCBI taxonomy): domain Eukaryota; kingdom Metazoa; phylum Chordata; class Aves; order Accipitriformes; family Accipitridae; genus Buteo; species Buteo buteo. Next base: position 1,207,734 of record NC_134185.1, read on the forward strand.
TTTTTACATTATTTTTATTTCATTCTCCACCTGTGCATGGTAACAGTAAATGTTTTTTTTCCTTGGAAAAAGACCTACTTTAAATTAAGCTTTATATGAAAAGGAAGCTTTAATAAAGATGTTCAAAACATTAATTAACAAGAAATGAAGTAGTCGATGGATAGAAAGCTTCAAGAGCCATGGTTCAGCTACTGACGTACCTGTTTACATGATAAATCTTTATTAGATTGTCATCACTATAGTCTCCAAAAAAAGCAAAACTGTAACATACTTATCTTCTGTACATCTCAGTGAAAAATGGAAGTAGTTTCTCCATATTAAGCAAGAAAGGAACTGGGTTATGGAGAGGTTAAAATGATCTTCCTAAGGTCACACAGGGCATCTGAATAGGGCCTTTCTCATTGATCTTCTGTTTTTTTCTGTCTAGGCTACAGTCTCCTGGGATTAGTGACTGTTTTTTTTTCTAAATCATAGATATCGCCTAACATAATGTGACTTTGTGCAAGTCTGGGTTAAGTGCAAGTCTGCTCGGTGTTAACATGGTGAAATCCTAACTAATGTAATTCATCAGAAAATGAGAGATAAAGAAGAACTGTAGAGAAAAATTAGAAGCCTTAATTTAATTTTAAATATTTCACCTTTTAATTATTCAAGAGAAAAATCAATTTAGACAACTCCATGCTTCATTTGCTTTGGAACATGTAATTTTAAATGTTTGGGTTTGTACATTGTCTCACTTTTTGTACTTCTTTTACTGGAAAAGTATAGAATGAAAGCTAGAAAGAATATGACAATTACTTAAACGTATTTTATGTTGTTTGAAATTTTTTCACAGAAAAAGAAATAAGAAATGTAAGTAAAGTCTATTTTTCTCCCTAACTTTACAAGTTTCCCAGGCTTTCTCGTGTGAAGAATGAAGAAAAGGGAAATTTGAAAATACTAGAAATAAAATTATTCCATTATTTCTAGAAACCTACCTTTTCAAAATTCTTTTATCAGATATGAAAAAAGAAACATTGTGAGAATGAATATTCTCAGTAACTTTTTGCTTCAGTTAAACTCAGTGTTTCTCCTTGCATTTCTTGAAGTAAATCTCAGCAGCATTTGATAATACTGATGATAATGAAAGCTGCTTCATGTTAATTTTCTGGCCCTGGGCTATAGTTTCATGATACGAATTATTCAGAGAAAACATTAGCTTAAAGTATTTCAGCATCCTTTTGTCTCCTGCCACTTCTTTCCACCTCTCAGTCATTCTCACCTACTCCCTTTACTGTGCCAGAAAATGGTTTGTAAGGTCACGCTGCATACTATGTCCTGGACCGGAGGCACACCAAGAGCGTAGCATAGCACAAACGTGAGACCAAGGGAGACTCTTTGTGCTGTGAAACCAAGATGTTAGTCATTGTTAAATAAGTTATTGCAAGTAAGTATATGTCTTTTTTGTCCACTCAAATAGCAGTTGCCCCAACACTAGGCATCTGAAGTTGGGGCTACTCTCCTAGCCTCTCTATAAGCACTGGAAAGAAACAGCCACTTCTTGAGGACAGTATGTCTCATGCTAAATCCACTGTCTTAGGAGAGACGAGTAACTCTTTCAAGAACCATATTTCTCTTTTAAAAAATTAATTTATAATTAAATGTTTAAAATAGGTGAGATCATTTCCATCTACCACATCATTCTTGAATTTAAGCTTTTGATGGATGCATATAACCACACATACATAATGTATATTCATAATCTCAAATGTATAGACAATTTAATAAGAAAAAGAAAGACCCAGTCCCTGGCTTAGGAATATCCTGCTAAGGAGGTGACATATAGATAAGAAAAAGAGGAAATAAAACTAACTGACTAGTCAAGTCAAATATACCTTTCATGCTGGTAATCCAGGCTTTTCTGAGTTGAAATTAACTTCACGTTTAAATATTGAGCGTTTGGGGTCTATACATTTGAAATGTAGGCCATTACCCCAGCTAAGAACCCTGTCCCTGTACTGCAGATCCTGACTTGCAGTGGTGCGCACAAAGCTTACACGCGCCCAGCTTCTATGCTGAAGGACAGAACTGCAGCAGCATTCATGGGGATCTGCACAGGATACCAGATTTACAGAATCAAAATATTATGTTTATTTGGAGCACATGAGATAAGATCATCATAATATTAGGCACGGTACAGATACATGAAAATACGTTTCATCCTCCCAGAGCATGATTTAAAGCTACAAGGTGAAACAGTGGGAGGTTACTGTGGAGGTGTGCTCCCCGCTCCCTGCCTCAACCAGACCTGTATTTTCCGTAATCCTGATCAAGCGATAACCACCGTTGGCAATCGTGATGGATGTGTCTGGTCGTGATGGCTGCATCACGTCTCAAAGTGGATTTGGGGGATACAGATAACAATACAACTGCCAAGGGCTAATTTGTGCCCACGTAACCATGGTGCTGATCAATGTCTGACTCGAGCCAAATTTGGAACAAACTAACACCTGTAGTCGGTATGTAAATATGACTATAAGTCAATTATCTTGCTCCATAAATAGTGGGCAGCCCAGGGCCCATTGAGCAATCCTGCATGGCAGTGGGCTGCATGCCAGGATCTCCCCTTGAGTAGGGACGCCTCTCAAGGTTACTCCTTGAGGTTGAGAGAATCCTTATCACATCAGATACTCAGTAAGTGAATTGGGAATAAGTGCGCTGAAGCTTGGAAATCTCAGCTAAGTGATATGAAGGATTGATTGTGCACACATATAATCCTTTAGACATAAACCGTTGACCAAGTCTGGGACTAAGTCTGGACCCAGCCACACCTAAACTCCTTTCTGGGAAGGAGTTTAGAACACAAGGGAGGTCCTTTCTGAACCTTGCGACTCAATGGGAGGGTCTCCCCGACAGTTTTGTCTGACCCTGTCCTCTGTGCAGTAAATATCAAGTGAACCTTGTCATTGAATCTTGTTAAACCACTGTCACATTTACTATCAAACTTCATTAAATCACTGTTTTATATCAATAAACATATCGCTACTTCTCTGTTACGAGTGAAGCGCATCACTCCATCCATCACAGTTACGTTCAGGCAGACGAGGCTTATACACACCACCAGAACTATTTTGGTCAATGTAATTGGCTTAATGTATCAACATTGGTTCAAAAATTTGCAGGCATTGAAGCAACCACCCTTTACTCCTCCTCAGACCAATCTTTTCTAATCAACAGAGGCTGAAATAGAAAGAAGAGGTACTCAGTGCTGTACCGCCGTACCTGCATGGTGCCTGAGATGTTTCTCCCAGAAGCACCGAAGCGGTGAGGCAGGCAGAGCAGTGGCAGGACCTGCCTCTCCAGGGCAATCATGCTGTCCATGTACGTGCAGTCCAAGAACCCTTTGTAAAATTGTGATTCTTCCTTGTACACAAACACAACAACAGTTGCTTTATGCTTTCTGGGGACAATCAGTACAGGGAAAGTCTGGTGCACAGAGATAAATGTACATGTACACCATCCAACTTGTTCCTTTGTTCAAAGTGGATAATAACAATATGAGCTCAGTGTTTCTTGATAAACTCACTCAAAGGACTGATTAAAGAGAAAATATCCTGAGTGCTGATAAATATTCATAATACTCAATAAGTCAAAGCTGGCTCCAAGAGGAACAGGGCATACCTTTAAGGGTATTTTTATGAGTATTTTGATTCCCTAACAACATTGTCATAAAGAGACTCCTTATGCCACTCTGCACAGGGAGTGAATTTTACTCTTTATAATAAAAACTATTTAAATTTGCTGAATACTAGCCCATTTTTTAGTCACAATAAAAATGGTATTCTACCATTCTCCTTCTACTTAGCCTAGCAAGCAAACTGAATGCTTGTCTTCCGAGATATATTTGTATACAGAAAATAATTCATTTATCTGTAAATGCAAACAAATTATTCTGCCAACCTGATCTATGGAAAGGAGAGCCAGAAAAAAAATAAAAACATGAAGTGGTCCCAGATTTCAAACACCTTTGAATTCCAGAATGTTTCAATGAACATAATGTAAAAGCACACACCATCTGCAAAATTCATATTTCCTATAGATTGATTGACAGGGAGAGTGGATAGTTGGTTCCAGAGCATGTGTGAATGGGTGGCAGATTTTGTTCTCTACAATGTATTTAACAATACCCACACTGACATTTTATAGCATTATCATGCCAGCACATGGCATTATGAGTAGACAATTAAAAAAGCATTTAAAGCATTTAACTGACTTAATTCCAGCAACTGACCTTTGCTGACATTACTTAAATGCTCTTTTGCAAAGAAAAAAAATGTAGCTTCAATTGTTCACAGCCTGTCAGCCTTTCAAATTACTTCAGGAACAAACCCTTTTTATTTTTTCTTTTTTTTTTCCCCCAAAAACTGGCGACTTTCCCATTGGCCTGCATAGAGGACTGTTGAACAAGCTCAGGATGTGAAGGAGCAAAAGGAGATGCTGATAATGCTGTGGGAACACCGTTAGCAAGAAGGTTTTTCTTCATAGGCTGACTGCACTGCTGTCCTCTAGCTAACCTGAAACTTCAACATATTGCCCAATTCTTTCATCAGAAACCTAACCACCTCCCCGTTTTTCCCTTTGGTTGTTTTTGGTCTAATAACACCACTTGACATTTCCAGGTGTTTGTCCTGAACTATGTAACAACACTATGGCAGGGTGAATTTTCTGAGCTGCTTCTCCTCCGATATCCTACTGGGAGAAAATATAAGTGCCCCTGTAAATGCCATTTATTGTAGCATTTCAGACGCAAATGGAATAAATAAGGAGAATTTTAACTGTTGATGGGAGGTAATATATGGTTGTTTAGACTAAAAAATCAAAAGAATCCTCCCTACTTTTTTTCTTTCAGAATATCAGATTTTTAAATAGATTCCTAAAAATGGAGGGTGGTGGAATGGGTAGTTTGGAAACTAAACTAATGTGAAGATCATGTATAGAACAAAAGGATTTAAAATATCAGTTTTCCTATTATATCTTCCCTTTAAGTGTGAAAAGCTATGTTTATTCAGTTTGTTATAAAATTATGCTTACATTTATTTCCATGTTTATAATTTTTTCTTTCCTCTTACTTACTGTAACTACTTTCATTTCCTTACTTCCTCTCATGTGTTTTCCACAAACAACAAAAAAGCATCATGAATAAATACCAATCCCGTTCTTCTTGGCATCATTCTATTCCTCTCACTTATGGTAAAACTAGCTCAGAGGAGCCCTTTTTGTAGTTCATACATCTGCATTTTCTTCTGACAAATACTTAAAGTACATTTTTAAGCTTTAATTCTAGCTTATACGAATTTAGCTTTTAAACTTCCATTAGAATTTCCATGCTTAGAAAAATTAACATTTTTCTAAACCTGAGTATTTGTGACTGCAAGGATCAACCAGGTTGACACACACAGCATCAACTAGCATTTCTAATACCTGCACAGGTCATTACACATCCTATTTAAGCCCTAATGACAATGATTTATGTGCATGATCTTTTTCATTATCTTTGTCCACAACCAGAAACTGTGCTGTCTTGCTAGAGAACTGCCCACCTCGGTAAAATTTTCCTATATAAAACCAAACAGAATTCAGTTTCTCATACAATTTTAAAAAAGGATTTGGGAAGGCAGAAAGACGTAACATTTCCAATGAAAAATAAGGGCGATCAAAGGCATGATGATGGGCTGGCTTCCTGCTACTCTTTTGCTAAGGGCAAAACTGGTCTTCAGCTAAGGCAACACCAGCAACATGGAAGGTCTAACATTTCCTCGTAACTTGAGAAGGGTTCTTTGGATTTGTTTCTCATTTTTCTTTAAAATTTACATCAGAAATTAGAATGTACTAATTTAAAAAGAAAATTCAGATGAAAGCCCTCATTTTTAGTGTAAATGAGAACCCTGCTCTGGTGGATGTGTATCAGTAAAACAGAGGATCCTTTGCACTGACAACAACTAGATGAAAATACAGGGGTATGATTACTGATGTTTGTGTGCTTCAGATTTGTTAAATGCTGCGTAGCAGCATGGCATTAATAGCCGTGCTGCCTGGTAGCTTTGTCTACATTGAGCTAAAGTTATTGTTAAACATAGCTATTTTTCAACCGCATGGAACTTTGAAGTGTGTGTTAGTACCAGGACATGCATCCTCTTTTGAAATCTGCGTGGGATCTCTCTCTACCTGCTGTGCTAAATTTCAAAATACAATGCTATCATTAGGAAAGAGAGCTGTTTCCTCTTTTGTCTATGTGCTCTATTTCACACCAATTTCATCAAAAACCTTGCACAGTTCTTGCTATACATTGATCCTATGTAGCCCTGCCTGGCCTTCAGACCCTACAAAGTGGTATTTTTTAGAAGTCTAAAACCTTGCACTATGACAGATCTCAATAGCCAGGGACACATTTGGTCCTGTTGTAATTCCATTGAAACTATTTGATTTATAAAAGGAATGAGGCTTTACACAAGCAGTGCATATTTCTAGCAGTTAGTACATCCCTGCTCACTCCAGTATTGTGCAGAGTGCAATCTGCTTTTACTCATTTGGCTGGAAAGAAAGGAGAAGGAAAAGGAAAAGAGTAACTCCAGGTCTGACCTGATGGTTGCTATCATCTGTTTATAATACCTGCTCCTACAGGAAATATTTTTTATATCCTTTTCCTAATACATTCCTTTTTTAGACTTCTAGTTTTAAAAGCTGTTATTTGTTACTGCTGTTCATGAGGTTTTTTTAATAGAGACAAAATAAAGTTTGTTTGGCCACTCCCCACCTGTCTCTGATAAATACTGTAGGTAAGCACATTTCTGCATTTCAACTCCAAATCTCAAGATTTCCAAACTTAAGTACAGGGTTTGGGCTTTACTTGTTATTAGGAGAAAGGTATTTTTGCGATAACGCAAGTATTATCAAGTAGTGATTTTGCCCAACATTGTTTTAAATTACAATGTTATCAGAAATTAAATACCCTGTTAGAGTAAGGAAGGGGCTGAAAAGAAAAAAGTGTTCTTGAACGTCCCAGCACAGGCAGAGTAGCTTCTACAGCTCTGCTTCATAGGACACAAGCTGGTTTTGTAATGCTAGAAAGGAGTGACTTTATTAGAGTCCTCCAAATACCTCCTGTGAGCACTGCATTCCTGGGAGAACAGAGAAGGTACAGCCTGCGAGGCACTCTAAGAAAACCTCACACTGTCTGCCTAAAAAGGAAGAACCCTTTTTCTCCGACTCCAGAATGTTTCTGGGTGAGGAAACATGATTAACATGGCTCTGAATTGTTATGATTATTATTATTCCACACAAAAATGAGGTCTGAAAATACATCGTATGTAAGAACTGATTCTGAATCGGTTATAATGACACTGTTAAAATAAAACCCTGGAGTTTCTTTAGATGGCTCTGTAGTGAGTTTTATGGGATACAGTCAGGCAAATAGCATTAACTTCATTGGTCTGCTGGGCTAGAAATGTCAATATTGACCCAACTCTGCAGTTCTGATTAGAGAGTATTTCAGTGGGAGTTCTCCTGGAATTACAACACTGGAGTCATGCCCACTGTCTCTGCAAAGTCAAAATGGCACCGCAGATTACTAAACATGTCTGTTCACATATCACGGATCCATGCAATATTTGCTCCTATATTTGCTTTGAGAATGTCACAGTAACACAGATGGTGCAATTAGGTGGTTGGCTTTGATGAGTTGCACCTGCTTTTATGGCCTCAGAACATAATGTCTCTGGCCATTTTATTTCTTGCAACATCTTTTTTCCACTGGTGAAAAAATACTTCTTGTTGTTTACATTGCAGTCCTTCTATGGCAGCAAAGTATGTCGTTACAGGAACATACAGCCGCTTTTTTATTTACTGATGATAACGGGACAATATGACTTTTACCATCAGCTGGAAAGTGATGCCACAGTGTGATGTATGAAACAAAATTGCATTTTGCTTACAAACGCTTTTTCTCAGTGAACTCAAAGAAAGTCTGCATTGACAAATGTTCTGGCTAGTAATGACAATCTACCTTTTTAAATTAAAATAGAATATGTGCTTTAAAAAGGAGTTAAGGGAAAAAAAATGATAAGACGTGCTAAGTGCTGCAGCTAAATAAAAGCTCTGGTTTCCAGGTGAAGCCCTTTGATTTATTTCCCTAGACTACATTGACTTTTTGATTGCCTTCTGCCATCAACTAAGAAAAAGGAGCTTGTTATTTTCATAGTGGCAGTCCAAGCTTTCCCAGACCTCTGGAATGAGCAATCCAGAGCTTAAGGGGCACCACAGGACTCAACAGGGATTTGGAAAACACTGAGAAGTAGGTGAGGCCATAGCTTAAACCAAAGAGCAAGGAAAAGTCTGTCTAGGTTTGAGAAGACTTAGCAATTCTGATTACTAGCAGAAACTTTGTCAGCCCTGGATAACCTGGAAACAAGCCGTTGATCCAGGGAAAACCCTCACATTTGATGCAACTACTGGAAGTAAATGTCTTTAAGGAGATTGTGCTCAAATTTCCTCCCCTTTAGATCACTAATAACTAATCAGAAGCTTTTCCTTAGTGTTGTGTCTTTTTCCCAAATCAGACAATTTTACTGTGTCAATCAAAAGACTTTTCTAACCACATCTCAGCTCTCTACAAAACTATGGGAAATATTAAAATGTAAAAAGTAAATTAGACTTCAAATACCAATCAGAAGAATCATGCATGTGATTTTAACACCCTTTGCACAAAACATGTAGCTTTAGCAATTAGTTAAATTTAGCTGATTTTTTTTTCTTTTAAGACTGAATTAATAACAAAGATCCCACTTTCATCATGATTCCTTTGTCAATCAATCTATTTAAAAATTAAAAGGGGGGACTCTCAATGAAATTATATAGCATATTGTCTTTCCAAATTTTCCTCCCGTTCTTCAAATGAAAATATTCTTTCAGAACTTTTTATATTACTTGAAAATTGCACAGAACTGAACACACAGAGTCACCTGATTTCCATTTCACAGATAAACCACATGCAGCGTGTGTTCCGATTCGTACCCTGGTGTTTGACAGACGTGTCTCACCTCCCTCTAACACGTGCAACTTTGGTAGTTGTAGCAGTGCATAACAGGGAAACGTAATTTGTTTAAAATGCTGAGAAAAGGAGGTGTCTTATGTCAGACTGGTAGCAAAGCTGGACATGCAGCACATGAAAATCTGTGTTCTTCCTTTTTCTTTTACACCTGCCGCCACAAACAGATCAGCAGCTGATCTCCCTGCTCTTTCTCAGGCCAGCTAAGTGTTCATTCAAGACCAACTTGTGCTTTCTTGTAGTTTAGCCTGAATCTTAATACCTTTACTTTTCATAGAGAATCATGTCTATTAATTGCTTATCAGGATCAGTATCCACAAAACACACTGCACAGACAAGTCCAAATCCAAAGAAAATGAAATCTATATCAAGTTACTCAAATGTAAATGTACAAGGGAAGAATATTCAGGCCTCACCTCTTAAATGCAAAATTTTGTAAAACACCTATTTAAAAATATGTTCTCTGTGTACGTGTGTGTGATGTACATGTATGATGCCTTCATATTGTGTCATATAACTTCTCCGGTCTTTATGAATGACGAGCCAATTCACATGGTCATAGCCCAGGGAAGCAGACACCAGCAGGTAGTATTCTTCCCCACAATGTGAACTGCAGATGTATTTGTTTTTCAAAATACAAAAGATTTGATTTTTTTAAATAGCCAGGAAACTGGGAGAAGGTACAAATGGCCACGCATGTCAGAAATAAATGTGTCTGATATGTTACTGGACAAACGTATGACCAACGCGCTCCCCTTCCTCGACAGGACGGGGGGAGGATGTAAGATGACAAATTTCCTGAGGGAGGTAAAGGCAGGAGGTGGCCAACCAGCCCCTCTACCATCACCGCAAGACCCCCACCGGGGCAGTACGCGGGCGCGTGAAGCATGGGTGCTGGGACACCCAAACCCGCCTGGGAGAGACTTTGCCCCAAACTCATCGCGCCAGGGAGGAGCTCCAGGCCAGCCGTCCGTCAGAGGAAGCAGTAACCGCGAAATCAGAAAGAGACTGGGGAAACTGCCTGAAAAGCAGCGGAAAAGAAGCAGAACTTTGTGGAAGGTGCTGGGAGAGGCCCTGGAGCTGGACGAGGCTTCGTGACCCCGGCTGGGCACCGCCAGGCCTCGCCCAGTTGACAACTGTGTCATTGCCAGTTAACTGTGTCGTTAATAAATCAATAAACCCCTTTGATCCTGATTTGATTTAAACCACATGAGTTGAGTAGTTTTTCCCCGTGACACGTATGGTCTATTGCTACCCTGATCCAGAGGCCCGAGTCCCACAGAGGAGGACACGGGACCGTGCTGACATCCATCAATAAGTAAAGGCTCTTAGCTCCAATGGTTCGGCAGTGGCAGGGTTAAAAGCAGTAGAATATGGAGGGTATAAAGCTCTAGAAAACAGAACCTCCCGTTGTAACCCCACTGCTAGGGAGAGGAATTTGAGAAAATGATACAGCGTGTTTTGCAAACAGCAAGACTCCCTATGCTCAGTAGTTACTATTTTTTCCATTTATTGAACTACCGCATTTTCCACCTGCTATTCGCTGTCAATTTATAAAGAAGCTAAAAAGTCTGTGACTATTTTGGCTTCCATAAGGACAGATTGCGTTTCAATTACTAGTTTTGAATGTCAGGGCTTTGTTGCTGAGTATGATTTCAAACACTCATGGACGAGTTTGGTCATCAAACACAACAAGGATATGCAATGGTAACCACCATGTAGAATAGATAGGTTAAACCGAGGAGGGGGGATTACAGCCAAATCTTCAGTTTACTCTAGGGACAAACCTCTCCTACAGCAGGGCACAGAGTCAGCCCAACCGAGACATTAGTTAGAAGGAAAATCTGGATCACGCTTCTCAGTCAGAAATCAAATGTATATGAAAAATTGTCTGAATATTTATATGGTAGAGGAATCAGAAAGCCAAGAAAGATAAATGCATTTTAGACAATGAATTACTAAAAAGGATCAAAAATTATATGGAAAACTTCTGCCCTGAATCATCCCTAATAGAACAAAGTTTCATGTGAACAGACAAAATTTCCCAGTGCTTCCAAAACACAGAAACAGAGCGATCCCTACTGACATCCCAGATCCTAAATAGAGATTGTGGGGTAATTTGGTGTTTAATAGATAATTAGACCTCATCTCACAGAATATCTTTCTATTTTACAGTAGGCTTTAAAAGGAATGCTTGAAGGAAGAACATTTGCTGTGATTACTTTGTCATACAAAAAAATGAATCCAAAATGAGACTGTCTCTGCGACCCCGGTAATATTTTAAATCTAGCGAGACCAGAAACAAACATGAATTAGTTTTGCTTCTTCTCTATATATCTGTTGGTAATTGCAACCAGAGTATTCTACGTGAAGATAAGATATAAGGAATCTGAATTTAGAAATCATTTAATTTCATAAAGTTGATCTTTAATAAATGCAAAAGAAATATGCAACTTGAGAATTTTTTAAAGCATTAACATACAACCTTTCTACAAATAATTAATAAAAATACTTGCTTTTATTTTGGACACAATTGGGTTTTGACAGTCAGTCATAGGAAAAAATGTAATTAAGATTTTTTTTTCTTTCCAGTTTAGTTCTGTTGCTCTTCATCCCTAGATAAAACACCTGATGTGCTGAAAATCACAGTTATAAATGCCACCCTTCCTTACAGTCTAAAATATTACAATTAATTTATTAGTGATAGAGCAAGATCAAAAGGTTTGGCATTCTGGTTACATTCAGGTGAGAAAAGAAGTGGGTGTTCAGTTGTACTTTAACTTAAAAATCCAAACTGGGAAATGCACAACTGGACCAAAAAATCTCCTGTAAAGGGGTTTCTGCATGCAATTTTAATACTTCTGGCTAGTGGCTGAGCTAAATAACCAGTTTTGTTGGATTTTTACATCTGAATTCTACAGTACTATATCTTACAGAGTAAGAATTGTAGAACTGTTAGCATATTCATGAGATATATTCATAGTTTACCCCCTCTATCCCTCCATCTGAGTTTTGTATCTAGATTAAAGTGGAAAAAAAGTAAAAAGAGGAAATTGCATTTCAAGGCCAAATTTATTGTTATTATTTAATGCAAATTGTTGACGAATCCGAACGTAGCTCCCATTGAAGGAAATCTGAATAACTGCCATTTTTATTAGCACTATGGGCAATATCATCTGTGGCGTATCAGCAGGCACGCCGGTAAATTCAATACAGAAATGGTACAATCTGATTCAGCACCTTTGTAACAAGAGAAAGGTGCAGATAAAGTATCAGAATAATAATTGAGTGCTACATCTATATAATTTGTCCCTTTAAGGTTGGTTGGCTGTTCTGCAGAAAGCTTAAGGCAGTTTAAACCAACTGAATCTCACCTTGCTCTTGACTACAAGTTCCCAATCTTTCTCTTGTGTCAGCACAAGTGCTTATGCGATCAGGCACATGGCTGCATCCTACTGGTTCTACTGAAAAATATTTTCTTCTGCTTTAGTTTTTAGCAGAATGAACTGTCAGAGCTGGCTGACTGCAAGGCCACGCAAGTGCTGCTGGCAGCAGTCAGTACACAGCAGAAACACACCATGGAGAGCAGGCTGAGAAAAGCCCATTGGGAAATCCCTTCTTGAGACCAACTAGAACCAACTCTGCTCTTTAAATCTGCTCTTTTCTGAACTATGTAGGCTATCACATCATCCATATCACATGGGTCCTGTGATAGTGTGATAAATAATACGGACAATTCTAATAAATGTATCATGCTATGTCATGCTCTGCATAAGAGCAGGACAGTGTATGCAATATAAAATTAGGTCTGGGAATGCAGAGTTTTTCTTTGTGTTGTAAGAAGAGTTGCTTTTGGAAAGAGTTGTTGAAGAGGATTCCAACACAGCTCAGATTAGGACTGGCCTGGTTGAGAAAGACACTTTGCAACAGGTTGAAATTTTATATTTTTATTTTTCTACTGTTACTGGCACATGCATCTGCTTATTAAGGAGCATAAGATGGAAAAAGATCTCCTTAATTCTCTGATTCAGTTCCTTGCCATCGCAGACAAGTATGCTACGTAATCACTTTCAGAGTTTATCAAGCTCAAATTTATCAAGAAATTTGTTAGGTTTTTGTCCCCAGTACTCCTGTGAGGAGAGTTTTAATCCAGCTTTCAGTGTTGACTAGTAATAGACAAAACACCACACAGTCCTTGAGTACTGGTTTTAAACACTGGACCAGCAAGGAGTCTTCCAGTTTTCTCCTCCAAATTACAGATACATCTTTCTCATGCTGCCAGTCGTCTTCTTCCCTACAGGTTCTGCAGTTAAAATGGCTCTTCTGTGTTTCTCTTTCTTCAGGAAGCTACACTTCTCTGAATTCCTTCAAATTCTTTCAATACATAGCAGCTATACTTGGTTTCTTTGATCTCCTGGGGATTTACTTCTCCCTAAACTAACGTTTTACAAGAAACTGCCTTCACCTGGAATGCATTATCATCATCTCTGCAGTTTATTTAGATACTAATGAAAATAATTAACCTGTCACAGGTAGACATAACAGCACTACTCCCTTCTCATCTCTTCCCAGCTCACCTACCAAAACCATTAAGAGACAGTTTAGGGTGAAGACGGGTATCTTTATAGATAGAATCATCCAGAAAATCAAACTGCAATTCATGAAATATGTAACACTTATGATGCATGCTGACTTTTCTGTCCCATCAAATAAGAATATCACATTGGGATATCACCAGGATGTTCAACAAAGGTTTTGCAAGTGAGAATTTTAGAAGCACTTTTCAAAGAAATCTTTTCTTCTCTTACCTTTCTCAAATCCAGACGTGCACAGAAATATCAGAAAAGTAAAGAATTGTGCAAGTGCCTTTTCTTGAAGTCAGTAGGAAGTATGGCTTAATCAAAATTGATTATAATTTTGATTATCCTTTCACTGATTATATTTCCATATCAATAGAAATGGTAGTATATAATTTTAAATAATTTGATCTATTTTTTAATTTGATCAATGAGTCAATTATTTAAATCAAATGTATCAGTTTCTTCTCTGAAACTTTTCAACTGCTTGTAAGGCCCCCACAAAAATGGTGTGGTGGGTTGACCCTGGCTGGACACCAAGTGCCACCAAAGCCGCTCTGTTACTGCCCTCCTCAGCTGGACAGGGGAGAGAAAATATAGCGAAAGGCTCATGGGTCAAGACAAGGACAGGGAGAGATCATTCACCTATTAACATCACAGGCAAAACAGACTCAACTTGGGGAAAAGTACCTTAATTTATTACCAATCCAATCAGAGTAGGGTAATGAGAAATAAAACCAAATCTTAAAAAATACACCTTCCCCGCACCCCTCCCTTCTTCCTGGGCACAGCTTCACTCCAGAATTCTCTCCCTCCTCCCCCCCCATGGCACAGGGGGACGTGGAATGGGGGTTGGGGTCAGTTCATCACTCGTTGTCTCTGCTGCTCCTTCCTCCTCAGGACTCCTCACTCTTCCCCTGCTCCAGCGTACAGACCCTCCCATGGGAGACAGTCCTCCACAAACTTCTCCAACGTGAGGTCTTCCCACGGGTTGCAGTTCTTCACAAACTGCTCCAGTGTGGGTCCCTTCCATGGGCTGCAGTCCTTCAGGCACAGACTGCTCCAGCGCGGGCTTCCCACGGGGTCCCAGCCTCCCTCGGGCATCCTCCTGCTCCGGCGTGGGGTTCTCTCTCCCCCGGCTGCAGGTGGAGATCTGCTCCCCCGTGGACCTCCCTGGGCTGCAGGGGGACAGCCTGCCTCACCGCGGTCTTCATCACCACGGGCTGCAGAGGAATCTCTGCTCCGGCGCCTGGAGCACCTCCTCCCCTCCTTCTGCCCTGACCTGGGGGTCTGCAGGGCTGGGGCTCTCACAGCTTCTCACTCCTCTCTCCGGCTGCCGTTTCTGTTGCCCAGGGTTTTTTTCCCTTCTTAACTCTGTTCTCCCAGAGGCACTACCACCATTGCTGATGGGCTCAACCTTGGCCAGCGGCGGGTCTGTCCTGGAGCCGGCTGGCGTTGGCTCTGTCGGACATGGGGGAAGAAGCTTCCAGCAGCTTCTCACAGGAGCCAGCCCTGTAGCCCCCCCCCCAAAACCTTGCTATGCAAACCCAATACAAAAAAAGGAAAAGGAAGGAAATTCATATATGCTAAACATCACCATATGAATGCAAAATATTTGAAGTTATCTGTAAGTCTACTACAAAGCCCTTAACAACCAGCAAGTAGAAAAAGTTTGAAAAAAACCTGAGCTATACAGAAGTCAACAAATCCCACTCCTTCCTGGAATTAGCAATGTAGCAAGTAAAAGAAACATACATCAGGAAAGAAATAATTACCAAAACCATAAGTATTAGCATAATTTTAGTATAACAGAAATTAATTACAAAGCAAATGCTATTTTAATATGTAATACTAATATTACATATGTAATACTAATATTACATATCGCTACATTGGTGTGTAATACTCCTTGCTACTCTGTAAAATGTGTATTTGGAAACTGGTGTCCTAGAATTACTCAGGAATAGGAGGTATAAAATATATGTATTGAATGAGAAATAGTCTTGGTCAGAAGAAAAAACTGACATTAATCTTCCTGAATCCTACATCTCTGTCTTCTGTTTGCACCCAAGCCAGCCACTAAAGTAAGTTCTTCTAAGGGTTTTGATTCATTATTCATAGCACTGGCTATTGTTGGCTCACCCACAACACAGCACAGCTCATGTCTCACTTTGCAACTTCTTGGAACAAAAAGCATAGGGAAAGCGAAAAGAAAAAATATTTTTGTGGAATCTTAAAAGATTAAGTTGTACTTACTTTCCTCTTATGCACAGGCCATGGAATATTTCCAGCTGAATTCCTCAGCCCTGAGCTGGTCCGTATTCTCATATGTGGGAGCAGAACATTGCATCTTTGGAAGATGTCATTTTCAAAATGTTTTCTCTTTATCTTAATAAATGTGGACAGTGAATTTACTGTCCATTTTATGACAATGATGTTCTAACACTTGGAAAGCATAAGTCATAACACAGATTGCCCTCAGCCCACCCTCTGCATCATCTACCTGCCTCATCTTTGCTCCACCCAGGTACAACAAAATGCCAAACTCTGGAAGTTCACTTGTTTGAATTAAAAAATTGCAATGAAACCTGACAGAACAAATAAAACAGCTCATCTCTGAAGTGTACATTTCAGTCACCTTAAAGAAA
This sequence comes from Buteo buteo, assembly GCF_964188355.1. NCBI lineage: Eukaryota > Metazoa > Chordata > Aves > Accipitriformes > Accipitridae > Buteo > Buteo buteo. The sequence goes on from NC_134185.1 coordinate 1,224,041, forward strand.
AGACCTTCAAAACCTGTAATGCGTCTATCATACTTGCGAGAGAAACATTATACTCACGCTTCATGGGTGAAATATTGCATATTTATAATGATTCATTGAGCCATATTCAAGCATACTGGAGTGACAGAGGTAACTGGACTATTTTTTTCCCAAGCACATGAGAAAACAGAGCTGAAACATGGTGAGCACAAATTGTCATAATTTTAACAGGGAATTCAATACCTATGCTACAGGGATATTGTGAACACTGTGACTTTAATTAGGGAAGTGCTAACACCAACTTGCATATTGCATGGTTATTTGGGTACCTTCAGCAGATATTGTTTTGAAGAAAAAAAGGGTTGAATTCCAGATTAGATTTCGGCAATTTGTTTCATGTTCTAGCCATTTAACATAAAGACAGATCTTTAAATCTGTGTTTATCAGTGTGTAAAGTATTAAAAAAAAATTGAAAGAAGATATGGTGGAAGATAAAAATACCCATTTCTAGCACATTTCTACACATTAACATTTTCGCTTTCTGCAAAAGCCTGGACATAGTAATCTTTCATGAACTACCACAGAAAGATACATGTAAGCAAACCAAATCACTCTTTGCTGCAGATCAATTAGTTGTGTGATGCTGCAAATCATTACAAATATTAAGGATAATTTGATGGTCATAGCCTAATGAAGAAAAGTGCCCTGGAGTGCCTTTCCCAGCTGAAAACTTTAGTATTTGGAAAATAGGGTGATTTTGAGCCTTATGTCTTGTTGGTGCCTTGTCTGACATTTTTCCAGCAATGCGCGGAAGAGTATAATTTAAGAGGACATGTATAATTTAAGAAGAAACACACTTTTTATTTGGATTGCCATTATTGATCCAAATATCAGGTCTCCGGTCTGAATACATTTGGCTTTATGAGGAAAGTTATGGTACCTTTACATGTGTACTGGAAAATTCAGTAATGAACAACTGCTAAATAGAGTTTGCTGGAGCTGAAATAGTACTGGCAGAGTTTTTACATATTGCTTTCAGCAATTGAGTGTAATGGCATTATTCTTATCACATCCACATAAAATATACAGGTAGATTAGATGAGCAGGATTAGTCTGTCCAAATGAAGATGCCTCTAACACGAATGTCTGAATTCGAGCTAGACCTTGTGGGATGTCTTTATAGCTAGTGGAGGGACAATAAGTTCGCTAGGGTACGATTAATCTAATCTGAACCTGAAGTCCGTAACAGGTCAGATGCTTCAAAATCAAGAAGGACTAGGAACCAGGACAACTGGGTTAGAGGTAGAACACCCACGCGGTGTACGTCTAAGGTAAGCTGAGATGGCTGATGGCCACTTCATACAGGAAGGACCAAGACTGACATAGTCCAGCCACATGCCTCAACTTCACTGAAGGTCTGCTGATGCCCAGCAGAATTAGTTCAATGGAGAAAAGAAATTACTCAGAGGAGCTCCAGCTGAATTCTGGGAGCTATTGATTCTCATACTGTTGGGTTTTTTTTAAGAGAATTCAAAATTAATTTAGATCTAAAGGAAAGTAGAACTGAAGAAAAGAAGAGAAAAAGGGAGGAAAAAATATTCCTCAGCTCAAGAAAACAGCTTTGCAAAATAAAATATGCTATAGGTTGAATTAATACTCTTTTTACTGCTGCTTTCTTCCACAGATACACAAGAATGTCCTCTGAGCTACACAGTTTAATAAACTGGGGCTTTATACTGATCCCCAAATCAGAAAATTGGAAAAACATGGAAAAATGTCTGAAGGCATATTTGAACTTTTATGAAAGAAAATAAAAGAAAGTAAAATTTCCAGTTGGTCAATGTAATGGTAAGCCTGGCAGGACATCGACAGCACTTTTCTCATTCAAAACTAATGATCAAAGTCTTTTATGTCTGGCTAGACATGGAGAAATTAGGACTGGCAGAAAGGGTTTGTGTGTTCAGTAGGCTCACTGAGGCTTGCTAGGATTGGTAGCATCAGGTTCTGGGCTCTGCCTGTGAAAAAGCTGGATGGAAATGATACAGATAAATACCGAACTCATTCCCTGAAAGCAGCATCTCCATCTCAGCCACTGAGCAGGGGGATGAATGTCTCTAATCTCGACAGTAGCAATTCAGTCTGCAGTTAGGACACTCATGAAATACCATTGCGAACCAAAACCCAGATAAATGCGGACAGGCTCCTAGGAGGTCTTTATGTCAGTAAATCGACACGGAAGCCATTGTTCATCTCATATGAGAAAGATACGCATTAGCAAGATGGAGAAGACCTGATGTAAATCTTCTTAGGCAGAAACCCTGAATCACTGTTCTACCTGCCCAGTCGAAAGTTTATTGACTGAAATACTTAGCACTATGTTAAATACTACACTTTTTGGTTCAAGCTATTTCTGTTACATGTCAGAAGTTAATGTGTGTGTGCGTGTGTGTTTGTATACGTGGTTCTTTCAAGCAAAGGATTTTGCTAAGAAAGCTCTAAGGAATTTTGTGCTGGCAAAGCCTCTGGAGGAATTGGAAAAAAAACATTTGTATAACACTAATATGAATTGCAATTTGTTCGATTCCTGCCTTGGGGTTCCTAGGTGTATTTTAGTCAATAAAGTCACTGATAAGGTGGTACATGCAGTCCCTGGGTTGAAAGCGTAATGTGATATCACCAGGAACAGAACCATATTTGAGATTCAGCTTTTCTGACAAACTCATTAGTGTGATTCTTGCAAATATTTAAATATGAGAGACGCTGACCTGAGAATACAAACTTGAGGGGCCATTTCTTGTTATCTTTTCTCTGTCTCCCAGCTTATCATATGCAAAGAGTGAGTCTGCACTTGAATGCATTTTGAAAACATCTGTCTTTTCATGGAAGAGCAGAATTAAGCTCTCTCCTTTTATCAGTAAGAGACCACACTTCCAGTACATAGCAGCCACATATAACTTTTCTTTTATGATCATCAGAAATAGTGTACAATGCACAGAACCTACCATGGGAATCATGAAATGTTCATTCCCCCTCTTTGCTGCAGAGATGGGGAAGAGATGGAAATCCATCCTAATTTAGAATCTGCTTTTGTCTTCCTTAACATTTCACACTCCGCGTGCTGTAACTCTTGCTTTAAAGCCTGTCAGGGTTGTTTACAGAAGCATCATCCCTAGAGCAAGCAAGATAACCAGAGCTAACCAGTTCAGAAGTTAGGGAAGAGAAAAATCTCAAATGTAGGATGATGGGGTTCTGCAGAGTGGACATGGATTCTTTAATCTCTCGGTATTGTTTCTCAGGGGGAAAGTTTCTCATCTATTCCTTTTTTCCCTCTCTTCTTACCACAGAAAAAGGGTTTAGCCCTCTTGCCTTCTCGTGCCTGCCCTTTCCATCCTCCCCCACTCAGGCACCTGAATACAGCTCTCCTACAAAACACAAGCAATAGATTCAAAGGCCAGGGTGGCGGGGGAGAAACAAATATAGTGAAACGGGAATATTGCATTTTCCCAAGCATTCCACTGATCGTTTTCCCTCAGATGTCTGCATTTTGTTCCGTCTGTCCCTAGTTGCTCTCCATGTAAGGGAGCAGAGCCTGCCTCACCTCCACCTGCCCGCAGCCGGCTCAGCCCGCCCGCCGCGGCATGCCAGCCTTCTCCTATGCAAGTGGACGAACTTTAGGGAAAGTGCTCCCCAATACGAGGCAATTACAATTGCAGAATAAAGCTGTCTGAATCATTCTATTTAATTCTATAAAATGTAATGGCAAATGGTATTTTTCAAAAAACTTCATAAGGCAGTATAAAAAAAAAATCAATAAAAATCTATTTCCCTAGCTCCGTTGGATCATTACAAAAGCTGTACTTTTTGGATTCATATCTATGGGACTTTATTAGTTTGATCCCAATTCAATCTTATAGTATTCTTCCTTATGGAAAGGGCGGGGTGGGGGGGGGGGGAACAACTCAACAATGTTGTTATAAGGTCCAAAATTCACATTTTACAAAAATACAAAATCTCAGAACATAATGTTCAGTTTCATATTTTTGTAAATTAGGTCATTGTCAAGACAATAAACTCTAATAATGGGAGACATTCAATTTCAAAATGTCTGGTTTTCAACAGTTAAATTACCTGTTTTCCTAGTCGTTTTGTCAGGTAAGGCAAAAAGGTATGCCTGATGTAAGATCTGAAGCTGAAATACCCCTATTAATATGAAGAAAGCTAATGCATAATAATAAATGCATAATCAGAGGATTCAAGGCCATATCCTACAAATATAAAAATCAACAAGGATAAAAGAAGGAAAATACCATTTTTTATTTCACTTTCCCCAACACGAGATTCAACATATAACATAAAATGAGCTTTCAAGCACAGAAACCTACACAGTTGTGAAAACACGTTTGTTTCAGTTCCCAGGCTAGTCCAGAGGAGCACCAGGTCCCCTGGCAGAAGAAGGCAGCGTGCCAGGCCCAGCGCCTCGCACGGACGCATGAAGTCCCCGAGCTCTATCTAGTGGCTGCAAAGGAGCGGACTGCCTTCCTTGGGAGAGCTGCTCAGGGCTCCTGCTTGCACGTCGGGATGCAACACAAAGACCTTCTCTTTTCCCTTTGGGTAGAGTTATACCGGCTATAAACGGATTCAAGCAATAGCACAATTGGCTGTATTCTTTTAGAGGAATACTTCTGTTTTCCTCTCCTTGCCCTGTGCACAAGATAGTGCCCAACAAACAACAGTGAGGTGTGTTTGTAAAGAGGAATAATATTTTATTAAGCAACTGATATTATTGGGAAAAAACGGGACATTTGTTTAGTCACGTATATTCTTCTCTGGACCTAAACCAGACTCATTTATGTTTCGAACCAAACTAAATCTTCACCCCAAAAGTATTATTTTCCTCTTTTTTCCTCTCTTTTCCTGCAGTACTGGTATATGGTCATGAATCTTTTATTTACAAAGATATTGCTTGTCTCCCCTATAAACAGTCTTGCATAAATATCATGACTATGCCAGTAATACAAACAATAATAAATAATCATTATTTGCTATATCATGCAGAGATTTCATATTTTTATTTTCACTTTTTTTTTTTTTTACTTTTCTTAAGACAATTTAACATGACATCCTTTTCATCATTTTGATATATTTTACCTACATAAATAAAATAAAAGACAAGAGGAGAGGAAAACTTTAGATGTGTCTATTAGCTGCCTACAGCATTCCCTCTGGAAACTTGCCTGCAAATCCAGCCAGGGCTTCCCTCTGTTCCTGCGAAACCTTGGGCGAGCAGGAGGATCTGCATGTGGGTTCCGAAGCCTGGAGCCCAGTGAGGGGGAAGGTAAGGGATCCTTTCGGGCCCCGAGGGAAAAATCACCTTTCTCATTAAATTTGAGAAAGCGGTTGAAGCTAGTTGTCACGTCCCCTCACAAAAGCAAGAGGAGTTCAATCAGATTTCATGTGAGGTCCCGCTATACCCGCCTAAGCAAGAATACTCATTTCTAAACAAGGTCCTTCTCAGACTAAAGGACGTGGGAGCTGAAGTATTGTTGGAGTTGTTGTACCATTTCTTTGTTATTGCCATGCATCGCACAAGTTTATGCATATTTGGGGTCTCCCAAATGAACTAATGAGATGTTTGCCACATGAGCTATTTTTGAAGGCCTGCAAGAAATTTATACTTGTGCTGAATGTAGCTGCCAACTTGTTTACTGGAGTGAGAAATAAGTCTTTCTCTTCCGAGGACTCTCGTTTAACTTTGCACAGTGTTTGGCTTTTTGTTTTGATCTGTAAATCCCTCTATAGTTGAAACTTCGTGTACTGCCACAGCACTGATCTGCTGAAACATTTTAACTAACTTTAACTTTCCCACAGAAAGTCTTTCAATGTAGAAAAAGTTTGTTAGAGAAGCCATCAAATCCTTGATGCATTGCAAATCGGCAAAGGACTGGTGCTGTAAAATTCTTGGAAGTGTAACTGCAGTGAGACCCACTCAAATCTAAATAAACCAGGACAATCTAAGGAAAGGAAAAGAGAAGTGAAGGGAAATGAAAGATCATAGGCTTTGCTGGCATTAGAAAAAGATTTATTGTACAGCTGTAAGAAGAGACGTTTCTAAGTTAGATACGTCTTTTGGCAGTGTAACATATCCAGCTTCACTCCAACAAACTAAAATGCACTAGCAAAAACATTTTTTGCCCCAGTATAGCTGTGTTTACACTAAGATTTATAACTACAAATATTATAGAAAACTGTACTGCCAAGTATTGTGATTTTTTTAGGTGATACAGTAATTTTTTTAGACCAACTGACATAGCTTACAAAAAATAGGCAAGTTTTATCTTCAAAAATGCATCATTATTTTTAGTATAAAAGTTTATCTAACCAAGGTACCCCTTCTCCTCCCAGACTCCATACCCTCACAGCTACAACCCTAATACCTGCAACTAGTATCACCATATCAAAAAAAAATTCTAGCATGGATGTAGCCTTAAATCGGTATTTTTTTTACTTTTTTTTTTAGCATTTTTCAAAGTATAGACACTTTAAAAGGTTTTCCAGTAGAGACAATGGTTCCTGTAGAGCAAATTTTAGCTTAATGTCCTTAATTAGCTTTAGCAGACCTTTGTTTAGACCAAAGATCTTGAGAGTCCCATGGAACCACAGATTTGAATTAAACTGATCTAATTTGAAACAGTAGATACATGCATCATAGTTTTCATAACATGTAATTTTACCTACAATCAGTCTGAGGAATTGCTGAAGATTAGAGAGCAAGTAACTGGCAGAGATGAGAAGAGGCAGCCTGCTTTAGTACTTAGCTGTACACCACTCAAGTCTTATCATTAATTACTGGTTTTGCCTGAAGCTGAAGAGAATGTTAGAGGAAGTCTGGTGAGAGCACTGCGCTATCTTGGGAGGGGATGCTCAGAGAAAAATTGTCTACAAGGAAGACGCTGTTATGCTGGGGATGGGAACGTCTCTGTTCTGTCTGGTGCAAGACAGTGGTCCATCGGAATCATATCAATTCTAATACTTAATAATATTGTTAATAAATAATACTAATGTTGCTCTGTCCTGTTAATATCATACATGCAATCAGATCTTGTTGATTTAGCTTGTTTCCTAAGCCAAAAAATATATACATATTCACACACTTGAGATTATATAAGCAACTAATTAAAATTAAAAGCTGGAATGAAAATAGGAATATTATCACAGTTTTGCAATTCAGTGATTTCACAGTCAAAAACTCTACAACATGGGAAAGGATTGTAAAACTGCAAACTACTTTGATGAAAAATTTCAAAATTCCTAAGACTTTTTTGTCCTTTGGTGAGGTTTTACAGATAATTCAAAAACTCTAAATATAAGTAGATAACAGTAATTTATTCTGCATAGCCTGCCACTTAATTGAATTGTAACTAGCATAGTTGGAGCTACACCCTGAGGACCCTTTGAAAATGAGGAATGAACCCGTCAGATTATTTCTTCTTGATTAGGCCAAAAAAAAAGAGTGTAAAAGCCTCTACAAATCCTGAATCCTTCTGTTGACAACAAGAAGTAGCTGTGCATAATGCATAGGTACTGATTAGACATTTATTTGATTTACTGAAACCCTGCTACTTAACAGTTTGCAATGCATCAGCCTCCTGAATGGAGGCTTAAACTACGGTGTGTCTGTACAGACAAATTTTATCTTCACCGTTGTGAAAACCCACCCGCACTAGGAAACTCCCAGAGAAGTGAAACGCTTCTGGTCTTTGGCCAAAACATTTCTGACGTTCATTTCTCAGGCCTTTATATCACTATTCATTATACTGGTGAAGGGATACCATTTCACCCCCGCCTTTTTAAATTATTTAAATAGCTACAGAGATTGTAAGCCATATATTTCTTCCTCCAAGTGCTGCCTCTACTGTGCCTTGCCTATTAGGGTTTAGTCATTACTAGGCACCGTGGGCTTCATTCCCAATTTGTTTATGATTGCAGCTTCGCTTCTTGCTTGCATCCAGACATGCAACCGCGAATACAGTAAAAAACAACTGCATTTCTTGTAACGCTCCCTTACACCTCCTACTATCGCTCTGCTGCCAGTTGTAATTCCCAGTTTGCAGGCTCCTGCTGTAGGCAGTCCCGCAACAGGAATCAGGAGTCCCGCAGAGCGGCACGGAGTGCCTGGGCAAACGGGTGAGACCAGGCACGCGCTCGGGAGCGCTGCCGCCCGCGAGGCAACGTGTAGGCGTCAGACGGTGGCCGTACGTCGAAGGTATAGCGGAAGATAGAAGCCCTCTCCCTCTCAGCTAGCCAGACCGCAGCTGGGGAAGGTGCAGCTCACTCTGGGCGCCGCGGCGGTCCGCGAGGGCAGTAACCACGGCTGGGCCGGCCCAGCCTGCCAAAGGGGCGGCAGACAGGGGTCCCCGGCTCCCCAGTGAGCTGACGGAGGGGAGCCGGCGGTGGGAGGGAATGGACCCCTCGCGTTGAAGCGTAACCAGTTCAGCAGCGAGAAGGGGGCAAAAAGGGAAGAGACTCCCTTTTTAGGGCTCATGTGGAGGGTGATATATTGTATTGGCACAGTTCTGAGCTGCGATTTATAGGGAAAAACCAGCATAGCTGATTCCAGCCTCTCTCTAAGACAGACGGTTACGCTAGTGAAGGAAGGGCTAGCAAGGTGCCCCAGGCGTAGGCATGGTCTTCAGGACTAGGTCTAAACTGATCATTGCAAGAGATCTTCCAGCCACCGGCGCCTCGGCCACACCCCGTGTTATCCTTTACTGGGACGTAGACTGATGTACACCAGCTTCCTCTCATCCTGCTCCATCGCACTTTCTGTGGGATGGAAACCTGGGCATCCCCTGCCAGAAAGGGACCAAAGCATGTTCTAACCTTTCCCCATTCTGGATGATCAGGGAACAAGGACTCTTGTCCTGTTAATTCTTGTGAACACAAACATATATGTAAGAGTAATGACCCATATTCGCTTCCCTTTTAAGGAGGAAAATGTAATCTACTCTGTAACTAAGGACAAAAATCACTCCTCATCGCACCTCTGACAACATCACTGCATCAGTAACACCTTGTAAGACTACAGCTGGTATTTGTTTCTGGAGACCCAGAGCTACCCCCCAAGGGTGTAACAGCGTAAAAGCCACGAGTCTGTACCACGAAGGGTGAGTACGCCAAAGCCCTCCTTCCCAAGAGCCGCCCCTTGCAGTAGACTCACCTGGATCTAATTGCATCTCTTCAGTTTGCTGTGTAGAAGGAAACCACAAAGTAGACCATTCATGAAGATGAAATTAGGGCTGAACTGTTGCATTAAATTCTGTTGTCACTATGGTGTAAGTACAGAGCAGCTCTACTCAAGTAGGTGGATTTAAACTGATGTAAAACGAGGATAAGTAAAACAAGGGACAAGTCTCCAAATACTAAAGAGGTTACTAAGGAGTAATACTACACTGTTGGGTAGTATTATGTAAAATGAAGGCATTCGGGAGAGGATTTTGAAACAAAAGGGTCTGAAAAAAGAGTACCCTTACACAGATCAGAGAGGATTTTCACAGCCTAAGGTCTGATATGCAAAAAGCTGAGATCGTAGCCTACTATGTCAGGAATCATGTTTAAAGAATCAGATGAGCTAGAATAAATCTTCTTAAAGCTAATAGTTTCTTTCATTTTTATTATTTACTCAGCAAAATGATGTATTGATTTTAAAAATGCAGAATAAGCTGCTTCCCCCCCCACACACTTCTATCTTTAAAAATGTAAAATCTTACAAGGCAACAGTCTAGAGTTTAAACAGGTTAAAAGATATCAAGGAACTGAATGCTGTGATTATTTGAGGTCATTGCACTAAAATAAGTAAGATTCTGTATATCTCATTGGAAGTGTGATTTGTTTTCTGTAAGAATCTTACTTTTATTTTTTTGAAGTCTCCACATTTAAATTCTTAATCATAGTGTCTGTTCAAACTGGTTTTAGAATTAAATACACATAGTTGGTGTCTACACTATAACAGGTGAAGGAAATATTTAAAAAAAAACCCGCAGCATTTGTGTCAGACAGAACTATAAATGTCTCTGCCTGCATGCTGTAGAGAGGAATGGCTAGGCAGTAACTCATCCAAAATCCTGAACAGAGATAAAAAAATGTAGTCAGTTATTATGCACTCAGTTGCAGAACAGCTCTTAAAAGAAGAAACGACAAGTGAGTATGATGAAAAGAGGATATTTAAAAACCTCTTAATTTTACATAAATTTTAACAGCATAATTAATGATAATTAAGATAATTAATAGCACCGATTTTGATTGGTATAAGAGAATACATAAATATTAAAAAGTGGTATTCTTGCATGCTTAACACACAGTGATACACAGGCAGAAGACTAAGTAAATACTATTTTTATTTTTCTTCTTTCCAAGACCAGATTCAGCAAAGCAGAAGAAAATCTGTGAGAATAAAAACAATCTTGAATTTCTTTTCTGTCTTAGTAGGTGGCAATTACATTTTAAGATTTTTTTTAGGTGTGGTACTATGCTCCTTAATCATCTGCTTCTTCATGTTCCCATCTCTACATGTAACATTGCTGCAGGAAAGAATATTTTTATAGTTCTGTTCCAAACAGGCTCACTTGAATAATTTGGCCTTACTAACAAAAAGCTATATAGATATTAGTAGTATTTTTAGGTTTTGCAAGTCAGCAAGAGACACTGCAAAGTTAAACTTCAGGCTAATTTCTTCTGTGACCCAAGAATCTTTAAAATAAAAGCCTCTTCAGTTTTCAGGACTCATGGAGGTACTCTCGTAGCCACCAGATAAACTAAGCTGGATACAAATATGAATGCCATCAAATGTGTGAGTCTTCTCCCTTAATCTCTGAAATCAGGCCAGTAAAGACAGCAAAATACCAAACTGTACTGTCATTCCATTGGATCTCACACCTAAGAAAGGAATCTCGTGGGAGCTTTTGGGAAACATTTTGTAGCTGCACAAATTGTATGCTGTACTCTGAAATGTGCTGCACAAGCATCTTCACATGGTGGCAGGTTGCACAGAACTGCTGGGACAGTCATTTACTGAATGAGACAAAATTAAGATGGTGACAACGTTTGACTGTCAACTTGGATGTGTGCTGTTTGGCGTTTCCTGGTCAAATTTAAATTTTACTATCTAAATATTTCTTGTGCTTAAAACAAGATATGATGTGGCAGGAGCAAGCTATACAGACGTTCCGTCTATTTATTTTGTTCTGAGTTTATGGGCATTTATCCTGTATGTGGCTCTGTAAGAAGAATCTGTCTAACCTCATTTTTAAAACAAATTATGTATGGGGAAACGATATTGTGCTGGATCCAGCAGCCCGAGAGAGGCGAGGCTGCCCGAGCTCCCTGCCGCAGGTCCCACGGTGGCCAGGCTGAGCACAGCTCCCCGGTAGGACGTGGACACTGAGCACCCACAGACACCACATACCGAGTCCCGGGACAGCCCGGCAGGGTCCGGGCAGGGCGTCCCTTCCTCCGACCCTTCGGCGGGGTGTCCGCCCGCCGTGGAGCGCGGTGCTCCTCGGGGACGGCGCAGAAGGAGCTGGGCTGGGCTGAGGGTCCTGGGCTGGGAGGACCCAGAGCAGGGTCCGCGCCGGGCGCCGTCGCTTCTCCCTGCTCCTCCGCGGGGGTGCGGGCGAGCTTTCGTCACACAACGTACAGGTGCTGGTGCTCACACAGACTAATTTTGTGTCTAGTAGTTAATTGGCCCCAGGAAGTGCCACACGGAGAATGTGGGGAAGGACAGAAAGTCTCAGGGTTTGCCTTTGGATTATCTTTGTTCCCAGAAGCTTTTAGATACAGGTTAAGTAAACCTCTGCCATGACTCTGCCAGCTGCGGTCCTGGGACAAACAAGCCAACGTTTCCATATCTCTTTCAATGTAATTTCCAAAACTTCACAATTTTATGAAGCAACGCGTTTCCAGCTCAGTGCACCCAGAGGGAGACACAGCACCCTCTGCTATCACAGAGGAACAATAGCTGGCCTCGGTCTTTTCCCAAGATTTGTGGCTTCAAAGAGCGGGTAAAAGGCAAGGCAGATATCGTGTGATAATTCCACAGGTTTCAACAAAACAAAACAGATTTCGCTTTGCATGCTACCGTTTTCAAAGATGCACAGTGCAGTACATAAATGGACAGCATATCTGGTACAAGCAGTATGAGCTGCACGGTTTGTTCTGACAGGATCAATGGAAAGACCTGCTCCCCTGCTATCAGGAGAAGCAGGTGGTGATAACACCCATTTCTGTTCATTAAGGTTCAGCAAGGTGGATAGCACAGACTTTTCAACCATATACTTCCCTCTGAGCAAGTAACCCAGATCCACAAAAACAATCCACTGATGCTTTGTGGCACCTCAGGACGTAATGAAAATGATGCGAGATGACATTGGCATTTCCCTGGTCACTCCACACAGCTGCTTCTGAAATCAGCACTGAGCTTTTGGTTTGAGCAGTACAACAAGAAAAATGACAACACGGAGTTGTTACTGGCATCCAAAATGCTTGGCATACTGAAGGCTACCCATAGGCTCCAAGAAATGGCCTGTATGGTTTCTAGATTTTAAAAATACATTAATGCCCTTTCCTCCTACATAAGAAAGAAATAAACTAAACAATGTATAGATCAGCTGGTACTGCAAGAGACTTTGGCTGGGCCCTGATCCAAACAACAGGCTACACTGTCACTCTTGGGGTCAAGCACAGAGGCAAGGGGATGAAAGCCGCATTTCAGCTGCAAGGCAACACCCATGGGACAGAGCAGGAAACTTTGGGCTTCTCAGATCCAGCAGGATTCAGCTGAAGCAGGAGCTGAGCAGACGGATAACTGCTCTCTGCCAGATGCCATTGCAGTGCCTGCCATTATTGTCTCTTTGTTGAGTTAGGCTAGATCACACACTGGTCCTACAGCATGCAGGGTCTCTTCCAGGGCTTAGAGCCAGACCCTTTTTAAAATGACAGATTAATTCATCATTTACGCTCAAAGGAACTCCAGAGAAGCCAATGATTAGACCAAGTAACCATTGGTCTCTGTATGGCTTCTATACTAGTATTCGGTGTTTCAGTGCAATGACATCATTTGACACTGTTGGTCACATGTACTTCAAGGTGAAAAACGTGCTCTGAGTGGGGAAGCTCCATCAACATACTCAGCTTCCCAAAGCTTTGTAAGCCATCTCCAAAATAACTCCACATGGAAACCCTCCCTAGATACGTCCTTCTCACCGACTTCTTGGTTGGTTGGTCGTGTGCCAGGTATTCAGCTGGATGAAGGATGAGCCCTTCTGCCTGAAGCAGCCATATGAACTCTCTCCGTTTTCTTTTGCATTCCCGTGATCAACATCAGCTTTTCTTTCTCGTTCTGCTGGCTTTATTGATGCCTGTTCATCTGCATGAATTTTCCCTTTCCCCTGCCAACTCCCAGCACACCAGAATTACAGTGCAAACACTTCTGTAAGCATATATCCATAAGAGTACTCCCCTAAGATTTCAATGAAAATATTAGGAAAAGAAAATCTTAGTGACTATGATCTGAAGCTACTCATCAAAACAAAACTAAAGTAAGTTTTAAACTGATGTTTTCACAGAGTTTCTTGCAAATACGCTTTTGCCAGTGTCTAGTGAAGACTTCTCTGAATGGCAAAGTATCCCCAAAAGAGAACTGAAAGTTACTTTCCACTTTTTACTTAATGAATGCATACGCTGCTAAGGCAACCTACAGAGCCCCAGGATTAGTTCATCCTCACTGTGAAGTGAGGTCAGCAGGTCAGAAGTGATGGAGTAATGTGCAGAATACCTACGCTAAAGAGACCATCTCACTGTCCTTGGATGTTTAAAATTCTTTGTCCCTGTGTGTTGCAAAGCTACCGTGTTTCCAAGCAGCACTGTGAGCATCCCAAGGAAGCACAAATTTGAATCAACGAAAGGTGGCCACGTTCCATGTACACCCTCAAAGTCAAAGTGATTTGCCATTTTCCTTAACTTTACCTGTCAATGACAGATGCCCCCATATCACTACAGCAATAATAATAATAGCCCAAGTAAAGCAAGGTGCTTGATGGGTCTTGCTGTAACTTAGTGATTTATCATATATTACATGGGAGCTTAAAGGAGAACCCTATTGTGAATCTCCATGATTTAGCGTATAATACAGAGAAGCTTAGCATGTAATTCTGTTGTAAATTTATATTGATTTGCTGTACAATATACAGAACCTTATGGTGCAGCTTCATTGTGAGACTCTTCTTACTCACTTCCAGTATCATGCAGCTGTAACTGTAACTTCGGTATGAAACGCTCTGATGTACTGGGAGGCACAGGGGATTCCGCGGTGCAGCTCGGTTGTGACCCTCCAACGGTGTGCTCACCCAGTCCTGCTGGAGAATAGGCTGGACTTCAACAACCCACCGGTGCTGCCATGTGGCAAAGAATATCTGCAGCCAAAGGAATATCTAAATATAAAAAGCAACCTCCAGAGCACAGAACCTGGATTAAAACACATTGGCTGCTAATCTGTCCACTAATAAGGTGTCACACAGAAAAGATCATTTTCTCCAAGACATCTAATGACCAGGCATAGACAGTGTGCTATGTGTGCCTCATATCTCCCAGTTTGGAAAACCGTCAGACTTTTCCACAGAAATCCTAGTATTACTAAGGCTACACATAATTATTCCGGCTCCAAAACCTCCAAGATTTTTAGCTAATACACTGTCTTTCACCTGGGGTTGTCCTGGGCCAGGGGCACAAGTATTCAAATAACTGTTAGTGGTGGGCTAACTGTGGCCAGCAGCTAACCCCCCGCCCAGTCACTCGCTCACTCCCCCTTCCATCAGGATGGGGGAGAGAACTGGAAGAGCAAACACGAGAAAAACTCATGAGTTAGGGTAAATACAGTTTAGCAAATGAAAGAAAGAGGGGGAAAAAACCAAACAAGTGATGTAAAGGCAATCACTCACCACCTTCCACAAGCAGATCAACGTGCAGCCAGTCTCCAAGCAATGGCTACTTCGGAAAGACTACCTCCCGGATTTATTGCCGAGCATGACGTCCTCTGGTGTGGGATGTCCCTGGGGTCAGTCGGGGTCAGCTGTCCCGGCTGTGTCCCCCCCCGACTCCTTGTGCCCCCCCAGCCTCCTCGCTGGGGAGAAGAAGCAGAACAGCCCTTGGCTCTGGGCAGGCACTGCTCAGCAGTAGCTAAGACACTGGGGTGTTACCAGCACTGTTTTAGTCACAAATCCAAAACACAGCACCGTGTGGGTTGCTGTGAAGAAAATAAACTCCATCCCAGCTGAAGCCAGTACACTGTTGAACGATGTCTAAGAAAGCAGGTTTCAGTACGGTTGTCCTTAGCCTTAACTTTAAAGCCACTGCAAGAGAGCTTAAACAATACAGTATAGAAAAGAATATAATATTTTAATCGCCCTTTGGAGATGTCTGTCTCTTGCCACTGAGAAGCCAGGGGTCCCATGGGAGCTAGGATCCTAACTGACCTGTACCACTTAAGTGCCTAAAATTCGGTGGGCTGAGTCTGTGCCCAATAGCTTTGAATTCAACTTAATATTCTACAGAGAGACCATGCAGAGTGTGTATGGAAGAAGCACAAAACAATGTCATGGACTAACCGCAATTCTGTGAGGGGTGACAGGTTCCATCTCAGGTCCTGCAGCCTTCTAGGCCAAACAAAAAAAAAAGGAGTGAAAGACTAAGGACATAACATTTACAGAATGGAATACCAAAGCCAGTGTGAGACGGTAGAAAGCACTACTTGGGGATGTTATGATGAGAGCTTAGCGTCAGCAAAGAAATCAAAAAGCACTCTTAAATTACGGATTAAATGGAACAATTGTTGCATACCTTCAGTCAAAGAAAACGGCTCTGTAGTTGCAAACTCATCCAAGTGGTTTCTCACCTTCGACCAATTGTTCTTCATCCAGGAGCTGGCCTCCCGACCGCTGCCTCGCCGGGTTTTTCTCAGATGATGAATTACAGCTTGCGCAAAGCACTCACCTGCTCAGCCCTCTTCGCGTCTTTCTCCCCCTGCTCAAGTCTAACAGACGTGTTTAGTGGAATTGCTTGTAAATAGTTCCTCTCCTCTTTGCTTCCTTTACTGCCATACCCTGGGACCACAGTTGTCTGTTTTCCACAGATGGTGTATTAAAATGCTTTAAAACAGCAAAGTTTCAGAGCAGCTAAATTAACCCTCTGTGACAACCTCGCAGGATCAATTTTTATTTTAAACATTTGAAGAACTGTGAACATAGTTGAGCTCTTTAGTTAAAAAGGATCATGAAGATGTTACAAAGAAAGGGTTGGAGGAAAGAGATTGTTAAAACTTGAATACTGCAACTTTGTGAAGAGATCTAATATGTGAAAAATGTGAGTTGTGGAAGCAGACTTGCAGAGCAAAGCCATATATATATATATATATATGTAGTCAGAACCACTTAAAAGTGTCTGTCCCATGTACTGACTGATATCTAGAATGTGTAGCTAAATTCCAATTATTTAAATTCTGGGTAGAGTTAGGGTTTTGCTCAGAAATAGAAAGGTGGTTGTAATACGTGTGTCTAGGGTTCATTTATTCACTATGTATTCATTATTTTCCTCCAGCATAGAGGAAGAAATGATTTGGAAAGGAAGGGAATCAGTATGGGTAAAATGGCAGTGCCTGTAAGCGAGTAGACTTCCCATAGTATTTTAATAAGATGGAAGTATGAAAGAACTTCTGGCAACAGCCTACCTTAAATTACAAATACTGAATACTGCCTTTAAATGATTTATATTTCTGTCACAATGTTGTTAAAGAATACATAGAGATGGTACACATGCACACACAAACATAGACTACACCTTTTACTAGATTAAGATTTACACAGTGTTACCAAAAATTAAAATAATATTTTGAGTCTTATGGTGCATCCTTTACTGGAAAGGCTATGCAAATTCAACAGTTAACTAAGCTTAGCTAAACAAATGACAAGGATATGCATTAGCTTTCAGCTGCCATACCACCTTTTTTTAAAATACAGTAAGTATATACACAAAATAAATAGGTGTGTATTTATGTGGCATTTTTCAGCACAGCGTGAGATGCAAGAGGAAAGTCGCACAGAGTACTGCTGCCCTCTGGCTGGAGCCTGGAAGAAGAAATTCTGCATTTTCATGTGGGTGCACGGATGTCAGCAGCTTGACATGCTGGAGAAATGTTAGTTAATAAATCAAATTCTCTTTTCATATCTCACAAAACCTGAAGCCTAGTTAGAAGTATGGCATTTCCAAATTCAAAATGAGCTACTGTATGGAGGGCTCTGTTGATTTTGTGTTATTTTCTGATACTATATCACAAAATAGATCAAGACATGATGTGTAACAAGGGGTATGAGGCGCCTTCATTGTTCATTGCACGACATAAAATTTACCTGGGCAATGATAGCGTAGTGTTTCAATACATTTTCACTGTGCTCCTAGCGTTTCATTACATGGCATGTCTGACTGTAGCTGTAAGCCAGTTTTTCTGACTGCTTTGCTAGTACATATCTTCTGGTCTACCTTCTTCCCTGCATACACACATTATTAACAGAATTCCCCCATTAAAAAATAATGTGATTTAGCTATTACTTTTATGTTCTCAAGTAGATAAATATTTTTCTTTCCTATAAAGTCAGCTATGAGCACAGTCTAGCAGTCTCTTCCACAATCACCCAGTAACATGAGACCCCAGCAAAGAAGGAAAATGATCCAGTTTATTATACCTGTAACGTCATGCATCTAAGGATGTACTGTCTTCACGTATCATAAATTACACTTTGGTGTCCCTTATCAAAACCCTGCCACTTTCCACAGACATCTACCTGGTACCAGGTTCATTCTTCTTAATGCTATAATGTTTACCAGACTGTCTAGGCTAAATCTTCCTTGATGCAAGTCTGTTATTTGGTTCTAACCACAATGGACAGGAAGAAGAGATAATATTCTGCTACTTAGCTACATCTTTTACATGCCTGAAAACCGTTATTAACACCTATACTCTATCTCCTCTTCCTAAGCTGAACAGAGTGATTCAGTTCTTCCCAGTAAATAGGACCTACCTAGACTGATGATCGTTTGCTTTGGTTCCCTCTGGATTTTCTCCCATTAATCGATGTGTGTTTAAAATGTGTCACCTTGTTTTCAAATCCCAAGAAGAATTTAATTGGGCAAAAGGATCAGTGTCTGGTTCTTGCAAGCTATACCCTTGTTTCTGTTGCCTGCCCTGCCTCTTTGAAACCGCTGAGCTGTGAAACGGCCACGACCCCCCTCCCCTCTGAACAAAAACGTACTTCAGCAGTTCACATCCTTGTCTCAGTGTAGTACCTACCCTTGTTCAAATACAGATTTTTTTTTCCCCAGAACATTTCTCCAATTTGGCAACACCTTTTTTTTCTTTTTATCTTGTCTTCTGACATAAGTTGGGGGGAAAAAAACAAGCTTGGTGTTTTCGAAGCCAGTAAGCCTGTTCTCTGTTTCATTAGCCAGGTGATTAGAGAAAACAATGAACACTGGACTCCAGGACAGACCCCTGTCAAAACTTAATCTATACATTCTTCCATTTTGACAGGTGAATCTTTTATGATTATCCATTTCTCTTTTTAGATTTCTCTGTAAAATTTACTTCATTTGCTGTTCCACTGAAATCATACATGGAATTCTCATCACATTTGCTACTCGTTTCAGATCAACTGGGGTTTTTTAAGAAATAACTTTTTAAAAATATCACCTAAATTTACGTTCTCCCTCTCTGCGATACACTTTCTGTGGAAAAACTCCCACTTCACATTGTAAGCAAGACTATAAGTTTGCTTTTTAGTGAAAAGATTTGTTGATGTATAGTAACGATGCAAATACTAAATAGGTTATACAACTTTTGCAATACAGAATATTCTTCCATAAAAGTCTATATACCCTAGCTGTTAATGATAAAAAGGTTTTCTAACTTTTCTGGTAAAAAAAAAAAAAATCCTTCCACTATTTTGAGGGAATGTTTATTTAATGATTATTAATAGTATTGATCAAAAAGCTTAGCTAGCCTAGCAACGGTTGCAAGCTACCATAACACCTTTACCATGCTGGCATTGCAAAATCCACCTTCTGGTATGTTAAAAGGCCTGGGAGTTCATAGCAATGCTCCTGGTAATTCTTCTGTATGTTATGGAACCAAGGCCTGGCATGGACCAACATGTAGAAAAAGCAGTCATGACATAGCGCTATGTCAAACATAGTACCACTTTGTCAACAGGGATATAAATCTATATAGTCTGCTTAAAGCTGGAAAGATTAAAACATGCTTTATCAGAAATTTCTTATATAAAGCTTTGCAACATCTGACTGTAGTATCCTGGAAAATCAGCAGGACCCTATACAAAACTACAGATTTTAAATGTCTTTTTAGTTTATTTTTTTAAAATTTGTAACACCACACAGGTTTAAATTATCTGACTGATCTAACTGATCTTGGACCTGTAGAACAGTGAAGAGTATTTTCAGACAACACTTCAAGATGAAATGTTAGCAATACAGCAGTCAATAGTAATTCATTTCAATTGAGCAGTATGAAGTAGTTATCTTTTTCTTGTTGCCTTTCTAAAGAATATGCATGAAAATTTGGTTGGGGATGCACACAACTTTAAAAATTCCTAACTTCTTGTTTTGAAATAAATATTTTTTATGTGTTCCCACAGAGCTGGAGTTATTTTATTTTTATTATATAGAACAAATTTAAGAAACAGTATTGAACAAAATAGTGACAAAAATTTAGGACACATTAGCTTCCAGCTGAATTTCTGAACCTTCTATTTAAAAAAAAAAAAAAGACATTAATTTGCCAGAAGCATGAAATGTCTTTATTTAATCATATAGCCACTGTCTTTTCAGACCCTATGTCACTGAGGACTGCTTAGAAAATACATGTATATTTATCTTACCTATTTATCATATCTTGCTATAAGATAACCTGTAGGACATCAGTTCTAGTCAGTTGATTTTTGTTCTAAATAATGGCTTTCCATAACCAAATTTCATCAGATAGTTGGATATATACAGCAAAAGGTTTAGGTCTGATGTTGTTATTTCTTTAATGTTGTGATAGGAAAACAATAGGGATAATACATATAGTATATATAATGAGCTTCATGTTCATCAGATCCAGTTATGAAAATTCATTATATATTATCTCTTTAAAAGTGACTCTATACAGTGACAGATAATTATGAATCCAAGACAAACCACGAAGTGTCTTATAAAGCCACACAAAAAATTGTTTGAAAATTGGCATAGCAAGCAGCATGACATTCTGCAAATATATATATATAAAATGAAGAGAAAAATACATGGTTTTGTCTCATTCTTTCATTCATTTTGCCATCCTTATAAGCAGGTCCAGAAGAAGTACAATGCAGAAAGTGAACCTACATATCTTCTGAGATTTCCACTTGGAAATGTGGTCAGTGTTATGCCAGAGTAGCTTTCCAAGCCCCAAAAGAACTGGAAGAGCAATGTAACTCACTTTTATAATGTATTTCACTGAGAAGGCTGAGTTCACTTATGTTTTGTTTAATATGCTTTATTTTCAAAGAATAATTTGTGAAAAGGAGATACAGATCTGAAATTGGATTTTGGAAACTCTGGTGTGGGAATGTGTTTCTATTTCAAGGTCAACTTCTAGATAAACTTTAAAATTAAGATCATTCTGCCTGCAGAAGCTTAATACATGTTCCATAGCCATTTCTGGTACAGCTTGACTTAGCCAGTGTACTTACTACCTTACAAAAATCCTGTCACATTAACACACATCATACATGCAGTGCTGTGCTTTAGTACGTCCTTGCCAGATGAAGAACCAAGGAACAGCTATTAACCTGTGTGACTGCTGGGCCTAAATACTGACTATGGTAAGTAAGTTGTCTGAGCAAGGACTTTTATGGGTGTCTTCTGCCAAGAGCTTGTGAGGATGAGAGTGGGAAATAACCAGAAAGAGAAGACAGGTCAGAAGACAGACAGATTCCCAGAGCCCCAGAAGAAGGGCTAGGGCAGCAAAAGAGAAGCGTTTTTTCAGAATGGGAAGTTCTGCTTAAATGCAAGTCTAGACCTGCCCAATGCAAATCAGCCTGGAGCAAAGAAAAATAGTCCCATGATCTGGGGCACCCAAAAAATGTGTCAGGTGAGTAAAGTAAGGGAGAGAAGCAAATCCACCCACCAACCACAGACTGAGACAAGGGACTGCATTTAGCAAGTTTCCTTAGATTATTTATTTCCTCTTGCTACCCAAGTATAAAGTGAGTTCTTCTTTGGAACCCCACAAAAAGTTTTAGCGTACCAGGTGCTACATTTCAAGTACAATACTCTGTAGGGGAAGAGTGGAAGATCCATCAGTAGGCACATTTCTGTTCACACCTTCTAGTTCTGCAAGTTGGCAGAGGCATTGACTGAATCTTGTTTTCACTCCATTGATGACCAAACACTTTCACTCACAAATTCCTACACATAGATCAAAATATTGTGACAAGATAAGAACATCAGAAATCACTGTTAATGTGGAGGTGGAGTATGAAACAAGGGTTGTTGTTAATAATAAAGGATGACAGCGGCAACAGCAACAAAAACAGAGAGCAAATCTAAACCCCACCTCCTGCCATTCCAAAAATTTTATTTTTCTTTACACCAGCTGCCATTTCTAATTTTAGGATGGGTCTTCTCTTCCTCTGTTTTAACCACTATTGGCCAGTCTCTGAATTCACATCTTCACTCGTTCCTTCTGCTTTTAACCCACTCTTTCTGTTCCTCTCTTCACAGTCGTCTTCCTCATCCTTGATAACATCACATTTCCCAATAAAGTCCAGTTTAAGCTCTTAATTCTCTGGCTTCTTTGCTTTTTTTTCCCTCATTTGCCATTCAACTCTGAATTAACCTATTAACTATCAAAAGAGACATAAAACCAGCTCCTTTTTTATTGCGCAGTAGCCTGACACTCCTGGCTTTCTATGGATCATTCCCTCTTCAGGCCACCATTTGATTTCTTTTGGTATTTTTCTCCACTATAATTCTTGCAAACTTCATTCAGCAGCAGAATTCCTGATGTATAGATCATTTTATAATCCCTCCTGTCTTTTTATTTATGCCCATTAAGATACTGACCCCTGACTCTCAGGTTCTACAGCCTCAGTCCTTTGCCCCTCTCTTTACAATGTTCACCATTCTAGCCTAAGTTTTAAATCAAACTCATTCTTCTGGATTAGCAACCCTTCAGCTACTGAATAGGCTGGGAAAAATCCCATAACCGTGCCAAACAAGAAATTCCCCTCCTTCCCCAGTTCTCCTACCCGCCCTCCTGCACCATCCCCATTATTCCTACTTTTCTGCACTTTATGCAGTCCTATTACAGTTGTACAGTTCTCTTCTCCATTTCACCTCTTTTCTTCTTTGCACCAGCAGATCTGTTTGCTTAAATTGAAAAAAATACTGTTTTTTTAAAAGCCAGTTAATGTTATTGTATGAATATCATCTTTGCACTCTCCTGAATGTACACAGACAATAAAATGCAATCACCGTGTACTAAACAATGGGGGGGGGGGGGGGGAATCCCAAAGCATTAAAAACATTTTTAAATATATTTACTAATTTCGAGATTCTTAGCCATTCACTGTATGCATTTACACAGCATCACTACAGAAGAGTGCTCCTTCTAAATAAAATAGCCCAGGCATTTATTCCTTTCGCTATCCATTTCTTCAGTTTCTAACTCATAATGTTTCATAGCAACAAAGTATCGGATAAAAGTTTCGCCTAATGCTTCCTTAATGCATGAATCCTTCTCGAGTGCAACAAGAGCATCTTCTAGTTTCAGCGGGACTGATGAATGTTTCAGGTCAGCAGTGTAATTTTCTTCTTGGAGCATATCATCATACCGAAGTCCTCTCTTTACTCCATCCAGACCCGCAGCAATAGTAGCAGCAAGCACAAGGTAGGGGTTTGCTGTAGCAGAACTTAATTTATTCTCTATGTAAGTGCCTTTGCCACCATGACATTTGACATTAAAGGCACAGCTGTTATCATTATAGGCCCATTTTGCATTTACAGTCTCTTTTGATTCTTTACTGTATTTAGAATAAGGCTTACGGCAGCTGGTGGTAGGAGCCATCAAGCAGCTGATAGCTGCTGTGTGTGCCAAGAGACCCGATAACCAATTTTTTCCGATATCTGAGAGCTCCTCAACTCCATAACCAACAGAAAACAAATTCTTCTGGCCATTCAAATCCCACAGGCTATGTGACAGAGCCCCTGAATTGTAGAATCCCGATTCTGAGAAAAAGCTAGCCACGTAGTTGTACTTCTTAGCCACCTCTTTAATGCCTGTTCTAAACGTGAAGGCACTGTCAGCAGCATCTATGCCAAACGCTGGATGAAAAGTGATCTCCATTTGCCCAGGCCCACTGGAAGAAGAAAAGCTTTCAATGTTGGCACCAGCATAATACATTCCTTCAATGAGCTCCTGAATGAAAGTCTGGTCGTGGTTATTTAGTATCGTGGCTGCAGGAAAGGATATTGTCTTCGAATTTACAACCTCAGTAATGCCATAAATACAAAATTCATAAGTGAAGGCAGAGTGCAGAGAAAAGCCATTGTCCTGAAGCTGGCTCAGCTGTTTCTTGGCAATGTGCCTCGGTGAGGTCATTAGCGGGTTGCCCAGCACGGTGAAGGAATCACATATCACTCGTGCAGTCTGCTCAGTCCAGGGGAGTATTCGAAACGTTGATAAATCAGGGTTCAGGATTATGTCACAATTAAAATTGGTTGCATTGATGTAATCTAATTCATTGTCTTTAGGATTCAGCGTCAGCTCAAGATAACTTCTGGGCATGGCAACGCCATGAATTGCTTTCTCCTAAACACAGAGCAGAATGACAGATTTCCAAATGAGAAAATAACTCAACAGCATTTTTTGGTATGTAAAATATAGAAAACTCAGATTCTCAGTAAGAACAGTAGTATTTTTCCTAAAAGAACACTAAAAGGCAGTTATCCCTAAAGTGGAGGGCAACAGCCAATTACTGGCATTATGAAGCAGAACAACCTTCTACAAGGTTGGTATGAAAACCCTGGCATCACGTATCCCAATGACCATTTTTTAAATTTCCATAAAGAACTGAAAAACTGTTCAACACTTACCTTGCATGGTCTTTATACAATTATGGGCATCACCAGTTAGGTGCAAACTTTGCAAGTCAAACTTCGCAAGTCAAACTTCTACCTATAGTTACTCTATCCTCTGAGCATTTCTTTTACATAGGTCCAAGTGGCCACACAAGACTCATGGCAATACAAATTCAGGCTGTGACTTCTCTTCAAATGCCGTACCTCACTGTTTTTCAGATGCAAAGTTTAACTGAAAATTCTCGCTTTCTGGACTTAATAATTTGGGGGGTGAAATGCAGGGAAGCACTTCGAAGTGAGAAATTTTTCTAATGTTTCAGCAGTCCCCTTCTTGGTAGCAAACAGGATAAACTCATAGTTACACTTTCTTCTCCATTTGAACAGAGAGCATCAGCTTACGCAAATGAAATGTAGATAGGACCCCAAGGAAGGATCATTTGCCTTCAAACAAGCCCCTTTACAACTTACCTTACATTCAAACCTTTAGCTGATGAAAACTGTAATTATGCCCATTTCTATCAGTGAAATTTGGCTCATGTTTACTTCTTACCTTTATTCTTCTAAGGGAAAGGATTACCATCTGAGTGAGCAGTGGAGACAGAACAAACCTAGAAAGGGGCAAGCTCAGAGCTGAAAAAAATAATGTTGCCTATCGAGATGGAAAACTGTTGAAATACTTCAAACTGCATACAGTGGCTTCTCTTTAAATAAAGCAAGCCTGCCTTCTCGTAAGTGGGTGACAGTCCAGTGGTAGCAATTCTCCCGGTGTGACAGCCGTAACCCAAACTGCACATGTGGAGAGTACTGCTCCAAGGTGTCTAAGCTGTCCGTTTGACACTGAAAAGGTGTTGAAGGTGACTACCCTACAGTACTACCTCTCCCTCCTCCACCCCCCCTACTGAAAAAAATGAAAAGACTACAAAAAAAGGAAATTACTCTCAGTTGCTCTGTGTGTGTACATACGTGCGCCTGTGTCTGTGTGCACACATACACATTTTTTTAGTGTCCGAAAATGTAGACTGTCATGCAAAGCTCCAATTTGTTCAGATGGTGAGTAAGGTAAACAGAAAAGCTGTCTTTGAACAAGCTGATCTAAACATTTGTAATTTGACATAGCAACTGAAAGAGAAGTTGCAATTAACCTACCACCCCTCACAAGAATTAAAATGACTGGGAGAAAGTTTGTTTTGATAAAATCCAAATGACATCAGAGAGAGCAAGTTGTATCTAGATGACACAGTTGCAGTTTAGCAATATCTAACAGGGAAATAATGAAAACATGGCTTCAGAAGGAACTTGAAACAAAAGTGCTCTACATCTTTTCATGTTCTTATCTTTTTTTTTTTTTGATCAGTAAAGCTTAAAATATTCATAGGGATATGTGAGTGAAGTATAATGTAGTTATGCACACAAAGCATCACAGAAGCAATATATTGAGAGGGCTGATTGGTCACGGATACTCATGGTGAGGATTGCTTCCTAATTTGGTTCTTATTTCCTCAATCATTAACATGGCAAATATTGCTATTAAGTCATCATGCAACCTAATGGTATTTTCTTATGCGATTGATGACTATAAAATTTCTCATAGCTAAAGTGATTTTCATTCAGTCATTTTCTTTCTTTCTTTCAGTGTTTACTCATTTCTTTTTGCAATTTACAGATGTTCAATAAAACAAAATCTTTATAATGCATTGAACCTGAAAAGATAATTCTGAGGGAAGAGATTATTAGAACTTCAAAGTACTGAAATTACTAGCCTTATTTAATTAGATTGCTGTTTGGGGGAACAGAGGAATAGATGATTGCAGGGATGAAAAAAAGTCCAGATCCTTTGGGAACATTAACAAGTGGAGGGAACAGGTAATTTGTTCTAAGTTTGAGTTTCTGCCTGCACCATGAAAAAGAAATAAATAAACAAATAAATAAATAAATTAAGGACAGGGCCATGAAAACACATGAAGGTACAGCTAGAAACCAAAAAACTTACGTGAAAAAAACGAGAAGGAACATTCTTTGATCTTGACACACCATGGAGGTCTATTGATTCAAATCTGACAAACTGTACGTTGTCCCTGGCCATCTGCTGCTTAATAAATTCAATATGAGAGAACAGGTGAAGGAGAGTCGAACTTCCGAGGCCGTTTACATCAGGCTCTCTGCTGGACGCTATAAGTGAAGAGGAATGTTCGCGTCAAACAAAATAATGAGTGCTGGAATACAGGCTGCTCTCCTAAAAAGTGCAACGGTGGGAAACTGTGACATGGAGCGTAAAAACAAAAATAAGGAAAAGATATGGATTACAAACCATTTTTTTAAATAAACACATTTTCTTTTCCCTGAGGACCTGTATAAAATCCTGTATGTTTTGGAATGGTCTATAACTTAAACTTTTTTTCAAGTTTATAACAGAACACAGGGGAATCATGGGGTAAAGCCAGGAATTTCTGAGGGATACCTCAGCTGGTTTGTTGGGTGTTCTCAGCAGTACAAATAGCAGCTGGATACCTATTTCCCACCGAAAGCTGATAGAATTCAGTTGCTGTGTTTCTTCAGTGCCTTTGAAAAGTGCATGGATACAGAGACGTGATAAAAAGGGCACTTGTCTCTGCTAAACCTTTCTCAAGACCTCCCGAGGAGGACTGCAGCCTCCTCCACCACAGGCAGCGGACTTTTAAGAGAAGTTCATACATTTATGCATTTGCTGTTATGGAATTGTCTTCTTAACTGTATTACAGCAGCTGTAGACTGTATAAACTTCTTCACATGAAAGCAGTAATATCTGAGCGTAACTTCTGCAATGGAGCAGAGAGCTGGGCATAGTAACTTCCTTACACAAATCTCTTGATCTCTCCGACCACTTTTCTTTTGAGTATTGCTATTGTTCAAGTTAAACTACATAAGGTATTAATTTCCATTTAGTACAATAAACTAACTAGACCACGGGTAAAATCTGATATTAAGATATGAAAAAATGTGAAAAAATGTTTTTTTCTACATTTCTGGGAGGAAAGTCCTCCATTCTTCCTGAGGATATGATCAATTTTTGCAGAGCTTTCAGTTCCGCAGTGGAAGGTCACCAACACCACCCTTCAAGCAGAAGTCAAAAGCTTCATGCTGAGGCACTACGGAGGTTGGTGGGAGCACTCCCAGTCTTTCAAGTACCAAACTACCCGAGCCAGAGCAGATCTCCTTCAGCAGCAGCCAGCAGGCACGAACACCTCTTCTGGACCTCTCCTTCGGGGCAAGCACGACTGCGAGCTGCCAGGCCGTCAGGCGGCTCGGCAGGTAGCCCAGCACCAGGCTGTCTGATAATTCCCTGCAAAGGCAGCAGGGTCACCCACGGTCACGGACTTCTCAGAGCCTTTGAATATTACTGGAGCTTCCTCCAGCTTCCGATGGCCAGGAGGTGACAAGGACACTCTAGGTCAGTAAAGTAAGAAGAGGTTGAGTACTAACAGTGCTGCCCGAGGAATGACAGGTGAAAGCACAGGACAAAATTTTAAGCAAATAGAAGAGTCTGTAGGAACACTGGGTAAAAATTGAAAAGGTAGAAGCAGGAAAAAAAGAGTTTTGTCACATCCTCTTCTCCTCGTGACGTCTTTCCCTTTGGTCTGCTTCAGCTGTAAGCTGCTTATGGAAACAGCTTTTTTCCACTGTCTTCTATAAACACTAGGGCACTATGTCCTTTAGCAGGTGTGCGTTAAAGAAAGAAGTCCTGTTACAGATGCTGCCAAAACACAATAGCAACCAGGGAGGATATGTAAACTGGCCTTGTCTTGCGTATGTCATCCAAGTAATAGTTCTTTGAATTCCACTTCAGTCATCCCATAACATTGTTTTACAACATGAATGTTTACCGACATTTAGCAGATGTGACCTCCTTATGAACCTGACCATCAATTAGAAGTTGATTAACCGTGGCTATTTATTAGATTAATAGAATTAAAAAAGATTCTGAAAGTCTTCCTACAGATTGCAGCAAGTAGCATTTTCTTCAACTCCAGGGCCAGAAGCCTGAGGTTTTTGCCTTTGTAAAAGCAGTGCTCAGTCTCTTATTCTGCACGCCTTTAATATCCTGTGCAAAGATGGTAGACATTTCCCATCTACCACCTGTCACATGGGGATTTTTATGTCTTCCTCTTATGCAAAGTAAAGTTTGACTGGCAACCCTTGACATCAGAATATTGTCAACTTTTGATGTAAATTTTGCAAGTATTTCTTACAATGTCCTGAAATGTTGCCTGTTAAATTTGCATCTACTGAATAACGATTTTTCAGGTAAAAACATATAATTCATGAAAAACAACAACTTTAACTCTGACCCAAGTAATTCTTTAAATCAGTATTCCTAAGAGATAAAAATGATATCAAATCAATATCTAAGGAAAACACAAATGAGATATGCATTCATATTAATGATGTACGAATTCAATTTAAAAGTAAAGCTACAAATATACTTAATTTAAACATCTACCAATGGTAGGTGATTTTCCAAGTTTTATATCTATCTGTTGTCTTCAAGCTAACTTTACTTGAATAAATGCATAAATACGTAATTAGAATATATGAAATAACATAAATTAACAGAAAGTTCCTATAAAGTAATGTTTTTAAAGAACATTAAGCAACCAAAAATTATTAATTGAAGAAGCAAGAATTTGTCTTCTCCAGTTGGACTTTTTATGATTAATGATAGATCTTTTTAAATGATGAGACCAGAGTTTATATATTGGTCAGGTATTAGTCTAAAATTAGGCTATATACCAGTCTAGACAGCCCGCTAGTCGAAAGACAGATACTTCTTCATTTACAATAGCCTTATCCAAAAACCTGTTAGAATCAATAGAAACACTCCCGCAGCTTTCACATACTTTTTAGAGGCAGTTTGTCTTTTATATCATTTGCAGATTATCTTTCCCATTGAAATAATAAGTTTCTGTAAATTGTATGATAGATAAAAAAATATCGTTGTGACTTAATATCTCTGATTTTGGAAATATGAAAGGGGATTTTTTTTCTTAAATAGTATTTAGTGAATAACTACTGACAGTACTTACTTTTCTCCAGGACAGGTCCCAAAATACATTTTCTTGGTAGCCACTAAATAAATCACTGGCAAACTACATCCATGAAGCTAACGATGACTAAAGTTTGGAAAGGGAAAGTTTTTTGGAAAGTTTTATAGTGGGGAACTGAGTACTCTCTCTTTTCCCAGATCATACAGTCATTATCTAGAACATTAGTTACTGGAGATAAGGAGGCTAATAAGTAAGTATTAGACAGGTCTAGCTGATTTAGATTCACAGTCTAAAAGAGTCTTACACTCTTAGGAGGAAGGATTGTGTTCATGAGTATAACTGTTTCCCTAGCTCTCTGGGCTTCTAGAAATAACGGCATCTTTATTTTCATTTCAGAAAAACCTACTTATGGAAACATGTATGTAAATTTCACAAGATGCTCAGATTTTGGTTCAGATTTTCATTTTAAAAATCAATTATAAATCCAGACTAGCCATGTTTCTTCAAGCAGAATGGTACATACAGATCCTTAGATATCTATATCAAATCAGTAGTACACAGAGAAGCTGTTAATGTTTGCTTTTGTATGGTTCTATTTGTATTTCCCATTTAAGTAACCACTGAGAAACAATTAGTATTAATCATGTTTCTTTTGTAGTTAGTACAAAATATCTACAAATATAAACAAATTATGTTTATACATTTAAAAAAGATTAATAAAACAAAACTAAAAATATTACCCCAAAAATACAGATTATACAAACTATATTATTATTATCTCTAGCGGAAGAGTGGTGCCATTCTTAGGTTATTAATATTGAAATCGTTCAGTTTGCTGAGGGCAGCTGACACGGGGCTAGGGCAAACAGTTAACATCAGCTTTATCTTCTCAGCAACAGAAGAGTGTTACATTAGAAGAAAGCGCACATGTGCCAGACCTATCTGTCATTATCTGCTTGTTCAAAGAAATCCTTTCCCATGGTCCCTTATTAAATCACACCGCATCTAAAGCAAACAATTTCTCGGCTGTATAAGAGGTGACTGTGTCAAACTGATGAAAAGAAAAGAACGTGCCACATGTTGCCAGGGGACTTGACAAAGACGGGAACGGGCTGACCTGACAAATGTAGTCATATTGGAAGCTCTTCACTGAGAAACACGACCACCAACGTAACGTAGGGCGATAACAGCAGACGCCAGCAGGGAGACCCCAGGTACAAACCGTGCACTGGAGGGGGAGACGTGTCTCCACCAGTCCTCCCCCATTCCTCCCACCGCCTCTCCAGCTGTGCCAGATGTGCTCGCTCCTGACTCATCCCCGCTGCGGCCGCCCGGCTGCTGCCCGCCCTCCTCCTGCCCCGTGAGGGGTCTGGGCACGCCTGAGGGGAGCAGCCAGCGGAAAACCCCGTCCCCGGTAATCCCCAAAGTCAGACGTGGTTGTTCTGCAGGAACGACTGCAGAGGCAGCGCACACGAGGTGCCCGGAGCGGGGACCGAGGTACCTCTCCTGTGTCCCCTTCTACCTCCCGGTTGTCCACTTACAGCTCCCAAAGAGCCCCCGTTCCCCTCTGCTCCCCACTGACTAGTCTCACCGAGCAGAATCCGCGGGGACAGACGTGCCTCTTCCAGGCGAGCGCGGAGGACAGGGAAACCGCACGGGGAGTTCAAATTTTAAATGTTAAAAGCGTGGGTTTAGTTTCAGTGGAGAAAAAAAACGAGCTATCTGTTTTGTTGCAGACTTCTTTTCAGAATTCTGCCCCTAAATACCACGTATCATAATTTGTGACTGTCTTGTTACTAAAACTAAGAGCTTTAAACAAGTTAAGAGTGACAACATGAGGTTATTCATTGCAACAGAAAAGGGAACCGCTTGTAGGGCTGATGAAATCCACTCTTAAGTATGAAACATAGCCTGTTAGGTATCTACTTGATAGGCTTTTCCTGAAAACGACAACTTAGCAAAGGAACTTAGTGTTTGGGGTCAGCACCTGCACAACATTTAGTGTGATTCTTGGGGCGTTCAAACCTTCTTTTCCTGCACACTTGAAATTTCAACAGTCCCTCGGTAGCTACTGATGCCTGCAGATAGATATATATAAATATAGCTAGGACATTTTTTTCTTTCTTCAGAAGTGTCCTTCTCCCTCCCAGAGTTCCTGACCCTGTGCTGGTCATATTTCCACGCCCTCACGCGGTGGGTGCTCAGGAAGGTGAGCCCCCTGCAGAGGACCTGCTCCCGGAGCGGCCCAGGGTTCGGGGACCCAGCTCTGCAACCTGCACACAGGCAGTTTTGAACAAACTTTTCTATCCCAGCGACAGACCGAGACGGACAAAGGGAATCTGAAGCCGGAGGTGACTGCCAGCCTGTGGCCCCCCGACAGCGACCTGGAGGTGCTGGGGTCTCGTCGGGTGGAGAAGAGCGACGCGGGCAGAGGGGGTCCCTGCTGAAGCCGCCTGCAGCCCCCCCTGTGACGAGGAGAACCCCGCAGCGTGGTGTAGCGTCACCCTTGGGAATGTCACTCGAATAAAGGTATTTTCTTTGGCCTCCTTTCTGGCTACCGTGGTATAAGGAGTCTGATTTAGCAGCGTGCAGAGCCGCGTGTGCTGAGACCTGCCGTCAGAGAGGTCCGCGTACCCTCGCGTCGTGTGCTGCGCACACCGCACCTCTAGTACCTGCGTGCGCTCACGTGTGTATGCGTGTACGTGCTATGAGGTGTTACATAACGCTAAATGCATGAAATTTCACCTGAATTTCTACTGTTTGGAAGCCTCCCTCTTGGTCTCCCAAGAATGCAGGCACCGAGCAACTCCAGAAGCACCTGATTATTCATGACTACGTACCAATTTGCAGACATGCACACCATTATCATGTATAGATACGTATGCAAATAAAATTCCTAAATTCGTGTTAGTGCAGTTAGTATATTTGCCTAATTAGCTACATGTGTTAGTTTCTATCTTTCCATGGTGACGAAGTAGATTAAAAGGGCTTTACCTTCAGCTCCAGTTTCACGGACACTGTCCAAGTAATATTTTTCATACTGAACCAAATATCTTGCATCTCTCTTTCTTTTCTATTATTTTTTTTTCCCATGTCCACGCACTTCTTTTACAAAAGAGCTGACAAGCAATGGACAAAATTCATATGCAGTAATATTTCCACAATTTCCAATCAGAATTTTGAAACAAATATTGGATTTATTATTTTAGAGAGGTGTTAACCACATAACTAGCATGATTGTATTTCAGTCCTCTGCATTACGCTGACTCACTAAAGCTCAGCTACATGTCTTAGCCTTTCTACTGCTGACCTCTAGAGATTGTCCCTTAACTGTGTACTTTTAGAACAGTAAGGTATATTCCTGCTTTGGCTATATCTCGACACTGAGTAGATCTGAAATACAACCTCTTGTAATTTTTCCAAACACTTTGGATGGAGATTTCTGATTTGAGCAAGTTCGAATATTTGAAAACTTGCAAAATACAGGAGGTAGTATTTCAGATCTACTCAGTGTCAAGACATGTTTAGATCCAAGACTTCAGGCACTTTGGTAACTAAAATATTAAGATAATATTTTAGTCATAAAAATAAAATATTTAGGATTTTTCTCTTATCAATCTTAATAAATTATCACTGGCAGCAATGAAATACTGTTTATGCAAAGGCTCATTAAAGAGTGCAGAATTTATGTAAAACTTTCTTCTCTCAAGTTACTGAATGTATTCAACGAAAATTAAATTTTAAACACATACATTTCTGATTAAGTAGAAACTATTTCTGTGCATTCCATTTACTAGTGGAAACTCATACTGAGCCCTACAATTTGTTTGGTCAAAGCCAAATGGAATCCAAACCTCAGGAGATTCCAAAACTTCTGGGTTTGGATACGTTTCTGATGAGACAAAACCATTTTCCCCCCCCTCCCTTCCTAGTCGGTTCTCATCTGCAGTTCTCTGGCAGTCGCTGCCATCGCCAGTGATGCAGAGTAGGATTAAGCCCAGGCAGCTTTAAGCGTTTCAGAGTTAGGCAAATAATCTAAACTAATCACCATGGGACTTCTTCCCCATGGAGTGGAAAGAGATGCCCACCTCCAGAGGTCGATTGCTCATCAACCCCGACTACCTCTGTGAAGACAAAATGCCTGTCGTTCTCTGCTGACTAGGTAACGAACTTGGATTAGCCACTTCACTTCAAGTGGCTACAATCGGGTTGAAATCTCCTGGTGGAATCTGCAATTAATCTCATCAGTTCCCTGTACCTTGTAAATGGTGTTATGACAAGTGATTATTCCCATATTTTAAAAGTTATTTACTGGTTTTGCAGACAATGAGAAAACCGTGCTAATCTGAATTTGACAATGCATTTCACTAGCCTTTCAGCAATGTGAAAAACAATGTAATCTGGAAAGGGAACAGCATCAGGTGTAGCCTGAGAAATAATCTTCTAACCTCTTTACAGGAATAAAGAGTG
Source organism: Buteo buteo (assembly GCF_964188355.1). Classification (NCBI taxonomy): domain Eukaryota; kingdom Metazoa; phylum Chordata; class Aves; order Accipitriformes; family Accipitridae; genus Buteo; species Buteo buteo. The sequence continues at coordinate 1,257,730 of NC_134185.1, forward strand.
GTTTGCATGTGAAATATCTTTTCAAAGCTTTATATTTCTCATGCAGTGCCCTGAGTTAGCACTGATAATGTTCATGGCTATCTTGTCCAGACTTGTGCAAACTGGGTAACACAATATGTCTATTGAGAAATCCTGCTGTAGCTAACAACATTTGATATATTCAAATTGTCTGTTTTCAGAGTATGTGTAGCAATTCTTCTACCCATCTGAATGGAGACTTTAAAAAAAGCAGGGTAACTTCATATTGTTGTAAAAATGTAATTGCTACTATTATATTTTATGACATAGTTAATGGTGGACAAAGTCTTTTATCAATGAAGAGAAGAGATGTGGATTTCTGGTGCCAGTGAGATAATTCAGAGGGCGAGATATCTATCCTGAAAAGTTGATAATATGATCTGAGCCTGATGCTCCTGGAAATTTATTAATATGATATCTACTCAACTGGCAAATTGTTGTTTGTGTGCTTCCTGGAATAGACACGAGCCAACGAACTGCTCAAGCCCATTACATTACCATAGCTAATAGTAGCTCTCAGTTTGCTGATCCAGCTAGCCCAGAAGTATAACTTTTACAGTTTCAAAGAAATCACAGCCTATTAGTAGCAATTAATTGGCTCTATAAACACTTCCGAAATGGACTTATTGAACAGCATGAAGATAAGTGGAAGTTCTCTGCCTCATTTGCTTTTCTTCCCCTATCGTTTATATGAGATGTTTTTGCATTCCAGTCCTCTCACAGGACAGATAATTGAAAACATCATCCCTACATGGGAGCAATTTCCGCTGCTGGAAATGTTAACAAAAAGGAAATTTTAAGAAGCCCAGATGCCATCAGAGCTTTGCAGTGCCTAGCAGACCTTTGGGAAATGTTGCCTGCGCTCAGTTTAAATGAGGAAATATTTCAGTTTTAGTGAAGAAGACATGACCACTTGCGCGTGGCAGTTTTTGGCAGGCAGCTGGGCTTTATAAATGCCTTAGTTAAAAAAAAAAAAAAAAAGCCGCGTAGGTGTAGAGCATAACTTCTGCTCACACAGAAACCACAGGTGTCAATCCTCTCACGCGCTAGCTCTGACTAAAGCTCGCAGCTCAACCAAACCCCACAAAACAAGGGGAGCGCTTTCTTTAACAGGAGAGCAGGTGATGTTTAAATATCCTTACCGGCGTGGCCTGCAGAGGCGTCAAACTGAACCTCGGGAGCCGTGCTTTCCGCCTGCGTGGAAGGTGCCGGTAGTCCCAGGATAAGCTGATCCACGTCACTCCCCCCCGGCTGCTGCTGGTCGGAGCCGGCAGCGCTGAGCACCAGGAGAGGTTTGCTCTGCTGCCCCGCTCCCTCCCTGTGGAAGCCGTGGTACTTGCGATTCTCCTCTCCAAAGTGGGGGCCAAAAGGCTCAAAGGGTCGGCCCTGCTTGTCGGCTGCTTTCTCCCAGGGCTTCGAATTTTTCTGAGGAAAACCGCCGCCTGCCTTCCCACCGTAACTGGGCCCACGAGCGGGCGGAGGGCCTTCGCTCAGCAGGTTTTTCAGCTCTTGCAGTCTCCGCTTAGAAATCTCGGCCGCCCCGGCGCAGGACTCTGCCGTGCCGCTCCCTTGTGCCGTCACGGCACCGCCCAGCGAGCCCGTCTTCGTCACGTGGAACTTGACGTCTCTTTTTGCCATCCCACCCCGCTCTTCGTGCTTGCTCTCTGCCTTCTCGCCGCCCTCTGCCCGGCTCGCCGCCTCTGCGCACCCAGCTCTCCCTGCCGCCCTGGCGGGCTGCGTGCCCGCGGGCTGCTCCGGTTTAGCCGGTGCCTCTATTTCCTTCTGCATTTTTCCTATCGCTCTTTTGCCGGTGTCAGCGTTTTCCTGGATTTGTCGTGTTTCTCCGGACGCGCCTTCCTTCACGTCGCTGCCGGTGCGGGAACTGTCACGACCCCCTCGGTCCTTTTGTAGGGGAGGAGAGCCGGCCGGGTGCTGGAGAGACGGGTCTGACGGTGGTTCCGAGCAACCGGCGGTTCCTCGAGGCGGACAGGGCTCTCGGGGCTTTGAGGTGCAGGACGGCTCCATCTTCTCATTTTCTAAAGGAGGAACGTACTTTGTAGGACTTTTGCCTCCCTTTTTCTTTCTGAAACCACATATATTGTTGCCATCAACTTCATCATTGTCACTTTCAGATGTGTTCTGTAACCAGCAATAAAATATACAACCAAATAACATGCATGAATGAAACAGGACATGGCAATGGAGTACTACCACCAGCTGCATTTACCTTGTAGCACTTCCATTGCTTCTTGCTGATGGAGGTCTCTGTGGACACTTACTCACCCTCAAATTCTGCTATTTTGATTAAAAAAAATTCTCACAGAATTCTTTTTCGTATGTTTTAGAACAAAATTGGTGAAAGTGCCTTCATAATAGAGTTTTTAGCCAGATTTAGTAAATTAAAATATAAGATACCATACAGCGTGTGACGTAGTTTGTCAAACATGTGCCCTTTAAACGTGAATAATATGGATTTTAATAATTACATTCAAGTATATTCATGCTCATATTAAAAGCATTTGTATTTATAAAGGAAATTTGTTGCCCTGAGACACTGAAGACTGGCAATCCTTATAAGTATGGGGAGCAAAACCTGAAAATAAACAGCTTTTAAATGAATTTCAGGATCTAATTTGGCCAAATAACTGAATTTCCAGGGCAGTGGTCAAAAGGACAAACCCATATTTGGATGTGTAAACAGGAAAGAACCAGAAGATGATGTTTACCTTTATATATGGCATCGATATGATTTATATTGTAGTGCTAGGAGCAGATTTTAAAATGGATGCAAACATGTAGAGAAGGTGCAAAAAGGAGCTACAAAAATTAATCTGCTTGCATTAACCCAAAGAATATCAAGAAGTGTCTGGATTATCGTCCCTCCTAAGTATCCTGATCCTACCACAGGTGTGATTAATCTGATGGTGACAGGGAAAAGGCCAGGAAATCAAAACCAAATACATTCAAATTAAAAAACAGCAGAGATTTTAATATCGCAGGTGATTAATTGTTTTACAAACTATGAAGGAAGGGATTGAATTCTCCATCTCACAATGTCTTAAAAAAGACTCCGTAATACAGTTTAACCAAAATATAAATCACTCCATAGCCGATTACAAACTGGTTTATTGCTTATGAATACCTACTCAAGAAGGTATTTAAGACCCAGTAGGTTAACCAACAGCCCTTGGTTTGCTTGGCTTGGGCTGGAAGTAACACCTGTAAAAACACTGGGAAATTAAGAGTTATCCTCTGAATGAGACCGTTCTTTACCTTTTCCACAGAGGAATAATCTGCACTCTCTCCAATTTCTGACTTTCCAGAAGAAGTAGGGATCTGCACAAAAGCAAAGTGAATGCCAGTCTGGATAAGGCAAAAGAGACTCCTGTTGGCAGTCAAAAGCACGTAGAAGAAAAGGCAGCAGCGTCTGATGTGCACGTGGAAGGAAACAGTTACGTGGCTTCCATTAAGGTCATTAACGCCTCCCTTTTCCTGTATTATTCCTCCCTGTTTTCCCTGTTTTCTCATTATGCTATTTTCCCTCATTATCTTGTCAAAGAAGGCTTATGACTTCTCTCCTAGCACAGAGCTCACAGAAATACTTCCTTCCTCTCTCCCCCTTGCTCTAAATTGCTGTGATGTGGGGTATTCGCAGCTACTTGGGGCACTCGTCGGGCGCTGCTGTGCCATGGAAGGCATCTGGCTGCCAGGTCTACCGGGGCGATAAGCCACTCGGTGCCTGTAACACCCAGGCACATATCTTCAGAGTGACACGCTTGTGATGCCCACTTGCAATCAAACAACTACTGGCTCATTCACAACAGAAATCCTTGCCTACCCCAGTTTTAGCACTCAGTGTTTAATGGACCCATTTCTTCATCTAAAGGCTATGGTTTATTCCCATAATGCACCCTGTAATACCCCATAAAATAATTCTGGGTGTATTGCTGATACCTCTACACATTCACCCATGTAGATTAGGCCTAATTCCTACAGCTCTGCATCATTATGGAATATAAATATAATGAAGGAACTTTCCTGAATAACAAAGCAGACAAAAGCAGCTTATAATGGAGAATTATAATGGAGACTCTTAACACCTTCATTAGTAATACAAGAAGGTGAACAAAACTAGGAGACAAACAGTAGGGGTGGAGGAACCAGTGTCTGCCAAATGGAAACCCCCAAATAATTCTGAAATAAGAGAGGTATCAAATTAAATTTCTAGATGTATAAAATTATTTTTGAGATAAAAGAGATGAGTTCCAGCTATGAAAGCTATAGTCAGAAAAAGATTGTATTTATGAAAAATATTTACTAAAATATCTTTTGTGGCAGAGGTTGCCATCGTCAAAATATCCTGGTTTCCACTTTATGAAGTTTTCAGAGTTCTTTTATTTCCTTTGACTAACCTGAAGCCAGTAACACAATCGTAACACCATCTGCATTTCTGCTTTATAAAGTATTCCCACTCTCTGTGCTCAAAAATAACCATTGAAAATTTTAATGTTAGACTAAGTTTTTGCCTGTTGTCCCTATTGTAGGTCTCTGAAAAATGTTCAGTAAAAGGACTCAAGGAAAGGTGAGCACATCCTTTTTTATAACACCTGTATGCTGAAGTCAGACAAAAAGTAGTTCATGTATCAAAAACAAAACATCAGAAAACTGCCTGTTCACGTCATTAGCCATTCTAAATGGTTTCATGAACACAAGGTACCATCCCCACATTATAATTCTTACCAAAACAAATTTCTTCTGAATAGACATGAGCAGGATAAGGAGCAATCACTTGCAAATTTGTTAATGGAAGCATTCATTTGTAATAGAACTCTAGTAACTAATGTGTTTATAGTAGTCTGCAAAGGGTTTATTTTCCATGAAGAAATTGAGACTATGGTATTTCCTTTTGATCATAGACCTGAAAGAGATGCTGCACCCATTGCTTTTAAAACCAGTGATCATTTTTACCTTCAAATAAACAAACCTCTTACATTTCTACAGAGAACAACCTGGTGGTGATTCAAATATTCCCGCCAGAAGGAGTAGGTCCAAAATATAAACAGTGTGGGCCACACTACGCAACAAATCTACCATTTAGATTTTTTTTCTTTCTAAAGACGTATCTGATGTTAATTGTCACTGACAGGTATTGGTACTCCCCCAGGTGCTGATCTCCATCAGGACTTCTTGCCCCAGTGCTGCGACTCGCGCTGGTACACTGATCCCTTCTGCACCGGGGTAAGGTTTCAGCAGAGGTGGACCAGCGCAAGTCCTACAACAGGCAGGAAGAGTAGTGGTGGATCAGACTTCATTTCCATTATGGACAACCTCAACTCATACAAACAACAGCCTTGCTTGTCTTCACCAGGGACCTACTGCGTCACTTCGGGTACGCAAGAGTCTGGACGTCTGTGACTATCAACAGAGCGTAAAGGCTACGCTCATGCATTACAGCAGCGTTTTCGGGCAGCGTGCAGGTAGGAAGAGGAGAGAATAGAGGACAGTATCAGCAAGCAAATATTTCAGCACTGTGCAGATGAAATTGCTTGCTCTACTTAACCCAGTTACATGCCACTTCTGGCATGCCATCAGGCTTCTACAGCTGATAGACATTTTATATCTTGTGGTAACACAGAAAACATACATCTAAAGCAGTTTTTCTTAATCAGTTTGCGTTCACTTTTAGGCTTCGTACAAGCTCTGAAGTGGAACATTAACTATATCATGAAATACAGCACTGCCAAAAGGCAGTTCATCTGTAAACCTGCCAACCCACAAGCTGAGAGCATTTGGAAATGTAAAGTGTTGCCTTTGGGAGGAATAAGTGCTGCAATTTCTGGTGTGTGAAACACAGGTGAAAATCCAAGGCAATTCTTGAACTTTTGCCTTAAAAGGATTTTATAGGTGACTGAAAATATATCTGTAATGTTTTATGAGGCAAATTCAGAGGCTGCAGAGGGGACCTCCTATTTTTCTCCTACTCTCTGTTTGCGTCATGACCTCAGGCAAGACTGCAAATGGTATTGAGGTTTATAAACCTCTCAAAAACATATTGATGAAAAGACACGGGGAGAAAGGGAGTTAGTTTAAAAGATGCTCTGAGTAACTGTAGATGAATAGCTGCAGAAGGATTTCTATCACAGAAAAGGTGAAAGAGGCAAGGTGCAACTCTAGCCGCAGCTTTTGTATATCTATTCAACAAGATAACCCAATGTTCCTGCTGTTGGCTACCCAAAAAAGCGATGCAAACACTCAGCAAAATGCGCTGGTTCTCAATCATGTTCTCCTTTTCTCTTTTGTTTCAGATCATTAACCAATTTTAGCCATTATTTTAACTGATTGTTAAGAGGTCAAATTGTGATGATCTTCCTGAGTTGTTGCTAAAGATTTTTCAAGAATGAAAGATTAATTTTGCAAAGAACATCAAAATGTCAAAATCTGGTATAACTAAGAATTAGAAAAACATGGGAAGCTAAAAGAGAAAAGTCAAAAATATGTAAGATTTGGTTGGCTGAATTTTTTATTTATGAAAAGTTAAACTGCTTCACTTAGGTTTGACTTTTTTTTTTCTATCACATAAAGCAATGTTGAAAAACTGAGACAAAACATTTCCAATCTAAAAAAATCTAAAAATGTTGTTCAAGTGAAGTTGACATGTGACATTATTCACATTGTCTGAACTTTTTTCCAGCTTTGTTTCAAAAGTAACACAGTTTTTCAAAGTGTTTCAATTGCTATGAAACCGTCAAAGCTGAGGAACTTCTTCTGGCCCACTCTGGCTGTTACCAGGTTACCCTTTACAGCTCCCCCAGGTTGGTACGGTCAAGTTTAATCAATCTTTTTGTGTAGTGACGACTTTCAAAAACTAGAAGTCAACAGGAGATGCTGCTTGAGACCTTACACGACAGTCCCCATAAAGCAAGTACGCCTGTGCCCAAGTGCCTCCCCTGTCCCTTCCGCGGCAGATGGAAAGCATTGCCCAGCTGCTCCCCCAGTAGCCAGGCAGCGAAGGAGGAGACGACGCAGGAACAAATTGTCTACTGCTGGGAATTAATGCAGCTTCACTGGAGTCACCGGAGCTACACAGCTTTGGACCAGGAGGGAATCTGGCCATGGAGTCGTACGGAGGACAACGGAGACATTTCCAGGGAGTAGCTCGAGGCACAGAGAGGGGTTTGGCTCTTGCACCCAGTGCTAAAACCACGTGTGCTACCATAAACAGACACTGGTGGCTCGTAAGCTAGACACATGAAAACCACAGCACGTTGTCAAGATATTGCTGTGACGAATTTCTCCCTCGGTGACCTTGTTTGATGAAGTGGCTCTTTGAGAGTGATTTACTGCTACAAAAACCTCCTAGTGAAGGACCTGAAAGTGGCATAACTATTAGGTACATGTCGTTATTTTGCAGTTAGAGAAGCTGAAGCACAAACTTGCCATAGTTCACAGGAAGATGTGTGGTAATGTTAGGAGCAGAAGCAAAGTCTCCTTTCTTCTTTGAAACTTTTAAATATACTCAAGATTATTAACGTCCTTCATGTGAAAATGAATGGAATTAGTTTAGCTCACACTATTGTGTCACTTATTTTCACAATCTGACATTTGTCTTTATCTGCTACTCTCATTCAACGCCTTCATACTACATATGCAATTATTAGGTGAGCTCCTCAAGGTCACTGATTCTCTTGCTGCCTCAAAGCAGCAGAGTTGTCCTTGTGGCAAGGTTATTCGCAAATACTTTCCCTTGGACTACGCCACCTGCACCTTGTAAAAAAAATCCCTGAAGTAAGATACAGTCTCAAAATGAAGCAGCTGATCCTGTCTTCAGAGTGTTTTGGGACCACAAGAGTGGACTGGTGGTGTCATCTCCAATTTGCAGCAGTGTAAATGAGATCTAAAAGCAGGATCCATTTAACATTTGACTAATCCTCAGGAAGACATTTACGAGGGAATGGACTTAATGATCTACAAGACTTTTATGTCTAATTTCTATGACTCATTTCATACACAAAGATGGTCTAGGAGACAGTCAGTGACTCAGAGTAGGTGCACCTCTGGCATATAAAGTATCCACTTGTTCACCTTGATAAAAATGTGTAGTAGCCTCAGGAAGTCTGCCTGCACCATCATTTCCAAGCCACATCACTTTACATCTTTCTCTATATTTTTAATTAAACATTTTAATTTCACGTTTTCACAATGAGATCTTCTGGACACTACTCAAAATAACAGGTACTTTTTTTTTTTTTTTGTACTTTATTGGAAGTATATATTACAATGTCAAGACTAGAAACTGTTTTAAAATGCACCTATATAGAAACAGCAGCTCCATTTAGGTTGGTAGCTTGACTCAATAGTGTCACTTTCTCATTCAGGTCAGACTCTGGTCCACAAATTGTAGTGCTTGCATTTACATTAATGAAGCTAATCTTTTTCCCCACAAATATTAATGGGATCAGATTTTAGACCTCTATTTCTATCTACTTTTGATAGAGTTATAAGTGAAAGACATAGGAAGTTAAAAGGCGTTAGCTTTGCTTCCTAAAGCAAATGGGGTTTTTTCAGCTTAAACAAGAAACCTTTCTTTGACCTGCATTTGCTTCAGAGTTAGACCATGCTCAACATACATGCATGAAGAGCCTTGCACACAATCCACAATGAAGTTTTCACTCACTTGAAATCTTGAAGTGAATGCAAAAATTATTTTATATCAGTGTATCTGCTCAAAAGTCATTCACAATCAGTCTCTTACCTGCTGAGTCAGATCTTCCTTTTTGTTCATGTCCACTTCATTCTAGTTCAGGGCACCATTAGAAATGGCCTAGTAAAAATCTAGTAGGAAGTCATCCCATATTTATAGGCATAGATACAATAAAGGTTAGTTAAAACAGAATTGCTGTAAAGTTCTTTTCCCAGAAGGCCACGCAGGTGATGAACCATAAAGAGCAGCCCCAACGTGTCGTGGCCAAGGGCACTGCTTTCTGGAACAGCGTTAAAGTAGTAAACTGACAAATGCACATTATTAGCTGCCTGCCTGCCTGCCTGGAAACAAAGACAACTGAGTATAAAACTGTTTTGCTCAACTTCCTCACAAAAGGCTTTTGTCCTGTAACAAGCCATTTCTGTTCTGGAATAGAAGCTATTGTTAGGCTCCTTAGAGGTAAAACCTATATTGGGCATTATAACAACAGTATGTTATTGAGGCACATGGACAGGGATTTGAAAGACACAGCACACTGCAAGAACAACATGTGGTACTAGCCTGTTATTCTAGGTGCTTGGATGTTGTTAATTAATATTGGTAGATCTGGTTGTATTAGAATTGGGGAGAGGGGTCTTTTTTTGCATTAGATCTCTAAAAATATTTCAAAGATTAGATAGTTAAGCTTGTCTTTCTTATGCTTTTTTATTTATCAGGTTTAATATGAATTCAAAGGACTGTGATTAACTGATATTTAATTCATTCAGGTTCCTTTGGCTGACATGATATTACAGGATGACCGTACCAAGTGTGCTTACAGCAACCCTTCCCAAAAACTGATCACTTAATAAACACAAGTAAGCATGATGTTAGGATTGGCATTTAACCCTGTGACAATGCAGGTTTGGCATTATTTATACTTTCAAAAAATAATAAAAAAATTAGTTTGTTAAAATTGCTACATCACAAAAATAACTATGGGTTAGGAGCTATAGTTCACAAAAATCTTAGGCACCTCCAGTGAAATTCGTAAATACAGGTGCCCAAGACACATGCTGTGATTCTGAAAATCCTTCCTTGTCTTGGAGGCACTGAAAGGCCACAGCTCCTAACTTTGTGACTCCATCATCTGCACAATTTCTAACTGCCCCCGTTCTGAACTGCCCCACTTGTCACAGAGCAGAGCAGACAACTGGAAGCTTACTAGTATTCAAGAAATAGGCTAACATACAAGACTTGACATTTTGTCAAGCAGACCTTAAAAAAATCAGCAGCCAGCACACTCTATAAGGCTGGGCTTCTGCAAGACAGACAGAAACAGGTCTTCTGGCTCTTCATTTTTTCTCTATTTTGAATGCAAGCCTGAACAACTTCAGCTCATAGTTTGGGGGGGGGGGGGGAAGTGTTTCAGGTTAAAAATCTCACTCTTAAGAGCAAGAAAAATATTCTTCACAACAAGGGTGGTCAAACACTGGCACAGGTTGCCCAGAGAGGCTGGGGGATCTCCAGCCTTGGAGATATTCAGAACTTGACTGTACAGGGCCCTGAGTAACCTGATACAGCTTCAAAGTTGGCCCTGATTTAAGTGGCAGATCAAACCTGATGACTAGCACAGGTGCTACCCAGGCTAAACTATTCTGACTCTTTTTAACAAACTTCATTACATTTTTGTTAGTAGAAAATATCTCTACCATACTTTGTATTCTGTTCTACATAAAAGACAAGAAAGAACAACTTGTGCCTTAGAGAGTATCATTTTTGAAGCACGAGTCTGGCAAACACCACTAGTAATGAACAATCTTTTCATTAGCACTGGGAGGATCAGCTATTTCCATCTCAAGTGCCTATGAGATCCTCCTAAAAACAGTGTTGTTTTGTTTCGTTTTGTTTTCTGGACAGAGTGAACTGGGAGAGGGTTCTCTGCCAACACGTGCCTGCGAGAGGCTGCTGGTGTCAGTAGAACTGTGCTGATCAGAGAAGCTGAGAATCTGATCCAGAAACTGGTGGAAGCCCATTTCACATCTGCCACAATACACCACCTACTGCACAGAGTACAGTTTGTTCAGTAATACTCATCATCTTCCCACCTCTGGCAAATAAGATAAATCAGGCCAAATGTACTGTGTCTGCATGAGGAATATCCAGGTTTTTGTAAAGGAACTGGATTCAGAAAGACATTTTCTGTCAGTAAGCTTTTGCAAAAAAATCTGCTTTCACATGGAGGTAGGAGTATGGCTTCATAAAAACAAACCTCTCTACAGTCTTTCCCCCAAAAAAGCTCCAGAGACGAAGGCATCCCAAGAGGGAGAGGTATTCTGTTAGTATCCAATATAGAGAAGGGAAGATAAAATGAACAGGACCGTATTTATTTTACATTTATTATTGAATTCTGCATGAGATGCATTTCCGTTAAAGGTAAGTGCATTGTACAGTACAGAAAAGTTTATGATTGTACAGAAGTCTAGTTATAACTACACTTATCTGTACCCAGAGTGAATGGCCATTGTTAAACGAAATAACAGCTTCCAGCATCAAGATGCAAAGTTAATATGCCTAGAAAATTAAGGTAGGCAGGAGATTTTGGTGTTGGCCACCAAAGAAACAGTCAAAGAGTACGGAGTAAGGGACGCACCTGCGAGAAACTTCCACACCACTGACCTCGGTTCCTGGCAGACGGATGGGCTGGAGCAGACCGGCCTCTCAGGCTCTTCTTCCTTCAGCTGCTTGTCCCATCTGCCCTCCCCTCCTCCTTTTCCATTTGATTACAGAAGCACCTTTTCCAGTCTTTAATCCCTGCAGGTTGGTGTAGCAAAATTTAGTTCATCTTCCTTGCTAAGAAGCCTTCAGATGGTTTCAATCTTAACATTAGCATAACTCTGTGCTAAAAATGTTTTTTCCAGCTTATACTGGCTACAAAATCATATTTAACATCATTATTAGTAAACCCAGTTCCTCAAGGGTGTGCATCACATAGTCTAATATTTGGATAACTATATATTCTTTGTAGTATCACTGGAAAGGGAGCCTCAGAAGAACAGTCCATAAAGGTGTGTTCTGGAGGAGAAGCAGAGATTTACACAAAATGTTCCCTTTCTTTTAGAATGTAGAACTGATATCATGGGTTTGCACAATTACTTAATTTAAATATGCTGGGTTTCAACCACAGTTTATCAAATACTAATCTAAAAACCTAGACACTTCAGAAATATAATACAAACCAAACATCACAAAAGTGATCACTTAATACTTTAACTACAGATACTTCGTATGCAGTGACTATGATGAATAACTGGTAATGAGAAAGTGCAAACTGCTGATTATCCCATTAGCAGCTCTTCAGCAGCTAATAAAGAGATACAGCTTCTCTGATGACAACCACTGCGGCAAATCACTGCCAGTTCAGGGGAGCTCTCTGCTGGCGAGCTGCCAGCAACCTCCGTACATACAACTTCACCGTCATCGTAGCTTAGAACTATTTCTGATTCCAATGGCGGGGGGGGGGTCATCTATTTTCAAAAAAAGAGGTTAAAATTATCACTGCTTGTACTCTCCTCCCATTCAGGTTGGTTTTCCAGAAGAGGAAATTTCTATATACTCTGAATTAATTTTGGTTTGAGTAGCAAAGAATCAGGCCTCAGGGCACCCACCAGGAAACATCTCTTCTCCCCACTAGCGTAGGTTACCTTCAGCTGTTAATTTCAGTGGGTTCCCTGAAATTCCTAAATTGTTCAAAAGAAACTTTAGAGGGTACAGATTTTGTATCTGGGATAGATCTTGGATAGTGCCCAATGTTTGTCAGGTTGGAGGAAGGGAGGATTGCATCCTGTAATTGCTCATGGGGCTTGAAAATTTCTCAGAATAACTTTTTCACATTTTTCTATCAACAGTTGCCTTCTCCTTAAAGACAGCTAAAGTAGGTAACTGAAGTTTGACAGAGAAAACAGTACAAATCAAAAATTGTTTCCTCTAATTTCACAAGCCTTAAAAATAAAAGGTCTTTTAAAGACTTACAGTATTCTTATAACACACAGACATTTCCAAACTGGCACCAACTGGCTAGTGCCAACTAACTTCCCCACTACACAGTACTGCACGGATATACCAGCTAAGACGGATTTTGCACAGACCTATCTCGGGAGCTTTTGAGAACAAAGACCCTTGAGCTCCCCAGTTCCAAGTCCAGCAATTACATGGCCAGTAAAAGGACATATTCACTAAGTCTCTCCCTCACCACCATAAATCTATAAAATTCTGTACTAATACCTAAAGGCTGGCGTTACAAAGCCAAAGGAGAAATTCAAAGATCAAAATCCCTTCAGGAAAACCTAACCTGATGTGTTCCTTCACCAACAGGATATATTTCTGGTTTTACCTCTAACCCTGTGCTTTGCCATCATAATTAAACAACACTGTGGCTTGTCTTGCACAAAGTGTCTTTTTCTTTGCCATTTCTTCAAGCTGACATAAAATATCATTCAGCATCAAGATTTGGAAAATACTTCATCTAGTTAAATTCCAGTTTATATTGCCACCTAGTAAAATATAAAAATAGAAGAATGATTAGAGCTTGGAGTTGTACTGATCCTTACTCCATTACTGTAGCTACCTTTCTGCTAGGTCCTCTCTTAGGATTTCTTCATAGGGTTTTCTCTTCCCGCATTCTTGCAAGTATACCTTCACTATGTGTGACTGCATTTATCCACTATCCCCCGTTTGTTACCCAGTGTTTCTTTCTTGATTTATACTCCAGTTAAGTAGCTAGCCATGCCACAACGAAGCACTGCTCGCTCCTCTATTTGCAGGTGCCAAAAGGTAGGTACAAGTGGTACTCACAGACAAGGATAGGACTGAAAAATTGGCCTAAGATGTATTAGAAGTTAATAAAGTTAACTTCTACATCAATGGCACGTATAAGAAAACTTATCAACAGGTAATAAGTGATTATTTCATACTCATAAGAACTACAGTTGTCAGAAAGGTTGATTACTGGAAACTGTAGCACTATTTGTGCTTCAAATGATGCCTTAATACATGCTCTCCATAATTTCAGCATTAAAATGAAATGCCAGACCTTATTACACCTTTCCCAGTTCTTGCTCTTTTATATATCAAATATGCAAACAAAATGCAGGGACCTTTAATTTATTTTTCTCTTGACAAAACATTTGATTCATTTTCTATACTGGAAGTTTAAAATTACTTTTCAAATTATAAAGAACCACTGATTTGGAGATCATGAAGAGTCTGTCATTCTATGAGTCAAAGTGATACAGCAACAGTCAAGCCCTTGTGGGTTTGTATGATTGCTAATAAGACAAATCAAATATTTTTTCATCCTTTCCATTGCTTCTCCTGTCTTACTAAGTGACTGTAAAATGTTCTGTTTCTTCTATCTATTGCTTTATTTTTTGCTGTCATTCTCTGCCAAAAATAGAATTCCTCTTCCAGTCTGGAAGCCAGTCTGTTCTTCATATATTAAAGAGCCTTGTGCCAAAAGTCTTTCCTCATAGGCCAGCTTTTACTTGCAAGGCACATGCTCCTTTACTTGCTCCTGCATATGGCTGTCACTGTGATAGAATCTAAAAAAACAGGTTACAGAATAAAGTTAAGGGGTTTTAGGCAGGTGACGAAGAAGATTAAATCAGAACCACAATAAGACCGTAGCTAGAACAAGAGTCCCTGTGACCCCGCGCTGCCCAACACACCTGCCTCCTTCTCCTCCTCCTCCTCCTCCTCCTCCTCCTCCTTTCCCACCACGGTGGCCATCAACGCTCACTCCCGGCAGCCACACGCGGCCACGAGGCAGACGCTGCCGTGGGTGAGCCGCTGCAGAGCTGTGCAGCAGCTAGAAATTTCAGTCCGTGGTTTCCTACGCCTTTTCCCACACGGGCCGAGGTGGGAAGCCTGCCCCGCGGCATCGGCCCTGGCGAGGCGTGCGCAGGGCGGCCGGCAAGGTGCAGGACGCTCCTCCCAGCGAACCTTGGGGCTGCAGCGGGCCCTGCAGACTGCAATTAGCAATTAATCTGGATTAAATTAAATCCAGGTAATGCTTGAACGGCTGCTAATCCTGCAAAATACGTCATGTGAGCGTTAGCACCAGTATTCCGGTTTTACAGCTATCCCCGGAATGCTGTCGAGCTACGGTGCGCTCTCTGAGGTGGGCTGGAAGAAGCTGCCCAACAGAAGCCCCAACAGCACCTTCTGCGGCAGCTGGGATTTTCCACATTCATTTACCATGCAAATTCCTGGCAGATGTAACAGACCTCACTCGACTCATCAACACAGCAGTGTCACAGGCTGAGCTGCTGTAACTACAGATCTTGGCATCCTGCATAAAGCCTTGACAATTAATTCCTTCCAGAACCGTGCTGATGCAGGAGGCCATGAATCCGCGCTGCAAGAAGGTTAGGTGGTTACCGTTGGCTGTCAGCACAGACCATGACCACTGCATCGTGATTTGATTCTTGTTACCTCTTGTCACATGCCACCACCTTCCACAGCTTTTTCCTTTCCATATCCAGTCAGTCCGCAAGAGCCTTTTCACACTTTGCCTACCAACCCCATTTTAGCAGAAGGATGGGAAAAATTCAATGTCCTCTTATGGCCTTGTGTGGTTTGGGC
This sequence comes from Buteo buteo, assembly GCF_964188355.1. NCBI lineage: Eukaryota > Metazoa > Chordata > Aves > Accipitriformes > Accipitridae > Buteo > Buteo buteo. The sequence continues at coordinate 1,273,070 of NC_134185.1, forward strand.
TGGGATAGAGTGAATTTTCTTCCCAGTAGCTGGTGTGGGGCTGTGGTTTGGATTTGTGCTGGAAGCAGTGCTGATAACCCAGGGACGTTTTGGTTCCCGCTGAGCAGTGCTTGGCCAGAGCCAAGGGCTGTTCTGCTTCTCCCCCCACCCCACCAGCGAGGAGGCTGGGGGGGCACAAGGAGTCGGGGGGGGACACAGCCGGGACAGCTGACCCCGACTGACCCCAGGGACATCCCACACCAGAGGACGTCATGCTCGGCAATTACATCTGGGGGAAGAAGAAGGAAGGGGGGACGTTGGGAGTGATGGCGTTTGTCTTCCCAAGGGAGCGTTGGGCGTGCTGGAGCCCTGCTGTCCTGGAGATGGCTGAACTCCTGCCTGCCCGTGGGAAGGGGGGAGTGAATTCCTGTTCAGACTGGACGTGAGGAAGCATTTCTTTACCGAGAGGGTGGTCAGACACTGGAACAGGCTTCCTAGAGAGACGGTCGATGCCCCAAGCCTGTCAGTGTTCAAGGGGCATTTGGACAATGCCCTTAATGACATGCTTTAACTTTTGGTCAGCCCTGAGGTAGTCAGGTAGTTGGACTAGATGATTGTTGTCGGTCTCCTCCAATTGAAATAGTCCTATTCTATTCTGTTTTGCTCTGTTCTGTTCTATTCTATTCTAAATCAGGCCAACAGCTGCTGTTGCTAATGGAATAGGTGACAAAGGTGCTTAATCTTCCATGTTGAAGTTGTTCCACTTGATGTAAACTGATTACAAAACTATTGGGTCAGGTAAAGGGAAGAAATATAAGTTTAATTCTATATGTCACTAGGAAGACACTCTTCTAGACAGAGGGAGCACCGAGTTTTATCTCTGCCTTGGTAAAAATTAAGTATTTTATGTTGAAGTTGTTGTCTAGCTAGCTTTTCTGCCAGGCAGGTTTTGAATTCTATTAGGATAGAATAGATGGTTTTGGTCCTGTCCCTTTGGATAATATTCTTTCAGTCCAAGGGGATTACACTATGATCTCAGTTACATCAGCAGGAACCCAGCAATTTCTATAGGATGTTGCTGAAATGATTGGAATGACTAAGCCAATCATAAGAATAGAGAGACAAACAGATCACAGCTGTGAAAATGCAAGCCTAGTTACATGAGTTCAACCATATTTAACCTCAAAAATCTAGTTTTTTCTAGGAGTCGCTGAAATCAGATGGTTCTGATTCACTTACAGAGAATCAATGGTATCAAACAAAGGTCATGTTTTCCTGAATTCCCATAAGCAACAGTGTAAAGACATATTATTAACAGCACTCAAGAATATTATGACAAGTGTCACAATAGCTTTTGCATTTTCTTGGAGCCCCTGGGCAAGACGATTTAAGAATTCTCACTTTCATTTAAAAAATACATTTCTATCTCCTGTTTTCAAGGAAACCTTGAAAACAAGCCAGTGCCAGAGAAACAGTTTCTTTGAGAGTCTGGTGGGGTTTTTTGCTTTGGTTTTTCTTCTCAAACCCTGTGCTAAACCAGCCTTAATTAGTAAATAAAAGTTTGTATGCTGCATAAGAAATCACTTATAACTTTTATTTTGTGGTGTCCAGATTCAGTCATGCGGAGTTTGCCACTGGTATTAATGGGTCTGCCTCACTGATTTCAGTGGTTCAGCAGACACTTTTTAGTCCACTCCGACCTGATCGGCGCTGGTCCGGGCTAGGTAGCGCAGACCTAACTACTCACTGCACCATTGCTTTAGCTGCTTTGGTACCCAGACACCTGAGTTTCCCTTCAAGAGAAGGAAGATCAAAGCGAGGATGACGTACAGCCCCTTCTTGTCCTGACACGGAGTCAGGACACAGCCAGGAGCACACCCAGGAACGAGGACTATGAGCAGTCTGCAGGACGTTCTTTTCCCACAGTTGGATATACCCCACAAGGAGCATTTTTAGCCTCCTACAGATTAGATAAGGAGGGAGGAGTATTAATCTATCTAACAAGATGACTTAGGTGGAAGAGGGGAAAAATAAAACCATACTGAATTGGGAATCTATTGAGTGTTACACTCTTCAACTGCAAGTGAAGCTTTCTGGCCCAAACCAATCAATGTGATGGCGACCGAGAAGAAGACATGCTCTGTGCTGTATGTGGAAAGAATCCCTTCTCTTAGATTTTAGAGTCTGGCACAACAGCCAACTCTGCTGTACCATGGTCAGCTAAACTATGGAACGATAAGAGTATGTTAAGCAAAACGTAAACCCCAGTCAAGTTGGCTGGTTTTGCAATAAAAATGCTAATTCTTTCTGTGTGAAGGAAAAAGCTACTTACAATGCATATTAGTGGGATCCACAAATGATAAAATAAAAAGGTCATAGCGGACTCAAAACCCCTTTCATCTAGTGACTTGTATGTGTAGACAGCACTGCACCGCTTTTATCTGCTAGCTGTGTAATGACTGAATTTTGGATTCTTGTAAGTCCTGTCCCCAGTCATTTGAATATTGTGCTTTTTCATCCATCTTCATGTTTCTATAAAGAGGCTTTCAAAAGACCAAAAGAATATCACAGTAATGTCGAACTACCACATAAAGCAACAAGCCAGTTAAAAGCTCTCATCCTCGTAGATACAAGGATAAACAGTAACCTTTATGTTTTCAAGGCTGAGCTCAAGGAATTAACTGCGTGGGTTTGATACCTTTAATGAAAGTTGTGTGACTAAAACATTATTCAGCTCTCTACAATCACCACACATGAGCCCAGGGAGGGAAAGAGCAAGAGGTTTTGTGAAGAGATGACTTTCTAGTTAATTGAAATATGCATCCACAGTCACAATGTTTATCCTTTTTTTTAATCATAACTATGTTTGGGATGTTTTTTAATCAGGAATCCTTACTGTAATTTTAGAAAGAAGTTCCAAAAAAACTCCCTAAGTGATGTAGACCTTCAGCCTCACCCAAACCTCTATGATTGAATGAGCTTGCTTGATTACATGGAGAAAAGGTGAAGAATTATTAGCCCATTTACACAAGTGAAAAGACAAAGGCACTGCCCTGTAAAGCACTGTATCAAATAGCTCAGCTTATATCAAGTCCACAGTTTTCATACTGATTATCCACAAATGGCCTCAGAAACAGAGCATCTGAATGTAGGACTCCATAATGTCTTTCTTCAAGGTAGGGACCTAATCTCTCTTTGCCTTCACACAACTTTAAAATCACTTTTCCTCTTATGGAAAAGATTCTTTAAAACACATTTCTGACCATGTTCAGCCAGTGCTGAGATGCAATACCTGAAGTTACAGCAAAGCAGAAGAGGTAAATCGCTGCAAATCACAATACACACTCTCAAAATCTGAGTTGACCCTGCTGGTGTAAATGACAGTGGCACAAAGCGCCCACAGAGGTGTACACCACCGAGTGGGCATGGGCATGGCTAAGTCTGCAGCAATGCAGGTAGAAGGAGGATCATTAATGAGGATGCAAGAGAGCTGCTACTCTGATAGTCTTTCTTTGAGTCTTTTTTCCTTTGTTTCTTCTCGGCGGGCAGAGTATCTACTAAATTCTGCTGTCTCCTCCTCCTCCAGTGGCATTTGTAAAGGTTCTCAGGTGATAGATGAATCTGACTGAAGCCAGGAGAGCTGCATGAAGCTAAACCTAAGAGATTGTTAGTCAAACATTTTCTGTATTGTATACATTTTAAAAACTTGAAATAGTTCAAAACATATTGATGAAAAAAGACCAGAATAGAAGTGAATCTTGCAGGAATGAGACCCTTTCAGTCATTCCATGGAAATCTCTGGCACAACAGCCTTCAGATAATTAGGCAGAAGGGATAAAAAGCATACTAAATTCCTAACTTTTCAACCCCAGCTGGTAATGTTAAATGAACGGAGAACAGTTGTCATGTTCTCTATTTACATTAGGTGGCACCATCCTCACAGATTTATGGTTTATGTCAAAAAGCTGTAAAACATTCATTCTGAAATCGAGTATGAAATACCTTGGTACAGTAGGTACTTGATTTGCAACCAATAGAAACATCTTTTACATTATTTAGACAAGAAAGAGAACTTAGTTTCAGCATAAAAAAATCTCCATTACTGAAGAAAAGCTGCAAGGACTAGCTAGGAGGAAAGTAGAAATGCCAAGGGATTTACTAGTAAACCTTGCTCTGTAATAGGCTTATTATTAAACCTGCAATGCACTCTCCACCTCTAAACAGTCCTGTTCCCAGAAAAATAATAGCTAAAACCCACTTACGATTCAACTTATTTAGCTGGGTTGTGATAATTTGCCAGGACCCTTACATTCTTCAGTTAATAACGGAGGAATTTCTCAGAAAAGTTGACTGAGGTTGCCAATTCCATTTTGTATCATTCATCATTATTTCAGTGTGGTTCTCCCCATGTTTAAATGAAATCAGAACTTTTTAAACACTTTTAGAGAAGGAATGAAGGAGGGGGTAAGTGGCAACAGCAACCAACATTCATTTCAATTAAGATCAGCCTCTTCTCAGATCACCTATATGTCAGGCAAGGCATGGACTTTTAGGCATGGATATTCAGTATCTCTAGGCGGTACCCCAAAACTAATGAAGAAAAGAAAACTTTCTATATCTTAAACACATTTCTGCAAAATGTTTTCACTCTGAGGTACTTCAATACTTTGGTAACAGCGTTCTAGCTGGCTGTAGTCCTAACTATTTCCATGCCATTAGTCTGCCATCACAGCTGAAAAATCTCATTAGAAAGAAATTCTTACAAGACTCATGACACTAGTGTTGCTAGTCCCAAGGAGTACTCTCGGAAGAGCTGTACTTGAAAGCTTAGGGTTTAGTTTTGCCAAACTTGGAAAAATAAATACAGTTAAACAGATAGGAACAGATGAATGGGAACTAGCATCTCTAAGTATTTCAGGAAATCAGAAGAGATGTGACTTTCTATTTAATTGCTCCATCTCTAGTTTAACACCATAGGAGCTCGTGCAATCAGTTTAAATAACTTCACTTTCATGGCCTAAGGAGTTACCTAAGGAGTTAGGGTCAAATTCGTAAAGGCAAATAGATGCTGTTTGAAATATTCACCTACACAATTTATTGCTCTTATTGCTGATGATCCTCTGATACCAAATTTCACCCCAGTGCAAACTCATCAATTTATCAGTGCTCACAGAGACAGGTGACCCAAACAGCCTGTGACTTAAATGAGAGTTAGATAACAGAGGGATTTTTTTAAAATCTCCCAAGGACCCAATATGCAATTTTAGATACCAGGTAAAACCAGACTCTGAATCCCATTACAACTGGTGCTAGTGGAAGGGCTTTTCATAAGCTTTAAGATTTGATCCAGTAATGTTAAATGTCGTTCCACTCTGTTTATGTCCAGATAAAAAAGCTATGATAATTTGAAGTTATGATTCAAGGTAGGTGATTCAGGTAAAAAGCATGTTAAGATATGGAAGGCCCTAAAAACCTAGCCTTAACTGTGTCTTGGGATGACATCATGCAATGGCCATGCAATTATTATTAAATGCATCATAGTATTTCAGTCCCAGGTGAGACTGGTCTGATGACAAGACACACTTACGCTGTTTTTTTGCTCATATTGCTACTTCAGAGCTGAATTAGGATGACTGATCTATTTATTAAGAAAAACCCAAACTTGTCTCAAATCACAGCAACAAAAGTTTTACTGTTCCTCTCAAGGAAACTGCATTGGTATCAACATTAAAGAGTTTTCAAAAAACTGCAGCAAAAGCTTGCTGAAAATACTTTTAAACAGTGAGGGTTACTGGGTCGCTCTGAAGTGCCTGTCTGAGTTCCTTCCTACCACCTGTAAGGGTCTTTACGGAGCAGATCTAATGGGGTTTTCAGCACCTAACAGGTCAATTGGAGAATGGAAACACGTAGCTACCTAATATATGGCGTTTATAAAAGTGACACGTAATCTGGATAAGTTTTCAGTAAAGCAAAGCACAGTAGTCCTGGAAAGCAGATTTACTCCCACAAACCTCTGCATATCTTTCTTACATACTTTCCCAGGTAATAATACTGTCTATACCTCGAAGGGGGAGGAAAGAATCAGAAGCTTTTTCTCTAGTGTACTGTTACTGGGATTGTATCTGCAACTGTAGAAAAGAGGTTTGGCTATAAAAACCAACCATCTGAGTTAATATGTACAGTAGCACATACTGCAGCTGAGAATATAGGGATTGTTTTTCATCATGGTGCTGCAATTTTGCCCATTTACTTGTGTCAGGTAATATCAGCGGATTCCACAAATGTCTTTTATCATTTGTCATACTTGAAGCAAACATCTGCAAGGTTGAACCACTGAATTAAATACTCATTACCTAGAATAGGAAAGGAACTGGACAGAGTGAATTTAAGTGTGCTGTCTCTGATGCCTTACAATAACCACACTTAGCTTTTCTACCCTATCCATTGAAATACCACTGGGCCAAGGCTACACAAATAGGTTTATGTATTATCACTACTGGTCTTTTAATCAAGCCTGTGAGGATGATTCATACCCTGATAGACCTCCAGGCAACGGTATGGAAACATCCACGCGCGCAGATGAGTGGACAGAGGGCCCATAATGGGATCCGTTTGGGAGGCCCTCTAACAGCGTGCTGGTGGCCCACGGCTCTTCTTTGCCAGCAGTGGGCTATTACAACACTGCCCACCACCAGTGAGCCTGGCGTGGGTTTGGTACGTGCCCATGTGCCAGGTGCCATTCCACTCAGCCATGCCTTGGCACAGTTCAGGGCTTAGCACAGGCCAGGCACCATTCCTAGTAAGTGGCTTAGATATGCCAGACCCGTTTGGGAAGGCACGAGAGATTAGACATGAAGGCACGAGTTGTGCAGTTCCAGTTAACCTCAGGATCCCAGAGCTGTTTTGGCCGTATTCCTATACTGGTTTACATTTAGGCTGACGGTCCAACAGGGCAAAAGGCGGTAGAGACGGTAGAGCACACAGGAGGCTATAAAATGTTCTAGCCTCCTATGGTGCTTCAGCCTCTCCGAATTGCTAGGAATTGCCTATGATCTGTGCCACGAGCCTCTGAAAGAATTCAGTTGCCAGACTGTGTCCTGCAACTTCTGCTCAGGAGGGACGACTGCTCGCAGAGGAACGTGGTGCTGCTCGCCACGCGCTGCCCCAGGACCTGCAGCTCCAAGGAGATACTCCTCGGGAGAGCTTTGGAGGGTGAACCTTCCCTCCTTACTGGTTCCAGGAGAGAAGGAATAGGGCAAAACTAGCGCCAATGATACTTCATTTCAGGGCAGCAATTGCTTTTATAAATTAGATAACTTTTTATAACTTGTTTCTTAGAAGCTAGGTAAAAATATTGTTACTAGTCATCATAATCATTGGTCACTACCTAGGTGGGCTGGGTTTATAACTATGAATTTTAGGTAGAAAACTCATCATATAACACTTCATACTTGCAGATAAACATCCTAACTTTTCCCTTTAGGTTTCCACAGGTATTTGTTTGAAACCGAAAGAAGAATCTCCAACATCTTGAGTTCCAACCTCCAGAGACAAATACTGTCTGGCAACTTTTCTGTTACTTCTTCTTTAAAAATTGCTCTGCTTTTCCTCTCGTAACCTCTCGCCACCATCTGTCTCTCCTTCCGCAATTCAAGGTACTACACTCCTTTCCTTGTTCTCCTAGTCCCAGCCTATATTCCCAGCATGTTTTTTCCAGTCTCTTTACCCAGTCATCCCTCTTCTCTTCTCCCAGGCTCATTTCTGACCTTAAAACACAGGGTCCCACCCTTTCCACAGTCAGTCTCCTGGAAATCTTTAGGCCCCGTTCTGCAACTGTGCTTTATTCTTCTTTTTCTTCCCCACGACCCCGTCTCACCTATCTCCTTTTCTGCACTTCTTTCTTTTCTCAGCTGAGCACTACTCTATGTTGCTTCCTCTTCTATGTACAGAAAGCCAGTATAGGGTTAGAAGCGGCCCAGGGCATGAAAAGTTTTTCTGAGTTCCCCAAAAGTCCTTGACTGAAGCATCTTTACTCTGTGGGGAAAGCACGCATAACACATCTGGTCAGCTAAGGGTAAAGTAACAAACACCTTAAAGAAACATAGAAGTTTGCAGTGATCCTTAGTTTCTGTAGGAGATCTCTAAAAAGGCTGAAGTAACAGCTTTCTCACAACTTGCCTGAACCTGTATGAATTCCTATTGACATAATTACTAAGACTTCGAAAAAATTGGGGAGAATTTTCACAGGTGTGATGGAAGGCTTATTTTTGACAGGAGAGCTATCCCTCTGCCAAATTTAAAATCCCTGCTTCAAAGCAGGGTGGTGCTGGAGAATTTTACAGAAAAGACCTGGAAGTATTAACATGAGCAAAGTGGCACTTTGTTCCTAGGCTCATTCACTGAAGGAGCTGAATTATTTGGCTGAAATATTACAGAATTCAGCCAGAGGCACAGACAGGGTATGAAAAGTTTTGGCTTAAACTCAGTGCTTCAAAAAGGTATAAACAACTAAGGCCAGCGTTGTATAATGGGAATGGAGGCTGTCTTCACTGGTGCCTGCAGTGGTGCATAATAAGTGGTGCTGCTCACACAGACACACGGAGTTCTGACCCTGCTTCTTCTCTTTCCATGATTGCAGCAGGGAAAAGGATCTTTCAGTAGAAATACCAGAACAGTTTGAAAGGTCATTAATGACCCATTCTATATAATATTCATTTATTCCCTACCTAGCATTCCACTCATTTAGGAGCTCAAGAAGCAACCAGAAAATAAACATCATCTCAGGGTATTCCCAGGATTATTCTCCAGGACATCTCCAAAGCAGCCCGCAGTCCTCAGCCCGTGAGAGACAAGGAGGCATGTGAGGAGCGAGAGGTACGGATCAGTCCCTCCTGCATGCCAGCTGAAGTTACAAGATGTACGTGCCACAATGACTCAGCAGCAACAAACCTGCAATTTCCTGCAGCCTTCGGGCATTTGACATCAGAATGACTCAGCATCCACACGGAGAGTCAAGGATGCCTTTGCACAGCTGCACCAGAGCATCTCTAAAAGAATTTAGGAGAAACAATGGTAGCTTTCAAGGTCTCCGTCTTTTTGTAACATTTTTAGTCATTGCAGTAACCTTCCTGTGATTGTTTCTACAGTGAGACACTGCTGCAGGGGGCTGGGTGTGCCTCCACCCCTCTCACCAAGCAGGATTGCACCTCCTTCTCTGAGAAGTTCTTATCGCACCATCTTTTCCACCAAATCTTTGATATGTGGCAATACTAACATAAGTAAACACACAAATATTGTAAGGTAGGAGTCATCACTGAATTCTGGTGAAAAGGAGCTGAGCCAGGTCTTACAGGCTTGGGCATTTTTCGTGCCCAAGAAGGAGAGGCAGCTCACACTCCGGCCAGTGAACCGCCTGCCCCAGCACCCGACCCACCCCGCGAGCTGAGGACCTCCAGCTCCGGGTGAGGAGTAGGGATGGAAAACACGCGCTACACCGAGCAAGGTCCCTTCTGCGGCCGTGCTTTGAGAGGAGGGCACGGCTACCCAGCCTCAGTCAAGGAGTCCCATGCAGAGCACAACTTCACTCCCCAGAAGAATCGCTGTGTTTCTCCTTCATGAGGGCATCTAAGCACTAGCGCATGGACTTCTATGCCCACAGAGAACAACAGACTCCTGTTGTCCAAAAGTCAGGTCTGTCAAGCTTCAACATCGGGGATGTGAAAAACAACTGAGGGTTCAAATCTCATGGTGGGGATTCTTACACCATCATGTAGCGCAAGCTGTTTCAGTCATCTTTTCAAGCAAACAGCTAAGGAATTAACTTCCAAACCAATATGCAAAAAGAATATTACTTAGCTTGCAAGCTCTTTTGCTGTCATTTACTTTTTTAAGTGCTGCCGCTCCTAAGCAAGCTCCGCTTGTGCTGTCAGCACCACAGATATTGGCCAGCTTCAGTCCAGATGCTGAGAGTCGCTTTAGCAGCCGCTCTCGGAGCCAATTCAGTTGTTTTAGCCTGCTCGACTCAAAAAGCACAGGCGAGTGCTTGAATACGTTCGCTTGGCACCACACTACCTTACCACAGCCGTGCGACTGTGGGACCGCAGCTGGTGGGTGACCATCCGGCGCGGAATGCAGGCGGAGGAGCTGAGGTCTGACGCTGGAAGTTAGGAAACGTCAGATAAATTATTTCCTGGCAACCTTTATTCTGTTCCCTCATGCAATTACAATTCAATACGGTCTTTAATTATGTAATCACGTTCTATTCTTCCCCTTTTTCGCCTCTTACATTTCACGCAGAAAATGGATTCCCATGGTAGCTAAATTAAGGTTTCAGAGGCAACTCTAGGTGTAGTGATGCCTCGCTTCTGTGCAGCTTGACCCTTCATCCTAAATTATATTTCTGGCAAAGTCAGGTGAATTTTGAGTGTCCTTTACCACAGCTTTGCAAGTGGTTAGCAGAGGCAGTCTTTGCTTTTCATGCATCACAAGCTTGAACTCCAACATGCATTGCCTTGTGAAAAGTTTCAGTGTTTGGTTGGTTTGTTTCCAGAAGAAAATTGCTTCTACTAAACACTAAAATGTGATCATTTTTCATGTGAGATGTTGCATTTTCACTGGAAATCGTGAAAGAAAATGGGATACGAGCAATTGAGCTGCAGTTCCCACAAGGCATGAAAGTAGCACTCCACATTGAAAAAACATAGTTTTAAACATGAAAGCTTGAGGTTGAAAATTGATGAGGTCAGGCTCAGACCTTCAGCATCCAATTTTTCACCAAAAAGCCAATATTTGCTTTGAGGGAAGAAAGTCAAGCCTCCTCCTAATTCTGATTCCAAGTAGCAGCCAGCACTGTTTGAAAATGTTACTAGGCAATGGCAGGACAGCAGAGAACAAATGAAACCAAATTCTTTCCTCAATGTACTTTAACTTGCATTTGGATTTTAAGAGAAGAAACTGTTTCTAGTTTTGTTTACCTCGCCTGCTTCAGCTCTTTTGTGTATAGTTCTAATGAAGTCCCGGGGGCAGGACGAACCCCCTCGAAGAACACGGTGTTTCTGTCCCTGCCAGTCAGTTGCTCCAAGGACTGAAAACACAGCATTATGTTTTCTTGTTGGCAATCTGAGAAGCTTTGATATCTGCTGCTTATGTTTAATGCCTGTTTAAAAGCATCTTTTCCACCACACCACTGACGAGTCCCGAAAGCTTTTCGCATTGTTCTGAAGGGGTTTGTTTATTCTGTTTTACTCTATGGGTAGCTAATACGGTCTCGATCTCAGGTTTGCTCTTTATTGAACTAGGTGACTCATCTGTCATGGCTACATCTGTTCCGGTCTGTCCATTTCTTCAGCCTGTTTTTCTGGGTTTGCCTGCAGTTTGTTCTTGGCTGCCTTCAGGCAGATGTTCTTCATTTCAGCTCCTCTTTTCAGTCTCGTAACTAAGCCTAAAGTGAGAACATAAAAGAAACCAAATACTCCAGGAACGTGATGACAAACAAAGCTTTCTTAGAGGTGAACCTATTTAATCAGTCAAGGAGATTCGATGCTACCATGGAACACAGGAAATGCTTGAGACTTACAAAGTTTTATTATGATAAAAACTTTAGGCTGATGGGGTTTTGTATTAAGTTCTTTTATGAATATTTAGGAAAACAGATTTTTCACTGTACAGACTTTGTTATGGCTTGCACCAGACATCCTGTGCCTGGAGCTAATAAATAGCTGCAATATCAAAATTTAAAAGGCAATGCTGTGGATTCCTATGGGAGTCCTCCTTTCCAAAAGCCCTTCATGCTACTGAAATGCCTTTACCCCACTAAAATCAGTTTCATCAGAAGTGGCTTGATGCAGATTGCCTATACTATCTCATTGCTGTATTAGTTTATGGGACAGGGAACCCACAGCACGCAAGAGGCACCTCTAAATAATCTGTTCAAGAAATGACAATTAGCAATTGGTTTTGCTTATCTGAATCAAATCCACTTCTGTGCATTGAATATGGCTCTTTCAGAGAACCTCTGTTGCTTTGTGGAAACACTTTTTGAGAAAAGCATTCTCTTTTTATGGTGCAGTTACAAGGGGTTTTTTATCATGGCTCTCATTTTTATTATTATGAAAATAAACATTTGCATGAAAACAGGATTTTTATTCTTTGAGAATTATTCATAAGACCACCATTTTTTTTGCATTCATTTAATAATTTTCATCTTTGAAGAGCAATAAAACATGTTAGTTACTACTAACTAGTTATTATCTACCATAATACTACAGCAAAAATGAATTCTATTTCCATGAACATCATAAAGGTGTATGAGACATTGCAGTAGACTGTCATGAAGAATACTATTTTCACATACATGTTTATGATAATTTACACGGGAGATAAATGGGTGCCAGGAGTAGAGCTTTCACACAACTGTTTCTAATAAAAATGAGGGGAAAACAGCACAGCACAGAAACTTACTGACCTTTGCTGCTTTCAGACTCCTGTTGCTTCCTGCAGTCCTGCTTTAGAGTCTTAATGTCATCTGTAAGTGAATCCAGGATGCAGGCATATGACTACTGCTTGTAGAAGATACTAAAGAAAAAAACCAAACCAATACATTTTATTTGACTAGCATACTTGTTCTCATTTTCTTGCACAAGTTGGTGTAGCCATTGCAAAACTGCCACAAAGAAAGAAGCATTGTTAGAAATTAATTTTCTATGAGAATAAAACATATTGCTAGTTTTTAGTGATCAGAATAACATTATGAAAATGCCTACATCTTTGATGTTTTTGTGCCTAACGAAGCTTCAGACACTTAACATTAATTTACAGCGGCATAATACTGCAATCAAAGCTACTGTCCTTTTAATCTTCACTTTCTCATAATGAAGTTCTTGAACTCAGTTTTTTAATTTTCAAGTCCAGTCTTTTCTTTTTATCAATACAGACTGACTGCTGCCAAAGATGTGAGGGGAAGTACAGGCCATTTCATATGTCCTCATTATGAAGTTTCCTATCACTCAACACAGGCATAATTTGATCACCTGGAAAAAAAAAAAAACCAACTAAACAACTTTAAACAGTTATTACTGCTGGAAATCCACATGAAAAATGGATGGTACGTCATAATGTGATGTTTTCTTTAAATTTCTCAGTACATTCTCTATGTTAGAGGTAAACATTTCATCAGCCATGCTCTTTCCTTTTTCTTTATTAAGGCAGGATTTCCATTTGAAGAAGGATTTCCACTTGATTTAAACGATCTTTTGGACTTTTCAAATGATCTCTCAAAAGCTTGCCAAACTCCATGTCCACAGTCTAGTTCCAGAGGTATCAAGGAGGATCTTCTAGTTAGTTCTTCTTCCCCAAAATGCTTCTGTGTGCTTGAAAAACTAAAATCCTTTCTGTATAAACCCCCTACTTCTTCATGTACTGGCCCTCTGAAATTTTGGAGCACTGAAATGTCTGTTCCTGAACGTTTTTATGGTCATGTAAATTAATCTTCTCAGCCTACCTCTGGCCAGGGTACCTCCTCTAGAAATTCTTCTGCTGTTGCTGGTTTGCAAAGGCAGTTCGCCTACCCAGTTTGCAACTCACGGCCAAGTCACCAAGCGGTGCTTTCCGGCTGTTTAAGCTGCGGGACACTTTCCAGTGAGCAGGTCCGAAGGCACACGCTGACCCTGCCTAAATCCTTGCCCAGCCGAAGCCTGGGAATGCCTCCGCTCCCCCCAGCCCCCAGCCGAAGGCAACCTGGGCGCCCGGCCCGGACCGCGGTCCCTCGGTGCCCCAGCAGCACCCAAGGCGGGCGGTGGGTCCTCCCACGGGGGGCTCCTGCTGCCTCCCTCAACACGGCGGAACCTTACACGGACTCGTGAAGGAGGAATGCTGGAAAAACGGCTTTTCACGGCAAACACGGTTGCTGCGAAATCTGGATGTTCCATAGAAAACTTATGTTTTAATGAGAAACACTGAAACGTGATGATTCACACTATCATGAACCTCAAAGTCTTCTTTGCTGCGTACTGAGCTCTAACTACGGCCTCAGGAGCCTTGTGCTCTAGAAGCTCTTACCCCCCTTTGCCTCCTAGAAAGCTTCCTGGCCAGACTCTATTATTTCCCATGATTTACTGGAGACACCCCTTACTAGAGTGAAGAACGGTATTTCTTTATCAGATCGCAGGCTTCATCTGACGAGTTTTTCCTTCTGTTCCTCTTTCCCCCCTTACTAGACCACATCCCAGAGATGGACGACTGGGGCACCGGGGGCTGACGTCCATTCAGCCTCTGCAGAGCCTTCAGGCACTGTTGGGACTTTCTGAGAGCCGTGAGTTGCAGCTCCCTGTACTTTCCCTATGGTGAATCCACCGCATCACCCGAGCACCCTGTCAGCTTTAGAGCACCTCAGCGCTGCCTTGCCAGAAAGACTGGATATAAAATAGAAAGCAGGCCACACATTTTCTTGTGCCTTCAGGCTACAGCACACCGTACAGCTCAGCCACCCATCTGGAAGTCCCCGGTCCACGGACAGGTAACGGCCACGCAGTTCCCCGTTAATGAGCCCAAGACCCAACAGCCACAGAAAGCCAGCAGAATATTTTGATGCGAGGTTGCGGGCCAGAGATGAAGAATACCGCTGATGGGCAGAGCCCACTTGCCAAAGATTTTTTTACCGCTTAGGAGGATTAACAGAGAGAACGGTGTTAAATTCAACTCCTTTCAGCGGTTAGTCAAACTAATCATTAATTCATTAATATCCACTTATCTTCTGGATGGGTGACTCGCATCCGTGGCTGAAGCGCCACATATTTCAGTCTGACTCATAACTCTTTAAGTTCGGAATTGTTCTGTCTCACATTGTTTTCAGCTATGCTGCTAGTCTTCGCTTACTCCCATTAATAGCTTTGCCATGGCCTCATGTCTGCCCCCAGCACCCTCCCAGTGTCTGTGGGCACAAGCCAACATTCGCTGTCTGAGGCAGGCTGGAAGATTTACTGCCTCATCCACAAAAGAGGAATCCTCGCTCCTCTGGAAAAGCCAGTCACAGCTTTATCACTCCTCGCTGCTGAGCATACGCTCCAGCTGATCTAAAAAAGCCTTGGAAGGTGCTTGAGAACTGGAGCTGCTGGCAAGGCAAAGAAGTGGCAGTCGCTCCCTGCCCCCTCCAAGAATTCACATTCTGCAAGGGGGATTTTCCTCTCATTTAAGCCTGAAAACATTCCTGAGAGGAACAGTTTGTCCTCAAGTTGGCATAATGTTGCACTAAACATTTGCCACTTACTGTTCTGCAAGCTGTTAAGCTTCCTGTGAAAGCAGTACAATACCACAGAAGCACTCTTTTGTAAACAGTCCTACATCATTTTATTGAAGTACTGTGGCAATTCGTATCTGGGTACAAAACAAGGGGAAGTTGCATCAGTATGTGGGCTGCAAATGGGGCAAGGGGAACTATTATCCTAAATTAACACAGAAAAACAAATTATATTCAACCAGGAAGCCTTTTACAAGGAACAGCATGTAGAATGAAACAAACACAACTCTAATGCTAAGCATAGGATATACAGACAGAAAGAGAGGAAGGGTGTGATTTGAGAGTAGTCCTGACATGCGATTGCAATGGGAAATAAGGAGAAAAACAATGAAAAGTTTCAGTAGGTTCTGGAAAAGGCACAGAAATAAAGGAGAAATGCACTTCTTACAAAGAATCTGGCCAAGATTCCAAGTGAGCAAGAAGTCCCTTCTTTCCTCACTGTACAAGGACACCAGCACCACACTGGGCAGAACGGAGCCCTTGTTTGGCTAAGGTCCTTGCTGTTCCCTTCCTTACTGAACTGTAGAGCTTATCTGCAGTCTTGAACCATAACTCGTATTTACTATGCACTTTACAAGCCCCCTACTGCTAACAATCTAATTACAACACAAGAATTAACAGATAAACGTAGATGAGCATCACTCAGTGGATCTCGGTGGTCCTTTCTAGTCTAGCATCCCCACGGAAACAGGAAAGCACCCTGAAACTGAATTGGTCACCCTAAGAGACATCAGCTGAAGAACAGCTGCACCCTAAGTGCCAATGACCGCACCCTAACTGCTGACATGGTTTTTGCAAGTTTCTGATTTTCTGAGCGGATCTCGGGAAACGTAGCAGAATGAGAGTCACGTACTTGTCTGTACCTCTGCAAAAAGTGATCAGGCTGAACCTGCTCCAGAGGTGGCAAGTAAGCAACCTGGAGGAATAAACCAGTCAAAGCACTACACTACTTTACAGAAGATTAAACACACCCAGAACTTCTCTCTGACACCGAAACCAGCCAGACCAGAATGTCCCATGCCTGCCCTGCTGACCACTCCTTCTCTCCAAAGCATGGGAGCTGCTTCCAAACTGCCTGGAGGGAATAGCCTCTGTTCTGTACCAACTCCCACGTAGTGCCCCAGAACTGCTGGGAGAAGTCCGAGCTGATCCAGCCCGACCAGGGACCACATTAATGACCCAGCACTGCAGATGACTGAGTTTGTTACTCTGGAAGATTTAGCGTAATAGACACCACCTGTGGCACTAACTTCAAGGCGGTCGTGAGCAAGAATTAACTGGAGGAGAATAACGGTGCTTTCAAGAACTTACAGCAAAAGCATATTAACCGGACTGCACATCTGTATGTACCAGAGGCAGAAAACAGATCAATACTCCAGAAAGGAAGCTCCTAAAGGAGCTGTTGTTCAGCAGAACACTGCTTGGAAGGGCAAACTCAGGGCTGTAAGCACACAAACTATTTTCTTTTGTCTGTTCCTCCTGCAAGGCAATGGGTTTGTTGAGTGCTGCAGAGGGGAAGGCTGACGAGGAAGACAAGCGCATCCCTATTTACAGACAGACAAGATTGCACCAAAAGTGCCTGACTTACATAAGCGATTTGTCCTGGCAATCCAGCCAGACCACAAATACCTTCCTGAGTGCTCAGGTGAAAAGTGGTTGCAAGTCACTGTTCTGAGAAAATGCTCTGAAACGCAGAGCCCAAGGCTGTGACTCCAACCAAAGACCTCTGCATACCAGCACTGGAGGCTGGTGAGTCATGGCATGCGTGAAACAGCAGCGTTTGAGAAGCCCTTCCTAACCAAGTCCAGTAAAATTTATTGTTCTGAATTTGCAGTTAACTCAGATTAAATTGACATAATAGGGAGCATCTGACTCGTAGCATTTTTGTAAGTGTGGATTTGAATCTCATTTATAAAATAAAGGCATTTTCTGCTTCTGAAACAACATCAGCGGGCATTACTTGTTTCTAAACGCAGTAATGCTGCATTTCACACAGTAAAGGAACCAGGCCCTAGTTTGTTAGCACTTGTTCTGTGTCGAGCTGAGAAACTAATCGATACCCTCAAATCCTGCCCCAAATGAACTTTTGTGCAAACTTGTGTCTTACAGCAACAGACCGAGTCACATCCTGCCTTAAGCCACAACTGGGTTCATGTTGCTGTAAGAGAGACCAGAGTTCGGCCCCCTCCCCCTTCCTTTTTTTCAGAAAAACACACCAGCTCCAATTCCGACCTCCCGGACGCTCCGATTAACCCAAACCCACTCGTCCTACGCCAAGGGACCTGCTCCGGGGGGGCAGCTGGCTGGGGCTGTGCTGCACAGCACGGGCAGGGGCAGGGGCAGGAATGAGAGCAGGAGCAAAAACAGGAGCAGGGAGAAGGGCAGGAGCGAGAGCAGGAGCAAAAACAGGAGCAAAAACAGGAGCAGGGGCAGGGACAGGGGCAGGAGTGGGAACAAGAATGGGAGTGGGAGCAGGGGTGGGAGTGGGAGTAGGAGCAGGGGCAGGAACAGGGGCATGGGCAGGAGCAGGGACAGGAGTAGGAGTAGGGACAGGAGAAGCAGCAGGGACAGGGACAGGGACAGGGGCATGAGCAGGGACAGGAGCAGGGACAGGGGCAGGGACAGAAGCAGGGACAGGAGTAGGAGTAGGGACAGGGGCATGAGCAGGGACAGGAGCAGGGACAGGGACAGAAGCAGGGACAGGGACAGGAGCAGGGACAGGAACAGGAGTAGGAGTAGGGACAGGGGCAGGAGCAGGGACAGGGACAGGGACAGGGGCAGGAGCAGGGACAGGAGCAGACGCAGACGCAGACGCAGACACAGGCACAGACTCGGCAGCCGGAGGCGGCGTCGCCAGGCAACGGCGTTGCCATGGTTACCGGCATCCCTCGGGGCGGCGGGTCCGCGATCGGCCCCTCGCCCCAAACGCCGCTCCGAGACCCCACGCGGGCGCAGGACGGAGCCCGTCAGCCCAGCGGGGCCTCTCGGCGGAGGCTGCCGAGCCCCACCGGCCGCGGCGGGCTCCGGGTGGGGGCTCCCAACGCTGGGGCTGCGGCGCGGGGGCACGGCCGCCCTTGGGGCAGGGCAAAGGGTCGTGAACGCTCCCTGGGGGAAATACCCGGGAGAAGCTTTAAAGGCCCCAGGAACAGCGGCGGAGTTCCTTTGCGTATACGTTTTCATATAAAGGGACTCTTCCTTCCCCAGAAGGACGGCGTTGGCGTTCGGCTGGTGCGAACGATTGTTTGTCGATTAATATCAAGGCTGGCAGCAACCAGGCGCCCACGCCGATGCTCTCACGCTGGTCATCTTGGACGTGCTGGAGATTCCCGAGAAGCAAGGGCGGCTCAGGGAGAGCAGCATCCATCCCCGCGGCCTGAACCAAGCCGCAGCAGCAGGGACAGGGCGGCCAGGGTCACCGGCACCTTCCCGCCAGCACTTGCAGGAACGCAATTGTGTGGAATACACTCGTGTGATTTTAACAAAGCCAGAAACCTCCAAAATCCTCTGCAGTCTGTGGCCGCTACACCCCCCGGCAAAATTCCCTCCCAGTTCCAAGCCCGGGAACCCATTCAACCCTACCCTTATGTGTCTCCTTGCACACATCGCCTGAGATACCAGCATTACCAGTCTCCTTCCTACCCCTTCTTTCACCTAATGCTAAAGAATTGAGTCAATAAAATCAGTCTGTAGTTAGCACAGCCGTTCACAGGAGCATGGATTTGCCCTTGCACAAGGGGTATACTCAAAGAAGTGATTAGCTCAGTCACTCCTTATAGGGGCTTGTAAACAAATTCTTGATTCCTGGGTGTTCGGGGGATGCTAATTAGAATTAGAGTTTACAGCAACTCCTTGCTTCATCAGAAGAAACTGTAAAAACATATCAGGGAGCTCAGCTGGTAATTAAAAAGTAATCTTTCCTATCATCTGTGGTACGTTGGCTACTTTAAATATGAATGTAAATCAATAAGCAAATGAAGTAATGATAATACGGATGCTATATATAACCTATCTTGCCTTGATTAAACCAGTTTACTTTGTTTACCATTGGAATGAGGCAGCCCCTGCAACCTACTTTAATCTACTTATTCACCTTCTTTATTAAAATCGTGCTTTTCAGCTGTGATCACTAAGGCAAATAATACACAGTGTGAGCAAAAAGCTTATGAAAATCTGTATAAACTATTTTGATCAGTCTTAACCAAAAGATGAATTGGGCTTCAAACAATGAGCCTTTTTTTTCTACGAAGCCTTTTAGGAAATCCCACTGCAAATATTCTTAAGCTTAAAGAGTAGTTACTGAGGCTACCATTTGCATGCTAGAAACATTAAATTTGATTTACTGTGCATTGCAGAAAAACAGAGGAGAAAGGAGAAAAAATTTGTCTGACTCAGTCATACATTTGCAATGCTGACACAGTCATAAACTGCACTTTGATCAAACTTGTGGTTGGGCTTCAGTGATGTTGGCTTCTTTGGACATAAGCATTTGGAAAGAGATGCATAATTGGACAGATTTTGCTTCGTGAAGACTAAATGTATATGCAGGTCTATACAGTTTCCTTGCAGACACTCTGACACATAGTTGCACGGTTAGCAGAGATTCTGATACAGTGACCAGGAAAAAGCTTTTTCTCAATCAGAATGTGAAGAAGGAACAAAGTGGTTTAAGCTCTAGCAGTGAGGCGTTTCTTTGTAAATGATGTATCACCAAAAAAGAAAAGTCTTAGACTAGATAATTAGAATTAATATATCTTATACTAAGGTGACAGCCATCTAGAAACAACCCAAAGAAAGAATGCAACAAGACACACTATAATGACTGCTTATTATCAAAACCTATTTGATTTAGAAGCTGGGCTGCAAATCTCATAACAAATTTATTTTCACATGACTGCCCAGACTTTCTGCTTTAGACTGGCTCAGAAATGCCTTGGCCTTTCTCACAGTGTTACTGCATTTCTGCTCCCAAACCCAGCCAAAAGCAGAGGCACATCAGACTGCAAAAAATGAAGGAATAAAATGTTTGCTAAGTAAAACAATTATCTTCCTGAACATCGAAGCTAATAAAGTTTGGTTTCCTATAAATTTGTGCCTTGTACTTGATTGACTTTGGCCAGATGTGAGCACTGGAAGCACTGCTTTTCACAAACTGTGCTGTCCGAATGGCGTTTTTCATTCCAGGCTCCAGGCTTGTTTTTCATGCACATTCTAATGGAGCATAAATTTCTACTGCAGGCTTTAATTAACAGACTTCCTGTCCTCTAACTGTTCATTTATTTGCATAAAACTTGGAGCTTAATTATTTTTGAGATCTCTACCATTTTGCCAAAAGTAGTAGAAAACAGACAGGACTTTCTGCTTATTAGGGAGGATTCAGAAAATCACCATATATGCAGAGTAACCTCAGTACATGCAATTGTATAAACCTCATTTCTCTTTGACAAGAAAAAAAAAAAAAAAATCTAAATAATAAAATTTAAAAAATGTGGATTCCAAGATTGGTTTGACTGCATTAAACTGAAGGTTGCTACATTAGCCTGGGTCTGCACTGTAAAAGATTCAGATCTGGATTTAAAATGTGAGGGTTCTTGGATCTTAGGACCTGGAGCTGCCCATAGGACTCTACTACATTTTTATTTAAATCTGGCTCTGACTTCTTTGTGCCATTATCACCTGGGAAGTTTCTGAAGACAGAGCCTTGGTTCAGATCCCCTGGTGACTGCTATTAATCTCTTCATATCTAAACAATCTCTTAAAGGACGGGAAGCTTCTTTCTCCCATTTTCTCTTCATTATTACCCTGTTCACTGAAGTGTTGGAGCTGGATCCGAATGCTAAGGAGGAGCACCTCTTAGCTTGCTAATGAGGACAAACACAACATGAGTGTTTTTGCAAAATCCTAACAACATTGACTAACTTCAGAAGAATTTTCTGAGGTGATAAAATCAGTTCTTTATACAAAGGGGTGCTGATTTTTCCCAGAGAAAAGTTTGTGTATGTGGTTCTTGTACAACACTGCAATATTTATCTTTGAATGCAGTGTTAGAGCGTACAGTTCATACAACGTGATCTAGTACAAGTGCTTTTACATTTCAAACAGCATTAAATGGATCATCTCTCACCATTACTGAGCTTGTGGCTGAGAAGAAAATAGATTTCTCCCCAACAGAATGCCTGCAATTGTCTGTTAGTTTTGATTTTTCTTAATAATTTATTTCACCACTTAATGTCCTTCAATTTAATAGGCCCGTATCTGCAATAAACTGCTTTTTTAACATCCATCTTCACAACTTTTTCCCCATGGGCTTCAATGAAGTCCAACAATATTACACATCATTTGTGTAATGACGGTTCATGGACAAATTCAAGGGGACTAGAGCCACAGTGGCCGAAATCCATCCCACTTACCTACAGTCTGGATTTTGGGGCTGGATGTGCCTGGGCCAGCAGTGACCTCTCCTGCTGCTGCCATTCCCTCGCCTGCGCCCACTGTTACAGCTGCTGGGCTGGAACAGGACCCTCGGGCCCTTGTCTGTACCCAGTTTGTCCACAGTTTGGTGCCTCAAAGTGCGCACTAGCCTGAGAGGGTAAACCAGAGGGCACGTACGCCTACAGCCTTTTTGAGATAGCATTTCTCATTCTGGTTCCTGTGCACTGCCCATTTAAGAGAGACGGGATAAAAAGCACAAACAGTATTGGGAACAGACATTTCCCCACTCCCTGTGAGTTTTTCTCTTCCTGGCTCCATGAATCTTCTGCAGTCTCTTCTGCGCTGTGGTCCACCTTCACCCGCCCCGTAGATGATGAGGTGCTCCCCAGACTCCGAGCCAAGGAAGGTGTGGTTTCAGCATCTTCCAGAACACGGGCGATGGCCAAGGTCTTGCATTTCCTGGGCAAGTGCTCTAATTCCCAGGCTGTTGAGCAAAGGTAGGTACTCCTTCAAAGGGAACTCAGGACCAGGGAACCCCAAGGGGATGTGCTCGCCTGCTGTGAGTCTCCCCATGCCAAAGATTCAGCCATTGAACAAAGTGTGGAGTTGGTGACCAGGCTGTGGTCAGTGTCCATCTTGCTGAAAATACTTTTCTAAATCTTTGGAAACCTCCACCTTTTCTTCAGAGGTCAAAAGCGACTCTGGCTCACAAAACACTGTGGAAAATTGCCAGAGATTTGCTCCTCGGTGAGAGGCCTGCAATAGCGGCAAAGTAACAACCACCCATCTAAGATATTTAGAAGCAGTAAGATGTGGTAACAAATCAATAGAGTGTTTTTTTCTGCCCATTGGAAAATATTCTATAACACAAATCAATCCTCAATTAGACTACAGAAAAAAAAACCCACCTGACAAAAAATGTGTCTGCTTTGTTAGGCTCATTTGAGATTGATTAGAGTATTGTAGCTTGGTTTTTGGGGAACATAATTTGTGTAGGTTGCTGACCTTGGCAGGAACGTGTATGGCATCTTGTAAGAGTGCCGTCTGACTTACTTAGCTCTGATGTGATCTTTTGTTTCAATGTGAAATGCCAAACAAAACCAGTAACTGACTCAAAGATAGACCCCTTACACCTGATATTTTTGCTAATTCACTGCATTTAGCTAACTTTCTGAAATTCTTTTTCTGTGTGTAATTCTCTTGGAGCTTCTAAAGTCACTAAAATAATACAACCTCATCATCACAAATACTATCTACCCATGGCAGCACATGGCATCTTTCACATCTGTAGGATCATACACTAAATTGTTGCATGGTATTTTCCATGAAAGTGTTAATGCAACTTAACTGAAGGAAGAACTTTTAAGAGATGATAAATCAGATTAAATTTTCATTGGTATTTCAGTGAAACTTATGGAAGATTTGATATCTGTCCTGATAGTTTATACTTTATAAACCTGAGTAGCACACAACAGAGACAAGCAAATAGTCCACTTTCGTATACAAAAGTGTATAACTGGTATGTATTTATACATATCAAAGATTCAGGTACACATAAGGAAAAAGGAGGTAAAAAAATGCCAGTTCTCCCAATCTAGCCACGTTCAGTTAGAAGACAGGCTCATAGATTTCACATCAGAGATAATATTGAGAAATCTGGAGGAGGAGCAATTGGCAGTTGAAATTTATTTTAATCAAATTGCAAGATAATTATTGTTCGATACTCCACTTTGATATAGCTTATTTTCTGCTTGGCACATCTGTTAAGCTGTGTTTCAGACCCGTTCTCAGAGAGAATCTGAACGCGCAGATTACTCATCACCACCTAATTTGCTAATGCCCACAATTGAGTACATTTGTACTCCACTATATTTGCACCACACCTGAAACAAACGTAATGGAGCTCAGGTCACAAAGTACACGAAAGCGAAAAGGTAGCATTAGAAAGCTAACAAATTAGGCAAGGGTGAACGTCTGTTTAGGTGGCCGAAAACATTGTCAGTCCCAGGTTGGTTGCTCCCGTCTGTCTGGCGATCCCAGATTTACTGCAGGCAAGGGTGTCTGGGCTGGTCCGCCCTCTTGTATCACCACTGTCACCGACTATCTCCTCCATCTTGCCTGAAAGTAGATTAGAAAAGGAATGCACAAGCCTTTTGGCAGCCAAGTCACAAACAACTAGGTGGTACCTTTGGGGCCCTTAATGGCTTCAGCTGAGACTGGTAGATTCAGAAAGCGTGTCTGCCCGTAGCCTGTTTGATGCCTTTTATTTAATTTACATTCCTCATCCAAGAGTCTGAGTTTTCCGCAGGCAAAAGATTTGTATTGGAATGTGTTTTGATTACCTTTCTGAGGTCAGTAAAGAAAATATTCTTTAGCTAAACAATCATCTCCCTTTGCTGCAAGCTTTCTAAAGATTTTCTTTTTGGTTTATTGAGGCAAATAGGAGCACACATGGTCATATTTATGGGCCGTGAGAGGACGTAGTACAAGAAGCTTCCCTTCCAGGAATGAAACAGTGGTGCAACGCTGGGGTATCATTTTCTAAGCCGCCTGCACACACATGCCCCATCCAGGCACAAAGACAGAGCGCACTCCAGAAACTCCAGGGTTTACAGTAGAACAAAACAGCCAGCATTACCGATGCAGAAACTGATTAGCAAAAAGCAAAACAAAATGCTAAAGAAACACCACTGGTTCTGGAGGTCAAAGAAATTACTTTAGAGCAGCTTTCCTCACCGTTCACTCCTGAATATTGAGTTGCTCGTAAATGCTTCTGCCATAGCCACATCCTTGGACAGCATATACTGAACGCTGCAGCAAACGCTACTCTTAGCTTATTTTATTACTATTTCTATTACTATTTCCTTTCAGCTGGAAACATGGTTTTTTCATCTAATGTTTCAACATGACAGTATTAAAAAGTTGCACTTAAGCATTCTGTAAATAAAAAAATGCTTTTTTTTTTTTTGCTAGCCCCCTCTTTTTTCCCTTTTTTTTTTAAACCAGCAGAAGACTATTATCTGGCTGCAAAGCTGCTTTTTTATTTCGCAATTCTGGCAAAAATTTCCCCTTGAAATGACCGGTTGTAGCTACAAAGCGAGATGAAACCCACGCTCAGGCACAGCGAGAGGCAGCCACCGCGGGAAGGCGAGCCGGGAGCCAGGGGTGAGCCCAGCAGTGGTGGGAGCTGAGCAGCAGCAGCGGGGCGCAGCCCCGGGGGGCTGCTGGCAGGGTCCCCTCAACGGCCACAGCAAGAGATGAACCGGGTCCGGGGTCCATCCCGGGAGCTCCCGAAGGAGCGAAGGAGCCAGGGCTGGAGCCAGGCTCAGAGGCGCAGCCAAGGGGTCCGGCCAGGAGACCAGCCCCGGCAGCGCAGGTCTGGGGTCTGCCCAGGAGACAGGCACTCCTCCACCACCGCTCAGGCTTCAGGGCAAACGAAGGACGGGGAGCCCCGGGGCGGAGGGTGGGGGTCCCAGGGGAGGCCGGTCAAGGCCATTAGGGCCAATCTGTAATGCATGTTACACGTCCTTCTTTATTGCAGCTTTCCTACAAGAAAAAAAAACATTCAGTCCAAGGGTTATACCAGTATCGGTGGTATCAAAACCATTTTGTACAAGACTGACAGTAGAAAGTTTTATCTGATGTTACATTTCTTTTATCTACCTTGAAAACCTTCCAAAAGACTATGTCTTTGTACAAGATATATTCCAAAACTGGACAACATTTCTTATCTTGCCATGTATTAAATTATTATTATTTATCCTTTATAAGGGTTTCAGTGAAGCTCTGTGTTGCGGGTGCTGTACAGGTATAAAATAGAACGCCAGTTTCTACCCCAGCAGACGTTAGTTTCTGCCCACAGTAAGCTTAGCTCAAGGCACTACAATAAATATAAGTAGTAGAAAAAAACGGAAAAGGAAAGACAAAGGAAGTTAGACTGCATGTTAACAAAAGGCAGCAAAATGCATCTGCATCATTTTGGTTTAATTCTTCAGTTGGAAATCACACCTAATTATCAGAAATCCCCTTTGGCTGTTTATCTCAAGTAATATTTCTGGAATACTGTTTCAGCTCAGTGTAAAATTCAACCCACATAATTATTGTTTTATTTCTTTGCCATCAAACATTTTCTAGTAATAAGAATTCCTGGCACTGAATTTAAAACAAAAATGTTTTTCTTAATTGCCCTAGGATCTGACCTAGCATTACCCAACATCCCCTCTGCTTACTGGCTAAGGCAGTGTCTTGTAATAATGGGAAATCCATACAGATCTGCTATTTCTGAAGAGAAGCAGCCAAGGAATGTGAGAGGTAGAGCAGATATTCTGCTCTTCTGAGACAAACTGGGAACACAGCTATCTCTGAGATACTCTCTCTTCAATTCTACAGATCTGTGAATCTGGGGAATGAAATATATATTAGTCACAAAGCTTTAACACGTACAGAAATTATTGAATAAAATAAACACTGCAATGTCTAGCTTAAGTATCTGGTCACCACATATCCTTCTGTTAGATATCCTGATTTTGTAAATAGCCTATAGAAAGAGGTAGGAATGTAGATAATGGAATCACACCCCCACCCCACCCCCTGTTAAAAGGAAGTTTTCTAAAGTCAGCCGAAAGGAATCACTTAAAAAAAAGGGGGGGGGGGGCTGGTCTCTCTTTTGGAGATTTGGTGCCTTTCTTAAACCTGCAGTTGAGTTCACCGATCCCCCGAGACTGAAAACTCAGCCTTACCTGTGGAGGGTTTGTTTTTAAAGCCACATTTTGAAGAATTCGGCAGTGAGGACTATATTTAAATACAAACGAAGGCTGCCCTTTAAATTTTATGTATGAACATCAGTTTGATGTCACATCTCCTTTAGTGAGGTGGATGTGCAACCTCAGCACTCTCCACTACTTGAGGAAATTTAAGCCCAGATAACTTTGGATTGTACCTTAAGCACAGAACAAGGGACTAACTGTATAAAAATGGTACTTGCCATCGTTTTTGCTGGAACACAGAAGAATATAAAAGTCACTTGGCCACACAGCACAAATGCAAGAGGGGACATAACGAAGTAGGCAAAAATGCTCTTTTGGGTGAACAAGAGAGTTAACAGAGCTCTAAGCACTGATCCTTATCCACAGGTGGTTTACATATTTTACCTATGATGGAGATGGATGCTCTAATATCAACATTCATCACAGAAACATGTCGGAATCCAGGTCATTGTCCTCTAGTGCATGCCCTAATTACTACTCTACAGGGTGAAGATCTCTCTTGTGCTCTGTCTTCACAGTCCAGTGAACTGGTCCGCTTTCCTTCTCCAAATGCTTTATTTCCACAAAGAGCATGAGCAGAATGACTTGTCGCTCATACCACTATCCACACTTGGCTGAAAGCAGGCTGCAGAAGAACAGATAGGAATTATCCTTTTCTGGGATTTGTACATCTTTTAGACATAGCTTAAAGAGCATCAGCCCTATAACAACTTATAAGATAATATTAATAATAAATGCCTTGAAATCTTAAATAAAGTAATTCTGACTATTTTTGTCAGGACCCCTACTCACTCTATGGTCTTGTGTTCCTATATGTGTCGGCCTTATTCACACACATCATCCTTGTGCTAACTGGGTCTGATCTATCCATACCAGCTGTACCTGACTGAAGGGCAGGGAGCTTACTGCACTGCTCCTCGCAGCAGGAGGAAAATCCCAGGAAAAATCAAGGCTTTTGGACCCTTAATGTCTTAGGCTCTAGCATAGTTACTTTTGGCAGGAGGAGGATCAAGTACAGTTTAAATCTTGGGACTGGACATCGGTCCCACAAATAAATATAAGCATGTCAAAGGAGTAGCTCTAGAGTCCAGGTCAGCACAATCATGGATGTTGGATGACATTAAGGAAAGCAGGAATCCCTAAAGTCATCTTGTATCCTCCAAACACCAGTTACCAGAACAAGGGCAAAAGTTACTCAGTTTTAGATTCAAATTACTGCAGACAGTGAACTGTTGAGATCCTTGGGCATGCAATTGGGTCAGAAAACATTCCTCTGTATAAACTTTGGGAATTTCATATACTTTTCTGAAGGAAAAATACATGTGAACACCTACAAGTCTCCAAAACTGTTCCCTGGTATGACTCAAGCACTTTTTTTTTTCTGGTTTGCTTCTGAATACAGTATACATACCTATTTTCTGCCTCTCCAAATGCTGTGCAAGGCAGCCTGGCCCTGGCAGCCTGTGCTAAATGAGAGGCAAACAAGACCCCGAGGTGCACGGCTGGGGACGTAAGCCTTTCGTAAATGAACAGGGGTTGTCTCAAGGGAAGAACATATCATGGCTGAGTTCTTTCATACCAGCTAATTCTTTCAGAAACCACACTGAAAGTCAAGAAGTGAAACTGAGTTATTATACCTTGGTCTAGATTTTCCCAAAGAAATAACCCTTCTTTATAATCCTTATGCAAACGTAATTCAAGGGGTAGCTGCAAGATACAACAATTGCTTCTAATAGGAGGCTCAGCTGGTTTTCTGAATGTGGGATTTCACATACAAGTTCAGAAATCTGCATCTGAACCACGAAGCTTTCAGCAAATTATGTTGTTTCCTAGTGTTTCTTTATCCTTTTATTTCCTTAATTCCCTCTTTCTTTACTCTTAGGAAGAGCCATATGTACATGGAATGTTTAGTTACACGGATTCTTTAGTTTTTCATGAGTCTGCATTGCTCTTCACACATATGCAAAGGACTACAGGTTGATAAAAGGCTGTGAATTCTGAAAGTTTAATTAATTTTCATGTGAATTCTGATTCAATTAAAGTTTTACTGAAAACATAAGATTTAGTCTTCCCCTTTCACTATACTCTTCATAAGTCTGTCTTCCAACCAGGCAGCTGAAACAACACCTCGTGACTGTAACCTCTACACACTCTTATCTACACTGATATGAAAAAAAAGATTCTGTGCACATTGCTCAGAACTGTTTAGGGAATAAGGAATGAGCAGAATCAGGAATTGCCCCAAATACTGGTCAAATAGCAAGCTGGTAAGAAATCCAAATGGTAACTTTCTGGTTGCCAAACACAGCGACTAGGAAAATACTGGACACAGCATCAAATAAAGCACTTTAGCTGACAAATTATTTGTTGCCAATATTTGTGAAATATCTGAACATTAAATATGTTTGGATAAATTAGGATTACTCTGGTAACAGAAACGGACTACATTTGTCAGAGAGCTTATTTAACAAGAATGCTACTTTGTCAGCAAGTCCTTATCTGTAGGAAAAGCTAATGAATGTGCCTCATGAATTTTTATTTTATTATTCTAATCTCAAAATTCAGTGTTGACTTGAAGTCAACAACTCTGCTCTATTCGTGTAATGAATTTCTATCTTGCATAACAAGACTTTGAATCATATGTATATAACAAATATGTCCAAGTTTAGGTGCATAACTGAAGTCCAGGAAGGAAAACAGAACCATAATGAGGCTCCAGAGGTTCAGTAGAGTTAATGAAGAATAAATACCTAGAATTGTTTGTGTTTCTTTTATGTTGGTAGATTAAGAGAGAGTTCAGCTATATTACATATTTCCACTCAGATGTATTTTCTTCTATAAATCATAACAAATTTCAGCCCCTTGAAAGCCTCAATTTTTATTTATGGGTATTATAGCAGACTACACCTTTAAGAACATGCCAGTTGCAGATATTTAAAACTGCTTTGTTCCTCTAAGATGCATCTCTTATAAAGCAATCTCCAATTCCCATACCCCATTTAAACCTTCTCTGAGTTTAGTATTTTTCACCCAAGCCTAAAAACTTCTACTCTTAACCAGCCGATATTTGACAGACACAACATGCAATATTCTGACATCTTTTCCTAGACAAAGAAAATTCAGTCTCCACAATAACTCTAAAGATGGCTCATAGTAAATTTTGTCTATTGCTCAGAGATTAAATTCTCTCTTATTTCCAATTAAGAACAGCTATCAGCTGGTAAAATTGCAAAGAAAAATACTAGCAAGTTTGGCAAGGTTGATTCTGCCTCTTTGGTGAAAGTTAGGTATTCCTTGACTTGTCAGGTTTCACACAGTGAAGCTGAGATACACTTAGTTTCTATTTCCTGCAGTTAAAACTATATACGTTTAAATTTTGTGACATCTCTGCTTCTCTGTTATCCGATGATCCCAAATGGATCACTGTTACCTATGTACAGTAGTATGTCTAACCTATAAGGGTAAGGAGCATAAAAGAGGCCAAAAGAGGGCTACAGGAGAAAAAATGTTTCTGTTGGGGAAACACAATACCTTGTGGGGCCAAGACTATAAAATATAGAAACTGTAGTCTTGGTATCCAAGAAAATGGGAAGAGATTGATCAAAATTTCATTCCAGCCTATCCTCCCATAAGTTTGCTGAGCCCTTTTATAGGGTACCTTTCCATGAAGCTACTCAATCTTACGTAACGACTCCTGTCTTCACGATCAAGACATATTAGCGAAGATTTGCGGTGAAATGCATACTGACTTTTAGCTCTGGTTACAGTGATATCCAAGTCTTCTAAATTGGTAGTTACTGTGGATCTCTAGACACTAGCTACCTGAATCTTGATTTTAAAAAGTATAGTTTCCAGCTTTCATCCTCCCATGTCAATCACCAACATGGAGTCTGGAGTATTGCTTAGCCCACAGTCCTCCACTGAAACCACAGAAAGGTGGTCAACTGAAAACATTGCCTGGAGAGACTCAAAAAACAGCTTCCTGCTACTTTCCTGAGCTTTTCTTCAAGATAGATTAGACACTGACAGGTGTCAAGTCTGGACTTTTCAGCAGCATAAGCATGGCTGAATGCTAATCCCAGACCGAGAACTATATATTATTTCTATTATCATGAGCATTAAGGAATTACCATTGAAACTCCCCAAGGAATTTAGATTTTCAAGAGGCTTTTGAAAAGATTCTTTGACAAAGGCTCTTTTAAAAGAGTTCAATGTCAAGGGAGGAAGAAGGAAAGTCCTCTCATGGATTAGTAACTGGTCAAAGAACAATCAATAAAGATTAGGAATAAACGGTAGATTTTTCACAAAGAAGGAAGGTACCAGCAGAGTCCCTCAGGTATCTGTGTTTAGACATATGATATCAAACATATTCTTAAATTATGTGGTTAAGAGGTAAATAGTGAGGTAGAAAAATCTCCAAATGGTACAAAATTAATTACGACAGTCAGCACTGGAACTGACAAGTACAAGTTGCAGAATGGTCTTACGATACAGAATATCTGCATGGTAGAGGGGCAAATAAAATTCGTCCTTCATGAATGCAAATTCTTACCTATCATTGTGAAGGGAAACAAAGCATAAGTTGACAAACATAATACTAGATTTCAAATGACCATGAGGAAGGTGATCCTGGAAGTAGATCTTATGGAAAGTTCTCTGAAAACATCTTTTCAATGTTCAGAAGTGATCAAAACAGAAAATAGAATAGCAAGAACTATTATGAAAACAGTAAAGAATCAAATGGAAATAAAGTACTGTGATTCTACCCCAAGGGGAACACAGTAAAATCAGAAAATAAGTATAATTGGGGATTTGGAATGTTTCTACATGGGGAGAGATTAAATAAACTAAGATTCTTCAGTATGGAAAATAAATAAATATGTGGAAATTGGAGAGAAGTATGTAGAAACTGTGAAAAGCATTGAGAGGGTGAATAGGGAATAACTATTCACTGTTTCCCATTACACAAAGACAAGGTGGGACAAAATGAAATTACCAGGCAACTGGTTTAGAACAAATTAAAGGAAGTATTTTTCATGTGACACATAATTAAATTGTAGCACTCATTGCTGTAGGATGTTGTGGATGCCAAAAGTATAAATGGGCTCAAAAAGCAATTAAACAAAATTAATGGAAGAATTCATGGAAGGCCTCCATCCTGAAAGTCCCCAAGTTTCAGATTGCTGAAAGTTATAAGGGTATAACCACGGGAAAAGTCATCCTGTGCTTGCCCTGTTTTATTGCCTTTCCCAAAGTATCTGCTAGTAGCCATTGTCAGAGACAGAGCAGTGAGCTAGACAGATGTTTGTCCCGATCTAACAAAGTTGTTTGTAAACTTTGGCACAAGAATTCAACTGTTTTTTTTCGTTGGAAGTAAGAACACCACCCCTATTCTAAAGTGAGCCTATTTTAAAACAAATGTCATGGCTGGACTTTTTATCAGTGGTTGTACAGTGGTTGCAAGCTAATGATGAAATTACTGGTTTGATGCTGTCCCAACTCCAGCAATGAGTAGAAGCTCTTGTCATTTGATGGCTGTTTTCTGTGATAGAATTGATGGGGTCAGTCTGTTTCCCAGAGATGAGATGATTGCATCCTAAAGCTGTATTCACAATTAAAACTCCAAACGAAAAGGACCTTGGTTCAACATACTGCAGCCCTCTTCATTAGCAAGGCACATTGACTGGGGTACATCACAACGCTTGCACTGACAACCATTGATTGTGTGCCAGGTCTTAGGATCTGCTTCTGTAAACTCTCAGTAATGTAATTGGAGAGTAATCTTCTGAAAATTACTTATTGATACTATCCAGACTTATTCCCTGCACCTACCCGTTTTCAGGACTGGGACCCCTGCCTAATTTTCAGCAGCCTAGGGAATGAACATTTCAGACCATTTCTCCTTTCAGAATCCATGGAAGAGCTTCAACCTAGACAATAGCAAGTGACAAGGCAGATGTTAGTGTAGGGAGTACCAACGGAGCCCATGTTAGCAGACTTCATTGCTTTCAGAGATGAGGCTGAACTGAAGTTTTGCCTATTCATTTAATACATGTTTTCCTAATGGATAAGGAGGCATTGTGCTGTTGAACAGCCAAGGGAAGGTGATGGGGTAGGCAGGAAAAGGAAAAAACAGAAGCAGAGATCCTTTCACATCTTTATTACTAATGCTTTAGTTTATACGATGCCCCCTGAACATAGTGGAGGATTTAGAAATCATTGAAAACTAATAATTAGTTCAGAAAAGACAATACTACTGAGTTTTAATGCTGATAATAAACCATTTCCTTTATTTTTTTAAGCTGTGTAGCTCTTTTTCATTTTTCTGCATGTTTTGCATAGGAGCGTACTTCCTCCTTGACTACTCTGAGGAATTTAAATACTATAATCACTATTTTGTGGAATATACTTCTTTTTCATCAGTGCTGTTAAATACTGTTGCTTGGAAGCTAGGCAGATTACTGGACACGTGGACTCTGAGGCATATCATGCTCTGTAGAAACAATCACTGGCAGTTCAGATAGCACAGATGATAAACCAGATACAGACAAGCAATGGATTTTAGATCCCTGCCAAGGAAAGATGTCGATCAAGTTCAAACACTGACAAATCCATAACTATGAGGTTCCACAAGAACAGAACAAGCAAGCCTGTTTTCCAATAGTTTAATAGGGTTTAGTTGCTCAATGTATTGGGAATAGACAACCTCTTGATAGCTGCAAAATTCTGGATGGTCTGAGACATGATTACATGCTTTCTGCCAGTTTGCTTTAGTCAAATTACAGCACAGCGACAACAATGTCTGAATTACAAAATTCAGGCACCAGATAGCTGTAAATTTGCCAACAATGTCAAATCTTCACTTACTGCTGAAAGGAGCCTATGAAAGCTGAAGTGCAGATGAAAAGGCAGCAGTGGGAGGATGGCAGGAACTGCTTGCGCAGACATGGCACTGGGGTTATGTTTCACAGTGATCAGCATCTGAAAGACATCAGAAAGCAGCTAATTGTCTGTAAATTACTGTCTTTACCAGTTCAGCAGGGCAAATTCTAACCTAATGATATTTAAATTCAATGCGCCTGCTACACAATCAGACAGACCATAAATTAATTCTTTTTAAATTACAGCTTTCTCACTAGAAAACAAATAAATGAGAGAAAATAATGTTTTAATTTGCTTTTTCAAAGCTAAATTCATCGTCTGTAATGTTTACACGTTGATGGATCACTGAGGTGTAGACTCACTCAAATGCCACCTAACAATACTGCACCCAAACTAAAAAGGACTGATTTAGCTGGAATCTTGTAAGAGGTTTTCACTCCAGCTGTCCTTTTCTGCCCTCTTATGAGATAACTGCTAACTTAGCACTGTGGCAAAAACAGCACATCCCTACAGATTTTGATCATATTCGCTTAATTCACTTCTTTTTCCAGTTTTGGTTTCACTTGTGATTTAGAATTGAAGCGCATCTGTGAAAGGGATCAATTCTGTTCTGCAAATTTTTGGGAGGCTGATACAGCTATGAAATAGAAAATAATTTGTGTATATCCTATTTCTCATTCTCTGTCTAAGGGTATGAACACTTCACTTTTTATCATGCTCCTGCCTTGAACCTCTCCCACTGTTCTGAAACAAGCTGGTTTGTCAGTCTAGTATTTCAGTCCTGCTGTGTCTGCTATGCCTTCAGAGGCACTTAAATAAACTGTTTAATCCTTTAAATACCATGGAAGTGTTTCTGCTTGGCTTTTTGCTACACATTATTGTCTTTGCTGTACCACACTTGCTTATTCAAACTCTTTGCAACAATGTTTCTTTCCCAACCCCTAAGAAAAAGGGTAAAGCAACCACCTTTCCTCCCATTTTTTTCCTATTAGGTTATTAGCACTGAGGTGTTTGCAATCACAATCTGCTGGCAACACATCGTGTTAGAACTTATGAGACATGAAACACCTCACTGCCAAGGCAGGTCTATGCTATACATTTTGATAAAGTGCTAATAAATGCTTTTTGATAAATGTAACCATACATTCTGAGTAGCTGGTAAATACAGTGAGCTATAGCTGCATGCTGGTGTCTTTCAGAGGCTGATACCTCATCCAGAACACCTTCCTTCTAAACAAGTTCTTTGCCTAGGCACAACCCGATCAGACAAACCACAGCAGTTCCCTGGTAGTATCATACGCGGAACAGCACAAACACTGAGATACAGGGCTGGTCCAACGGAAATATATACTTCTGCTGATGCCTTTTACCTGCGTCCCCTGTGAGACACTAAAGCCATATTCAGAATAGTCATCCAGTGCTCTCGGGTTTGATGCCCTGAGTGCAGGGGAGGATTAAATGAATGTTTGAAGCTGTTACTGACTTCAGCTGTTTGCCTCACCTCTTCTCTGAAGGACCACCATGGACACCTGAGGGACCTCAAGAAAGGAAGGGCATTTTAAGGGTTTGCAGAAAACCCTATCAGATCTTCCAAATTATGAGAAGACGGCTTCATCATTTGTGGGGATGAAGACCTTGTTTCTGGATCTGTTAATGGCTTTTCTGAATAGCGCACAAGCATCTCCTAATGTGTAAGGCTATTTGTTACAGCAGAAACCAAGGAAAATTAGCCTCAGTGTCCACAGGGGTCTCTACAGCTAGCCCAGGTGAGCAGTACTCTATGACTATGTATGTGTATCTGAATGTATATGCTTTGGCTTCTGTTTTCCTTTGTATGGGCACACGACTGGGCCCTGGGTGCTCTGCGAACAGGGACATCTTACGGGTTGGGCTTACACCCATTTTGACTCTAGAGATAGAGTTATGAAGCAATAGCTGTGAAGTCCAGCTCAGAATCCTACTCCAGGCTCCATCTCGTCTCTGGAGCCATGGCCTGTCTGTGCAAAGCCCACATACACCCCATATATCAATTGTCCCTGTCACATTACGGCCACTGACTGACTGACTTCACAGACTGAACACAGTCTTTCCTTCACATGCAGGCACCGAGCTCTTTCCTATGACTCTTCAGTCTCTTCCACTTGACCTATCCTATCACCTCTGGAAGTTTCTCTCCCCAAGCAGAATCAGTTAATCTCCAGGGAAGGAATAATAATCCCCTCCTTGCAGAAGGATATCCAGCAGACACAAACATATTGCTAATCATCTCATGGCATGCACGCTTAGCAAAACTTTGCTTTTCCAGTGACCCACAGATGATAATATTTCTTGCCTGGGTGCTTGTCTTTCCTTGCAGTACCACCTTTTGCAACATTACTAGACATATGCATCCAGTCTTCTCCTGGCTTGAGCAAATATTTGTTTTCATGTACTTGCCTGAAATGGACCGGTTGCCCCCCTTGCTGTGCTAGGGTTGACCACGGTCTTAGGTATTCCAGAATATCAAGGAGGAAGACACTCCTGAGCTCACAGCAGAGCACAGCAGGCAATGAAACCAATTCTCCAAGACCTAACACAGCCTTAAGTAAAGAATTGCTAATAGCCACTCATTCTTCCTTAGCATGCGATACATGGGAATGTCACTGTCCCCATTTGAAACTTCTGCATCCGTTCACAATCCTTATAGCACAACTCTCTGCTAACATTCATTTTTCTCTTTAGAAACTCAGAAATTGAGTGGAATGAGGACGGGACTAACAGAGGTGGTGATGAGGTTAGCAGGTCCCAGCCAGCCAGTCCGCCTGGAGTGCACAATTTCCGCACTGTAAGTGTCCCACTGAGCTCAGCAGTGATTCAGTGGCTGGACACACGTCAGTACTCACACGCTTGAAGCAGAAACATGATCACCCGCAGAAGTCCTTCCAGCGTGGTGTTCATGGTCGCGCTCCAGCCCAGGTGGGAAGTTAGATAGAAGCAGTGGCTACGTCTGGCAGAGTCGGCTTCCAGTGCAGCTGCCTCCTGGGGCAGCAGCTGAGCTCTGAAGCAAAAAGCAGACAGGAAAATGCTGGATATGGCAGATTAGTGGAAAATAAAGAGAAGGTTAGACACAAGACAACTCAAAAGATCACATAAAATACACATGAAATACTGGCACAAAAGCACAGTATACGATTTTTCCAATACAGGCAGTGAGCATTCATGACCTGACCTTGCAAGTACATGTTGAATTGGTCCTAATCTGCTCTACCAGATAAAGTGGCTCTGTACAGATATGGCATAACTACTTTTATCATTAGACTTCATAACTATGTCTAAAATCAAATAAACTCTATGTTCTCAAACCTGCAAGTTTTATAAATTCATATTAAAATTCCACCAGATACAAAATAGACTGTCTTATTTTAATAGAACAATCCAGATTCATTTTTGTTGAGACTTATATTTATTGAAAAATAACACGAACAAGAGCTTTTGCTTTTGCTTTTATCTCTTTTAAAACACCAACTTGAGAGCTTTTTCACTAACAGACTGTATATACATATATATACATACACACACACTACTATAGATATATATATGCTAACCTCCTGACGTTATGGGAATTTCAGCATCCTATGATTGTGACTTATACACGATGCTGACAAAACAATAGGAAACAGCCATGGAAAGGATCTCAGAAGGTTATTTAGTCTTTCTCTCTCCTGCAGTGCAGGATCAGTTTTGTCACACAGTGAAGTTTGTCTATTCTGTCCTTAAAAGCTTTCAGTGATGGATATGCCTTGATCCCCATTAAAAAAAAAAAAAAAAAAAAAAAAAGAAGTTTCAGTACTAAGGTTGGAATTAAAACATTAAATTTAAAAATCCTCAAGACAGAGTACAGTCTTTTCTTCTCCTTTTGTTTACGTTTTGTTATAATAAAGTTCAGTACATTGTTTTTCGCCTGATTTGAGGACTTGAGACACTGCACATTTCTTATCAAAAGCAATAGCACTTAATAAAAAAAGGACTTGGGTGGTATTGATTACAGTGACATAGAATTCCACTAGCCTAAATCCTAGTAGAAAGAAAACGTCAGAAAGACTCTCATTTACCTAATGAAAAGTACATTTACTATAATTTTTGAGATTTTTCAGATCTCTATTTACTAGATTCTTTCTATTAACTGTAAATGCTATCCCAAAGTCCCTTCCAGCTGACTGAGGCTAAGCTGGTGGTAAGAGACAGGCAAGTTAATAAATTCAACTTATTCTGCAATTAAAATTGCTTGGCTATGTATGTGCAGTGAAAGAAATCTTAACTTTCTTTATCTTCATGATTGGTCCAAGACTAGAGAGTCGTAACAGAAATACTAAGATTGGTATGGGCTGAATTACATACAGACAAGTTTGTGTGCAAAAGCACCAGAAGAAGGATTCGGGGGTACCGGTGGATGAAAATTTGGACATGACTTGGCAATGTGCGCTCACAGCCCAGAAAGCCAACCACATCCTGGGCTGCATCAAAGGAAGCGTGACCAGCAGGTCGAGGGAGGGGATTCTGCCCCTCTGCTCCGCTCTGGTGAGACCCCACCTGAAGTTCTGCGTCCAGATCTGGGGTCCTCAGCAGAAGGAGGACATGGACCTGTTGGGGCGGGTCCAAAGGAGGGACACGAAGACGATCAGGGGGCTGGAGCCCCTCTCCTGTGAAGACAGGCTGAGAGAGTTGGGGTTGTTCAGCCTGGAGAAGAGAAGGCTCCAGGGAGACCTTATAGCAGCATTTCGATACTTAAAGGGGGCTTATAAGAAAGATGGGGACAGACTTTTAGTAGGGCCTGCAACAGGACAAGGGGTAATGGTTTGAAACTAGAAGAGGGTAGATATGTAGTAGATGCAAGGAAGACATTTTTTACAGTGAGGGTGGTGAAACCCTGGCCCAGGTTGCCCAGAGAGGTGGTCGATGCCCCATCCCTGGAAACATTCCAGGTCAGGCTGGACGGGGCTCTGAGCAACCTGATCGAGTTGAAGATGTCCCTGCTTATGGCGGGGGGCTTGGACTAGATGACCTTTAAAGGTCCCTTCCAACCCAAACCATTCTGATTCTATTATTCTATAAGAAATAATAGAGCAAGAGCTAAAAGAAGGGCCTGTGTTGATGGCAAAGGACAAAACTGACAGCAATCAAACTGGCAAAGATTAAGGAATGTGGTTTTGTCAAGGTCAGACACCCCATGGTCTCATAACAGGAGGATGGCAATAAAGATACATCATATTATATGTATCATTCTTGTTCCTCTTATCCTAACAGGAAAGCAGATTGTAACCTTAAAGATACCTGAAATGAGGAAACAAATACAACTGCCAACACATTGTCTAAGACTCATGGAAAGTGAAATTAAATTCTGAGACAGAAGAATCAGCCTAAGCTAATGACTGATTTCTAAATGGTATTGAAGAGCAGTCCAAAACCCCATTTGTTATCAGCAGTAAAGAGGAAGCCAAGAGATACAGTGAGGAATCAAAAAACAATATCCTTTTTCATCCACATAACACACAGACAATCCTTGCCAGACCACCTGGACATACACATCTCTGTGCTTGGGAGTATGTGGGTATGAGTGAGTGAAAACTTAGGGCTGACTGAAAGAATTTTTTTAAAAATAGTTTTCTGTAAGTTCTCATATGGAGTTTTTTCACATAAATTTTCCACAAAGCTGAGGAGAAAAGGGATGTTCATACTGAATTTTTTGTAAATGGTCCCCAAAGAGAGACCAGTTAAATAAAATGTATAATCAATTGAGCAAAGAACTTCTTTAACAAATTTGTTCCTTCTGTGAGTGCCTTGACCATGAGGCAATAGAGTCATAGTGCTGACTAAATTATTTATTGATAAGAGAATTATCATCATTATCTCTTCCGTTAGCTATGTTTTAGAAAGTAGAGCTAGAGCTCTGATTGAATTTGAAGGATCTCAAATCTTTATGTGGAGTTAGGCATATCTGGAGGAAGGTTTTCAGATTGGATCCCTTTGAAAACTTAACAGCTGTTTTGGGTAGTTTTTTGATCCTACTACAGCAAAGGTGGAAGCCAAGCACTGAGCTGCTTAAACTGGGACAGTGTAGAAACAAAAACTCTGAGCACCAAGGAAACAGTCAGGATGACTTGCTGAAATGAAGCACTTACAGCTGCCACATGAAGGTTTTTGATGTATGACTGCACTGAGTATGAGATTAAGACACCTAAATGTAAGTGTTTTAGGTATCTAAGCTGTGGAACTGTATTATTTGCTAGTGAGGTCATAGCCTTAATGCCTGCTCTAAGGTGAACTGAACTGCTCTTTTAGACTCCAACTGTGTTGATTAGGTTTCCATCGACTATAATGGGGTTGTAGGCATGTCTGTATGCATCTAAATATAAAAATCTAAATTTAAGGGTCTTAATGTCTAGACAAGTATCACTGTCATGCATATGTCTTGCTCTAGATGCCATTGGTCTCTCTTTGCATGTGCCTATAAATCACATTTCTGCAACAGTTTGTTTAGGAATGTCCCTCTATTTTTCATGACTGACAACATTTTTACTGTGACCAATTTGTAACTTTTCTCACTTTGTTGAAATAACAGCATTGAAGATTGTTAATTCATGCTTAAATTATATATTTCTTGAATTCAAGTTTCATTTTGTGTAGTAGAACTGTTTCACACAGTTAAAAATTGGCATATTCATAACTGCTGTAGTTGTTCGGTGGTATCTATGCTTAGCATAACAGGGTACCATACTCTGGGTTAATGTTTCTGGAAAGTTTAACAATGGACAGACTACGTGACATGAAATTCAGTATACGTGGAGCAATTATTTACTGTTTAGCTGCCACAAATCTTCCATTATTCACAGATAACATGCCATGGAAAAATGTTCAGATATTTCTATTGTAATGGATCAGGTTGCATTTTTCTTTTTATAGTGAGAGTAAACTCTTGTTCTTGGAAGTCCTGACAACAATGATATCTGAAATCTCTTGTTTAGTCACATAGCAACATTCATACCTAACGATAAAGTAAATTTCCCCTGCATTTGGCTGCCAATAGTTTCAGTGCTGAATAAAATACTCCCAGTTTCCAAAGAATGAGATTAAATCTGCCCTTTTTTCATGTGATTCTTGCTTGTAAGCTCACTATGACTGTACAGTTATTAGAGTACAAGTAGAAATCAAGACGTTGGGGTTTTATTAACAGTTCTTTGCTGACTGTTCAGCCCTGTGCAGTCCCTTAACTTTCATTTCTGTTTTGCTTTGTGTACGGTATTCATGGTATAGTCCAGAATCTCATATAATTCAGCATGAAAACAAATTTTAACAAGTGCTGTAGATGTCACAATGTTGCTTTTAAAATCTATTTTACTCATCTTAAACATCACTAAGGTACTGAGTTTTGAAGAAAGTTCTGATTATTCTTCCTGCTGTTACACACAAACACCCGTGGAAACTTCATGTTGATTGTGTTTATGTTTGCCCTGATTTGGGTCGCTTTACAGAGCTCCAGGAAGAAGCATCTGCTTTGCTCCCTCCCAGTGGTTACGTGCGAAGCCAGGGAGACAATGCTGGGCAGGCAGTCCCATGGGAATACCTCCTCCCAAATGGGCACCCCTTCCCATCCCCTCAACTGGAGCTGGAACCTGTGCAGTTTTACACAGGGCTTAGCATCCTTCCACCCTCACACCTTTGGCAGAGCAGAACACGAACGGGGCTCTGAGCAACCTGGTCTAGTGGAAGGTGTCCCTGCCCATGGCAGCGGGGTGGACTAGATGATCTTTAGGGTCCCTTCCAACCCAAACCATTCTGTGATTCTATGCCTTCTTTGTTGATTATAGCACTGTGGTCTTGGATACTCCTGCATGTTTTTAGTAACTTTTTTATTTCTTTTGATTTACATCCAAAAGGCATATGTCTAAGTGCAAGGGAAATGAGCTCTAGCAGTGACACGGATAGCCTTCCACTAGTCCACATATATCCTGGCCATGGTGTAGTGCACAGACAAATTTTAAAGTCCCATCATTAATTTTTCATGCCTGTCAGGAGAGGTATGATGTAAAAAACATCTACGGAAAATGTAAGATGAGTGGCAGAACATGAAACTATTTTCTTTCTTGCTTGTGGTAGCAGATTGGGGATATCCTGTTGCCATTTAAATCTGCCAAAAATGCCAGAAGTTGCTATGTAAAATATCCTCAGGATAGGTTGTCATTAGCCTAAATGCTGAAGTGATTCTTTCTCTGTTTTGATACATCAGTATCTGTTAATGTTTAATACCTGCCTACTGTGATTTTTGAAACACATGATTTTTTTAAAAGTTGTAGATTTTATCCTCTGCTTACATAAATCAACTTTAGCGGCTTGTTCCATTTTGCCCAATACTGCAGCTGAAAGTCTTACTTTTCAAAGTTGTTACAATATATAAAATATACTGAAACAGAAATCTAAGTCTGACTCTCCTATATCCCAGTTTAAAACTACTCCATTGTCTTTTCTCTCTGTACCAGTGAGTAATTATGTTATAAAAATGAAACTGTGTCAGTGTGGTTTTTTCTCTCCCCTATATTCTGTTGATTAAGGTGTTCTCACATAAAAGGGGAAGACTGCTCCAAATCCTGATACATTAAAATGAAAATCTGAATATACTTTTTTTCTTCTCATGAGTGCCCCAGCTATCTCTTTTTTGGAGAGAATGTGTATATCCTCTACCACACAGAGTGTAAAAGTCTTTATTGTTCATCAGAAAAGGTACGAGAGCATCCTCTAAATTGGTCCCCTAAGAGAAGACAGCTGGGAAGATGTCTGGTGTGGCAATCCTGTCAGGAGATAGTTTTCAGTGTAGGTCCCCAAGGAATGCAGTGAAATCCAGCGTAAGGTTGCAGAAGCACCTCAGTGGCAGAAATTCACACAGTACCTGAATTGCAGGAGTACGTGTCTGCAAAGTTGAGGAAGTTGGCACTACCTGAGTGAAAGACTTTTGCATTAAGCATCTTTCAGTATGAGACGTCTGTCTCAGATGATGGAGAGAACTGTTATCTCCGCAGCTTGCGGTGATTGTGGGGAAATAAATGCCTTAAAAATTGCAAGGCTCTGAGACCAACAGATAAACAGTCTTTCATGGAGCTTTCTAGGATAACACACTGTGTTCAGGACCTATGAGAAAATGCTTAGTCTAAACAGATGGACAGTGCAAAATACTGGGGTGGAAAATTCACAGATGGCACAGAAATATTCTGAGGAACAAAGCCAACATTTTCAAGTATAAATCCTCAGAAGCCTTGCACACAGTGAAAGAAGCATCTTGTCTGAAAGAAGCTGTTCAGAAGTGTTGGCTCCACCAACACAGACTGCCCCTGGTTATTTATTTTGGGTTTAATTCTAGTTTTAGGACTTAAGTGAGCATTCAAGCTTGAAAATGTTCATCTGTTGCTCACTATAATGCTCCAAACCAGGAGTAAGGTAGGTCAAGCAAGTCATGCCATGAAACATTCACACATCGTAGCTGCTCATGGAGCCAGACTCCCAGGTATCACAATCACTTTTAATTATCTAAGGAGGCAATAGAGCATCAAGCATTTGTTACACATGGGCATCAGCTGATCACTTTGGCCAAAAATTTGTCCCACGAAAACAGCAAACATGAGAGTCTGTGTGAAAATAACTAAAAGACATTACAGCCAGATTCCCCTTCTCTTCCTTTTCCCTCTTTTTTCCCTCTCTTTAGTTTATATTTTCCATTTGGCAAGAAAAAAATTCCATTTTTTTCTCTCATTTAACCTCCTTTCAGAAATCGTATTCCCAAGCAATCTTCCTATTTCCCTAATCCTCACTCAGTAACTGCTACAGTGGTGTAAATCAGGCTTTGGAATCAGCATACTGAAATCCTCCTGTGATTGACAAGTCAATGGATCAAGTGTATTCAGATTTCTGAAGGCGGTATTTCCTATCTCTGACTGACAGAATGAGTTCAGGATGGATGATTTCAACCTCTAATTTTTTTTTTTCTTGTAACCCAGCCCAGATCTTTTTTTTTTACTTGGCACCTTATAACATTAAAATTTCTCATTTCTCCTCCTTTCCTCTTCCTGTCCTCTTTCCCCAGTGCTGTCTTTCCAACCTTATCTCTTAGCTCTCTTCTTTTTTCTCTTCTATAAGAAAAAGATCAAATTAACTTACACTATTTCTTCACTGGTTTTATTTATATTTAAGAAATAAAGCTCTCTGATGGTACAAGGAAGGACTTTTTTAGTTGAATACAGTCACACATTTTTAGAAATTGATGACAAAGAATGATACAGTATTTCACTATCTTAGTTTATGTAGTTCACAAAACAATGTTATGCACTTCAGAATATGTATCAAAACATGTGGTTATATGTACACTCTACCTATACATATACATGTCTGGAAGGATGGGCAGGTGTAGGCATGTGTGTGGATGTATATTATTATTTCAAAAACAAGACTAGAAATGTACACTGGAAATCTGTCGCAGAAACACATAAAGCCCCCAAATGACTGAACATTTACTTTCC
This sequence comes from Buteo buteo, assembly GCF_964188355.1. NCBI lineage: Eukaryota > Metazoa > Chordata > Aves > Accipitriformes > Accipitridae > Buteo > Buteo buteo. The sequence goes on from NC_134185.1 coordinate 1,316,959, forward strand.
AGAAAGCAACTGGTTTATGATTAATTCCTGCATTTACTATAATAAATAGAGTGGTTATTAATTTCTACCCATAAATGAATGTCTTTAAGGCTTTTTCTTCTGTGCAGGCCATATGTCAATACATTCTTTCTTTTTGAAAAGAAGATAAAGTTATGAATATCAAGAAGATGTCAATATTTTACTAAATTTGGACCAGTTTTGCAGCTGCTGAGGGTAAATTCCATGTATTTTCAGTAGAAGTTTTTCTGGAGAGCTGTGGATTCAGCCCCAGTGTTTCCAGTGTCTCACCATGATAGACAGAGTATACTCCAGTCACAAATAAAGCCATCTAATTAAACCCATGACATTTCTTAAACCATAGCACATTTGAAAGGCACTTAATTTATTAAGCAAAAGCATCCATTATGAACATATGATCCTTGAAATGAATTCCCAAAGTATATTTGGAGACAGGCAATCATACTGTTGTGTGGAAATAACTAAATTTTCTAAATGTTATATCTTCTATTTTAAAGCCCTTGTCAGCATGTTTAGAATAACTACATGTCAGAAAGTTATATAAAGGAGGGTGAGCAATTAACAGTGTGTAATTCAGAAAGGAACCAGAATACCACTGAGTTTGGAAACCTAAAGAAAGCATCTCGCCCCCACCAAACTTTCCCTCATTCATGATTGCTACACAGCAGCTGTACCCCTTTTTCTGGGCAGTAAGAGAGATTTTTATGGAAGAGTTGGTTGAAATGGCAATTTCGCCTTTCACTGCCTTATGATGATGAAAGCATCATGTATTTAAAACCACTCATGTAGTAGTTTGAAGAACTTATTTTGTTGTTTTTCTGACTCCTCTGTGGGTCTTGGGCAAGCAAGTTGGAGGATGGCTTTAGAAAATGCCTGTATAGCACAGACCCAATATGTATTCTCTTGATGGAGGAATCCCAGGAGGAACAGCAGTGCTGACATTTGACACACACGGGTTATTAAACTACATCTCAGGGAGCATATCAGAAGTGGATTTGCCAGCCATGCCTCTGTTAATAACAATGAACTGCAGTAGCTACTGTCCTTACTAACTACTGGAAAGAAAGTTAATTATTAAAATTATATGGAAAACAATTCCATTTCCCAATAGCTTTCAAGATTACTTTCATTTTGATGCAGAGTGAAAAGAAAAACAAGTAGATCTTTTTCCCAAATTAAATTCTGTTGAAACAACTCTTTGAATTTCAAGAACTCAAGCTGTGTGATCACTAGAAGTAATCAGAGAACCCTGCCAGAGATACATCATAATATTAAATTCTGCTGAAACTTCATTAAAATGTACACATCTGAGAAATATTGCAGCCATGGCAAACCTGGATATTTCAACATTTTCCATTTTAGTGAAAGTAGTTCTTGTAATTATGTAGAAAACTAACATGAATGCTACCACTCTTCTCTTACAACAGTGCAACCAACCTAATAGCAACATGAGTCCTATTTTTCCACTTCTAAAGGAAATTGGTTGAAATGGACAGGAAACAAATGCAATGGAAAACAGAGGTATTTTGTGATCATTGTTCTTCACAGGTTAATTTAGATCGCTTGTATTCAAAATGCATATTTACTTCAATGCAGGGTAAGTTTCAAAAGGCATCGTTTCTCCTTTTGCGCCCTTAAAACTGCACTGAAGAAGCAGCCTTGATATATGAGACTGCCAATAGGATTAAATAAATCAGTATTTTAAAAAATTATTCAAGTACAATATATTTTCGCTATGGCCCACATTGTTGGGATAAACCAGGGAAAGGAAGGACATGACCACTATGGCTAAGCATGATCTCACTGAGAAGTACCTAATCTAATGTTGCGAGAGTATCTGGAAGTGGTTAGGTCTCACTCTTTTCTTCCCCCACCACTGCCCCTCTTCCTATTTTACTAAATGCAGCATGAAGAGCAAAATCAGAGTTCATGCTGCCATGCTGTGAAAGGTAAGGCAACTTTCATTGTTCTAAATCTGGAGGAAATCCAAATTAATCATACTTTCTAGGAGGTTTTCTGTTGTTGCATAATCTTGACTTGACATTCTCATGTTGGTTAGATTTTTAAAAACAGAATATATAATATAAAGGATTGTTGATTAAAATTTGTATAAAATAGCCACTGACCAGCTGGTTCCAACTGATGTAGTTATTTTTGTATGAATTAAGTTTCATAATCTGGGGCAATTATACTTCTTACCCATGAGAAATACTTGACTTCTGCCAGTCAAGTGGGTTGGATTCCCTGATAGACTGGATTCTCTTCTCGTTTGCATATTTTTTTAAATTATTTATATTTATGCTTGCAAAGAAGAACTTAATTTAAAATGCTGTTTCTCTTCATTTATTTTATCACTCTCTTTACAGAGATAGAAGTGGCTACTCCCATTGCTAGAAAGAAGATATTAGGTTAAATGATGTTACAGCTTGTAGAAATAGAACATATGAATTAATGCACTTCTAAATGTTTCTCCTCTTTTAAGGACCATTCACCAAGAACCCAAACCAACACCGACTGAAGTCAATAGAGATAGATGCACTGTTTTCACTTACTATTGGATCAAATTAGGAAGGTGAACACTGACAATACTGTTCTATAGAAATAACATTAAAAGCTCCCAAAATATAGGTGAGCAAAGAAAACTTCACTGAAGCAAGAAATAAAAGGGCACTAAAAGTTTTGCCTATATATTAGGCAAACAGAGTTTATTTGAGATATAACTGTACTGAAAGAAACCTTAGCATGGACGGAGCTATTCTACCAGTTCACTGCTACAACTACACCAGGAAATCTTTCTAAGCCTAACCAGGCTGACCACTCAAGTCAAGGTCTCATTCCCCACTCAACAGGAAAAGATAAACACATCCTGGATGGCATATGTCACCCATATAAAGATAGTTTCACAACCATTCCTTCCCATGTTAGTTTGAATTTAAACAACCCCTTTCTCTCCATCCCAGCTGCTCACTTCCATTTGTGTGCTGCCCCCACCGTTCTGTTGGTTCATTTCTTTGTGTGGCCATGGATGAACCAGATTGAGAAGCTGATGCAAGTTAAAAATAAACCAAAGAAAAAAAAGATTACTATTTTAACCCAGTTATTTGCTTGATCCAGTTCACCAGTTTCAGAAAGGAAATTAAAGAAAATTTTGCTTTTTTTTCTTTTTGTCAGGATGTGCCTGCATTCTGGGACACTTGAGGCCAACTCAGGATATATGATCACTTCATATTAAGTCTTCTTACATTTCTAACCCTTTAACACAAGGATATAAGGTCTGATGGTAGGGGTGAAGAATTTACCAAAAGACAACTTGTTTGAGTCATTCCCAGAGATTGAATTAATGGCTAGCAGGGAGAATATACATCACTTAGATCTAATACTTAAAGCACATTTCAAGATAATTTTAATATTTGCAAATATTTTTCTACAGTAGCTATAAACAAAATATCTATTTGAAATGTGTTATAAATATCATTTAAGTATTCATGGTTCTTTCTTGAAGAAAAAAATGAGTTCTAAAGCATTTCCATTCAAATGTGTAATGAAAAATTAATATTGCAAAAATATTTTTAATTGTTATTTTCGGTAATGATTACTTACGATTATGATTGGTTTTTAGAAAAAAAAGGAATTAAAAGGTCTTTGACTAGAGTCTGTCAAGAACCTCTTTAAATCAGTGGGAGGGAAGACAGTTTTTTAATGAAAATCTTTCTGGATTTCTAGTCACATAATGCTTCCTTGAAATTAAGGTTATTATTTTCTCCGAAGTACATAACAGTAATTTATATGTGAATAACTTGTACAAGTGTAAGGAAATATTTCAGCTATTTAAACACATTACAGTCATACTGTAAACCTCACATTTGCAAAACAAAAATTTTCAAAAACTGCAATAAATGATTGTAAGTAGTAGGTACACATGAGCTGTAGCACATAATTCCTGATTACTTGGGACTGATGCCTTTAAAAGAAGGTTTATCTGTCTTCTACAAAATTTATTTATAAAATTGTACAGTTTTACATGTTTACTTTGAAAGCCATACAGTAACATGTATCACTTCTCAATTTTCTACCAATATTATTTCATGAAGTGAATATGTTATTTCAAAAAATTAACTGGTTTTGGAAGAATACAGGTGAAGCAGAAGAGGAGCTAAGGCTTCTTATCCTTGTAGGTTCCTTCAGAAAAAGAAGCTAGCTCCACACTACTCTCCTTAGAGTTCATAGAAGCCTTGACAGAAGCCAGTAATGCCTATAATGCCAAGCATTTCACAATATGCCTAATATTTTTATCATTTCCTGAAATGACTAATTTCACAGGAATGTAATATATTTTCTGTGCACTCTTCCTATTATTAAAGTAACACAGTTTTAAAATAAATTAATGTTTACATGAGACTTGAAGTGGACTAATAAGGTTATTAGCAAATAAAAATGACTGGCTTTTTCTGTGAGAAACTAAGAAGTCACAATTCAAAGAAAGGATATAAGGAAAGTAAGACAGCTGCTGCTGTGATGAAAAGCCACTGCAATGTATATGCATGAAAGATTTGACTTAGCTTCAGATATATACAAAGTCCAACATGCCATCTGATACTTTTAATTTCCAGATTAGTAAGAAAAGAAAGGCAACATAAACAGGATAAGAGTCATTCTAGTCTTGCTAAGCCACTGTTGTGCTTGCTACAGCAGAAGTAAGGCAAAAGTCAGTCCTGACTATAATTCTTCCTCAAAATAGACTTTCTGGACAATGGAATTTGCCTAGAGAGACAAGACACTCATAGCTATTTAACTTCTTACTTTAGAGTGCAAAAGGAAAAAAAGAGGAAAAATATGCTTAATTTATCATAATTTGTACTTTTTTTTTTTTAGTTCAAACTCATGACTGTTCTGTCCTTCTCTTTATTGACATACATTTAAGTATTATCTTCTTATCTGACTTACAGTTGAAAATAAAATAGAAACTGTCCTAAGTGTTAATCCCATGTAACTTCATTAAAATTAGTGCACTCCTCTCATTTGCCCCACTTTTAAAGTCATGTATTTTCTTCTATGGCACTGAAATAACTCCTGATTTACACAATAAAAGTGCAAGAGATCTCTGATCCTTTGGCATGGGATTGTTCTTTTATGAACGTCAATGGATTCCATTCTAAAAGATACATATGCACTTCTCCATGTGCTTTAGCTGAGGGATTGATCCAGTTTTGGAAAATAAAAAAGATTTGATGTAAATTAAATTGCTTATCTGAGATTTCTGATTGTCAGGATGCAGATAATTGAAGGCAAGTTGGAAAACGAACTGGGTTTTCTCCTAGAAAAACTGCCGGAGTGTGTCTGGAAAAGCAACTGGACCTAGAAATACTTGGTGCATACTTAACGAGGCAAAAAAGCCATTTGTTACCTCTTTCTTAGCAGTTCAGTATTCACTACATTTATATTAGGCACTATGTGTCTCTTAACCCAAGAAATTACTTAAAATAATCTTTTATTTGACAATATTTTGATTATTTGATGTCACTTCTGCACTGATGTTCTTTCTTTTACAAAGATGAAATTATTTTGAACTTATACACATGTAATTTAGAGCAGAACGAGGCCCTCAGAATTACTGGAAGGGCAGGTGGTTGAGACAACCATAGCCAATAATTCCCAGTAGAAGAAGTTGGGTCCGTTATTTTAAACTTGCCCAACAATAGTTGCTTAAGCTGACATTTTCCATACTAGAAATCCGTCTGAGCCTGGAAACTTTAAGAAAATATTAGCAATAACACTTTGGTTATTTGTGAGAAGACAATAAGGGAAACCAGGTTGTTTTCTACATATTAAAAAAAATCTGAGATCTTTTCTTGGCAATATTTTAGCCCCATCTCACCATCCTCCTGTCTTCCTCTTCTTCATACTTTGTGCCACAGTCTTAAATGGCCACATGATAAAGCTTCAAAGTGCCACTCACACATTCCCATAGAGACCTGTGAGAGACCACAGTCAAAATCTTTAGAAATTCCGTGCTCACTGAACACATGAAAGCTTTACAAGGCTTGCAGATATATGGAGGCTGTTCCTGCACCAACTCCATAAAGTGAATGACTGAGCTCATACACAGAGTTTTGGAAATTTTTCACTTTCCTGGCCATCCCCAGCTGCTCTGCCTCACAGAGGTTTGGGTATGAGACGTGAAAACTGCAACCCCATAGTCTGAATTTTTAAGTGTTAAGGACTCGGACTGTAACAGTTGTCAGGGCGACCTCTGCTCTAGACATATGAATTGCTAAAAATACTACCTTATTTGAAAAATGAGGCCTCAGCTTTCTTAGTTTGACACATGAAATTAATGGATCCCTTTGACCTTAACCCCTCCATACTTGAGCTTCCTACAAATCAAATAGGGATAAAACATTCCATTACTTCACATGGGCATTGAGATAATAAATTAATGAATTTTTGTGGTGATTTCAGATGCAAGTGATACATTTCATAGAAAAATCTGTGAGAAAGGTAATGATTCAGAGAAGAATTTAAATAGCGTGCACTGCCAGCTGTAATGAATCAAGCAATATTTTAAATATGTGCCTCTATATCATAATACATAGGCATCTGGATGCCAAATTAAGATTGCAGAGGCATTTTTCATTCTGGCACTTACAAACTTTTTAGTGCTTGGTTTCTCAACCTTACTCACATTTTGATGTTTGTGCATATGCCTATAGTCTTTAAAACAGTGAATTTTGCTGCAGCAGCACTCTAAATCTGTAGTTAACGGTAAATTCTTCAGCCTCTGAATAGAAGGGGGCTTACTTCTGACTGCCACAATTGTTGCTCTTGTAATTGTTATTAATGACTACTGACTGTAGTTTGCTCTTACAGTCTGTTTTCTCACACTATGCCCTGCCTTGTGTGTTTGTAACTCTTGTGAGAGCTGGCGAGTCACTTCAGAGACACTGTCTCTCCTTGCTTTGCAACATGCTCACTGCTGCATAGCTGTGCTACCTGAGCACAGAGCTCTGCTTATAAATATTTTAATCTTTCAGTTGCTGACCATAACGAAAAATAAATTACCAATGCACTAATAGAGAACAGATTTACTCCCCAATTTTTGCCTACAGGCTATAAAATCAGATAAATGAACAGCAAAACAGGTAACAGTTCAATATTTCTTGCCCCATTTCGCCTCTAAGCGACATTTTTACTGACCAGTTTGTTTTAGCATCACTTGACTTGGAGGAAGGTTAAAAATTTCAGTCTGTGCTACATGTCAATACACGTAATAACATTTTTAACTGTTGCCACCTAAAATCAGCCATATAAATATGTCTTTGATGTTAAATCTAGAGATGTGAAGGGGGTTAGCAGGAATATATTTTCTACTTTGTTCTGTCGCTGGCTTACTTTTGCAGGTGTGGCTCTCAGTTAATAAAGGAATAGATTTACTTGGTAAGAAAGTGCCATATTTACATAAATATTGTCCAAGGAAAGTCACAACTTGACATTTTAACTAGAATTTGAATGAAGTGGAAATTGTAGCACCCAATAGCTTAGAGTTAATAGAAAAGACAACATGCCTATACATTCACTCCAATACCATGGTTAAAGCCAACATGGAAAAACACCAAAAGTAACAGATGCTGTGGTGAATTTTGCACATCATCAGAAAGAAGACTTGAACTGTTGTTTTACTTGTCTCCTGTTCAAGCAGGCAGGTTTCTAGAAACAGTCTTTTAAAAAAGAGCGTAGCCAAAAAGACTGAGTCTGGACATTGTGACAGCCAAGTAGGTCACCAAGAAAACAGCAACCCAGCTAATGTAAAACAGAAATAGTCCTGAAGATGAAAACTAAACAAAAAAACTCAGGGATCTAGCTGAAGCAATCATTTAAATCCTAAGGAAATACCCCAGGTTATACAAAACAATTTCTCTAAGAGAGGTCACTATAAATCCAGATAAACAAAGATTAAAATAACAGCAGGAGAAATTCATCATAGCAAATCAATTTTACAAAGTAAAAGTCCTTTATCTCAGTGATAAACTAGAGACAAACTAAAAGCATGCAGAAGAAAATCACACAAAAGAATAACTACAACCTTTGGTGTACTATATCAAAGGTAAGTCTGGAATACCATCCATATTTTAGTAAGTTTAAAGAGCACAAATGTAAAAAGGACATAAAACTTTTGATGAATCCTGAGCAGGATAATTGGGTGTACCAAATACAATATGTATGTTAGCAGCATCCCAAAACCTGTCAGAAACAGAATCCTGTGTACAAAAACCATAGGAAATCATGGTCACCATTCTAAGCAATGCAGTATGAGCACAATACAGACTGAAAATGTTTTATGCACTGGAGCTTTTACAAGATAAAAATGATGTGGTTTTTTCAATACATTGGTTGCACTGCTGCAACTTGATCCATAATGAAGGTCCTACAAATGATGGGTGTTAGGGTAGCATTCAAACACACATGTAGGCATTAATTAGACATAGCAAGCTGCTAGGGAGCAAAACTAACATCACATTAAAGAACAGCTTTTGAAAATTACAGCCCAAACTTAATAAAAGTTAAAATTCAGTTAACTATGCACTGCATTGTGGTTCCGATGTTATATCAATAATGGCAATAAGTTTTAAGCTTTCCTACAAAATACCTAGAGACCAATTTGCATTACAGTCAGAAGAGAGTTTGCATCTAACATTTCAAGCACCATAAGAAAAACGTTCTATCTTGTCTCCCTCTAAATGCTAAACCAGAATTCCCAAAAGATAAAAATTACAGGAGCTTTTAAAATGTATCAAAGACAGCAGGACCATGCCATCAGCACTGTTCTCTCTATATAAAGTCACTGTAAATGCTGGAGATGCTGTTGCAGGCCTGACTTGATCCCATTTCTAATCTGCCTGTACTTTTCCAAACCTTCCTTCAGAGATCCAAACTGTTTCATTTGGTCACAATATTATCCAAAAACTGTTCCTCCTGTACATTTTTCTATTCAATATCGGAACCAGACAATGATTGTGATTCCTTCAAGTAATGTAATAATGTTTGCAACTCCAAACAGCTGTCATCGGTTTTGTAAAATACCAAAAAAACCTAAGTAGTGGCCTGGTTTCAGCTGGGATAGAGTTAGTTGTCTTCCTAATAGCTGGTACAGTGCTGTGGTTTGGGTTCAGTATGAGAAGAATGTTCTCACACTGATGTTTTCAGTTGTTGCTAAGTAGTGTTTAGTCTAAATTCAAGGGTTTTTCAGCTTCTCATGCCCAGCCAGTGAGAAAGCTGGAGGGGCACGAGAAGCTGGGGGGGGACACAGCCAGGGCACCTGACCCAAACTGGCCAAAGGGGTATTCCATACCATGGGACGTCACGCCCAGTATATAAACTGGGGGGAGTTGGCCTGGGGGGGGCGCTGCTCGGGAACTAACTGGGCATCAGTCGGCAGGTGGTGAGCAATTGCATTGTGCATCAACTTGTTTTGTATATTCCAATCCTTTTATTATTATCATCATCATCATAATCATCATTATTATTATTACCATTATTATTATTTTCTTCCTTTTCTGTCCTATTAAACTATCTTTATCTCAACCCATGAGTTTTAATTTTTTTTTTCCCAATTCTCTCCCCCATCCCACTGGGTGGGGGGAAGTGAGCGAGCAGCTGCATGGGGCTTAGTTGCCGGCTGGGGTTAAACCACAGCAGTAGGCAGGATGGACATAAAGAATTCTGAAAGCTCTAAACCCAAGTTTTAGAGAACCTTTGTGTCATCTCTGCAGCTTTCAAAAGATGGTGAGAATGGAATTTGCCACATGCTTTCTTAACTTCTCCTGATTTACATAATAACAATACAAAATTGATTATAAATTGATGATGAATTTCACTGAGATTACTCCAACTGATTGGCACTAAAGGAACAAGTGCCAGCTATGTATGTATGTATGCATTAGTATTTATTTATTCTGTTTGTGTATATGAAAGCAGGCGGTTCAGACTAAGACTTCTGAAGCCCTGACACAATTTCCCTTTCACAAAGAGTGACTTGGACTTGAAAAATGGAAAAGAAAGTGTTTTCATGCCTTCAATAAGCCTTTACTAAGAATAGTGTATATTTCATTACGGGGTTTTGTTTATGTAAAAGATCATTTGAGTTTGTATACATATCCATTTTTCTACAGAAGTTGTTCCCTATCAAAATTATCCTCAACACCTGTCACTTTCAAATCACATGATAAACATCAATAAATTATCAAGAGATATGGAACAAGTCCATAACAAACATGAAATTATTATAAAGTTTAGATCTCCTAAGGATTTGGCTTCTTAAAATCAGTGATTCAGTCACAAAAGCAAGGATATTCAAAGAGGACTGAAAAAATTGAAGGAGTAGGCTCCTTTTGAACCCTTTGAAAATCCAAGGTATGATCATGGAGCAGAGTAGCATTTATTTTTTCTAGCATACATTAATGATTTAGCCAATCAGATTAGAAGACAGCAACAAAAGAAAAAAGCAAGAGTTTTAGTAACAACACACATGTCTTACGACTGTGATTAATGCAAAGGTACTTAAACATAGTACAGAACTAACAGCGAGGTACATAAGTGAGAATGATCGTAAAGAGCACTGGACCAACTCAGCTCATGGGGCAGTGTATACTTGTAGGATGTGCTTCTAAACCACAGACTTCAGAAACAGATTCCCTAAGAGATTTCTGCCCCATTCGTCTCTTTTTTTTTATAACCATTGTCTATTTACATCTTACTGACTGAAATTCTAAGGTCCTGTCTCAGTAAGCTCCAACATCAAGAGAAAATCTTCACTGGATTAGCTGCACAAAGTCTCCTTTGATTCTTCAAAATTAATTCAGGGACCTAGCATGCATAGTCTCCTCCTTCAGTTACTCAACAAGTTATTAAAATTATGCTGGTCTTAAAATATGTCAGTATTCGCTTTTCTCTCAGCATACAAATGATTCTTCGCCAGCCTTATCCAGAAGCATGGAGCACCTTACACACTAGTAAGGAAGAGGAATACAACACACGTACAAGCACTGGTACCTGAAAGCTAAATTTATGCTACCTTGGGCATCAAGTCCATAAGCAGGCAGTGCTTCCCCCCAGAGCCCCTAAAGGCCAGCAGGAAGACTTGCATTTGATTACGGGCCCAGGGTCCAAAGAGCAGGTATATTGGGATTCTAGGCTTTTCCAGCCACTAACAAAGGTTTAGTAAGTCTTTGCTACAGATCACTGCCCTACATTAGCATTTAAGCACGTAAACAGCATAAATACATGAAAAAATTGCTGAGCTGTTAGAATACTTTCTCTATTTGTAGCTTCAGGATGTCAATTAATAGAGCAGATTTCTCTTAACCAAGAAAAAGAAGGATGGTTAGCTTCAACAAGGCATTTTTACACATGCAGATAGTTGTTTCTTTTAGTACAACCACAGTGATTAAAAAAATCTCGGTAAGAAAGTTACCTAATTAATCTAGCCTTTTCCCTTATTCATGAAATATGAGCAATATTAACAACTAAAAATACTTCTTTAAATATGTATTGGAGCAAAACCAGTTCTCTGTGAATATCAATATTTGTAAATTTGTATAATTCACTTGCATTTATCAGACAGCAACATCATTGGTTGTGTTTTGTAATTATACGAGAGTACAAGTTTACCTAATCCTCATGTATATCAAAAAGGAAGTTTGCCCACTTTTTCTTTAACTTCATGTTATTGTTCTACTTTTCTACTCTATTATTTCTTTTAACAAGATGGACAGCTGAATTGAATAATTCCCTTTGCCTCTCCCGTCTCAGATCTCCAAATCACTAGACAGTGACAAAAGGCAATTGGCAATTACTATTTGGGAGTTGTCTGTACTTGTTTTACATTTTTAAAGTGCTGTATAAGTCCCATTATTCTTAAATGTTCTTTTGCAGAAACCGAGAAGCTATCATTTTCTTAACTATATTTTCCTAGTCATACCCATGGAAGTGTTAAAAACAGTAACAACTCTGGTGCTGACTCATTCCCCATTGCCTCCAAAGACATTGGTGTTGAATGAATATGAACAGTAGGTTTAAAAAGTGTGTTACCCATGAACTGAGCAGTAATGCATTGCTTTGAATCCCAGTTCCAGGAAATTGGAAACTCCTTTTCCAAAATTTTAAGAAGGGAATCAAACATGTCCTACTGTTATTTTGTTGCTACATTCAAAAGAGAAGCAAGTATCTTGCCAAATTTGAAGAAGAGTTTTGACTGATTTAAAAAACCTTTTTCTTTAGAAAATCTAAAAATGTATCTATTTTAATATATACTTCTGTAACATCTATTTGGCAAAAGCAGGTAGTGCACTGGGTTGCAGGTCTCTGTTCTAGTAACAGAATCTAATAGTTCGGTAGGAGCTCAAATTGACACCAAATCAATTTGCTGCTAGCTAGTATTTCTACAGCATTTTATCCCAGTGCACCCAAAGTAAGTGAAGAAAGTTGTTTTTTTTGGGTTTTTTTTTTTTCTTCTTCTTCTTACAAGCCAACATTTGCCAGGTAATAATTCCAGGCCAAATTGCTCCAAACCAAACACCATAGCTTTTAGTGGCAAATGAGCTGGAGAAGAATTTTCTTCTAGAAAATTTTGGAATGATACCTCCCTTGCAAAGAGTAAGTAAGATTGGAAATTTGAGGTTTCCCACTCCCTTGTGCAGTGTCTTCTTTTCACCTAGAAAAAAAGAAAGGAGAAACAGAAAAATAATATTGGAGATGCTCATTTGCAGGCACAGGCAGACCTGCTAGAACTGTACTGCATTTTCTACCATTGCAAAGTCTTTCAAAGACAGGGTTTTTCCCTTAATGCATCTACCTGTCCCACTCACGTCCCTACCCTCTCCTCAGAATAATCCAGTATTGTAACAACCACCTTTTGGCCTTCTCAGCTAAACTGCTTGCATCTTCTGGTGAACAGCCTGTCTTATTGACTAATTTCATATAGCTAAAATTGAAGGCTAAAAAGCTTTACTCAGCTTTGCTTTACTCAAAAAAAAAAAAAGGCTTTTTAACATAACTTAGTTTATTTTTGTATGTATGAAGAGATAAATCACATGAAGCTGGGCCTGTGTCTGGGAGACTTCAGTCCTCAAAATACCAGTAGTATTACAATCACAAAAATAGGGCTTTGTAGAGCCCATCCCAATTTAGCTAAAGTATTGGTCTCCTGACACTGTCATTATATGAACACAAAGCTCTTCCTAGTCTCAGCTCCCACTTGCAGTTTATAAACAGCTGCGGTGCTCTGTGCAAAAACAGGTTGCAAACAAGACAGAAGGAACCAGTAGTGGGAAATAACCTACCCTTTTGCCGGGGTCTAATTATTGTTTGTACTGCTGCAATGACCAGAGTCAAAGCACTTAAGTGGCCCTGTGCCCTTTGGAAATTAACTACATCCTTTTTCTCTTCCTTGGGATTTTGTGGAAATGATTCATAAAACAATATTAAAGTGGAGTCCAGTAATGGTAGGTTGATCAAAAAAATAGTTGACGTTAAAAATACTTTTCCATATTTTTTTCCGCACTACCACTCCTTCACATTTCTTCAGGCAACATTTCTGCTTGGCACTGACACGGGAAGAGAAAGTTTGATGGGCTGAGGGCGAAGGAGCACATAATGTCACTACGGCGATGAGGAGGTACCCAACGCACTCAATGGCAGCCGTAGTACAAAGAGGACCTACCAGATACAGCTGCTGGCCCACAGCCCATGCTATCTCGCCTGCCTGAGGAAAGGTGCTATCAAATTAGACTTTGTCTGGCCAAGACCTATGGGACAAAGAGCAATTTCTGTAGGAAGCAATGATCTTAAAAATCCCAACAGAAAAATGTTGGACTTCTGCCAAACAGCATATTGGGAGCTTTGGGAGCTTTTAAGGAGGTAAGTTTCCCCCTGCAAGGGAATTACCTTACACATGTACTCTTTTTCCTCTTTGACTATTTTTTTTAGGGAGATGCTATTAACTTTGCAAAAAGGCAGCAAAATCCAGTAAGCCTATAGTCGGACAGTTCTTCCCTCGGAAAGCTCAACAAGAGTGTCTATCAGGTCTGCTCCTAAGACTGAACAGCACCTGTCTTTCCAATGCAGTTTGATCCTGTGCCCTCCCTGCCCCTGGTATTTTCAGCTGGAAACCCTTAGCCTAAAATCACATTGCATCCTCTATTCAAAGAAGATGTGAAAATATACCCAATAAAAATATTTAAACACTCGGTCCCAGGAGCAGCTTTCAAAACTGAGGATTTGGCATCCATACGACGTATATAGCACACAGCAGTATGTAAGTGACTTAGACTGACAAAACAAAAATTTGATACCCTGCTGCCCAGACAATACGAAATCCCGAGGATAGTGACATGTCTGAAATCCATCCTCGCCAGAAATGTTCCATGTAATGCCAGACAACAGTAAGGCATTTCTGTCCACTCGTGATCCCCAGTCAGGAATTTTTGCTGGAGAGTAGGCTGGATCCAGATTTATTCCTTTCCTTTTAGACTGCAGTAGAATGGTTTCGGCATAACTGCCTTGAGGTTAACACACTGCTACGGGAAGGACTGCCTTGGGTTTAAAATTCCTCTTCAACCTCAAACCCATGGTTTCTATTTTCTAGAGAATTTTCTAATTGACACACTATCTGTAGGCAGTAAATAAGGTTCAAAAAGAATTATAACACGTTTTAAAAGGAGGCAGAGAGGGAATTAGGAACTTACGAACTAGTCAGCCAACTGCAATTCTCAGAAAAATACTGCAATAAACAATGAAACAATTTGAAGGTCTTTAAGGGATAGCCTGAGAGATTCATAGGGAACCCCTTGCATTAAACCAATTTAATCTCATGCTAAACCAGGCAATAGGCCTTGTGGACAGGAAAGAAGCAGAAAAGATCATATGTATTAACTTGCAAAAAAGTTTTTTGATAGTTCCATGAGATTTAATTTCAAGCAATCAAAAAAAAAAATCTTGATGAAACTAAGGTAAGATGGGTGCAAAAGCACTGTGGAAACTATTTTAACTATTTTTTAAAGAAAATTTTAAAAAAATTAATAGTTCATTGTCCAAAGGGAGGGATGATTGAGTATAAAACCACAGAAATTTTCCTTACATCTGGTACTACTCAATAATGTGTAATCAGTAAATTAATTATCAAATAAAAGAGTAATTTATTGCAGTTGTATTTTATATTAGGTTTTGGAGAGTACATAAGCAGATTGAATGACAGAATCAGAATTTGGATGCTTCAACAAATTGGAGAAATGATCAATGCAATAAAAAAAGAAGACAAGTTCAAAGTCTTATTCTGTTTAGGGTTTACCAAAAGTACCACTGCAAGATGAGTAGGCAGAATTCCTTCAAAAAAGAATCTGAGAGTCACTGTGGTTCATAAGCCAAGGTGAATCATCACTGTCTTACTATTGTGAAAAAATAAGCCATACTGGGATGCATAAACAACAGTATGGCAGACAATGCAATATGAAGTAGCGTTTCTACTCCCACAGACACAGAGAGATGCTTGAATCGAGTATTGCATCCTGTTTCGGGCAGCTAACTTCACAAAAGGAGTTGGACCAACTGGAGCAGGCTAAGAGGCAAAATATGTATCCTGGAGCAAAAGACTAAAAGAACGGGGTTTCTTTAATTTCAGAAAAAAACTAAACCTATAGAACTCCAGCAACGATTTAGGCAGACAGTCCATTAGTTGCTCTATGAAATGACCAAAGCTGTGTCTGAAGGGCTGTGAAGAATTAGGTTGCTTCCACTGTCCTCCTTCTGACTGAGAAAACCCAAACTGAAAAGATTTGCTTTTGGGGGGCAATGTCATCCATATCTAAGACTGCAAGGAAACTACTGCTACTGTCTTTCCTCTTTTTTTTCCCTCCTTACCATGTCTGGCTTATTTTCATGAATAACCCCATTATTAGCAATGTAAAGTCAGCACAAACTGCACAGAAGAACGCAGGGCTGAAGCAGACATCCCAGACCTCAAAACAGTAAATGCAAATGAAAACAGATCTGGCAAAAACCCCCACAGTAAGTTTAAAACGGAATGTAAACTGGGGGAAAAAAATTAATAAAATATTTAACTATATCTGGAAATATATTTTAAAAGATCAGTTTCAGCCCTTATAAGTTAGGGGAATATTCATTGAAAACCAAGCCACCTATGCAGCAAGCCTCTGTTTTTAACCAGATGACTAACTACTACCCACAGGAAGGAGGTCATAGCAAAGTCTTCCTTACACTGTTCAGTGCAGCAGAATAAGTTTGACAAGGAGCCATTAAAAATGTTAATTTAACTATTAATACTTAATATAAACTTTTTAAAAATTGTATTTCAAATTTAGAAGGGCCTTAATACAAAATCCGAAGTTACCATATATTTTGTCCAGTGAGCAGAAAAACTGTTTACTTAAATAAAGTAATCTTTATTCTGGATTATTTGACCTCCCTCCCAAATTACAGGGAGATCTCAGACATCGCTAATCAACGAACATCATTTATTACAGGCATCAACATGGGTGGGAAATGGTGCTTCCTAAGGTCTGTATTTCATGTTAAAAGGCATGAGAAATGTAAGCTCTTTGTTCAAAACCATACTTGAAAACTTTTATTTCAACACCAGGTATGGTCAAAACCATATTTTTAAATGAATGTTTAAAGACTGAGCTATTGCACCTTTTAGGTAAGTAGCAGAAGACAAGGATTCAATTTGGCTGAATGCCCCTGCCAGAAGGCAGTAACCAGAACCCAAATTCCTCTTTTTGTGTTACACTAACTAAAGTTATGTCCATAGTTCAGGTCAAGTATATTCACAGCACACAGCTTCATTAACCCTACAGTCTAGGGATTTGTCCATTCTAAATTGACGTTAATCTCATTGCCAGCCTTTCAGTGTTCAGTCTTATATTACGCTGAATTGCTTAAAATATGTTTGAAATACACAATACCTCCCTGCTCTTTTAAATGCAGCAATAAGAAATAAGTTACTAGTTGTTAATGCCCTATCCTGAAATGTTTGAGACTTCTGTTTAAATCATTATCCAGAAACAAACAGACCTAACTTAAACCCCTGTTTCTTCAATCACTGGTCTATCCTGGACCATCCTTGACCACTGATGATATTGTGCCACTATGGATATAAAGCACAAATAATCAGTGAGTCTGAGACCAAAAGATAAGAAGGTAGACACTTAACTAATCGGTGTGGCACCTGTGTTTCAGCAAAGGTTTTTACATCTTGTTAGAGAGTGGAAGAGTAACAGGAGAGATCAAGAGGCCCTAGTCACTCGCTATATACTGACAACACAGTACAGTCTGAGGATTAAGGGAGTCTTCTGAGAGATGCAGGCTCAAATCCCAGAAGATGGAAGAGAAGATTAAATTTAAGGTCTTGTAGTCCCTCACAAGTGCCCTGACCCTGCACGATTAGGCCAATACTGCGACATAGTCGGATTTGGAAACCATGTGAGGCTCTTCGTTTATTTTCTTTTTCTTAAAAGTGCATAAATCATTTCAGGTTGAATGCACCTTTCCATGCTGTAAAAATGAAATTATGATGGTTTCTGTTCCTTATGGTTTCTGAATGTTTTCAAGGTCAGGATAACAAAGAACTAAAACAGATGTCTAAGAGTTTGTAGTGTCCCAAATATTGGAGCACAGGCAGGACAGATTAGAAAAGCATCTGTCAGGAGTGACATGCACTGATCCATAACTCTTTGGGACAGGAAAATGGACTGGGTGACTTCCTGAGGGTCTTAGCTAGGTCTGTTTTTCTCTGGCTCATCAGAAGGGATCAGACTGGCTTTAATCTTAGCAAAAGCAGAAATTTCTCCCACAGGCTTAAAGATTACAAGTTCCTCTGAAATATAAAAAATTTAGATTCAACAGCATAATTTGAAATATGGACATATGTTCTTAGGGCTTGCAAGTACTCGACCTGTCATTTTAACCCGATGGTCTAAATACAGTATTACTGTTTAACTTCAGGATGATGAGTTAAGAGAATGTATTGAAATCTTGTGGAAGAAAAGCAGAAAATCATGTCCTGTGGAATAGTGGATGCATTGTGTCAACTGACTGAATATATTTATCAACAGTCATATCTGATCATGCTGCAGTGCTATCGGTTTTCACAAGCTAAGTGGATTACGGCCTATTTGGTACGTAGCACAGCTCAAAGTAAAACATCAGGCAGCGTATGGGAACAGTACTGCTGACTCAAAAGACACACTTTCCTCTGACTCAGAACTAAGCCAGACACCTACCATGGTTTTACATACTGATAGGGTAATATTTTCAGGTGAGTGACACACTAAAGCCATTGGTAAGGAGAGTCCATGTCACTCTGGACTGGCAAGACTTGGAGTATCACTTTTGGCATGACACCCAACCCCACACAAATTCTCCAGTTTCAACAGAACACAAAGGTGGTTTATTTTCTTCCTATCACAAGTTGTTGGGGAGACTATAATGCAAAGAAGTAGCTTCACTTCAGTATGGTTATAGTTTGCATATGACTACATTAAATGCTATAGGACAGCAAGCATTAGATGCATTCAGGTTATTACAATGTAATTTTAGAATTTTCCCTTTACTTGTAGATTTATTTTTGCTTGAGACATTATCTACTATTACAGTTAAAAGGGAAAAATCTTTCTAATATTTATGGCCACTAATTTAAATTATTACACACACTTTGACTCACTAAATGTGTACACTTTAGCATGAATAAATATAAACACAAAGCTAGGGAGTACTACAAATAGGACTATAATTAGACAGATGTGGAAATACCAGAACTTAATACCAGATGCTGTGTGCCGTTCAATAGTCTTACATTTCTTGCCAATCCTATAATTTCACCAATTTAAAAAATTAGGCTTTTGAATACTAAGGAGGCATATGGAATGGAGGGAGACCGGCTCTTTAGGAAGGACAGGCTAGGAAGACAAGGAGGAGGAATTGCCCTTTGTGTGAGAGAGCAGTTGGAGCACACGGAGCTCTGCCTGGGGATGGATGAGGATCCGAATGAGAGGTCAGGGACGGGAGCATCTCTCCTGGGAGGACAGGCTGAGAGCTGGGGCTGTTCAGCCTGGAGAAGAGAAGGCTCCGGGGGATCTCATCAATGTCTATAAATAGCTGAAGGAAGGGTGTAAAGAAAACGGAGCCAGGCTCTTTTCCGTGGTGCCCACTGACAGGACCAGAGGCAACGGGCACACACTTTAACCCAGGAGGTGCCGTCTGAACTTGAGGAAACACTTTTTCACTGTGAGGGTGACCGAGCACTGGCACAGGTTGCCCAGGGAGCTTGCGGAGTCTCCGTCAATGCAGACATTTAAGAGCCGTCTGGACGTGGATCTGGGCCACCAGACCTCGGTAGCCCTGCTTGAGCAAGGCGACCTCCAGAGGTCCGTTCTAACAACCACTCTGTGAGTCTGTGACAAACTACGAGGGAGTTTGTATAACCATCCACCTTCAGTTGCCCATGGGCGACAGGATTCATGGTACCTCATGTGACCAGTTTGAAATATAGGTGCTTACTGTAATTGTCCATTCTTTCTTTACGGTCGAGAGAAATACTGCTGAAAAGCAATTTATCCCATCTTAAACACTTATTTCAGAACAGGATTAATTACCCTCTAGAAGGGCTTCTCTCTCTCCATGAATTATAGAGGAAGCCTAGACCACTAACTCACATTTGACACTTAACTCATGGAGGCAAAAGTTAAGTGGGATGTATCCTACTACAGTAGGTTTCTAAATGAGGTGCAGCCCAGAGTTAGGTGTCTGGTTTTCCACTTGAAGGGAAATGATTCTGATTTAGTTTGAGTTAAATGTCTGAATCTGTGGCATTACCAATTCACAAATTCGCTGCGTTACAAGTCAGTCCTCCGATTAGGGTTTTCTGTACTTGTCATTTTGTTTCCTGTTTTACATTATATCTTATATAATACAACACCAGATTAATGAAATTTCTTGTAATTCACCCTCTTTAAGCCATGACAGTTACTTTGAAGACAACATCTTGCACCATTTTTGCCATATAATAACATGTCAGAAGACAGAACGTAAGGAAAATATACAAATATGTAGGCAGGAACAGACAGCTCAGATCAGGGAAACTTGATAAAGATAGTATAGGAGACACACAGAGCATAAGGGAGAGGAAAACCAACTGATCCCTAAGACTAAATATAAAACTGCATTCCTGACATTCAGCAGGGACAAATAAAGTAATACATTTTCACCTCCACTTCCGAGGTTCAAAACTGCAATCCCTGAAGAATGTTATAAAGATGACAGACTTGGTGCACAAGATACAGGACAGAGACGACAGGAGTAAAGAAAAAATAAATACGTAGTCTTGCGGCAAGCAAGATGAAAAAAACAATATTGTTACTATTCATTGGTCCCTATAATGCCAGCAGAGAAAAAGCAGAAGGAAGAGTTGTCAAACACAGGTAAGTAAAAATCCTTAAATATAAAGAACTTGTACTGTGAGTAGAGAAAGTAGTACACAAAAGTAAAGATGTTACATAATTACATAACGTAGTAACGAAGAACGCACGCTGCTTCGTTTCTAAAGAATGAACGGATTTGAGTGAGGCAGTGTGTGAATGGGAAAATTATAGGTAGGAATTTTTTTTTTTGTAAAGTTCATGGCTATGATGAATAAGGAGATAAGTGACAACATTAATTTGTTTCAAGCAGTATTCTCCTGACGGTGCTTCACAGGCTGAAATGTATTTATGAATTGACTGGAGTAGCCATGTACTTTGCCAGTAATTTTCTTCACTTGCAGGCTGTACTGATACCTCTTCCGTTTTCTTAACTAATCAGCAGTTTTAGTAAGTTTTCTTAGAAGCCATAGTATGTTTTTAAAATGTTCTACTTTTTAAAAATATTAGTTTCATGGTTATGTTCAAGAACTTTTACCCCCACATTTGCCTATTTTCTTACTTTGTTTTGGCTGCAGCCTGACTAAAGAAAGTCAGCCTCATCCCCCAAGAGTTAGGCAAGCTATTTAAGTTTTATTCCTCTTCTCTACATTTTTTGTCTGCTGCATGTCACAGTGAGCTGTGCTGACTCCTACTGATTCTGTTCTTCATCTCCTAGCTCTTCTCATGTTTTGAACAGGAATCCATAACATCTAATTAAGGGTGTGAATTCCCTTATGCTGGAACCATCAAAAGCTGGGCATCCCCAAATGACTACTGCCTTGCAAAACGTGACTTATGTTCTGACATAATTTAGATGCTTTCGAAAAGTAAACTTTTAAACTAAAGGCCAACTTCCAAAGGCAAAACTTACCTTTTGCTCAGCTCCTAATCAGAGATGAAGTCGCATTTGTTTCCAAAATTAGTTTCATACGTGAGAATGCGCCTGAATAAAGCAGAGTAAAACTGGAAGACACCAGTGTATACACTAGTGTTTTAGGTAGGAACTGCGCAATTCTACAGTGGGAACATTTGAACACAGATAAGGAATAGTTGCAGTGGCTCCAGAATTTTGCATCTAAACAGGTGTAGAAACAAATGTGTCCCACTCTTGGTGTGGAGATGCTAACTTGTTATTAAAGCAAGCTACCCATGTGGCATCAGAAACACGTTCAAGCAATAGCTAGTTTCAGAAAACAGGATTATTGCTGAGATGCATGTGCCTACAGCTTGCATTGCTGAGAACACATACGAACACACCAACTGCAACAACATTACACTCCCCGATTTCGGGCTTGATGGCAGGTTCAGAACTACTAGTTCGAAAAATGTAAAAAGGTGCATGGCAGTAGGGGTACAAAGGAGGCCCTTCTGCATAAAGAAACCTGCACGAGCAAACTACAATGTATTCAGTCATCATATTCTCAGTGGGGTACAGGTTCCTACTATTAGTTTGGTATGTATTATTTTGGCCAACAGTCTCACATGAGTGCTGGCCAAAGTAATATTCTGACTGTGCAAGCCCTGGGAAAAGACAATTTAATTACACACGTAGCAAAGGTTGGCACAGAGTTCATCTGGCAGATTGAAAGCAAAATAGCGTTAAGACCTACAACGCCACTTGAATGTCAGTGTTGCAAGAAGTGCATGTTTATTGATGGCCTGATACACTCTACCCGCTGCAAGACCAAACAAAAATCCTTTTTTATAATGAAGACTTGGCATATTTTTGATTTGCTGAACCAGTTTACTCAAGCAAAAGGAAATTAGGGATCCAAAACAATCTCAGCACCAGATCATGGAGGCTGATAGTTCTCAGATGCTTTCTTGTTTAAAATGAAATAGCAAAGCCACTAAATTGTTTTTAGGAAGTAGAGAAAATCACTATCTTTTCCTTGTATTGGCTTACAAAATCCATCTTGATTTTTAAATACACATGATTTTCTCCATTTAAAGCAATACTAGTTAACCTCTGCGTTTGTGAGCTTTGAGTCATAAGATGACACATATTTTGGTTTCCAAGTGATTTGTTTTTCCTGTTAAATTGAATACAGGCATATCTTTTCTAATACACTGACAATTATGCTACTATACAAAAGCGAAATGTTCACTAAGCAAAGCAGCGACAAAAGGACACGCATGCCTAACAAGAAAATATCATCATTTATATTTTCTAGGACATGTTCTAAATGTCCTTCTTGGACAATATTTTTAATTGTCATTTAATGGTATAACCTTGTATTTGAGCATGAAACAGAACTGCAACAGAGCTTCTATTAACAGCTTTGGCTTCTATCTTTCAATTTTTAATTCAAATCTCAGAATTAAAATCAAAGGCAACAATTTTTAACAATAATGAAATCCCAACAGTAAATGACAAGACAGATTTTGAGTCTAGGGACAGTAGAGCTTATCAGTTGACAGAAGAAGTGGACCTGTAAAGTTTCCCTGTCTCGATAATTTGTTGGTATTTTGCTGCACCACAAAAGCCCAGAAAAATCAATGTCCTCCCTAGCAACAGAGGGGAAAAAACCAGGAGCAGGGTGGAAAGGATGCTGAACAGGCAATGAGTGACTGATAGCTGCAGTAATCTGAACAGACTGAGCAAAGAGATCGCTGTTTAGTTCTGGTTGCAGCACTAAAAGCATAAGACAATAAAATCTGTTAACATTTTAGACCAAAACCATAAATGAATTTTCATATTCATCCAAAAAAACTTTTCAAAAGGGAATAGTTATGAGTCCTTGTAATTGCCATTAAAATGTCAAAGGTATTATTATTAAAGTACCACTTGAGCAGTCTTCATGGGTAGCATTGTTGAAAGACAGTAACAAAAAAAAACAGAATTAGATTGCAGTTTTGTAACAGCAGCTGTATAGGATCTTAACAGCACAATTTCCTACATATACAGTCATAGCAAATATGGAAAGTGCTATTAGTGCCAAAGGCTCCATTCGTTGTCCCTATGGTGAGGCTCTGATTTGCCCCCTAACATGTCTCGAGAAAATATTCCCAGGCTGTCAGCTCAAACAGCTTGCTGAGATAAACACCGTGATATATCCAGAATGTCAGACCATTGGACTGTCCCAAAAAGAGTGTTTGGAGAAAATCTAACTTAAATGAAATCAAAAAGCCCCGCCTTTCCTAATGTATAGGCGTAATCTACTTCAATAGGAGTAAGTAAGTAGACATGTTGTAAAAGCACATAACAGAAAACTCATGTGTGAGCAATGTTGTGCAAATTTTTTTTGAAACTATCAATCTTTAGGATTGCTCCTGTAATACTTAAATACCATCTACTTGGATTGTATGTTGCCTAAGTGCCAATTACGAATGTTAAACCTGCCGAGTGACAACTACAGCATGTGCCTATAAAAGATCATGACTTCTTCAGTCATGAAAAATCCTTCTTTAGCAGATCTCCAAAGTTTTAACAGATACTGTGCATAAAGTCCATAAGAGAGACAATTCTTTCAATGAACAGACAGAAGGCAACCTGAGGAATTCACTGAATTTTCCCAATAAACAACTGAAAAAGGGCTTCACAGTGTTTGCTTGTATCTGTGAAGTATCAGTAGTAGTTCCCTACTCCCTCTAATCAGTCCGTGGTCAACGCACATTATCAGAGTTCCAGAAAGAAACTGAAATTACCTTCTCTTCCAAAACCAGAAGCAGTTTTAGGACCTGAAAATGGAAAATTACTCTCATTATCACTAAAGCCTATAGACAAGATCTAGCCCAAGGCCATGATGCTATACCAGAAACCTTTAGCATACCACACCTTGTATATGAAGTGCCTATTTACATTAATGGGTGAAAAGGTCTGTGCTAAATCCTCATAATGAATTCAGAGTATTTTTTGTAAATATGCGTGGCCAAAGAAACCAAACAAATATGAAGAATCCACTGTAAAGTCTTTCAGTTTTGATAATGTGCTAGAGCAACACACGTAGATTTCCTACAATAAGCTTAATTCTGTATCACCCTGCAACCACTTCATTCTACTCAAAACCACAAACACATCACATACAGCTCCAGCACTGAAATTTCCATAGCAGAAAGGTTCCCCCCACCAGCACAGAGCACAGGTCTGTTCCATCAATCTTGCGCTACAACAGTGTTCCTTAGGTGCTATATGCCAGCAGTGGAGGGCTTGAACGTATGTGAACGTACACGCTGTGACCATGCGGGCCCAGGCCATGGAAATACAACAGGCTTCCCGACTGCGCTATTGAGCGAAACATGGACATAGGAGAGGAAAGAACTAATGTTTAACAAGCATGAGACTTTTTATAGGACTGCGCAAAAGGAAGCAGTTTGAAAACAGATTTGGACTGAAGACATCCATCAAACAACAGAGGAAAATATGCTGGGGGGGGATAAATGAGACCAAGCCACAGAAATGAAGCTGACATAGTAAAAATTGACAAGAGCAAGAAGCTAAGTAATTTAGAAGAGTTTCATATGCACAAAGAAACGATCATCAGTGGGAAAACATGAAGAAGCACTCAGTTAAGTATTAATGAACTTTAGAAATATTAAAAGCAGAATTTCCAGGTGAGGCAAAATTTAAGAAATTATACACCTGCATTGTGATATAAATACCATGAGGAATTTGAACTAGCTAAAAAAACTCAAATAAAGGGCCTTCTATTAAAAGCCTTCTTTCCCCATTAAATTCTTAACTCAGGATGTGAAAACCTGTATTTTGTAGTTTATGATCTCCTTTGCATCACAGTGCATGAAGTTTCACCCAGTGATTCCCGTACTGAAGCCAGTAACTTATATTTGTCAGAGCATGTGAATGTTGGATTTTCATCATCCATTCCACCTTACTCTTCAAGTTAAGAATCCTTGAGAAGCCTACACTTTCTCCCTGTGAGGTACCACTGTATCTACTTTTTGAGTTAAAAAGGGAGAGTCCTTTACATGTCTGACTGTTTCCAGTCTTTGAATATTTTTTGCAGCTTTGCATTCTCACCAATGCGTCACTATCTCTTCTAAGACATGGCTGTGGACCTACCACATCTCAAACACAAATTTTGCAGAAACAATTGACACTGCCCCAAAGTCTCTTCCACTCCATTACCCTGTTCACCAGAAAACCAGAAGACCACAGAATCTGAGAGACACCACGGTGCTGAACCTAACCTGAAGGGGGAGGAGAAAGAGAGCTAAGAGTAGGAGCGGTAAGCATAAAAGAAGGAGCAGGTAATAGGGCATGTGAAAAATGCCACACAGGCTCCAGACACATTGGGGTTTTTTTTAATATCAGAAAATAAGGTAACTTGAGAAGTCTGTGGTCAACAGAACTGCACATGGTATTTCAACAGTTAGTATCGATGCTATTTAAAAATCCCTCTATTCCTTCTCACAATTTCATGTTACATATCTAAGGATCACACAAGGATCAGTTTTACTGTTACCACAGCACTGCCCTGGGAGTTCATATTGACTCACTTTGTCCATTATAACCCTTGGACTCTTTTTAGAGTAACAGAAGCATTCTTAAAAACTTATAAATCTTGCTTGCGTTCTTGGTACAACTTTGCAAGTGTCTGTACTGAAATACATTTCTGAGTGAACACAAGTTACTAAACAATCTAGATTACTCTGCAGAACTACGTCGACATCATTGTTCCTTGCTATTCATCAGTTTTTACATCAGTCACACTTGGGTTTTTCAGTGATCTTTGATTACACTCCTTTGATAAAACTGTTTGAAAACATTTTGTGTTACAGCTCTGCAGTTACTTTTATGCCAATCTTGTAATCTTGTCAAAGCATTAAGTCAGCTTTCTTTACAATAGCTATTTTCCCTGGAACTACATTGATTTGCGCTAATTATATTCTTATCCTTTAATTCTTTTTTTGTTTTAACCAGCTTAGTCATGTAGGAGTTTTCTATTAGATGACAGTCTAACCCAGTCATAATCACTTCACCTTTTTAAACATTGGCATGAAATGGGCATAAATACAGCCTTCAGAAATTTCACCATAAAAAGCTACAGTTAATATCAGCAAATCAAAGATTTAACCAGCAAACCCTTAAGTGTGTAAGTTAATTCCATACAGCTAGACTAGTAACGGACATGACATCATTATCTATATAAAATCCCCCCGACTCCATTCAAATTTAAAATAGGATTAGTCCACACAAACACAGTGAAACCACATCCAACTGGTACTTAAACAAATTCAGATTCTGACATTTCTTTCCAGTATACAATTGTTTGGGCTTTTTTGCCCTTGTGTTACGATACAGAAGACCCACATGTATGTCAGGGACAACTGATTTCTGTCTAGAGGGACTAAGGATGTTAAGTGTCTGCAAAAGACAAATACATTAAGAATCAGTATTTTATTTAGTCTTTGAGTAAGATTTACATTAGTTGATACATAAAGATACATATTTCAAACATAAGAGTCACATTTTAAAGTTTAACTTTCACGAAACCCATAGAAGCAGCATTCTTCAACCAGACCACATGTACCAGCAAGAAATTGACACAAACCACTTCAAAGCGATGCGTGGACACTGCGTGACTGCATATTGAAGACTACTTCCTGCTCTGGTCCCTCTAGTTGAAAAATAGTATGATGGACTTCTTGTAAGTACAGGAAGGTTGACAAAGATGACCAGAAGTAAGAAATCGCTTCCTAATTATATTACGGTTCCCCTTCTTGACAAAAATGGCTAACAAAGCATATAAAGTATAGACACTTTTACATAAAGAAAGTGAACAGGGCATTTTTTTCACTATTGTACTTGAGTGAATAAGGCAACATCAAATTATCAGAGATTACAAACCGGCAGGTTTTAGAAAGCAAAAGAAAGTAATCATAAGGTGTAACTTATCATTTTGAATTTTGAAACTTTGGTATTCTTTAAATTGACTGGTTTAATTAAAACTTCCTATTAGAACTTTCAAAAAGTATCGATAATAGTCAACTAGGTAAGGGCTGGACATTCAGGCTTTGCCCAAATTTTATTTTTGACTCACACTGCTTCAAAAACATATTCAAACTTTGTCCTATTATAGCTTCTTGTCATAACAGTTGTATTAATCATCCTAATACCACACCAATGGTGACAACCACATCTTTGCTTCTCAAACTGATAATATCCACCTCTTCTGAATTTGGCCCACAGATTTCTCTTTACAAGCATTTCTTTTTTTCTCATCTTAAAAGGCTTCTTCGAGCCTTGTCTCTTTCTGTTACTTTCTGCCTCCTCAATCCACTTTGTTTCATCAGTTCATTAGCTGGCACCTTGTAACTCTCCACTTGTCTCTCTCTCCTATAAGTATCGTTGTCTCTGTCCTATGTCATATGAAAGAGTAGGCTACTTTATTGTAGTCTACTGCTCTCAACACTGCAAGTATCTCTTGTCACCTCAGAGCATGAAACACAGGAACTGCATCTTAAGTGCCAACTAGTATGACATAATCACAACTAAGGGGTCCAGATAGGGACTATCATAGTAAAAATAAATATTAAATAGTCAAAATGACACAGGCATTCTTTCCTCACCCCCCCCCATGTGTTTTTAGATTAAAAGCTTTCTGAGCTAAATCCTTTCTTCTTAGGGTGTGCAATTTCAAAGAAACTGACAGTGACTCTTATTTCCAGTGTAAACTACTGTGCTATGGTACTGAAAGGATGTTGTGGCAGAAAGTAATTTGATCCTAAAATCCTGATCAGTTTAATGTGCAGTGAAACAGTAAACAAAAGCTTGCATTGTTGGAGTGGGGGAAAAAAAAAAACCAAAGCAAAAAAAAACCCCACCACAAAGAACAGCATGGATTAGAACAGGTAAAGAGCTGTTTAATCTGTCTCAGAACTCTATCCAGAGCAAATTCCTCAAGCTTTATTGGCAAGAGAAAGAAGCTCTGTTGACTTTTTCACTTTTTTCCCCCAACACCTTCCTAACATTGTAACCACCAACAAATAAACAATATTCCAAGCAGCTATTAACATTGGGATCATTGTCTTATTTTACAGGATTCTGAGCACGTTTTCAACAAGTTTTACATGGAGAAGTGGAAACAGCTGCAAGTTCACCAGACGCGTGTCCTGAGCCAGTCAGTAAATACAAAAGGCTAATGTAAATAAATACAGCCCAGATGTATTTATAGCCCAGAAACACTGACTATATTATCCTAGCAGAGAGGTGGCTCCTGGTTAGAAATTAGCTTGTGCCCACCCGAAGCCAGGTGGAGCGAAAGGTAATACAGACTTGTTCTGAATAACACGCCTCTCGTGTGTCAGTTACCATGAAATCCTGCTCTGTACAAACCTCGATTTCTGCAGGTGATAGAAAAACAGAAAATTTGGGCAAACCCAGGAACCAGCCATGCCTTTGTACAAGCCGATGCAAACTGCTGAGGTTCAGAACCAAGCTATTTACTTTTTAGACCACAACCAACTTCTGCGGACTCTCGTAATCTGTGCGGTAGCAACAAAATAAAAAGTAGGAGAAAGGCCTAAGTGGTTAAAGGTAACTGGAAGAGCATCAGACTAGCCGAAGCTCGAAGTGGCCTGTGCATTCCTGCACAGGGCTGGGGCTGACCCAGGCGACGGCGACGATGTCCCGGTGTGGGGCATCCAGCTGGGGACCGGCTCCCACCGCTAGGATTCACCCTTGAGATGTCTGCCCTTCCATAGCGCCCGTGTCCTGGGAGACAGCCTGTCCTCGGAGCGGGAGAGAGTGCGAGGCCAAGAGGGTCCCATCTTGCCTCCCACGCCGCTTCTGGCCTACCAGGCTGGTCTCCCGTGGGGTAAAACCAAAAACCGCGGGCGTCCCTCAACTTAAAAGCACAGAACAACCCGTGGGCAAGACGTGCAAAGAGCTCCCCAACACCGCTGAATTCACGAAAAGAGCTTTCGTGGCCTGAGGGCGAAGGGCTTCAGGGGTCGGGACGGGTGCGGGGCTGCGGCCATCCCACCGCCCTTCTCCTGATAGCCTATTTCCATACATTCTGTATGGTGTGTCTAAATATTTTGATGGTTTTAATATTTTGTACCAGCTGTGGAAACTGGTTTGCTGCTAGGTGACTGTAAAAGTGAGATTTGGTAAATAAATATTAGAAATCTTATACTAACACCATGACTGAAACAATAGACAAAAGCATAGCCAAGCGATTAACTAGCAGAGGTAGTTACTCGTAAGTTTTGCAGTTCTTTGCTCTTATGACGAGATGTTCCTGTACGCTAGATGAGAACAATGCTGAAACTGACCACATGTGATTGAAACTGCGTTAAGCTTCAAGATCAAAGAACAAGGACAAGAATAAAGACTTCAAGGACAGCCAGCAAGAACTTCAAATGGGTCGGTGGTCGCGAAAGCAGCCCTTCGACTCAAATGGATCCTTCATGGCGCATGATCGGATGTAGGCAGTACTATGATAATCAGTTGCAATCATTTTTATGTATATGTATACTAATCTGATTAATATGCACTTAGTTATTCCATATAACCCGTTTGTGCTAAAGCTGTGGCATGCACGCTAGGTGGAACTAACCCCGTGCACCCAGCGCTGCGATGAAGAACGCCTGCTTTCTAAAACCCCAAAACGAGTCTTAGAGAGTTTCTTCGACCGGCTTTTCGGTATCACCCCCCAGCCGCCTCCCCTCAGCCGCCTCCCCTCAGCCGCCTCCCCTCAGCCGCCTCCCCTCAGCCGCCTCCCCTCAGCCGCCTCCCCTCAGCCGCCTCCCCTCAGCCGCCTCCCCTCAGCCGCCTCCCCTCAGCCGCCTCCCCTCAGCCGCCTCCCCTCAGCCGCCTCCCCTCAGCCGCCTCCCCTCAGCCGCCTCCCCTCAGCCGCTCCTCACGACGTCCCCCTCCCGCGCTGCCCTCGCCGCCTTCCCCTCAGCCGGCCCCGCCGGGCGCCCGGCCCTCAGCCACCCGGCCCCGCCAGCCGGGCCACGCCGCGGGGAAGCCTCTAGAACTCGCCGCCCGGCCACGGCCAGCGGGACGCGGGGCTCCCGCCCCGCCCCGCCCCGTCCCGCCGCGTCCCGCCCTGCCCCCGCCGCTTCATTCACTAACCGGTTCTCGCCGGCTGCCTCCGCCTCTCGGCTCCCTCCCGCCGGCGCCACGCCCCCCCCCTCCGCCACCACCATCCCCTCTCCGCCAACCCCCGTCCGCCGGCGGCCTCGCTCCCGCCCCCCGACGCGCTGGCGGCGCCCCTAATTGGCCGGGCGCGACGCCCGTCCGCGAGCGAGGGGCGGGCCCCGGGGCTCTTGTGAGGGAGGCGGCGCCGAGTGTCCCTCCTGCCGCAGCCGCGTCCGCTCCGCTCCGCGCCCGCCGCCGCAGCTGTATGGTCCATCCCCGCTCCGCCGCCGAACCCCCTCCGGCAGCTCCGCGGCCCCCAGCGCCTCCGCGTCCTCCCGGTCCTGCTCCTCCTGCCCCCGGCGGTGGCGCCCGCACCCCGGCTGTATGATCAGGCTACAGTCTTCAATGAGTAACCATATTCCTGTGAGTGCCGCCCCGCGAACCCCCGCGCCTCGCCTTCCCCCGCTCCCTCTCCTCCATGTTGTCTCTTTGTTCTGCGGCCGCGGCCCGGCCCGGGCACAAAGCCGCTTTGCGCGCCCGCTTGCCGCCGGCGGTCGTCCCGTGTCCGTCCCCCCCCGCCCCGCCACCGCCGCCGGTGTCTGTCTGGGGCCGCCGGGCCTGCGGCGGCCCCGGGCCGTGTCAGGGCGGCGGCCGGGAGCCCCCTGCCGGGGGGAGGCCGGGCCCGGGCCCGGGCGGCGGCTGCGGGGGACAAGATGGCTCCGCGTCGGGAGCCCTGATGGAAGCGTGATGCGAACCCGTGACCGCCGCCGCCGTTGGGGCGACGGCCCGGCCCGGCCCGGCCCGCGGGGCGGTGTCGCGGCCGGGGAGAGGCGGGCAAGGCCGGGAGCCCGGCGGCTGGCGCGGCGCCGGGGGCGGCCGGAGCCCGCGGCTTGCCGGGCAAGACGGGGCTTGCCCCGGGGTGCCCGGCGGGGGGGGGGGCCGGGCCGGGGCCGTGGACCCCCGCCCGCCGCCCCACGCGTGAAGGCGGCTTCTTTGTCTGCGGCGGGGAGAAGGGACCGGCTGCGAGCCGAGGACGTGAATCCGTTCCGAAACGAGCCGTGGGGTGGGCCGGGCTGGCGTGTGCGGCCGGCCGGGCTGAGGGTGGCGGGAGGGTCGGCGTGGAGCGGGTGCTGCTGCAGCGGCACAGCCTGCCGCCCACCCTCGGAATCGCTGGATTTGGGGCGAACCTGCCTTTAAGCCCTTGCCATCCGGCTTCTCCAGCAAGGCTTTTCCTTCTGGAGGTGGATCGCGGTTCGGCACCAGAAGTTTTCGCTTTCATATACTTGGGGGGGTGGGGGGGGGGTGGGGTGCTGGTTTTTTTGTGTTTTTTGTTAACTCCCCATGTAATCTCGGTGTCTGCGCTGCCTAACATCTGTGGCCGCAGAGCGCTGTGTGTTTAAGCCCAAACAAATGCAAGGCTTGCTGGTGGTAGTACGCCCTCCAAAAGTAGGGAAGCAAGAAAGACAAAGCGTTATCCAGATCAAGTAATCAATGGTAATAGAAGCAGGATTAGCGGCGGTTACGCACAGGTCTTGGTTGCCATCCGGTAGCCAGCTATGCACGTTGCAAATATCATGAGCTGACAAATGCACAAGGCTCCACAGCACGAGGGTCCCGTAATTCTGGCGTTTATTATTGCTGCTGGAGACAACTTTCCAATATGTCTACCTGCGTCTGCGGAATCTTTCCAAAGCAGTGACTCAGAAGTGTGAACCCTGTCTCTCATAAAACTGTCACATCAAAAAACCTGAAGATGATGCTTAAATGTCAGCTCTTACTATTCCATTGAATAGGGTCTCGAAATTGTCTTACAGGAACAGAATCGTTTCAGGGGGAAAGTGTGGAAGAAGCAATATAGAAATTGCACAGGCATGGGAGGAAACTTGTGAGTGAGAAAGAAAGAAAAATGAGTGACAGATATAGCAGGAGCCAAGGGAGAAGGATGTCATTGTCTTACCAAAACTAAATGTGTCAGTAAGGCAGCAAATAAATAGAATTTAGCCTTATCTAATAATGCTTATCATGTGAAACCTTCCTGTTCTGACAGAATACACGCCACGTAAGAATGCTGCATCTAGGCTGACTGTAAGTGATCACTTCTTCTCTTAAAGATTAACCAGAACGCCCAGATCACACTATTACTGAATTCTAAACTAGTAGCAGATTGTCACCTTGTTTAAAAAATTAAAACTCACTCTTATCAGGTCAACACCACAGGTACTTGCGTGTTAAATGCAGTCCATAACTCCTTACAGCTTGCTTCACAGACGCAACTTCTTGTTTGGCGCTCATACCTTTTTTAGACTCAATAAAATAAAGTGATAACTGTCTTTGCATGCATATGCTAAATTTCTCATGTTATTGCTTAAAACTTAATGGAATAATTTTTGCGTAGGTTGACAGGTTTCACGTAGCTTGCTACTGAAGTGACGGTATTAAGTCATTTTGAGACTCCTTGCTTTCAGAAACTCAGGTGGATGGACTGGTTTCTGTGACGTATCATTTTCCCCAATATATGTTAAGGCTTTTTTGCATGCTTTTTTCATGGTCCAAGCAGAAGAACTAGGAACACAGTCACATGGCCTCAGTTTCATCATCTCTGGAAGTTGCGTTGACTTTTTATACAGGAAGTTTTGAGATAACTTTTTCTTCCCCCTAAACTGCATACGTGAGCCGCAAGAAACATCCCTCCTTCACAGAGCATGTCGTAACAAATTTATGATAAACCTTTGGAATCTCCCATCTGTGATACATGAGTGTGTTTTCTTAGGCCATGGGTCGCTTTCTCTGGTCCAAAATGGGTAGTGTTATCACTGTGGATATGGTAACACAGACATTCATGTGCCCAGTAGATAGGAGGTGCTTCTTGTCAACAATAGCTAATGAAGGTGTGCCTCTGCCTTGCGTAATGGCTCTGCAGTTTGTACCCCTTACCCTCCCACTCCTTGTCTGCCTTAGCAGTTGCTACTTGGGCCTTGAGTAGTAAGAGAAAGTCAGGGGTATTTGTCCCTCTGTCCTTCAGGAACTTTTTGTCACGTAGTGAGTTAGAACAATGAACTTACTTGCAGGTGTTCTCAAATTGTAATGAAATGTAGTTTATTTTAGTTTTCTAGTTTTGATCCTGTGCTTTCAGTAGGTGAGTGTGTGGCACGTCTTGACTTCGGAGAATGTGATGCCACGTAGTTGGTTCTGGGTGCAAATGTTTCTGGTCTAGGAGCAGGTGGATTAAGCAACCGTGAGCCATCTTGCACATCTTCTGAAGGTAGAGTGAAGTGTCATGTAACTGTGTAAACAAGTGCTTTTGTTTGCATGCTTCTCAAGATGCTACCGAGTTGTGAACAAGAATGACAACAGCATGGGATAACCTTACACCTCTCTGCTTTCCACATATCGGTAACGATCTAATAGGTTACTTTCATAAGCAGTTTTTGCCAGACATGAGTGATTGTTTCAGACCCAGAACTAACACATGTGTGAATCTGCTTGTTAGTGAAGACCGACACTTTAGCTTCCTGTCCCACAGAAGGGCATGAATTAAAGCTTTTCTTTTCAAGATGGCTTCCTCTCACTTGAATAAACTATTCTCTAGCTTCTCCTAGCGTAAATGATAGTAGATGGTACAATCATAACTAACATGACTTCATCCCATATTGGACAGGTTACCGTCTCTTAATAGGTGGTCCTGGCATATTAACCTTAGTTTTGTTTTCCAAGTTTACTTTGATGGATCTAACAGTCTAAATGTTGTTTGGCTTTGTTACTGATAGAAACTGCTGCTTCTGTTTCCAAAACCCTTCAGTGTTAATTTTCCTCAAGGAAAACTCACATGTAAATTGAAAAGAATATGCTGGAGTGCCCAACTTGATGGTACAAACAATGAGTTTTGTCATTCTGTTAAAGAAACTTCTGCATACAGTACTATGCATCTGAGTTTCACTTAAGCAGCCTTATGCTTTTATATACCATCTTGACTTTTTTTGATAGCTTACCTACCAAGCAGTTAACTAACTGTCTGAGACAATATAGTAATTTTAAAGCTGTATTTCAAAGCCTCTTGAAAGTTGCTCATGTCATTTGAGTTCCCCCTAAGCCTGAGGTGGTCTTAATTACTATGACACTTTTTATAACCAATTTCTTATCTTTCAGGTCTTTTTGCTGAAAATGGGTGAAGCCTTGTACTTTGGCTTAATGCCGTAACACAAACAGTATGCCAGTGTACTACTTGTCTTTAATTTTCATTTGACTCCTGGAGCAGAACTAAACTAGGCTGGCAAAGCTGTCTTAGGATAGTACAGCGTGATGCTGCCTCAAGGAGTTGGTCTGGCTGTGGAGCTTTCTGGCTAGCCATGGTGGGAAGCGATGGCACTCACATCAAAGGAAAATGTGAGCTTTACTCCTTTATAATGTGGCAGCCGCAGCTGCAAAGGCAAACAGTGAGACTCAAATACATGCTTGGTTAGGTCCTTAGCTGTATGAATTAGTAAGGTGCTG
The DNA here is from genome assembly GCF_964188355.1 of Buteo buteo. Taxonomy (NCBI): domain Eukaryota; kingdom Metazoa; phylum Chordata; class Aves; order Accipitriformes; family Accipitridae; genus Buteo; species Buteo buteo. Next base: position 1,351,981 of record NC_134185.1, read on the forward strand.
ATGTGTCTAATTGCTAACTGTTAAGTCAGTATTAACAAAATGAATTCATTTGTAGGGGTTAATTACACATAGAACTTAAACTTAACGTTGCGTAAGGTACTTGCTTCCTTTTTATAAGAATTTGAACTGTGCACCCAGTTGCTAGATGTGATTAACAATCTGCATTAAAAAGGTAGGATTTATTACTTAACTAATGCTTTGCTGCCTGCCCTCCTCCTTACCCCCATGATGAGTTTGTCTGGTGTTGTATTGAGTACTCCTAGTTGTGTACTAAGGGCAGCCTGCCTCCCAGGCTGGATGAATCCTGATTACTTCTTACTTTCTACCTGCCCCAGTATGGGGTTATGTTAACTGTTTCCAATAACTCTACATTCTTTTCTCCCCCAAAATCTCCATCTTGCAGATTGAAAGGTCTTGTCTTTACCCTAGTGACCCCGTTCTATCTCCTCGAGCTCACTTGCATGATAGGACAAGGGGTAGTGGCTTTAAACTGAAAGAGGGCAGATTTAGATTGAATGAAAGGAAGAAGCTCTTCACCGTGAGGGTGGTGAGGCACTGGAACAGGTTGCCCGGAGAGGTTGAGGCTGCCCCATCCCTGGCAGTGTTCAAGGCCAGGTTGGACGGGGCTTTGAGCGACCTAGTCTAGTGGAAGGTGTCCCTGCCCATGGCAGGGGGGTTGGAACTAGATGGTCTTTAAGGTCCCTTCCAACCCAAACCATTCTGTGATTTTTCTGTTTCTGCCAGCCTCCACTTCCTCATCCTCTGCCAGGGAAAATGACTGGCTATGATTCCTCTTAACAGTCTTAAGAAGAGATAAACATGAGATCTGCCAGTGCATGCGAAAAGCGGCACAAGACCTTGTGCAGCTGTATCTGCTTAAAGCTGTCCTGCCCCTTTTTGCTGTTCTGCTTCTTAAGCTAATTGAAAGTGACTTTAAATAAGCTATCTTCAGTTCTTTTTTTCAGTTGCTATTTCAGGTGTTCCCTAGGTCTGGTCCTAGGATTCTTTTTAACGCACACCTACCTTCTTCTGCAAGGGCATGGCTGGTGTGTCAGATGACAATTCTTGGAATTCTTCCGAGTCGGAATTCTCCTGGTTCCCGTTACTCTGTTGGCCTTTGACTTAAGAGTATCCTTCTTGCTCCTTTTTCATGCCTGTTATATTTAGGGTTCTCACCATTCCTCAAGTTATCACAAAAAAGCCTGAAATAGTTTTGGTGGTTGGTTTTTTTTTTTTTTTTTTGCAAATAACTGGCAAACTTAATCCTACAGTCTTTACGGAAATGGTGGTGGTAGTATCTCTGGAGTGGCAGTGAAGTGCACGTGAAATTGTCCTATGAGTTTCTTTCTGCTGACTTCTTTCCTGTATTCGTTAGCAGTTGGGGCTTGGTGGTTTGGGGCTTGGGGTTTTGGGGGGGGGGGGGGGAGGGAGTTTGCACACCATGCCTGTGATTAAAACTTCTTACCAGGAAGCTGTCTGGAAACATGAAAAGGATGCCTGGAGGTATTTGGTCTGCTTTTTCTAAAGGCCTTTTGCAACATTGTGTGATGCAGCTCTACCCATCTGCTACAGTCCAATCTCGTAATGATTTTTATCTTCTCTGTTACTAATAAATACTCTGTTACTGAACTTCCTCTTCTCTGGACTTAAGAATGGAGCCAAGCCATGTCTACAACATAAAATGTTGCAATTTTTGCAATTGTAGTTCACTTTAAGAACTCCGGTACTGCCAAGATACCTACATGACCTTTAAAGGTCCCTTCCAACCCAAACTAGTCTATGATTCTTTACCTCTTAGAAAACTCAACAGTTATTAGACTATTGATCTGTTGTGACTTCTGCTTAATACTAATCATTGTTAGATAGACTCACTGTAGTCTTACGGTATGTGGTTTAGTGCCTGCAGTGGAGTCTTGGTCTGACTCCAAGTCCTAGATGGCAGGTAGCAACCGTGACTTATTTGCATGTAGCTTTTGGTAAAGAGTATTAAGATATTGGCTATTATCAGGACTTATTGTACAGTTGTCTTTAGGACCTGATCTTTTGAATCTACTTTCTCATGGTTGGGAAGCTTTTCAGCACAGGCTGCTGCTTTCATGGCCTTCTGAATGGCAAGGTTTGAGTCTAGAGCACTGAAATACTGTCTCTTCTCCTTATTTTCTCATGTGCACTTGCCCTGATTATATACATGAATGGATGCATAGAGCTGGTTTGTAGTTTAAGAAAAATCTGAACATTGCTACAATGAAGTTACAGCTTCTGTTCACTAGAAACTAGATTTATGAAGGCAAAGATCTGATATTACTGTGTCCCAGCCAGCCAAAAACCAAAAAAGCAAAAACCCAAAACAAAAAAAACCCACCACCACCACCACCCCCCCCAACCCAAAAAAAACCAACCACATTTTTAAGTCAGTCAGTCTGTGATAGCAGTTCTGTGACACTGCATGCTCAGCTAGTCAATTTCCAAATTGTCTTGGGCAATGTTTTGTTTGGGCTTAGAAATACATGGATTCCTTCCAATGTTTGGAGCTGACTGGCCAACATAAGTAATTTTTTTCTGCTAAATAGTTGTAGGATAAATGATGTTTCTTTCTAGTACCTAAGTATATTTAGGGGACGTTTGGTTCAGCTTGCAGTTATCTTTTGGGAAACAAAACTTCTCTCTTCTTCCCTTCTGTTCCCTAGGCAGGTATTGTCACCAGCACTGGTTCTGTGGCTGGGCACAAAACTAGCTCCTCTGCTATAAGGTTCCACAGTGCATAAAAGCATATATTCTTGGTTCATTTGCACAGCAACATCTGCAGATGAACACATGACTCGGAACAGTTCATCAGCTATCTACTTCCTGGTTGTGCATCATGCAGTAATTTTATAAGTAAATTTAACTATAGCAAAATGGCACACCACTGGGCAGAAATAACCTGTTCAATAAACTTGCCTGTGTATGTTTTTAGCTAGACCATTACCACTGTCCTGGTATATTAATAAAATCATGGTGTAAAAAGCCAGTTAAAGGCAGATGAAGGTTACCATGTGTCTTCATGTGAAATATGTTCCTTAGTTAGAAATCTGTGTGCCTTGAAAGTCTCAAAATATGTTCAAAAGCTCGCATTATTTTGTTAGGCCACAAAGACTTTGCATTTGCTTTCAAGGCCTCCTATTTGAGACAGGTAGATTTAGATGCCTTTTTTTTTCTACTGGCCGTTCTGTATGTGAATTAATGATGCTTACGTGGAAAGTAAGTCTTTAGCCTCTAAGACAAGTGATTCTGCATCTATGTAGAGACTGGTAGTTTTGTTTAAACACTAGAAATTGTCTGATGCTCAGCTTGAATATTCAAGGAGTCTCATCCTTCCTGGCACTACTTAAGGTCAGTGTAACTTTAGTAGGTGTTGTGATGTCTCTCAATTCAGAACAGAAAACACACTTGTATGGGTATCCTGGAAAAGCTATGCTTTATATAAATACTGGATTTCTTAAAACTCCATCTCTTCTTGCTATGTTTAGCACATTTGAATTGGTATTTTAATATGTTTCAGGTTTTGGTGTTGAAACAACGCTGTATGGAAACTCTGTATTAAGTAAATATATTTATTTTGAAGTAGTCCTCACTGAGAAAAGTAACAGGATTCTTACACAAACCTAACTCCTGGATTAAAAAATAAACTTTGTGAAACTGCTTAGTTGCTCTGGTTTTATTTTTTTCAATTTTATAATGTTTGGTGTCTTCAAAATAACCTTGTTTCACCTGTGCTCATGACGCTTTTCTCCCCCCCCCTTCTCTTTACAGCAGTTCTGTGGTGTTCTTGGTCACACATTTATGGAGTTTCTGAAGGGCAGTGGAGACTACTGCCAGGCACAGCACGACCTCTATGCAGACAAGTGAACTGTAGAAATTCATTACTACTCCACCAAGAAGCCCCCCTAAGAGTGGTTGACCAGGATAAGAAGTATTGAATTGAAATTGGCAGAGCATTTAACAACAGAATTCAGACCTGGATGGGGTAAACCTCAGTGCACTGCCTTTCTTTTGCCTCAGTATTACTGGATTGAAGAATTGCTGCTTCTTGTTAGGAGGTTCATTTCATTTCCCATTGCTCCCAACTTCATACTTCCAAGCACTGAGAATTTCACGTGGAGTATAGTGAAGTAGACTTCAGTTTCTCTACATCACTTCTGTATTAGAATTTTTTTTGAATCCTTTCATAATCTTGTTGCATGTTTAACTAAATCAATATGGCCCGAATGAACCGCCCAGCTCCTGTGGAAATCACCTACAAGAACATGAGATTCCTAATCACACACAATCCAACCAATGCAACCTTAAACAAATTTATAGAGGTAAGGCCAGGACAGAATTCTTACTGATGTATTTTTTTTAATGCCTGAACAGCATACTGTATTAACAATTTCCTTCTTTACTGGTTGATAACAGCTGTGGAAGCCATATGAAGTGGTACTGAGACTGTTCGTGTATTGACTTTTTTCAAATGCTGATGCCGTGCTTCAAAGATGTACAGACAAGTCTATTCAGATATACTTCAGCCTTCACAAAAACATACTTCTGAAAGTGAAGCGAAGAAATAATTATACTGCCTACTACATTGTACACTAAGGACATTGTTTAGGTCTGAAAACAGGCATTATCTGGCAGAGTTATGTGTAAAACAATGCAAAGGTCTGCTAGTGGTAGGAACTCACACTGCAACAACATAACAAGATTGCAATATGCTTTCACTGCCTGCCTTCTGTATTAGCAGATCGTAGTTCTAGTGTAGCTTAAGAGAATCCTCTGAGTGTCATAGTGTGTACTTGAGTGAAATTCGTGGCAGTAGGCTTGCTCTGCATCCAGAGCTGCTGAAGCTACTTAAAGTGGTTTGGTAGATGCTGAAATTGTTTACTGACTAAAGCCAGGTGGCTTGGCAAATATTGCTAGTGTCTGAATTTATCATCTAAACCTTGCATCTAGCATGTTGGAGCTATAAAGTGCACAGTTAAAAGTGTATGCATGCATGTATGTTAACAATAGGTTCCTCCAAAGTTACCTCCTGGCAAGGTCTGAGTTTGTAATGCAGTCCCTCATTAGCAAGATTTTAGGTGTATTATACTTCTATTTTGCATTCAGTGTGGGATAATTTACAAAAAACGTAGTGAGATAACATTTGCTTCCCTTTATACTCTCACAACTACATAAAGTATGCTTAGGCTGTGCTTCAGTTGTTACTGTGACAGTTACAGTATGAGTGATGGGTTGTTGCAGGGAGAATGAAGAGTGATTGCTTTTTTTTTAATGGAGGGTAATAGCAAAATGGAAAGTTAAATTTTGTTATTTTCTAGTTATAACTGAAGAACTGGAATAATTTATTGTCCTGTGCTCATAATTCTTAACAGTAAGAAGTCTTACAAACCTGTTGTTTTAAGCAGGGGGAGGGAAGGGGAAGATCTAAACCTCACTCAGAATGCTTTTAGTAAAGTATGTAGCTTTGCAAACCAGGAAACTTCCTGTTCCTTTAAAAGGAATGATCTTTTGGAAGTGGGCTACTTATTTCATCAATATTTATTTGGATCTGATTTTAAAAGAAAAGCCTGATCCAACACAACAAAACTTAGTCTTCATTTATGTTTACAGAAGAGCTAAAGGTATCTGGCATTAGCACAGAGGTTTTTGGTTATTTCAGCTTTCTGTGTTCTTCACAGGGTGGCAAGCATTTGCATGAGTTTACTGAAAATTTTGGAATGAGTTAATAAGCTAACCTATTGAGAAAATTAAATGGTAAGTGAAGTCAGTTTACTCTTAAAGTGGGGTTTTTTTCATTCCCTAGGAACTTAAGAAATATGGCGTTACCACAGTGGTAAGAGTGTGTGAAGCTACTTATGACACTGCTCCGGTGGAAAAAGAAGGCATTCAGGTTTTGGTAAGTAGTGTAGAAGCAGAGTTTAAAACCAACCCATGCCCCCACCCCCAAAAAAATTGCTTTCACACCACCTTATTGACTCTACAAGTGTATTCCAGCAACTGATGGAGGCAAAAACTGTAGAGACATCCTCTCTTCTCAGGAAAAAAATCTGGGTTTGAGCAAAATCATTTGCTTAATGAAAACGGATTGAAAGGAATATATTCCTAATATTGCTATAGTTGCACTATTAGAAAACCATGAGTTTGAGTGGTTCCCTTAGCGGTCAGCTCCTTTGTCCGTTGTGTCCTCTCCTTTTTTATGTATGCACACGGCATGCAAGCATAGAGAGTTCTATCTTTATGTATGTTGTGCTATATTCTAGGATTGGCCCTTTGACGACGGTGCTCCACCATCTAACCAGATTGTTGATGATTGGCTAAATCTCCTTAAAGTTAAATTTCGTGAAGAACCTGGTTGTTGTATTGCTGTACACTGTGTTGCTGGCCTTGGAAGGTGGGTAAAGTTTTAAAGATCTGTTGAATTGCCATCCCTGGTGAGACTTGTTAAGATCTAGTACAAAAGTTTGAGGCAAATGGAAAATAGTCACATATCCAGTACTGGAATGACCTCACACTTAAAAGTAGTTCAGGTGGCAGGAAGCTGTTGTATGTATATATTAGATTTAAAGGCCTTTTAGTCAACAGGTGATGCTATTACCACAGCTCTCGCACAAAAACTACTGAATGAAGTAAGTAAATATATCCTTGTACCAAGCATGTTGATGAGTGTCCCATTGATATTTTTAATCTTGCTATGTCTTCTTTTTTTCTAATGGATTTGCTTTTTAGTGACTCATCTGTAAGTTTCTTCTTCATCCACCTTTCAGCAGTACTGCCAGTAACCATTAGTCACAAACAAGTGGGGTGTTCTGGCACATAAAGACCAACTTCCATCAACCACCTATTTGGGGGATGAAAAGTGTTATCCAAAGTCCCAAAGCTCTGTTTCTGTCACATTTCTAACACTGAGCTTCAAAAATTTTACAGATAATGCTAAATATTCTCTTCTTAGCCCTGTTCCCTCTGTCTGCTGCCACTATCTTAAATACAATTCCAACAGTTGTGAGAAGGTAATGGTTTTGCTGCTATTGTTCTAGACTACCTGGGAACTAGATCTGTTCAAAAAGCAGTTGCCATATTCTAGCCGTGGGTTTCAGCATGTCCAATATAAAACAGAGGTTTCTGGTCTTGCTGTCCATAAGCCTGGCTTATCCACTGTTTGCATTATGGCTTCACATGTAACAAAAGTTGACTGTAGTGGTGAATGCTACCAAAAGAAGTCCTATTCAGCTGCTTACAATGATATCTGTTGGTTTTTCCTCAAAACTGAGCAATTAACAGGTTGAAAAGAAGATCCTAGCTCTTTATCATGTAAAGTTTTTTAAAATCCCTGAACATAAAAACCACTTAAGCTCGCTACTAGATGCACAAGTCTCTTGCTAGTGTGTGGCATGAGGGTTTGTCTTGATTTTTTTTCTTGAGCCATAAATTGCTGATGTATTTGAGTTTGATTAGTGTCAAGCTTTCCTAATGGAAAACTGTACTCTGTCAGATGAAGAATACTGTGGCAAGCAAGGAAATCCTCAGGGGTGTGCAGCAGCCTGTGGATTGCATCTGTTCCTAAAACTTGTGATGCTAGTTCTAGGACTTGTTCTTATTGAATCTGAACCCTCTTCTGATTTCTGCTTTGGGGTCCTGACTGCTTCTAAAGATGCTTGTTTGTGGGAATAGAAACACATGCAACTCTTCCCCAGAATCAATTGGCTTTGAAACAAATAGGTAAAGATTACTTGTGTTTTATTCCTGCTGTCTTCTCCCATACCTAAAGTCAGATGAACAAAGCTAAGGTTGACCAGAATTAATGTAAACCCCTTTCTTAATGAGGACAGGTAGCTCAAAGAGATGGTATAATGGCTCAGTTAGTGTAGAAATGCCTTCTGCCTGTCTTTTTTACTTCCCCAGGGAAGAAACATCAGATACACAGAAGGATGGAAAAGAAAACTGGGGAAAGCTTTCATACTTTTTTCTAAGTATGCATTGGCAAATGCTAAACTGAAAAAAAAACCAAACCTTTTTTTTTTTGACCAGAGCTCCAGTCTTAGTTGCTCTTGCACTGATAGAATGTGGAATGAAGTATGAAGATGCAGTGCAGTTCATAAGACAGTAAGTATGAAGCTAACATCTAGCAGTTTTCAAGATTTATCATGTTGATATGTCCTTGGACACTAAAGGAAATTCTGTATGCTGTTGTTGTCTTGTTTTTTGGGGTTTGGGTTTGGTGTTTTTTTGGTAAAATACTTGGTACCTGTGAACTTTTTAACACACATACTGCATACAGTCAGTGTTGTAGTACTTGGCTTGTGGGATGGGTGTTTTCTGTTCATGTGGCAACCAGAATTGGCAGGTAATTATTTGACCAAGTTGGAAAAAAAACCACCAACAAAACCAAAACAAACAAACAAGACTCAAACAATTCCTCCTAGTCATTTCTGGTAGTTAGTCTACTGAAGAAAACTATTTCCTTGGATTTTTTTATAAATATATGTGAGTTGGATGAGAACACTTTTAATCTCAATGCCTTAATTTTGCAGGTTTCAACTATATTTTAAAAAAGCAGCAGCTCATATAAACAATACCAAAATACTTCCTGCATAATTGTACAAGCTGAATTTAATTCTTTAATAGCTTGACATCTTGGCAGTCTGGTGTACACAAAGTGAGGAACAGGAAGCCTGGTACATATTCCAAACACTCAACAAAAATGTACCCTTCTTTCACACATTTCTAGTTTGAGAAAACCAAGAAAGCTCAATTTCTGATCAACTTCTTATTATGAAGTGTTAGAATGTTTATGTACTTTCTTAATATTGCAGTATTCTTCATAATTATTTTCAGAGACTGAATAACTTCAGCTTTCTTAAGATGACCATCTCGCATCTGCACTATAGCTTCCTTTTAAGATCTTAATGTAAGATCTTTGGCTTGTGTATATCAGAGGCTAAAACACTGTTGAAAATGCTGCGTACTCCTTTGAGCATGTGGTCATTAGAGGTATTTGTGAAAGGAAGCTGCCACCCTCTTTCCTGGCACTTAATTTTTAATTATCCTTATTTTGGTTACAGTCTTGACTTAATGGTGGTTTTTTTTCAGTGACCTAAAAATATTTTTCTCTGGTTGGTGATATTATTTCACTGGGCAGTAGATTAATGTTCTGTTCAAAATATTTTTTTTCCTCCATCTAGGAAGCGGCGTGGAGCTTTTAACAGCAAGCAACTTCTGTACTTGGAGAAATACCGCCCCAAGATGCGTTTGCGCTTTAAAGACTCCAATGGTCACCGAAATAACTGTTGTATTCAGTAAAGCTCAACAGCCTTTAGTACTCCTTTGGGAATAAAGAATGGAAACTACAATTAAGCAGACTGAATGCCAAAGACATCAGTCTGATATTTTTTTAGTAGTAAAGGAAGCTTCCTTAGGAGTATTTAATAGGCTAAAGGCTTAGTAGAAATGCAACTTCTATGTTTAGCTAAATATCCATCTGTTTGGAGACCAGTAAATGTTTTTGCTGTACCCTGTTTCTGAGCTGTCTCCTTGTTCATTAATTACCAGTTCAAATATCCTTTAATCATGCCATTGAGTCTTACCCACCTAGTTTCAACTACTAAAAATTGGGGTACTAAAATAAATCAATCTGTAGAGAGATTAGGTGCCAAAATACCCAGCATATCAGCTACATGTTTTTTCCTTGTAAATGAGCATAGCTCTGATGATGTGAGAACTACCAGCTTATCTGGACCTTACTATCTTTTTTTCTACACTCATTTCAATATTGAAGAATATGGCCTCTAAGGTAGTCTTGCCTGCTCACTGTATGTTTTGTCTCCCACGATCGCACTAGAATTATCAGGATTTGCACAGTCTGTCTTTTTAATACTATGAATTACAGCAACTTTTTACCCCAGCGTCTGTACTTTTCTGTTACCTGAACTTCTCCATTTTACAAATCATTACTCTCTGGTTACTCATGTAGAAAATCTTTTAAATTGTACAGAAGCACACAAGTCTTTAATGTCTCCAGACAAAAAGCCTTACAGTAAAATTAACGTTGGCACTTCACGTGCAACTTAACAGAGGGCCTGAAAAGGTTGGGAGGGGCTATTTAATATTTCTAGTAAAATGTTGCCTTTGTCTTGTGCAGGAAGTATAGAATATGCCCTTTACTTTAGTAAATATTTTTTTAAAACGTAGAAATGCTTTGTTATCGTAGCTAAAAATTCTTAATCAGAAAATTTCTGAAAAATCTTGTAGTTTCTTTTACTGTACCTATTGAAAGTTGTTTACCAACTATTGCTTTGTTGAAAGTGTGATTTAATTTTTTTTCTTTTGTTTTTCCTCCTTGAGTTTCTGCTATGACTTGGGCAGACCTCTGTAATATTTTGTATGCCTTTCAAGCTGCGTAACTTAATATTTGGATACTTGATAATTTGTTTTATTATGTAATTGATAAAATGGTGATGTGTATTAATGTTAGTTCAACCATATATTTATACTGTCTTGGGAATGTGTGGTTATAGTTCTGTGGGAGAAATAATTTTGCCAGTGTTCACCAGCTTGTAAAATCTAGTGCGAGAGCTTAAACATCTAAATAAATACTGAAATGCACTTACGAAGTTTGCTGAAACGCTCATGACTTTCACTTATTTTTGTGTACTTTGTCTGCCATCTTGAGGTGCCTACATTCAGAATCTCTCCAGGCATCCGTTTTCTTTTTTTAAATCTGGGCCTGAATGTCCCCTTTGCTGTAATGTTTGCTGTTTGTTTTACTCATAAATAAATGTGGACAAAAATTAATAGTAGAAAGTACGGTATTTCTTTCTGTAGCTTACTTGTGACTTCCCTTCCCCAGTACTAGAACAGGTTACTTGCTTAGTCTTCTTGAAACTGTCTTTGCAGAAAATGCAGAAGAGTATGTGCATCTGTAAAGCTTGGAGAAACCTTGAATCAGTAGCATTAAATTTAATTACGAAATAGTGTGATGCAATGCTTCGTTGTCAAGACTGAAGCTATGTCCGAACAGAAGATATCCCCAAAATTATGTGAGCTAAGGCCTGTGTTTGAGTTTCCAGCATGGTGACCAAACTTCCTGATGAGAACTGGAAGATGCTCTGAGGAGCCAGGTGAGATACTGTTCTTTCTAGTGATCGTAAGGTCAGGCCCATGTCTGCTTGAAATTAACCTGCGGTTGGTTAAACATGTCCTGCCTTTCTAATTGGTGAGGTGGGATGCTATGTACAACATGAGCTTCAGTGAGACTTCTGAAGGATTGCTTTTGGAAAGGTATAGTCTCATTTATAAAGAGCATTTTGAAATTCTGTATGATTTAAAAATGCCTGAAACTGAATATAACTTAGCCTGTAAAGTAGTAAAATAAACTCTTAACTAGTTCAGCTTTCCTTTGTAAATTAAACTTAGTTTAAAGGCTATTTTGATTAAAGGAATACAGCTTCAGTTGGCTGAGGAAATAAGGCCTTTTCTTTTGGAATACCGTCCAAAGTCATCGACGTTTCTATTGTCAAAATGGACTAGACTTTAGGAGCAATTGCAAAGACAAAACCTTAAAATTCTGTAACTCGGCAGTTCAGCAGGCCGATGTAAATACTGGTTTAACACAGATTAGTATCCAAATCAAGTTAAAAAATATTAATTTGGTCACTCATGGAACTGGGAGGAATCAGTAAAACAACTACCAGTAAAATGCCTGTGAAATTTTTTACTTGCTATACATCACATTTTGCTGTGTTTCTGTAGGATTTACATGGGTAAGGAGGGCTGTGTTTAGGTTAAGAGCTCTAACATGTTGGTGATGGGAGCTTGTTCCCTTGAACTCTTTAAACTTGAGACTGGGCTTGACTGTAGGTGGTTTCAGTAAACAGATTTCTAAAGAGGAGGAACTTTTGTCTAATGAGTGTGTGTCTGTTTAAAGCAAAGATCAAGTCAAGTTCTGAACTGTTTCCACATTTAGACATGAATCCCTAAGGAACAGAAAATGTCTTTTCCTCTTTTGTCTAAAAACTCTGGTAGGTTTTAGGGACTAAAATGTTGACCATACTCAAAACATGAAGATAAGATAGCAGATGGAAGTGCATAAAGCAAGCTAAATAAAGTTCTATGTAATTTATATGAATTTACAAATAAAAGGGAAGAAAAGATTAAATGAAATTACTGTATCTTCCCTTAAGGCTAAAGCCAGGCTCTAATGTTACATCTAATTTTAGATGCTTAAAATGACTATGTAACTGTTTCACCCTTTCTTCAAGGGTCTTCAAGGGTTATGTTGTGGCAGTACTTAATTACACGGTAGCACATTCTTGTCATCTGCTGGGCTGTGTTTTGGGCTGTAGACCTGATAGCTTGGCTAAGTGTGGTTTGTGAATGGTGGTGGTGTTTATAGGGTTCCTTAGCATGTAGCAGAAGTTAAATATTTACAGGCAATAAGGGGAGAGCATGATCTTGAAATTATTGCAGCAGAACACTGAAGGGCTCTCTATATTGTTCTGTCATGTAGTCCCTAAATAATGCTGAGGAAAGACAGTCAAACAACATACTCTGTTACTGGATATGCAAAATCAGGTATGAAGTTAAATGTGATTTTCTTGAATCTGATTCTCAGAAGTGCTGAGCAGTCAGTTTCAACTGAACTCTGTAAATACTGTACTTAAAATACATGAAACTATGTAGTACTATGTATTTTTGAATAGTCCTGAAGCATTTCAGATGGAGTACTTGCAACTAGGTAATGCTTCTGATTGTTGATCTACCTGGTCTTCAGTTCTCTGTGCCTAAAAACCCCTTCATTCCAGTCCTCGCATAAGGAGGGCAGTTGTGGAGGTAAGCAGTGATTTCTGAAGTGGTCAGACCCATCTGTATTATTGCAGAAGAGGCAGTAGGAAAAATGTGCAATTCTGTATTGAGCACAAATTCTAGGTTAGACTTAAGATCTTCTTTGGCCGTAAGAAAAGTAGTAAAGCACTGCTCATTCATGTGAGCATTGTTCATCCTTACAAGTGAGATGGGGGAAAAAATGTGTAATTTGCTGTATGTATTTGAGAGGCCCAGACTAAGGTTTCATAGATGACCTTACCTGTATCATTTTTAAGCCTCTGAGTGCTTGACTGCAGCATTAACAACACTGGGTTTTCAATGTTGTTTGGGTTTTTTAAAATATGTGCAACATAATTCAAGTAGTTACTGAGAGGTAGTCTTCAAAACTGTATTTTAGATCTGTTGGGATTTTGCTGTATCATTAAGCAAGTATTTTCTCTAAGTATGGGGGAGGCTGTCAAACTGGAGATCACAGTAATCTATGTGGAACTACGTTCTCTTGTGTACCTATTTGTGTAATCCCGCTGTGATAAGAAGAATAGTTACAGTTTGCAAGTTGAATTCAAATCTTAATCAGGCTGAAATTTAGTAGGGTTTTTTAGTAGCTGGGAGGGACTCATCTAAACAAATACTGACGTCTATGTGCGAGTAGATGCTTCCCTTCCACTTGGCGAAAGGGATTTTGCACTTATTGCGCAGCTAATTGTATGCCAAGAGATACCTAAAACAGGTTAGATGAAGAGCTCTCTAAAGGTGAGAGCACAGTCTGTAAAGGGAGTGTGGGACAGCAAAGTCAGTTTGCAGTGTTGGTATCTACAGGTAGATTAAGTAAAGCTCGCCTGACTTGTCTAAGCGCAGTAGTTCAAAGTACCAGGTAAAGTATTGGGTATTTCCCTCAACATACCCTGCTCTTACTGTGTAATAAACGTGGACAATTACAACCTGATTGGATTTTTATTGATATGGATTTATGCTACAGGTAACCACAGCAAGCCCTATTAGGCATTATTTTCCTCTTGATTGCCGGCACGAATGCTGTTAATTTTGATAGATATTGTTCTAACGTGTTCTGTCCTCAATGCATTGATAATTAATTATCTCAATAACAACACAAGTTACTTATCAGTGGAAAACATCTTTGTGAGGTAATAGTGGTTAAACAGTGGTCTGACAAGAAACGATAAGGACAGTGCCAGAAGATCAAGTTGCCTGCTTCAATTTCTGATTCAAATGAGAACTCTTTCAAAGCGTAGCTGAAGAAAACCAGATACCGTGGTCTTTAGATACATGGGAATGCTCAGCATAGAAATACTCAAATAGCAGAAGACATCCACTCTCAGCGCTACATGTAACCTGTGTCAGTTTAACAAAACCTAAGTAAGTATATGGAAAGGGTACTTTGTAGTGGGCTGGAGTCTTAATTCCGCTTTACTGGTGGAGTAACAGCAGTGGCGGATCCTTGTCCTTCATATAAATTTGCACGTGACAATAGTTTGTCAGCGGGTTTCACAGATGCTGCTTCTGAAGAAGACAGAACTTGAATTACATTTGGGCTTTGGAGGAGAAGTAATTGAAGACAATAGTCTTATTCCTGATCCATAGGCCCGTAGTTACGATACTGACCCGAACAGGAGAGTGCCACTTCAGCATTGTCACACGTTTTGTTGGCTGGTACTAATAGGAGGCCCCCCACTCTCCTTGGTTTGCCTCCTTCAATTCCCCAATAAAGCTGTGCATCACGAGGTAGGGTGTGCAAACCCTGAACTTGCCTTTAACGTTTTGATTCAACTCTATGACGACTCTCAATTCATCCTCATAAAAGTACATAAAGGCAGTGGGGGTGTAGCAGATCTGCAAAACCCTGAAGGGCTTCCCTTATATTGCAGGTACAGTCATCCCTTCAAGCTTGATACACCAGGTTTTCTCCAGTAACACCCCCCGCCACCTCCAGTCCCAGGGATGGGCTACCCCTACCCTCCTCCCCACCGCTTGGTATGGCAGGATTCTCGCTTCTCCCTCCTTCCTAACGGAGTCCCGTGTAGGATGCTATGGAGGATGGGTACCTGGCAGGAGCTATGTAGTCTTGATGCTCTTGGGTGCTGCCTCGGGTCTCCCTAGGTGGAGTGTCTCTGCACTGTGTCTTTATCCAGTTGGGATTAATTTGGCTAATGGGCAGGCTTTTTTTTTTCTAGGCAGACACTTGGTGGCCATTTCCCATTTTAGTCTAACCAGACAGACAAATTTATACTACCCAATCACTTGGTGGTGTTAAGGAGGCTGTCATTCTGATAGAGAGCATGCAAACTTCCCCACATTTGTGTTTAAGCACAAACCTGACTTGACCTTTTTTACTTCTCCCATTCTCAGGCTTCATTTGGATGTCTCATCTCAGCTCTGCTGCATAGGGCTTGTTTCACACCTTGAGAGCCTTGACCTCAAGCTCTTGATTTCCTTATTTTGTTCCTCTTTTCCCTGTCCAGAAATTCTTGGCCATTTCTGTTTCACTTGTCTACTTGTCCTCAAAACTCCCTTCTGGACTTGCTTAATTGGTACCTAGTTTTCTTCACTGGAAAAAGTGAAGTACTACTATTCAAAGGCACTTGATGTTTACATTCCTGTCTCAATTGTCTTCCAGCACCACCAAGTGTTTACGCTACTTTAAACTTGGGTCTCAGTAAGTTCTATTAAATAGCAAGCCCTTCCCCCAGGAAGTGTAAAAGGAGAAAACTGGGAGGTTCTGAGCCAAGTCCAGGGAGGGAATTAGAGAGAATTATCATATATTCTTGGGTTGAAGCAGTAGGATGATTATTAAGGAAATCCCCTAATTGCCCCATTTAGCGATGTGGAGTAATTTAGGTTGGGAGGTGACCTAGTCCAACCCCATGCTCGAAGCAGGGCTAACTTCACAATTAGATCATGTTATTCAGGGGCCCATCTAGCCAAAGTTTTGAATATCTCCAAGGATGGAGATAACTCAGCCCCTTCCAGACCTCTGGTCTAGGGTTTGACTGCCCTCCCAGGGAATACTCTTCTCTTGGTAGCTAGTCAGAATCTTCCTGGATGCAATTTGTCTGTTTCTCCCATTTTTTCACTGTGACCTCCAAGAGAGTCTGTCTCTTCCTCTCTACATCCTCCTGCTAGGTAGCTGACACAGCAGTAAAATTCCCTCCTCAGCCTCACCTTAAGGGTGAATAAACACAGATCTCTCTGTATGCCACATGCTCCAAGCCTCTAATCATCTCGGTGACCCTCCACCAGGGTTCACTCCAGTCTGTCAATATTTTTCTTGTACTGGGGAGCTTAAAACTGGACTCAGGACTCCAGATGTGGTCTAGAATTACTTCCCTTGACCTGCTGCCTGCTCTCTTTCTGATGCAATCTTTCTATTCTATTTGTCCACCAGGTCCTTTCTGCAAAGCTGCTTTCTTGCCAATTGACCCCCAGCCTGTACAGGTGCATGGGCTATTACGTCCCAGATGCAGGATTTAACAACATAAATGACATCTGCTGCTCTCCCTTCATCCACTGAAGCAATCATCTCATCGTATGCTATCAGATTGGTCAGACGTAGCTTGACCTTGGTCAATCCAAGTTGCCTGGTACACAATCTCTTCTTTTCCGTGCGCTAAGAAATGGCTTCCAGGAAGATTTGCTCCATAACCGTCCCGGGAGAGGAAGTGAGGCCCATGGGTCTGTATTTCCCTGGATCCTCTTTCTTGCCTTTCTTGAAGGTGTGCGTGAAGTTTTCCTTCCTCCAGTCATCAGAAACCTCCCCAATCACCCTGACCTTTCAAAGACAAGAGCAGTCTCACGACAGCTTCAGGCATCTCCAACAGTGCCCTCGCATGCATCCCATCTGGTCCGGTTAGCTTAATTGCTCCTAAACTCCATCTTTCTCTGCTGTGCCTCAGTGTTGAATAAGAAGGCAAAGGCTACAAAGTTTATGGAAATAAGGATGCAGAATGAGAATACTTCACATGGAAGCAATTTCAAAGAGCTTCATATTCTCTAGCTGGAGAGACTGGAAAATGTCAACATCCAAACTAGGAAAGAACTGACTCTTCACATTTCAAGTTCAGAGGCAAGAGATGCCGATCTCTTCTCCCTGGGATCCAGGGACGGGACATGTGGGGATGGTTCAAAGCTGCATCAGGGGAGGCTCAGACTGGACATGAGGAAGCGTTTCTTTACCGAGAGGGTGGTCAGACACTGGAACAGGCTTCCTAGAGAGATGGTCGATGCCCCAAGCCTGTCAGCGTTCAAGAGGCATTTGGACAATGCCCTTAATGACGCGCTTTAGCTTTTGATCAGCCATGAAATGGTCAGGCAGCTGGACTAGATGATCACTCTAGGTCCCTTCCAGAACTGTTCTGTTCTGTTCTGTTCGTGTACCATGCCAAGGCCAGAGGCAGGCACCCAGGGGCAGAGTTGTTTGCATCAGTTGTAGCTGAGGCTGGGACCAAACCAGGCAACGGCAGCTGCCTCCCTCCACAGCCACCCCCCACCCCGAGGAGCGCCGGGAGCAGAGGTCTGTCTGCACCGGCGGGACACCGAGGCTAGGAACGGATCTATGGGAGAGCTGAGTGGTGCACGGCCAGCGTCCCTAGCAGCTCTCCCATCACATCTCGTCCGTGACGCACAGCTAGGGAGGAGGGTCCCACTCGTTCGGGCTGCAGACACGGTCCTGTACGGCTGGTGGCTAGCGAGTGCAGTGTCTGTACGTAAGAATGGGGAAAAAATGAGTAGGGCAGCTTTGGGCCTGCGACAATAACAAATTCCGAGGGGGAGAAAATAGGTGGAATAAAATGCAGAATGGGTTTTCCAGAGGTTATTATGCCACGCTAGAAATTATCAGTTAAACTGGAGAAGGAGACTTAGTAGAACAGTTTTAAGGCAGAAAACACGGGAGCCGGTAACATGTAACAACAGAAGGCTGGAGAGAGGGTGAGTGGAATTTCTCAACAATTGATCTGGGAACTGCACTTCTGTGTATGTGTATATATGATTATAGTAAATATATAATAAATAATATATTATCATATGTAAAACCACATAATATATAATAATAAGTCTATATAGATATAATTATTTAATTGCATTTTCATAAAACCCAGAATATGATCAGGAATTGTGCTGACTGAGGAAGAGCGCAATGGCATGCAGAGTCCTTGTTACGTTTGTCCAGGACAGACAAATTCAAACTAAAGCATGTGTGCTTAATAAGATTTCTTCTCCAACAGCCTGGAGGACTTCTAGCAGCATCAAATTCAAACTTTAAATCTTTTAAGGTCTTTCATTTGATTTTTGCTTTCCAGAGTGACATATCATGTATACTTCATTCATAAACTGATTTATTTTATTGCGTTTTTCCTTAGTCTTTATTTACATTTCTCTTTATTTAGAATCATGTGATTAAGAAACAATTTGCTTATTTCTGTGCAGTGGTCACCTTAAGGTCTCTTGGTTCTGTGCTCTGATATTCAACAGAACAGCCTGTCCTGGTTTCAGCTGGGACAGAGTTAATTGTCTTCCTAGTAGCTGGTATAGTGCTGTGTTTTGAGTTCAGTATGAGAAGAATGTTGATAACACACTGATGTTTTCAGTTGTTGCTAAGTAGTGTTTAGTCTAAAGTCAAGGATTTTCCAGCTTCTCCTGCCCAGCCAGTGAGAAGGCTGGAGGGGCACAAGAACCTGGGGGGGAACACAGCCAGGGCAGCTGACCCCAACTGGCCAAAGGGGTATTCCAAACATTGGGACGTCATGCCCAGTACATAAACTGGGGGGAGTGGGGCGGGGGGATCACCGCTCAGGGACTAGCTGGGTGTCGATCAGTGGGTGGTGAGCAATTGCACTGTGCATCACTTGTTTTGTATATTCTAATTCTTTTACTATTACTATTGTCATTTTATTATTGTTATCGTTATCATTATTATTTTCTTCCTTTCTGCTCTATTAAACCATTCTTATCTCAACCCACGAGTTTTACTTCTTTTCCCGATTTTCTCCCCCATCCCACTGGGTGGGGGGGAGTGAGTGAGCGGCTGCGTGGTGCTGAGTTGCTGGCTGGGGCTAAACCACGACACAGCCCCACAATCCAGCAATCCCAGCAAAAAGGCGAACTGCCACTCCACTGCTAGCATCATGCCCGTGCCACTG
The DNA here is from genome assembly GCF_964188355.1 of Buteo buteo. Classification (NCBI taxonomy): domain Eukaryota; kingdom Metazoa; phylum Chordata; class Aves; order Accipitriformes; family Accipitridae; genus Buteo; species Buteo buteo. Next base: position 1,370,976 of record NC_134185.1, read on the forward strand.
CTACGTGACGCAGTATCGCGCTTGCTGGCAGGGAGAACGCTTGAGACAACTGGTTATTGAACACGCACAGAGTGTCGAGGTGAATGGAGAATGGGTGTGCGAAGGAAACACAATGCTCAACCTTACTGGGGAAGCAGAGGAAATCTCACAAGTCAGAAACCAGCCTAACTGAAAATTTGTACAGATTTTTAATGCAAGATATATCACGTACACACTACAGTGTACATGAATCAAGCTATAGGAATGTGTATAGAAAATCACTTATACAAATAAAATATTCTTAAAGTAATAATTGATGCGCTCTCAGATCTCTCCTTACAAATATACAGAAAAAAGAGCCCTGATAAATATCAAGTGAGCATTTATTCAAAAGAAAATCCAAATAGATGTGCCCAGCCAAAAGAAGGTGTTCCTGTGAGACGTTGCTTGAATAGTTATTGGCCTACTGCTACAACACCTCTCAGCTTTTGACAGTGGCAAATACCACCCTGCAGCATGGGAGAAAACCTGTTAGTCTGCTACCATACCCAGTAACTTCTTTATCCAGTTGAGCATATGGAGCAATCTCCTTTCTACTTTTTGACAACTGCAGAACTAGTAATTAACACTCAAAAGCGAGCCATGTTTAAGACGAGTACGATGTCCGACTGTATATAGCGTATTTTCAAAAACACCGATTAGAAAAAAGCATGGAAGGGCAGGGGAAGGCTGTAAGGAAAATAGTTCAGGAACCCCTTGGAAAGAGTTGTGGCTGAAGAGGCTTGGAACTATAAGCAACGAAACTGCCTTCTGCTGCTGCTGCTGCTGCTTTCTCTTGTGTTCAGGGCACTAGGAGACTGTTTCCTGAAAATAAATAGGTTGCTTTCCAGTGGAAACAACTTGCAAGATCTGGACTATGACCAAGTAGCTCACGTCTAAAGGGACAGCACGATAAAAACACTACTAGGAAAGATAGCAGATGGTGCAGTTGTGATTGCGTATAGCTGATCTGTCATTGTATACAAAGATCTCTGCAATACCTATTAAATTGTCCACCGTGGTGTTTTCTTTTTCTTTTTTCTTTTTTTTTTTTCAATGTTAAACTGCAACATAGGTGCTACAGGTGGGCAAGTTCGCTATGTAGGTGACAGGCAATTGTGACTGTAACGGGACTGGCACAGGGTGGGTGATGGCAAAAGAGAAGTATACAAACTCTACCAAACCGAGATGGGTCGCTGGAGTTAAGTGGCTTTTCAGAGTAAAGAACAGAATAGGGCGATGAACAACGATCTGATTACTAGCAGTGCTTTGCCTGCCGCTTGTGTCAAGAGTAATGAGATCAAAAGGGTTGAATGCCGGAAAATTTGTGCGATGCAAACGTGTTTAACTGAATTTCACTTCAGACAGTAATTTCATTTCTTAGTATAATCTCGACAATGTATTGCAGGTTTAGCACCTTGTTGAAACACGGTACCTAAAGAGCCTTTGAAGAAATTAGCACAACCAGCACAGTGGCTCAGTTCTGTGCCATCTTAAGAAGGCAATGTGTTTTTTTAAAAGATTCTTGCCTTGGAAAGGAGAGAGAACTTTTGAGATTGGGAAAGCACAGGAAGACCATTGGAAAAAAAACAAACTTGTGGTGATTAGCATGAAGGTGACTTAAGGACAGAGAGAAAAAATTTCGAGTGTGTTAAAAACCGTGCTCTGCTTCAAAGGCATTATCTTGTTGTGACTACCTTGTGTAGGGGCTGCAAATGTCACTGTGCTACCACGTCCTCAGTTTGAAGCCTCCTTTCTTGCTGTGATGGTAGCAAGAGAATTATTTGATGTATTTTGGCCTTTATGGCACCCCGGAAGGCCCTAGAGAACACGTTACCTCAGAGACTCGGAACTGAGAAAAAGAAACAGAAGGAAGAACAATCTGTTTCAACGGGTGTTCTTCTTTTTGCCCTGACACCATAAAAACGTTTGCGTTTGCTTGCAGAGGATGAGTATGTAAAGGCAGCGTTAACGCACCGTCACTCGGGAGAGAACTCCGGATTTGATTTTTAGAAATACCGTCCACAAACCCGTTTCGGGGGCGCCTTCAGCCCGAAACTCGGCCTACGCCACTGACGCCCCAGCCCCGCGCTGGCCGTCGGGCAGGCCCTCCTCTCCTCGGAAGGGCACGGCGGGGAGACTCGGCTCCTGCCGGTGCCGGCGGGCCTCTCCTCACAGGAGCTGCGTGAGCGGAGGAACCCTCCGGGCGGGAAGCGAAGGAGGGACCCGCGACCGGCTTCTGTGCGACCAGGCCGCGCCGAGGCGGCCGCCCGTCCCCTCGGGGGGCTGTTCCTGCTCTTTCAGGCAAGAGGGGGCCGGGCACGGCGGCCCCGTCCCGGCCGGTCGGTCGGTCGGCGGGACGCGGCCGGGCCGCCACAGCCCGCCGTTGCGCCTGCGCAGTGCGGCGGCTCCTTCCTCTTCCCCCCCCCTTCCCCTCCCGCTCCGTAAACAGCGCCGTCACGTGAGCGGCCGGGCCCGGCGCGGCGCCGCTCGCCTGACGCCGCGGGGGCGCGCCTACGGGGCAGCGGGCACGCGGCCGCGCACCGCCGAGCCGAGCCGAGCCGAGCCGAGGGGGAAGCCCGCGCCGCCCTCTCGCCCCTCGGCGCGGCCGCCGCCGCCGCCTCCTTCCTCCGCCGGTCCGGGGCAGCGCTTGGGCGGCGGAGCGGGGTGAGTGACCGCCGCCGAGGCCGCGGCGGGCTGAAGGGGGCAAGGAGGGGGGCAAGGAAGGCGGGGTGGGTGGGGGGCCCGCCGCGTTGCGCGGCCTCGCTCTGCCTTGGCGCGGCGGGCGGGCAGGGCCGGGCAGGGCCGGGCCGGGCCGGGCCTGTCGCGGCGGCGGAGCCGCGGCCTGGCGGCGGGGCCCAGCCCGGGTGGGACGCGGCCTAGCTTCCGCCGGCGGCGCGGGCTGGGCGCGGAGGCGGCCGGCGGGCCTGGCCGCGGGCCCGGGGCGGGGGGGGCGCTCCCCGGGCGAGACCCGGCCGCTCCGCTCCGGCCCGGGCCCGGCCTCGCCGGAGCCTCCGAGCGGCGGGGGCTCGCCGCCCGCAGCCGCGCTGGCGCTGCCGGCCTTCCGCCCTCCCGCGCCGCCTCCGCTCGGGGCTGCCCCTTCTTTGGCAGCGCCCGGCCCTGCCCGCCTCTTGAGCCGCCGCTGCCTTCTTGCCCCACACGAACCCCGAGGAAGAAACGCCAATTTAGAGCCTGCTGTTCTCCCTGCTATTGGTCTGACCTGCTCCGGGCTCCTCCTCCCGTCTCTGCAGCTTAGCATCATCAACAATGCCTGTGCTTAACTCTTGTCTATTATAGGACCCGCTGTAGGGAGTGCGGGAGGAAAAAGGCGGTCACCGGCGGTCCCCGGGGGGGTTCGGTGGCCTGCTGGTTTTTCCAGACCCTGCTCTCGGACGAGGTGCTCTTTCTGAGGCAACGTCCCCGCGCGTCGCGCTTGCTCCCGCAACGCAGATAATTAATACCTACAAGGCTGCGGAAGAGCCGTCGCTCACGTGATGGCGAGTGTGCTTTCTGGTACGGTCTGTGCAGCGGAGGCCTGTTGTAGCCATCAGGTGAGGCGAGGGCTCGAAGAAGAGCGCTCTGCGCGGCGTAGGCTGAGGGAGTAGAAATAGCCCGCAGAACGAAGCGTAAAAGCGAGGAAGGGGAGACGGGAACGTGGGATGACAACAGTCGTACCATGCAGATTGTCGTGGTGGTGGTGGTGTCTGTAATGTAGCTGTTGATCCATTGTGTAATCTCTGTACGTTTGCTTTCATAAAAACAGATGCTAACGTCGCTGAAGCATGGAAATACTGTAGGACTAAATGCAAGGATGGTAAACGTGTGGCATCTCTTTAACACCGCTAATTCATGGTTTGTTCTGCTTAAGAAATTAATCTGTTAAGATTCAGGACACGCTGTGAGGGAGATCCTGATGCTCGTAAAATCAAATTGCTTGTCCTGTCAAAAGTGTTTTGTCGGTTAATTTAATTCTTGAAGGCTGCCCTAGATGATGCGATTTGAGCCGATGTGAACCAGAGTAGGTAGCGCGTTGGCGTGAGAGTTGTAAAGTTGAGGTTTTCTTACTGACTCTGCCACTGATGCACTGTCGCTGGTATTGACTTCCGTTTTATCCCATGACGTGTTTAGACTGTGAGCTCTGTTGGCCAAAATCTGTTACTACAGAGGACCTGAGCCTCAGTTCTGGCTCTTGCTGCTGTAATTTCCATAAACTTTGTAAGCATGAATGCGGCTTCTAGTGCTTAAAACACGGACACATGGCAACTTAGCATTAATTTTCAGTTAGGGGCTCGTGACCTTAAACTTTAAAGTTTTGTATAGGAGCAAAGGGGAGGATGGTAGTAAAACCTGGCTGTGCTCAGCATCAGCACTTATGAGGCAACGTTGTAGGTGAGTTGTAACTGTCAAGGTATCAGTGAGCACATGGGGTGGTCCAACATCACAGCTCCGGTGAGCAAAGATAGACATTCGGTACCTTGAGTGCTCTTTTTAGGTACAGGAGTTACTGAGAGACTCAGATGAGGGATTTTTTTTTTTTTTTTTTTAACTGCCTGCGTTGTTAGCTCATTTTGTGTCAATTAAGGTGCAGTTTCCCTCTTTTGCTGAGAAGTTTTGGTCAGTTATTGTTACTTATTATTTGATTCCTCTGTGACAGTGCCAAGTCAGCTTTTCCCATTTATTTTGGCATCTAAGGTGCTATTCATCCAAGTGGCTCTGTTCCTTTGGTATACTTCTCTGACCAGCGTTTATTACTACTACTTGAAGAAATAAATATAATATGGATTTTTTTAATGGAGTCTGTTACTGTTGTTATGACTAGTCCTTGCTCTCAGTCATTTGGTGTGCGTAAGCTGAAGGTAGGTGTTGACAGGACAGGAGACCAAGTCTCATATTTTGAGTGTTGCAATGTTTCCATCATAGTCCAGTCAATAACTAGCTATACAAAGGCTTTTAAAAGCACTGGACAGATTCAGTGAGTTGGAAGCAACAGACACTGTTCAGAAAGGTACGTAAATGAAGTTGAAGGAGTTGTAATGTTACTATCCTATCTTCAGCAGCTTCAGACTCGCTGATTCAGGTAGGTCAATGAAGTAGATAGGATCTTCAACATCTAGGATTTTGAGTATCCTAAATAAGCAGTGTGAGCTTTTTTCCTTTCCTTGGTTAGGTTCCTTCAGATTTCCCCCCACTTTGTTCCCAATTTAGGCATTTTTTTGTTGTTGTTGTTAAATTTCTTTGTAGAAATGTTTTATTTTTCTGAAGTCTGCCTTCTGAGGACTTTGATAAACTAGATTTCTTTTAAAATTAACAATCATTAAACATACAGGAGCTTCTATTTTATGTTCTTAAGTTTAAAATATAAGCTAATATGTGAAAGCCAAGTTTAAGATGTAAACTAATACATGAAAGTCACCCCCTGGGCAGAGAGGGGAGGAGAGAAAGTAATTACAGTGAATGTTATTTAAAAGTGTGAAACCTAACTTTTGCTTAGTAAAATAAATGGCGTAGGAATACTGTTAAAACCGAATAAAACGTATGTAAAGGAAAGTAATAAAATATCAAGACAAATATATCTAACGAAAGTCCAAATATATAGCTGGAACATTAAACACTTGCACATAGCTGATGTTAAAAGGAGACCTAATTTAAAATGCAGTCAAAGACAGAGTATGCTTGGCCTGTACGTCAGCTAAGAAACACTCAAGATTTCTAGTGGTATATACAATTTGTGATCGTCTCTGCTCGAGGTGGATTTTAGATAGATAGATCGTAGAGGCATGCCGATGCAGTTGGCTATCTCCGCTAAACTGTTTTGCTCTGTTGCGATAAGAAAATAATACAACAGGTCCTGAAGTAAATTTTTGCCTCTTCCACGGACAGACTAAGCAATGAGAAACCTTAAAGATGTACACTATCTCTTGTCCAGATATTAGTCTTCCTTCCCCTGTAAGACTAGTTTGAAAGGAAAGGATATGCTTGTTTGAGAGCTCAGTTTCCTTCCTTAGTGAGTGATCATTCTGCCTATTTTAATTTTGGAAAGTCATTTAGAGCTGCTAGAGATGTAATGAAAAAGTAGTAAATGGGGACAAGATAAAAATCTGCCGTACCAGATCCTACAGCATGTTTATTTCATACTGGTATTTGTTGGGTTTGGAGGCAATATTATGACATACCTAACAATTAAACTAATTCAACAACTGAAGAAATGAGTTTTTTAACCTGGAAGACTCAGACCAAAAAAGAAAATGATATTGAGAGCATCAAGAGGTTTTATGGTAAACATAATGTGGAAGAAATTCTGGAAGTCATGTTTAACTGACATGCTTTTTCTCTTCAACAGGGTTGTTTTTAGTGATGGATCACTTAACGATGAAAGATTATGGTTGGTGGGTTACTTCTATGAGTACCTGTTGTTGCGGGGGGCGGGGCTGGGGGCTGACTGAAATCAGTCTCAAAAGCATAAGAGAAATGTACTTTATTTAAGGAATTGAGGAGAATGCTATGTCTACCGTTAGCTTTTCTTGACGGTCAGATCTCATTGCACTCACACTCCAGTATCTTGCTGCGCTGCAGCAGTCTCCGTACGTGCCCTGGTCCTCCAGGAGCCAGCGGGTGGGAGATGTTTCACGTGTGGCCAGGCTGAACGTGGCTGGGACATCCTCTTCTGTCATTCCCTCCTTTGCCTCCTTCGCGAACGCTCCTCCTCTTGCTGGTTCTCCATACGTGAGACTTTTCATATTCTGTTGCTTCTGATTAACTACCCAGTGGCAAAAAGCTTTCGAATTATTGCGCGACGGGAGTACGCTTGGTATGTGTGCTTCTGCTGTGAGTGATGCCAAGCCATTGGCCTTTAGGGTTCAAGGGGAGGACGCAGCTGTGTTCCAGGGGAACAATACATTCCTCCTCAGAGCTGTTAAGAGTTATCTTTGGAAATAAGTGACCATGAAAAAGTTAACTGTTTTTACCTATACCTCTGGCTGTTTTTCCTGGTTTCCAAGTGTTTCAAGTGCAGTATAAACTGTCAAAATCCATGTGCTTTAGGCATTGTGTAAGAGAAGAAATTTTTTTTTTTTTGGTAGCAACTGTTTCTAACAATTGGCTGTCTAGCAAGAAATGTATCTTTCATGTGATAGTTAATCTAGTAATGCTAGAAACAATTTTCTAAACTTGGTATGCTAGAAGTAATTTTCTAAACTTGGTACTGTAAAAGTTACACAAAGAATTGAACAGTGGTTTCTTGAACCAGGTAAAGCAAGGTTTTGATTTCATGTACTTTACTGGGATAATCTCTCTATATTAAAAATTGTAGAACAAATTCTTTGATCTTAGATTTTTGTGGTGGTAGGATTTTTATGCAAAACCACTTTGTTTACATCCTTACAATGACTTTTTGATGCAAAATTTGGATAGAACTTGTACTTGATTGTAGACTTGTGCTCCAGAAATAAAGCTTTCAATGAAATTCCTCTTGAATTTTCTCTAATAGCTAGTTAGGAGTCATTGAAGGTGGCTGTGGCCCTTGCATGTATAGTTACTTTGGCAGTTAGTTATTTCGCAGTGCCTTTAGTGTTCTGAATAGCTACAGGGTAGTCTTGCAAAACTGTCATTATTCTTTTTTTGCCACATTGTTGAAGACAGAGGTTAATTTCTGTCAGCAGTGATTTTTGTAGCAAGAGCTGACATTCTGCGCGAGCTTTGCAACTTAACACTGCTCTTAATGAAGTGGTCAGCACTGCTTTGGTAACAGCAATGTTTGGTAACAATTATATAAAAGTTCCCCTCCTATCCAGAAAAAAAATATTATTGTAAATGTATTCAGAGGCCCAGCCACTCTTTAATCTTGGGTACAAAAGGTTTCTTACAGTAGTTCACAGGTGTTCTATTGCAGAGTCGTTGTCCCTTGTTAGTGTTGGGGTTCACCATCATTTTATCCTGTGGCTGTTACTCTTGTGCTAGGTTGATGCTAATATGAAAAAAACCTGTGATTACAGGAAGGTGTTTTAAAGTACTGGATTGGGGCATTTATAATTATTTTCTTACTTTGAGCCATCGCAGCTCTTGTAGTTTATACTATATAGTATCAGATTGTTGTAACTACATGGCATGATAAAAATAGATTATATAGAGCAGCATAGCACTTCTTCCGTTAGTTTGATGCTTTTTTTTATTGTCATATTTGGAAGTTATTTTGACAACTGCGAAACAAATGTGGACTGCTATAGGTGCTAGTTGACATGGTGTATATGTAGATGCACCACATTGCTTGATAAAAATAGTCCATTTTTTGGTGAGGGAGCTTTCAAATTATAACATACTTGCTACTGTAAGACTGTTACCTACTTAATGCACCTGGTTTGGACTGACTTTCCTTCCTGCTGGCTGTTTGGTCAGGAGGATGTTTTGTGTTAGACTGTTTTGTCATGGTTAGTGTGTGGATACTGTAAAGACACCATGCTCTGCAAAGACATAGTGCCATACCTGACCATTGTTTTCTTCTGAGCTGCCCTATGGGAGAAGGAAGAAAGACTGACATTTTTTAAAACAAAACAAAACATTTTTCATGCTCACCTGTCATTTTTGTAAATTTGTGAGATTAAATAAATTACATAAATAGGGTTGAAATTGTAGCAGAGCTCTTACATGTGTATGGCTAGGATTTTCCGTGTTGGTTGCTAAAACAGAAATGCCCTATTAATGTGTATAAGGAAGCACACTTACTGTTCTGGTAAGTGTTGGCAGGTACTGGATTTATTTAGTCGCAGGTTGCTGGAATAGGGATCTAGAAAGTCATTCAAGCACTACAAACTCTAAATCTCACTTTTCCTTTAATTAATGCATTCATTAAAAAAAATTTAAAAAATCCTGTCTACTCTGTGGGAGGAGGAGGAAGATGAAGGAAGGAGTGGGAGAGAATGTGTGTCCTTTTTCTGTTTCCAAAACCTTGAACAGCTTTGTGTGTGCCAAAACTGGTCTCCCAGACTTTTCTGTGTACCAGATTAAGCCAGGCACTACTGCACTGCTCCATTTTCCTTGCCTCCATGGCCATATTTATTATAATTACCTCTCTCCATTCTAAGTATATGCTTATGCTAAACTTCTGAAGAAACATTTTGCTGACTTTTTTTTCCATTCTGTTGTGTAGTTATACATTCTTATTAGTTGAATCTCTGCTGCAGTAGTTCCGTTTCTGCTATATCACAAAAAACTGGTCTAGAAAATACGGAATCCCTTCTTGTAAAATGTGAGTGCCATCTTTGAATACTGTTCCTTAAGTTTTAGGTAAACTTCTTCAAAACCGAAGTTTCTAAAAGGCTCCTGGCCCTTTTGAAGCCAGCTCAGAATTCTCATATACTTGATTAAGGTCAGATTTTCATATAAAATTTCTGTAATTTTATGCAGTGTAACGATAGGTGAAAAATAATAAAGATAAGGCCTTGCTGCTTAAAAATAGTTACTTGCCATGAAGTACTTGGTAGTTCCTCTATGTACGGAAATACAGCCCTTCTTAATTTTGGGCCTAGTACGGCAGGCTCCTGAGCCTTCTCAGCTCCATTGATGTTAGTGGAAGCTGACCTCCCTCACATTTTTATGTTTAAAGGTGACGACGTGCGCTCGCAGTGCTGCTAACCAGGTTCGCTTGTTCTTGATTTCCCCCTCCCTCTGGTGTCCCACCCCCCTTGGGTTTAAGGTTTAAACAAATTTTAGAAAGGAGGTGTTTTAGTCACCCTTGTTATATGCACTCTGTAGAAGCGGCAGCACTCTGATGCTGATAGCGGAGTTTATATTAACTTAGCATGGGATTTCTTTTACAAATAATCAGTTAGAGAATCGATTTTTAGATATGCAGTGGGCCATACTAAGCCACAAGCAGATTTTTTTTTTTTTAATTGTTGTTACAATTCTAAAATACCTTAAGCATTCTTTATAAAACACAACAGCCAAAACAATTTGCTGGTTTCTTAGGTGTTTTACAATTTGTAGCTTATTTTCTTATGGTATTTTTCTTGTCTTTCTATAGGGCTGAAAGACACACAGGAGTCTTCATGGATATAGTTGATACATTTAACCATTTAATTCCTACTGAACACTTAGATGATGCCCTATTTCTAGGATCCAACCTGGAGAATGAAGTCTGTGAGGATTTTAGTGCAAGTCAAAATGTCTTAGAGGATTCGCTGAAGAACATGCTCAGCGATAAGGATCCTATGCTAGGATCTGCAAGTGCCCAGTTCTGTTTGCCTGTTTTGGATAGCAATGATCCCAATTTCCAGATGCCTTGTTCAACAGGTAAATCTTACAATTTTTTAAGATTACAATTTAAAATACAGTTATACTCTAGTACCAACCCTTTTTCATAATGTAGAAATAATAATTTGGGATTTCTGTCTCCTTCCTGCCCTTTTTGTTGCGCTGCTTACATGCCTGGCATGTAAAATACGTGCAGTTCTTCTTAACTTTGTTGCGTGACAATAGAGGAAGGCTCCTAATCTGGATCAGAAGTAATTTAGGCTTTGTTTTGACTACGTGTAAATTATTCCCAATTAAAGTTGTGATTTGTTTAGTGTAAGTACTGTGCCTGATCAGTGAAGTTGCTAGTTGTCTTCAAAAAACGTAGCAATTCTGGGTTAGCAGTAGGAGCCTGAGAGTTGTGCAAATTACTGCTTTGACCTTGGGGTTATTCTGTTAGTGCTAGGCCTTCTAGTACTGAGCTGACACCAGATTCTGTGTGTTTTGCTTTATTTGGCTTCAAACAAAACCCTGGAATGATAATACAATTATTTTTTTACTGTTTAGAAACACCCAATTTGTAACCAATTTAGAGCAAAGTTTTAAATAAAAATAATCTTGGGAGTTCTGGTGTAGTTTTGGAAAATAAATAAAAAAAATAATGAAAAAGGGTGATCCAGTCCTTAAAATTATTTGTATTGATGAGTAGTTGGAATAATTACACTGAATTTAGTGTAAGGGACAAAATTATACTCTATGCGTAATAGTTTGGTTTTTTTATTGGACTGGAAGTTTAAAAAAAATTTTTTAGGTTCATTACTGAAAAGTGTTGTAGATTACTGCAGATAACTTTGATTATATCAACATTGGATTTTTTTCTACTAACTTCTATGAACTGTTTCTGAAAATCTTGATAATTTCCTGATATAATATGTATATTGTTTCTACTAACAGACTAAATTCTCACCTTCACTAAATTAAGTGTTATTACAATATGGAAAACTGTAAATCAAAGGTGATATTAACTGAGGCAATGAAAAAGTGAGCTACAAAGCCAAAACAAGATATTTGATCTTTTTACTACTTTAGTAGAACATTATCTGAGGCCATCTTTAATGTTTTCGTTTATTCCTGCTGTAGTCTGTATGCTTATACATTTTGTCTGTAACCCACCAAACAAAATTGTATCACTCTTGTTGTGCATAAGACTGTACAACGTACACAAGTAGACCAAATTTCTCCTCTCTAAATTTTTTATTTCCTTCCAGTAAAACAGTGATGTAGATTCTTGTTTCACACTGCATCCTGTGCATCCTCCAGTCAACCTATACTGCATTTAAAAATTTTTGAATTAACTCACAGGGTACAGCTGGATATTTTGGAAACTATGGGGAGACTTTGGGGGGCTTTCTGGCACTTATTTCTCCTAGAAGTGATCAGCAGTGCAATGATTAATACTATTGATACTTAAATAATCATAATTAATTTTTTAAGGTCCCTTAAAATAAGTGAGCTAACTAATTTACTTGGGGGCTACTATTTCAGGCTGTCTGCAGACTAAGGGAATCAAAACTGGTTTGATTTATGCTGAGTTCATGAATTTAATGTTTTGGTTTTAAATCTGAAGGCAAGAGCAGAGTGATATTTCAGTAAGTAAATTAAAACATGCAATTTGGAATTAATGTAGTAGGTAACCAAAAGGACATGAAATGTTCTTGCTTTTGCTTGTTCTTTGTAGGTCTTGATAAAAACTGTCCTTATTCTGAGATGGTAGGACTGCAGTATGTATTTACAGGTTTTTTTTCTTGAGAATAATGATTACTGGTTTGAAGCAAAGTTTCTTTGCTTGTCTTTCTTCCTTGAGTATTCGTATAGCTCATGATTTATTTGATCTGTCTGAGACTTTTGGTGATCTGACGCAGCTTACGTGGTCTGCTGGTAAGAATGCAGTTGTGCAAGATGATAGTACCCTTGGTAAGAACTACCCATACAAAGGCTGCTTTTTCCAGACGGTATGCGTGAAAGCTCATCTCTATGCCAACATCAATTTGTCTAAAAAAGAAAAAAGCATAACTCTTACAAGAAAACTTGCCTTACTTGCATCCTTAGAGCTGTGACACCATTGGCATGTCATACAGAATGATAGTTTGCTGTATTCTGATACTTCCAGTTCTTTTTTCCCCACTCTGTGTAGAATCTCACTATGAATTTATTCTCTAGTGCATTAAGCAGTATGGTAACAGAATGTTTGATAATTGGCTCTTCTTTAACCTTTCACTAGGGTTAGGAGTGTACCTAGAAAAATGTATTTTCAGTAAGGTTTTACTAGGTTTAGGTACATTTGTTATTATCTATTTATGTTAAGCAGGGCAAGACCTAGGAAATACTGAAATGGTAGATGGTGGTGTTTCTTACACTCTTGATTTCATTCCTGAAGAAAAGAGAGTGAATTTTTTCCAGAAGCACAGATTTATTTACCACAATTTATTTTAGACCTTGAAACAGTATTTTGCATAACCCATGCCTAGACCATGGAACAGTTTAATAAAAGGAGCAAAATGCTTGTGGAAATTACTTCAGAGGGCCAGCAAAGGACAGATTTGTCATGCTTGCTGCTCCACGAATAACTGGAATGTACTCTGTTCTGTCCAGTTTTTAAAGTGTTGAAGGTATCATGCTACAGCTTATTTGGTTGCTGCAAGCAAGCTGAAGAGATAAAGGTTAAAATAGCTGGACTGAGGAGGTGATTTGGCTAAAATAGTATTGGGTCTCATGGATAAAAGGGAGGAGCAGAAGGCATGGCTCAATAATACTTCTTTGAAAGCCTGGTTTGAGCAGAATTCAAGAGCGTTTGTAAACATATGCACAAAACAAGATACTATCTTTATATGCCTTCAACCCAAAGAACGTGTACCGTGTTCTAAATATGAAATTTCTTATGTGAACATGAGTATGTGTGAGTGGCAGAAGCTTTGAGAAGGCTTGTTTCAGGCCTGCTTACCCACATACCAAATTTCTCAGGACCGTGACAACATTTTCTTTGCTTTGCTTGGGAGATCAGGTCTTTTTGTCTAAGAATCCCTTCTCTCTTGCTCTGAAGTTGGTTTTGAGTATGGGTTTGTTTTCTGCTCTTTTTCTTACTGCTGCATTGACATAGTTCTTGTTGGGTGGTATTTATGGGCCTAATCCAAACTTATTACTCATCAACATTGCATCTGTCTTGCTCAGCTTTAGGGTTTATATTGCACATCATTCACCATGAGCTAAGCTTTTTGTTAATGCTAAGCTCCTTTAATGGTGAGTTACCAGTTATCTGACTGTACGTGATGTGTACTGGCAGCAGTTGGTTGTATGTCCTTTAAACAGTTCAAGTACTTGTCTGTAACACAAACGCATGGATTTTTGTGAGTAGAAGTTTGATTTCTAATCACTGCTCATTAGAGGCATCTACCCAGAAAATGCAAGTTTTGTAAGTTGGATGATAAATGCTTCTCTTGGGGAGGCTGGTAGCATGGAGTCAGAATGGTTTGGGTTGGAAGGAACCTTTAAAGGTCATCTAGTCCAAGCCCTTCAACTCGATCAGGTTGCTCAGAGCCCCGTCCAACCTGGCCTTGAACAATTCCAGGGATGGGGCATTGACAACCTCTCTGGGCAACCTGTTCCAGTGTTTACAATGGGGGCATTGTAAAAAATTTCTTCCTTATATCCAGTCTAAATCTACCCTCTTTTAGTTTAAAACCATTTACCCCTTGTCCTGTCGCAACAGGCCCTACTAAAAGTTTGTCCCCATCTTTCTTATCAGCCCCCTTTAAGTATCGAAATGCCGCAATAAGGTCTCCCCGGAGCCTTCTCTTCTCCGGGCTGAACAACCCCAACTCTCTCAGCCTGTCTTCACAGGAGAGGTGCTCCAGCCCTCTGATCATTTTTGTGTCCCTCCTCTGGACCTGCTCCAACAGGTCCATCCATGTCTTTCCTGTGCTGAGCATCTCACAGTCAGCAGTACTGGTGGCAACTATGACAAATAGCAAGGAGCATGAGAATGGATGTTTGTGGCCTGTCTATTGATAGGAAGAACTGCGTCAGTGGCAGTAAAGCAGTCTCATGTTCATGTCTTGGCCTGAATCCCGTTTGTGCTGGATCTAAGTGGTTTCTTCAGTTAGATCCATTGTTGGTCTTTGTCTCCTCTGTGAGCTTGCTCTGGAATTGCCACTGAGTAGTAGAATGGGGTTGTCTTGTTCAGCTGTGATTGGACAGTTACGTGTTTTGAGAAGACAGGATTCTTTGGAGGTGATCCTGGTAGTGGCTTTGAGCAGAGGTAGAAGTAACTCTTTATGACCCTCTCATGAGCTGGAAAGGGTATGGGTCAAATTAACAGACGTTATGCTGAAATCCTTTTAGGATGCATTTGTGAAGAGTGACTGCTAAACTGTAAAGATGTAGTTGGGCTGCTGATTTGTGGAGTTAGACTGAGCAGATGGCTGCTCTTACAGCACTGTTAGGAAGTTTTCTGTTATTTTGGTGTATCAAGGTACAAGCAATCCACAGATCTTACTGTTCACTGCAGCTCGTTGGAGCTTAGCAGTAATGGAGGCCATTTACTGTCCTGAAGCAGGTATTAGCAGAAAGACCTAGTGTTGATAGTGGAAGTTGATACAGCTGTTCTCTTCAAGTTAAAGGACAGAATTTGACAAAATGAGGCTTTTGAGAATTAAATGAAACCCAAGTTCTTGAAACAAAAGGAAGTGTCCCATATCATGTTTTAGGTGTCTCTGTGCTTCTGTTCATCCATGTGGTCAGGTGACTGTTCTTCCAAGATCTGAGCGACCAACACAGGAGGGTAGGTCATGCAGAACAGCTCTTGGGTGTCTTTAATGTTTGGGTGGTGTGGGTGGGTGTGGATGAGTGGTTTTAGGGCAGTGGTTTTTTGTTTTATTTTGGTGGGTTTTTTTTGGTTTTTTTTTTTTTTTTTTTTTTTTTTTTTTCCTTTCTGAGCAATTGCTTGATCAGAAGTGGAAACTGTGAAGTTTAGGATATGACATAACTCTTGAGAGCAACACCTTTTTTCAACTCTGTATGATACCCTAGTGATAGGTTTTCTGTTTTGTTCTGTTATTGCTTGCTGGAAGACAGGCTGGAAGCTTATCCACTAATTTTTATAAGCTGGCAAACATAGCAGGTCAGACCAGTTGCATGCCAGCAAACTAAGTGACAAGCATTCATCCTAAATTGGTATTTCTCAGCTATCATGAATTCTATAGCTTTTCAGGGTGTCATTTACTGGGGCAGTTTGATTCATTATATGTGTAATAAAGGGAATGGAATTTGAATTGTTTATCATCTGGAGACATTTCTAGATTTCATAATAAAATCAGATTTTTAACCAGTTTAGTTTATGGATATGTTTATTGAATCAGGTTTTTCTCATAAATGGTGAGGAAGACTGACCCTATAAGACTGTGCGAAGACTGTTAGGGACATCTTTTTAATTGCCCTTTTTTTCCTGTCCCTCTGGACTGCTACTGGGAAAGTGTTTCCCCCAAGTGATGTCTGTTCTTTCTACTTTTAGCCTGTTTTCATGAGTATTGTTAAAAGCAGCATTACCTCTGCTAAAATTGCGATCACCTACTGCATCTTTGGAGCCAACCCAGTTGTTCTGACTACAAATACTTCTTTCTTTTAGCTAGTGTCCTGTCTGGCTGTGTTAGCCATTTCAGGTTCTTTTCACTAAAGCTAAATGTATGTGTATTTTTCCTCCTGCATATGAAGTAATTTTGAATGTAACCTTCAGACTGCAACCCAAAATTGGGTCTAGTAATTTCTCTCAGTTTTGTTACCTCTTCATGCCTTCCTTCCTCCAAGCTGTCCATGTGAACAGTTGTACAGTGTCTTGTGATCAAGGTAGTAACTTTTCTGCATAAAATTTAAATTTACTATGTTAGTATTTTATTGAGAACCTGGAGAATGTTTGGTTTGCATACTTTTCTGTTTGTAGGTACCAAACTACCAGTTTTCCCCATTTTAGGTCCTCCTGAAGGCTTTAGTTATCTATTCCTTTGGATCAGTTTTATGGATGGAGAGAGGTTGGATCTGTGATAGGATTTGCAAGGCAGTTCATGTATTTACAAATCACACAGCTCATCTAAGGGCTCTCTTCTTAATGAAATAACTTAATTTGATTTAAAGTGCTTGGTTTGATGCTGTGTTTTTACTTTGTTGTTGAAATTTCTGCTTTACTACTCTTTATTTCCGAAATGGCAGGCTCTTGTGGCTAAATAATCCTTAAATCAGTAGCCCTGTAACGAACTCCCATCTTTTTTAAAAATAGGGATTCAGTCCTCTGTCAAGATACATGCTGTATTAAGTTTATTAATCGTAATTGATTTTCAGATGTTTTTATTCTAAAGACAGGAAAAATCCCTTTTTACAATTTAGAGGTTAATGGAGAATGGGAGTAAATGTTTAGTTAGTATTTCACATGGTACTACTGTGATTCTTTTTTTGCGCTGGGCAGTCAGTACAAGGTACTTGCAGGCAAATTCTCAGTTAAACAGGTTACAGGCTTACAGGAAAACTTCGGTAAAACAGTTGGAATTCAGTGTTTTCTTATGCAAGTTATATCATCAGTGACCTCATTTCTCTTGAAAATATATATTTTTTTCCTAACACAGCATTTTTAATTCTGTTTCTTGAACATATGCATCACAAATGTCAATAGGAAAAAGGTTTTCATATAAAATATACCATCTTCATTTACAATCTTGAGACAGTGATTTTTTTCAGTATCAATATATATGTTTCATTGTTTTACTAGAGTTTATTATCTCTTCTTAAGGCTTACCTAAAGATGTGTTGGTTAGAGCTATAGACTGTTACTGTTCTTTTCACTGAAGCATAATGTTAGGTTTTTACATTATCATCCACATATAATATAGTAGAAATTTTAAAACATCCAACCGTTTCCTTCTAATTTGTGATGCTTGTAGAATTAAAATATGGAATCTGCCGTGGACTTGCTCAGTCCTGCTGTTAGCGTGATTCAGGTGGATGTAACATTAGAACAACACAAAGCAGCAACAACAGTGGAGTTCTGTTCCGTGTGGTTAGCTAAGCGAAAGAAAATTAGGGCTAACATCTACAGAAGAGAAATTTATTTCTACACTTGAGGTTTACCTTGACCAGTGTGTCAAAAACCTGAATATTTCTGTCTAATTTTGGCTGAAGATAATCAAGGGAAGACTTATGGTAATAAAAATAAAGATTTATAAATTTCAAAGATTTTGATGGTGATTTTAGGGGTATTTTCTTCTCCTTGCTCCAGCAAGTAAGGCTTGTTTTCCTCAGTTCTATCTACATTGCTGAAGAACTAAAAAATGGTCATGCTTTTGTTTTAATGCATGGAAAATTTTACTTTAAATTTGCAAGTAAGCTATTTTTACTGTATGTTATTCTATTATTGTATAACATATATAAAAATGAGTCAGTAGCACAGCACAGTATTTTGGGAATTTAAACAGAAGTAATGGAGAGACTAAAAATATTAAGTTGAAGGCCAGTGGTGCCTCTTACGGTGTGAACATGTTGAACGTGACTTGTATTTTCCTTATTTGCAGCTTGTTCAGTTGTACCCTGGTGTACAACATTTTCTATTCAGATGTGGTTTTATTTATTTTTTCCTTTCTTTTATCTTTTAATCCTTCTGTCTTAATTTCTGTATTTATTACTGAGATAATCTTTAGATATTTATTACTAAGATCATCTATATCTCTTTCTTTTTAGTTCTGTCTGGTTTTGCTTTTGTTGGTTTACTTCTCCCAGTGCTGTTCCTCTACCTCCACTTCTCTTTCATAATT
The DNA here is from genome assembly GCF_964188355.1 of Buteo buteo. Classification (NCBI taxonomy): domain Eukaryota; kingdom Metazoa; phylum Chordata; class Aves; order Accipitriformes; family Accipitridae; genus Buteo; species Buteo buteo. Next base: position 1,389,071 of record NC_134185.1, read on the forward strand.
TAATTTCCTAGTCTCCTCTGTATCTGTTACTATTCTCTGTCACTTTTTCTCTTCCCAGCAGGGTCTGTGTCGAATGCTCCTCATCCGGGGGCCTCATGGGGCTGTACTAGCCGAGTTATAGCTCAGGTGGTTTGAAATTAGCAAGATTCTGTGCTTCAAATTCCTCTGTAAAATTAAAGCTACAGCACAGAGTCTTGTAAGTATGAAAATACTTTAATTCTAATATTTCAAACTGTCTGTCAATAGTAGACTGAATGTGTCCCTTTTGGTATTAATAAAGGAGGGTGTGTAAATTCAATAACTTGAGCAAAACATTGTAAAACCTGAGGCTCTAATGGCAGCCCTGAAATCTGCTCCAGAGCTGTTTCAGAAGTTGTCCAAGTAGTTTTTATTTGTCATGTTGTCTTCAGTACCTTAGTAACTTAGTTCTACACTGAAGAAACAGAAGAGGATCTGAAAGGAGTCTCCTTTGTCACAGTCTGTTCCCGAATACCACTTCCACGTTTCATAGGAGCACTCTTTAATGAGAACGCTAATACCGAAGTGCAGAGCTGTTGGGAGGACATAGTCTTTGAGAACACAAGAATGAGCAGCCAGAGTTAGGGTGAGGGTCCATCTCGTTTAGTTTTCCATTTTAGACAGTGGCCAGTATTAGATGTTTAAGGGAAAATAAAGTCTAACAGAGCAGTTACAGTGTCATCTTTTTGCCAGTGTGTCCTTTTTCCCAGTATGTAGCTTATAGCAAATAAGTGATTAAGGAACATTTGGATGAGTGGAGTAGGACTGGTATTATCAGTCCTCTGCAGCTTGTGTGTGATATCTGTGTATATATGTACACCTGCGCAGGCGTAAAGGGGGCTCTGTGGATTGGAAAGCAAAAGCTGCTAGTAATTTCCAGAAACACACTTTTCCTGTAAACTGATATATACGATGCAGTAGCTAAAAATTATGATTGAAATAAAATGAGTAACAATAAATTGTCAGCTCAAGAAACTCCAAGCTTTCAGCTCCTGGTGGCCATATAATTACGGAGGTCCAGATTGCAGATTACTTGGTGCCAAGGTCAGCCTTCCTTAAGAGGCTGTTTAAAATCTTTCTAATATTTGAACTTTAAAATGAACAGGTTGTTTGGTTGTGTTTTTTTTCTTAATTATTCATGACAGGTGATTGTGGATTGAGTTACAGTCATGAAGATTTGATTATTCATCACTGTTTGCCTTTGCTTTAGCAGTGTTTTACAACTTCCAATTTTTGTTATTCTAAAAGTATGCTCATTATTGTAGTGCCTTCACGAGAGCATTATTTTTTTAAGTTGCAGTAACATTAGACAGATCATCAGACAGAGCATCCTGCTTATCAGAGCAGGAATTGACAGATGTTCTGAGACAGTCTAAAAATTCTAACAATTTTAAATTTCTATTAACTTCTTGCTTATTTTGATTTCTAAGATAAATTTATTAATTTAAATCAGTTTTAAGTAAGCAATTGTTAGAAATTTTTAGATACCTTATTTCTGTCATATGCGTTAGTTTATCTTGAAAATGCTTCTAAGTGGGTGTCTGAATAGTGAAAAATAGGCATACTTGGTTGTTTAGAGTCTGTGTTGTATTTGTCAGACCCTCCTACAAGTTCTGTAAAATCACTTGGGTATTTGGCTTGATCTCAAAAATTTCACATCCCACAGGGACCAGGATTCAGTAATCACACGTAGGAACTTGGGATAGGAGAGGCTACCATTGCAGAGCCAAACTTAGAGAAAATGAGGAGAATGGCTGGTACAGTGGCCTGACTGCCTCTTAGGAAACCTATTTTCAGGAGCAGCCTCTGGGATCCTTCTCAGGTTAGTGGAGGATAGGAGTTTGACAAAGACAATGTTCTCTGACTCTCCTGGGAGACTAGTGCATACTGCACTCAATGCTCTTCCAAAAAGGGGTTGCAGATGCAGATGTGTGATGTGGGTGGGACTTTGAGTTTTAAAATGGTATCGTGTGAGAAAACTGTGATTTTAAACTCTTTGCACTTCTGGATCAGCTCTTTCTGCTGTTTACCTTTCTTCACTTTTTCTTAGGTGGGAAGGGACAGTGAGGGACAGCTGATCCTCTAAGACTGGGGACCTTCCTGTGGCAAAAAAACAATAAAAATGTGAGTCCACCAAAAAGCTATAAGGACTATCTACAGAAATTTTAAGCTTTGGGTGATAGCTTCTTCTACACTGAAACTGCCTCACATGGGAATTTTCTGTCTTGCCTTTCTTCATTTTTCCCCCCCTTGTTTTTTTTTTTAGATGGCCAATTTATTTATTTTTCCCTGTCTCTTCCCCTGTCTTGCTCAGCATTACAGCTGCAACATTTTTTGATCATTTTAAGTTTTATGCTCTTTCTTGTTGGTTTGTTTTTTCCAGTTATTGGTCTTGATGATATTATGGATGAAGAAGGAGTTAAAGAGAGTGGTAACGACACCATTGAGGACGATGAGCTTGTTTTACCTAACAGGAATTTGAGGAGCCGTTGTGAAGAACCGTCACTCACATCGCCAAGAAAATCACCACGTTTAATGGCACAAGGTGATCATTCAATAGATATGTGTGTTTGCACATTTGAAGTCCATTAGATTTTTGTAATCCCATCCCACCCAACATTTATAAACTGAAAGTAAAGCTTTGCTATTTGGTTGTGTGAATTCAAGTACAGACACTTCCTTTTTTATACACTGCAGCTAGAAGTCGGTATCTGTAGGGTACTTACTACTCAATTTGAATTCCTCTTTGATAAATATTTGATGTCTTCCTTATGGCCTGTGGTCCTTAAACTTATTTTTGAGATTTTAATCCTTTCACCTGCATCAGATTAGCACTGTGGTTCTTCACCAACAAAAGTGTGTTGTATTTGCATGGAATATTAGGTTAGCGTGTCTCTTTATTTCCAGTTAAAATTTTAATTCTATTTATTTGTGTATTTTCTTTTTGTTTTAAACTAGGTTATAATAATTGCAGTCATAAAGTCTTTCATCAAAATATCTAAATATAAATCTAAATATCTAAGTATTGTAATCAAATATTTAAATGTGGTAGCTACTTGGTTGTGGTTAGGGTTCTTCTATCTTGTTGAACTGGTGGAGTTATTGACAGCTCTGCTTTTTCCTGCTAGTAGAGTAGGCTGAGTTAAAAAGATAAAATTACTTAATAGGGAAGTCAGAATTTAAATAAGAGCCTGTGGTACAAAGCTAGTGAATATGCTTTTAAAGAAGGCACTGGAATGTTTTCTTGTTTAGAAAATGTAAGAGATGTCAAGTGAGAATGTGACTGGCTCTCAGATTCATATACTGTGTTCTCTAAAAGCTTTGTAAACTTCACAGCTATACTTCTAACCACAATATAACTTGTGCGATTTTTTTCTTGAGGTAGAAGTTGTTGAGTGGAAGAGAAGTAGAGTGGGTTTTGATTGTCTTTTTGTCATCACTTTTGTTTTGTATATACTACTCAGAACTTTCATAGCCATTAGAATAATGAGTTTTTACATCCAAACTGCAGCAGTGTAAAATTGAAATGCAAGTAATTTATATCTTTTCAAAGTAGACAGTTCAAGGGGGGTGGTGTGGTGGTGTTTGGGGTTTTTATTCGGGTTTTTTTGTGGTGGTTGGTTTTTTGTTTTTTTTTTTAAGTTTAGTAAACCACTAAGTTTTAAGTTCACTTTGTGTCCAGTAAGCTAAATCAGGCTAAATCAGTTCCTATTCTAGGTAAGTCTTGTATTTGCAAAAAACAGGATGCAGTATAGCTAAGACATTTTCTTTTTCCCTTCCTAGAACCAGTACGGAGTTTGCGACAGAGCACACTAGCCAAGCGTTCGAATGTTGCACCTCTTGTTAATACCAAGAAATCATCTGTAAAAAGTGGATCTGCTCCAAAAACTGGACAGAAACAAGAGAAAAGCCCAGCTAAAGAGGGAGATGTTGCTGCACCCTTGAAAGAGCAGCCTAAAGAAGTTAGGCGTAGTACAAGACGATCAGGACAGATAGAAGGAACTGCAGCAGCAGTAACAGCATCCCAAAGTAATAAAAAATGTCTTCCTGGTCCCGAAGAGGTGAAGGAAATAAAGTCTGAAACCTTTGAGCTGGCAAAAGTTGAGGAAACATCCCAAGAGTTAAGTTGTGCTAATTTAGCAGAAGCCTGTTCTCCTCCTGGAGAAACAAAGGAAATAACAGAGGTTGCAACGAAGACTGAATCTGGGAACTTTGAGTCAGTTTGTTCGGTATCTGCAGATACTGAAATTACTGCAGTTAAAAATGAAGCAAATGATGTGATTGACTCAATGGGCTCTGAAACCTCTTTGGAAGAAAAGACTGAAAATAAAACAGAGGAATTGGAGAAGAAAACAGAAGAGCATGATCAAAGTGGGGTAACTGGAAAAGCTAATGATCCATCTAGTGCTTGCGTGAATGCAAGTGAAATTTGTAAGACCTTTTCAAATTTGTCCAGCTCTGTAGAAGAGGGGGTTGATTGTAGTTTAGGTTCCCACAATGTGGAAGTTCCTGATGAAAATACATTGTCAGTAAAGGAATGCATAACAGAGCCTGTAGACGATGACCAGGGAGTGGAGAAAACTGTAACTTCATCCGAGAAACTATTGGACAGTACAGAGTTTGATAATAAAGACTTGAAAAGCAAAGAGTTTACTTACACTGACCCAGGAAATAGCATTTCGGAAAACACTGTTTCTGACCAAACAAGCCCAAATGTACAGCAGCAGATCAGCGGTACTAAAGTAGAAGGCCCTGAGGCATCAAAATTTCAAGAGGATGATAAACAAATTAGCATATCATCAAAATGTGAAAAGAATGTTAGGCCCCGGCATAGTAAATCTTTAATACAGGATAAGCAAAATCTGACTGCAGGTACTCGACAGAAATCAGGTACAGTGCAACAGGAAATAATGCGTTCAAGAACAAGAGCTGGTCTTACTGTTTCAGGTCTTCACAGTCCATCTTCAGCAAGTCTGAAGCGGAATGCGGATGAGCAAGAGAGTCATCAGCATCCGAATAACCCAGTCAAAATTAGGAAGAAACAGTCTGATCTGGGTTTGAAAGCAAAGAGCTGTGTTCCAGGGATAACTGTAAAAAAGCAGACCAATACAATGCTGAAGAAAATACCCCGAGTCCAGGCTTCTGGGCAAGTACAGAAGTCATCAATTCAAAGAGCAAGTGAGAAATCTCCTACTCATCAAAGTTGTTCTAAAGATACCCACCACTCCGTGCACTCATTATCAGGGCATGTTTCAAATCTTGGTCAGAAGCAAGCCCCCCAGGGTCAGAAACACCAGCTTGCAACTGTGCTAAAAACAAACAGCTCCACAAAGGAAGAGGCAGAGACAAAAGATCCCCCTGTTGTAGAACATGTGAAGGAGGATGATAAAGAAAAAAACAAATCAAAAAGAATTGATAAGAATCTCCAACCTCGCCAGAGAAGAAGTAGCAAAAGTCTTTCACTTGATGAACCTCCGTTGTTCATTCCAGATAACATTTCAACTGTTAAACGGGAAGGCTTGGAACATACTTCTGCTAGTGAAAGCAAATATGTTTGGGTGCCCAACAAGCAGTGTGGCTTTTGCAAAAAGCCACATGGCAACAGGTGTGTGTGGCTTTGTGTCTGAAGAATTTATTGGTCTCAGAAGATAATTCTTTTCCTCTCTTACCAAATGTTTCATACCGCTGGTCCCAAACCAAAAAGGCATAGCCTTACAATGGAAGCCTGCCTGTTATACTGTCAATTAATTTCCTTTGCACTCACACACTTTTTTTTTTTTTTTGTCTTTTAAATAGAGCATTAGAAACCAGTTTGGCCAAAAATTTTTACTAGAAATATTTTATTATATGAGTACTTTTGATGAATGTGTGATTCTGCTATGCTGTTAAAATACGTACTTTAAACTTGACTTTTTTTTCATAGAAAAGAAATAAGATGTCTGTGTTCTAGATTATAATTTCCTTCTTTCCAGAGACCTCTTAAGTTGAAGGATCACCATCAACCAAAAAAATCAAATAGATGTTTACATGTGACTTTTATCTGGTAGAAGTGTGATTCCAATAGAGATTCAGAGTTTTTTTTCAATTTGTATAATCATTGCTGTGAGGTTTTCATGTAACTGGAGTAATGAAGTAGTGGGGGAGGGTAGGAAGAACATCAATCTCAAAAAACCCTTATAAAACTTCCATGTGGGCATATCTGAAATTGCCTTTAACTAAACGTAATAATGAAGTTGCATCTGAAGTTGGTAACGTTCCTCTGTGACAACAGTTATTCTTCTACACTGTAAGTGAACTGAAAAAGGCCATTGGGTTCCTCTAATGAACTACCAATCTAAGAATAAGAATTCCTTTATTACCACTTCTTATTTTTTGGATTTAATATTGAAATTTTTTTTTGTAGTTGCAGTTCTACATGCTAGTCCCCCCTTCCCTCCCACCCCCCATTTCAAATTGAAGAAGTTTCTGATTAGTCCTTTGCCTGTGTGAGAGAAACTTTTAATAGTAATTTTCAGTGAGTGTGCTTTAGAACTCCGTATATCAGAGTGAAATATGGAACAATTAACCTTTGGTGCCTGAGGTTTTTATAGCATTCATTTGTATCTAAGAAGAGCCCTTGTGAGTTTTATTGACTTATTATATTATATTTGGAAAACAAATATATTTGAAAAACAAATACATAAAATTCATTTACTGTGAAGCTATAGTAATTGCATTAACGTGGCCTATTAAAAGTCTTTTAATGCTAGGTTTGCCCTGCCTGGTTGGTGAGAATTGGCTCATTGAAGGGGTACTCAAACTTAGTTCTGTGTGTGGTTTTGTTTTCTTTTTGTTTTGTTTTTTTTGTTTGGTTTTTTTTAATCCTTTTATTGTTAGTACTGTCCCTTTACCATTTGTGCCTCTGTAATACTGTTTAATTTTATGCAGCTTGCATTTAATTAGTTTTTTATCATCTCGTGTATTACCACAATGGTAGAAGTACATGGGTAGCCTGCATTTCAGTAAATAATTTAAATTCAGAAAGGCTGCTTCATGATATGAAAATGCTTCTGCGGATATTTTTAAAGCAAAATATGCATATTTGGGGTTTAAACTGCTTGATATATGTTAAAAATTCAGCTTTGAGTTGAACTTGTCCCATTTTTCTTTGTGTGTTTGCTAACTTTTTAAGCATTCTATGCGTTTTCTTGTTCTGAATGTCCTGTTAAAATTCAGGAAGTCTTGATTTTTAATACTAAGTGGATCTAACCACTGTATTGGGAAGATACTGCAGTGAGGCAGAACTAAATCTGCTTATTTTAGTTTATGAAGTCAAAGTAATGCTAGAGAAGATATACATACTATGCATTGATACAGGATTAAATGCAACAAACCAATTTTGCATTGCCAGCTCTTTCTGCTGCTAGAACAGTGCCACAGGTGGTGATTACGGATACCCTCAACTTTGTAATGCCAGTCTTAAGACTTTTTCTTTTTTTTAATATGTCTGTGTTACAAAACTGTTGACACAACCAGCAGTTTCAGTGGGAAAAGATCAGACTGGCTAAATGTAGAAAGATATTTAGTATACAAATATGGAATTTTTGTATATAGAATGTAACTGAGACATGCTAGTGGAGTGAGGAACCTAGCAGTATTGAGCCCCTTGCTTAACAACAGAAGACTTAAGACTGTCAGTCCAGCACTTTTTATTACCACTATTCTAAAAAATGAACTTTTAATTTGTTCAAATTACTTTTGTAGTTGTATGCTACAAATAAAAACCTCAAATCTTTCAGATTCACTTGATGTCATTAAGATCCAAGAGGAAGCAAAACTCCTATCTTGAGTGCCTTGGCATTTTGTACTTGTTTAATTATTGGTGCAAGAACAAGAAAATATTTTCAGTACAGTGCAAAAGAAAAAAAAAGCTTAACATGATAAATTTCACTTTTATCACTTGGAAGAACATCAAAACTATTGAAATTGACTGTAGTGATAAGGGTTTTTTAATTTGCTTTGTGGATTGCTTTTCAAGGAATTTTTGTTTCCTTTTGTAACAGCCTAGCTGGTCAGCCTGTTTCCTTTTTTTTTCCCCCCTGTTCGTTGTACAAGAGATTCAAATATTGTGAAATGACAGTAAGTTCACCAAATATCAAAGGCAGAGCTAAGATCTGAAACAACATGTGTTTTCATATCCTGCTTTATCATTACTTAAACTTTGGAAATTTTTATCAATGCTGTGGTACAAATTACTTGTAGAAAAAGAAGTTGAACTGCAGTTCCAGGCCCCAGGTGGGAAATAATGTGCATAAGAGCCTTGCAGCTCATCATGTTAATGAAACACATCTGGAATTCAGGCTGCAAAATAGTAGTCACTTGAACCTTTTTGTATTCCCTACAATAAATGCAAAGCCACTAACCTGTTGTTAATGTAATACTAAGCTTGGAAAATTGATTCAGGTTGAAGATAATGTGTGGAGGTAGTTTCATCAGCTTTGTTTATGTACAGAATCCCCAAAGGGGGATGCTCGTGTAGGCCTTTCACAGCCCCAGAGTAATCTTACTGTGCCTGCTAGAAGAACAGTTTTATTTCAGAATCGGCACCTGACAAATGGAGTCAATTTATATCTTTAGAAATACATATGATAATTTGCTGCATGCAAACTCAAAGTGTGCTTAACCTTGCACTGCAGGTGATATGGCGGATTTGGCTCAGAAGGAAGGAATCCTTTTCTAAAAACATGTGACTTGCATGATCAAAAAAGTTTACAAGTTATAATGTGTCTTGCTTTGTAAGAGGCATGCCTGTTTTTTTTCTGTTAATAGATTGTCATTTTTTGGCACCTGAGCTTTGAACAATGACTATTCATGCTCTGTTTTCAACTGGTCTTGATGCTTATAAGCTGGAACCAACATAGCTGTTTTGTATATCTTCATTACCCAGCGAGTGGGTGGTCAATGTTTGGCTTTAGGACTAAACTGTTTTAGTCTGTTTGCTTGATGTGTTGTGTTGATCCCCATTCAGAGATTTACCTTTGCAACATAACCGAAATAATTTCATACGAAATCTAAACCCTATGTTTCTGGGCAAGTCAGATAATTATGATGTAACTTCTTGTACTTACTAATTTTTCAGCACATCTGAAACTTTTTTTTTCAGTGCAAAGTTTGAATTATTGTTGTTACTCACTATAGTATTGCTTTCAACATTAGACTTTGCCGTTGTGTTCCCATATTGCTGTCAGATGTTTTCTCATCAGCTAATAACATAAATCAAACGCATAAATTTTCATTCCTTTATCTATAGATGAAACGTGTATGTGTATGGATATGCATACCACATAGAAAAATGTTACAGACTGAAGTTACTACCTCAGCTTCTTAATGAGTTCAAGTGATGCTGAAAGTATTAAGCTTTGTCACAAACAATAGTTGATTTCCCTATAGACAGATTGAAGATCTTTAAAGATAGTTGAAGAAAAAAATAATACTTAATTTCTTGGCATAGAGCTAGACAAAGACGGTAGCTCTGCAGACATCGAGAAATCTGCTAATGTAAGATTTCTTCTCGTATGCATCCTTCTGCTGTAAGGGCTCGTACTATAGATTTCTCCAGTTTTCACTCTAGATGTTTGACTTCTCTGCAGGCTGGAGGGCTGAACTCATTCCTTTCTTGTACAGATAGACAAAACCGAACTGATGTTTTGCAGATTGTCTCCCTTGTCTTCTCTCTGTCTTGTTTAATAGAAGAAGTTCCACCAGTTTCTGATTAATAATTTATAGTACATAACTTGAGATATTCTATTTCAAAGCAAATTTTCTAGAAAGCATTATATCACGAGGGAAGTTTGTAGCTTTAATTTGTGGACGGTGACTTCCTCTTTTGATTTCTACAATTCTAGTAAGGGTTTTTTAATAGGATGTGGGAGTCTGGACGTTCTCTTTTCTTGTTGTTTTGTGGTCAGACACAAACTGGCCTTCTCAGAGGTCACAGAAAAATTGAGTGATGCAGGACCAGAGTTTTACTTAGGGTCTTCTTTTTCCCCACATTTCAACTCTGCTTTAATATCGAGGAAAAGTTAGTAATATTGTAAAAGGCAATTAGTTGGAAAGCGCAGGAGTTGATTTAGCAAAGATATTGTATTCCTGGCCTCTTGCATACACATAGTCACTAAAAAGTTTCTGAATAACTGTAATACAGAAAATTACTTTGGTTGATGGATGAAGTTTAAAAAAAAATAATCTGAAAACTTTTTTTCCTGTATTAAAGGCTTTTATTAGGACATTTGTTTTTTGAAAATAGTGCTAATATTTCAGTAAACTATTTTGGAACCAGGTGATCATATAATTTGCACAGCCAGTATAAAAGACAATGGTTGAGGAAGGAGATTAACGCTCCAAACTTAGAACCACCCTTAAGTTACATGTGCGTGTTTTTTTAAGGGTGGATGCATATATAGCAAATGAATCATTGTTGTGACAACATTTTTCACAAGAAACAGTAATTAGAATAATTATGATGTTACTTAGTTCTAGTACATGTTCATTGAATAGTATGTTAAACAGCAGATTATGCAAGATGCCATCAATTCACAGTCTTGGATGATGCTTTTAAGTTTTCTGCCTCTGTTACTGCTTTCTTCAACTGTGAAAAGCCTTGCAACATTAAAAGATGTCATCCATGTCCACCCACAGCTGTAGCAAAAATGAATGACAGTATAATTAATGAATGGAAGGACTCCACTGTGTTTTATATTTACAGCCGTATAATTTTATTAGTAGATTTTTATATGCATTATCTTACTATGCTGCAGTATTGGTAGGATTATTATTAATCCCAGTACCATTAGGGAATCAGGCAAATGGATAGCATGAGTTGTCTAATACATAGTTTTATAAAGTATGTGTAGATACATGCAGTTTGTAGAACGTACTATCCTGATCCAGCAAGATGCAACATGTGGGTAGAATCCACTGGTAATGGAGCTTCCCTTAGTGATTTTGTTGTTGTTACAGATTTGTGGTTAATGTTAGGAGATGTACTGTACCCATTTTTTTCAGGGTTTTGGGAGGTTCAGTGATTTGGGTTTTTCTGTTGTTGGGCACGTTTCATGCATTCACCTTTAGTTCGAAGATCATAGGGTTGCTTGTCTCCCTGCTTGCTTCCTTGTTGGAGAGGTTCATGTAACATGAAAAACAAACAAAATTATGCCTTTAAGGAAAAAAGAAACTTAAATTACATATAAGATGGGTTACTGAAATTTAATACTTAGGAGTGATCTTGCAGTGTCTTTTTCCTGTGATGCAAATTCCGTGTAAAGAGATCTGCTGATAGTGTTTCTTTGAAGTAGGTCGTTCTTGTTTCTAGAAGAACAAAACCTGAAAAATCACATCACCTGTGTTAGACTTGTACAAAAAGCAAACAAGAGAAACTGCTGGTGTATATGTGCTCTGACAAGGTAGTGCAGTTTTTTTGTTGACAAACGCTCGTTTCACTTGAGCTTTGAATTGAGCCCATCCTACATCACTGATGTGGAATATAGGCTCTGCTAAAGCTGCCGCGAATACCTTCTCTAGTAGTAACACCCGGACTAGCTGAAGGAGGAGCGGTTGGCTCCATGCAGCGTCTCTGCTTTAACGTTGGCTGGACTGGAGCATCAGTGCGGCTGAGACACAGTTGTAACGTTAACACAAGTTTACAGCAGGTTTTACAGAAGATTGGTGAACAGTGCCATTAAGGGTGGGGAATGCAGATGTGGGACATGCTTTAAATACTTGTCCTTAAAAAGTGGGTGAAGAGTGGTCTTACTCCTCTTAGGTGAGTTCAGGGTTAGGGTGTTGTTTCGAATAGTCTTAAGTTTAGCTTTTTTTTAAGATTTGAGCCTTGTTGCAGTGTTTTCCCTATGCTATGTACCACAAATGCAAAGGACCAAAGGGAGGCAATTATTTCTGAAGTAAATGATTTTCTGTGGCAACGCACCTTACGTTATTAATTAATCTTAAAATGCTGATCCCTGGCCCGCACTGAACTATTCTGACAGCTCCCAATTTTTTGTCTTTTATTTTACTTGTAATTATAGCTTTACAATGAACAATTGTTTTATGAATAAGATGGTTTCTGCCCATTTTACTTGCAAAAATCTTATTTCATAGTAATGGATTTCTCTGGAAACTTTCTTTTTTTACATAATTGAATGTATTTAAATTAATTTTAAAACATGGCCTGTATATTTTGAAAATAAGTCGTCCAAGCCCGAGTTTTTCATCTAACAGATTAATTTAATTTACTACAAATAACATCTCCGAAATCCTAAGAGAGATTGTGGAAGGTTTGCATTAATCATTACCTCTCTCGTTATGTATCATCTATTACTTTCTGATTTTAAGGTGCATCTTTTCATGCCGATGTGTGGACTACCAACAGGATTCTTTAAAGGAATGAAACAATAATGTACTCTATGCAAAGGTCCCAATGAACTATAGTACTGTCTGCTGTCACCTGTCCGCTATTTTTAGATTTTTCTTAAAAAAAATTTTGGTTTTATATTAAAGTCCAGTGAAAGCACTTCTGTTATTGAATGTGGCATGATTTAATATTTTAAAACACATGTTTCTTTCTCTTTCAGCTTTACATCTTCCAATCCAGCCTTACAACATGGGTAGAACTCCTGCACTTCAAACTTGAAGCAATCTACAGTCAGAAACTTTGGTGTTTTAATAGTCCAAGAGATCAGAACCTCTTCAGTCACAACTCTGACAGCTGTGCAAGAGGACATCTTTGATCCTTCAAGCCAGGCTTCAGTTTCACTTGACTCCTCTTTTTAGTCTTTGAGCATTGCCCGTTACCCAGTTATAATTGCTGTTAAAAATCATAATTGTGTTTTGTGTGCAGATGAGTGAAACAGATAAATATGTAAAAGTGGCCTTATGGTAAAAAGGATTATTTACGTTACTGATATCAAAATCAGTATGTTCTCTCACAGCCTTAGGAGTTGCAGTCTTGCAGTTGACTAGTGTGAAAATACTAGTAGAAACAGTGAATTTTTTAGGCAGGCAGCACCAGTATTTTTATTACCATTTTGTTTAAGCAAGACAATTGTAAACACTGCATTCTGTTTTATAGTACAGGCTTCATGGACATTTCCAGATTCTCTTTGTAGTCTTAGTTTCCGAATTCTGAAGTTTTACTGTGTGTGTTTAAATATAGCGTAATTGAAACCTTCTTTTGAAGACTGGAATGAAGCCAAATGGATATTCTGTCTTCAGTAATTTGCTTTAAGATCGCTTGAATGACATCTGTCCATCTAGGTATATATTCTTAGTGAAGAATGAACTTTCCTGAGCTGAATCCATTGTAGGGTTTTTGTAGTACTACTTTTTTTTTTTTTTTTTTTTATTATAGACCTCAAAATAAAGATGTAAGACTGGATGCCTATCCTGGTGCTTTACTTATATCATACACCATCTCTATTGCCCACTTACTATGTGTGAGCTAAGCTGAAAAATTCCATGTGCTGTCAATTTAAACTTGAAGATGTGCAGCATCTTGTGTATCTTAGCCTCTGGTGTTAATTTCTTCTGCAAATTTAGCCCATTTTCTAAATATTAATCAAAATTTTGTTTGGGTTGCTAAAGGTTGCAATCTGCCTTGCTCATTTAACAAATCAGTCTCCAGTGCCTGAATTTACAAACTAGGGAAAAAAATACATATATTTTAAATAAAAATTAAAGTAGTAGCAGTTGTGGTTTCAAGACGGTGTATTCTTGGTTTCCTTCTATATTTAACCAAAAGGCATTCATTCATCAGTATACCAAAATATCCTTTAAGCAAGAAGCGCTTGACTGTATGTCTTATTTCAGCTCTGCAGAAAATCTTATGTTTGGAATTTTTGTAACCACTTTCAGTGTTCCCAAAGCTTTATTAATATTTTCTTGCAGTGGTACAAGATGTATCCTATGTAAAGCATCCTCTTGTGGATCCTTGCAGTTGTGAAATAGGCACTCACGCTGTATTTCTTGTTATCACGTGTTTGGCTCTAGGTTCTCAGAAAGGAGCAATCATTCTTTGTGTTGAAGTCCCATCGCTTCTCTCTTGTTTTCCTGTTGTGTTTATGAATGCTATGGTATTGCTCTGGTAAAACCATCAGAAGCAGTTGTCTCCTAATGTTACCTTTCTTGTATCTTCGCTTTGCTGGAATGTGGATCTGAAAAGATTGAGATACTGACAAAATGTGAAGGAACCTCTGCGTTCCTAACTGAAATTTATTAAATGGACAGATACTGTTTGCTAGTGTAGTGATAAGTAATACCATAAATGTACTTGCAGCTCAGAAAAAAAAAAATTAAAAATGAGGAGAAGTCTTCTTCACAAACTAGATTAAAAAGTGTTTTCTTAAAATCTAGCAAACAGCATCATAGGGTAGTGAAACTGGAAATGACCTTTTTCTCAAACTGCTGGAGCTTTAAAACTTCTCAGACTCATTTCACATCAAAAGAATATTTACTTCAGCAGAATTTTATCCTGATTTATTTTGGGTAGGCAAGGATGGAACATAAAGCCACAATATTTTCTTCTGTTCTTCTCTTGTTTCAAACGTCTGCTGTTAGACAGTAAGAATTTCCATCTCTTGAGATACCGGTAGTTCTTGAATACAATACCTGCATCAAGCCATCTGGAGTGTTCACTTACAGTTCTGGAGAATGAGAGTTCCTCTAAGCATGTTTTGCAATATTTAGATGGTTTTGCCAAGTAGGTAAGTCAGCAGATAGCAGATCCTAGGCTGAATAGGAACATACATAAGTTAGGAATCATTTTCCTTAAAATCATCTTACAAAAGAGATTTATAGGATATTAGATTTAAAGAAACAGGGTTTGCATGTCAGTGCATTTAGCTTGTTGAATACATTGCTGAACCAACCAGCATTTCATGAATTACTTTTAAAATCAGGTCTGTCTTCTATGGAATTTAAAACCTAGTAATTAAGTAAATAATTTTTCAGTATTAACAAAGAACTCACAATTTTTATAACACACTTGCAGTCTTTCTGGATTTTCTTCATCCAGACAACATATATAATATAGTTTATATAAGTATAAAACAAAAACAAAGCCAGAAGATACAAAAGGGGAAGGGGAATGTAGAAGATCTCTTGCGTTATCCACTTACATCATTTGAAAGCAGTTCTTTAGTAATGATACCAGGTTCATTATTGTAAGAAAGGATTGTAAACAATAATTACTATCATGTAAGTCTCCTGAAATAGATGTATTGAGGTGTTTAACCTGTGTGACTTTGAAATCCCACATCCTTCCCAAATATTGCAGTTAGGTACTAGTGACAACTAAGGAAGTTTTCAAAATGCTTCCACAAAATAGTCAGAAATTATGGCTTTATTTTAGACCGAGTGATCTTTACAACACTTTGAAAATACTATCTGTACCTAAAATTACTTTTAAAATAATGAAGCAGTTGAAGTGACTCTGAAATGAAAGGTGTCCTTTAAATGATAACTATATTGGTGTTGAAACATCCTTTAAATAACTGTGAGCTCTGAATACGAGAGCTGAGCAACACAGAAGTGGCATGTACCTTATTTAAAACAACCAAACCAGTCACTGCAAGCTAGACAGATGGAGTTGGCAGCCAAATTCCTGGCTCCATCTTCCCCAGTAATGAGAATAAAAAGCAACTTTCTGGAAATAATTCAGTAATAATGGTCTAAGGAATGTGATGTAAAAGACCAACTATATAGCTTGATGTTTCTGCGCTCATCATATTTGTCAAAATGCTTAAACATCTCTCTTACTGCTGTGGAAGATTGCAGTTGTTGATACGTTTCTGCTGTAAGGATGATGATCATATTTGAAAGAAAGCAAGGATAATACGATCTTGCAAGAAAATTTTCAAGTCTTTTCAAACACAAGTTTACTGGCTTTGGTGGTGGTTTTTTGGGGGTTGGGGGTTTTTTGGTTTAGATTCCTATCAATTTTTTTTTTAATACTAGTCTGAAAAAATCCTGTTAGTAGGATTTTGGGGCAGGTTACAGAAATACAATGAGGTTATGATAGTCTCTTGGACTACTGCAAAAGGCAAAAAGGCCAAAAAAAAATTTCTTGGGAAGATCATACCATGTCGTAAGGCTGGAGATGGATGTAAAGCTACAAAGAAACTCGGTTACCAGGTAAGAACGAATTGTTGAGATGCACAAAACAGAACAAGTATGGTACGTTCTGCTGAAATTGCTGTATCTTCTTTCGTAGTCTGTACGCTGACTTATGTCTTATTTTGTTTTCAGGTTTATGGTAGGCTGTGGTAGATGCGATGATTGGTTTCATGGTGATTGTGTTGGACTGAGTCTTTCTCAAGCGCAGCAGATGGGCGAAGAAGATAAAGAATATGTGTGTGTGAAATGCTGTGCTGAAGAAGACAAAAAAATGGAGTGTTTTGATCAAAGTGTACCAGATACTCAAGTGAAACTTGAAATCCATAGAGAAGAAAAAGCAATGGAGTGTGAAAAACTGGGCACGTCGAAGCAAACACCTACTTGTAATCTAAATGTACCAACTGAAAAAACAAAGCAAACAGAGGACGTTGGGAAGCACAAAGTCAAAATCTTCAGACGGGTGAGTCTTATTTAATGCTTAAAGCTCTGTTAATTATTGGGGGTAGAAGGAGTTTCCTCCTAATCCCCTGCCATTTAAAACACCATGTTCCAAACATTTTTGTGAATCTAGCTTAAAACTTCTCCATTATTATTTTCAGAGTTACTTCATTTTCTAACTGGCATGACTCTTTTGAGATGTTACTGCTAAACTCCGCTTACATTGAGCAGGATTACATGCATGTCATATGTGTGTGTGTATATACATATAGGTGTATATAGAAATGGTGAAGAACTTTTTGCACTTGTCTTACAGATTTCTAAACACTTTTACAGGACTGTGTGATAAATCTGCCTGTCCTGGTTTCAGCTGGGATAGAATTAATTGTCTTCCTAGTAGCTGGTACAGTGCTGTGTGTTGAGTTCAGTATGAGAAGAATGTTGATAACACACTGATGTTTTCAGTTGTTGCTCAGTGGTGTTTAGACTAAGTCAAGGGGTTTTCAGCTTCTCCTGCCCAGCCAGCGAGAAGGCTGGAGGGGCACAAGGAGCTGGGAGGGGACGCAGCCAGGGCAGCTGACCCAAACTGGCCAAAGGGGTATTCCAAACATTGGGACGTCATGCCCAGTATATAAACTGGGGGGAGTGGGGGTGGGGGGATCACCGCCTGGGGACTAGCTGGGCGTCGATCGGCGGGTGGTGAGCAATTGCCCTGCGCATCATTTGTACATTCCAATCCTTTTATTATTACTGCTGTCGTTTTATTATTGTTATCGTTGTCATTATTAGTTTCTTTTTTTCCTGTTCTATTAAACCGTTCTTATCTCAACCCACGAGTTTTACTTCTTTTCCTGATTTTTCTCCCCCATCCCACTGGGTGGGGGGGGAGTGAGTGAGCAGCTGCGTGGTGCTGAGTTGCTGCCTGGGGTTAAACCACAATGCTGTCGATTTGCTGTATGATATAAACTGTAGATCTTTTAAATATCTGTAAAACCATATGAAAACAGCATTTTAGTTTTGATTGTTTTAACTTCAGATTGTATGTAGAAGAAAATGCCTAACATTTTAATTAGGGCCTTTCTACTGTCTTTGTGTCTCCTTTTACTAACCAAAGCATAATTTGCAAGAGCAGTGAGATGTTTTTATTACGATTCTTTAGAGTCTTTTAGTCCATAGCATCGTATTCGTCATAACTTCATTATCAGTAACCCTTTTTGTCGTATTTCTGAGTAGTAGTATTGTAATTCTGACATGTAAGCTGTTCTGTTTAATTTTGGTTTACATGTGCTTTCTAAACAAGTATTCCTGGGGATACATGGCTAAAACTGGTTAAGGGGTGTTCACTGGTATCCCTGACCTTTTAAAATAACTGAAAACATAGCAGTTTTCAACATAGAGCTTAACTGCAAATGTCTTCGGCCAATATTTCAAAGAGATTGTTAAGCAATACTTGGCAGTAATTTGGGATATTGTTCAGTAACTTTTTAGAAAACATTATACGATGGTGCATACATCCAGGGAATTCATTATACAGTATACTTAAAAAGAAAAAAAAAGGGGGGGGGGGGGGGAATGTGTGGTAATTATGTAGTGGTTCATTGTAGCATTCAGTAGCGTGCTAACATGTGTAAATGTTTATTTCAGGAATCTGGTGATGGGAAGAACTTGTCAGACTCCAGAGACTTGGATACTAAAAAAGGGCAACATGTTCCTGCTCGAAAAGGATCACAAACTGCTGTAATTCCTCGGCGGTCCCCTGAAGATAAAAATGAAAAAATAAGTAAAGAATCCCTTAGTGTGGTTGAAAGGTCCACAAAATCAGGTAGTGAGTTTTGATGAAGTATGCTACCCTCTAATTCAGATTTACATACAGTGAATTGTGGTTACTTTCCTTATAGTATCAGTTTTTCAAACCACATTCCATAGTGCAAGTGGTGATGATCTGAAGAGCAGTTTGTTCCCATGGTGTTTATGATCTTTATTTCTAATTTCTTTTAAGATTTTATTTAGCAGGTAAATGTTTCCTGTGTAGATGTGTGTGTGACTTTCCTGTTTGAGTAGTAGATGATGCTCACGTAATCAAGAATGGGAGAAAAAGTACAGAAAGACATCTATATATTAAACTTTATTTCACATTGCAGAACGCTTTGATGAAATACTTTTCCATGAAATACTTAATGTATCTGGAAGTGTTTTAATTGCTGTATAAATTATACTTTCACTTACTGATGTCTTTTGCACAAATTGACAAATAATTGTATCAACTCATTTCAAAGGGCAACATTATATTGCACACTGAGCCATCAGATTCTCATTTAAATTTTATTCGAAAGTTTGGAGGGACGTATTTCCCCTCCCAGCAACCTCTGTCCCCTCCCCAGCTCCCTTCCAGGAAGCTTTATTCTTCCAAGGTCATGGTAATACGAAATTCTTGTCATTTGGGACTGAAATCTCTGCAGCCAAGCTAGTGAGATTTTGTGTGAGAACTGTGTCTTTAACTCCTAAACTCAAGCTTTGAATACTTGTCTAAAAAAAATATAAAATCAGCTCTTCTGGCCTTCTGCCAATGGTGACGTATTCTAGAAACTCTTACTGGTAGAAGAAAACAATTGAAAATCTTAGGGTTAAATGTAAATCTAAATGTAAGGATTTTATACTGAATGGTATCTTTTAGGCTTCAAATACCTTGTTGTTCAACTTTGAAATTCTGAGTCACAAAATAGTTGACATCCTTTCAAACTGCAAATTGCGTGGAGTGAAATGAGTCTTTGGCATCCGTGAAATAATTTAATTGTTCTAAAATACATTAATTGAACTAGGAGATGACAGAAATATTTTTACAGGGACGATTTCAGAATAGAATCTAATCTAAAAATAATTTTTAAACAGTGAAGGCTTGGCAGTCTCATTTAGGACAATTAGCATAAAATTGTTAAGCACCACATTTGTCTTAAGAGATTAAGTGCTTTGAATTATGCTTACAGTGGCATTGTTTATTGCTGATCCTGTCCTTCACTTCCTTGTTATGGACTGTTTTCAGGTGGTTGAAACTTTGCCAAAATGTTGCTGGTGTGTGGAGGTTTTCCATTTCCCCTAACCCCCTCAGGCTACGTTTTTTGAAAGGTTTTGGTCCAGTTCTTCATCCTCCTGAGGAGGATGTGAGCAAAAAACTGGATTGAGCAAATAAAAGCTTTATTAGAACTGGTTTACTCAACAAGCCTAGCATATGAATACTTTAGGTCACAGTGCAGAATGGCAAAGAGCTGTCTCGGGTCTGTACCGCCTTGCTGGTGAGGAAGGGGAAATCGCTAATTTTGACAGGCGTCATAGTCACATTAATGAGAGAGCTGACGATCCAACCACTTGGCCTGCCCAACACAAAAGAAAATCCGTCTTTTTATAGCTACTTGAAAACGTAGTTAGTTTGCTTCTGGTATTAATGCCTTTTAAGTTGTGCTCAATAGGTGAAAGTAATAATAAAGAAATA
Organism: Buteo buteo; assembly: GCF_964188355.1. NCBI lineage: Eukaryota > Metazoa > Chordata > Aves > Accipitriformes > Accipitridae > Buteo > Buteo buteo. Next base: position 1,409,160 of record NC_134185.1, read on the forward strand.
CTTGTTTTTACCACCAAACACTCAAGTTAGGTCTGTTTCAGTCTTCAATTTGTTTCTTTTTTTAGAGTAGAAATTGAATAAATAAATATTGTTTATTTCCCATTGCTTTCAAAAATAGAAGGGTACTGCTCTAAATTAGTGACATGTTCACATGCTGAGGCAAATGAGCTTTCAGCTGACACTCTGAAAATTAAAGCTTGAAGGAATTTGGGTTTTTTGCTTTAATGATTTTAATTTGATTAGAAATTTCCATGATTTGTATTATTTATGACGCAAACCTTATACTGGCCTTGTTTAAGAGTGTCTGTTAACTGACTCAGATACTGCAATGATTTTAATTGAAATAATTTTGATGGCTAACAGATACAGAAATGCTAAGTTTAATGAAAAACACTATTTTAAAGTAAAGTTTAATATGCTTATAATATGTGCTTCCCGGTATATTATTTCTCAGTTTCCTCATTGAAAAATTAATCTGTGCTATTACAAAAATTCAGAGTCAAAAATCCTACTTAAGATCAAGCTAATAAGCACTGGTCGTCTTGGTTCAGTGTAGAAGAAAATACCTTAAGTCAAAGGGCAAAAGTCTTGTTTGTTTCTGCTGAGGAAGTTTTTTCTGGAGTAATCTGTGTAATACAGAATCCAAACTAAATAGGAAAAACACCCAACCACCCACCCTGTGAGTCCATTCCTTGTCCTCGAAGGTCAGTTCTTAGCAGTTTAAAAATAAAACTTCATGACCTCCAGCAACAGTAGAAGTTCATAGCAGTGGCTTGAGTAGCTTACAATTTTTAACTCCATGTGTTTTGATAGGTGTTCATGAGAAACAAGAAATTAAGAAAAAGAAAAATGAGAAAGGATCCATTAGTGCAACACACCTGCCAGCTGTGCCAGCTTCCAAACCTTCTGCTGATCAGATAAGACAAAGTGTCAAGCAGTCTCTTAAGGAAATTCTGATGAAAAGGTAAAGATATATTATTAAATGAAATTATTAATTTGTGATTGTAATTATTTTCTTTTGGAAGGCAGAGAAAAAATATTAATTATTTGGAAGCATTTGGTGATTTTTGCCCTTGTGTTCTCTCACAGACTGACAGACTCCAGTTTAAAGATTCCTGAGGAGAGAGCAGCAAAAGTTGCCACAAGGATTGAGAGAGAGCTGTTTTCTTTTTTTCGGGACACTGACTCGAAGTATAAGAACAAATACAGAAGTTTAATGTTCAATCTGAAAGATCCTAAAAATAATGTATGTATTATTTGTCTGTTGTGCTTTACAGAGATCCTTTATTTGCTGTAGATTAAAGGAACAGTCTTCTATGTAGACACATGATTAGTCCTTTCACAATTTATCCTGTTTGTTATTTTTTTTGTAGGTTTCTTCATCTCTTTGATGTTGTTTGTCCTCTTGTGCACTCAGTGTTCTCTGTGTTCTTTTTTACTTGTTCCCCATCATTAATTCTTCAACTCCTTGCTCCCAGTGTACTGGAGTATAGTGGGGTTTCAACGTGTAGTGGCTATAGCTTGCCTAATTTAAGTGTTTGTCTTTACCACTGATCTGTTGTTTGGGTGTCCTTGTGCCCCCCGCAACACTTTGCTGCTTACTGCACTTGGTTTTGTTTCTGTCCAGCAGCTTGTATCACCGTGCTTTTTCATACCCAGATTTCTCAAGCCTGGTCTTCACTCTCTTTTCTGCTTTCTATGAGCCCATTATTCAACATCATACTCGCCCTCTCAACTTCTGTCTTTTGTCTTTTTATCAGTTATTCTGATCAAATTGCTTTGTCTATAGTATTTTACTATTACAGTTAGCCAACTGTAAATTATACAGACAGGCTAACTTCTGTCACCGGTTTCTCTTTGCTCATACTGCTAAATTATGTGGGTTTTTTTTACCCTAGGAATTCAGTTCAGTCAGTCAAGAAGCATAGACATCCTCTTTAATACTAGCTTCTTTCTGCTGTGTAATACAGGGGATTTGCACCTTTTAAAAAAAAAAAAAGAAAAGTCTGAGTTACTGCTGCAACGGGCATAAACTCACTTTCTTCTTTGGAACAACAGTTAATTATACATTTGACCCTTAAGGGTTTATGTAGATACATTCTGTTATGTAGAATAAATGGAACTCTGGAATTAAGCTTTTTATGTTATGAGACCCAGTACCACTTCCTGCAGTGGGAGAGACTTACAAAACCACATGATCCATATAGCTGTACAGGGTACATTGTATGTTGCTTCTCTGCTTTATTTCCTGCTGTGAGCTGTTTTTGTCTTGATAGCAATAGTTAACTTTTCTTCTTTCTTCTAGATATTATTTAAGAAAGTACTGAAAGGAGAGGTTACTCCAGACCATCTAATAAAAATGAGCCCAGAAGAACTGGCTTCCAAAGAACTGGCTGCTTGGAGACAGAGAGAGAACAGACACGTAAGATTTGTCAACTTATGTTGTTTAGTTGACTGCCTAAGCATATTTAACTTCTGTTTTCAGGTTAAGTGTATGTAGAAAGAACAGAATGCATGTTGCACAAAGCAACTCTGACTAATTGGGAGGATCTCTGTGATTTATTTAGTATTCAAAACCCAAAGGGGTTGTTAGGACAGAAGTGAAAGAAGTGTAGTGAATTCCTGAAAGGGGGAAACCATGGATTTTCCTTTGCTGTGCAGCTTTGCTGCTGCTTGGTCTTTCTTTCTTCTGTCTCAAGAGTGAAGGCTTCTTTGTCCTTATTTCCAACAGGATTTTAAAGCTCTAGCTAGAGCTTTATAAACACCAGTTTCCTAAATAGGGAGAGATCTCTTTGGACAAACCAAACTGAACTGGTGCGGTTTATAACTTACATACTGATAGAGCATGACAATTCACCCACCGAGAAGTAAACCTGAAGCTGAAAACCTGATCTGCCAGTCTGAAAAGCAGTCTAAAGGCAAAATAAAACCCCCCAAGCCCCAACAAAATGTAGGAAGTTTATTACTTTAGTTTGAGCATTACTTTTCTTGAAACAGAAAGTCAAACTACAGTTATAGCTGTGTTAACAGTTTAGAAGGAGAAGCAGGAATATGAGGAGCTGTATTATTTTTATAGAAAATGCCTATTTCTTAGATATTACCCTGTTTGTTGGGCAGTTCGTCTGATGATAGTTAACTGCAGCAGCTTACAGCATCAAGTTTTCTAGTTTAAAAAATCTGGATTTATGTTGGCAGAATCTTTGGTATTTATATGCCACTTCATAGAACTGAAAGGCACAAAATTTGGGTAGTGTTAACTGGTATGCATTTTGTGTTTGGGTCTTATGATACTAGGAATTGTGGGTTATATCAGATGACTTGCGATAAAAAATAAATGAGTAGGTAGTGTAACATAGAATAGATGGAAATTCATCCTCTTGAATTCTGTGTGCTCCGAATGAAAGTAAGTTCAGTGATAACTGATTCAGTACAGTGGGAGGCTGTTTTAGAGAGTGCAATTTGCATTGCAACACTAATTATTCCTGGGTTTTCCCCCCTTTCTTTGCATAAGGCGACTAGACCTGTTTATGAATCATGACAACTTTTTGCTAGTCTCTATGCAAAAACAGTTGTTGAATTATTCTATTTTCTCAAAGTCGTTTTGAGGGCCTAGAAAGGCATACGAAAAGTTTGTTTATTCTGTAGCTATCACCTTTAGCTCTTGGAAAATCAGAATCACCCATCTTTAAATTTAGTGTTGAAGGTCTTCTTTATCACTTGTTCAAATACGTGCCTGATGAGTGCTTGCTGCACTGTAGGTGAAGTTAGACTGGCTGCTTGTGCGTTTGCTTCATGAAATTACTTCACACTTGCAAAATAAGAATGTGTTCTTTTTTCTCCAGAGTTTCCTAATTGCAATCCTATTTTCTGTCGTTATATTTGTGGATTTCCAGATTTTATTGTATGTAAGTAAATATATGTCACTTCCTGTTTTTACAGACAATTGAAATGATCGAGAAAGAACAGAGGGAAGTTGAAAGAAGACCTATCACAAAAATTACTCACAAAGGAGAAATAGAAATTGAAAGTGAAACACCAATAAAAGAACAAGAAGAAGTCATGGAAATTCAGGTGGAAAAGAAAACGTGGCAACACAGTGTATTTAGTTCATAGATAGCATGGTTGTAAAGTGGTTTATGATTTTGTTGCTCAGATCTGTAATTATACGTTACGTCTGTTTTGAGTTTTGCTTTTATCCTTACTGACTTTCACTTCTGTGCCTGGTGTTTTTGTTTTTGCCATGTTGTGTCCATGACTGTATGATGCGTTCTGGCAATAGTAGAAAATGTTCTAAATCTTACCTAAAAGATATTTAGGAGTACCAATTCATTACTTTAATGCATTTTTAGATTTTGTGATAGCCTTTTAGGCTATACAGCTGAAGGGAGAGTTTTATGTCTGAAGGGAAGAAAATATTGTAAAATATTTAAGCAATATGAATTGCAATATTAGGAATATTAACAGAGGAAAAAAAGGCTAACTGAAATGTGTTTGACTTTTTTTAGGAACCTAATGTGAAGTTGTTTGAGAAGTCAGAAGAAGCTGACAAAGATAAAGAAGTAAATGAATCTGCATCTCCGGACACCACAAGTCAACATAAAAATCATCTCTTCGATCTTAACTGCAAAATCTGCATAGGTAATTTTGAAAAGCATGACAAAATAAATACATCAGGCTTATATAATGCTTTTCAGTCATAAATCTCAGTATGCCTCAAGAATGTAAATAAATGTGGGTTTTTTCCCTAGTTTGCTGACAAAGATGTGGAAGCAGTGTTTTACTTCATAATTTACAGAAGAGACAATATTAAAATGATAGGCTATTGGCATAAACTTGTCTTCTATTTTGAAAAAAGAAAAAGACTGCAGAGAAAGAAATCCCTTTAGTGGGTGTACATGCTATTGTTGATTGCTTATTTCTTTATCCTATCCCATTACAGTGGCAGTATTTAAGTATAATATTGTATAAATATGTAAAATGTATAAATTTTTATACATTGTATAAATGTGTATAAAATGTATCATTTCTTTATCCTATCCCACTTCAGTGGCAATATGTAGTATTTTTGGTGCGCCTTCCACGTCTTCAGAGGAAGTCCTCTTTTGTTTCTTTAATAAAAAATAAACCCCACTGCTATTCCTTCCCTGCAGGCCGAATGGCACCACCTACTGATGATCTTTCTGCGAAAAAAGTGAAAGTGTCCGTTGGAGTTGCACGGAAGCAGTCGGACAATGAAGCAGAGAGCATTGCAGACGCGCTTTCTTCAACATCAAGTATTTTAGCTTCGGAATTACTGGAAGATGACAAGCAAGACTCATCAAAATCGTCATTCACACCTCTCCCAAAGTAATATAAACTGTAGAAACAGTATATTTATATGAAAGACGTTATTAATCTTGTTAAGCTATTATGACTAAAGCTAATTTTTTTCAATGGCATTTCATTAATCCATTTGTGTACTTGAAGTTGTACACCTCTTCTTGGGAACAGGCTTCTCTGCTGCAGTGAATGATGCTGTGCATTTATATAAATACTACCACATATATAGTTGTGATGACAAACGTCTGATCACTACGCTTTCTTTTGGGGAACAGTAAACTACCTTACGTTTTCTGGTGCAACAAGGTCTAAAAAGGCACCTGAGTTCATATTAAAAAAAGTCAGGATATAGGTTTCATATTGTATTTTGCTATTAAGGAACATAGTATCTACAGCGCTGCAATTGAATGAGTGCATGTGTGTTTGTAGATCTGTGTGTATAAAGCTAGGGAGTTTGAGATTGCTCTAAGAAGAGCATTTACACTGATAAATCAGGCTAGTTTCAAATCTCAAAGCAACACTTGTCTAGAAATGACGGTTAACAGTAGCTTGTTTGATGTTTTGCCGTATTTGCTGTCAGCTCTCTCTTCATTTTCTTCCACGCTCTACTCTGCTACTCACTAAAGAGGGAATTGCAATTTATGAGGCTGTTTTTTTCTGGTTTGAGGGAAAGGTTTCTAGAAAAACGGCGACTCCCAGTTATTTAGAATTGACCAGTGTTCATGCTGAAATTCTGCCTTTATCAGGACAGTGTGATCCTTTACCAAGGACAGTGGACTTTGTTTTTTGAATAGCTTGCTGAAGATGCAAAGAAGTAATTTCTAGTGTAGACAGAAAGAAAGGTAGGTTACTGTGTTACTATAACAGCACAACATCTGGTAGTACTGGGCAGCTAGCTTAAAACTGCTAATAGCATGCCTAGAATATTTTGATAACATGTTGGGAAATGTTGAAATGTGGCTGTAACCTCTTCCAGGAGGAAGCCCTCAGGCTGCGAAACACTCCCCTGTAAAGTTCTTTAAGGCTTCCTGTTTATCCTTTGCGGCTGCGTTGTTGGCAAAACTGCTTCTTTTTGAAGGGGGGAAAAGCGCTGTTTTGCACAGGTGATGACATTGGAATTGGGAGGAGGCGTTCACAGGAGCTGTGGCAGCGAGGGGTGGGTGAGAAGAGATGAGGAGCCAGCTTGTGGGGCCAGGGAAGGGAGGGGGAATGCTGGTATTTGGGGTCGGACAGACCGCGTTGCGGCAAGACGTAGGAGCTCGGAAAGCAGGGCGAGGGTGGGCCAGCAGGCAGTATGTGGTCTTCCCCCTCCTCCCTGTGGCAGGGGAAGATCTTACTGGGTCTGCAGCACCTCTATGTGTTTGTGTGTCCGTCGGTAGCATTTAATAACTCTTGGACTAAACTTCTCCATTCGCAAAAGATACAGTAGTGAACTGATGCGCTGCTTATCTGACTGTCCTTCCTGTAACACATAGCTACTGCACTGGAAGATGAGAAACTTGGTTGTCTGTCGATCTCTTTTCATTGACCCTCAAGTATGCTTTACTGAAAGAGAAAATGCTTAATGACATGTCATTTCTTTAACAAAGAAAAAATAATGATTTATATTATCTTGTGTTATTATCATGTTCTAAACAAAGTGGGTTTCTGTGTGTTGTTTTTTAGGTCAGAAACGCCTGGTACCGTGGAATGTGAAAGTCTGTTTCTGGCACGCCTGAATTTCATCTGGAAGGGTTTTATCAATATGCCTTCAGTGGCAAAGTTTGTTATTAAGGCTTATCCAGTTTCTGGCTCTTTTGAGTATTTAACGGAGGTATTTATATTTACTGCAAAGAATGAACAATTCATTTATTAACTTTAGCGACTTGTTTACTTTGTAGGCTAATAATAGTATAATGATGAAAGGCAGCGAAGCATGGTCATTGTACTGGGTAAAGTATTTGTGGGAGGACATAGGTTAGGGTATGTATTTCTAAGTGAAGTATTTTTCAGTTTGTCCTACATGGACTCATGGTTCATCAGGATTCAAGTTCTTTGGTATATTTTAAGATGTTTTGCTCTCATCTCACTGTAAAATGTTTCTTGAGGATGAGCAGCTGTATATCCAGAGCTGGTTTTATGAAAGTTGAACTGGTTTTTGTTTATTATGGAGAATTTTCCATAGTATAAAGTAGCAGGGGAAGATAGGACAAAATTTGCTACTGAAATAACCGCCTCAGTGGCATCCATTTTCTGAATTAGAGATGAGAAAATTGTAGCTCTGTTTTGAATTTGAAGTGTTAAACAAGTCAATACCAATTTTTGGAAGAGAGGTGTCTGCTGGTGGTTTCTGTTGACATTGTGAGAAGTCGTCTTCTCTTCTACAACAGAAACCAACATAACAGGGCTTATTTTTTTGCCTATCTGGTGGCAATTCTGGTCCTAACCTTCCAGTGTAAGACTAAATTGTCCCTAAAAAAAAAAAAAAAAAAAAAAAAAAAAGTATGTAGTGTTCTCTTCAGTGTCTGAGAGGCAGGAAACGGGTGCAACGGCTTATAATGGCTGTCTTCGTATCATAAAGGTCAGAGAGCTCATAGGGCTCAGTGTCACTTCTTGCCAGTGACTCAGGATGCATCAGCTCTTTAATTAAAAGGACTTAGGTTTTCTATTAACATGATTGTCTTCACTTTGCTGTTAATCTTCAGTGAAGTGCAGGGCTTGCAGTGCCCTTTAATACTAAAGGATTGTTTTATGAATATGATGTGCTTTCCAAAACTCTTCTGCTTTATTTCAAGAAACTATTTTTCCTCAGGTGTTCCTAAATGGTTCTGAAAGTCTGTTTTTGTTGCTTGTGAGTAGTGAACTCGATAGTATCCAAGAACAAATATATGTCTATATTGACCCATGTGTGCAGGTTATGTTTTCCCCTCATGATTAAGATTTTGAATGTTTATTATATACATAGGTGTGGGGCTCTCATAGCAGTTTGATCTTACAAAAATCACTTGAGTGTTTCCAGAGCAGAGTGCAGTTATGTTTGCAGTTAATGTTACTGAAATAAAAAATTTTGAGGAGGTATAGATGAACAGTATTGAACGATAACTAATTTAGTATAGAACATTGACTTTGCACTGAAAATCTTAATTTAAATATCCAAAATTTAAATTTTTTCTACTGTTGTAACTTCTACTGATATTTTAAAATTATAATTTAAGAACTAGAAGAATTAAGTATGTTTTGAATATATGAAACAGACAGTGGATGAAGGATTTATCAATTTTTACGTTGGATTCAGACTTCTGTTGTCCTTTCTCATAGGATTTGCCTGATAGTATTCAAGTAGGCGGCAGGATATCACCTCACACTGTCTGGGAGTATGTAGAAAAAATCAAAGCTTCAGGGACCAAGGTAAGAATTTTACGTATTGAAGGCTTGCTGTTTAACATCCATCCTATTCACCCTGAAGATCTCCGCCCCAACACCCCCACCGTCTCGGTGGTCCTCTGCTGGACCTGTCCCACTGTGTGCAGGTTGTCCTTGTGCTGGGGAGCCCAAGACTGGGCAGCGTTCTCCAGGTGCGGTCTCACAAGTGCTGGATAGAAAGGAACGCTCATTTCCCTTGGCCTGCTGGCTGCTTCGGTTCCGAGAGCCAGCGTGCAGCTGACCGTCTCGGCACAGACGCGTTGCTGGTTCGTCAGCTTGTCCACCAGGACCCCCGCGTCCTTTTACGCCGAGCTGCTTTCCAGCCGGTGGGTCCCCAGCCCGTCCTGGTGCTTGGGGTCACCCCCCCCCCGCCAGGGCGCAGGGTTTTGCACTTGCCTGTGCTGACCTCCGACCGCTGCCCCTGACCAGGTGCCCTCTCAGTTTTGCAGGGGGTCTCCTGTCCCATCTTCCAGGTCGTTAATGAAGCCGTTAAACAGCATCAGCCCCAGCATCGACTCCTGAGCTGGGCTTCGGTCACAGTTCTGGGATCTGAATACCGGTCTTCCCCTAGTATTAATGGGTATCTTGGTCACAGTAGACTACAAAATAAAGCTTTCTAGTAATGGTAAGGGTGGGGAGAGGAATAATTACTTGGCAGCTGGCATGCTTCCCTAAAACTTGTTATTTAGCTGGCTGACAAAATGTTGGCTTTTTTGTCATGCACTGTAATTCTTTTGTTTGTACTAAATGCTTTTTATTTGTTTTCTCAGTCTTCCTAAATTATTTTTGGCCCTGTTTCTGCTCCTTTTGTCTCCTCTGTTGTTCTCTGCCTTCTTGGGGAGGCTTTTTCTCCTCCTCTGAACTGTGCTTTTACATAAAGAGCAGTCACTAAAACAATTACAGTTTCATAGAAAAATGTATCTGACCATCTTTTTTCCTCTCTTTTTGTAAACAGGAGATCTGTGTAGTTCGCTTTACCCCAGTAACTGAAGAGGATCAGATATCCTATGCGTTGTTGTTTGCCTATTTCAGCAGTAGAAAACGTTACGGTGTAGCGGCCAATAACATGAAGCAAGTGAAAGATTTGTACCTCATCCCTTTAGGTTCCTCAGATAAAGTCCCACATCATCTTGTGCCTTTTGATGGGCCTGGTAAGTACAGCTTGGCATTTGGAAGTTTATTATCATAACACTACTTGAAGAAGTTTACAACAGAAATATAAGAGAAAATTAAATTTAAAAATGCCAGCTATTCTGTTCAGACATGTAATGAGTTTTCCATAGTATTACATTAGCTTCCTTGAAAAGATGTTGATTTCTCATCGTAAGATTATTCTGATATTTAAGGTATTGTTGTCAAAAAAAATTGTTGTATGTAACTTTGTTTACTACATTCTCCCTCTAACCCAGGTGGCTTTTTAGGTTACAATCTCAGTAAATTCAGTGATGCAAGAGAACTATGATATAGTCATACTGAGTTCCAAACTGATACTGTAACTTTAAAATAGTACTTTTCATATTTGAAATGTACTAATTCCTTTTCTTCCTCAAGTGTTCCAAACTTACTTAAAAAAAAAAAAAAAAAAAAAGACATGGAAAGTTTAAAAAACAGAAGGGCAATGAAGAAAAGATCCTGAAATGGCTCGCAGTTGTTCTGCTTACACCTGAGTTACTTTGTATCAATTTAGTTTGGTTATAAAAATTTGTGGATGATTTCTTATTTGAGATAGGCAGGGCTGAAATGAAGAGAGGATGAGCTACAACTGATAATATTTTTGCAAGAACCTAAATTATACAGAACAAAATACATAGTGAAGAGATAGCTAATAGTATACCTTGAAACATAGTGCTTTCCTGGAATGAGGGGAGCATTTTGGAAAGTCACTCTTGGTAAATCTTTGAAGAAGTACGTCTAACACAAAATGATGAGGAGACTTTGTGGTTGCAAGTGTGCTGTTTACTTTTTTTTTTCCTCTTGTGCTTTGCTACCACTGTTACCGGACTGTGGCTGTGTTAGTCTAACGTGATGTTCAACTTCTGTGCTTTTTCTTATGCGACTAGATGTCCTATACAACTGTCTCGTATTCTGTATTTGGAAGTTATAGTGGGCGATATAGTACTTAAAGCAATTTTAATGTGCAGTGTTTGAAGTCATAATTTTTATGCTGGAAATACATTTTTCATTATTTTAATTATTGTTTGTTGTGTTTAATGATGGAAATTTCAAATGTCATAAAAGGAATACTTTCTATCATATATTATAAGAGTATGGGGGTTATTTTTGTTAAAATGATTGCCTTAACCAAAACATAAGGAGATGATAAATTGCTGTTACAATTTTGTACAGGGATTGAAATACATCGACCAAATTTATTACTGGGATTGATAATTCGCCAGAAAATGAAGAGGCAGATTACTGCTGTTGCAAGTGTTACTAGTAGTTTCGTGGATGAAGCTTCTGAAAGTACCTTGAGTAACTTGCCACCCGAGAAGAAAAGCAAGCCAAACAAACCTGAAGTCTCTCATCATGAGTTGGCACTAGAAGAAGAAGAAGAAAATGATTTTTTTAATTCCTTCACAACTGTGCTACACAAGCAGAGAAATAAACCTCAGCAATCTAATATAGAAGACGTTCCAGCAGTTATCGAACCATTGGTTGAAAGTACCAAACACGAGCCACCGAAGCCTCTCAGATTCCTTCCTGGAGTCCTGGTTGGATGGGAGAATCAGCCTTCTACTCTGGAGCTAGCAAATAAACCGTTGCCAGTGGATGATATTCTTCAAAGCCTGTTGGGTACGACAGGGCAGGCGTATGAACACAGCAAGTCAGAAGTGAGTCCCAGTGAAGACATACCATTATTAAATGAGCAGGCAACCCTACGAGAAGAAAACATGGATGTTGCTGATGTAACTACTGAAGGTAGTGAAGCAAAGACTGGTTTGGATGATCCACAAGAATCCACTAATGCTGCTGTAACTGTGGATGCAGCGGCTGTAGGGACCTCAGGTTCTGCAAGAAGTGCTGCATCTTTGATAGGGCTGAGTCTTAAGGGGAAACCTCCAGATGTCTCCACAGAAGCATTTTTAGCAAATTTATCTGCTCAGTCACAGAATAAAGAAACTGAAGAAAGTAAAGAAAATGACCCAAAGCGGCAGTTAACTGACAAAGATAATGTTGCACAGGAAGTTAGAAGGACCACAAATTCCAGCTTTTCTTCTTCCTCATCAAATGCAGGGAAAAAACCCAATGAGAACAACGTTAATGTAGGCTCTGCTGAAGGTACCACAGCTAATACCTCTAAATCACCACCATTTATTAACCTTAAGAGAGACCCACGACAGGCAGCCGGACGAAGCCAGCAGACTAATGCTTCGGAAAACAAGGAAGGAGACGTTAGCAGAAATGAAGACCGACAGAATGCTTCAGGAAATGATCAAGTGGAACCAGAGAATAAACAGTCTTCTGGAGAAGTGGGCTTAAACCTGTATCAAGGTGATGCGCAAACCAGCGAGATGCAGTACAGTTCAGCTGCAGCAAAAGCAGATAACACGGTCGCATCACAAGTGGAAGACGCCAAACACTCACAGGAAGATGCACTGATGCAAAACATTGAAACAGTGAACTCCTTTAGAAGAGGACCAGCAGCAACGTCATCTCATTTTGAAACCGAAAACTCTTCTCGTGCTGAATTTATTTCCAAAGTCCCAAGCCCTATTCCAAGTGGCAGCTTCTCATCTGTTAGACCTCCGCAGCAGAATTTTCAGCATCCTAAATCTAATCCACCTGGATTTCAATTTCAGGCTCCTGCACCTCATAACTTCCCTCCACAAAACAACCCGATGTTTGGATTTCCTCCTCATTTACCACCTCCGCTTCTCCCTCCTCCTGGCTTTGGCTTTCCTCAAAACCCAATGATGCCATGGCCACCAGTAGCTCATTTATCAGGTCAGCCACCACACTACGCTGGACCCATTGCACAAGGGCTACCAGTGGCACACAAACAATCAAGATTTTTGGGGCCAGAAAATTTTTTTCAGAGTAAAGACAGCAGGAGACCGGAAAGACGCCACAGCGATCCTTGGGGCAGACAAGAACAGCATTTGGAGAGAGGGTTCAGTAGAGGAAAAAATGATCAACATCGACAAAGATTTTACAGTGAATCCCATCACCAAAAGAAAGACAGACATGAAAAAGAGTGGAACAACGAAAAATACTGGGAGCAAGATTCTGAAAGAAATAGACGCAGAGACAGAAACCAGGAAAAAGAGAGAGAGAGGAAGAGTAGAGAGGAAGGACAGAGAGACAAAGAAAGATTGCGATCTCCACACAGTGATAGGGCTGCTGATGGAAAAAGCCCCAGAGAGACTAGAAATCCAGAAAAAAAGACGGAGAAGCCTAAAAGTGAAGATCAGGCTCATGAAAAAGATAAGGAGAGGGAGAAAAGTAAAGAGAAGCATAGAGAACGAGAAAGTGAAAAGAACAGAGAGAGACATAGGGACCACAGTGACAGAACTAAAAGCAAAAGGTAAAAAGATGCAGGCAGTCTTTTAAAATCCTATTTAAATAAACTGTTAGAGTAATGTCGTAAAACTTTGTATAAAAAAAAAAAAAAAAGCCTGCTAGGATTGTGCCATCTTTTTTATTCAGTGTTGGTGTTTTGCAGAAACAAGTCTGTGTTTTGGTACCACTCGGTGTACCAATACTCATCCTTTTTTTCATTATACCAACTATCGCTAGAAGTAGGAGTTTAATATTTTTAAAAATTTTACATTGCTGTATATTCAAAATTTTAAAGATTTCTTTTATTAATATGCAATAAAGGCTTAGAAATTTTCTTAGCTGATGAGGTTGGCTTTAGTCAAGTCTGCAATATAGTTGCTGCCTTTGGTAATTTGTGCTCTCTTCTGTTTTAAGATGCTCTGATAATTTTAAAGGTGAATTTCATACAATAACCTTCTTTTTAAATTGCACTGTTTTTAAAGACTATAGCAAAGCCTCAGAATCCACACACATTACAACAAAATATAATATGCTCGGTGGTGTGAAGAGTTTTTTTAAATTATTCAGTAGTACAATAAAATAATTCAAGTGTATTTCATTAGCTTTTCAAGTATTTCCTAAGCATCTGAAGCAGTTTGTGACCAGAAATTGGAAGGCTGAGCTGCTCGAATGTTATTGCTTTAAACTGCACTTGTTTTAATAAGAAAGCATTTTTAACCTAAATTCTTGAAACTATGATTTGTAGTAGTAAATTCATTTCTCCCACCATTTTCCATGCTTCAAAAACTTGAATACCTAAGCTTGTACATTACTTTGTGTTTTGCTATCCTTTTTACTGTAAAATGTAAATATTTTAAGGGATATTTTGATTCTAAAATGATAAAACTTTCTCACATACTGTGTGCGTTTGATTTCGTAGGTGTGAAACTGTAGGCTAAATGAATAATAGCAGGCTGAGTTTCCGAATGCCACGTTTGTTGTACACTTCATGGCTCAGTGATTTCGAGTTTTGGGGGGTGACAAGGAGGGTGAAGGGCAGAAGGGTGTTTGTACCATTGGGACTTCTAGTAAACTGGTATTTTGTAGTGACTACCATCCACTGATGCAAAACAAAAAGCCAAGAAAAACGCAAACCTGAAAACAAACTAAAATCTCCTGCTCTGATACTTCTTAAAATACACTGGTCATTTTGCTGAGTGTCAGAAACAACAAAAATATTCCGCCATATAAAGAAAAATTTACATTTATTGTTCTGTTTTCCAGTGTTTTGTTTTTCACTTTGAGTACATGACCTTATGTACTGACATAGCATTTTGCACTTTGCTGTAGAAAAGCCTCTTCTTTCCAGAAAGGTCTTTCCAGTTTAACACCACACTAATTGTTACTTTTAATTATAAATACATTTTAAGGTAAAATTTCATTTGAATACCTTGCAGGTAGCTTCATGGTCAAATTGGCCGAAATTAAAAATCTCGCACTGAATAAAAGGTGTGGTAGACTTTTATTAATTCGTGCTTCTTAGACTCATAGTTGAGAAGATTCCTAAAGAAAAAATCCTCAGTTTGTTGGTAACTAGAAGCAGTACTTCAACTTTTAACTTTTATAGCATGGTAACATGACAGGATTAGTCTTTTCCAAATTAATTCCATAGTCTGTATAGCAGTAGTGCCATTGAATAGATCTGGTAGTATTATGCATGTGTTGCATTGTTTGTTTAAATATTTACATCAGAGTTTTTTAGACACAGAAGTGCACCAAAGCATTGTTCTGGTTTTGGGGGTAAGTTTTAGGTTGGCAGCTCTGCTTGTGAAGATTTTCTTTTGACCTGTTCAAAAGTAGTCTATTCCCGGTCTGCTGGTGATCCGTCTCACGTTCACACCCATTTGTGCTCTAAAAATAAACCAGGAGTAATGAAAATTGCAACTGTCTGTACAGAAGGGACGGGAATGTTTTCTGCCAGAACTATCAGCAATAATTTATTTGGAAAGAATATGTAAATATTTTCCAAGTTTGCTGAGTGCTTTACTACCTGCCTCGTGTATGTAGAACCTGAAGAGAGCCGCAGTAAAACAGCTCCTAAGGGAGAGTTTTGTTAAGAGTTTAAATTAACAAGCAGCGACAGTTTCCAGGATTCGGTCCTAGAACCTGAGTTAGTGTAATGGGAATAAATCCCGCTGCTACAGGAATAAAGGATTTTGTCTTCTCCATTGCCTTCAGTCACTCTCCTTCCAACGCTCCCGTTAGCTGGGAGTGCTCCGATTACTTGTGACTTGTTTTACACTGAATCACTGCTCAGACCACAAAAAGCAGCGTGTGCTGGGGAGGAACTGGCAGAACACCAGGACCCCAGAGAGAGCAGGATAAACCCTAAATCCGCTCCCTTCCCCAGCATCGCCTGGCCGTAAAAGGCCCTCTGAGGAGAAACTCCTGGGAAGAGGGGAGGAAGCTCTCTTGCATCAGGCTCCTCGCTTGAGGGCTCAGAGCAGTGGAAGAGGATCGAAAGACCCTCACAAAGATGTCTGCAGATGCTTATTAAAACATCTTGGGGTAGTTCCATCACCCCCCCCCCCCCCCCCCCCCCCCCGTTATCTTCAAGTCATCTGTAAGTGACTTGGCAGTGCATTCATTGCTACACACCGATTATAGTTACATGGAACTAATGTGTGTCACCTCATCTTACTGTGCTTATTGTCTCGGCTCCACATCTGCTTTATGGAAAGACAAAAAAAATAAAATTAGAAATAGTTACTTGTTTCTGTTGGGTACCCACTGAGGACTTGTATTCAGAGAATTTCCACGCAAGGAGGTGATGGTTTATTGTGTGCTTCTGAGCAATAGTAAAGTAAAAAAAAAGATAGGAATCAATCACCATTATT
Source organism: Buteo buteo (assembly GCF_964188355.1). Lineage (NCBI taxonomy): Eukaryota > Metazoa > Chordata > Aves > Accipitriformes > Accipitridae > Buteo > Buteo buteo. The sequence continues at coordinate 1,425,257 of NC_134185.1, forward strand.
TTTATTTAAGTATTTTGCTTATATAGCAAGCCAGCAGTCAAATGAGAAATGTAGATACCATCGTAAATCATTTGTTTAAGCACATTAAAACAGAACTTGATTTATTTTGTTTTTATTGCTCACTAAAGTAGAATATAACTGAGCTTTTTCAGAAGGAATAGGATTTTTGCATTTATATATGAAGAGCTCTATTTACTTTTGAGATTATAAATTCGTGAAAAAGAGAGTCATGGAAATTCAATTTACTGTGGCCAAAACCTTTGTCTAGTAAAATATCAAAATCTCATTTAGGGGCATATAAGCCAGAAATGTATAGCTAAAGGGAAGCAGTTCTTGGACTTTGTAGTTATTTGTAGGCAGACTGCCACATTCCCACATTCCAGTTGTGAATGGTTAAGACCAAAAGTTTTCATGTAGTTGAACAGGGAAGACGTCTGCTGGAGAAAACCAGCAGGCATATTTTATATCTGTTCAGTAGTTAAGGGACATATACCTTTTCTGCTCTTAAAGTCATTCTTCCATATTTTAGTGTGAAGACAGGCTTAAGTTCTTCCCTTTTACATAAATGCATACGCAATGGATAGAGGCTCAGAAGGGAGGGAGAACAACTTCATTACCTAGAATAGAGTCTTTGTGGACTTCACAAGTAATTACAGATGTTACGATAAAAATTCTCATTACAATAAACATGCGCCTTTTGCCCCAAGTACACCTCTTCTCCCTGCCTCAATTTCAGTTCTTATGCTTGACTGTAATATTACAAAATTGTAGGAAGAGAAACTCTGCATTCTAATAAAATGTAAGAGTTTTGGAGAAACAGGTAAGTTGTCTGTTCTCAGGAGGCAACAAACAATACTGGAGTGACGGCTGGCTTTATAAGCTGATTACTATTTATTTGTCTACAAAACTATTTCCAGCACAATGAAGAAAAAAACCTGCAGACTTTCCCATTATACTAAAGGGTATGTCTAAGTAATTTTATGAGTAAAACATCTGATCACATTTTATATATGCTATTAATACTCAACATTTAAAAAAAAAAAGGAATTAGGGACAATCTTATTAAGTGCTTTCTTATGTTGGTTCCTGAGTCTTACACTGCCAGCTAACACAAGAAACAGGAGGAAAACAAAATTTATCACTTTAAAGAGTCTTAAACAGTTTTTCAGTTAATTTCCACTGTAAACATTATACCCTTCTGCTTTCATTAGCTGAATCTTATTAGAGTCTTGGAAGAGCACAACATCTTTAATTTTACCAATGAATTCCTTGTGAAAAAGCCCTGTTGTGACTATATGGACTTTCCTGCCGATTTCAAACCCACCAAAATAACAAATGCCACCATAGTTTAAAGCAGTGTATTTTCTGTGTGGATCAATATCTTCAAAAAGAATTAGCTCCTCATCAAGATACACCTTAATACAAGTTTGGTTTTGAACTACAGTAACAAAGTGCCATCTTTCATCACAGCAGGTGGAGTATTTGCTATGAATTAGAGGAACAGAGATTCTTTCTCCAAGGTTAATCACAACTTTTAACGTTCCATTGGCAAGACCAATGGCAAGGAAATCATTATCTTCATCTTCACCTTTTCCCATCCATACTATTAAGCCTTCAGTTTGATTGGTAGTAAAATTTAAAGAAATGCGGCTATACTGGAGGTCTCTTTTTCCATAATAAGGATCTGTGTATTTGATGTAGGAGTTGCCAATGAACTTTGCTATAAAAAATTTGATTTTTCTATCGCAGTACTTACCTGACCAGCCTAGTGCGCATACACAGATATAGGAAAACGAAGTAGGTTGGGGAATACAGAGCGCTTGAAACCCGCACCTGTTTTGTGAACAGTGAATCGATTGTTCACATGTGCTCCCTACCCAATCTGGTGGGCAAGAACAAGAAAAGCCGGAGCTTTCAACTTGACACGTTCCATTATTTTTGCACACCGCGTACCCACACGCTGTTCCGTCACAGTCACCAACGTTGGCTCCACCTTTAGGGTCCATCACGGTAAGCTTCAGTTCCCTGTTGTTTATAACAATTTCTCGTATACAACCGGTGAAACTTATGGGTTCGTTTTCTACTGCCATTGAATGAACAAGGTTTAAGGAGGATACCCCGCCAACAAAAAAATCCGTGTGCGTGTCTAGCACATTCATTCCAGGACTTGCTTTTTGAGTAACGTTGATACCGTCCAGGTCCAGGTAGCCTTCGTTACCAACTCTTCCTGCTCTGAGTGAGTGCCATGTGTTTCCATTTGCGTGGACCTTCTGAGAGGTCTGTAGGACGACTGTCTTGTCTCCGAGATTGTAGCGTAACTGTATAAACCCATTCACTAATGATATACATAGAAAGTCACCTGTAAAACAGTATAAAATAGTTTTACTTTTTAGAGGCAGCACACTGAAGAACAGCATATTCATAATCCTCATGCTTTCATGCCTGCACTTCCCCAATTCAGTAACTTATTTTCAGTAGCCTTGTACTATTATCACATTTAAATCACACAAAAAGGGAAATGTTCCCCAAGAGCTTTTTTTTTTTCATTATTGGAAACTGAGCTCCTGCTTGCTTCAAAGTAAGAAGCCCAACCTTCTGAAAAGCTCTGCTTTGGTGCAGGGACTAGGTAGCTGTGAGGTTGGGGGAAACAGGATCACTTTGGCATACTGGGAATGTGAGTTGGTGTTCCTGTGAAAAAGAAGTTTTGGCCAAGTTACAGATGCTAGAATACTCTCAATTTCCATATGCTGAATCAATAAATTGATCGATTCGTCAGTTTAATGCACTGAAGGTTTGTCTGCACCAAACGTACTCTGCTTTCCCTGAAGCTGCTTTTTGCAGTGGGGATGGTTTGGGTTTAATAATCGGACAGCTGGAGAACAGATAGATAGATAAGCTTTTTATTGACTTGTTCTGGAGGCCTCCGTGATGAGAAATATTAGGAAGGAGTTCCCTTTTGTACTACCAGTGTGTCTGGCCTTACAGGCCGTGTAAAAGGAGAGAGAGTACCCCGTCGAACTGCACTTACAAACATGGAGAAGAAAAGCTGCGGCAGGTGAGGGACCGGGAGCTGGCAGGAGGGTGTGTACGGGCAGAGACAGAGTCTAATAGGGAGGGTGGGAGGCAGAAGAGAACAGCAGAAGAGCCTGCAAATGAAAGTCACATTTTCAAACTTTTTGGTGTTTGCCTGTGCAATTTAACTTTTTTTTTTATTGCTTTTGGAAATAGGAGGCATAAGGGTGTTGGGTTTTTTTAAGTAAGTTTATCAATTAAATTAATAAATATGTTTATTAAATTTGCATGTAAGCTTTCTCTCCTAGTAGTTACCCATAAAACTTCAGTTTTATGTAGTATTTTACTAAGGAAGAAATACTTTTAAATTTGGGAAGTACAATTTCCTTAAAGATTCAGCACTTTTAAGGACCTGTTAGTAGAATGATGAAGTTTGCTTTCTTGGGGGTTTGATTTTTGAGTATTTCTAATCCTTGAATTACATTGCCTTTACTGAAGTTAAAAATGAATGGCTTAATTTACTGGAGGGGCTTGTGAAAGTTACTAAAATTACACCTCTCTTTTCAGCAATTGTTCAGGTTCCCATTCAGGCAGGGTGCAGATGGTTCAGTTGAATTTGTGGCTGTAGAGCACACGCTTCGTGCCTCACCTTCCCTGCCCCAGACACCCGTGGGAAGAACGAGAAGGCAGCTCTTCCTTCTTTCAGCTCCATTCCAGCAATGGCAGAGCACTTCTAGCTTTCTAGTTCTAGTTGTGCTGATCTGGTTTACTTCCTTGTGCTTAGTGTTCTTTTGAATACCTTGTTTGTTTCTGGTTTTTGCAGGAAATGACTATCATTCTCTTCACTTGTGGTTTCTCCTGCTCAGTGAAGCTTGCTAAATTTTTCAGTGCATCATTGGAATCCTGCTTGTTTGTTTGAGCAGTGTACGTAACCTGCTCGTCTGTTTCTTTCATCAGGACCTCAATCCTAGGGTAAGAACGGAGCATCAGAAAAGGCTCCTGAACTCCCACCTTGGCAGCCTTCGGTCCCCTCTCCTACCCAGACATGCAGATTTATGTAAGGACAGGAGCGCTCGTGCTTTGCTGTCTAGGAAGAAGGAAAACATCTAACCAGGGTTGCTTGCTCATCTGCCTTGTAATCAAGAGCTGGAGAAGCTGGAAGTTCTCCAAGAATTCCTGGCCTGCAGGGAAGTTTTCTGGTAGCTTTGCACATTTGACAATGATCTGAGGTGACATTAGAGACTAGTGCTTCAGTGATGTCCAGGAAAAAGTGGACACGGTTTCAGCAGTTAGTCATTGTGTTTCTGACTCGAGCCTAATGATGTCCGTTGCTAATGTACTTGCAGTCAGTTTTGGAGTCTTATTTAATCTTATTACAAGACCAAATCTGTGTTACTGCATCTGCTACCTACAGTGTAATGAGACGTTATGGCTGAGTACTCTGGATTATGTTCCAGCACAAATTTGAGACCTCTCTTCAAACTGGAGTAACTTCCTTTTCTGCTAGTTGTGATCCAAAAAAATTAAACTTTCCAATTTCAACTCTCCCTGAGGCTCTGAAGGCACTTTCTTACTCCCTTGGTTAGATCCTCTCTTAGCATTTTAGTCTTTGGCAAAAACAGCAGAGTGTGGAGATAAATTTTATGATGTGGACACTGATCCCAGGGTTCAGCTCAGTATTTCTCCATGAAGTTTATCAAGCCGTAGGTAGGTAGTAGGGGACAACTGGCTGAAAACATGTTAGGAGTTTAATGTAAAGTGCTGTGTGCTCAGTGTCCATGAAACTGCCTCTCCAAGTGAAGGCAAATTATGGGGATTGTCTTTGTTCCTCTTCACTTCAGCAAGCAGTGACATTTTCAGCAAGGCCCCTCAATCCGTCCTGTCCCTGAGGAATGAGTTGCACAGCTGAAGTCTGTGCAGGCCTGTGCCATCGCAGGAACTGCATCACCATTTTAAACAAATGGCATTCTTGCCACTCAGTTTCTCCGCTTGGCAATCTCGGTATGGGAGACCATGAAGCAAGGTGGTTTCCACTGTTTCAGTTTGAGCATTATCCAAACCTGTCCCATATGACCCTAATTGGGGCCAAAGACCTTTCTGAGGAGGTTTGCTTTTGTTAAGCGTGAAGGAGATGACATCCTCAGTTTTTCCAGGACTAGAACATAGCTGGTCCCTACTTTCTAGAAAATACAACCTACACACAGGACACACAACTTTGCTTCCAGCTTTTCAGATTAGCATCTTGTCTAATATGGACTATTTATCCCCATCAGTAGTGTCACCAAGAAAGCAGAGAGACTCCTGAGGTAGGCAGTCACAGTCGTTCTTCTGTTGTGCACGCAAGTCTTTGCCCAACCTGCTGGATGGTGTGCAAGGAACTGTAAGGTAATCTCTATCCATTAGGTTGAATCTTCTTTAGATCCAGGCTATTGTAGCTTAGCTGTAGCTTGAAACTGCAACATGTCAAGACCCTGGATGTTGAACAAAATCTTCAATGGTTACAGCATTCAGTTCTGTTCTGATGCACCTTCCTGCCCCTCATTTTCCCTGTTTCAGTAAAATAAAAAGAGGGTTTTTTTATTTATAGCCCAAATGCTAAAAGATCGTTTCCTTGTCTTCTCAGGGGAAGGGGATTTTGTAGCAGATGTTGCCTTAAGGAAGGAACTGTTCTGGAGTTAAAATAGCACTTTTACTTGCAAACCCTAGTTCAGGGTTTTCGCCAGATGGCTCAAGGTCAAAGTTGCTCAGGGTAGACGTCTCCATTCCATTGTAGAAGCCAGCACTCCTAAACAGGTATCAATTTTTCTTCATCACTTTAATTCTCAGGTTTTCATTATGTGCACAAGTCTCACCTGCTCCCGTATCAGATGTCAGCATTCCCAGAAGCCAAGTCAACTTTATGTATGTCCTGAGCAGTCAGTTCCTAAAACTGGGAGTTAATGAGAAGTCTCCTAAAAGTACATCTGACTACTACTGTGAGAGCTAGATTATCCATGATGATATCTGCTTATATGACTTCTTATGATGAAATCTGAATGCATCACAAAAGTTTTCAGCTTGCTACTACTCTGACTAAGTATGTAAGTCTGTAAGCAAGTTGGTTACAGTCACACAGTCAAGTTTTAAATTCTCCCAAATGGTGACAATGCTCTTCCATGTTCAGCCTTTATCTAGACATGCAGGTGTGTCTGTATATCCCCATCTTGAGAAGGGATCATGCTTAAGCAGTATCAGGTTGCCATGTTTTTATGGTGCCACAGGCAATTCATCCACATCGTAACGTGTCAGAACTTTGTACAGCTGGAAATGCACGCTAGGAATGCTGCACTCTATTTTGAGATGTCCTCTTCATGCCAGAAGCATTACCATGCATAACAAATGTAATAGTGTTAAATTTACACAGCTGTGTTGGGCAAAGATCTCTGCAGTCACTGCCTTCGCTATCAAATCTGCCTAATGCTGACACATTTCCTAGGAGGACTGAATACAATGTCGGAGGATCTTAGGCTGACAGACCATGGGCAGGGAAGGTATCCTGGATGGTATTTTTAACATTTCTCTTTCAGGGTCTCTTCCCCACAGTGACTCCAAGTCTACCCTTGTGCTCTGTGTGTATGCGTAAGGCAAAGCCTTTATTACCTGTTAAAAGTACCTGAATTTATTCCTACACTGCAAATTAACAGCAAGAAGGATTTCCCACTAGTTTTTAAGGCCAGAGGAGCTTCCAGAATATCCTTTTAAGTAACTTCGGAAGCAGCGGACTAGTCAGTGGCATCCACCTTTTTGATGCCGTTGTCATGTCCCCAGTGACACAGAGCTGCAATTCTCTCTAAAGGCTTGAACCTCACCGATGAGCTCCTGGACTACCGAAGGCCTAGATTCCTTTACAAAGACTCGTAAGAATCTGACACTTGTCCTTTTACTCATCCTGTGTTACTAAGCAGAAGCCCCCATGCTATGCTGGGGACAGAGGCTTGGATGAGCGCAGTGCTTCAGCAGCTTCAGCAGGGTACGTCTCTCCAGAGCTCTAGGCAGTGGTCTCCTGGCTACAGAACATCTATAGTCTTGGTTCTCTCAGCCATTTTGGAGCCCTGAGGTGGCATCTCTGGACCTGTGTTTGCTGGCCTCAGTCTATGCCTTCTGCTGCTTTTACCTCACCTGTCCGTCCTCTAGCTCAAGGCCAAAATGCCAGTTTCTAGCACTGTGATATTGGGTAGCATTCCTCGCCCCATCCTTCCACCTTCTTTTTCAGAAACCTTTATGGGTAATTGGCAGCATCTTGGTGACAGAGTGAACATTTGAGCCTTATATTCTCATAAGCAGTAACATTCACAGGAATCATTCCCAGTTAATGAAACATCTTACCATAGAGTTGGTTTCCGTCAACTTCACTCTAAGTTGACCCTTTTAAGCCACCATAATAAAGTTCCTGTGTCTCCAACAGTATTACTGCCTCTGGTTGGTGTGATGCCTCCTGTATCACCGTAGCTCCAGACGTATCACTGCTCACTGCCTTTTCCTGCCTTGCTGAACTCAGTTCCCATTGCTTTCATTCTTCCTTTTTTTATCCTCCTGTTCTTCACAGTTTTCCTTTCATCCTGCTATCCTGTATGATTTTCCGGGGACCCAAATCATGTCCTCTTACGCTCTGACCCTTTATGTATTCTTCCAGGAGCAGGACTTCTCTCGTCTAGTAGGGGACCTCGCCGACCAGGAGCTGTCCTGCACGGCTGGTCTCCTGCGCCTGTCCAGGAGCCAGAATAAGGCCCAGAGCCAAGGAAAGAAAGCAAAAGCAAAGCAGAAGAGGGAGGGCTATGAGCAGGTAAAACAAGGCAGCAAAGGACCGAGAGAAGAGAGGAGCCTTATTCCCACCCTTCTGCAGCCCCTGCCGCTAACTGCTAGCCAGTAATATGTCAGCGTGGTTGAAGTTTGATGTTCTCAGCTTAATTGCTATCTTCTGTTGCCTTCCTTGTCTTTAGGGGTTTGTTAACCTTGCCTCTGTCTTGGCCGCGGTCTGAGTGCATGCACGCAGTTAGGCATCAGTGAGCCGACAGGTTACAGCAGCTCCCTGCAGCTGCAGCAACTTGATCTTTTATCTAGTGATGACTAATGCACACTTACGGGAGCACCTGTGGGGATGCTTTCATGGATTATTACAAAATGATTCTACTCCATGTATGGAGCCGCATCTCACAGCTAATGCAAGACTGAGAACAGGTATCAAGCCAAGCCCGTAAATCTCTCAAACCATGTAAGAAATCACTGTGGCAATAGGTAGATCCCAGCTTCCACCTGGAGCACCATCCCAGAGCAGAAAGGCATAGCTCGGATCCAGAACAACCCCGCAGCCAGTGATGCTCATGCAGCTCGAAAGGGTGGGCGCTTATCTATCTGTAGGTTATACCATTCAGCCTCACCTTTCAGAAATGCTGCTTTCCTTGGTGAAGAAACTTTTTCTGCTTCCTTTAGTCACCGCTGTCACCCTGGCACATTTTGGTAGCTAGAAGGAGCCACCTTCCTTGAGCAACTTCAAATTACCAGCCCCAGTTTTGGTTTGCTTGCCAGTGGCAAGTGGGTAGCAATGACACTTCATGGGGAACAGATTTCAGGTCAATAGGGATGTCTGTTCTGTCACACAGACTGCTGGCAGTTCTGCTTCCTACACTGCTAATTTAGTCCATACAAATGATCCCAAAACTAGTAACAAAGCAGAAACGATGCTCCTGTCACCTAAGGAAACACGGCTGCCAAGAAGAAGACTTAGCCACTCTCAGTTTCTGTTCTAAAAGTGGGTGGATATTCAAATTGTTTCTGATTAGGAAAATACCACTCCTCCCTTGTGGGTATTCTAGAGATTCTGAGTATTTCCAAAAGATTTTAGCCCCATTCCATGATTCAGTTTTCACCATAAACAATGTCTTAGAAAACCACGCAGACATCACGCACCTGTACTGGCTATCTCTTATTTTCATGCTTTAGGTTTTTAAACTGAAATGCCTTAAATATCAGGAGTTAAAGTTTTGAGGTTTTTCAGACAAGTAGGTAACATAATCCAGTTAAAGAGAGACAGAGCACTGGTGTTGCAGATGTTGAGTATGAGATTTAGTGTGAGTCATCCCATGCTGTGTATTAACCTGACTTCCTTCTTAGTCACCCAGCGTAACTGTTCTTTCTCATCTCATCAGGGAGCAAACCTTTCCGTCACCCTGGCCTGAACGCTGGAATAGCGCAGACGGTCTGCAGCGTATTGCACCGTCACGAACAAATGCAAAGCTTCAGTGACGCTATGACTCAACAAAAAAGTAGTGCTCCTTACTGCCTTTTACCCAGCGTGCCAAGGCCTTCGAGCATATAGAGTGGTCACTTATGTAAATGGACTGAATTCTACGCTGTTCAAGCAGTTGATGGGCATCCAGCAAACTCAGTCTGAACTAAAGGCTGTGTATTCATGAGGCTCCCACACTTAGGCTGGTAGAAACAGGACGCACTGCACTTGGGAAGAAGCGGGCTGGCCTTCTACCGACACTGCTGAACTCCACAAGAAAGCTGTGTTATTTGCAGAGACCTCGCTCAGAAGCAGTGCGTACAGCTGTCTGCATCGCCCACATTTTTACCTCCTTGGCATAAAACTAGTAATCAAAGAGGGCGGAAAAAAGTCATTTTATCTGTGAGTTTCCAAACTAAAATACGCATACACAGCTCACTTGGTGGGGGGTTTTTTCAGCTTATTATTAATATAGCTAGCCACATAAATTTTGCCAAACTTTGGAAATTATTTTCTTAGGGCTTGCAGAAATCAATACTACCAGACTTAAGTCCCGATACGGATTCAGAACAGCTGACAAAGCAAGAAAACGGATGACTGACGGAATTACAGGAAATTCTGCTAACAGATAAAGATTCATAGGACGTTTTCCATTTTATGCCAATTCGCCAGGTGTTTAAATGTGTGTACTGAAGTAATCAGATTGTTAGAGGAGTGGGGGCTGGAACCAGCATATCAGCTTTCGAGTAAGGAGACCAGCCACCTACCCACCCTTTCTAGAAATGCACATAATGGTCTTTGAAAAGAACAAAGCAAGAAGGAAACATTTCAACGGAAGTCTCATGTTTATATCTTCACCTAATAAAGATTTTTCTTTTTCATGATGGGAGGATTATTTGGCAGGGCATGCCCCTGAAGGGAAAGTCCCAGTGTAGTATTTAAATAGGTGACAAGCCAAGCCAATGTGTAACTGTGCCACTCAGTATCACTGCTAAATTAGCTGCATAGTCAGAACGCATTTCTTTTAAAAAACCAGCATTGCCTAGTGAGGAATTAAAAAGGAATTTTGAAAAAAAAAATCCTGTGATTTCAGCAATCAATTTATTAAATCTTACATAACTGTGTAGAAGAAAAGGCTTTATATAAAGTGCTTTCTAAATTAATCCCCAACAGAAAGCTCTTTCACATCTGCTGGCTGCTAAGAATACTTCTGAGTCTTTCATCAGTCTAATTCTGTCTGGACTTGACAGGATTATATGAAGGCAAATATAAAGAGTCAGACGATTAGCTTTTCCTTAATCTTTCAAAACTTCAGGACAGTGAAAATGGAAGTAGGAAATTTGTAAAGAAATTAAATTACTCTATAGAAGATGGTTTTTATTTTTAAATGAAATTGATATGATTCTAGAAAGTGATTTAAGGAAAATATTCCTTCCTGTGCAAACTAAACATTCATGAATGGCAACAGAATGAGGGCATGCTCATGCTAAACCACTCCTGGCCCAGGTTAAACAGACTTAGCACTCTCTTTGATGCTTCCAAAGAGATACTTAACTTTCTTATATCCTAGCTGCTTCCATGACCTCTGACTATTCTTTTGAGAGAGATCCTTTTTTCTCTTCTATTTTTCATGGCCCATGTAATGCTTTAGTTTATACAGAACTATTCACTGAGAATCTTAGAATTTGGCCTGTAAGTGATAGAATTATAAAAGGTTCATTGTAGAAGACAGTTCTTTGCAAAGAAATGTATTTGTATTACAGATGTTCCATATATTTGTCTCTGAAACTGCTTCTCCGTATGTGGTTGTAATTAGAACAAGGCAAACAGGAGGTGCCAGCAGTGTACGATGTATTATCAGTCTTAGCGAATAGCAGCCTGTTAAAACACCTGTGTACAGAATACGAAGGTGGTAAATTGGGCATATGTGTGTTTATGTGCATGTGTGGCTGAGTATGTTTATTGAAATGTCTCAAAGCTTTAGGCTTTGAACAAAGGAATGTAAAAATACATGAGAAATAGTCAAGTGCTTTTTTGGTCATACAAAGGCCCATTTTTGCATAACGTACTACTTAATACAAGTGGAAAATTTGCCCTAAGATCTTGTTATGAATGATATGTAATGCTTCTGTTTAAAAATGTGCAAGACACCACGTAAATGCAATATAAAGATGAAGTATGTTAATGAAGTAATTACAAAAAATTTACACCTTAAAGACTAAATTTTAAAACGTATTTACACTGGTTAGCAAATTATGTTTTCTCGCCATGAAGTTTTAGGAATGTTAACTCAGTAAAGTTTAAAATACTTTTATAAATACTAGAAATGTTTTATTTAGATTCAGTTTTCACTCTGCATATCTGGCAAATGCAGAACTTGTACATTTTGCATGCTGCACCAGCAAGCTTTTCAGCATTCTATAATAAAAAGTTAAACTTCTGATGAACCTCATTAGCTCTCTCATAGTCTGTTCACTTACTTTCACTTAACTTGCTTGATCAGTTTTTATATTGCTTCATTTTTGGTCATTTTAAAACCCTGGGCCAAACCCTCAGACTGTAGCTGCACTGAACCTGTGGGAGCAGTATCAGTAGAAGTCTGTTAAAAGCTGGCTACAGGTACTTTTCAGGGGAAAATGGTTTCCTGAACCACTTCATTAAATACTAGTTGGCTTTGGACTAATCCAAAATTTTGTTACATGTGTTTTTTCTTATGAACTTGATTATTCACAGTTCAAAACCCAGGCACCATGGACAACGAGGTACAGAGACTGACTGCCTCGATCACTTCAATGTGCTGCCGTTCTTTTTCAAAGAAGTACCTGGGGGGTACGATACCGGCAAGCTGGAACATCCTTACCTGACTGAGTACCCAAATGCTGTGCAGTGTAGAACAGGATACCGTCTGGAGATAGAGGCTGAAACTGCAGTTTGATATGGGTCTTATGCCGGATATAAAAGGGCGCAAATGACATCCATGATGATTCATTGCTTCTGAAAGATGGATCACTAATGGAAATAGCTGAAAAACACAAGAAGAAATGTCTTGTGAAAGATATTTTGAGAGGACTGCATTATGGCACCAGTTGTCTACAGTTATTTTGTATAGTTCATAAATGCTATACATAATACTTCCAATTCTTCCCTTTCCAAAGACTAAAAATAACCTAGGTACAGAATAAAACATAGATAATAATAGCAAATCACTGCCATTTTGTCTTCTGTGTGCCTTATTTTCACGAACAATGAAGCCCGTAGTTGTAATGCAAAATGAATGTGATCTTGTTAGTGTTCATTTTCAAATAAACGTAGGTGTAAATTTTACATTGTTTAAAAACTCAAATGCAAAATACTTTTGCAGGAGTCAGAATAAACATTTATTTCTTCACGATACAGATGAAAACCTTAGTGGAGGAATTTTAATGAACTGCTTTGTGTGTTACAAGAATGTACATTTTAAGTGGAATGAGTTCATTAATTGCTGCTGAAATTTCTTTTTCGGATAGTCATACTGAGATGCTTGATAATTCAAATTGTCCTATCTTATACTGAAATGGAGCACTTCCACACAATTACAGTGAAGATACGGTGTACACTTTTGAGCTCTACACGACTTTGTCATTCTGTCCTACCACTTCTCTCAGTGCTGACTGTTCATATACCCCGAAGAAATCGGGTTGGTTAAACTTCCTTCAGCCAGCTGATAAATGATTATACTTTTCTATGCTGTTTATGTTGCCTGAAACTGTTTTCAGTTTTTATCACTATAACGACATTACGTATTTGAGATATAATTATATTAGTTAGCTAATTAATTGTGTGTGGTTGTTTGTTTGCTGTATTTGTGCCTTCAGTGGAGTAAGTCAAGCTGTTCAGATGTGCAGGGTACATTTAGGCGTGTGTGCGATAAGCCCTTTTACTACTTAGTTAAGAGCAGCACTAAATGCCTGACTGTAAGAGCTGCCGCCCTCACTTTTCACCGTTTTCCTGCGGAACCTATGCTGTTTCTCTTCTAAGAGGCCAACACCTGTCTTCACTTTGGTGCTCCTGGTTTCGGAGTTCTACATACACCTTCAAGACATCCTCGTAGTGCATCCCTAGGCGACCTTACGCTGTCTGTCTGCACTCAGGTTTTCTGCTCGGTGGCTGCTTGTGACCCCCCTGCCATCCGTTGCCGCAGGTGGGCCGTCGTTATTAGTTGGTACGCAGTCACACGCTGCCAGATTTTGTAACGTCTCCGTTTGTCACCCACCTCCCTCGGGACAGGACTCGGGCGCTCCCGGCCGTGTCCAGCGGACAGACGCGCCGCCGGACTGGACCCAGATCTCTCACCGCTCATCGCCTCGTGACTCGAGGACGCCTCTTGAGTGGGTCGTGACAGCCCAGCGGGGCTTCTCTTCACTTCCCCACCCGATTACAGTTAGTGCTCCTGAGGAAGGTGCATGGATTTATCCTCACAAATCCTCACTAAGTCTAAAAGTAAGTTTTAATCTCCGGAATATCAATTATAAGGGACTTGTGAAATGCTCGAATGATCAGAATCAGGCTTTTGATGAGCTGTCATTCAACCTATGTATATATTCTCATGCAAACGCATCACATTAAGAAATCGCTCCTGTCCTAAGCATCGTAATAGCTGTAACGATATCAAGGCTAGGCAGTGTCTGTAGTAATATATTACATGATGTCAGAAATGTGAAGTTCCTGGCATCTATACGTAAGAGCTGACAGAAATAAAAATAGTTTTAAAGAGTACCAATTACCCTGAAAGATAAATAGTAACAAAACTTGCTAAACAGAGTAGGTGATGTTATTTATATCACTAAAACTTATAAACACTATCAGGTACAAAAGACAAAATACTACTTAATAATTTTCATATGGATTTTTAGGTACTTGTGGTTTTTTTGGTAGGTAAGAGGCAACATTCTCCATTAGTAGTTAAAGGTGTAATCCCTATACTGATGTCTTTATATTTAAAAATCAATCAGAAATAATGACTCACTTTTTGTATATAGACATTTTTGCTTTATGCATCATTTGGAAGCCAGTCTTCTCTTAGCAAATTTTTGCACAGCGAGACTTACATATGGAGGAGCTGTGCCACAGCGGTCAATCTTATATTAAAATATACTGCTGCTTAAAAGGTCATACCAGGTGCAGTGTACAATGAGGTATCTGAAAGTCTTCATGTCAGATTCAGTTTCGCTTTGTCAATGCAGTGAATTCTTTACTGCTTGTGAAGGAAGCATGGACAATGACTAGCGTGAAAGCAAAATGTTCAGCTGCAGCAGGATTGAAATGCTACATTGCTTATCATTGGAAGGTATATGATAAAAAGCCTTGGAGCAGAGAGAGAACAAGGATGAAAAAAGGTGATTTTATAGTATCACTCAGAGAATGAATCAAATCCATGGCTTTACATTGCAGAGTATTAAAAAAATAACACCCACATCTTCAGCAGCAGATGTCAGAATGCTTTAGAAAGGAGGTATTATCCTGATTTGTAGATATCAAATAAAATACTCTATTTAATATACTTCATTCTGAAACTTCCAAGATGCAAATATTTTATTCCCATTTTGCTAAAAAAGTGGTTTTATTCCCACTAAATAAATCTTAACAAATGTAAGAATGCAACATCTTTTGCCACAATGCAGCAGGAATAACTACAGGAAGTACTAGAATGACTTCTAATTTGCTTATAAATTATCTGTAGATCTTGTAAGTACTGATTATATGCACGTAAAAAATCTGACTTGACAGGTACGTGGAAATGTGTGCCCATATCTCAGAACAGAATGCTTTAACTCTACTGCAGTGCACAGAGATAATCGGTATAAAATTTCATTTTTGCAAAATTGCATCTATAGGTAGGCAAACTTTTAAGGGGAAGAGCAAGACAATTTAAGCTTTTCAATTCACTTTTATGGCAGGTATATGCAAAACTAACATGTCACGTCAAATGCTGAGGTACTTTACTGTTGTTTTCTTGGCAACAAACTTTTTTTTCTGCCCAAGACAAGAAGCTTGGCTAAACTTGCAGAAGACAGTTCCTGTGTTACATATGCTTACTCCAGGGAAACTCTTTGCTGAAACAAATGAGGTGAACGGATGCCTTTGCCAATCCCATAAGCTAAATTTGTAGGACTTGTGCTGTGTAACTACTACATTACTCACTAGGGCGCTCGGCACTGTGTGGTGCATTGTAAGCACAATAGGCATTTAAGCAAACATTTCTGTTCTGTATCTATCTGATTCATGACTCACTTTTCTAAGCTGACTAGTAGTATCTGATGAAGCTATACATTTCTAAATGATGCCAAGATAAACTCTAAATCCCTTTTGACCAGTGAGAGCTACGGGAACACAAAGTTCCCGCAAGTACTATTGCTGAAGTGTGCTTTTCTTTCCCTCTACCACGCATTAATGCCTTCCAGGTTCCTCCTGCTATCCTCACTTGATCAGTCCTGTAATGATCACATCCTAGTCAACTGTTGTTATGAACAAAGCTTTCTAGGTTATTCTTGCAGCTCAGTTCCCACCATTGAAGCAGAACTGCTTGTACACATCCCAGTCTACAGTTTGATGTTACATTTTGATAGTTTCTTCAGGCAGCTTGTTGCCACAAAACCTTCAGCAAGCCCACTTTGCTATTCAGCACGTCAAGGAAACTCGCAGCGGAAAAGTAAAACAGTCAACATGAAAAAACTGAGCTCAAACTGCAGGGTGGAAGCACACGGGCTGTGGAAGCAGGGATGGGCTACGCCGCAGGAACGCCCGCGTTGAACAGGGATGGAGTTAGGAGGCAAAACTCAGCAGGGATTGAAAGTGGCAAAGGATGTGAAGGAAACGAGCAGGGCGTCCAACAAGAGGGCAACGGAAAAGGCGAGGCCACTCCTCAAAGGAGTGGGGACCTAGTTACAAAGGACATAGAAAGAGCCAAAACACTCCAAGCCTTATTTGGCTCATTTTTCACTCGGTAGAGCCTGACCAAGCCTCCCAAGTCCCGGAGCCTGGTAGCAGCCTCACCTCACTTGGAAACTGTCATGGAGCAAAACCTCCTTGACACCGTGGCCAAGCACAAAAAGGACAAGACGGTGACAAGGTCGAACGGTGTGCGGCCAGCCTGACGGCCTTCTGCGAGGAGACGGGTGGCTCAGCGCCACGCCGACAGCGCCGAGTTCTGTTTGCCTCGAGTTTGACAACGCCGCTGACAGTCCTTCAGAGTAATCGTGTGGCCAAGTTGGCCGAGATCCAGCAGGGAAGCCCCCGGGAAGCCATGAGAGGACACGCGCGGGGCCCTGGCACTTACGGCCCAACTCGGGCAGTTCATCAGCAATGAACACCCGCCCGAGAGCTTCAAACTCCATGGGCAGAAATTGTCAGCGGTTTCAGTCCCTCGCAGAGAGAGAGCGAGCAGCTCCACCAGTTGCTTTTTTTTAATTTCGGAAAACAAATACGTTTGCATGGAAAGCTGCATCTTAAGATGCAATTTGTTTAAAGCTGTAGCTCAAAGATTACCCATGTTGCATGGGCATTTTTTTCTTTACTCTGTGTAAATATTTGGAAAAACTGAAAAAAATTTAATTTCACCTTATCTAAAGGGAAATGTATTTTTCTGTTGAATTATCACTTTTTATTTCATCTTCAATGAGCTAACTTTTCATAACTTATAAACTAATTCATGTATAGCAGAAAAAAAGTATAGTTCAACTTCCATTTTTAGTGCAGTAACAAGTAGAGCATGTTAACAGAAGCAGCGATTATTAACACAACTTGAGTATAATGGCTAGAATAATGTACTCATGAAAGCTGTAATTGTGCCAAACCTGCAGCCATTAGCAATCCTTGCTGTCCCTGAAGAGGAGAGACTGAGACAATCATTATTCTGAGCAATACTGGAAAGAAAGATTGCAATTTTCTAAGTGAATTCTACAGTTCTGTTTGGTTTTGTTGCAGTGCAGTCGTAATCTCTACTGTTAGCTAATCAGAGAGCTAATTAGCTAAGTAACATCTAGGAGCATATGGCTAAATCCCTGGTTTTCCAAAACCTAAAATAGCTATTATTAGCCAAAGTCAAAACAGTAGACCTCAGTCTTTCAGTATGACACATATTAAGAGATGAGTGCCTAAGAATAAGCCATATGAGCCAGCAAATTGTAGTGGGAGCATCTATGAAACCTCAGTACTAGGAAATCAATTGGACCAGAAATCTGAACCTGATTTTCTTGCATCTGCAGATATGGATATTATAGCCAGGATACGGATAATTTACATTTTTTCTGTCCAATGCATATTTCAGTAAACAAAAATTTCCTAGAAGAGATTAGACGACAGAGGAACAAAAGAAAACCTTATATACCCAGTTGCTCAGTGGTTATTCTATTCTTCGAGGGTATGACAGGTAAGGGTTCAAGTATTTGCATCGTGACAGTGAAAGTGAATGCGTAATCACTAGGCAATTAGGAAAATGTGATACAAACAAAATCTACAAATGTTTAATCCATGCCTGGCTTTGGTAGTAAGCTTGTTCTAGGTACTGAAATGCTTTGAAGATGCTTTCAAGACGAAACCTGCAAGAAGAAACACCCAGTCTGAGATTCCCTCACTGGGACCATTTCTGCACTGGAGGCCTTCAGTTGTCTAAGGAGTAGGGCACTGAGTGGGACTGTGAGTATCTCAGTGCAGCCTGATAAAGCGATTGGTAAAGAATTAAGTATCTAAAACTTTGTAAATCTAGTTTCCAACTGAGATCTTCAGTTCCTCGTATCTTGGACTGGACTTAGTCTGACAACAGTGCAAGTGTGCTTTGAGGAGGATGGAGTATAAGAAAGCTGGTATTCTGCATAGGCTTTATGAGAGTAATTACGTCAGGGAAATAGATTGCTATAAAATTGGAGGGATTAATTTTGGCATTAAGAGACTTACATTTAGCTGTCTACACATATTATTTATGGGCATGAAAATACCCGTTATGGTCAACTATGATGTAAGACAGGGTTCAGTTGCTTAAACATGTTTGTCACTTGCCACTGAGATGCTTCAGCACATCCAGGCCATCCGCGTGGCCCTGGCTGCCGGAACAGCGAACACGGGACCTGCCGCAGCGGCAGCTGTGAGGAGTGGACGGCAGCATGGAACCAGGTCCTGTTTTCAGGCAACTGAATCGCATCGCTGTGCAACAGTCAACACATCTAGAGAGAGACTGATTACCTTACCCTGAAGTAGCGTCCTCCAAGGCTCCATTCAGTTTCCTAAATGTAGGTACCTACTGTTATTTTTTCTCAGCCTCTACTGCCTTACCTTCATGTGCCATTCCAGAAGGCACAGGCGTCCAACAGGTCCTGTGCCACATCTGTGAACCCTGTCTGTGTGCTTTTGGATACAAATTTGAATGCCAGGGCATCTCAGCACTAAGCATCTACGTTTAGAAAAGCTTCTTGTTAGCTAAATAGCTTCACTGACTCTCTTGACTAGGCATTCATTAACCACAATGGGAACTTATATATATATTGAACTCACATGTAGACACTTAGGTCTAGGTGCCTTGCTTTTAAAAACAGTTCCTACCCTTGGCACAGATTCTAACTCTGAACACCTTCACAAAGTAAGGGGACTAGCATATTTTCAGCAAATCATTCATGCTCACAGAGGAAGCCTGAAAATAATTCCAGAGCCAACATGCTTAGTGCTAGTTAGCTGGCTGTATCTTGTTCTTATTCAGTTGGGTAACTGGAGGGAATGGTAAGTGCATGATTGAATTTTTATTGGAACATCACGTCACTCACGGCTGACCTGGTGTGGAGGGCATTCCTGTTGTGCTGCATATCAATTCCTTCATTTTGTCATGCATGACCTCCACTTGACTTTACATATGATTAATCCATGGCATGTATTTAAGTAGGCAACTCACTTTATTCTACTTGACATTTTAGATTATGCAGATAAATATTACAAATGCACGTTTTCTTGTGCCTACCATGAATATTAAGTTTACTGGACTGTTACTGATAAATCTGAAAGCTTTGATTGCTTTTTAGGTAAAACTTTAACAGCACCTTTTGTCCTTATAGGATATGACTGCTATAGCTGCTATTTAAAGATTTTTCTCATGTTGTCAAAAAATGATAGTGGAAACAGAAAGCTGGATGGGACCAGTGTTGCTTAAATGACTGACAGAACACAATAGTCACTGTGACTCAATACAACAAGCAAATAAGTGTCTGCAGTTGTCCTTTAAATGGTTAGACATAGAAACACAAGTTTCCAAATAATAACTACGAAATAGTTCGTGCATGAAGCGAGCAAGTCTAATGGCATTGTCAGATAAAGCCAACATATGCGTGTGTGCATGTATGTGTGCTTGAGTGTTTGTATGTCAGGTGTGTTGTCATGTAAAAGTCTTGAGCTGAATCATACTGTGAACTAATTTGTCTTACAATAGCAGTCAAAATATGTCAAGTAACGTTCTAGAGTATGTAGAAAGAAAAAGTTCTTCATAGTAAGGATTATTCCCAAAGTCAGTTTCTTCAATTTGTTATTCAGTTATCATGACTATGAAGATGGATTAAATAGTTACAGAACTGTTGTAACTTCTTTTCTGTCAGTTTATCAGGTATTTTCAAAAATTTGCTGTATTTTTGTATCAGAATAATGGAATCTGACATCAGAATAATATCTAGAAAGTTGACTTCAGCTGACAAACATGGCCAAAGGAAGTTGTTTGCCATTTGTTCATCAAGGCAATGGCTTTATTGCTTGACAAGTATCTCTTTAAATTGAGGATAGAACAATGAAACGCACTTTAAATTTGCTTTCATTTCTTCAAGAGCTGTATGTTAACAGGCAGTGTTTGTAGCGCTGGAATTCAGAGACTAATATATAGTTGAAGAAATCTATTTATTAACTTATTTCATTGTGAAATGGGCAGTAGTATTCCATTATGATGCCTTGAAGTCAAGAAAAATTATTTTAATAGATTTTATGAAAGTATGTGGCACAAACTAATCCTGCTAAAGAAAACTGCTGAATAATTTAAAATTTATAGAAATATTGTGATGAAAACTGTGTTTTAGCCACTGGCAATTCTTCTCTAATACTGCCATCTATAGAATCTTTCAAATATTGCATCTCTGTCCCCTTAAAGGAGAAAATTCCTAGGTCTGTGAAATCTCACAAATAACTAATCTGAAATTATAGGTCTTCTTCAATCCTCTGCAAAATCGAGTAAATTACCTAGAACATAAATTTCATATGCCTAGTATCTCGAGGAATTCTGGCTAATGGATAAATGTATCTCAATGCTTAACAGAATGTGAGAGGAACTTCATTGACTCCCAATTTATTTTTGCTCAAGTTTTCCACTGCCTTAAGTGATACTGTTTATGCCAAAGATGAGAGACTTGACTTAATCCATTAAAACAAATGGCAAGAAAAAGAAAAAAGAGATAAGCCACAAGTGTTTGGATGCTGGAAGACTACTTCAGGGAGGTGTCTTATATAGTTGCTGTGTTAAACCTTTCTCTAAACCTTCATTATTGGCCACTGCTAGAGACAGGATTACTGGCCTCACACGGGGACACTGTTCTTATAAGAGGAATAAGCTGCTGGGATACAATTTAGTAGAGATTAGAATATAGTTGCAGACAGTCATGAGTAACATGTCTGTCTTTTTAATATTTGCATCTCTTAATAATTACTAGTTATGAAAAAGATAATTGTGTTCACATATATAATAATGATGTCCTATCAATCAAACTATCATCTGCAGCAAATGGGTTTTAGACTGTTGCTTCTTCCCCAGGAAGAATCATCCTTGACACCCAAACTTGGCTACTTTTTCTCACAGTAGTAATCACACTGAAGCCAATAGGTCTACTACATGCTTGCAGGAGAGCTGAAACAACCAGGTCCTTAGAGATTTCTCCCTCTTCAGAAACCCTTTGAGATATCTAATTACAAAGGTACTCACTGGGCCAAGTGGAATAAGCTGGGATTTGCTGTTCAAAGCCATGCAGTAGAGTCCCAGACAAAGTGCGGGGAGATGGAACCTCTTGTTGGTTTTGAACATTGTGTGTTAATGAAATATAACTAGACTAAATTACATGCTGCTCTGGGCTGAAGCTTCACTTCTTAATCAGAATTAGAGTTGTCTGGTACTTCAGTTGCAAACTTTAAGTCAAATGAACAAAAGATTTTGTTAACATCATATTTTGGTGTCCTGGAAAACTAACTACTTTTAAAAAAAACCTAGATAAACTACTTACTTCCCCTGTATTCCTAATCCTTGTGGTAGAATTAACACTGCCGGATCTTAGCAATGTTTGGTTGCCATGTATGCAGTTCAGGGTTTGGGCTGGTTTTGCTGTGTTACTGTTACAGTTGTGACCTTCTCAAACCAGTGGAACAGAATTATCTGTTGCTTCATGTGTCATGAACAGTCTTAGAAGTGGTTTGAGTCTGGACAGCAATGTTAACACTAAGTAAAAAAGACTCCTGCATAAATTTTCCATTTCCTTCCCATTTCATTACAACCACTTTTATTTCTGGCAGTATAAATTAATCATTTTCTTGTTTGTTTACATCAGTGTTACCTTTAGAAATCTAACACACTTGAAGAACCATCCTGCCTTATGAGCGTTAATGGGTTCGGACAACACAGTACACCCAAGAAATGGAGATTTAAATGATCCTAGAATTAATGTATTACCCTGCCTTGCCTGACAAGGCTTTGTTCCTTGGACCCAATCAGATCTAATTTCCAACCCTCTTCTCTCTTCCTAGTGCTCCCTATGATGCTTGCCTTTCCAAAGTAGGTCTTAAATTTCATAGGCATCTTCTACTGCACTTCAGTCACCAGTGTGCTGCCTACCTGCTAAACCTCTTCATCTTTCTCCTAGAAAAGCAAGTCCTAGCACTTGCTTTGGCAGGTTGAAATATACAATGAAATATTTGCTCTCAGAGTGTCAGACCAAAAAATACCTGTGTACTACTTGCTGAATATTAATTGATCATATACAGCCTATAGGAAATGCAGGGTAATAGTAATTGAAACTGCTACCCTCTCTTCATCAAGTGGGTTGATTTCTTCAAATTTCCTCTAAAATATATGACTTAATACACATCTTACTGCAACCTCCTGAGAATACTGCTCAGTATTTACACTTTGGCAATGAGCATCATGAGAGCGGACCAAGTAAGCACTGTGAATTTCAGGCCATATGAGCCTCTCCCTGGGTTTACTCTTGTTCTAACTTAGTTTTCAAACTACTGAACACTTGTTAGTGCAGCTCTGACTTCTAAAGCTTAACCATAAAGTACCACAAATGGGTGCTGACAGTCATTGCATCCTTGGTGGTTTGAGTCGCTGCTCGAAGCAGGACACATCACGTTACTCTTCAAGAACAGTTACATCCTCATCTGCAGGTACGCTTCCATCTCTCATTTACATAGTTCATAAAGAACCACAAGGATTTTTAGTGTTTGCTAGGCAAGTTAGTGCTTGATTATTGTCAGTTTATGTTTAAGTACCCTTAACATTCGTGGTCAGAGTACTCTTCCTCACTATTGTGGTTCTACCCTTACTGCCCCATTTACTCACTTCACCTGACTTGTTCTCATGCAATCCATACTGTTGTACTGTATTTACCAGTTCCTATTATTTGGTAAAGCCCTATTTGTTCTTACTCTTCGTTATTCTCCTCTGTTTTTTTGCCTCATAAATCTCGTCTGTCTTTTTCTCACACTTTTTTCCTTCTTTCTTGCACATTCATTAGTCTCCATCATTTAATTTCCCTTTGTTCTCTCCTGGTCCCTTGGGCTGTTCATTGCTCTCTGTCTCTTTTTCTTTTGGCTCCAATAACCACCATCAATCCAGAGATGAGATATTCAATCTTGATAAGCAGCTGTTTTTTAGCAATTTGCCATCCACTAAAAGTGCAAACTGCACTTTGAAAAATCTCATGGTAATTCATTATTCTGCCAGAGTAAGGTGAAATGCAGGGCAAAGAGTTTGGTCAGGACCCATAATCCCTATTCATAAAAAGAAAGCTTTTAAATAAAACAGAAGGGAACCCTCTAATGTGTTTACCAGGTGGAGGAATTACTAAAAGGATGACAATCTACAAGAAATACAATTTTCTGTTTCTCAGATGTAAGTTATTTGTACTGGTAATAGTGGCCATCACAAGAAGATCCAAGTCTATTCTGAAACCAGAACACAGAAGTGTTTACCTGATTAATTACCTGCTTTATGTATAGCATATGTCCTGGTGATCAGTGCCCTGAATCCAGATGGCATTACTTTTGAAAACCTCACTTGAAATGAGAATTCAAAGTTGAAAAGTTCATATAAAGAGCCCTGAAAAGCTGTTGCAGAAGAGGCAATAGAGCAAGCACGTTCTTACATGGAATAAAGAATTTAACAATGATTTTCCAGAAACTATATTCTCTTTGATTTAAGCCTACCAATTGCAAGTGCTTTCTGAAATGGGATTTTAAAACTGTACCCATCTATAGTGTAAGGACTGCAAATCAGGCCAAATGCAGTTCAGCCTGTCAGTTTTCTGCTTGAAACTCGCTCTGTAGGCACAACAAGGGAGGCTGGACCTTGGCAGGCAGTTTGAAAAGGCAGCTCTTTAACAGTAACTAGAGTTCTCCAAGAGATGTACAGAGAGCCTCTCGAAGGAAAAACATAAGCTTGCACAATCCTAACCTGAATCTACGTGCTGCGGAATAGAGGGAGCAGACTGTACTACATCTCCTTGCACACAGAGATGGTTCAGACACTTAACAGGAACAGCCCCTGAACTTGGAGCACTGGTCCATCCACAGTGGTGACTATTCATTTGTGCAATCTCTCAGAGAAGAAAACAGACAGAGAAAGGACTCCTAAACATGAGGGTAAGGAATGCAAAACAGGCAGACTGAGGACATATCTTGAGGGTGACATGTTGGAAGAAAACCAGGGAGACTAGACACTTGAAGATTATTACAGTGATGTTTGCATCTTTTATTATCATTCTCGGTGCATCCCTACCCAACAGCCGGTGAAGTCAACAGGAACCTCTCCATTAGTATCAATGGAAATTGGAAAAGGTCCCAGATGCTTCCTACTTCTGAGGTGTACTCAGAAGTGTACTGCTGAGCTCTTGAGTGTACTTCTCAACATACGCCTTTATGGTGAGCTTGGGACTGAACTAAGCACTGCAACGCTGCTCTGCAATGCTTCCTGTCCCCTCGCTATCTGACAGTGCCGTGCTGCCCATGAATTTGGCTGAATGATTTGAAAAAACTGAAGGAACAAATGGTGTTAAAAATAAGAAGAGTCAGAAAACAATATCTAACCATTCATAGCTTTAAATTGCTTGATTTTTCTAACAGAAAGGAGCATCACTTCCTTAAATAAAATCTACTTTGCACTTTGTGTCCCTGTGTCACATTTGATTGATATATTACAAAATACTGTGGTTTTCTGCCTAGGCGTTATCGCCTAACTGTATGTATGGTGTACTATCCGTTTGACATACCTTGTTCACAATAGGTGCCGGTTGTTCCAAGAGGACAGTGACACGTGTAGCCCTCAGGCAGCGGCACACAGGTACCGCCTTGCTTACACAGGTGGGGAGGATCGTGCTCAGGTTCACATACTGACACTGGTTCGGTGCAGAATGCACCCTTCCATCCAGTGGGGCAGTCACAGCTATGGTGGGTAAGTGAAAGGAAAGAATGCAATGTTATTACCAAAAGAAATCAACGTGTCAGTAGCAATGTAATCAAGACTTTCAAGTTCGGATACCTATATTTAGTCATCTGATCCAAAATGGTTAAGAGAAAAGTGTAGTAACAAAGTTTCTCCTTTAACTTTTTGATATGTTTATTTTACTGTAAAAGAAAAATGGACTTCATAGGAAGCATGTTATTTTGAGCCTTAGCATTACAATATTAGCATCCATTAAAAAAAAAAGCAGCTTGTGGCTTTTTTGTGTTTTGCTCTACAAATAACTCAAAAAGGCCTTGGCTTCATAAACTAGGAGGAGTCAAAGTGGACGTTAAAAGGGAAAGGAAAGCAGTGAAGAGCAGCCATAAAAATAAAACCAGATGTCAAGATAAGGGAACTGCTAACAATTCCCAATTTTAGCTAGTAACAGGAGTCTATCGGCAACTGCCTTTCGCTTAGCCATTATTCATTTGCTAAATTCTTATAGTTGGCACATCAGAGGCAGGTTTGGTGAAGCACTTGGTGGAAAAGACGATAGTGGATTTGACCATGAAAGAGGTGGCAATCTGAGTGTTATGTACCTATGACGGTAAATCTATGCCACAAGCAAATT
Source organism: Buteo buteo (assembly GCF_964188355.1). Taxonomy (NCBI): domain Eukaryota; kingdom Metazoa; phylum Chordata; class Aves; order Accipitriformes; family Accipitridae; genus Buteo; species Buteo buteo. The sequence continues at coordinate 1,450,868 of NC_134185.1, forward strand.
TTCTAAACGGACTGAATCACTGGCCTTGTTAGTGACCACTACTCTTTCTGCCTTTCTTTCATCCAGGCCAGGAGAATATAACAAAAAAAATTCACAATAACCTGTAAATTTAAAATAGGTATGAATTCTATAGAAATTGTGAAATACAGAATACACTTGGCACGGATGTTAAAAATGCCCTCCTTACTAAAAAGTTTCAAAACTGTTAAAATGAAACATGTTAGACCTATTTGTATTTTAGAATTTAGTGGCACTTTATGATAAAAAAATTGTTCCCCTGAATAAATGCACTTACAGATTTTTCCCTGGAAGTTTTCTCTCTCAAGGCTAAGAATGAAACCTCATACATTTTGATTGATTCTTAGCCCATGTCTTTTTGTGTATGTGCAAAATCTTGAGTTTTTCTTCAGACTCACTGAGCTACACTTTCCCCATTAATCAGCCGAGTGTTTCTGGGCAAAACATCATGAGGAGTCTGTGAAGCTCTGCTGTTTCACCAAACCTTCAGATCAGACAACAACATGTAAACAAAGCATGGCCAACAAGCCCTTCAGAGTGATAAACAGCTATTTGGAATGAAGGGGAAAAGAGGACAGGACCTTGCAAAAGCAAAAGCACCTCAATTCATCAAAGTCAGCATCAGAATGCTTTCCATCTCAGCTATAAATGTTATGCTTTGATGCATGAAAGCTACTGAGAAGGGGAAGTAATTTAACTCCCTGAGTGCAAACAGAAACGGCCGTTATTGGGCTGTGACGTGGGGGGGTTGGAGCTGAAGCTGCTGCTGTCGGGCAGCACACACAACGGTTCTTCCCCTCTCCCTTCCTTGTGTCTGCCTATGTCTGTTTAAGTTTCTTTTCAGTCTTGTCTTTTAGGACCTAATAAAAGTTACGTTTTTAAATGAGTTGAAAATTATTTGCACAGAGCTGAACATGTTCGCTGTGGCCTACAGTGGCAAAGGTCTATGAACAAATGCAACCTTCGGCTTAACACTCCTGAGCAAGTTGGACTGGGGTTGAGAAGTTTAGATCCAAAATTGCCTAATCTTTAGAGAGATAAAGGAAGGGGCAGCATTTCAAATCCTTTCCAACATGTGGCATGCCATGCTGGTCTAGTTTTCTCTGTATTTTCTTGGTTGCAGTTGCTTGTTGTTTTTCCAGACCAGGAGAACCCAATGGCTTGCAGCATCACTAATGCCTTGACTCTCAGGGATTTAAAGACCCATTTAGAAGCACAGAATACCTCAAGTTGGAAGGGACCCATAAGGGTCGTTGAGTGCAACTCCCTGCTCCTCGCAGGACTACCGAAAAGTAAATCATCCACACGCTCATTGCATTTCTTTAAATGTAAGAGGTGAGATTCATTCTGAGACCAAGGCACCTGATTTTGTGTTATGTTAGGAGTCCAGATGGCCTCCAGTCGCCTTCCTAGAGGTACGCAAGAGAGGCAGCTTGAGACCAGGGAGACAAGATTCTGACAGAGACCACTGAACGCTCAAGTTCAGGTGATGGGATCCCTGAGTAGGTGCCTGAGCCCATATGCTAATCAATGGCGATCCAGCTGAACCAGTCAGGGGAACCGGAGCACTACCCACCTCACAAACCAACACATGCATGACTAACGATGAGGTGCTGCATTCAGTTGCCTCAACACAGGCGTTCAGTGCCATCTGGCATGTCGTATCTGAGAGATCTGTATGAAACCAGCAGGTGAGACAGAAGAACTGCAGAAGACTTGTGCTCTTCTGGACGCCCTACGAAGACCAGAAAAGGTATGCCTTTCCCCCTACCAACTATAAAAGTCTGTCCTTGCATTAAAGATTGGTTCCATCCTTGCACTGAAAATTGATTCTAATCGAATCTAACCTAATAATGAAACTACAGCAGCTCATTTTATGGGGCATCCCTCTACCATATAGGGGTATGATTTAATTTCCTAAACTTAAGTAGCTAGTGCTATTTGAAAGCTATAGAGTACTGAGAAATCCACATGAGGCTTGGAGATATGACAGAAGACCTATGCAAGTCCTAAGCTCTTCTGAAGCAGCAGCTGAAGGCCAGATGGTCTACCCAGGGGTATCTAAAGTGACACTACATGCTTACATTTAGCAAACTGAATCCTGCTCATTATGTCTGACGTTCTGTTCAAAGTGCACACAACACATACTTTTTCTCTTACTTCAGCAGCAAGCAGCAGCCATAACACATCACAGACAATCTTGTTATATGTTATCTTCTATTTTGTATGATTCTATGCCATAAATAAAATAATGGAGGATATTATTGTCCCTTGAACATGAAATTCTTCATTTTATCATTCAAATATTTTCTCTTTATTTTGTTAAAATATAGCAGTTGTGCTCTGTTGCTGGCCAAAATGTAAAATTTAATGCTGTATATTTCTGCTTCTATTTAAATCAAAACATCATCCCTATAGCAACTGAATCTACAGCTTAACAGCATTGCACACTTTCTGGCAGGGTTGTGAAAGCAAGATATAAAAATAGCTCCAAAAAGCAACAAACACCTCTGGAGATATTGCATTTCAGGAGAAAAAATATTTGAACACAAATCCAGTTCCCTTAACGACTCTGCTCTTCAAAGGAACACAGATGATTTGAAAACAGAAAGAAGTTCCCTCTGAGAAAATGTGAGACGGTATTGACAGCTACTATACATTGACAAAAATGATATGCATGCTACATCCACACCTCTTTGGCAATGTTTCACTTTTTTGTGAGAAGAAAAGTGGCCATTACTGGTGCATGGATGCATATATACATAACCTGTGAAGACCTAGCTGTCCTGAAATATGAGGAGAGGTATATAATTCAGGAGTAGGTCAATACAAATTAAAACCAAACAAGTAAACAAAACACAGAAGAAACAAATTACAGGTGCCCCCCACCCCCAGTTTTAGAACAATCCCTAAACAAATCTGGAATACAAATTATGAAATTATAATGATGAAAAAGAACCCTGCCTGTAATATCAAGCTTCCCAATGTAGCTATGCCACCAGCTGCCACTCTAGCCTGCCACTTGCTTTCCAGATGTTCTAGATCTTGCTGGTGGTGGCCCTGTGTACTTTATAGACATGAGGATGACTTAGCACGGTGGTGGCCCTGTGTACTTTACAGACATGAGGATGACTTAGCACGGCTGGGGAAGTTGCTGAAGCAAGGACTTAGGGTGGTGTAGGTAGGCAGAGGGGAGTGGCATGCTTCAGCCCACTTTTCTGATTTTTTTTTTTTTTCTTGCAGTTTTGGTTTTCTCTCCCTAATATGGTCATAAGTGAAAAGAGTGTCATTCTCCTTTCTTGTTCCTCAGAAAGATCAAACACTCTGAATGTCAAGGGCTTAACAGTTCTGGAAGGATCCTGCAAAGTCCAATAGTTGGGACATACTGTAGTGCAATACTTGGAAAGCAGTCCCAAATTATATCTTTCAAAGCATTTCCTTTGTTGCTCTATTTAAGAAAATATACATATGCTCGCAAGCGGAATGGGGAGGGAACGGCATGCTGCATCTCAGGGGTGAATTTTCCAAATTTATACAGCCTTACTGGCTTTAGAAGCACTAGTTTTGTACAGGTTTTCTTGCCAATGAAGATTTGTCTCAGGGGCAGCAAAACCAATTACCATATAATTCTCTTTCCAACACACAGTTAGTAGATTGTTTTTAGCTTGACAGATATGCAAACTCTTTTTCTTTGTAGCACACAGAAGGACAGGTCTTTGTTGTTTTGAAGAAGAATCATACACAGAGGGTCCACAGTGCAAAGCCCTTTTTTTTTCTTCTTATCTGTCTTGCTGTCTGCAGTGTTTTCAGTCATTGTCTTCAGATGTTTTAAATCAGCACTTTTCTCTTTTTTAAAAAATTATGCAAATATGTGTAAATAAATGAGCACATGTAGAAGCACAGGAGAGGAAGCAAGTATAATTAATCTTGGCAGATACTTTTAAAATCAAAAGTGCTCCTCAGCAAAGGTTTTACAGTTGAGTTACAAAGTGTTTGGAAACAAGATTTATTATAATGGAAGTGTTGACACACCACAGCAATTTGGAACTGCAAATGTACTTCCTTCTCATACGCCTTACAGTCTGCACAGTAAGATCCATCTACACCTAGCGATAAGGCATGAAAGACGACAGACTCGTCTTCTGGGCCCGCTGTCCTTGCCACCACTTACTATCCCACAGATCAGCCAGCTGAACTGCTCATGTGATGAACTGACCTAGTTCAAAGAATTTTAACATGAGATCCTTACTAACACACCTTGTTTTTGTTTGAAATGGATTAAGGAGGTTTTACATCTGGAAAGGCAATGGTGAATGAACACTTGAGGATGGCATGAAGAGTGACCAGGGAAGGGGCATTTGAGAGTCAGGAAAGTACCCACAAAAATCACAACCGGAGGCACAGAGAACTGTGTGTATTAGGGAGAGACTGAGCAGGAGAGAAGGATGCACGGGAGCTAGGTAAGGGAGCTCCTAAGGATTTAAACTGCCTCAGAACTTTGTGATGTTGGGCAGTTAGTGGATTACTCCAGAAAGGGGTTCTTGGATGAAAATACTAATTTCCAGGAAACAGAAGTCACCTACTTTTGCCCCATCAGCCATGGTCAGACATTAAGACAGTCAAGCTCTCCTCTTTGCTATTTGGTCTCTGCTAGCTAGGCTGCTCACTTAGTTTTTTTAAAAAATGTCTTTCTTACGCATCTAGTTCTTCCCATGGATTTTGTATTAAGTCTGGATGCCAGTGACTTCAGTGGAGCAGAACCAGTCCATGCAATTTCTTTAAAAATTTCCCCAGGAAGTGCCCTAACCATAATATTAATATTTTAGTTCTGATTTTATTAATGTAAGATCAAAATTCTCTGTGTAACCGAATGAACCCTTCAGCAGTTTTCTTTCTTTCTTTCTAGTAAGACGATAGGTTCCTGGAGACTTCTGTTATCAAGCCACTAAATTACCACAGTTATTAGTCTAGAGATCAGTCTATGCCGTAGTCTACAACAGAAGAAAATACTTACTAAACAGTAGAGCCACTGTCTATGCACTTCCCACCATTTCTGCATTTTATTAAACTGCATGGGGATTCTTTACATTGTCCAACACTGCGACCAGAATTGGGGTGACCTTCTGGAATCCCTGGTGCTTTAAACTCTTCATTCATGCTGGTGCGAACTTGAACATCAAAAATGCAACCTCAAAAGTAGAAAGAAAAAATAAATGAAGTTTAAAACAGATACAGGCAGTCAAAACAAACTGAACAACAGGACGGTGTCAAGCCTCAATGAATGGGTTGCACCAGAATGTCTTCAGTGGGCGGGCAACCGTACCATCTACGTGAGCTAAAGGTATGCTGGCTACTTTCTGTCCAGGCAAATGAGTGGATGATTGTAAGTTCCTTCATTTAATGACAGGTAAAACAACAGAATTCATTTCTGAAGGAATAGACAGAATGCAAAGTCAGCGAGTAAGGAGTGACTAGGTGCAATTTTGTGTTTACACACACATGCTGTTCACAAATGCATCTACATCAGATAAAAGCAGTCAACCCCCCCCCCCCCCTCCAGAAATAAAGGAGAACAGATGCCAAGAAGTCTGTTTAGTGTAAAGTATGTAAGAATCCAGAGAACACTGGCTAACACAATGCAGGCAGGGAATGTGGACTTGAGTTTCCTTAGGCTGAAAAGGACTCCTTCAAGGAAAGACCCAGATTCTCCCCTTCTTAAGTGAAAGCTTCAGTCCGTGGTACATACAGAGCATGTCGCACATGACCACATTTTAAAGTAGGAGTATGCTGCTCCGTTAGGCCCTTAATCTCAGAAAATAATTCAAAGTTTAATGTATACTAGTAAGGTAAACACTTCCAGGGCCTGTTAGTTGGTCCTGTGGGCAAGTGACCTGCTGTACTCACAATTATATCATCAAACTCTTACTACTTTCTGGAACACTATTGCTGCATCCAGACTACTGATGGGAAATGGTCTCTAGATTATGTTAAAAGTCCCTAAATACAACGAAGAATTATTTGGAAAAACGACAGTTGTCACAGACCAAATATTTGTCAGGGAGCAGTAAGAATTTATTTGTAGAGATGATTGAGTGTCAGTGCCTGGATCTATGCCCTGACATTCTTTTAATTTGCTAATACGTTGGTATCCCAAGTGAAAAGAGGAGCCAAAGCTTCGGAGTGAAGCAGAGATGTTCCCTACTTGCTACCTCTAGGCAGCTCCTGTTTAGCCTGTGGGCTTTCTGGGATCGCCCCTTTGGAAAGTCTTTGCTCTTCCTAGTGACTGCACAGGATGGTAAGCCTTACAGGTCTAACTTACTCATCAGTATTTTCAAATCACGTTTCCAGATCCACATGCTTATTTATGTATTGCAGAGCTGAAGATTATGCTAGGCATTATATCTTTTTGGATCAAACCCTAAGTAACTTTTCAAAATATATCTGAATATCCAAGTGATTTAGAGTCACATTTAACGGTAGCCTTAAGCGCTTTTGAAATGTCATCCAGATCTATACATAAATATATACAATTTTAAACTAAAAATCAGGTTTTAAACCACTTTAGTTAAACCAGTACAGTAATGTATTTGGAAATGCTCATACCTTTCTAAACCTGATTTATATCAATTTAGCTGAGATATAGTGAATTCCCACAGTGCTTGAAATCATGAGAATAGTAGGTATTCAGCAGTGCACGCCAGAGGCTCTCTGCTTAACATTGAAAGCAGGGAAAGGATATGATATGGAGACTGAAAGCAATCATCACGCTGTTTGTTTAAAAAAACACTTAATATGAGTTTTTGCATGATTCACTGGAATCACATAAGAAGACGACTTGCAACTAAAAGACAATGAATGTCCAATTGTGAATTTTTTTTATAATCATGTAATTTGTTTTGAACAAAGTATAAGTAATATTTATAGCAAGATAGCTATCTTAACCACAGTTAGAACAATGTTAGTAAAAGCAGCTTTCTTAAACAGGCTTTTTCCATATTACACACACTTTGTAGTTCTGCTTATATTGACACATAACTGGTAATTCAAAACCTCATATTAGGCAATTTAAAAATAACCTAGTTTGATGATTATTTACAGTCTTCATATTATTGCTTCTTTGCTTTTAACAGTGTTGGTTTTAGGCCACTGTATGCTTGGTAAATCCTAACTAATGTTTCATCTGTTCATCAGTAGCAGATAAAGCATGTTCTGTTCTCCTGAGTCTTGCTGGAGTGCTAAGAAAAAGCAGCCCAGAGCTCTGTGTAAACAACAGAAAGCACAGTGAGTGCCCAAGAACTGGGAAGGTCATCATGGAAAATAAAGTAGCATTTCTGTTGATGACTAGTTTAACTGTACCAGCAGAACCTCTAGGCTAGAAACAGTTCTTGAGCACTTGTAAACAAAGCACATAGTAGGTACATGAGTATTTTGGCCCAGCTTTATGAGTTCAACTGAATTTTTCATTTAATTTTTGTATTTCTTCTAATTCTTAGTCAGTGGGGTGCAGATGAAGGACTCAGAGCAGCAATTTGAGCCTGTCATAGCAAGTGCTATACAACCTTCTGCAGAGGGATCAGCTAATGAATGTGCTTTCTTTCTGACCTGAATTCCCTCTGCTCTGCCAGTTCTGGGCCTCTTTTAATGAGAGACTGCCAACTATTCTCAATAGTGGAGAGGTTTTCTGACACAGCCAAGTTTGCAAGAGGAGCTCAAAAGAAGTTTCTGAATTTGTGAGTTAAACTTGGTTTGATCCTGAAGATCAGAGTTTGATGCAGTAGGCTGAAAAATTTCTTCAGCTTCTCACAAGGGCTGAAGGAAGTTTTCTGAATCGCTCAAGGCACCATCAAACATTCTTCAGACTATCAGAAGAATCTGTAGGTGCTGATCCCCAAATTTCCTAAACTTAAAATTCCCACTCTTTTGATTATTAAATTACGGTTTATTAAAGACATTTATTTTCATTTTCCTCCTCCCCCGTGGAAACTACTTGAACAACAACCGCTGAAGGCAGGTAAGGAAGGACATGGTCTGGGACAGCAGCTGTGCAGAGTAAAAATCCCGACACTAGGGACAGTTAGTCTGCAGCAGCAAGGCTGACCTCAATGTTTCTTGATCCAACAGTGATTGCTTACAAAAGGAGAGGTACACTCCGGTATTAGAAGCAAAATGGTTTGAATAAATCATGTCTTTAAAAGCAGCCAGCAGCATCTTTCCAAAAGTCTGAGTGGTTTAATCAACTGTGTGCTACATAAACTTATCTTGACTGTCACTTCCCGAGTTCTTCTGTGGGCTCCCTATACCTGCAGATTGGCTGAAGTAAAATGGTTCAGTATTTTCCTTCATGTTAGTGGTCTTATGGTTCCCACTCTGGAGGAGGGCTATGGAGGTGTATTTCTGATCCTGAGGATCCTGAGAGCTGAAACGGGAGATTTCTGAGCTAGAAGAACAAATGAGATGCTGACTACATAAGAAATGTCGTAGGACATCGGTGACAGGGAAGCGTAGCTTCCTTGAAAGTCAGTATGCTCTGGAGAACAGAGACAAGCTGCTGCTGGGAACTGGAGCATGGAATGAATTAGCAAATATAGTAGACTTAATACTGTGAATGATAGGGACAAAGAGAAAACTGTTTATGAGCTACATGTTTGACAAAATTTTGAGATAAAGACTTCTTTTTAAACAGTAAGAAAAATCAATAAATAGCATGGTAACTAACAGTACATGAACTCTGAAATATTTTTTATTTTTTGGAAGAATATTCACCTTGCTTTTGTAGAAATTTGGCCATCCCAATACAGTCACAACAGAAGGAACCTTTAAAACTGGAAAAGGTTTTTGGTTAAAGTGAAGCACCAGAGATTCCTGTTGGCCACCCCTAACATTAACATGTCTATAAAAAAGCCAGAAGTACTTCACAAATATTGACACTATTAAAATACTTGCATAGACATTATGTTTTACGATATGTCAATTTGCAAGCTGTTAAGAAGCTATGAAAAGTATAACTATTCAATCCGTACTTCCTGAAAAGACGGAGACAGATGAAATGTTAATTTGTATGACTTTCTGAGTGAAAAGTTGATTATAGGATAAGAAATTGATTTCAAGGAAGTTTCTATGTAAGAAGAAAAAGTAAGGTGATGGCTGGAAAAGAGGCGGTTATGTGGTCTTAGTGGAAATGGAGTGTAGTAGTGTATGAAAGTGAATCTTACTGCTGTGCTTGCTTTTCCTAATGTGCCCCCAATTTATAATTCAGAACTCAAACTCTGCTATGGCAAAATGTTTTATTTTCATTTGAAAGGCTTTCCAGTGCTTAAAATAAATTGAAGTTTACCTCAAAAATATCGAGCACATTATTTCTATGGAAGTAAGGAACGCAAATAAAGAAGCATTATGAACAAATCCTTTGCTTCATTGTTGATCTGGTAAGCGTTGAATTAAGATTTCTACAGAGCTTCAAATATCAGTTTCAAGGTAGGAATTATTATCTGTTAGATGAATAGCTGAAATATTCCTAACCGGAATTACTTAGGTCCTGTCTAGAGACCTAGATCATGATGTCAGGAAAAAAAATCAGATTTTATGATGTCCTATCAGAAAGAAGCTTTCAGCATGAAAACTATTACCCAAACCAATGCTGGCAGTGACAACGGTCAGAGCTAGCTGGGAGAAGAATCAAAACTACTTTACCACAGAGAAAGAAAGTCCTTTTGGAGCGATGCTGTAGAACAGGGACAGATAAGAAGAAATGATATCATGGCAAACTTCCATTTTCATCAGAAAAAGTATTAAAAATATTTAGCAAAGACTCTCTTTGCATTGTGTTTCTTAGTTATTGTAGTAAAATAATGAAAAAGCCACAGGAATATCAGCCAAGGAGATCCTAGTTTGTTTCCTTATAAGACAGAGATTTTAGATCTTTATTTCATAAGAAACTGAAACAATTTAATGCATGTTTTAAAAGGAATTGAAAACAGTATAATCTTTACCTTGAAAGCCATTCTTAAATCTGGATCCCTTTGGGAGGAGTTCTGGAGTATACTCGCGATAGCCTCCTAAATAAAACTGGCTGAAGACATTGAGTCCAACCAGTCTTCCAGGAGAAGTGACGGTTTTATTCTTCTGATCATCCACCTTTGAGTAAAACAATTATATTTGTTACAACAAAGGAATTTACCTTATTTAGGAACTCCTAAAGAAGGCAGTCCTCCAAACTTAACAAGGAAACACAAAAGTAATTTTTAAACTTTCCATATAAAATGTGAAAAAAAAGAACACTTTTATCTAAAAGCTGTCCTTCTAAAGGAAATAGTCTCTTACCTTCAGCCAACCTTTTTGGAGATATCTGCCAAGATGGATGACATGAATATTGAGTGTCAGATCAAGTGGTTTACTAATGATTGTTGCTGTGCCAGAACCTAGATTGTAGCTATATACTACTCTGCCATTACGGAGGCCTAACTCCAAGAAATCATCTCCATTCAGACCTGAAAAGACAAAAATAGAGTAACTACTTATTTGAGGATTGAGTGAATCCTAATGCATAAACTATCCTCCAAATCCACTGAAAATATATGAGTTTAGGAAAATTTTAGCAAGGAAGGTTTTAGTTTTGTATATATTTTTAATATTCTCTGTTTAACTTGTAATACTATTTCCAGTATTCTTGTGGATTTAAAATAGAAACTGCAGAGATTTTGAACATATTTACAGGCTTGTTGAAGGAAGTTCTTTTTCATACTAGAGTAGGTTAATGACATCCACAAAACCTGTCGAGTCTGGTGAATTTAGCAGTCATTGCTGTCCTCCCCCCCCCCCCCCGCCCCGCAACATGAATAAATGCTCAACTTTCTCCAAAAATCTTAGAAAAAGCAAATTGAAATTCCAAGTTGCACGTGAGAATAGCCCATGACTTCATTCTACTCCCGTACGCTTTCAGCTTTTGTGGTAGGGACTTCAACAGCCTCAGAACTTGAGGGCACCTGCTGCTGCAAGGTGAGGAAGAGGAGCGGCAGGGCTGGGGGCTGAGGAAGCTCTAGCAGCTTCTCTCAAGCGCGGTCAGGTGCCCTAGAGGGCCTGGAGACGTCACTGGAGCGGCCCCTGATTAGGGTGGCTCTAGAGTATTTGTTACTGGAGTTTCTCTTTAATTCTCTGAACTCTTCTTAAACTTTAACGTTCGAACTCTTTCATTTCCAAATTTGCAGTAAAAAATTTAATTTCTTTACATTTAGGACTGTATGCTGGAAGTAGTAGTCTGTGCTTTTCAGGTACTATACTATAAAATGTCATTGGAAAGATTTAGGTCAGACATAAAGCCTATGAGTAAGAATTCAATTCCTGGACCCACTCCTGGTCATCCAAGTAAGTGGATTTTTACACTGGCATCTTTGAAGAGAATTAATCCCTCTTCTCCTGTAGGCAAGAGTGGAACCACCATTAGTTAGAGAAAACATGATCAAATGTTTCTTTTTACAAAGCCCACCCTTTCTTTTGCACATACTCTTAGCAGGGCAAAAAGAACTGGGATACAAACAATGGTAAAAGGGAAGAATGTTCTCAGTCTTGGATTAGGGTGTCCTGAATTGAAATTCAAAGCCTTCCATCTCTTTTTACAACTCTCCCGTGAATTCAAGCATTTCAGTGCTCAATTTCATGCCTCTAAACTGTGTTTTATTTGATATTTTCTTCTGTTTTCATAAGGCTATCTCATTTTGTGTTTGTTTTAGGGAAGGTCTCCTCCTGTTTGTTCTTGCAGTGTCACACAGTGGGCCCTCATTTCAAACGGGTGTCTCGATGCCCCTGCTCCAAGCACACGGGGAATTTGCTTCATTTGCAAAAGATAAAGTGGGCTTTTCCCCACAACAAGCAATGATACGCGGCTCTCGTCCTCCCACTGAAGCTCTGCATACTGCTGTTTCACAGCCCAAACTGGCATATTCCCCTTATTTCATATGCTGTAAATGAACATGCTGCATTTGCAATGTGGGGTGGGAGGACGGGGGGAACAGCACTCTGCTTTCTCTATACAGAAGTTTGATTCTTCTATACAGTTACTATTTTGATGCAACATGAATATATATAAAAAGAAGAGCTTATTCCAAAGAATTTGAATACATAGCCTCTGTAGAAAGTATGCAGTTACGTTCAGTTGAACAGGACACAAACACTGTTCATTTTTATTACAATGATTTGTTCATGACTGGATGAAACCCCATTGCCTTCAGTTACACTGGGACATTGCCAGTGAAGGACTTCCAAACTGAAAATAACAGGTTTTTTAAATCGTTACCAAAGTTTCTATTTTCAGCACTGTCCACAATGTACTTACATGATTTGGCCTGCAAAACTAGGGGAGGCACGTTAAAGACAAAGTGTTATTTATAATGCTGTCTGAATTTTTAAAATGCTTTCTTGGAAATGAAGTACATAGAAGAAATGCAACAGTGTCAGCATTCTACAAAATCGACCTGATGGTGAAGATAATGTTAATTAATAGTCTGCATAAATGAGAGAGCTTTTAACTGTTTTGTTGGTTTTGATTCTTTTGTCTTACTCCTTGTCCGTACCAAGAATGGAAAGGAAAACAGACTCCTGAGGAGGCTTCAAAGAACTAAGGCCATCTTAAATTTGTATTATTTTTGTCGATTTCTGATCCTTGACTTCTACTTATGCATTAGACCTACAATGGCATAATTTTATTCACTTAGTTTTTTCTTACACCAATATAACTGCAAATAGAATCAGATCCCAAATGTTTTCATATTTTACACTTTCAAGGTTGTAAGTTAAGTGACTTAAATATTTTAGCTATGAAAACCAACGGTGTTTATTTTGTAGAGTATACACTAATAGATGGAATCTGGGGAGGAAAAATTTCCTGCCTTTTTCTGGTTTTGTATCTGTTGTTAGCTCTAGAGTATTTGTTACTGAAGTTTCCCTGGTCAGAACAGCTTTAATTATCTGAAGTCTTCCTAAACTTTCAGTTTAGAACTAATTTGTTTGAAAATATGAAGTAAATACTTTCTTTACATTTAGGACTACCTGTGCTATCATCAGCAAAAATCCTTCAAAAGAAAGGTTTTTTTTTTAGGGGGGGAACAAGGACAGTGCCTTTTTATTGCAAGAGGGCAGCAACTGAAACTTGGCATTATCTGTTTTAAACTATTTTTTACTGTCTTATATTTAAACCCTGCAGCTGTTGAAAAAGCACACTTTTATAGATACCAGTTTTAAATGTCCTGCAACATAGGACTGCAGTAAACATCCTTTAAAAATAGTTTACACTGTGAGCAAATGTTCGGTATGTATAAATAATCTCACGCTTGAGTTGCGAACAGCACACTCAGCAGCACTTTCTTCTTTTTAGACGTGCGCTCTTTGAAACTGTCAGTGTTTTAGTGCTTTTAATTTTGAAGACCTTTATATTCACTGTTTTTCTATTTCCTGAAAACAGTTTATTTCTAGTCAAGTGAATAACTTGACTTCAGACTTCCTTTTTCTCTGTCTGATAATGAGCACATCCATATTTATACATATACAAATTTACCTGCTCTTCTTTGATAAGTAAAGAACTATACTTGTAAGTTTATTCCAGTTTGAAAGCCATGGTAGTTAGCATGTATTCAGCCTGAATTGATCTAAAATTTGAAAAATCTTATTCTGGAAACAGGAGACAAAAGCTGCCACCCTTTTGCGGTACTGCTATCTAAATATTCACAGGGCAAGCGATACAGGTGGATTTGCTTTTGCTTTCACATTATTAACTCCCACTTACAAAATAAGTACCAAACAACTATTTACATAAGCTTAACATATGTTAAGGCCCCACTCCTTCACTCCGGACTTCTCTCCCCCCAAAAAAACCAAGCGGTGCGTGGGGGTCGTGGCCAGTACACAGTGGTTCACACCTCCCCTCCGCTCTGGGGGGGGCAACTTTAGTCCTGGCTTGGGGCAACAGGAGATGTTTTTCAAGTATTCCAACCCAAGCCAGGGGTCAGGCGTAGCCCCGAGACTTAAAGAAGAGGACGTGTCCACTGTGATCAGGGGAAATAGCGAGCACTGCTAGTCTGACAGCTGTGAGAGGTCTGGGGTTAGGTGAGATATCAGAACAAGGGTGACTCGATGTGTAAGCTTTGGGGGGGTAAGAGGAAGAAGATGCTTTACGTCTCTGTGTTAGGCAACATTTGATAGAACCTCACAAGAGGTTAGCCACGGCATCAGTGTCCGTGGCTTTGGCAGAGATGACGGTGGAGAGGAATCAGGTAGAAAACTGCAAGAGAATGCTTACTATGAGAAAAGGGATGGAATGGAGAAAGGGGAAAATGTAAAGGGAATAGTAAAAATACTTCCTTGCAGCAAGATCACAGGCTGCAAAAAACCTCACACCCCTCATGGTGAGAGCATTATTGCTTGATACTCATTAAAAAGTAAATTGTAGGACAACAGCATCTCCTCTCGGTGAAATAAGCAAAGTTCACTTGGTAAGAAATACCGCTTTCTGGTAATTAGAACGGGGCTTACTCGGTCTCCCCAACCATTTAAACTAAGGGTAAACCAAATAAAACTGCTACACAGCAATTCACCAGGCGCCTCATCGTTTCTCAGCCTCGCCGACAGCTGGTGCTCTGCTGCCCACCCATCATTTGCCACGGGGCTGCAGAAATGCATTACCACTGCACGGCAGTGTTTAAAAAAAAACCACGATGTGCAAAATAATAAAAAGCCAGGCTTCTGCCTGACAACTACAAAATAAACCCAGAATACTAGTATTTTGGTTAATAAATATGACACCAGTAAGAATTTTTTTTACTCATTTCAGCTAAATACAGGTGCAAGACCTACACTTCACAACGACTCTGACATTACAGGGTACGCCCTGAAGGCAGGCCTTTTTGAGACAAACTTTAATGCCATGTGTCTTTTATTTTTAAGCAATTTTTTTTTCTTATTCTCTTTTGATTACTGTAACTGAAAGAAAATCAAGTTATTTTGCACCATTGGAGCTCTACGTTTCATATTTGCATTTTTTCTAACTTGTGTAAAGACAGTGGACGAATTGGTATAATTTCTGTTTGGCTACATTTCCTACAATTTCTGTTCTGTCAGTTTGAAATTCAGTTCCAAAGTTTGCAGAAAAGTGCCTGAATGCGGTGGTTCATTCTTGTCATTGAAAAGAACGTTCTAATGATTCATTTGTGTTTGTATTACAAAAGAGCTATGTATTATTGTTATAAAAATTTAATGATGGGGACACTGGCTTCTGAAAGCTGCTTTCTGAATGACTAGGTGGAAATGTTTTAGGTAGTGTCAACTCCATGCACCATTTCTACTTGGCTACCCCAAAAAAGAAAGACAGTATTTCCTCCATCCACAACAATACATAATTAGCGAGTGAAAGGAAAAACTGCCTAGGAGTGAACTGTGATAGCAAGTGAAAGGAAAAGGTGCCGGGGAGTGAATGGTGACTGTTGTGGGAGTAAAATGTGGCACGAGGGGTGTTATTTGTGTTAGGCTAATTTGGATAATCAACTCGATAAACTAAATCAATTTGCGGCTGTTTGTCCAGGTGCTGTACCAGGGTCTCATGGCACACTGACGTACAGTTGCTTGGCTGAGCTGCACTAGCTAAATTTGGCAGGACCTTTGCAAATGAAAAATAACAGGCTTAATTATATCACAGATATGTAAACTGCCAAGCCGTTCTACGCTGACGTTTTAGTTTGCATTGCAACAGACTAACAGTCTGACTCTCAGAAATCTACAACAGGGAGAAAGGAGAAGAAGCCCCAGAGGGTACAGGAACTACCGTAAAGAAATTTAATAGAAAACAAGACCTAAGAAGATACCAAATGTATTAACATAGCAAATGGAGGATACCTGGTATCCTATGGATGTGATGTACTGCAATTGTTTTGTGCGACGTATATCTAACTGTATAATGTTGATTTTTTAATAAGGTAGTTTGGACCTCAGTATCTTAAAACTGCTAATAATAATTTCTTCCCTCTTTAATTTTCCTGAAGTATTAGTGTTCTGATACTGTTCAGCGTAAGTATAGGGTTCCCATATGGGTTCCCCATCATGGGCCGTATCTGCCAAACTCATGTGATGTTTTGGATATGGTAAAGCATCTACTGTGGCAGTAGAGACTTATATTTATATACCCAAATCACTCCCCTACTGTGATGGGTTTAGACCTAACAACACATCACCAAACCTCTCTCCTAGGCTTCAACAATCCCATATGACAGCTCCAAACCCCAAATTTACCTCATGCTCCAATTACAGAAACAGTTAAAGTAAAAATAAGTAATATGATTCCTATGATCTATTAAGTATAAAGTAGTTTCTACCCTGACTGCTTTAAGTCTGCATTAGCATTTCATGAAATTTTTCCCAACTTTCATCAATATTATGGCTCCTGTATGGACAGCAATGCTAACACAAACAGAACACAAGCTGTATTACTGTTTTACCCCATTTCAATGCTGAGGCTGTGCCAGCCTGCCACACTGGGGTGCTGTGAAAAGATACCTGCAGTATTGCAAAAATTGTAGTACAAATGTTGTAAGTAGATTTATATAACCTGCTTCTCAGCTGTGGTAATCAGACCAAGTTGAACACTTTGCAATACAGATTGTAAGCACAACTTATTTATAGCTAGCTTGGGTTAACTCAGGGGTTAGGGTTTATTATTTTACGTAAATAACACAGAGTCCAATTCTGGCTGCCACAGGGTTGGATTTCAGTGTGGGGAGTCCCGTGGGCCAGGGAAGCGCAGCCACTGTGACAACAGCAGCAATTCACGGCTGCTCCTGCGGCAGGTCGTGTGAGGACACGGGAAGAAGAAACGGCGAGTGGCTGTGGCATGTTGGGTGGACGGATTGGTTTTCCAACGAAGTAGGTATCAGTGGAAGAAGATTGGAGGCAGCATGTCTCAAAACTGTGCACCAAATAAATATAATCAATAATGAAATTTATGTTTATGACTGAAAAGAGAACCTTAATCTTCTAGTTTCCATTTATTTTGTTCAGAAATATGCTACCTCAAGCGTCAAGATTAACTGTTGACTTTAATTACTGGAAGCAGTTATATTTCTCCTTAATGAAAAGAAACACTTACACAACCTGATTGTTTACTGTGTGTTTACAAAACAATAAAGTATTGAAGAGATTGTTTTCCTCCTAATGAAATGATACCCTAAAAAGAATCAAGAAAAAGCTGTGTACATTTTTATCCTACTTGTTTAATGAATATTTGAAACGCTGTAAGGATAGGTAATAAAAACAAAGCTTACCGTGGCCCTTCTGTCCAGTGAAAAAAATCAGGTTCTCTTGTAAAGCTGAGTGGTGGTTTGCCAACTGGAATTTCAAGCGGAATTCATAGTAGAAGGTGATATTTGGGATTGTAGAATAGGCTAGGAATGAGGTATAGCCAAAGTCATCTGTGCCACTGAAACTTGGTTGACTAATATTAATAGCTGGATTTAAAAAAAAGAAATTCAGTGTTAGGGCAAATTCTTTAACATATGTATTTGCAAGTCCTATTTGATAGCCCCTTTCAGAACTTAAAAACTAATAAATAGTACTAATAATTTGATATGTTGTAATATGTTTACACACATGCAGATATAGTTTGGCTTTCCTCTGAGTGTAATCTCTCTATTTTTCAGCTTTTGTAAATAGGCTTATTTTACAAATGAATTATTGGCAACTACTGCCATCTCCTGGATTCTAGATAACATTGTCACAAATAGAAGTACACTGCAATATTTATTCAAAACTCAGAGAGACAAAAGAAAACATGCAAAGAAATTCTCCTGTTAAAAGAAATGCCATCTCTGACACGCATCTGAGTGAAAGTGAGTACAAGGCTGTACTGAAGAGGTTAAGGAATAATAATTCTTCAGAAGTAGAGAAATAATAAAAAGAAACATCATAAAAGGATGAATTTGCAGCACAGTGAATAGGACCTACATGAATTATGTTGCTCACTTTATTTATTCCATCATTTGAACTGTCAGAATATTCAGGAATTGAGTATCTAAAAATGTATAATTTACAGCACTGACAAATTATTTAACCCTTTTTAACTGTCATTTAGGTTCAATTTAATGAAAATTTCCTTTATGCTGGGCACTGACCAAGCAAAGCACGTAGCTTGTTCTAAAATACCTTTGCCAACTATATACTCCTGCTTCTTCCAAAGCTGCGAAGGCTACAAGTTCATTCAAACACCAACTGGTTTTGTGACATGGAAGTTTATAATTTATGCTGAGAAAAACCATGGGATTGAAAAAGCAAACAAGACGCAAATAAACCCAAGTCTGTACAGGTGTCTGTACTGGTCAGCAGTTAGCAGAGCCCCAAGGAGGGCCAGGCTTCTCCCGCCAGTTCTTGCAGTCGGTGCTCAGGGCGGAGGTAACATAATGCCCGTGTAGACAATTCGGATTAGTGAAAAACAGGAGAGAGAGGAAGAATAGCAGAGTAAGGCTGAATCCTGAAAGACTGGGCATGGGCTAGATTTAAAAGATGCGAGCAGTTACCTCCAAGCACCCTTAGCACCAAACGTGACTGGCTCCAGCTGTGCTAACGAGGGCAGTGGGACGGACGGGGGGAGGAAGGAATACGTAGCTGCACTACGTACCAACCAGACTGGGACGTGCTAGTAAAGAATTATAATCCTCCCCAAGTAAACCTGTGTTAGCCTAAGCGCCTTTAAGCGTCTGGCCCTAAATACTTACGGTGTGGGAGAAGCAGTCACACGTAATTGCAAAAATGGTATCACCATCTCTAGTTTGTGGAATCTGTTTCTGAATTTGCAACCTGGGAAACCTGCCCCACTGGCACCGAGGTGGCAGACGTCGCCTTAGTGTCCGCATCTGCCAAAAGGTGCGGGCGTAGGCTCTGACAAACCTTCTCTAGCACGGACTTGGGGTCCGCAGCGATACCGAGTGCACTGTCCCATTATTAAGCACTACACACATGGCACATTATGCCTTATTCTGTGATCTTAAATGGGAGCCAGGAAATTTCCATATGAAACAGTGATTTTGTCCTAATTAGAAGAAAACTGGCAATGAGTTTGTTCTCAACCTAGTCTGACTGAACATAACCTCCGGTCCCAGACCTTTGTGAGTCATGCCCTGCATTGGAGGAAAACCACAACTCTCCCATATCTGAATTTGGTGTGGGCTGCCGTCCACTCCCTCAGATTACCTGAACGTGCTCGAGGGAGGCTCAAGTTCTGCATTTTTTGCTTCTCAGGAAGCTAGGACAGCCAGGCAGCTCCTTTAATGCGAACCATTCCTCCTTTTTTTTCTTTGTTTCTTTCTATTTATTTAATAAAATACAAAATATTTAACAGACAAGATTTTAAGATAAAGGAGGCCTTTATGTGTATATATATATATCTCTCTATCTCTCTAAACTCCAGGTTAGAGCACAGTCGCTAAACATTCTTTGCAAATTGACCTTTTAATTTCTCACCCCTGGGTGTCTGAGCACAGCCCCTTTCAAAACATCTGACAAGAAACAATTTTCATAAATGATGTCCATCTTTGACTACTTGAGCATCTCCTCTCAGCTCTTTATGGTCTTTTCATCCAGTTTTAACTGTGCATTTTGCTGGGGCCACGAAGTACGTCCAGTAACACCTCCGGCATTGTAGGGGCTTAAGACATCCCCGCCATGCTATAGGTTTCAGATGTGGTAACTATTTATCTCAGAATAACAGCACAGTAACAAATACCCATCAGTAGTACAATTACCCTAGCCAAAACAGCAACCCCAGTGTATCACTAACAGTGGGCTAAACTCGCTATGTGGGCACACAGAGATGTACCCCTCGGTGGTTATCAGGAGGCCAGCAGGACGAGCCTTCTCCTCCAGATGAGCGACTCACACCCACTGATGGGTTTAGGGAATTTCAAGCTCCTTCACCGACCTGTCCTTTTTTACTGTTGACTTGCAGAAGCACTACCTGCACTTGTACCTCCCCGCTGCTCCCCTCCGCGCCCCCTGTGTGCACGGCGCTGGGATGCTCCCCGCCATATGGAGCTGTACCGGTATAAGGCATGTGGTCACCAAACGCAGAAAAACTGTACAAGGCAACAGGAGCCCCACAGGCATGTTTTATGAAAACCATTATACCTTGTTTTGGTTCACTTCTTCACGGTGTTGAAGCAGTTTCTCACACCTAGTAGAAGTCGGATGCAGTATCTAATTAACTACCCTATCCTTAGCAGGTAGGTACACGCAGTAAGTGTTTGTAAATAGTCCTCCCTATGCTGGTCTCTGGAGAGTAAAATGTATTTAGAAATGTGAATTAATCCTAAGTCCAAAGCTTGTATTTCTGGCTAATTCAATGTATCTATCTTGACAGCTATTCCATATTTTATCTGTTTCTGGACTGCCGCTTACAGGCTTTATACCACATTTTTAATCATGTTTCTTCTCCCTACTAAGTATTATTTATCACCAGATCTTTATCCAATCACATCAAAAAATTAAAAGTTATCAGTAATGCGCATCAGTGTAAAACATTCAGTCTTTGAGATACCTTTCATGCAATGACGTTCATTACTTTGATTTTAATACAGACTAGTTTGCCATACTCTTAACATATTTTTAACTTTAAAATTGAAAAAATATTAATAACCCTGTATGAAAAATACAGTGATTGGTAAAATTGTGCCAAGCGAGATAATGCCACCTTTTCCTTTTATTCTACTTCTTTTCATTATAAAGCTATGGAGCCAAGACTGTGCAGAAAATTGTATAATCTCATAGCCCTCTTTTCCTTGAAATACAGTCCTTCAAAACATCATTTACAAAATGTTTGGGGCTGGCTGGAATAGCAGAGGGCACAGCTAACCACACTGGGTTATTTCCCTTTTCCTGCCTCGACACCACCCAAGCCGATTCCCTCTCTTGCTCTTGCGGCGTACAGCCTGCGGCAGCAAAGAACTGTGTCCCAACAGCTCTGATTATGAGCCGTGCAAAACCACGCTCCAAATTAACACTGTGCCTAAACCACACACCACTCTGACAGAGTACTGAAGCCTTTTATCAACTTTTTGTGCTTGATCTTGTCCTGCGTCTCTCCATCAGTCCTGTCCCATTCATCGTTGTCCTCTTCTGCACTCCCAGTACTGAACAAGTAATAAGGTATGGTATGTCCCATTGCCTCACGAGCAAATAATGACAAATTATCCCATTACATAAACATATTAATATGGTTGGCTACCTACTTCCCTAACATTGTGCATCTTATCAGAGGTGAGCATAGAAGTGGGAGGTAAAAAAAAAATCAACTACAGTTTGAAGAAAAATCTTAACGAAGAGGAGAGAATGAAGTGACAAAGAAGAAAGAGAATAATGGTTTCATTATCTTTGAATTTTCTGTTGAGTTAAAATTAATGTTCCTTTCAGCGTTCACTGCCAATACTTCTTGAACCACAGCTTTACAATACACTGCAAAAAACAAGACAGCTGGAAGGGATAGAAAGAGATGAAGAATTCAGGCTAAAGAATTACAATCAGATAATCCACTTTTTTATATTATCATTGACTAACTGTGAACAGTTATCAGCTCAGTGTCTGCCTCCAGGATCAGCAGCCATATACACTGTGGGATGAGTATTATTCAGTTCTCCCAAACACCAGCTCACATATTTGCAAAGACAATATTGAAAAGGGAATGGAGATTACTACCAGGCGCTGTATATTCCAGTCTTCCAAGCTGGGGTGGGTTGCCCCTGGCTGGACACCAGGTGCCACCGAAGCCGCTCTATCATTCCCCTCCTCAGCTGGACAGGGGAGAGGAAATAGAACAAAACGCTCGTGGGTCGAGATAAGGACAGGCAGAGATCACTCACCAGTTACTGTCATGGGCAAAACGGCCTCGCCTGGGGAACCCTGTAGTTCCCTGGGTCTTCCCTCACGCCCTTTCTGCGGACTGAAGTAAGACTAGCTTCCAGTCAGCAGGGACCTGCCCGGACTCCGAAGCCCTTCGGTAAATGACAGAGAGGGAGCTGCCAGAGCACCCGCTGGCTCCTTCGGAACCCCGGGGAGAACCCCATCAGGCCCCAGGGGCTGGTGAGCTTTCAGCTGAGACAGCTGCTCCCCTACAACTTCAGTGTCCACAAATGAAAATTCACTGGTCCCACACTCGTGGTCCTCTGACACAGGGGACCAGGCAGCCCAGGGTCTATCAGTATTATTAATGACTGCAGCAAAAAATGCACTGAATGCCTCTGCTTTTTCTTCATCCTTATTAGTCAGATGGCCATCTTCAACCAGTATTGGTCCAATGTTTTCTTTAGACCTCCTCTTGCGTGAACATACTTAAAAAAGCTCTTATTTTCTGAAACAACACTGGCCAGTTTAAAATCTAATTGAGCTTTGGCCTTTCATGTCTTCTCCCTGCATAAAAGAACCACAGCTCTGTACTCGTCCTGCGAAGCCCATCCTCGCTTCCAGAGATCACATGGTTTCTTCTTCCTCCTGAGCTCCACGAGAAGTTCCCTGTTCGGCCAAGCTGGTCTTCTGCCCCTCTTGCTTAACTTACAACGCAGTGGAGTTGCCTGCTCCTGAGTATTTAGGTTACACGTTTTGCTCGTTCTACATTCAAGCTGTTTTCTTTAACAGGCAACCCGCTTTCCTCGCCAGAACCTCCGGGAAGCGCCGGAGAAGGGAAGGAAGGGGTGCTGGAGCTGTGGAACGGTGCGGTGCCAGCCGAGTTCGAGGTGGCAGCAGGAGACTCTTGACGTCTGGCGGACTACTGTGTGAGGAGTTGGTGAGCCGCACAATGGGTAACTGAGGTGTAAGCCTGCCCCTCCACACCCCCAGTAAATACCTGGGTATTCCTTTGATTTGTCTTGTGGTATCGGCAGTCATGGAGCCCACGTGCCCTATTAGCGCAGGTTGTTTCTGTAGTCACAGGGACCAGTAACTTGTAGTTCTGACTGGAAGTTGAGATTTGAAATAGTAAAAGTCATTTCACTGCTCAAGGATGAAGATAGGAATCTGAAAAACTGGTAATACAGCAGTGACATTAATAGTGCATGACTGTGCCTATGTGTGTTCTGGACAATTTTTATGACATTCCTCACATTGGAGGGGAGGGGAAAATTAAGACCCAGCTAAAAGCAAATGACCCAGAAAATAAATTCTCTTGAACAGGAAGAAGGGCAACCCGGATCAGCGTTCCCCAAAGTCTTTTACCACTGACCAGAAACCTTGCGATGCAGTTTTTTTTTATCTGAGGAAATTCCCTTTGGGCATCTGCTGTCACCGACCTGCACGATTTAGTCTGCAGACCCAAACAGCTCTGAAGGTGACATTGTGTGCCAAACACAGCTGCAGAGAAGCAATTCACTGGCAGGCTGATTTTCACTCTACAGAGCAAGTCACTTCCCACTTCACTACTCTGAAATGAATTTTATACATGGGGGGAATACATCCTACAGAAAACCTGCTGGAATCCTTTGGACTGTGAAGCATTACCATAAATGTTGCTCAGAAATGTTTCAAGGAACATACTTACAGATTGCTGTGAACGGCCCTTTTTGGTGCATGTTTATTAAATACAATGTCACAGTTTGGACTCTGTTTTATGTTGTCACATATGTACATATGTGAAACACACAGTGAAACTAAACCACTGAATTTGGTCTAAATTGACACAATTACTCATCTTAGGAATGCACGTTTCCTTTGAAATCCTTCTCCTTTTAAATTTACCTTTGTGCTTACAAAGCATTGGCTCTTGATTCCTGGCTTAACAAAATGCTTCACATGACCAACAGCTTCCCAGAAGGGCCCAGTTTCTTGGGTAACATATAATTAACAACAACATCAAGAGTTTAGAAGTCCAGGTGTTCATTTCCATTCCTGGTGAACGAACCATTTCTGCTTCACTCACATGCAAGAGGCCATCACAATGTACAATGATACTCTGATATTTCCTCTTTAAAGTTTCTGCATCATACTTATCAAAATTTCTTACACTCAGATATTTCCAACGTATTGGCCTTATATTTTACAGATCTTATCAGCTTCCTGTGCCAACCAGGGAATGGCCCGGTCTGTACTTAGTGTTAAAGTGTTAAAAGTGTTAAAAAAAAGTGTTAAAAGTGTTAAAAAAATATAAAAAAGAAATAAAGGTTGATTACAGAGATGGTAGCAATTAAACAACTTTTTTTTTTTTTGAGGTACAAGAACAGTGTCCTAAACTCTGCTTATTTTGGTGAGATACAACAATAGTATTTTTAATAGTTTAGGCTCATTAAAACTATTTTACTTTTATTTCATGTTAACAATAGTGATTTGGCCACATTTATATTCATATCACTAGAATTCTTCATTTTAAAAGAGTTGAAGTATGGGGATATGGGCATCCCTCTAACGGGCTGATCCCAAGCTTTCTCTTTGGATCAAGCACCACAGATTTCATTTAAGTCTTGGATCCTATGAAATGACAAATCTCCCCAGATGACAGGCAGTTCTAGCACTAACCTAATCCTCACTTGCTTCCATAACGAGTTGTTGATATGCCTTCCTGACCAACTTTTACAAGTAGAAAAATCAAATATATCATAAGTATTTCAAAAAGCATTTTAGAGAAAAAAATGTTCATAGCACCATTGGAGAATGCATATTCATTTGGTCTGAAATGGTGCGCTATGTAAACACTTTCATTCACCAGTGTGATCCTAAATACTGGAGGAGATTTACAATCTGCAAGATACACAACGCAAGCAGCATTTTACTAAATTAAACGTGAAAGGAAATTTATCAGACTAGGGCTTGAATGTCGGCTGCTTTCACACAAAACTACTGAAAAGGCGGAGTTCAATAACTGGACTCAGTTTAAACGGTGCAGATCCCTGTACGTACAGCTTAGAAAACCAAAGTCACTTGGGAGTCAAGTTGCCCCTGCAGCCACAGTCCCCGTTCCAAACAGTTGCGTGTTGATGATGTGCGTTGCTAAATATTTCCCATTCCAGTAAGTGACTACCTGCTTTTTTCGGGCAACTCCACCCCCCAGCTGGAAGTCGTGGGGGCCTTTAACCCCTCAACTCCGCAGGGGTCGGTTGTGCACCCCCGCGGAGGAGCAGGGAGAAGCGACGGCGCCCGGCGGGGACCCTGCTCTGGGTCCTCCCAGCCCAGGACCCTCAGCCCAGCCCAGCTCCTTCTGCGCCGTCCCCGAGGAGCACCGCGCTCCACGGCGGGCGGACACCCCGCCGAAGGGTCGGAGGAAGGGACGCCCTGCCCGGACCCTGCCGGGCTGTCCCGGGAGACCCTCAGCCCGTGTCCGCGTGGGACACCCACCCCGAGGAGTCAACGCCGGAGCGGCTTTTGGAGAGAGGGGTCTGACTGCCTCGGGGCATGGGACGCCTTGTGGGACGCGGGTGAAAAGCGTGTTGGAATAGCACAGGATTTATGGATGCTTAAGGGAGGAACCAAGGGTGGGGAGAAGGCGGGAACTAGGTGATCTGAGGAGGAACAAATGTGGAAAAAACAGAGGGATACAGGGACAGAAAGGGTCAGTCTCCTGTAAAGAGCTGGCCGGTCAGTATGCTTGTCTGGCCACGTCCTTCGCCTGATCAGCGCAGCCTGTCCCTTCTTTTAACTTACGTTATCATCCCCTGTCCCTGTTGGCCCATTACGCCTCAGCTATGTAGCTTCTTGAGAGAGATTTCAGTGTATAATGGTCAACTTGCAGTCATAAAAACATGGTCATCTAGTGATAAAAGCCAGGAAAGATATGTAGTGAGAGATAAGGCATTTTACTATATATATTTGGAAAAATGGACATGCTTTTAGGAAGCTTTTCTTGATGGCTGAAACAAGCATAAGGTAACTAAGATAAACGCAGAGCAATTGTTCCCAGCCTGCTTAGACTGCAGAATGCTCCATCTGCTTCAGAAAAGGAAGAAAAGCTCTTGTTAGTCCTAGGAGCTTGTCTGGTTTTCCATATTTATATAGGTTTTTCTAATAGAAATCACTATCTGTCCTTAAATTTTTGCCTCATTTGTTGTACTTATGGCAGCATTATAGTTTTGTCACTTTTAGGATGTTGTGCATTCCCCATAAAATGATGTATTTTTAACTTGTCATGCCAAGCATTTTGGTTCTGTTTGTTTTTTTTTTTCATTTAATAGTGACAATAGTTTTATTATCACTTTTTCTTACATATTTGTAGAGATTGATATTGTTCTTATTGTAACTTCCAACTCTTAACAGATGGCAACTGGAGCTCTGATATGGGCAAGACCTGTAGCAGTGGGCTCATTTGTGGCCCTGTCCACATCTTTATTTATTCTTACTTTGTCTTTTGTAAATAATCTCCATTGGTTGGAGCAGCAATGCTGGCATGAAATCTGCAGTTCTGTTTGGTACATTCATTTTCATTTTATCAAATAATCACTGTAACATCTTGCATATTTGTTGTTGGTGAAGACCAACTATTACTTGATAAGCATTTAGGAGAAACAGGTTCTTCAGTGTTTCAGACACAAAGTAGCATGCACTTGGTTACTGATCTTAATAGTAGAGACAATATTATTATAAATCTTAAATGGGACATGATGCGTTAAAAATGCGTGCACCTAGACTTTAAATCTGTGGACCATTTCTTTCTAATTTATTATCTGGGCCACTCATTTTGTTATAGTAAACAATTAAATTTTTCTTCTGTTTCTAATACAATTCACATTGTTCTACCGTTGTAATTAGGCAATCTATCATTATCTTTAAATATTTCACCAAATGTATGGCTTTGCTGCTGCTAGGGCTACCCCTAAGGCTGCACCCAGCCTTCATTGTATTGTGGCGGTTTCTCTCCTCTTCATTCAGTTTTAGCGTATGTGATAAAAAAGGCCTTTTGCAGCTCTTTTTAAGTTTCAGTGCAAAGTCTAGCTTAACAAGACTTCTGTCTGTGCTCAGTTTATTTCTATTCCTTCTAAACTCCTAAGACACAGTTCAATAAAATAATTTTTCATATTTTTGCAATTTTTTATGTTGTGGGCTTATTGACCCCAGATTTATACTCTGTCCTACGAAGCTGGGTGTTCTTCCCTATTTTGCTTGCTTACAGCGATGATCCAGAGTTTTCCCTTTCCACTCAGTAAAATTTCATTCTTTCTGTGCTTTCACAGCCTTCAGCTCTGTATTCTAATCAAACTAACAAATCTGTGTACTTTCTCTCAGTTTAGGTTTTCTCCATTTTTACTCAGACTCTCAATTTAGAGACAGCTAACTACAAAGAGTTGTGGAAGAGCCTCATGGAACGACTACAGGGAAAAGGCATTAGATGATTCTCAGCATTGGCAGATGTAAATTGAGGTAGCTTACAGAAAGCATCCCAGCCTTAGATACAGAATTGGTGGGCTCCGAACTCGCCATCAGCATTCAAAGAAAGAGGTGTTAGGAGTTTTAATAAGCAGTTTCATGAAAATGTCACTGTACTCATTAAAAGAAACAGAATGGAAGAAATGGTTAAGAAAAGGACAGGAAGTAAACCAGAAAAATGACTAGCACCACCGTATAAAGCAGTGGCGTTATCACACCTTGAACACCGCGGTCAGCTCTGGGCCCTCATTTTAAAGAGAATGCAGTGGAACTGAGAAGGGACAAAGAAAGGCAGCCTGGATGACTGAAAAAACAGCATGGCTGGTGTCCCCAGTCAACTTGGACTATTCAGAAATAATTTTGGGAGGGTTATAATAATGATTTATATAAAACCAGGAGAGGCGTGGAGAAGGTGAAAAGGGAAACGTTCATAAAACAGGGAACAACTCTGAAACATCCGTTCTAACACAGAAGCTTGAGGCATTAATGTCATTAGCAATTGGCGCAGTTAAACAAACAAATGGAAGTATTTCTGCGCAAGCTATATGCTTAAGCTCTGGAGCTCTTTGCCACAGGATGTTGTATATCAAGTTTACATGGACTCAAAGACCAATTAGAGAAGTGCACGAAAGAAAAGAAATCTATCAAGAGCTAACCCAGATATCATCCCCAGCTCATGAAGCCCCCGTGTTTTGTGCTACTGCAAGTTAAGGAAGATTACCAAGGAAGTATTACACATTTCATACGCTTGCCTACATATTTGCTATTGGCTACCGATTATCAGGGTTAGATGAAAACATGGATAAAACATAAACATTCATCTACTGAAAATTTTGGAAATTAAGATTTTAAGTAAGAGGTAAAGATGTAAGTGATATGAAGAAAAAGACAAGGTAGACTTTGATCTGACCTGAACATTGCTTAATATTTATTTTAAAAGGCACTTCATATGCACTGCTGAATCAGCTCAGAACCAGTGATTATTTTCTATATGCAGATTTTTCAGTCAGTACTTCTTGCTACATTGAGTGTTAGGGGAAAAGCATACCTTGGATGTTCACACACAGGAATTTCTGACCTAGAACAATCATTATAATCAGTGCTTGAGGAATAAAAGCCCTTCGTTTGATAGTATTAGTCAAAATGACCTATTTACTTAGCTTTATTAATTTCCCTTCATCCTGTCTCCTGTTACATAGCAAAGCACTTGGTAAATTTTAATTTGTTCCTCTTTTTGACCTGAGAAATGAATCAAATTTTAGCACTTGGTCGTATTTTTACAATCCAGAAAGTATTGTTTGTACACTCCTTTTATTTACAAAATGTACAAAGTAATGCTTCCCTAAGCAGAGTAAAATATCAGACTACAGGAGAAATTAATTTCTCCAAAGGAGCTCTCAGTCAAATCTCTCTCTCAGCTTTTCTCCAGGTAAATTACCAAAACATCAGACACTACCTGGTATTTCCTAGCTTCTCTACTTTCAGCTTCTGCGATCCCTCTCTCCCTTTCTCTGGCTGACGCTTTTATCAACCAAGATGCGGGGGGATGCTCAGCTCAGACTTTCCTGGCTTGTGACTGGATTTTGGCCTGTGTTTGTAGGTGGGGAGGTGGCCACTTTCAGTGTTTCGCCTTCAAAGTATTTGACTTGTTTCTTACCGCAGCTTCTACGAATGATAGAAACTTTGACCAATGAATAAAGAATATGGTTCTTACCATCACTGCAGAGGATGCCAGATCTTCCGTATGGACAAAGGCAAACAGCATCTCGCCTGGACTTCGGAAAACACGTAGCACCGTTTCCACATGGATTTTCATCACAAGTTGTGAACTGGCAGAGTTTTCCAGAGTAGAGTTTAGGGCATTCACAAAACCAATTTTCTGCATCACTGATGAATTTAAATTAAAAACAAAAAAATATGTATAAGTACCAAACTGCACTTAAAAAAACAGGATGGGTTTTACACTCACAGAAAATCAGTGACATTTGACTTACGATTGTAATATACTTCTTTGTCTTTATTCTCTTAACTTTTTTTTTTTGCTTGTGTATCTGGTATTAGAGATGCCAGAATGCTTTATGGGTGACTTGAGCTGACAGGTTCTTTTGGCTTTAATTTTATATTTTAGTTTATCTTTCCTTTCATGGTAAGATATGTGACTCTTCTAATGTCTCACTCGTTATTTGTGCTGCTACTTTCATAACATAGTTGAAATATAACTGCTACAGAAAAACAGCTCTTCTACATCTTACAGTAGGATGGAAGGAAAAACTGAAATATGAATTACTTACAGAAGTGATTACATTGAATTGAACCAAAATAAACAGGTAATATCTCTGCTTTCATATATCTTGTGCTCCCAGTCATAGAAAGAATATTAGAATAGGCAAGGGAAAAAATAAGTGTAATCAGTCTTGAGGCGTGATAACAACAAATGTTTAGAAATGTGCATATTCTGTTTGTATGAATTATCTTTTTTTTAGTATACAGAGAGAGCACAATGGCAGATATGGTAGGAAAACCAAAATCAGATAGGAAAAGCAGGAGTGTAAGACATTCCCATCTCTCCCTTATTATAAATATAATTTCCTTAAAGGCCTTATTTGACCTTCCCCTTGTTTTATGACTGAAATTAGATGACAGCTAGATAGGTCAGTTCATGTGATTACCACACATCCTCAGTACTGAACAGAAACATGTCTGTCTTATACTTGATAAGGTCACATGTGCCTGTGGGTATGAATGCAGAAGACATGATGTGAGCTGTATCAAACCACAGTCATTATGTTTTTCCAGATAACAGCATAATCATTAGGTTGTTCAGTGATAAAATGTCAAACACATATGATTTCTAAAAATCTGTTCACTGCTTATAATATCCATGCAATCAGGTTAGAGAAAATAATCTGGAGCTGAGAGAACTCCTGTATTTTTTAAAAGAGGGAAATAAGTAAGTCTTGTGACAGTCTTTGTGCATAGCAGTTGATTAGTGTGTTTCTAAACTGACCACCCGCAGTTCTGGGGAGCGAGAACTCAGCTGGAGAGTCTACCAGAATGAATCTCATGAATAATGCCTCCAGACACCTTTGCAAAAGAAAATTGCTATCAGCTGCAATAATAAATTTCTGTGTGTAGCCTATTCTATTTATAGATCTGCTGCAGACACCGGGAGAGGAATGTAAATGAGACACTGGATTGCTTTCGTTTGTGCAGCAGCCAGAAGCCTGCTTTCAACGGTTTTAATACCAGCATTACACAGTTCAGCTAATTAAAAAAGCAACAATAAACTGAATTCTTCCTGGAAATCTACAATTGATGGTGATGATCTCTAAAACTAGTTATCAAATGTATTTCTGTTTGTTTATAGAAGAGAAGATAGATCATCACTGCTGACTGCAAAATGCAGAGACTTCAGTCTTCACCTTTAAAAAAACATTTTTCATACATTCTTCTGCTGAGCCGTATAGGTCAACATCGGCCATTTCTTTTTATAGTCTTACTTTTGCTATTGTGGAGAAGATTAAAAATAACAGGTCTCATAACAAATTGTGAGGAGTTTATTGTTATCAAAATGAGCAATGTTCTAACATTTCACTATTGATGCCATAACATCCTAGTAACAAAGAAGAGTGATTCCCAATGAGGCAAAGAAAACAGTTTTTAAAAAGTTCTACAAAATAATACAAAGCTTGAAAATATAACAGCTATCCACACAGAAAATATCACAGCCAATTCACAAGTAGTAGTACACTGAAATACAAAGTCCCAAATGACTTATTATTCTCTCTCAAAGCAGTCTGTCGCTATATTTGGTTAAGAAGAGGACAAAGTCTCCCATATTCTGCTGAATTAGTCTCAGCTGCAAGAAACACATAAATGCTTGAATAACCAGGGACTTCTCTCCTCCCAAGTGGATTTCACAATTTCATGATATCCTGCTATCCTTTGTAAATGCAAGAAGCAAATGAAAGGGGACACCAAATTAGAATGGTAGCATCTTTTGCCTACTCTGTACACCTGTGAATTGCTCCAGGAAAAAGTCATTGGATAATTATATACACGAGGTGAAGAAAGTGAATAGTGCGTGAAAGAAACAAGGAAATATCAGAATTTTGAGGCTGCAAAATTAGAAACAAATTTGGAGTGTTTTGCTGAAATGTATCATATGTCTATACTAGTGTTTGAGTTCAGATCCAAAGCATGGTTTTGAAGCAAACCTCCTTGCTGTCGCCCTTGGTTCACACTGTGGAGTGGTCTCAAGAGTACATGAACTCAATTTCTTTCAGATGAACCTGCACCAGACGATTGTCTCACACTTCAGTACTCCAGCTGCTAATGGGTATTCAGTCCAGGCGGCCAGACCAGGTCTAGTGTGAGTTACAACTCCCCGAAACATGAATAACGGGGATGTTGGGTCCTCAGCACTAACTGATGTAAATCTACTCCTATTGAGCTACATTATCTGCTAATACGGATGCAGATTTTTAAGCCATCAAAAGAAAATCAGGCAGCCATGGTGTATATCATATATCAGAAAAGGCTCCAGATTTTAAACTGGAGTACTGATGAACTCCAGAAATAGACATAGAAAAAACCTTAACCATCCAGAATCACTGGAAGGCAAAATGTCACAAACAGTGAGAGAAAATGGGAGAAGAGACAGAAATAGTGTAGAAAAGGAGCAGAAAAGACAAGAACAATACTCCTAGACCATCATCATCTCACGTCACCAGCCTCCTCCTCTGAAATGGTAAGGGACACTCTTTTCATTACCATTTCCCATGTCAAAATATTCCTTTGATCTTTGGTCTAGACATTAGATTGGAAAGAAAATCATCAAGAATCATCTGCATGGTATGACATGATATTGGTAATTCAATAACGTAAATTCTTCTCCTTGAATCAGTACTACATCAGGGGCCTGATTTAATAAAATCAAAGTTTTGTATAAGATTGACACCTTTGGGATGCCAACACAGGTTTTGATAAGTTATTTTTTTTAAAATATTGCACAATGCAGCAGAGACTGGATTATAATACATTGATAATACAGTCACAGCTGTATTTAATCACAGTTTTTGACTTTTAAACTAATTCTGGTTTTAAAAGAAAAGATTACAATCCCTCTGTACAATGCGTCATAGACATCATTTGTACTCTAGCGATACCGTGCTGTAGTTCTCCAAGGCAAGTGTATAGTTTTCTATATGCCTGTGCTTTTTCCGTCTCTAAAGGGGGAGTGCTATGCTCTGTGATTCCCACTGGAAGCACTGTACATGCCATTTGTGTAGTGGTGTGTGAGAGGGCTTCCCTGAAAGGAGGTGTGCTCAACACCCTTTAATCATGGCAGTGCTAAGCTGAGGATGTCAAAAACTACGTGTCGCAGTGGGTTCAATATTTAAGAACAAAAGTTCTTTTAGTCCTCTCACTATATTATCTGGGACAAAGCTATGGAAGTTGGAGGGAACAGCTTCCCAAGCTTCTTCAGTTAATAAATAGTAGATGTAATATAGTTTATTTTAAAGTTGCTACTATTATTTATTCTTAGTGCCATTTTGTTTTAAATTACTGGAAACTGAAAGGAGCATCATACTTAATCAGTTTAAACTTTAAGCTGAATTACTCTTCATGCAAAGATTTGCTAAATCTCTTTCTAGAAAATACCAGGATACTGTAAAGGTGATTAGGATCTTCCTTTGAAAGCTTTGTGTAATAGCCAAATCCACAGAAACTCATTGCAGCCAGAAGGATAACCTTATCTCATCAATAATCTTAAAAATATCAAAGGACAATATATAAAGGAGGCATTTCTTCCTTGTGCACAGCAGGCGTTTTCCTAGTATATAACATATCTGCCAATCTTCCCCTGTATTATACAGCTTCCCAAAATCAATTCAGCTTTCCTGCTGCTTTAGTACTTTCACCCAGGTTTCCCCAATTACAGTATCTTCTCTAGATCTGAGTGCTTTTGTTAGCTTTACTGTTTTGAATACTTTTTTCCCTCTATCAGGAATTATTATTCTGCAAGCTCTGGTGATTCAATTTAAATTTTCTTTCCTTTCACTGAAAGCACTTTCATGTTGGGTTTGTGTGGCCAGGTTTTGGCAGCGGGGGGGCTACAGGGCTGGCTCCTGTGAGAAGCTGCTGGAAGCTTCTTCCCCCATGTCCGACAGAGCCAACGCCAGCCGGCTCCAGGACGGACCCGCCGCTGGCCAAGGTTGAGCCCATCAGCAATGGTGGTAGTGCCTCTGGGAGAACAGAGTTAAGAAGGGAAAAAAACCCTGGGCAACAGAAATGGCAGCCGGAGAGAGGAGTGAGAAGCTGTGAGAGCCCCAGCCCTGCAGCCCCCCAGGTCAGGGCAGAAGGAGGGGAGGGCTCTTTTCCAACAATCCTACAAATGCCACAAGAGATAAATTCTGCATGAATGAACTTCATGGAGAAGCTGAATTGAACATTACTTAGAAGGTCCATGTTTCCACATTATATCTGCACCCTATTTTTCTCAATGATTGCCAGAAGAAAATTTGTACCTTGCTTGTTCATTTCCTAATGAAAACACAAAACTGGGTGCACAGGCCTGCACTCTGCTTTTCCTCCGGACAGCTAACAGAGCCACAAGAAGTTTTAACTGGGGCAGAGCAGGTATTATGGTAATGCTTTTCCATGGAAGGGAATGACTATGAGCCATACTTTTACAATAATATTTTAACATTAATGAGAAAGTCGTATTTCTCCACTTAGCCTATTCAAAGCTTGCACATAGTTTCTAATTTTTTAATTGTATTTGTTGTCTATCCATGGGCCTTGGGAGCTTACTGTTTTTTTCTGATTCTTTAAGCTGACATGGGAGAAGATAATATTCCTCCCTACAAATCATACCTTGAAGCAGTAAGCATTCGTGGACAGATATTCTCTGTGTTTGCACAGTGGCTACTGAAATGTAGCCCCGTGTTGCTTCTGTCTATGCGTTACAGCAAATATGATGAAATAGTAACATAAACTAATATATATTAAAAAATTTACTTTTCTTGTACCATTTCATGGTGTAATTAATATATTAAAAATGCACCACTAACCTAATCAGTAAAGATGGCAGTGCAGGACACTGCCTGGACTTTTACACATTCTTTGAAAGAGTATAACTTGAGATAAAACTAAAAGTCATTTGCCTATGGAAAATACTTCTCAAGCTCCTGGTCAAATGAAGTTAATGACTATATATACAGCATAGGAGGTTGTAGCCTCTCAAACATCAAATCCTAGGAATATTGTGGGCTGAGTTCATGTCTAATAACACCTCAATCTAAACCTATTATGAAGCTTGAGGTGAATTATGAATGACACAAGCAATTGCACTTACCATATTTTCTACAAATTTAGTGCTTACGAAAGATGGTAGATTAGCCAAAATTCTCTGGTTGGCACGAACTAGATAATGTAAGTTTCCTTACCAATGACCAAGGTAATTTGTCTGCCTCAGAGGGTAATTCACACCTCTGTGCCTTTTCAATCTGTGGTTTCTTTGACTGACAAGAGCTTTAACTCTAATATAGATAACTCCTAGAGGATTCAGATAAGAGTCTGGGAAGTTCCCAAAGAGCTTTGTACAGCCCTCAGACTAGAACATTGTCAGCCACATGATGTAACTGAATTAGTAGGTCATGTTTGAAGAACACTGATTTTCAGGAATCACCTCACAGATACTGGGAGATAAGTATCTAGAGCTAATTCTTACTACAGCCCAACAGTGGTGTTTCATCACTGGAGATATACCTAATTACACTGTAAACATGGAATGTGTGGTGCTGAAATCCAGGGAAAAAAAAAAATCTAAGCACCCTAGATCTTTGTGGTTCTTTGAACAAGAACAGTAACACTGGCCTCCATCAGGCATTGCACTCTCATACTGAATGTAGTATAAAGACTTCCCACAACAACAAAATACTATTTTTTGGACTTCCAAAACAAAATGCCTCTTAAAGCTTCTGGGTGTCTACTCTCTGTCTGTCTCTTTCTTCCCGTCTCTTTGAGATTCACTCACTTCCCCACTGCAGTCCAGATATCTTCCTCCACTATCAGGAATAAGAGAGGAGAAGAAAGCCACAGCACTGTCTTCTTGTGCATCCTTTCTCTAGTGCCACCAGCTCTCAGAAGGAGTAAGAAATCCCTGAAGTACAGGATTTCTGTTTATACATTAACTGAACTGTAGGAGGTTAGATTCCCTTTGCCCATGGCTCTATCTGAATATCTACAATTTATTGAGACTAAGCTCTTTCTTTAAATGACATCAAAGGTAGGTCACAAAAACTGAAAACAAAAAGCAGTTAGGAAGATAAGTGCATTTGAAGGACCAAATCTTGACCTGTCTACCACAGTTGTCTCCTACTACAAATTAAAGATAACGTATAGGAGACCTTTTACAAAGACTAATTGCACAACTATTGGAACATGAGAAGGGCAAGAGAAGTGCTGAGCACTAGAACTACTGACAACGTTGACCGAAGTCAAGGGTTAGCAATCACTGTGTGCTTTCAATTTTTTTACAATATAGTCTTTATCAATAGCTTGCGTTGTTCTGTCTCGTAGGTTGACCTTTTACTTTGACTGCTGCCTCAGCTCTGAATTTCACACATTCCTGGATGATGGCTATGACTTATGAAGGATATAAGGTGCCCTAAAAACTGTGAAATCAAATGCTATAAAACTGAGTGTTGGCATTTTTCAAACGTGCAAGAACTGTAACTGTTAGAGTTGTTCCATTGTTGAGAACTAGCATAGTGGGGTGACACACCAGGCTAAACTAATGCAAAATGCATCCAAAAAAGTCTGTTTTGCAGCTGACGTTTTAATTGGTTCAAAAGGCCGTTTGTATATCATTTTCTCAAACAGACCTAACTTGAAATGCTATGACATTAGTCTCTCTCTAGCTTGCACTCAATAGGTCAAATAAGCCAGGTAGTTTGACTTATTTGCGGCAAAAGGTAAATTACTATCTTTAAAAAGTAAATTACAGGAGAATTTGTTAGAGGAAAACCACTAGAGGATGCATCACAGCATCATTAGCATTGCTGTTATTTGCTTCCAGACTTTCTTCAGAGAAACGAGTCAGTTCCTCTTCCTTGATATCATAATGCTGATCCATTTGTTTATATTTATGCAGAATAACAGGAAGTTATTCTGTCAGTCTGGCTCTACAGGCTATCTCATCTTGCAAACTTCAGGGGAATGGAAATAAGTCATTCTTTTAAATAAGACACTTGAACTTACAAATGAATGACTAAAGTAACCCAAATTCACACTGGAAATACATATGTAATCATTTACATTTAATCATAGCAGTGTTTAAAGTAGTTTTGTGGAAAAAGCAGACATATGATTTTACATTGTTTTCTGGATATAGGGTGGCTATAACTAAGGTTTAGCAAGACGGTGTCTGTGACAATATTAACCTTTGAATGCAAATGAGCTTCTTCACGTGTTTTATTTTCCAGTGTGCATCAGTATGAAGTCTACCCATGCAAAATGAAAGTACTGGAACAATTGCTAATAACAATCTGATATTACACTGTCTCATTCTAATGTCTGAATATTTTAGATAGGGCTGTTCGCTGCTGGGCGGAATGAGGGGTGCTTCAGCCTCTAACACACGCTGTACTCTTCCGACAGAAAGGCTTCTACCCCCCTGATTCAGTAGCAAGGATGGTGATTTGAAAGGTCTATTGGTATTTTTGCCATAAAGGTTCGAGGCTATGTCTACACAGTAGAATGAGGAGGTCAGGGAAGTAGAATCAGACATATTTGACTTAGCTTTAATCTAATTAGCACTGTTACCCCCTGCAGGGAAAACACGGTGGGATGTTTCATCCCGACTGCTAATCTTTCAAGGAAAGTAGGGCTTTTATTCAGTTTACTAGCATGTATTGATGGTACTACTCATTCTATCTTCATGAAAACTACCTTATTTGTGCCTTTTCTACAACCATTATCTCTATTCTGCTTTATAGGCAGGCTCTCTGTGTATCCATAGAAACAAGCACAGAATGAACTGTGATGCCTTGTGGTCACACGTTTGTTTTGAAGTTACCACATAATGGAAGTGAGAGTGCCTTAAAAAAAAAGGATGGAAAAAGTAAGAGAGAGGGCTAATACAGCCAGAGGAAAGAATACGTTTTAACCCTTCCTGTTTACTTCCTTCAGTCAACTTATATCAAACCTAGTTACCAAATCTGTATTGGCTGCAATATTAATGCAGAAATTTCTTCCTTTGATATCAATACTTCTGTAAAAGAAATGCACATTACAGCTAGTAAGCACAATTGACTATTCCAACAGCTCAGTTAATAGACTGGGGAAGAAAGCTAAACATCCTGCTTGTGGGTATACAGTGATTTGGTAATGACAGTAGGTGCTTGGCGTTTTCCCAGGCTTCTAGGTTCATTTGGCCAAATCAGGGCAGCTCTACTGAAATCTGTGGTGCTCTTGAAAAGTCACAGCTTTTCACATACTGTAACACAAATAGACATAATCAGAATCAGAAATTTAATTTTGGGGTGCTCAGATGGAAGAAGGAAAACTGGAATCCCACCCTCTACTTCTTGACTGCTTATGCTTTAATATTAGAAATTTATTGACAAAAAGAAAAAGTAACCCTGGAGTACCAACTAGAACCTCAGTTCTTCCAATTTCTGTTATATGTCTGATCAAAGGTAGGGGCAGGTGCCCTACGGACTGTTCCTGGTCCAGAGCAACAGACTCTTTCACTCTTGCATTGCTGACTGCAAAGTTCTTTACTTCTGAAAGAGGAGGTGAAAAATGCTCCCAGAAAGCTTCTGAGAGACTTGGGTACTCAAAGACTAACCTAGAACAGGGCCTGGAGTCCAAAAGTTATTTGAGACCTGTACCATAAATTACACTAGAATCATGAGTACTTGACAGAATCTGAGGTTATGTAGCATTTTTATTTTACAGGTGTAAAAATTAAAAATACAAATGTCATCTGTGCTAGCCAAATGAATTATACAACTATTTAGTCAAAGGAGAAGAATTTATTTGTTAACTGATTCCATTTTCTGATGTGCTTTGTAAAGCCTTTTTAAGAGATTCAGGACTGGAAGGCAGTTCCCTGGAGTTGAGTTCCCCCAAAACTAAATAGCTTTCACATCAAAGAATATGTTTCTCTTGAAACTCCTACCTGTGACTGAATTTCCAACACAATAGCTTTTAATGTGTTGAAGAGTCAGACCATGGTGTGAATGTTCAGCTTGCGTCTGAACCAGATGACTGGTTTCATGACGATCATAATCTTCAGCACAGTGGCAGACGCTTTAATGAAGACAAAGGTCTCCATGAAACCACTTAGCAACTACAGAAGCTGGTAAAACAGCTGAATTCTCTGATGCACGTGCTTCTCCTTATTGCAAAAAAGAAAAAAAGGAAAAAAAAAAAAGAAAAGAGTTTCTGTCTTGCTTTAGTCAAGGTCATGTAATCGTGAAAAGTTAAGAGGCTGTTGTGTGACAAATCAGGATGTGATACAAATCAAATGCCTCCAAAATACTAAAAAAAAATATTGAATTTGTATACAGTCGGTAGTAACTTTTTTGTGTGTGTTGGATATTGAAGAAAAGGGTGCAAGAAGGTGGGAAGTCCTGCTGATGCACAGCTGTGATTGAATTGTATTCTCTGCAGGACGTAACCTCTGTACTAAATTGACATGCATTCAGGGGTAGGAAAGTAGCAAACGATATAGTGTCATCAAAAACAGGCATAGTTTTCCATTTGCTTTCATTCTAATTTTTTAAATTTGATTTATGAAATCCTGACTTTTTTAACAGTCACTTAGAACTTTTTATATGTGACCTATGTAAACATGGAATATCATAATCAATGACATAAACTGTCAGGTCAGTTTGACATTGCATCACCTATGAGATAAGGGCTTTAGCAGATCTTTAACTGCAACTGATATAAAACACAGTTGATCATAAACATTTATTAACCATTTTTCTACTGAACTATTTAAAATGTAAAATCAACAATTAGATTTAATTAGTATCTTCTATTATATGATCAGCAAATTCCTTCAAAATCCCACTTTCTTTTGTACCTACACTACCATTTCTTTTTAAAGGTGTCAAAGAGATGAGTAACTGAACTGTTTTAAAATATGTTACTATTCATAATCTTTTGATCTGTCAAACAGAAATAAAATTCATGTCACAGTGGTATTTGAGAGAAGGGGGCCTCTGGTAGAGGTTTCTGCTAATACAACTGAACATGGAATATCTTCACTGGGATTGATTCTGCATTGTGACTGTAGAGAAAGCAGAGTAAGAGCAGTTTGTGTTGCAGTTGTAAGAAGCTGGCTCGAGTCCTCCAAGATTTTGCAGTGCACAAAATCTTTTCTGGCAGAAATTTCTGTAACTCGGATGGCTACCCCTAAATGTATTTTCTGCGTGTAATATAATTCTATGTCTTCTAGTATAATCTAAACCAGTATTTATGCCAAGGTACCATTTATGTGTTTCCTGTGTTCCAGCAATCAGATTTAGGCTAGACTGGAAACTGCAGTACTGGAAGAATGGAGAGATTCATTGCCAGGGTGTTTCTATGGTAAGCTTTTCCACTGCTGTAATTGTTCAACTTCACAGGTGGGAGCTATGGCAGCATCACTTGTGCAGCGAGACTACCATGCAGCTTCTGATGTTTTAAGGTAGGTTACATTTTTTAGTGCTAAAAGCAGTCCTATACAGCACAATACTTATACATGGCATTAATTAGACTGTTACTGTTAAAGACTAACTCATGCACAGGGAGAGAAGCTGTAATAAATGCTAAAAATAGAAAAAAATGATATTACAGAGTGACTTAGTAAACAAAGACGATTTGAAGCTGTACAAGTAAAAGTTATAAGTAGAAGACACATAAAAAGTGGTTGACGTGGCTTTAAAAAAGTCTACAGTACACACGACTGTCACTAAGATTTTGGTATATTTGTCCATGTATTTGTCCTTGTTATCTAAGGGTCACCTTTATCTCCAAAGTGGCACAGTTATGCCCCAAACGTGCAAGCTAATCTATTTTACATGGGACTCCATGAATCTCAAATTCTAGGGAAGACAAGAAAAACATAGCTTTTGTGGAGCCCCTTTAGCACTCTATTTGTTATTTATCAAATATCTTTTTGTATACATAGCTAAGCTGTGCTGCTGATGTGATAGAATAAGATGCAAGGAGCACTAGAACTATGAATTCATCTAAGAGTCACCAGCATAAATCACACAGGATCACGAACCGTACATTAATCGCTCCTTCCTCCTACGTCACCACCTGCCAGGGGACGGCTGGTAATGTGCCCTCTCGCAGTCTTAAACACTTGCAGGCAGTGCCTGAAATAGTATTATGTCCTACTTTATGAAGGTTAAGTATCCTGAAGAAAAGGCATCGTCCTCCTACTACCCAAGGTATTAAAAAGCCTCGTCCCCCATTCATCATCATTCCAACGCAAGTGCTGCTCTGTACTCACGGCAGAGCTCAACCTGCGGCACACTCCCACCACCTCTCATACTGCAATAGCAGAGGTTTTCCAAAGGCACGCCAGAGACCCTGCGAGAAAGCCCCAAAACACACTTTATCGCAGCCAGTCTGATGACAAGAAAAAAAATTCCCTTCCCACCGTCCCAGAAGAAATTAGCGCAATGTTCACAGTGGCTCGCAGGACTCGGGGCTGTGCTCTGACCTAGGAATGAAAACCAGTGATTCCCCCAGCAGAAGAATTGTGGCTGATGAGGCAATATCATACCCTCTTTCTTTTCTGAGATATGAAAAAGGACTGGTGATCTAGCTGACTCATTTTTGACACGTCTTACTAACTCATGGGAGAAACTCAGAACTGTTTCTTCCTCCAGGCAGACAAAGCCGTATTCCCTTTTATCTCACGTGACGTGCATTCTCCAAGTGGAAAGTTTTTGCTTCTAAGCCCTGTCCTGTGGCCAAGACACACCGACACCAGGCTATGCCTCCTCAGCTGAAACAGTACGGGGTAGCAGAGCCACATGCCATTTTTTTCTTTTGCTACTCTGGTAATGTTTCCAAAATTAAGAATTTTGAAATATTACAAAGTGGCAAAGAGAAAAAAGGTGAAAAGTGAAAAGCTTAGTTAATACACTCCATCACATTCAGCAGCAAAATAAAAGATCCCTTTTTCCCCCCAGAAAATGTTTTCAATTAAAAATGCTGATTTTTTAAAGCTAACTTTTACTATTATTATCCTGTTATTATCACCATGACACTTCTAATACTGCAAACACCTCACACTGATGAGATGGTCTGCCTTGTGACAGATATTAGAAAAAAAACTTTAGTTTTATTTTCTTCTGAGTTGAATTTTATGCAGGATTTGAAACACATGAGGTTTTTGTTGGGAACTAACATTTGCTAGAGACTAGCTAGGTCCCTCATGCATTAGATTTAGGTCAAAGTTTGTACTTCATTTATTCATAGCCTCTCGCTCCCACCAAAGCAGCCAATTGCTGCTGAAGGGACAGTGAGGACATTCTCCCTCTAAAACCTACACAAGACATAAGGCAGGTGAATGTGGACATTATTTATGATTTACACATTGACCCATTACTGAAATGTAATCTACTGGATATTTCATAGTTCACTACTGCTTCAACAGATCAGAGTGTCAGGCTCTCGACATTTATTCCAGCTAGCTGTACTGGGTCT
Source organism: Buteo buteo (assembly GCF_964188355.1). NCBI lineage: Eukaryota > Metazoa > Chordata > Aves > Accipitriformes > Accipitridae > Buteo > Buteo buteo. The sequence continues at coordinate 1,492,970 of NC_134185.1, forward strand.
GGCTGGGAAAGAGTTACTTTTCTTCACAGCAGCCTGTACGGCGCTGTGTTTTGGATTTGTGACCGAAGCAGTGTTAACACAGCAATGTTTTAGTTATTACTGAACAGTGCTTGCACAGCACCAAGTTCTTCTCCATTTCTCGCTCTGGGCAGGCTGGGAGCGTGCAGAAAGTTAGGAGGGGAGACAGTCAGGAGAGCTGACCTGAACCGGCCAAAGGGATATCCCAACCCGGCCGAGATAGATCGTGCCCGGCAATGAGAACTGGGAGGTTGTCCTTCCGAAGTAGCTCATGTTTGGAGACTGGCTGGCATTGGTCTGCGGGGGGTAAATCACTGCTTTTGCATCATTTGGTTTTTTTCTTTCTTCACCTTCACTTACTAAACTGTCTTTATCTCAACCTACCAGTTTTCCTGCTTTTGCCCTTCCAGCTGCCCCCCGTCCTCCTGCGGATGAGTGAGCGAGCGACTGCGGGGGGTTTACCTGCTGGCCAGGGTCAACCCAGCCCAGTGAGGGACTGACAAATTCCAAACGGGCCCGGGAGCTACTGCAGCAGGAACCGCAGTACAGGCACTCTGGAGGAGTTTGCATTTGGTGGTGTGCTATTCAAGGATGAATGATATGGCCCGAAGACTGGAAAATCTGGACTTTGCAAGGGACATTAACTTCCTGCAATTCTTCTGCATTTTGATAACAAGAAACATTTCTCAGAGTGAGTTCACTAGCAGGTCAGGATTTGCGTGACAACCAGGCTGCAACACATTTAATCAAGAAATAGAGAGCAGAAATCCTGCATATCCTTAAAGGCTTTCATACTTCATTTTTGACTCTGTTCCTGCTGGCCCACAGACCACAGCAGGCTCCTTGCCCAGGTTCCGTGATGGCAAATACAGAAATCCCATTCTCCTGGAGTATGTACAAATCCCAGTACTGTGCCCACAGAGCTATGAATATGTCCTTGGAGTTGACATTAAGGGAGGCTGAGAAGCACACTGAAATATGCAGAGACTTTTTGGTCTGGCCTAGTGCAGTCCTTGAAATATAGGAAAAAAGAGGACTGCAGGGGAGGTGGGCTGAATGCTATCAAGAGAATCATCTAAGATGGGGAACATGTATCATTATCAAGTCGTTTAGCAACTCTTACGTTTGCTTAACACTGGTGATCTTCTCAGAATAATTTTAAGTGCTCTTCTACAAGGAAATACTGGAGGGTGAAACCGAAGAGGATGGACCAAAACACACCAGCGACTTCATTCTGTGGGGCATTTTGTGATACTTATAGATACTAGATTTGAGAAGGAGGCGGTGTTGCTTCACATGTTATTTTTAAGAGTACTTCAGAGCATTCAGAATTAGAAAATTGGTTCCACTATTGGCAAAAGGTGGTCAGGCAGAGTTCTGGACTTGCTGAACTACACTGGATGATAGGTGCGTCTAGGGTCTAGGACCAAGGGCATCCAAAAGCAATTTACTATTGTCTCAAGATTTTTAAGCAGGCCAGCCAGCAGATTACAGTGATTTGCAGGGAGAAACATACAGAAATGCTGTACTTAGTGCAATTATATAAGAAGACAGGAAGGTAAGAACAGTTACGCCAGGTCAGACCAATGTGCGTGTGTACCATGATCCTATCTCTGACAATGGACAAAACCGTCATCTCACAAAAGAGCAGAGTTATAATGCAACATTAAGTGACATTCCTCTTCTCATGACCTGCAGCAAAGGATGTATTGAATCAGATGTGTTTCACAGTCCTTAATAGATATTTTTTCTCCACAAACCTGCTTGATCCCTTTCTAAGCCCGTCAACTTTGAACACCTACATTGTGTGGCACTGTTCTGCTGCTTACGTATGAAGTATTAAGTATCTACCTCTGCTCTGTTTGAATTTCTGTCTCCTTTTTTCATGTGACGCACACAAGTTCTTCTATTAGAAGATGAACAATTATTGTGTATTTGCTTTTCTCCTGTCTCTCCTGATGTTGTAGACATCTTTCATAACACTCTTTGAACATCTCTTTTCCACACTAGAAAATCTCAAGCTAATCTGTTGAATGGAGACATTCCATTTCTTCGATCATCCTTCTTGCCTTTTTTTCTTTAACTTCATCACTCTTTTTTTTTGAGATGAGAGAATAAATTGACAAAAAATAATGTGGGGTAATAGAGCCCTATCAATTCATATTTGTGCATTATGATGGTGGGTTTTTTTGTTTGGGTGGTGTTTTTTTTCTCCTTCCCTTCCTAAGGGTTTACGCTTTGCTTTCTTAATTGCTACTGAGCACAGAACTGGTATATTTAATAGATTAATCAAAAATGGTTTCAGAGAATATTAGAACCTGTAAAGTTCAAACACTTTTCCTGAGAGGTAGCTGCTGATTCAGAGCCAACCTTCCATTCGCAAAGTTAAGATCTTTTCCTCTTTTCATATGTTTTACTTCTCAGTATGTATTAACCTTCTTTATATTAATTTCCATCCACATTTATTTATCACTCAGTCACTCAGTATTGTGAGAACTCTCACACAATTCTTCACAGTTGTGCTGGATGGCTACGGATCAGCCTTTAGGTAAAGGATAAGTTAATACGAGCAAAATGTTACAGTGGACCTTGAGCAGGGTCAAGAACCAACTTGCAGCAGAGAATATTGTAAGGATGGCTTACTTACTATAAGTGTTGGGAAAGACAGCAAAACCTCTGTATCTAGTGAACCACATGCCCTAATTCTTTGCCCTAAGTGGAATAAAGCTTTTTATAATATTTCAAAGTCTAGAATATGAGGGAGAACAGGTAAACAATATCAGTGCACCATACACATGCTTATGTCTGGTTAAAAGATGTGTCTGTTGTAATGCTGTTGCAACTTCCCCTTTTAATTTCAGGTTATGTTTTATGTCTGTATTTCAGCTAATGTTAAAAGTGATTCCACAATGATTAAAATGCATATCCAGTTAAAAAATAATGAATTAAAGAGAGTTAGGAAAAGGCCACATTCCGTATAGCGAAAGCAGTGAAAATGATGTCTTGCTTATGTCACACCCGGCTGACTTGAAACCATTAAAATGCTTGTTTTAGAAAGCTGTTAATTATATTCTAAGAGGCTCTGAAGTAAAATAATATTAAGTCTGTTCTAAATGTGTTTCCATTCAAGTCAGATTAAGGCAATTTATCTCAAAGAGCTGTTGTGCAGAGATGATACGGGTACAAACACATCCTAATTGTAAAGGGCCATTGGCCACTTCTGGAATATAAAGGAAAACATTATTATGAGTTAAGATTGAAAATGGTAGTGAAAAAACATGACATTCACCTGGAATTTTATAAATTTACATTTTCATCTATCATGTCAATTTTTCTAGAAATCAGCTAATAGAGCTGCTAAGGCAGACAAAATTGATAAAATCTAAAGTAGACTTTCTGCTGTCTAGTCTCCAAGTGTCAGCAGCAATGCATTCAGTGTTATGAATGTCCTGAAGGCACAAGTGTCTCCTGCTCTGACGACTGTGATATGTCTCATTCCTCAGGAAGAGCAGTTGCCACTGAAAATTACATTTTAGAACTGAAAAACTTCTAGAAAGCAAAGAACCAAACCAAAAAACTCAGATGACTGCTAAACAGTCATGTGCATTTTGAATAAATGCTTCTGATGGTATGAGGCTCATTACTGTTCAGTTTCTGATGAGTTCTGCTGCACGTATGCAGAAGATATGGTCGGATTAGAATGTGCTAAGAACCATGGTATGGGAAAAATCCTTGCTCTTCCACAGATTTTCAGACCCTGGGCAAATCTCTTAGATGTTTTCACTGAAGAGCATACTTAAGACAGCAATAGCTTCGCTATGACACACCACCTACAAAGCAGCCTGATGAGACCCCTCTGCTAGCACAACCAGCTTGAGTTAGAGAGACCACCATACACGAATGTTTGGTAGTAGAGGAGTTCAAGTTAGAGGCAAGACTCAACTCTGAATCTGAATAATTTTTCATCTAAGGGAAGACAAGGTTTTCTCTATGCTAAAGTTCTTCAACTGTAAAATTAGTATAATTTTGTTTTTCTGGGTGGGTTAAAAAGAGCAGCATGGAGCACTGTGGAAATATGATCCAGATAGGTCCTTAATCTGTATTTAAAACAAATTCTGTTACAACAACTTCTGTTGTCTGCTCAGAGACTCATCCAACATTGTTGATTCAATGGAATGAAATAATATTTCTACTGCCATTTAGCAATATTTACTCCTTGGCCTTAGTTTCATCGTGTTAGTAGTGTAGTGGCTGGAGAGAAACACTATTCTGTTTGTTCTTCAACACTGAAAGATTTTTGTTTGGAAAGGAAAGCTGAAAATTGCTGCATGCAAAATCACCCATTCTGAATTAACAAAATTACTATGACTATTTTTGTATTTGTATTTGAAATCAGGCTCATAAGTGCAAGGTTTCACAGGAAAACCAATAATATCATAGCATTCCTAAAGTTTTGTAAGGTAAACTTGCTAAAGGTATTTACATGTAAACGGGTGTGTGACTTCCTTTGCATCAGCATGCTGAAAACAGCTTTAGTGCTAGCCAAACTAGTCGAACATCACTAGTGTAATAAGGGCCTCAGGACATTCTGTACAAGCCTGCCTGAGCCCTTAGTACATTCCCAGAAAACTTCTCTGTAAAACTGTATTCCCTTCACTGAAGTTCACACACAGGCTGTCTAGCTTTGATATGTCTTCTTATGTTCCACCACCTTTAACTGTTGTTTTAGAAGAAACATATTTTTTCCTAAAAGAATAGGAACTTGAGTTATTACAAGCGTTATTTTTTAAAAAATAAGCTTATACAGAACAACATAATTCTGCTTACAAACAATCAAAAGAAACCCTGAATAGTCTGAGACTTTTAACTCTAAGCCACTGCTGACATCCAATACAGATCAAAAGGGACAAAAGTGACAAAAACTAGTAGGCAAGTATCACTGTCACAAGCAGACATGCAAACTTATAAAAAATCCAAGCAGATACACCTAAGACTATACATGATGATATACTGGATATAACACCGTAGGAAAAGTTTCCCTTCTGGTTTTTTGAATAGCTGTCAGTCATTTAAAAAAAAAAAAAAAAGAGTAGCTGTTTGAAAAATGTCATAAATCCTGAATGCAGATGACAGTGAATCCTCTATAAAATAACTTGCAAATAAAGACTGACACTCAGTAAGAGGAAGAAAAAAAGCTCACCCTCTGAAAGAATACTGGAGTTCATGTTTCAAAAGTTATAGTTGGGGAAATTCAAAGTAAAAATGTTGGTGGAGGCGATTGGCTTAACAAGTCTGTTTTCAGACTCTCAAAACTGAAATTGAAATAAATCTGAAAGACTGTAAAGTCAACTAAAATCATTGCAGTGGCTTATGGAAATGTTGGACTTCTATTTACTTTACTCCAGGTTCTCTGTTGAGTCTACTTGAAGACTATTGGTACCATATGCATTTAATTCCTTTTGAGAAAACTGTGAGATGGTATGTGTCATAATAGCAAATCCCCCTTGTAATAGCCTCTTAATATTGCTAAGTATTATTCTTTTATGCCTTAGTTTTCTTTCTCCTTTTCCATATTTAAAAGAAAACACCCCCCCCCCCCCAATCTGAAGTGATGCATCGATGAAAGTGTATGACCATGAGACGTTAACGATCACTCCGGCAGTGCCTTGTGAAACCCTTGCGGACGGGGTCCTATTGTAACAGGTATTTAACGCACAGAAAGAGTCAGATCTGGCAATATAGCATTTGAACACCATGGTAACGGATCAGTTCATGCAGTTGCTCCAGTACTATGGAGATGACAACGACATGAACAGAGAGCCCGAGGATGTCAAGGGCTTGGTAGCTTTTCCAGTGCCTGTGCTCCTTTCTCCGTCAGCTGGGAGGACGAGGGGGCTCCTGGCTCACTGCTGCCCCACTCCTCAGATCTGTCCGTAAGGAGGAGCGACAAACCTCACCCACACATTCCTTAAAACCCTTCATGCTGCTGAGCATTTTTTGTGTATGCCAGAGGTTCTCCGTGTCCCAAAAGCCTGAGAACAAGATTTGTACCAGTAGACGGCGATTTGTAAGATTATTCCATTATGCTTAAATGCTTGAAAAGTTAAACAACAGTCTGGTAATTTCATTGTAGGTACAACTGGGGAAGGAACCATTTTAGCAAATGAAAGTCTGCCCAGCATGTTACAAATGTTTTGGGTATTTGCAATTTGTTATCAGAGTGTGACCGGCTGCTTCTAGCTTTGGTATCCACAGCAGTAGGCTTAAGTACTAGGCGGCACAATCGAGAGCCTTCATCAGTCAGGTTTCAGAATTGCTTTGTGACAATTTGCAATGTTTATGGTTCTGGCAACTGTCTGTAATGTAAACTCTGTGGTCATCTGGATAAAATAATGCTCTGGTACTAATAGGATAAATCAAAACTACTATATAGAATTTATTACATATATTAGGATGCCCTTGGTTTAGCATTATCTTAATGTACTCCGCTGCAATAAGGCTCTGTACGTTTGCAGTAATATACTGCAATTTTATACAGTTACATAAAAGCTTTATTGAAATAATACTGCACAGCATTTTTATGCATTTCTTAAAATAGCAGAGACATAATGTAACCCCAAAATCATAGGCTATTTAATAATGCATGAGATGTTAAAATTATGCCACTTTTGGATTGTAAATTGTTCTTTTTTTTATTCTTCTTAGTATCTCAGATGTTCTCTTCAACACTGTGCTACTTCACCCTCCCTCACTGATCTCAATGCAAAGAAGTATCATTTCACAGCACGCTACTGTTGTATCTTTCCTACCATTCTATAACGCATAAGAAGCAGTTAAAGACTAAAGGAGTTCCTTTTGCCCCTGCTTCCCCATTTTCTTTGCTTCACCTGTACACGTTCAGAAAGAGCTGAAGGAACCACCATGTTTATCTTGCTGAATACTGTTTCAGACATTATAAAATCAAGGGAGAGATTCAGGGGTCATGCTAATCTTATGCGTAATTTTATTGTCCTTTGGACACCCTTAGATGTAAAAAGCTATGTTCACAGAAACTAAAGCCTTCATCTGCCAGTCTAGAAGTCTGTTTTTCAGTCAACATAAAGATATTACAGAAGTCACTGCTTACATATTTTACCAGAAAGGAATACCCTTGCCTTTGACTCCTGAAGTAGGCAGGAGTCGTCTTAAGTATACAACACATTTCGGTCACGAGGGGACCCTAAAGCGGTACAATCCTGTTGCTTAGCAATATCAAGCAAGCAAGATTAAGAACAATTATCTTCATCCTATTTCCCTCTGCCCCACACTTGTTCCTTTTCTGAAACATCCACAGGCATTTGTGACTAAGCCATACTAAGCTTATATTCCAGGATGATAGCCTATATTTTTTAAAATATGAAAAAGGAACTTTTATGAAATCCTTTAACGGAAGTACCAGCCATTACTGAATGTCTAAAATTATTAGACTGCTACTAAACCAGAACAATCCACTTAACAGTGTTATTTGTGGCAAACAAAACCAGCTGTCAGATTCAGATTCCTTAAAAACAGAGGAAATAATACTGTGCCAGAGGCAGAATTTCTTGTTCAAAGATCCCGGGCTCCCGGAATGGCTGAGGTTGGCAGGCACCTGCGGGGGTCACCCGGCCCAGTCCCCCCGCTGGGGCTGGGTCACCTCCAGCAGGCTGCCCAGCACCCTGTCCAGCCGGCGGTTGGATCTCTCCAGGGATGGAGACCCCACAGCCTCTCTGGGCAGCCTCTATCAGCGTACGTTTAGCTAATAATGTGGTACAAGGCAAATCAGAACAACTTCAGAATGTATTTTATTGCTCATTGCATTCCTTATCAAGATAGTTATAAGGAAAAACCAAGAAATACACACACGGGCAACCTGATAAAAATTTCAAGATAGATTTTAGCTATTAATAATTGCAGCAGTCAGTCAAATGGAAGTTGCTTATGCAGGTGAAATAACATTAGAGCAGTCCAAACAGACAGTGAAGGATGTTCACTGGATTTTGAGCATTTTCAACACTGAAAATGCTTACTTGTCAGTTGGCTAGCTTGCAATTATAATCAAATTTTCAGACTCGCTGTGCCTTGCAAACAAATGCCAAGTAAGACATATTTTTTTCTGAAACTGTAACACCCAGCTATTGAACTAAATGCTTGTAATTTCAGAATGTTCCATTTTTGCAGCATTTGATGTTTATCAAACAGTTCAATTTATAATATTTCATATTCTACAGGAAATGGGAAGATAAAATGACTATTAATAAGTGCATACCTAACACTTAAGAGTATGCACAGATCACAGATGAATCGCATGGCTGTAAAGAACTAAAAGAATTTCTTTATATAAGACAAATGATGCTGAATAAAGATGCAGGGTCAAAAGAGCTGAACACTGCCCAGGAGAAAATACAGCACATAGAGAGCGCTATGTTACACAGGGAGAAAGTATTTACTGTTAGAAAAATACAGTCTATTTTTTGATCCCTTTTCTATGATAAATACAAATCTAACCACTTTTAATGACATGGCCCCTCTTACAAAAATTTCAAATTTAGCTCGGTAATATACTATAAAATACACTAGGTGGCAGCAAAAAGTAAGCTAACAAATTGTAATGTTATCGAGATTCAGTACAGAAAATCTGCATGATTTCAACAGGGAACGAAGGTGAAAGGAAAGAAAACCTAGTTTTCTTTTGACTAGGTATTTTCCATTAAGCAGTGCAATGCCTAAGCAAGTTGTCCATTGCGCTATCTTTTATTCTATCGCAAAGCTGAGATGTTCACAGAGGTCTTTCAAGGAGAACGAAACGCAGAGTCACTACGTGGCTCAGTGCAAAGAAAGTCAGTAACAAACCCACTGGTGCCAATAGGTGCACAAATGGCCATGCCATGCTCTCCATACTTTGGGTCAAATGTTTTAGTTAAAATGATACGCCATACTTAAATATAAGAAAATGCTGAGAATATATGCCAAAATAAGGCTCTGTTTTCCAAATTATTTGTACTGCTGCATCCTCAGCCATATAGTTTAGTTTCTGTAGTTAGGATTTCAAACTGCAGTCATGCAGAAGATTCCCAGAAGATTTATGGACTGAGCAGTATAGTCTGATTAAAAGTGGACCTCTTCCCTAAAAAAAAAGCTATGTAAAGCTGTACCACTCAAATCTTATCTAAAATGGCTGCCAGAATATTAGGTATAACACAGAGGACAGCTGTAATGCCATTATACTCTGAAAAACGTTTGGAAGCTGTCACGTAGTACTTACCGCGGCTCCCATTAAAGTTAATTATGTACATCTAACTGTTTGCTTGCCTATCCAAGAGACACAAAAAGTTACAACTAACTACGAAAAGATGAATGTAATTCTTATTATCTGATGAGAAGGAATCCCTTATAGATGTCGCTCTATTAAAAGAAGCAGGGAACCTGCAAACGAAGGAAACAGACCAGAAGACTTCAAGGTCTTTAAAGATCACAGGAGTGACTTCCTCAATTTCAGCTGCTTCAGTATATACTGTAACAGACATTAAACAATCTATTGAATAATTCAGGATCAGATATGATAGATCTTTGTTGCAAACTTGCATTATTTGGTAAATTCATCATGCTTAAGAACGCAACAACTGTGTCAAAATGTGGGGTTTGGCCATCAGCTGAAATCCCAAATAACCAACAGACTGTAAATTTAAACTACAGAGCCTGATGAGTATTGTGGCAGAAAGTAACAACACTGTAAGAAAGAAATTTCAGTCCAAGTGTGTAAGTAAGTTCATAACTGATCTTAAACTTCATCTTTAATATTAAAGAACATAAATTTGAAACTCCCATTGTACTAATGAGGGTATCATTTCATATCCAAAGAGGAATTTGACCTCTAATGATTATTATTTTATTGTAGTCAAAAGCATTTTTCATCAAAATATTCCCACCCTTAATACTGTGGTTATCCATTTTTGCTCTCAGAAAGGCCGATAAAACTTTCCTACAATACGATAACTGTCCTAATCTGCACAGAATCAGATGGTTTCTGCTGCCCCTGTTTCCATGCATGTGCATGTAGACCCATGTTCTTTATTCCTTCCCTCAACTTTCTATACCCTTCCCCGTGTACAGAGCTTGCTTTTCTCCATTTCCCCCAAAATTTCTTGCTGATGCAATTTTCACAGAATTCAACTAGTTGAAAGGATATTTCTATTGAAATAAGTACACACACAAACACCCACCCATATTATTTCTAAATGGCTTCTAATTAAGATTAATTTTCATGAATTTTGTGCAATACAAAGCAGCATTGTTTGATTTTTCATTCTGGAAATCTAGTTTTTCTATGAGGGCTGAAAACTAAAAATTTTTTTACAGAGAGTTCCACGGGAAGTTTTCCTGTTTTGAAGTGGTTGTTATGTCTATCTGGATGAAGTTATGCTAGCCTCTGGAGAGATGAGGATTACCTTTTCTGCCAAAGGCTGCCATTCAGAATCACTAAACACAGAAGATGATGCTAGAGAAATTCTTTGTGGGCTTCTGCTAAAGAATATTTTCTTCAGCTGCTTAAAAGGAATAGAATCCCAGTTACTAAGAATTTTTTATAACTGGTTTTACTACCACCTCTAAAGAGAAACAACTGTTCAAATACAGTCAACACAGAAGATGTCTGCAAGTTTTATCTAGCTGAGAGGTTTTGCTGTAGTTGGAAAAAATGTTCCAATACAACAAATGACACTTCTCGAAGGACCCGTTTTAAAATTACTTTAATTAATATGCTTAATTTACCAAAAAAACCTTTTACTTTTTAAACAAGGTAGGGATGTAACTTTGGTGATAAATTGTATTCTTACTGTATTCTCTATAATAAAGTGACTGACTGCCTTACTAATGTATGAAGCTCACCGTGGCTTAAGCAACGGAACACAAACCCACAATTTCTGAAGTTAATAAATCAAATTGAAAAATAAACTTAAAGGACCCCTTTCTGTACCACTTACGTGCAGCCTTCTTTAGGAAGGAAAACAATAGTGGCTCAGTGAGAACTGAACATCCGGGCAGGAAATGTTCATTTAGTTGGGTGTGCGAGCAGAACCGCAAGAATCCATCGTGTTTTCCAGCCAGTAGGTTACTCCAGTGTAAATCTGCCATATGTCTTTTTGAAGTATCAGAAAACCTTTAGCAGTTGAAAGCACGTAAGACTCATTCCTAAGGTCTCATCTGAAGAGCACTGCTGTGCTGCTTAACATCAGACTAAGACATTTAACCAGAAATGATTTAAAGGGCTGTGTCCCTTGCTGAATCGACAACGATGATTCTTTGCCACCTTGGTTTTCTGCAGAGGTTTCCTACCTGAGCACTGAACCAGCATCACGCAGCTTAACAGTTTGGACAGTTTCACTGCAAAATACAGTAGGCCTACAGAGTATCTGCACCTCTCATACTATTCTACAACCTTTCTTTCTGAGAGGCAATTATTTGTTTGTTCCTCTGCCTCCCCTTTTGGGTCAGGTGGACCTTGTAGAGATGCTTTACTGACACAGTTTTGCAAACCACAAGGTCTGCTCGGGTAAACACATTTGTACATGCAGCTTTAAAATGCTATGTCAAATTTTCGCCCATATTTCAGAAGCTTCCTTGGAAGGTAAGTATATAAATCTGCATTGAAGAAAATTTATTTTTCTAATATATAAAATAAATTGAAAGGAAGCTGTTAGGAATGATTTTATAATCATCCTTGAGGCAGAAACCATTTAGAGCAACACTAGTAGCATGCAGGCTTCATACAAACTCAAGAGAGCATTAAGAACATTTATGATTGTTGCAGCAGAAGTCCAATTTACATTGAGCTAAAGTGAATGCATGATTTGGAATTACCAAGTGTGCAGATAAGTTGAGCAGGTCAGAACAGGATCAGTGTCATACCTTTGGGTATGTCAGAAGTAATGTGTACTAATGTATTATTTAAAGGATTTTAATGAAAACTGAATCAGATGAACTGAACTGTTTCTAATCTGATTTTCACTGTATCAGGCTAAGCCCTACTGTGTGATAATAAAGCCCATGTAATCTAAAGAAAAATAAATAAGCAGTGATCAGCAGAGTGTAAAAGAACTTCAGTCTGCAGGGCCAAGAGTCAAGCACTAACTTTCTGTTATTAGTTGATTCCCAACTTGCCAAAAGACTGACTTATACTTTCAAGAGAAATTAGCCATTGATAAAAAATGCCACTTTGCTCCACCACGGACTGTCAAGAATTAGAACCCCTAGTTAAGATTTCAAGCAGAATACGCGTTATTAGTTTCTTCTCCTCACCATCAAATACTCCCTCAACACTGGCACTTCTCATTTGTAATTAACAAGCAGAATGCAAGGTAAAGTGCTACGAGTCTCAGTTGTGCAAGTAATGATGTGAAATTCTTTCCACAGGCTCCAGGTCTTTCAAGGAGAATAAAAAGGCTGTAGTATATGACCCTCTCAGACCGTCTCAGACTCTATTCCTGCTTCTCTCCTACAACACACTCCTCTGGGACTCTGGAAGACTGTGAATTAATAACATTGATTTTTTTTTTTTTTTTAGTAGCCAGTTGATTCAGAAAACTGCATCAATATTTCTACTAAAAATCCTTTTTTCCCATGGTCTGTTAGTACTTCCACAGTCATTTCAAGCGAGTTGCTAAGAAGAAAAAATAGTCTCAAGAATGCAATTACAGCATGCAGGGACTGACAAACTTGCACTTACATAATAAAACAGTTATGTTTGCAACCTCAGGTTAATCTGGCTAATTTCAGTCAAGATAAAGGAACACTTCATTTGACCCAGTGACTTCACAGACTGACCAACTTAGAAAGATTTTGCTTGAACTGACCACTGACCTTGACTGGTGAGAAATATGTATTGGTGGCTTCTTTCCTTGCAACACTTCATTTACCACTTCTAAATTTTGACACCTTTCTTACTCAAGTTGGTAAAGACAAGGTAAGAGTGAATGGTATGGGTATTTCCTACTCTCAGTGCCTTGTCTAGTCTTAGAAACTATATTCAGACTGTTTCTAAATTACGAAGGAAACAAAATCTTCTCTCAGTTTCTTAAGGGTTTCAGTCTATATTTTGCACTAATTAATCATAATTTGTCTCTAACCTTTGCTTCTTATCTGTTATGCTGGCTTGTCATATATCAGTGATCTTCTCCCATCAGCCTCAGAGAGGCCGATTCAGACCTTCGTATGTTGGCATTACACTCTTGTAAATGTTGCAGCTTGTTACACTCAGTTCCAATTATTTTTATGCAAATAGATATGACAACAACCCATGTCTATCTTACCTCTCACTAATTAGATTCTAAATTTTTAAAGGCATTTTCAGCCCGTTTGACTCTGCACCATGCTTGAAAAAATATTTCTGTAACACTGCTCTTCTTCCAGCACTTCAGCCCAGTCTTTCTAATAGTTTCCAGATAATTCCTCCTTGACATGTTTCTGCTATATGATATGTCTTTCCCTCTGGGCTTCTTTAAGGAAGAATATTCTCCACAAGGAGCTCAGGAAGACATTTACTGCATAGCTGCAACTGCCAAGAAATTACTATTCTTACCATATTGCTGCTTCTACAGACAGGGTATGGCACTTCTTTGTATAAACTCAGACATGCCAGTTAAAACTTGAATGCCCAACTTCAGTTTTATTTTATTAATTTTCTCTTTGGGTCACAAGCTTAAGTTTGACCTTGTTCTACATACTTATAGATGCATATCAGATATCGTGCCACGAATCCTTGATGACTATGTAAAAATAAAGAAAAAAATTTCCTACTTATGTTTCACAACAATGGCAGCAATTATTTAGCCTTGTATCTGTTGTATCCACAGCTTACAAGAATACTAAGTGAGATTTAAGAATAGTGTTTCCAGGCTCTACATTTCCATTTGCATGCAGACTTTTCAACAGTTAAACAGATTCAGAAAATGATTTTCTGAACTATGCCAACATATCTGTGTGCCTTGGAGAGGCACTGTGCATGTGTACTTGGACCAAAACCACCTGAAAGCAAGTCAGAAATCTGGTGTGATAATTAGCTTAGTTTTTGATGAAAGGGAACAAAACACTAATGGAATGTCAACATGTACTAATGAAAATAAAAAAAATAATAATTAACCAAGCTTTCATTGATTTCATGAACTAACCCTATTCCATTAAGGTATGCACATTAAATGATGGTCAGGAATGCAGCAGTAAATTCTTCCAGCTTATGAGAAGTTATATAGAAGTGTCCAGTTACGGAGAAGTGTCATCATTATTGAGTCTAAAAACTTCAGTGCAAAATGCAAAATCCATGAAGGTAAACTCAGGTCTTACTTAATAAAACAGTAAGGCTTAGCAATGAAGATAGAGGAATGACTCTGCAACATGTTAAGAAAATGTAATTGTGAGCACTTTCTTGGGTCACCAATTTGCCCAACTTTTAGCACTAGCAACTCTGCACGACAATTTAGCACTTTCAAGGAAAAGAAGAACAGAAATTGTTCAGACTGTTTTAAAATACACAAAGATGGTGGAAGAAGGGACTTCAACATAATTAAGAAAAAATTATCCTCTACAGTTACACATTGACCTCTGAAATCCAATGCTCTCCTATACTTATGAGATGCAACACTCATTAATTTTAATTCATGAGCCAGAAAAGTAAGAGTCAGTAATTATCAAACACAACATTGTCAGTGTGGCTCTGACACTCGTTCTTCAGCACAAAATGAGAAATTTTCTTTAGTCAAATATGTAGCAAAGAAACATTTCCTATTGCTTATAGATTTGTCCTACATAGCTTTTTTGAACATCCAAGAGAAAAGGGAGCTCTGTAATCTTCCCTGGATGTTTAATCCGTGACACATTAACTTCTTATTAGTGTACTTAGTAAGTCTCTTTATAAAATGTCACAAATGAATAATAAAATACAATTAATGGAGAGATCAAGTATTACAGCTTTAAGTAACCAAACATTAATTGAACCTAAGTTAATCTTTACTGGTACGAAAATCTAAAATCTAAAAAATAGCCAATCTTTTCAAACTCTTAAAAAAAATATATCCCTGATAATAAACTCACTAAACCCACTAAGTAATGATCCTGTCTTATCTGACATCTCTTCACCAAATCTTCCTAAGCTTTTAGTAAAGACATGTATGTATGAACTAGTACTTAATTGGAACTCCATAAATAGAACTGTATGCCCAGGTATTTTTATTAATATATAAAGAAATAAAAATACTTGTATTTATTTTTTATATATAAGCAAATAAATTGAATCTGAAATTGAATACTCCTTTGGCTTTCAGACAAGAATTTTAACTGTGCTGAAAGTCTGAATGTGACATCAAAGTCATGACATGTAGATTAGAACACTATTTAATTTCAAATCAGCTACTCTCCATATTTTGCATTATATGAAACAATATCTGACTATACCCATACAACACCCTTCTTCACTTTCTGCATGGGAAATGATTAAAAATGGTTGTCAGAAAGGAGGAAATACAAGGCCGATGAAATCTTTTTTAGTAGAGAACAAACCCTCGGCTTTCAAATACAATGCTGTATTGTATTTACTGAAGAAAGTTTGAAAGAAGAATTAGATGTGATGCATCATCATAAGGCTAAACCCCTGACTATACCATCTGTCCTGAGTGAAGAGCAGCACTGCTCTATCTCAGGAAAGACAGAGGTACGTACATTAATGAGTCCCACTGACTGCAAATATTACCAGTAAATAATTTTTGCTGCTGTAAAAAGGACTGAATGTATTTTAAGGGATATACTACAGCTAAAGTAAAAATAACAGGCGTATCGACAGATAGTGATGAAACTGTTGTCTATGTTACAGAGTATCTCAAGCTAGACAGTCGCAATGATCCACTTGCCATTAAATCCATGGTTTCGGTGGACTCGCAAATATGATAAAGTACTTCAGTTATTCAGGATATAAAAGGAATAAAGTCTGGGTTATGCCAATTAATAATTTGTGTTATTAAAAAAAAAACCCTAGCAAAAAACCACACCTAACCTAGCAAAAAAAAGAAGGGGAGGTAAATTACTGTCCTACGTATAGGATTCTCTGATCTCTGGCTTTCACACGCTTCATAAGCAGTCAAATTGGCGAAGAGGCTCAGCCCCTCCGTTGTCATCACTGTCCCCGGTCGGAGGCAACGCCACGGCAGGACAATCAGTAGGACAGAATGTGTAACCATGGTTCAGCTGCTCCTTGTCACAGCTCAGTACCTTAATACAAATCCACCTGGCTTACACTAAAATGCCAAACTGGGTGATGAGACGCAGGCGTACATTCCTCCATCGACACACAAGCGGAGCAGACAGCTTGAACAGGCACCGCCAGCGTTATCTGTCAGAGCTCTGAAGGAGTTCATCTAGAACTGGAAATTCATACCGGACAAGGGCAAGTTTATGTGACGCCTTTCTTTTTGGACTCTGCGGGTGTATCGAATTTGGAAAACAAAGATGACAGGCTACCTTAAATAGCCAAATAATGTTCATGCAAGTGTATTTGCCTACAGTTTGTGTTACAAATGTTCAATTATCATCTTCTGCACGCTTTCTGCTGCTATATATACTTTATTTGATATCTCAGAGTATGTTCCTCTGGTCCTTCTTGTTATAACTTACTGCACTGTTATGCTATACGTGATGCTACAGAATTCTTTTACGAAAATCTCCTTCAAAGTTATTTTTAAATAATGGGCTCTGATGATCAGACTTGTTTATCAAACTCAACACCGTACATACTCATTTTTATGCACTATAAACAATTCTTGCAGTTCCTCTATTGATTTTAAAGTGCAATTCTTTTTTGTTGTTGTTTTTCAATTCTCCAATCGGCAAGATATCACTTCAAAACTGAAGCAAATGTTATCAAGATGCCTTGCTTCCAATGTTTTGTATGGTGCACATTAACTGCTTAGACATTGATTCAGTGCATTGTCAAAAAGGGCGGGAATTCTCTCTTTTAACTTGAGTGGTCTGAAAGTTAGACAGCTGGACCAAGCTAATTATCCATGTAACCTTGACAGGCAATCAGGCAGAAAAGTAATTCCGGAGAAGGATTTATCAAGTACCAAGATGTATGCCTGAGAAAGGTGGTATGTTCTGCCAAAAGCACCTGCAAGTCTGCACTGAGTCGGGAGGGAGCACACACACAACTGAGGTCAGACACCTTACTTGCTGGGGGCCTATACTAGTATGTTAAATCCCATCCTAGTGGCTCACCTGGAGGTTTAAGGAAACAACTGTTACCTGAAATTCAGGATTTGACATCATGCATAGGTTAGTAATGCTAGCTAGTTCTGTACTGATTTTAAAATTAAAATTTTAGGTTTTGTTTTTTACAATTTTTAAAATCAGGGATTTTAAAAATTATTACAAGAGTTTAAAATACAAATTCTAGTGATTAAGTAAAACACTTAAGAAAGCGGGGGGTGTGATCTTTTAATAAATTACCTGCTACTTAATTCTGGTAAAAACAGCAAATTAAATGAAGGTACAGCTACAGATCAAAAAGCTGGCAGCTTGATAGCTTCAAATATCTTTCATAATATGACATTCAATATTGTTATAAGTTGCATTTGGATAAACTATGACTTATGTTATATAAAATACGTTATATGAGCTGTTTCATGTCTCTGTCGGAATTACAAACTCAAAGAAGAACACTTGAAATCTCTCACACCTGTCACATTTTGGTTAACATCAGTAAATTCCTGCTGAGAAAGGATTCTGTGTATTTTAACAATGTGCTATGGCAGACCATTAAAACCAAAAGTTTCAGTAACTGCCCCTGAAGATTTTACAGAAGAAGGTAGTCTTGACCAAATGGAGTGCAAGGGGATGCTTACAGGAACCTTCCTCTCCTTGGCCTTACGAGAAACCAAAGCAGACACTCTGCATTGGTACTGACCGTTTCCACAGACACGGAGGAAATCTGAGCCGATTCACTGCTGACGTGAGCAGATGCCGCTCCGCTGCAGCGAATGCTGTCCTATCAACAGTGCGTTTGCCTCTAGGTATCGTAATAGCCAAATCAGTCCCTTTAAGTCTAACTGCAGAAACCAGCTATGAAATGCAATGAAAACCTTCCAGTTTCAAGAGCAGGAATTTAACGGTGTGATGTGGTCACTAGAATTGTGTGGCTCCAGCACAAGTTTGGGGATGTGTGGTTATTGGGAAATACCTGCAGAAAGAATTTTCTCAGGTAATTCCGCCCGAGTATCTGGAACAATGGATTTTTGGACTGCATCTGGCAAACTCGAAACTAATAAATAAAAAACCAAGAGATATACTGTTTATATCCTATTTGCATATAAAGAAAGCAAAAGTAGGTAAGCAAAGATACTCTGATCATAAACTAACACCAGCAGTAAGAGGACAAACAGCAAGAAGGAAATACAATTATTAACAAGAACAATAATCGAGCAATTTAGTTAGCAAAATGATTGCATTTGCACTAGGACAGTGGATATTGGCAGTGAGGAAAATAATGGCCCCTAGATATTTGAGCACTAAAATGTGAAGAATTTCAGCGTTACAGAGGAAAAAACAAACAGCATAAGCAGACCATAAAATCTGATGTAATAGAAATAATAGAAAAATGGTGGGAGCCCTGTTTAACTAATTTGATAACTTTCGCTGATAAGGTCACCTGCCTAGTGGATGAAAGGAAGGTGGTGGATGTAGTTTTTCTGGATTTCATTAAGGCTTTTGGTACTGTCCCTCAGAGCGTCCTGGCTGGCGACCAGTCACCAGCGGCATTCCTCAGGGTTCGATTCTCGGGCCAGCCCTGTTCAACGTATTTATCGGTGACCTAGATGCAGGAGTGGAATGCACCATTAGCAAGTTTGCTGATGAGACCCGACTGGGAGGTGCTGCCGGCGCTCCTGAGGGACAGGAGGCCTCGCAGAGGGATCTGGATGGATTGGAGCATCGGGCAACGATTAACGGGACGGGATTTAACAAGGCCAGACGCCGGATTCCGCACCGGGGACGGAGCAGCGCCGGGCACGAGCATAAACGGGGAGGGGAGCGGCTGGAGAGCAGCCCTGCGGAAAGGGGTCCGGGGGGGCTGGTCGGCAGCGGCTCAATACCGGCCGGCGGCGTGAGCGGGGAGCCGAGAGGGCGAACCCCGTCCCGGGGGGCATCGACCGCGGGACGGCCAGCCGGTCGGAGGAGGGGACGGTCCGGCCGCAGCCAGCGCTGGGGCGGCCTCGCCTCGAGCGCCGCGCGCGGCGCTGGGCCCCGCCGTGTCGGAAGGACGCGAAGGGGCTCGGGGGCGTCCGGAGGAGGGCGGCCGAGCTGGTGACAGGGCTGGGAGGAACGTCCCGGGAGGAGCGGCTCAGGACTTTGGGCTTCTCCGGGTTGGAGAAGGGGAGGCCGAGGGGCGAGCTCGTCGCTCTCTGGAGCTTCCTGAGGGGGGAATGTGGAGAGGGAGGTGCTGAGCTCTCCTCCGCGGGATCCAGGGACAGGACGCCTGGGAACGGTTCAAAGCTGCGTCAGGGGAGGCTCAGACTGGACGCGAGGAAGCGTTTCTTTACCGAGAGGGTGGTCAGACACTGGAACAGGCTTCCTAGAGAGATGGTCGATGCCCCAAGCCTGTCAGCGTTCAAGAGGCATTTGGACAATGCCCTTAATGACGTGCTTTAGCTTTTGGTCTGCCCTGACTTGGTCAGGCAGTTGGGCTAGATGATCGTTGTAGGTCCCTTCCAACTGAAATAGTCCTATTCTATTCTATTCCAATTCTTTCTCAGGAAAAGTGTGATGCTCCCATGATGTAGAATAAACATAAAATATCTGGACCTCAGTACATAATTTACTCGATCATACACTCAAAATTGCTAAACTGTACAATAATATTGGGTGGGGGTGCGCCTACCTGGCCCACCTTCAGCAAAACATCCTCGAAACCAACAGCTGACAACACAGGGATGTGAGCGTGCGACAGCGTGTGTGACGGGACACCCGAACCCACCCGAGCGTTTGTCCCCAACTCATAATGCTACGGAGGAACTCCACGACACCATCGGCCAGATGGAGCGGGGACCAGGGAACGACCCAGAGGCTTTAGAAACAAGGCAGGCAGCTGGAAATGCAGCGCAGAAGCACAGAAATCTGCAAAAGGTGCCGGGAGAGGAGGGGTCAGGAGCAGGGACCCCGCTTGGGCAGCGCCAGGCGGTGTCCCCAGCCCTGCCTGGATGAGACCCGGCGGGGCGCGGGGGTGGCACGGGGGGACCCGTCCCCGGGGTGCCGTGGGGCCGCGTGGGCTGCCCGCCCGTGCGGGTGGGTGCCGGCCGCGGCAGGGACGGAGCACCCAGCATCTCCGCCGGCCGGCCGGGTCTGCGTGGGGGGGACCCCGCTGCTCGGCATCCGCGAAATCCACGCTGCCCACGAGGAGCTGGCCGGCGCGCAGCCCGCGTCTGCGCGTAGATCGCGTACGGAAAGCTGCTTGGAAATTTGTGGGCGTTCATTAACGTTCCGCAGTGCCTAATGCTGCGGTTCATCTGTGGCACTGCTGATCCTGATCCTGAGTGTTTAGTTCACCTATTGCTACGTCATGAATAAATCAATGATTACACATCATTAATAAATCAATAAGTGACTTTGAGCCCCATTTAAACCAGATGAATTATGCAGCTTTCTCCTGTGACAAATATCTGTAAAAATTTTAAGATAGGAAAAGAACCGCCAGTATAGGCTGCATCCAGCTTCTTATACTGCATAATTCTGAACAGGCACAGACTGTTGTGCTTGTGCATTTAGGAAACTCTGTAAGTCAAAATGAAAGTACCGGCTAATTTTACACACCTCTTGCAGCTAGGAAGTGCTTGAAAGCTAACAAGCTGAATTACTGTCTGAGACAACCTAAAGTTTGTCTAAATTGAGAAAATAGGTGTAGACAGAAAAAATTGCAAATGTGGACATCCAAATAATTATCCATATTGCACTGTGGCAGATTTGTTTCCAGCTGTATCAAAAAACAAATGAAAGCACTTAACGGGAAAAAATCTTTGAGGCATTCAGTTTGCTAAAACCAGATGCAAAGGTTCACAGTCATGTTCTCTGTAGAATAAAGGAGAGCCCTGAATTAGACTCCTACTTTTTGGACAGAACTAATTGGTTATTACCTAAGATTTCTGTTCTCTGAAAAAAACCAGCTCACTTCTTTTTTTTTGTTGAAAAAGAATTATAGTCAAAACAGAAAGAGTAAGGAAAACGTAATGCTGTTTGCCAGTAGCTATGGTGACTGCTTGTAGCAAAGGGTAATATGTTTACAGAGGAAAGAAAAAGCCCTCACTGCCTCCTCCTTAGAGTAAAACCAAGCCAAACCAAACCAGTTCATTTGTTAGTATGTTTCCTCACCCAAGCAAGCAGAGTTGGAAGGGAACTAACTTTCTACAGTTCAATGCACTAATTGGAAAATTGTTCTAGGAAGAGTGTCATAACACTTCAGGAATGCTATGCAATATCATTCTATCACCTTTCTGTGCTGAAGTTCTCTGTAATAGCTGACAGCTCTGTAATAATTCACTTCTTCCAGAAAGCAGGATGATAGCGAGGAGGGAAAATGTTAATAGTTCATGCAATAATCAGGATTATTGGCACACTATCATTATAAATAATTGAATCAAGTAAGCCTCCTGGCTGTAACATATCCTTGAGATGTTGGATTCTTGTTCATATTGATGTGGTTCTGGGACACAATATTGATTTAATCATCCTTTTCTATTAAATCAGTGTTAAGAAAGCAGGCCAGGTTTATACTCCTCTACATGTTCATTCCAAAATAGGGAGAACTGAATGTGTTTATTTGCAATTGCCCTCTCTGTTTGCACTGCGCTTATTCAGAAGCCATTTTTAAGCTGGAGGACAAAAATGCTGTCTGGCTTAATCATGAGCTCGTACGCATTCAGCTAACAGTGGGCTCTAAGGAACACATCAACTCATTGCATTTCAGCAACATTAAATACACATTAATGCCTAAAATATTGGAAGACAAATGTGACAGAATTGACTTTATATTAGTTCAGAGCTTACAGTCTATCCCTGCTGTTACTCATCAGGCTTGTGTGGATCACAGTCACTCTATGGTAAGGGTTGCAATGTCATCTCAAGATGAAAAGACTTTTTTTTTCAAAGGATGAATTCTCAGACTTCTCAGCAACACATACACTTATCTATGACCGCTATCGCTAGAGGTAGAACAGGTTTTGCCCTTTTCTTTGTCCCAGAAGTGAGAGGCAAGTGGATTTCTCTTTTCCCCAGTTTCACTCTCCACTGACATCCACAGTGACACTCGCTGGTAGCAGCAAGCCGGTGCCATCACAGCCACTTCTCTCCTCCAGAGCCCTTCATCCAGCGGCCTGAAAGTACTCAAACAGCGCTTTATCGCTCTGCTTTCTGTCTCTCGTTATACCGCCCTGTCTCTCCCCTTCTAGCTGGCTACGCTTCTCTGAAAAGAATAATAAAGGGAAAGCTGGACAAATTTTTCATCAACAGGACGGCCGTGGTTTTGGTGGTATCCCCCCCCGCCCCCAGTCTTTGCCCTCTATCCATAGAAACCACTTAGTAAGTTCAAGAAATTTTTATGCATGCTTCTGACTGCAGTTCCTTCATTGATTTCTAAGGATGATCCAGCCGAGTATGGCAATGAAACAAGCACCTTAAGAACTTTTATTAGGTTCTAAATGAGACACTGTTTCTCAGATTTCCCTCCCGCTGTTTTCTGTTCAGTTCTATAATGGAGATCGATACAATCCCGAGTTATCCTGGGTGAACAAAAAGTTGTTGAATGTATCCAGCTGTGGGCTTGATTAGATTTTCACTTCACTGGTATAAATCAGAGTAACTCCACATAAGGAAAGGGAACCTCAGCACTGTAAAATGGTGTAATCTCAGACGTAAAATGAGAACCAAGCTCCATTTTCTTTTTCTGCTGGTAGCGTTAGCTCCAAATCCTTCATCAGAGGATGAAGCTCCTTTACATGTAGACACTGATTTGTACAATTACTAATTATTAATGATTACAGTATTTGGGTAGAGAGGAACATGCCCCTAACACCTGCTGGGGAGGAAGGTAGTTGGAGATGCTGCTTGAAAGAATACGTACTTCTGCCTCTGTGACTCAGATGTCAGCACATAATTCCTGACTGCAGAAGGGTAAGTGTTTTGAAGGAATGCTGGTTACAGGCATAAGTTAGCTCAAACAAAAGGCAGTTCTGATGGATGGCTAGAATATGTTGATTTTATTTCTTTAATAGCATAATGTGTTCCTGTGTTTTTTCTTATGCTAATTCGGCTTTCAAAAATGAAAAAAAAAAAAAAAAAAAGTCTCAAGCTTAATTCCTGTATTATAAATGCAGGATAAAAAAAAAAAATGTTTTCTGTACTGTGAATGAAAATAAGGTAGCAGCACCATGCAGGCTCTTGCCTACGTGCTTACACACTTCACTGCGCAAGGATACCTTCCCAAACACAGCATTTCTACTAAAATACATCATTCGGTAAATCTCCCTGGAACTACTTACATAAGATATCCTTTTGGGAGTGAAGTAGCTTGATCGGCCCACATAGAGCACTCTTCTTCAATGTAGCATAGAAAGGGAAATGAAATCAGGAAGAATATAGGAAAAAACCCTTAGATACCACAGTAGTAGTGAAAAAAGAGGATACACTTGAATGGAAACAACAACAATTTCCTCTCCTTTCCACACACGCAGAATTTTTCATGCCAATATTTACTAGGTTAAGCAGCACAGAACAATTATTAGAAGTAAGCAACCCTGAATTTTCCTTATTGAAAAAGATACCGCAATAAAGCACAGAACAAAAAAGGTGGGAGCAGTCACAGAAAATGGCACACCACTGCTGGGCATTATTATTCCTGTTCTCCTGAGGTCTTAATTTAGAGTGTGCTTTTTTTTTCTTAAAAAAAAACAAACAACAAATTGTAGAGATAAAAATGCAGTGGGGAGGAGGGACTGAGGTTATAGGAGACAAAGAACATTCTAAGCGTCTTAAAATAGTTGCAATGCACAAACCCACAATGACTAAATAGGCCTTAACACAGTACAGGCTTATTTTTTTTTTTCTTTCTGGTAAATCTCAGCGTTTCAAATGTTAGCTGACATAAGGATTGTCAGAAGCTGAGGTTTTTTCTCCTCTCTATGAAATTTAAACTCTGCAACATTTCTGCCAAGCTACTGCCAGTAGGAAGGTGCTTTTATGAGAAGAAAATTGCTTGAATATGCTACTGGGGGATTTACTTTCTCTGTAGCCCTAATTTTATTTAAATGTCATAAAAAGCTGGCAAAACCCAATTACTACCAGCTCTGCAAAGTCCTCCTTTAGCTCACCTCTAAGATCTACTACATTTTGTCCAGAGGGGCTTTAGTGCAAGGTCCATTTCTCCAGCTGGGAGTGGGTGGCATTCCAGCTGTAGGTGGCAGTAACCCACAGCTCTTCCATGTCAGAACCTACCAGAAGATTAAAACCAGCCCAGACACACACAACAGTGTGTCACTTGGATGCAGAGAACAAAATAAGGATCATAAAGACTTTTCCCACCCAAGGATCTCAGGGTTTTCCTGGGAATGAAAAGGAGTTTTTGAAGCACCCATTTACTTAAATTATGATCTATATTTGTTTAATAAATCGTATAAATCAAGTGTTTTTCTTTACCTCAGTTTGGGTTTTTGGGGGTTTTGTTGGTTGTTTTGTGTTTTTTTTTCCTTAGAAAAGGGCTATTTTGCATACACGGGCTCTTGGACAGTGTATATTCAAATGTCTGCAGAGTAAAAAGATGAAATTTGACATAAACCCAACCTTTCTCATTTTGTCTCCAATTATATTTTTGTAAATTGGGGTAATCTGTGGTGGCTGAACTCAGGATGCTCTGGGTATTCTCTTGGGTTTGTGGCTAAGGTTGCAGTGTTCTTGTCTAAGGAAAGTTAATCGTACGTGTACCTAGCTTCTTAGTGTAAGATGATAGAAAAACATATGCAGCCTGTGTCAAGGACTTGAGAAATACATGTATATCGACAAAATTATTAAAAAAGCATATTATCAAGACTAGCCTACAGAAAATGGTTGTATATTTAAAGATCCGAGAGTTATGAAATGCCCAATTCATACTGAAAAAAACCCCACTCCAAAATATGGACAAAAACATATTGATAAACAAAATTATTATATATTCATACATACCAATTTATCTATGCATACGCTTATATAATAATGCACAACTGCTTTCGCTACTACACAAATATTTATCCATAAAAAATGGATCAAATCTGAGGTTTTAACTACATTAGTTCTAGGCAGAAAAAAAGATATGTTCATTTCAATTACCGTTTTGTACACATTCAGCACCTAGCAAGATTAGTTCATACCCACAAATGCTGTCTTGTTCATATTAAATCACAGCACTTTACCATCAAAGTACAGGACAAACATCCTCTCATTTTAAAACTAAGTATTATAACCCCACATCTGCTCCTAAATCATCAACCCAGCTTTAAAGACCTGCTTGATAACAAACAAGCAACTGTCCATAAATAAAAACGAGTGTCCTGATATTGAATCCTGCTCCATCTCAGTATTGGCTCTTGCCTTGCAGTAGTTCATATGCAAAACATGCTCTCCTACAGATGGAATCCACTTGTCCTTGCTATTAAGCAAAACACAGCAGGACCCAGAGAGCACTTGCTGAGGCTGAAAACTGATTTTATAATTTAGCCTTGAATCTAGAGCTGGTATAACTATCACATTATAAACCTGGATGCCGAGTCTCAACACTTGTAAAGCAAATAAAATAAACTTCTGATTGCTTTGTCTTTTTCACTGCAGTTTAAGCATACATACTAAAGCTAGATTTCAGTGTTAAAAAAATCTTGAGTTTGTCCACTCAAAGTATTTCAACACCTAACAACTAAATAGGTATCTGCCAACGGCGAAACAAATACCTTTGTCTACCTCAGTTTTTCAGAGCAGGGAAAATAGTGAGGATACTCAAAGACTGCATCAGTTATAAGATGTGAGTGGCTACATTCAACTTACTGTGAAACCAGATGCACGTTTACACGTTGCATTCCCGCACCATCCTCCCTGCACCAGTGACACATCAGGAGCTGTTTTCCAAGGGGCCGTGCAAAGCCTGCGTCCCGCTTCAGCTCTGCTGCCAGGGCTTAAGTGAATCTTAAGTAGGCAAATTTCACCCCGGGGAAGGCAAGGGTGTAAGAATCGTACTGACAGAATGAGAACCCGAGAGAAGGCACCAAGAAAAGGAAACGGACCATAACTCTGTTTCCATGTAGTCTCCAGGCTCGGGGGTGGCGTTTAAACCTTCTGCCTCATTGACAGGTTTGGTATTAGTCACCAGGAAGATTTTCTTAGGATACTGTCTTTTGGGTAAAAAGAGAATAGGGTTGTTATCAGGCATGAACTGAGGGAAAAAAAAATTCATGAAATTATCAGCTATAAGTTTATCATATAATTTGGAGTAAAAGCATCTTATAGACTGTGTGTCCAAGGGAGGAGAAGGGGAGATTCCAACCCTTTGGCAAACTTTCACCTTAACTTCCCCATGATATCTGCTTGGGGAAAGCTAAAAAAAGGTTAAAAAAGTTATCCACCTTTACAATACACAATTTATTTGTTAATGGTTCTTAAGTCCAAATGGTTTTCAGTCCAATTTACTCTAGATTTTTCTAAATAGCTTATTCTCTCCATTACATTTGTATATTTATCCTGGTAGCGACTCTGATCCATGTAACAATATCATGAATACTAATGAATGCCAAGAAAAAAAATCTGGATTACATAAAATGATAACATGATGAAAACAAGCTTAGCTTGAATTTTGGGATTTAAATAAATCTCTGAATATTTTGGTAAGATGTGAAGTCCATAATTAATCCCTGAAGGTATCCAGGAAAGAACTTAAATCTGGGTTAATGAACTACCGTGCTTCATTTCCAGCCCAGAAATCTACTGCACCGTTTCTGAAAGTGGTTTACAGAATGGAAAAGTGAATAAATAATTCGGTGAGTGACAACTGAAATATAATGATGCTGTACTATCATATTATATCCTACTACAAAAAGAGTAATTCCTGGATATTCTTTGGCCTACGGATAGTAGCAGTCTTCATGTTTTACTTGACGATTTGTGTTCAAAATGCTAACTGTTTATAACTCAACCCCCCTTGTTGTTAAGAATTTTTTTAGGTTGGACATCTCTGTTATTGATGTCATACCAGTTTTTAGCATATTTCTGTGTATTTTACAGTGACTTTTCTTTGGCTTTTCCAGACCCCTGATCTGAATAATTCTGAAGAAAATAAATTAAATTAAAGTTGTGAATAGTTGCAGAGATAAGACTGTCATCAAGAAAAACTGAAAAAAATAGTTATTTACAGGATAACAATCTTGCATCTTGAACAAACACTGTTCATTTGTATTTCATTACTAGTATTCACTCCCAATGTACTCCAGTTCGTGTGTCTGTTGGGGATTTTACCTATATTCTCGTTGTCCTCATCTTTACTACCTGGGGGAGATAAAAACCCTCACCACCAATATATTATAAAACTCCACAGTGTAATGAAGAGAAGACAATTATGAACAAAGGAACAATACATACAGCTCAACTATAGCCACCATATAATTAAATTGTTTGTGTGCATACACATACACATGTGTTTGTATCTGTGTTCCCACACAGATATTTAGCTCACACTTCACTAATTCCTGGTAACTGCAGCAAAGATGATGACATGGCAACTAAGTTATGAAACTTCACATCCTATTAGCAGCTTCAAAGGCTGTTTGGAGGCAGAACAGAGATGTCATACCCAGAGCTTCTGCAATGGAAGGCTTACATGTCCCTCTGTAATCTTGAGAAAATTTCCAGGGGAAGGTAGAGAGAGATCTCTAATGTAAATAACAGTGCTGCACAGAGGAGCCCTTATAACTGGCAGTTTCAATAACTGTTTAAAACAACACTCCTGATGCTGAGTAACTGGTTTCTGTCTGGGACATTTCACCTTGGGGGCTTCCTGAGGTACTCCCTCCCACTGGACTTTTCCAGAACTTGGATCTCATTTCTATTACAACCTATTCAGACAGTGAAACCTATTCCAGAATGTGAAAAGCTGCTAGCACTTCTGTATTCTTTTGTGTACACACCAAAGTAAAGTATCCGTTAAAGTACTTTGTATGTTAATGTATTATTGGAGCGGTCCAGGTACAGAAATGAGAGGATGTCCAAAAACTCGTATCACTATTCCATACAGCCCACTTCAACTGTCACAACCACATTAGAAGATGATAAGAAGACCCAGCATGGTCAGTCTTCTATGTAGCTTCTCTTCAGAGCAATGAAATGTTTTTTTAGCTGTCTGTAAAACTCCTTACTGAGGCAATGTCAGAAGAAATCTAGTGCACATGCTGACCTCCAAGCCAGATCAATTTTCCAAAGCACACGATAAGGCTAAATTGATGGGCATACTGAGAAGGTGACTGGAATACGAGAGAACAGAGCACCCCTTCACTGAACCCTCATGCCTGGAGGAGTAACACAAATCATACCTTGACTCCCCTGATCCTCTAACTCATAACTCCTAAGCACTATCAGATTTTGAAGCAGAGAAGAGGCAATACCAGCTGTACTCTTACAAGCACACAAAGAGCGTACTTCAACTGGGTGTGACGAGTAAGTCTGGTAATAACACAAACATGACTATTAAAAGGAATACTATGTCCCTAAAGGAAACATTAAGCCTTTTAAAGCTATGCAGGGCTTTTTATTTAGTAATGCAGTACTTAGATAGGTAATTGAACAGTATTGATACTGAATAATGGATAAATGAGATAGACAATAGACAACTGTTACTGAAAATAATGACATCAGCTTTCAAGGTGCTGCTGTGAAATAATTTCTGTTGTTCCACAACTAGTCCACAGCAATGCTAGATTGCTCCACAGATTATGGAAGACGCCAATGGACCCATATTAGGCCTTGCGCTGACCTCTTCTCCTATGATTTGAGGTAACCCAAGGAAGGGCCTGGTGAAGGACAAATGGATCTTTGTGGTTCTAGGGTCCTTTTATCTTCCTGTCTCCTAAGATATTACAGGTTACAGAGAATCAGTCTTCAAGAGCAGTTGCTTCATACATGTTTGTGTCCAAGACAGTCTTTTTTGAAAAGATATACATTAATTCCCTAGCAAGACACAGGATAAATCCTAAATCTCTGGATTCTTTATGAATAACATATTGATCTTCTATACTCCCCTTCACTTAAGAGTACCACACAACTTCAACAGGTCTTCCCTAGTAAAAAACCAAAACATTCCCTCCTTTACAACATGTGAGATCGGTATTTAATCTGAAATAACTGGAGCCAGTTGTGGGGAAGACTGTACAAGCACTGCATGTATTGGCCCATGACAATGGGCAGTGAGAAAAAAGTCAGGGACTAGTGAGGTTACCTTCGCCTTTGAATAGTCAGCTGTACAC
Organism: Buteo buteo; assembly: GCF_964188355.1. Classification (NCBI taxonomy): domain Eukaryota; kingdom Metazoa; phylum Chordata; class Aves; order Accipitriformes; family Accipitridae; genus Buteo; species Buteo buteo. The sequence goes on from NC_134185.1 coordinate 1,522,558, forward strand.
CTGCGGATACTCTGGGTACAGGTAGAACGCCTCCTCTATTTCTGGCTTTCTAGGTTTGGCTAGCTAAAAGAAGCCTAATCTAAATGCATTATATGCGTGCACACACAGCATGAAATTCCCATGACTATGTGGGTACCACTCTTTGTATTTATCTGTACACATGATCACAAAGTTGGCTCGTTTTACTAAATCCAAAAAAACAAAAGGGTAAAAAAAATCCTGTTTCCTATCTTTCTAAAAAGCAAACTTAAATAAATGCTGTTACTGAGAAAGAAATAAAGTAATGAAAACAAATTTGGTGACACGGTAACCTTCTGTATCAAGATGATACCTCATATCCAGGCTTCCCAAATTCTGTTTGAATATTAAGCATGTTCTCAAATTCAGCAAGATACCAAAGGTGAAGAAGGCTTCTCTAAACCGTAATCAAAATCTGTTCTGTTATGTGACCTCAGATAAACTTCACTGTTCCTTTCAATGATAAGCTCCCCAAAACAGGGATTCAGAACAATGATATTCTCACCCATTCAATCTCCAGTCAACCACACCAGTCAGGACTGAAATTTCATAATTTTTTTCTCCCTTATGTAATTTTCATTGCTTGAAGTGTAGAAATCTATCACTAGTAGGTAGGTGTATAAGTTAGGTTAGCAGCAAAGGAATAAATGTTCTAATGTATATTACAGATAGTGCATTATTCATCTTCTGCAGTACCAGTCTTGTAATTTTATTGTGGTAACTTACAGTAAGCAGCTAGAGCATATAATGGGTCCCTATGGAAAACTTACACATTTCACTGAAAGGATTATCTCTGTGGAATTTTGGAAAACCATTAGTACAAAGAATATGGCACATTTATCATTTTTCATACACATACTACATGTGATACAACTTACAACAAACAGTACCAGCCATACTATTTGTCGGGATTTATAGTGGAGTGAAATTCTTATTAAGAATCCGTGCACTATTTCTCCAGCTGGACAAATATGTATGAGCAGTGCTTTCAGTCTTTCTATATACACTTCAACTTCTCAGTGGTCTTGGAAAAAGACAGTATTCAACTTGTATTGCTGATATGTTGAGTTTTAAAGCTACTCCAAATAAGATACCCCTTCTGGAATCAAAGCTATCAGAAATGCTGATTTGGTTGTGCTGTAATTTTCGAAAATAATGTTACATAGTATTTCTGGGAATTGAGACAAAACATTCCAAGATGACTGGTATTAAAATGGCACTTACTGGTATTTCAATGCCCACACTAAAATTTTAGCCATGGCAGCTTCTCTGATTTAAGTACAATTGAATTGAGATGATGTATAAACATCACATTTAACAAATTTTGTGCACAGCTTGCACATGATCTAAACAGTCAGGAATTTGAAGTCCTATTTGTATTTGGATCCTTGATTTTCCTGCATGCTCTGTTTTCAGTGTGTTACTTTTCACACTAATCGAATACTAAATCTGCGGATCTGAAAACAAAAACCTCAATTTTCACAGACATTTTTAGTAGAACCACCGCTATACTGCCTAAATTAAAAACAGAGAAAGGTTTACTCTTTGAGCATCACTTTTTCTAGCTTGTTTGCTTGGATTGTTGTTCAATTGCCAGAATTTGTTATTTCAACAATACTTCTACTATAAAATGGTGTTCTGAAGCAAACAAATTCTGAAGAGTGTACCACATTTTAGCCATTAGTAAAGAAGTTGCATATTTTAAATGCTTAATTAAAAAGAACAAGTCGAATACTAGTATATCCAATAATATTTATAAGTTTGTATTTTGCTATTTCCTCATAGATTATCATTACATAGTTTCCTGGGGGGCTACAGATGTTTTGTCTAAAATCTAAAACATCAGCTCTTAACACTGCCAGCTTAATGGAACACAGCTTTGATTTCTTTGTCAAATCTCTTCTCCATACTACTGTAATCTGAGGAATATAATGCCTAAAAAATAAAGTTTGATCAAATGGGAATCTGTTTCTGATGCTAAGAGCGAGACACACGTAGTTCAATTAATTCTGTCTTGAAATAGCTATCCTAACACAAATGTGGATTAGAGTAATTTACTATCTAAACATGAAGGGCAAGAAGCTGGGGATAAAATTTCAGTTTTCTGGTTTCGCTTTAAAGAAAACTAAGGTGGGAGAAATGCAGATTTAGTTCAGAAAAAAGTGGGTAGAGTTTTTACATGCAGCTTAAGCCAAATGCAACTCCTTTTACCAGAAAGGTCAACCTGGGTAAATGAATTCTTTGTCCATTAATACCTAGTGTTAGGAAAATTGGAGATGAAATTTTCTCTTTTGCTTACTTGACTTTCCTGTGAAAATATGATGTAACAAATGCATGTCCGACAGGATTTTGGTCATTCTGAGAAGCTCAATGGCATTATCTTTCACAGTCCTCCGAAACAACATGGAAGATTTTTTAAGTAAGAATGGCTTTGTTTTTCCCTAAGATCATGTGGAACCTGAAACAATGAACAATCCCTCTGCCAGAAAAAGGAAACAGTTTGGAAATAAATTTAAATGAATTCTTTTCTTCACCAAAGCCCAATTTGAAGTAAGCAATGGATATCCAAATGTGAATCTCTTTCATAAGGACCGAACTCCAGCTAAACTAGCTACCTAATCTCATTAAATGTACAGGATCCAAAAAATTCAAGTCCCCAAACTAGTCTTCCTAAATAATGGTGTGTGTAAGCATGAATCAGAGTAATAATACCAGCAGTTTCTGAAGTTGTGAAACATGTAAAGTATTGACAGATCTGTCCCAAACCCAGCCCTTTAAAAGGAAGCAGGTTATCTTCTTCATACAAATCAGTATTACCTAAGTGCACATGACGCAAATTCTGAAAAGGTCTGAGAATACACAACTCCCACCTGGAAATCTTCTTCCTTTGCAAATCAACTAAAATGTTTGCTTTATCTTTCTGCAAGAGTTGAATACAGTGGAACTTAAAACATTAATTCTGGACTTAATATGGATCTTGGTGAAGTTAACTAGGGTTTAGATTTGTAAAAAAACCCAACAAATGGATGTTCTAGATAATATGTTGGCCTCAGTCTCTTAGTCTATAAAACAGATCTATAAAAAGATCCTCGATATATGATCAATTCTGCTATTTCTGACTTGCTGGTTCCTTTCTTACCCAGAAACACCTACATCTAAAGCAGTGATAGGAAATCCATGAGCGACTCTAAAAATTTGGCCTGCAATGTTGTTAGCAGTTTTGGGAGGTGCTTCAGTGGTCCTTGGTTTGAAAATGGGCACTTAGCTATTCTCATGTAACAATTTTATCTCTAGTTCAAATAAAAAAACAAATCAGTTTTGCGAGCTATAAGCAAACTGCAGCTCTGTGCTAGAAATATGAGAAAAGCATTAATAAGGGCATAAAAGCCTATCCTTAGATGAACACCTTCAGCCAAAACCTGACATAACATGCATTTTTGGCTTAGGAGCAGAAGGAAGCACAAGAAGTATTTCTGACATATGTTCTGGGAAAGGTTCACCATGACTACCCTTTGAAATGGAAAATGAGATATAAAAAAACAGTTGGAAAGAACATTTTAGTGTCTCCAAAGTCTACAGTTTGACCTCCTTCTTTTTTTCAAAAAAAAAAAAAAAAAGTCATTTTCATAATGAGTTTTTCTACTGTTTATTTTAATTAATATTGAGAAGATATACTAAAAAGAGACCACAGAATTTGTTAAGTCATTTCCCCTGGTCTCCTCGGTATCTGCAACATATGGAATTCTATCACTTAACCAAGTCCAACTATAAAATTTCCTTTAATTTACAAGAAAGCTAACCTAGAACTCATTCTATAACTTAAAAAAAAAGGCACTCAAAACCTCATCAGATGAACTTTAGGAAACAGTTTAGATGGAGTTTTTCATTTGGTCATCAGTTCTTTAAGGCTTAAGAAGAATCGTGTGATGCCCCAGCATGCAGAAAACAGACAGTTTCTGAAATTTGATTTAAAATATGGCTTTTCCTATTTATAGCTGAAAAGGTACCGTCCAAATGAGACCTACATATCCAGGAAGGGATTTCTTACATTATCAGGGGATGGAAATTGAAAAATTACATTCCTTGTGTATTTTTGGTGATTATAGCATTCATGGTGGTTGAAATCTGAAGATAAGTGTCTCTCTATTGAAATTTATTGCTAATTGAGTTTGATTTTTCAGTCTTGGTTAATTGATCAACATTAATGAACCCATCTGCTGCACCAATACATGGGGAACAACAACAGTAAGAATAATCACTGTGAGAATAGTTTGAGACACTAGAAACATGATTGTTTGTGGGAGCAATTAACTTTGACATTGTACTCCACACTATGAAAGCTAAGCTTGTCTATGTTTACATATTCTCAAGTCTTTATACAATTTAAAACAAATGTATTAACTACTACTAGTGTAGTGGCTGACATAATTGTCAAATCATTGGTGAAGTAATTTCATGAGTTTATTTCCCACACACAGATGTGTCTTCTTAATTAAGACTAAGCTTGGTTTGCAACATCTGGCTCATATGATCAGAGGGCCACACAGAATATTAAGAGCTTCCTAAGTTAATCTTTCCATGCTTTGAATTCACAAAATTAGTCACAGAACTATATGACACTCAAACCCTAAATTTACTGAATAGTTGTCATTTTTTTCCTCTGAAATTAACCAGCCTCTGGAATTCTACATTAGTGTGGATTTAAAGTGCAATAAAAGAGCTAGTGAACTTGCAAAAGTGCTTCTAAAAGCAACAGAGCATTTACATAGGAAACAGAGTACTTTGTTTTTAAAAACTAATAAAATAATGATTATGTAAAAAATTAGTAATTTACATTTGTACTGAACCACTCATCTGATACAGCATATGTTTAAATACTCTTGAAACAGAATGGCTTTTGTCCTGTTGTTCTGGTTTTGGCTGGGATGGATTTAATTTTCTTCCCAGTAGCTGGTATGGGGCTGTGGTTTGGACTTGTGCTGAAAACAGTGCTGATAACCCAGGGACGTTGCTCCTCCACTTCCCACAGATCAAGGTGAGGCTAACCATTCGGTAAGTTCCTCAGATCCTCCTTCTTGCCCATCCTGCAGGTAGTCTTCTAGTCCTCAGGAATCCCTCCCTATCACCTTGATCTTTCAGAGATTATCAGGAATGACCTTGCTATGGCATCAGATAGCTCCCTCAGCACTCACGTGTGAATCCCATCAGGTCCAGTTGATTTATACGTGCCCAGTTGGTTTAAATGTTCCCTAATTGGATCCTCCTCCACCAAGTGTAAGTCTTTCTTGCTCCAGACTTTCTCCTACAGGTCTGAGAGGAATAGGATTCCTGAATGCAGGTTTTATCAGTAAAGACTGAGGCAAAGAAAGCACTGAGTACTTCAGTCTTTTCTGGATCCTTTGTGACCAGAACACCCGCCCTATTCAGCAGCAAGCCCACGTTTTCCCATCTTCCTTTTGCTGCTGATGTACTTGTAGAAGCGTTTGGTTTTGCCCTGCGTGTCCCCTGCCAGATTAATCTCCAGACAGACTTTGGCTTTCCTAACCCCATATCTGTGTATTTGGATATTTTCTCTATATTCCCCCCCCAGGTCACCTGGCCATGCTTCTACCTCTCGTATGCTTCCTTTTGATGTTTGAGTTTTATCAGAAGCATCTTGTTAATCCATGCAGGCTTCCTGCCACTTGATTTCCTGCTCATTGGAATGGATCATTCTTGGGCTTGGAGGAGGTAATCCCTGAAAATCAGTTGGCTGCTGTAGAAAATCATGAAGATCATGGTTCTATAGAGCTGCTTATCCCTGGTTTGCACATGCACAGTCTTCCATGACTCTTCTGGAGAGAAGAGCAGTGACCCATTTCAGAACAAAAGTGTTTCTGAAAAGGGCTGAGGCCAGCAGTTGGAAAGCAGAAAGGCAGGAAACAAATCCAATGGTCATGAATTATTCAGGACCCAAGCTTTAAATGAAACAGTATTCCATAATGGTAGATGACAGGCCAATCAGTAGAATGACAGAGATATAGAAAGGAACAACAGAGGAAAAGCAGACTCATTACTCCCAAGTACACACTCAGTTTCACCAGTCTGGTAGGCAAATTGTGTATGTTTTCATAAATGTGCCTTGCTTTCACTTGTGCTCTAGTCAAACAAGACCTAGAGATCAAAAACCTGTTTGGTGTTCTTTGTGTGCTCACATCGATCAAGAGAGGCAGAAAAGCACCTCAAAACTTTGATTCAAGGTCTTCTCAACCTAAGAAACACACCATGGTCCAGAGCTTTAAAAGAACTTTAGACTGTGTCCTGTTCAGCATTTGTCCTGCAGCTGAAGTACAATTTTTAAAATACACATGGCAGCTACTTCATAAATTCTATTAATTTTAAACAGAAATGTCGTTCCTAAATGCTGAGTGCCTTAGACAATGAGCAAGCTACTATGGCTTAAAAAGTTACTGTGCTCCAATTGAAGCATCATTCAACTGAACCATCATCCTCCGTGCTTTTAGCTCATGTCTCTTTTGGACCCCATTTCCTCTTTCAGCATGATGCACTTTAACTTGCAAAGGTTCTTTGACAATACTTCTTCACACATGCTGAAGGTGCTGACTTACTTGTTACTCTTTTCATAGCACGATGATGAAGGCCAATGCTGTGTACCCAGCAGCACACCATGAAAATGTGTGAGGGTACAAGGCCTAGTAAGATATAGAGTTGTTAAACAGAAGAATGAGATCTTATGCGTTACTGTCCAAACTATCTATACGAAGAGTCTGGTTTAGTCACTGAGCCTTGTAGTGGAACTGATCTAGTTGATCACAAAAGAATTCTGGCAGCAACCAAACGTGCATGCTGTGTGGGCAATGCAATTAAATTTTATACCTTTTTTCATGCAAGCAAGAAAGGTATAAAATCTCTCTGGTTAGGCATGAAGATGTCACATTTTCTATTTAATATTATCAGGACAAAAGATTGGTGATTACTTATTACACAGAAAATTATAGTAATTTCTCATTAAGGATGAACCTACCAGCCACGAAGTGTAAACAGATGATAAAACGATTAAAGAGGCAACTCTTACCTAGTGCAGGTTCCACCATTGTGACATGGATGATAATCACATATTGGAACATTGCAGTTCTCAACATTCCTCCCTCCAAGCGCCTCATCTGTGATGAACAACTCTTTGTTGTTAACTTGAAAATCCCTAATGCATCCTTTATAGCCACGTATGTGCCCAGCACATTGATGAACCTCTTCGTGAACAGGAACATTTCCAAGGAAGATTGATCCAAAGGTGATCTGCAGAAACAAGAGAATCATCAGAAAAGAATGTGATTTGTGATGTTACTGTAAGCAAGGAATGAATAATAATTAGAGATAAAGGAAATAGCCATTACTTGAAGCTGGCCAAAAACTATGACACTTGCCGAAGGGATTTTTTTTTTAAAATGTGGTTCTCTTTTTTAAAAAAAAATTAATCCATACAAAGAGAGTGGTTTAAAGTGTTTGCATATCTTCAAACGTGTAAGAAAACATACATCCTATGGAACACTAACTGGAAATTTCCAGCCTTAACCACAATGAACACGGTAAGGTTTTCTCATTGCTTCTCTCATTCTGGACTATGAGTTTTACATTCATGGTTGAGGGTTGGTGCACGAGCACAGGAGAAGCTGTAGATTTGAAGATAAAGCTTTTCTTTAGGATCTGGGACCTACAGGACCCCAAGATAAGGGGAATACAGAAAAAAGATTTTACTTCTTTTGGAGGAATGACAGAAAACAGACCGCTATACTGAAGCCCAGGGAAAAAGGGAAAGTTTTAGGTAGTAAATTCTAGAGCCACAAATGCCTGTAACATCCTTATAAAGGTGCCAAAGAAACACCCACAATTATTTTATACTGGGACTGACTGAACCATGTTAGTGCTCAGTATGGTATTTCCCGTGTTAGCTGACCTCGGAGTCAAACCTTTGACCATCACATACGAAGGATCTGTGACTCATTTAGCACTATGAATTCCATTCCTCCAGGTGATGCCTGACTTTCTGGCGTTCTGACAAGGAGTTTCCTTTGCTAAATGCCTGTCACTAAGAATTGAAAAAAATCATAATTTTTTCATAAGTGTATCACACTGCGATGCATTTATTTATACGATACCATCAATCCAGAAAGAGGGTGAAACCTAGCCAATTCAAGTCAAGTAGCAATAAACCAATGGAATAAAAAATATATCACAGCATGTGTAAAACATGTGAGGAGATAATTTATAGTGAAGGGGCCCTTCACTATCATATTCAGACATCAACTGTGAAGAACTAAGAACAAGAGGAAAACATCACATTGATTTATCTGGAATTCACACATCTGTATGATTCTGCTTTGCTGTTTCCTGCATTGCTTTTATCAGTCCTGGAGCTATGTTGCTGACAATTTCAAGTGAAATTTGGAGATACCATGAACATGAATACTGCCAGATATTCCTCTACTTACAGTGTCTTTCATTTAGAAAGGAAAGAAAAAAAACCCTACTTCCTTTAGAGCCTGGATAAAATTAAATCAGATTTTTCACGTGGAAGGAATTCAAAGACATTGGCTCAGCAATTGTCAAATTCATTTCATATCACTTGACTTTATCCCCTTTCAAACAAAGCTATAAACCAGCGTAGTTACAGACAAGATTTGTAAGTAGTGTTTGCAGACAGACATCTTCTCTCTGCTTGTGAACCTGTTACAAGAATTAAGCAAACCATTGGACTGGAATGTAAAGTGTCTATGATTAAGAGAAGTGTTTTTAAAACTCCTCTTGCAGTACAATCTTTTTATTATTGGGCTTATTTTACAGAAGCACTGACCTTGGGGGCAGATCCAGTGTACCACAGAACAACTTCAGTAGGCTCTTCTCAGTTTCTCGCATCAATGGATTTTATCATAATATGTTAGATGCTCAAACTCATGCCAGTACACCATAATACACATTTCTTTCTGTAAAGGTCCTGTTCTGAATTTAACTGGCTTAACCAGAATATATTTTAAGGAAGCACACAAGGAGAATTCCTGTAAGTCTTGTTAATAACAAAACAGGCTTAATAGAACATTACATTAACATTATGTTAACTTCTGTAATACTCGTGCTTAACTTTTCAAATACTAATTTGAAAATGTCCTTCTTCACTTGGAGCCTGAGTGGTAAAAAGGATTAGCTTGGCCAGTAACGGGAAGAAATTCATTAGTCCTCCTAGAGATAAGAAATTTTTTTTTCTTTCTTTCTTTGCTTGTGTACTTTGTAAAGAAAATAGGGGCTCTGGAAGATTAGGAGCAGATCTGTAAAGTGCAATAGTTAGTCATGAGGATACGACATTCATACTAGGTACCATGCAAGGGGTTATTCTGGATTAAGTGTAATTTGGTGCCATGAAATACTGATTAGTGGTTACAGCACATCAAGTGCACTTATAGAGAGCATCTTTTGTACTTTTCACCTTAAAACAATTCAGCTGGCATGCTCCAGGATTGCTCTGCAACATGAATGAAAGTGGGATGATCGGAAGATTCACTTCAAAACCCACTCGTGATACGAACTGAAACTTAACTGTGGACCACCACAAAAAGAAATAGAGAAGAGTTGTGGACTTTCTTAGGAACCAAAAAAATATCCTGATTAGGGGCAGAAAAATTCTGATGATCTTGGTGCATGACATCAAAGGCGGCTACCTGTAAGTTTTTCTATGAGTAAGGTATTGCTAGCTTCTCTAGGTAATTAGGTACTGATGGCTAAATTTTTTTCCCCAGATTCTCTATGCAGAAGCTGCCCATAGTGTTAGCTTTACATTCTGCCAGAGTTATGAACCTGAAAGTTAAAGGGAGAGACAAAGGAACCTTCTGCAGCAGAATGTCAGGTTGATAGTCTGGAAGCTATGAACAGACAGCTGACTGGGCTAATAGCAATATCTAATACAAGTTAATTCTTTATATCGGGCTGAACAAACAGCTAGATACTGACTCAGGGAAGAAACAGGGAAGAAATTCTATTCCTAACTGGCAGTGCATACTGGGAGATGCACATCATCATTAGCATCTCTACAGCTTCTAGTGAACAAACTTAAGAAGTGAGCTGTCAATCACAGTTCAAATTTTCAAGCCTAAAAACATTTAAAATACATAATGCAGAAATAATCTTCTGATGAGAGAATGCATGACAAAGAGAGGCGATAACATGGAGACAGTAACAAAAATTCGAGATCTGGAAAAGCTGGCCTATTGCCCATTTAGAATGAGTCTTCTGATACCAGTTTCAAAATGGAGACAGTCATTTTTACAATACTATTCAGAAGTGAAGTCCTAGCAACAATACAGACACCAGGTTAAGTCACTGATGATTCACAACCGCCCTCCACCGGACAGTGTGGCTTGCAAATAAAAAGTAACAAGAATTACTGCTTAACAGTATCTGAATTGTTTCTAATAAACACCATGGCCTAGTTAAATGATATTGCTAATACAGTATTTTCCCTCCTGCAGTACCAGTGTCCTTTCCACAGACTTGAGGCAGTTGAAATACAAGTTTCAGAGTCAGGTAAACTGAAGGAATTAATGGAAATACTGTGGATACTTGACGTGAAAAAACATATTAAAGACAAATTAAGTACAGATAATGAGGTCTGAGGAGGAATTACATTTCCTCCTTTAGAAAAAGTTAGAATGCCTGTTCTCCTTTGAGAAAAACTGAAGTGAGTACGCTGATGAATGTTCAAAGCAAATAGCTATTTTTTGATGTTTTGCAGACTCACCTGAGATGCTCGATATGAGAGAGAAAGTCTGTGCTGTACAGGAGGATTTCCATCTGCAGCCATTTCAATCATGCAGTAACCTTCAGGACCGCTCACAGGCAACACATAGCTGGAAGGAAACAGAAGACCTCATTACTGTTTATGCTGTTGACAGCGGAGTATTCCAACCTCACACAGCAAAGGCAAGGTGAAAAAGACGCTTCTGCCTCCAGAAAGGATGACAGTCTTTGGACACTGATAATTTCAGCTTCATGGCTACCTGGACTACCCAGGAGACAAAAGATGTAAGTTTCTTCTACTAATGTCCCTCTTCTCTTTACTTTCCTACTGTTCTGCACTCTAGTGTTTGAAATGTATATAGAGACAAAGAAGAAAGAGATCTTTACATGCGTAGGTGGGTATTGATAAATTGTAAGTGCTAACTGTGGCTGACATACGGTCTCCCTAGTCCAGAGGATTGTTGGACAAGTAACATCAATGTTGAATGATGCTGAACTCCCTAGGTGGGAATTTCCTTTTCCTGCCCTACAGGGGAAACAGAAATGGAATAAGAAATGAAAGGCTGCATACCTCTGAGCAGCAAGATTACACTGTGATATAGTTATTGCTACTTGGGAAGCATGCTGTTAATGTAAACTCTGGTACTGAGCTTCAGAGATAAAGAAGAATATAAGGTTAAGGGGATTTGTAAAGTAAATATCAGTGAACATTCAATAAAATACTGAGAATTCTTCGGGTTCTTTCTAGGATGAGATTTGATGAAATGTTATTAACATTACCAGCAATAAAAATTCAATCCAACAAGGTGATATTCAAATATACTGGCTTTGTATTTAGAAAGGACATTTACATAAACATTATTGCAACAATGGCAGAATAGGAGAACAGTAGTTGATAGACTCTTTAAAAGTGAGTTCTGCTATTTCTGCAGAAGTGCTTCCCAATTCCACTTTGCCTTAGTTTCAATTTTCACATGCTTTAAAAGAGAATGTGATGGGCCTTCTTTTGGGAAGCATGTTAACGTTTACTGACTGCATGCACTCTGCACATGAAACTCTGCTCAGTCAAATCCATAAAATTAGGTTTCCAGAGTAAGGCCTTGAAGAAGAACAATGTTACATTTTTGTGTAATATTTCACTGTCCTTTTATTATTGCTGTTGTCATTTTATTAGTGTTATCATTATAATTATTAGTTTCTTCTTTTCTGTTCTATTAAACCGTTCTTATCTCAACCCATAGGTTTTGCTTCTTTTCCTCATTTTCTCCCCCATCCAACTGGGTTGGGGGGAGTAAGTGAGCAGCTGCGTGGTGCTGAGATGCCGGCTGGGGTTAAACCATGACATTCACAAATGTTACACAACAAATTTTACACAACGAGATTCTATGACAAAAATTATACATTTATATGGACTGCCAATTTTTCTATTTTTTTAGCTGAACAAATGCTAAGGACAATGACAGGAATCTCGTAAACCATTTTGTGTTGGGATAGATGTCCCTACCATGCTCTCAAATGCCTACCTTTTCATATACCACCACCTGGTTGTGTGCAGCTGCCATGGTATGATTTATCGCATGTTATACCTTGAGCTTTGCTTTTCTACTCTTGTATCTACAGTCTTACTACTTTATCCTCCTGTCTGTAGATTCAGCATGAAATTTAGAGTCTCAGTTCTCACCTCTGAAGTTACTGGGAACATTGTATTGACATGAATGGATACAGCATTAGGCCCCTGATGAATATTTATAACATTCAGTGCAGTGCAGTGATTCTGAGTGAGCAGCAAAAAACCAGTGCATCTACTAACACAAGTCTCATAGGCAGTGTATCTGTATCAGCAGGTGATGCACTCATATTAATAAATCCTACTTTTCCAATGGTTATGTTGCTTCTGATTCCAGAGCTAATTCAGTCAATACTAACTCATTGACTTCACTGTGCTCTGCTGCATGGGGTTGAAATGTGCTAAATTATTTCACCTTTGTAAATATGCAACACTTTTCTTATTTTTGAACCAGGAACAACGTTTTAAAATTTTTTTTAAAAGACTGAGCTATTTGAATGGCATCTTCTATTATCACCTTTTGAAATGGGATCTAGACCCTTAGACTATTCAAATGAGTTTGAAGAATGTTCATTTTTGTTTCTTATTTTAGATTTTAAAAAAATCATATTGTTTTTAAGTATATTTTAAGGTAAGTTCCTTCTCATGTAGTCTAAAGTTAGCATAACTTTTTGATTTTTAATGTAGGGAGCCAGAAGCAATGTCTGCTGTTCTGAAGATCAGCAAATTTTCACAATTTCATTATAAAAAGTGAATTGAGTAAACAGAAGTTCCTCCTTCATGAGTAATGGCTATATTGACAGATAGTTTTGTGATATCCTTTTTAGATACTTGGAATAAGGACAATTTTGGAGAAAGTACTTCCATCTACTGTGATTTCGAACCAATTCTTGATATGTAAACTATACTTTGAATTCTATTTATTATTCCTACTCATAACTCAGCTGCTGGGAATTGTCCAGGTATATCACAGTGTATAAAGATAACTTTCTCAGGTAAAAGAAAATGAGCTTGTTTAGGATTCTCTTAGGGAAAACCAACTCATAACCTCTCCTTGATGCTTTCTACTCCAAGTGGATATTGTAGTAGAGACCTCACATACTCATGGCAAAGCCTACCCTCTGCCCCTGCTTTGTCCCTGGTTTTCAGGAAGGTTTCTGAAGTCTGCATGTGCTGCAGTTTCTAAATCAATTCAAGGTTTTATTCCCTTATATCACATATTATAATAGTCTGGCCCACAAAGAACAAAAGTTTAAGTGATGTGGCAAAGTTAATAAAGAAGAATGTTCATCTAATTGAAAAGAAAAGAACATTATGGTCTATGGCAGTTTGATCATCTTCAAGCAATTAGTCATCCAAGCCAAATTCAGCATTGTAAACCTTCATTGCAAATGTCTGGTATTCACACATTCTCACTGTTCTATATACATAATTTATCTTGTTTTAATTCTTTACTAGGGAAAAAAAAGGTGGAAAATTAAAACCAGGTGCAATTAAAATAAGCCTTAAAGATTACTTGATCCTGACATGCTCTTTAGTGCGGTATCTTTATGAAGACAAGCCCAAGTATCCTGAAGTCATATAGATAATAACACAGTCATCCCTATGCAGGCATACCCAGTGATCCATTCCACATTTAAAGAAATGTGTCAGAAAAAAGAAAAAATAAATTCCAAAGAAGCCCCCCGCCAGTATCTATAAACAGCAGCTATTATATGGTGGTTTTGATCATTAGGACTCAACTACACAAAGGACATGAAGCTTTTTTTTTTTTTTTTAAGATGCAGCAATGAAATCTCAAAGAAAAGAATGGATCTGCTTGATGTCAGGCAGTAGATTAGTGCCTGAGTTGTGAGAAAAAAACACAGGCTATAGGCAGCAACCTACTGCCCTGTATTCTGGAGCACACATTAAGAATGCTACCACTACTTTCTTCACCATTTGCTCCTTCCTCTGCAAGGATTTCCAAGCAAGTAATACTTGAAATTTCTCTCTGTCTGATGTCATAGAAAGGAGAAACTGTCATTTGAAATGTGAACAAAATGAATATTTTTCATGCTTACATTACCACAAAATTAGGACTGTTTGAATTTGCTAGATTACTCAAATATGCTTAGAATAGCTTTTAGAAACAGACAGAGCATGGAAAATTACAGCCAAAAAGACAGTTTTCTGAGAAAATTATGAAAATAATGAAAAATAGCAATTAAAACAGAAATGCTGTCTCTATCTTTACTATACCATTTAAAACCACAAAGTGCTACAATATGGACATATGCAAGACATCATTATGCTAGTTTTTAAAAACAATGACAGAAAAAAGATTGCGCTTGAAATATTCTGCAGCAGGAACTACCTGAACTGAAATACCACTTCATGTAGCTCTATAACTTGATAGTATTTTTCTTATCATTTAAGATTAAATCTATCTTAATCTTGCAACTGGATAAATGCATTTGTATTATTTCACGCATCTCACAGAAGATTGAAATCCATTATCCGCATTAGAAAAGATAAAATGGAACTGATGATTTATTCTCTTGACATTTTTTCTTTATTTTTCTAATTAACCTCATATTATGAGATACTGACCTCACATTGCAAACACCTGAGATGAAAGTGGCTAATCACTGACATCTTTAAATTTTGAAGTATTTTTAGTTCAGTTGTGCTTTTTCACTCGTTTAGATGCTGAAGGCATTTCAGTCCATCTGCCTCACATCTCAGTGGCATATTTCAGTTGCATTCAAAGCCAGCGTATTTTTCGCTCCAGAGACAGTGACAGGAGAGAATGCAATATGATTCCTATTGCAGGATTATTTTGTCAGGCACCAAAACTGTGATTCATGCACATCACACTGATAATGATACAAAAAGGATTCACAGAGCAGCAGAGAACGGGGCGTGTGGGGAGAAGTTACAGGACACGGGTGTTTGGCAGGACATATGGGAACGTTATGCACAATGACCCAGATAGGTCTGGAGCCATGTGGAGCCTAACCTGTTCCTGTAGGTGTTCAGGTACAGGCCTGATGTCGTCAAGTATTTGTTTCCACAAATTTGAAATAAGAAGAGGTTCAGCCTTCTTTTCTGTGCTTGGCTTAGAATGACATGCTTTTTTCATAGCTGCTGTGGATTTTATACAAGCTCGTTAAGAACAACAATTAACAAAGGATTTACTACAAGGGCTGTTACTTTACAGGAGACTCATGGACCTCAACAGATGCAAAACAGAAGTTATATACAGTGATTAATGCCATTACTAGTTACATCTTGATTAATTATGTGCATAAACACTGAATTTCTAACAAAGTGCAATGTTTACCTAACATTCATACCTATGACACAATTCTGGATATTAAGTATTGGATTAATTTAGCCCTGGAAATGATACTGAAAGAAATCCTCTCAAACTAGCTAAGATTGAGGCACTTCTAAATCAAACATTACCTGGTATAAAGTTGCTCAAGCAAATGTTTTAGCTTAAATTACTACAGCCACCTCTCCACGTGGAAATACAACCATAGTTTTTTTTCTCTCAAGCTAGTCACCAGGTGGCACTAAAGGAGCATAGCAGAAAGTATGAACGCAAAATTCATACTAATGTCTCTTCTAATCATCGGAAAGACTGACTTAAGCCCTAATTGATAGCATGATTGCTTCAGCTTCCAGTTCATATCAAGGGAAACAGAGTAAAGTATCTTAAACTGATTATATATTTGACAATATGGATGAGAACAGGTCCGGAGACTGGAACTTCTGGAAGACTTTTAACTGCATTCATGCATTATAATTACCTAATGTAATCATGTAAAAATGGTGCATTCATGGTTGTGTAAACATACTTAAGAAAATTTCCTTGAGAGCAATTATGTTTTCTATATAGTGCTAAAGGTGCAGCCATATTTCTAACAGATTAAGGAGAGGCATAACAAATTAAAATGTCAGATCATCAGGCATTAAAAAAACCCCAAGCATTATAAAGAGAACCAGCCTCTGTTCTTATCCAAGCTAAATTATCATGGTAAGATTTTCTTCTGAACAAAGATCTCACTCTGCTAGCAGACCAGGGTTTCTGGTCTTCTGACAAATGATTACAAAGTAGTTATACTACTGGCCATTTTCTAATGTCACAGTTGGAGGATTAAATTTAGAACCATTTGCTATTTTTCTCCCTACAAGTGGACAAACACTAGCCCAACTTAAACCAGCTCATCATAGGAAAAAATCCCACAAAAATGCTCTTTACTGAAAAAGTGTTGATATTAAAGACACAATATAAAATGACTCCTGCAAAACACTGAAACAGCAGCTTCATTTACACCCTTGATTAACCAGAGCAGTTGTCAAGGGAACATCTAACTAGCTGTCAAGCAATACAGGAGATTTTTTCAAGAACAGTGATTTTACTTTTGACTGAGCACATTCAATTCACAAGTGTGAAAATCTGTACTGCGTCTTAAAGTTTTAATAATCTCTTGCTACTTCTTTCCAAAATTCTTGCACTGACTACTTTTGTTTCCTTAAAAAAATGTATTTTAAAAATTTCATTATTAAAAACATACCTTCTCTTCCTCAAATTAACTTCAACATACTGCTTCCATGGAAATGTTCAAACGTCTCTATACCCTCTTCTATTTCAACAAGGTTGAATTTTGGTACTTCTTTAGCACGTTCAATTACAACACTAAGAAGTGACAATTATAAAAATGAATGCTTCACTTTATGTCTGACATTTTATTTGAAATCAATGAAACATCTGTCATAACCTCCAGCCATTCAACACCAAATTTTAGGTTTTCTAGACCGAACTGTAAAAGCATACCAGTAGGGGAGAGAGGGAGAGAAAAAGAGAGACAAGGGAAGGGGATGGACAAAAGCATGGAAGGTGAAAAATCCCAAATTACTTTGACCCCTAATAGTGTTTTGCAGTAATCCCTTGATGTCCTTTTCTTCAAGAAAAAAAAAAAAAGAGGTATGTGAACTTTTGGAATGCATTAGGGGATGATATAATCCCAGCTGACCCTGAACTCCAGCTGGATGCACATAAATCTGTGGGGCCTGATGGGATTCATCCCAGGGTACTGAAACAGCTGGCGATGTCATCGCGGGACCTCTCTTCGCTATTCTTCAGCGGTCTTGGGAGTCTGGAGAGGTCCCAGTTGACTGGAAGCTGGCAAATGATGTCGTAGTTTTCAAGAAGGATAAGAAGGAAGACCCTGGTAATTACAGGCCTGTCAGTCTCACTTCAGTGCCTGGTGAAATGATGGAGAAGGAGTTTTTGAAAAACCCTTGAGAGACAAGGGTCTTTTATGACAAGGTCACCCATTTAGTTGACCAAGGGAAGCCAGTAGGTGCAGTGCTTTTGTATTTTAGCAAAGCTTTTGATACTGTCTCTCACACTAACCTTCTGGACAAAATGTCCAGCACACAGCTAGACAAGTCCTTAATACAGTGGGTGAGCAACTGGCCGATGGGTCGGGCTCAAAGAGTTATAGCAAATGGGGTTACACCAGGCTGGTGGCCAGTCACCAGTGAGGTTCCCCAGGGCTCAATTTTAGGGCCAGTTCTCTTCAAGGTTTTTGCAAATTATCTGGACGCAGGAATCAAATGTACATTAAGTAAGTTGCCAACGATACTGAACTAGGAGCAGCTGTGGACTCCGTCGAGGATAGAGAGGTCTTACAGCAAGGTCTGGACAGACTGGAGAGCTGCGCAATCACCAACCATATGAAATTTAACAAGAGCAAGTGCCAGATTCTCCACCTGGGATGGGGCAGTCCTGGTTACACGTACAAACTGGGGGATGACATGCTGGAGAAGCAGCTCCGCAGAAAGAGATCTGGGGGTCTGGGTCGATGGCAAGTTGAAGCTGAGCCGACAGTGTGCCCCGGCAGCCAGAAGGGCCGACCGTGTCCTGGGGTGCATCCAGCACAGCATCGCTGGCTGGTCGAGGGAGGGGACTGTCCCACGCTACGCTGCACTGGTGCGGCCCCACCTCGAGTACTGTGTGCAGTTTGGGGTGACTCGATATAAGAGGGAGATCAAACTATTAGAGTGTGTCCAGAGGACAGCAAAAAAGGTGGTGAAAGGTCTCAAGGGCAAGACTCACAAGGAGCGGCTGAGCTCACTGGGCTTGTCCAGCCTGGAGAAGAGAAGGCTGAGGGGTGACCTCGTCGCAGTCTGCACCTTCCTCGAGGGGGGCAGCGGAGGGGGAGGTGCTGGTCTCCTCTCTCTGGGGACTGCTGGTAGGACATGAGGAAATGAAGCCACATCAGGGGAAGTTCAGATTGGACGTTAGGAAAAGGTTCTTCACTGAGCGGGTGGTCAGTCACTAGAACGGGCTCCCCACAGAAGCGGTCATGGCACCAAGGCTGTCGGAGTTCAAGGAGTGTCTGGACGATGCTCATAGTCATATGGTTTAGTTTTAGGTAGTCCTGCGAGTCCTGGACTCGATGATCCTTATGTGTCCCTTCCAACTTGAGATATGCTATGATTCTGGGTTTCTAGGATTAGTTGTCAGAGGTCTGGGTTTGGAGAAGAAAAGAAACCCTAGCTACTAAAGGCTCTTCTGATGGGGCAGAAAATCCAACAGTTTTGCTGACGGATTATTTTCAGCATTTCTTAATTGGGCCTTATAGTGTCTGGTATTTGTGTAAGATTCAAGAGCTGTTCCTCACTATGTGAAGAAAAACAGTTAACAGTCTTTGGCAGTGTTACACTGAACATCGCATTCCCCGTTATTGCTGACACCTTCCTTGTATCCACACATTAAAGGCTGATCCTCCTAACGATGCCAAAACCCAGATTCTGCTAGTTGTACTTAAATGCCTCCCTTATTCCTTATTCCAGTTTTACTAGAGTATGTAGGAAAAGGAGGACTTGGAAAAACACACAAAGGTGAACAAATTCGAGAGAGTGAGCCCTTAAAGACAGGCAATTAGCACACATAAGAGCGGACAAAGTCTGAGACTGAAAGAGTTAACGTCTCAAACATTGTGGCGGGGCAAATTCTGCCTAACGGTGAACCACAGGTGAGGAGCCGGTTAGCGACAGGGCACGGCGGGTGCGCCGGAGCAGGCGTGGTGCTGCGTTCTGAGATGCCGAGCGGGGCAGCTCGCCGTGTGCGGCCGAGGCCGTGCAGGGTGTATGTGATGGAGGGGCTCACGGCCACCCGGGGACCCTCGCGACCACCCCCCGATGGCGCCTGCGCACAAGATCGAGGGGTCCGTAAGTCCTCGCGGGCGGCGAGCACGGGCCGTGACACAGAGTAATGCACATGAATGTTACTGGGGGTCTAGCCTGCCTTATGAATACAGGCAGTTGCTCTGATATATTTGTATCCAATAACAAGGGTAGTATAGCTAGGATACAAATGATATTGCTTGTCTATCTCTATGCCTTATACAGCTTGGTGAGTTCGTATGGCATAGTGGGTCCTGCAGTACCACACTGACTCTTCTTCATTCAAAAGCACATTAGAGGTCCTGTTACTGGCTACTGGAGAAAAGGAAGAATATTTCAAACTGAACTGGGGTTTTCTCCTACTATCACACATAGCACTTTGTCTTCAGCTCAGTCTGTTCCTAAGTGCTCCATATTGCATTGTTGCAAAATACTACTTACTGTTTTCAATGAAAAGAGTTGCAAAAAGGACTGCCATAAAAAACCCCTGAAACCTGAGTTTTTAGAGCATCAACCCAGTTACATTATACCTTGACTTTGAAAGTCTTCCAAACACTCCATTTTCTCTTTCTTCATTGTGGTCGCAACCAAGGAAACATAAAAAGGAACTATCTAGCTGTTGCTTGAAGACAGATACACAGTTTTATGGAAATACCACTCCCAGGCATCACTTTCAACATCAATTTCCTTTTAAATTAAGTGTTTCTTATTTGCATTTGATTATAGATTTATTGACAGGGTTGTTTATCCACAGAACACACTTGATTTTCTGCCAGACTTTTGGATTTATCTGTGAGAAATAACAAACATTTCAGTCAACACTTCAAAATGTATGAGGAAGTTGAACTGAACTGTGCATATTATATTTACCCTAGAACTCCTATGTAATACAGAGAGTGATTTGCACAATAATACCGTAATTTTTGTACTAAATGCCCCCTTTCCCCTATTTTTCCACATAGGCCTTTAAAAAAAATCTTCAAATTTGCATGTCTGAATGAGAAAAGAAACAAGAATCAGACAAATCTTATACCTCTTCCGCAGGTGATTTTTCATATGCCAGGAGGTCATCATTTTCTTAACAGAAATCTGACCATATTAATAGAACTAGTGTTACCTTGCCATTTCAAATCTTTCTTACAGACATTTTATACACTTTCCTATAAAGATGTTACTGAGTTTGACATTAAAAAGGTACTATTCGCCTTTTGTTTCTTAGTAGACTCTCAACAAGCATAATTTGCTGTACATTTGGAGAATGCCATTTGTCAAAATTCTGACTTTGAAACTGCCATGACAGTACTTGCTGGGCCTTCCAACAAGAGGCCAAATTCTAAGAAAGTGTAATGCATGCCAACGGACTCGCATTAACACAGGAAAGAAATAGACGGCCAGCTCTTCCTCAGTTCTAATTAATCCAGGAAGAATAATAGCATCTGTACATGGCTCTCATATTAAAATTGCTAAGCCTTCTCCAGTCATACATATATCCAGCTATAAGAAATGAAGTATCCATAAAAGAACAACACTTCTTGGCTTTCCAATACTAACATGGTGTGAGAATATATTTTAAATACTATCAAAGTGAATCTGCTAAATTTTAAACCTGTTTACTACATGTGTGCTTCCACAGTACCCAGTTTTAGTATAAAAACATTAGTCAGTCTGACATTGACTTTTTGCCATTATTTTGTTGGACAGAACCTTTTTTTTTTCATGTTGAAAGGTATTAAAAAGTTTACTTATTCTACTCTTCCATTCCCATGACATTTTCTTTGATTTAGAGATTAATTAATATAATAAAGATTCACCAGAAACTGGCTTGATGCAACTTATCAGCTTTCTTCCAGTTAGCTTTTAAGGGGGTGTTTTGCTAGGCTTGTTGTCATGTCCCTTCACATAATCTAGTAATAATTAATCTCATTAACATAATGAACACAGTGCCTAATATGGCATAATAATTATAAGCAAAACATACTTCACAGTGGATTTTGAAAGCTACTAGGACTTGGAAACAGTTATACAGCTGATAACAGTTCCACAGGAAAGATCCTTAAGAGTAGATGAGAAGCTGAAAATAAGTCAACAGTGTCATCCCGTTACAGAAATGGTAAGCACAATAATGGGATGTGTAGGCAGGTATAGAGACAGCGGACATGTAAAGCATTTTTCTGCTTTATTCCAAGGTAAGGACAACGAATGATGTCATATTTCTTTATGACCCACTTTATTAATCAGCAGGAGTTTTGCTCAATCCATTTTCACTAATCTCTGCTCTTCTGTTCCCTTATTATCATGAGCATATTTGATATCTGCATTCCCTCATTTCTATTGTTGCTGCTACATAAGGCATGCTAATAGCCTTCAAATGGTGCATCGCATTGAACAATATGCGAGCCATGAGAATCAAGACTGGGAAAGTGCTTCAAGAACCACTGGAGATCTGGAAAAGTGACCTGCAAGGTAAGTTTAAATCCAGGTTTCATCAAATCCAAGATAGATCCTTTAGTTGTTGGCATTCTTGCAGTGGATAGCTGATGTTGATAATACCATACATCACTTAGGCAAAATCAAAAGAGCTGAAGAAGACAAGCCAAATCAGATGCACAATATAATCTCCCAGCACATAAAAGGCTGCTACAAACGAGAAATAAGTAATCGTTCCTTTGTCTCCACGTCAGATATTGTAAAAAAATCTCTCTAATAGTACGGATACTGAGGTAGATTGCATGGGTTTGTACAGGCTCCCTCACTGAGGTTTTTAAGGACAGGTTAGACAAAACATCTGTCAGAAATGGTATAGTGGTATGACAAACACGGCATAAGTGTGCCCTACTAAGGCAGTGGGGTAGACTAGGTGATCACCTAAGACGTCTATCGGCCCTGCGATTCTATAATTCTAACGTTTCTGTCACAAGATTCACATACAATTCAGTGAAGGAATGTTAACACTGAAAATTTGAACCAGATTTGGTAAAAAGTGATCTTGAAATTAATATGACATTTCCAGTCTTCAGATAATTGAGCCCATTACAAAGTAAAGAAAGAGTGAACAGGTTTCAGACAAACAGCAAGAGTATAATAGAAGTGACTGCAATGATCAGTGTCTCTGAATTCATGTAGGACTAGGTTCTATTATATACAAATCTAATGTTACTTACTTAAGAAAAAATGTCTTTGTAGAGAGTGCTGAATAAAAGGGAAGACAGGAGAATGCTTTTGTTCACCTTCAAACTGTATTTTTTCTCTTTTGCTGCTGAGATGCACTAGTAGAATTGGAAGGCAAAAGGAGAACAAATACACTTTATCTTGCCTAATATTGTCTACCTTGAACAGAAGATGCAATTTCTTTACTTAATGTTGACATACAGTTTTTCACACATTATATAGAATCTAAAAAAATCCCACTTCTGTATAAGCACATTACTAGCTGAAAATGGTGATATCTACTTTAGGTGAAACAGACACTGTTTATGCTAGGTTCTACTTAGCTTGCTTTATGCCTCACTTACTCCAGCTCTGCCAGTCCAACAGTCAAGTATATGATCCTTTAGTAGATTGGCTAATGGGACTCTTTCTATTGCACGTATCACCAAGCATACTACAGGCACATGCACCCAAGGATCATTTACTTCAATAGAATGCTTTTCCTCAACATATGCATTTTATGAATCATGAATTTAAAGATATCTGTTCTCAGACTGCATCCTTAAAGGAAAGTGTAAATTCTGCTCTTAATCATATCTTTGCAATTCCACTGACTTCACAGGGACTGCACTGGTGTAAACACAATACATCAGTGCACTGTGACAACCGACTGATAGACTGTGATATCTCTATTTCACACAAGCAAAAATGGGAATAACACAAAGATACTGGAAGAATTAGCATTATCACTTACGCAGAGTTTTGAAGCTACAACAAAAATTAACAGTTATCATCATCACTGCAATAGTTATTGTTATCATTATTCATGATCATGCCAGTATTGGAAGAACAGACTGTTACAAAATTGATCCTAACAGTAGGCACCAACTCCTACAAAAACCTTATGTTCTAATCTGAGTTTCAGGACAACATGTTCTTACTTAGAAGAATGAAGAATATGCATTTGTGCTTGTGCTTATGGACTGACTATTCTCTGTTGGATCATAACAGGCTTCTTTGTGTATTTTTGTGGGCTTTTTTCTGTTAGAGGAATTCATGGAGCCACTCGTTTTTACTGCTGATAAAAAACTGTGTTTTTAAACCCAGTAAACCACCTTCAAGACTGAATACTGTTGCCTTCTCCTGTTTCTGACAGCATTGCCTCAGGTTCATGTACCAACTGGGTATTTGCTGCACCTGAACAAGGTTGTTCTAATTTTCATTATGGCTACCTTTAACTTTTCTTTGAGCCTACATTATACCAAAGAGAAAGACTTCTACTCTTCTACTCTTTGAAGCTCCAGAGATGAACGTTCCTCAGGGAAAGTGCTTGCAGTCTTCTGCACAGCTAGTTCTTACCCTCTAATCTGGCTTCTCTAATTCACTGATTTTTAATATAGATGTAATTGCATTCAAGGAATTTTATTAAAAATTATATAATGACAGAAAGGGAAGTTTGCTTCCTCCTTCAGTTAAAAGCCTCCAATTAAATCCTATGCAACACCTAATAAGAAGTGTGGAAGATATACGGAAAAAATCAGGGAAATTCAGCCATAATCGTCACTGAAAGAATATTCTGATGTGAAAAGAGTGAAACTCTTTCTATGAAGTCTTTACATATTAGGTGTTGACCTGGTCTTCCCTTAAATGCAGATAAAACCATTTCAGCAAATAAAATGGCAAACAAGCTCCCTAACACTGATGTATTATCTCAAAAGTCATATAATTTCCTCTAGGAGAACTAAATTAGGTGATTTTGTTAATTCAGAAAGTCAGACTAGTAATCAAATGCAACAATGCAATGTTATATTGATGAAGGGTGAGTTGGGAGACTTCTGGTGAGCAATGAATAAACTGAAGACTAAATTTGATTGCATGGAGCAACACTAACTTTACAAGAAGAATACTCTACAAAAGTAGAAGAGTTTACCAACTCAGAGACCTTTTATTCTCAAGAGAAACTTGACTATCTGTCCACTATCAGCCATATCATTCTCTTTAAGTACAAAATCGCTTGTAGTTAGTGATTTTGAACACAGTGAAAAACAGTGTTGGATCATGTTTCCATTTAAAAAACATTAATATCAGCAGAAGTAGAGTATAACTCTATATAAGAAACATTCAGTATTATCTCCCAGTGAGCAAATTAACATTGTTGCAAGCCTGACAAAATATGAAACAGAGCACTTGGTAAAACCTCAAATTTCAAAAACTATTTGGATACTGTCTACATTGTTGCATTGCAGACTGTGATATCATGTCTTAAAACTCTTTGTTAAAGCATGTAACTACCTACCAGCTAGCTGAATCTCATGCATATGAAAGTATTGGTGAAAATAAAAATCAGAAATCATTGTATGTATGTATAAAACAATGGTCTAATGTGAAATGGCTATGAGATACTAAGTTTGAAGAAAATACATGCATACATACATTTCTGACAACAACCAGACATGTTGTTTACCTACAACCTTGTTTACCTACAACACGGTTATAATAACAATTTGCCTACAGTGGTAAGAACTTCTCTGTGTATACATAAATTGTGCTTGTTAGAATGGTTAAAACAGAACAACAAAAAGAATGAAGGAAAAGAATAACATATCCAAAATATCCTATTTTGAGAAGGGAAAATTCCACTCAAGACAATAATGAGAAAGGTAAATTCAAACAAAATGTTGAGGTTCAATTGTCCTAACACTTCACCGATAAAATGCCTCAAAAAAGTGTTGGAAATGTGCTCACAAAGAGACATGGGGAATGTCCTACCAATTACGTCTCCCCTCCCCTGAGGAGAGCTCTCTCTCCCAGCAGCGTAGCGACTCTTCTGGAGTTAGCAGGAGCTCAGTATTGCACTGGAGCATAGGAATGAATGATTATGTTGAGCCATCTTCAGATATAGCCTTCCATTTAGTGCCTCACATAAATCTGATCCTATGAATGAAAATTAGGAAGCCACCTGACACATGAATAAAGCTGTACCAGTGCAACGTTGTACAGATAACAACGCTATACTGCAATGATCTCCAGTTGAGAAACTTCTATTTTCTTACCTATTACAGACAGAAGAAATACAATAATGAGTAATGTATATTGCTTCTACTAGGCAGCACTAATTAATTTTCCTTTGCATACTCTGACGGTCTAAAATGAACTGCTACCTCCCCTCTACATGGGAAAACTAAGAGAAAAATAGATTAAGCAATGTGGTTAATGAGAAACTGACTCTTTACCTTGAACACCAAGAGAAGGAACAATTTATATACTTATACTGGAAATTCTGGGGAGACTCTGAAGAACAAAATCCTTCTATTGCCAACTAGTGTAAACCCTGAGGTTGAGGCTGGCACCTTTGCTAATACTCATGACCAAGAGACATCCTGCTGGTATTTCAGTTTCACGCATTTAAGTATCAATTTTAAAAAAACCCAAACAAACTATAGGTATTTTGGTGTCAGAGTCTTTAAGGCTCACGTCTTCTAATTCTTTGTAACCTTAAGTGCTTGGACCTTGGAGATACTCTCACATTGCCTTAATTGAGACTTAGGCAAACTTTATGTGCCTGCTTCTCATAGTGATATTCAGACAGTCTATCCTTGGGCTTTGCTGATGACATTCAAGTAATTTGCTTTTTCATATTCTCAGAAGCATCCTAGTCAGAAAAAAGAAATAGGCAGACACCTAATCTCTCCTGTAATTCAGGAACAACTGCTGAAGGACCTATATCCTCTACTCAACTCATCTATAAGGGACTAAGAATGCCTAATTCAGTTGAATTACATTAAGATCAACTGAAAATACAATGAAGAGAATGCGAGTCAGGGCATAGGGAGCCCAGGACAGCCTCTCAAAATAGGATATTGAGTCCTCCACTGTACTGCTTAATTCAGCAAATTATTATTTTAGTCTCATTGAAGGTGCAAATACATGTTATTGCTGAAGACTAGTTTTCTATGTATGACAAGAATTATTACTAACATTTTATTTGTGCTAAGCATTACTTCTTATGCTGTCATAAACAAAGGGCCAAGCAGACCTGCAGAGTATACTGCAGAAGGGTAATACACCATTTGTAGCCCAGATGAAACTGGGAAAGAATAATTGATCTTTTGTAGTAAGCCGTAACACTTTAAGAGAGTCTTCTCTGTGCCTCCAAGCCTCACCAACATTTTGTCTCTCATTTTCATGATAAACAATAAACGAGAGGTAGCAGTGCTGCTAAAAGTGCTGGGCGTATTACAAATCTACTTTCACAAAGCATGAGAACTGCTATCTCAAAGAAATTAAGATTCTCATACTATTTTCATATATACTTTGTACTTGAAGCTGTCTAAACCACAGCATCCAACATGAACAGCTAAGAACATTTTGCTAAGCTACAACCAACTGTTTTTTAAAAAAAAAAAAAGAAAAAAGAGACTGCTTTATGGTGATACTTTTATACACATTTTAGCTACAATCTTCTTTAGAGCTACTCAAACATAGATGAAAGTACAGGATCATAATGCTTATTCCCTATTTGAATATAAAAAGGTAAAATATAGATTATAATGTCATTTGGATGTGCTTCAACAGTGACTACTAAAATAGCCAGATGTACATTTTATAATGTATTACAAATGTCTCATCTATTTTTTCAATCACTTTGATCAGTGATGTATATTTGAGCTTAAGTATATTATTTGGAAAATAAATACTGCACAAGATTCATGAATATTAACTAAAAAAAAAGAAAAATAAGTAAACATAATACATTTAGCTAGTATGAGTAAATGAGTGTTCATAGGCCACCCTTTATTAAGTTTTCTGTTTTTAAACAAGATAGATTACTTTCATCAGATCTTAGAAATAGAAAGTATGAGGTGTTCATGGAAAAGGGCAACCTTGTATGATGTGAAATGTGCTACATTTCTTCATGGTCAGACAAAATCTTATGTAGGACAGTAGCCTTTAAACAAGATTATATTTTATGAATGTAAGTCATTACGGAAATTATGGAAGTGTAAACAAACACCATAATGACTGTTGCTGTGTATGTACAATCTCGTTTTCCTTACAGATGAGATGCTTTATTTCTTCATTTTGATGTCCACTTTTTCACTTAAACATTATGAATGCAAATACACACATATTGAATTTGGAAATATTAGAAAATATCTCACTACAAGAAAAAAACCTGAGATTAACTATTTCATTTCAAAGGGATGCTCAGTGCTATTAACCATGTAGATACTTTAGGTAAAAATTCAAGTACCGAATAAAGTTTCAATTTATCAGAATAAACATTTCTAACTGACAAAAATTCTTTTCAGATTAGGCTGCCTCTGATTTGCAACAGTGTAGATTATACGCACAAATTAAATCAGAGTCAATTTAACTATCCTATTAAATAATGCGAAATCACGAAGTTCCCACCTGGAAGTGTGCATTAATTCAGACTTGTTCTCACAGCAGGAATAAAGCCCAATTGGTTTGATCTTACCCTTAAATTGATCTATTTAGTAGTAAATCACACTTTCAGTGTAAAATTAAGAACATGAAAATGTTTGGCCTGCCTGTCTTTTTGGTAAAAAGCTGTATTATGAAGTTTTGGGGGACTGCAAAACAAATGACTGAGTTCATAAACATACAAAGTGGTGTATTTGTCATAACAAGGCATATCATAAACTTTAGCTTTATTATTGAAACATAAGAAGCCTTTTGACAGCCTGAGTCCTCCAGCATCTGTACAGGAGAATAGCTCATAACAGACAAATACCACAGGGAGAAACATACACACACAGAAGACAGATCCGGTAACTGCTGAATCCATTGTTTTGAGATAGTTTAACAGTTAATTACAAAATAACCAAAGCTAATACTAATCTTTTTTATTCAGGTGACACTCCGTATCATCAGCATTCAGTTCATCAAACTAAACAGGATTATTCACAGGAGCTGGATTTTTTTTTTTTTTTTTTTTTTTGATTTCACAGTGTGAGAGAGTCTGGATGGTCCTCCCTGGCTGCCACAAACATGCTCCAGATGCTCCTACCCTGAGGACCTCATTGTTTCATTTCTTCCTTGGGTCTCCTATGGCTTACAGATGGGTGCCCAAACCCTTTCCTTATTCCCTTAATGAGCATGACCTGTTAAGTATGCATAATAAACAGGTACGTGTTAAGACAAGCATACAGCATAATGAGAAAAGGCAGGTGCCCATTTTCTATAAAAAAAGTCTCGTGGCTGGGGAATTTGGTTAGCAGGAGACCCTCTGCCTAGTCGCCTTCAGCCGCGAAGCGTCCGCGTGCACGCTCCAGGAGAAAGCCTCGCCATCCGGGGGGAAAGCAGCACGGGCGAGACGGAGCAGGACCACCTTCCAGCCTTCTCCCGGAGGGCAGGCCGCCACGCAGGAAGGAAGGTGGCATCTGCTGGGTCCCAGGAAGAAACACAAGGATGACCGCGAGCTTGTACCACTGTCAGGGGCACTCTCCTGGCCCGAGAAATGCTTATGTACTTTGAAGTCATTAAGGTCACTGAGTAACATTCACGAAGCCCAGTGGAAACATGACAGAAATATTCTACCTCACCAGCCTGAAGGCAAGCTGCTTCTAGCTTCTCTCTGGTTTTATTAAACTTCTTTTCTGTATTGGGAGAGCCAGCGTTCAGTACCCTAAAAGGGAGGGAACCCTTACGCTGTCCTGCTCCCTACCAAGTGATACTACCTGCTGCGACTCAACGCGTGGGAGGGAGACCTTGTCACAGAGGTGCCTGGCTGCCTCGGCAGTCAACAGAAAAAATACACGACTCGCTCAAGTGGTCCGAATGAGCCTGAAGGATGGACAATTTTTCAGCGCTCTAACACCTGACTGTCCTAACAGGGGCCTAAAAGTAGACAGGCTTTTAAGATGGACCATAAAGCCAAAGTATACACTGATTTTTACATTTCAGCGCTGTTTTCTGTATGTTTGTATTCACGATTCTAGCTGGTCCCATTACAGCATTCCTTCTCCAAAGGTCACTTTATGGGTTTTTTTACTGCAGTAGATAAAAGAATACTGGGCACTATAGAAAAATGGATGGTAACATGATCACATTGTGGATGTCATTTTACTCAGAGGATTCAATGATGATCAGTAGTTGAGTTTCATCAAATGGGTTGTAAAAAAAGAAGTCTTGCTTTAGAACACAATAAAAAAAAAAGTTGTCTTTCATTTCAAGTCACTCTCCCACACTCTAAACACCAAAATAGCAAGAACAAAACAAGCTTATTACAAAATGATCAAACTAAATGTATCAACATATCCCAGCCTACATACTGTAAACTTACAAGGTTTGGAGAAGACAGTTGTCCTTCAAATTTAAACAAGAAAGGAAAAAAAGGATCATTTCAAAGAATGCGCTATAGTAAAAACATTTTTAAACTGGTTGGAAGAGCATTCATAGCAGTATACTTCTGACATGCCCATGGAGCAACTCCTAGGAGGCCGTGCTGGAAGATTCTTTTCCTCTGAGGGACCCAATGCACTACTTCATTATTTCTTTTGGTCACAGTATCGAGCACTAAGGGATGCCGCCAGTAACTGACTGCCAGCTAGACCACGCGCTGCTGACCATCAAATCTTCCACCCACTTAGCTGATCTGGATATAAGAGTATTATGGGGACAATGATGAAAACCTTGCTGAAAGGACAGAAAGGACAGCAGTAGGTTAAAGCAAAGTCGATCTGTTTTTAAGTGTTTTAACTGAATAGCAGCATATTTCCGGAAACGCCTTTGCCTATCAGACATAAGCTGTTTGTTTAGATTATTTTAGTCTTCAGCTGTGCACCTCAGCACTTTGTGATTATTAATGAATTTTCTAACAAGATCTCGGTGAAATCTTGTATCACAGGGAAGGACCTGATGCAAAGACAGATGAAAAGACTTGCCCAAGATCATATCTGAAGAACGCCAAATACGTCAGGTAATGAGTGCAAGTTCGATGACTGTCGTGGTTATATTCACTAAGTAATCATTCCTATAAGAAGTTACTAGAAATTACGAAGAATCAATCTAAACCCAACTTGCTTTTAAAGAACATACCCACTGTACCGATCAAATTGCAGCAGTTAAATATTTGTCTTGAGTCAATGTTAAGTGCTTTGCTAAATGATGAATTTGGAAAACTTCCCCTGTTATGCATCTCTCTCATTTGCAAGCCAGAGAAAGAGAGTGGGCAGGAAGATAGGGCGAGCAGGATTAGATCAGCTAATCCTGCCACTGCTTTCAGTAAACAGCTATTGGATTGTTTCTCAAATTAAAAAAATAATAACAAAAATAGGCTACTCTCTGGTCAGGAAGGAAAAAAATAATCCCAAACACCTGTACCTGGCATATGAACAGCTGGGTGCATGCTGATGATGATTCAACTGTGATATGTGCTGCATATAATTAGACAAGCAGAATAAGTTGTGTGGGGAATCTATGATGGAAAATCTACTGCCTGATTAATTACCTTCATTTTCTTTTCACTGTCTTCCTTTTATCACCTTCTTCTCATTCAGGAAGGGTTGGGGGAGCAAAGGAAGTTCTGTGCTTATCTTGTATTGTCACTGCTGAATGTTGTTGTAACAGTTTGGGTAGGTAGGGAAGAAAAAGCCCTTATTTGGCTTGAATCAGAAACCAACTCCATAGTGATGTAAATAGACAGCATGATTATTTTCAGAAGGAAAACTGCAAAGGAGAGAGTAAGAAGCTTATAAAGCAAAATTTTTAATATTCATCTTTGATCAACTCAACATTTTGGAATCTACTTGTCCTCTATCCATGATAATGATTTAAAGCAGAAGTTCTTTGGAACCCATAGAAAACTATCCTTAATTATCTGGGATGAAAATGAGCAGGGATAGTCTCAGCTGCTGACGTCTAAAAGATCTCAAATAATTGAATATGCAGTTTGGAGGAACAGAATCTCTAAATTTTTGCCTACCTTTTGTTTAAAGGTATGCAATGAGATCTGAGAAGTATAGAATTATGTACCTACAATTTTCCCAGTTATTAGGCAATTTAATTTATTTCATCATCTGAAGATGCAGCAGCACTATTCTGTGAAAGTTGCAGGTGGCAAAACGTTAGTTCATGTTTATTTCAGGAGCTTGTGTAAGGTGAGATGAGATATACTAGCTTCTTGCAGCTCAGCTTGAATTTAAACTGAACAATTCTGTGCTGCTTCATTTCCTCCTTAATACAGCTGTAAATGTTTTGGCCCTTTGGTCTTCTGTATTCAGCGTGCAACCTTTGGTGCACTTAACAGTCTTCCTGCTCATAACTGAGAAAAATGACATCTTACCCTTTCTCTGTATTCTTAAAGTAGATTTTGAGTAGTTTACAAAAAAAAAAAAAAAAAAAAAAGAAAGAAAAAAGAACATCATAGAAAGAATTCTAAGTGAGAGCAAAAATATGTGTTCTGCATTTAATCACCAATTTAGTACTACATGAACAAGAAGATAAAAGCTACCAAAAAAATCCCATAGCCTTGCTGCAAACCTGTCAGAAAACATGATCAGCTGTAATTAAAATTATATGGACAAATCACTTTAAATCACAAAGCAGTGATATGAAGTGAACTAATTCTGACAGTGTTGGACACACTGTCTTGGGATAAGGTTTGTCTTCCACACATTAACTCATTAAAGTAAGAATCAACAGAATCTGTTATAAGAATGAGAGGGGACTTTCCAAGAGCTAGGCCTGTTTTGGGGGGGGTCCGACTGCCATACTTGCTTGAGTGGTAAAATATTTCATATTTAATCTACTGTTAATAAGGGACAGTTTCAGTCATTCTGAGACTGTGCTGCTGCCAAAGAGAATGGTGCCCAATAACACCTTGATGCAGCTGTTCAGGGAGTGTGATTAGAGATCTTATCCACCTAGAACCCAAATTACCAAATCCCCCCAAAGATGATTTTTTAGTCAGATCAGCAGAATTTCTGCGGCAGTTCGCAGCTAATCAGACTAAGTTAATCAGCCTTCTCTTCAACTGCCTGCCCAGTAAGACTGACACTACCTTCCTGAGCAAAGAGGACTATAATAAGAGACACATTAATTCCAAAAGCTGTAAGATGCTGATCAGTGTAAAACTCACAAGAAAATAAAATGTTGCAGATGTCACATTGGTTCAAAATACTTTTTGCTGAAATGTAGTATATGCAATAATATACAGCCATTTGCCATTCAATATGAATGAATGTTGTATGTGTTGAAATGTGTGAACACCTGAATGCCATAGGATTACTTTTTAGAATTCTGAGACTTTTTGCAGTTTTTATTAGAGACAAAGCATATGGCCATGCCTACCACTTTTCTCTATTACTACATAGAGAATTTCCCCATTATTGAATATGTGCTCTGTGTTTTGGAAAAACAACAAACAAAGCAAAACCAAAAGTTTTTTGGCTTAAGTTTGAGGCTTAAAGAGGTTAAGAAGAAACAGATGAAATAATACAGGCTTTAGAAAGCATTTCTAGCACTCGGGGCAGGAACTGGGTATTTAGCAAGACCAGCAATACTGCATCATTGGCTGGGAGAACCTCAGTGCATCACCACTGTGAGTTCTAGAATCGAAAAACATGTATACACATTTGTCACAGGCTGCTGCTGTGATCCTTGTCTGCATCAAGCAACCATCAAACTCCACTAGTGTGTCACTGTGAGCATGTTTTATCTTACATATCTCCACCTTATGTTTTCAGTAAAACTGCTTGTGTATACACTGCTTTACATGGAAACTGAAGAAACACCATTTATAAAAGCGGTACGCTAGAAGTGCCAGATTCACCACCTACATGAAATAAGAGTTAGACATCTGGGGTAAAGGAGAGTCTATAGAAAGATTATAGGGATAAGCATTTCGTCCAAAAAAATTCACTAAAATAAAGTGATATGTGCTTCTCTTCTGTTAAAGGCGAAGGAAGAACTTGCAATCTTAATAATAAACAGCTTCCTCTTTGGCTGGTTCAGGAAGAGTGCTTTTCGTCTACTTTAGCCAAGGAAAGAAATGGTCAGATCATGCCTCGTCTTATGTCAGCCACAGACTGGTGTTTAGATTTGTATTTTTCACAACATTTGCCGCTGAGCAAAACTTACACCCTCCCCCAGAAGGCAGGCAAGTATAATCCTGTTATTTTCCAGATGGGTGAACAAAAGAGGTTGCAGAAGATTGTTTCTGACAGTGCTGGGAACAAAAGCCAGGGGCCAAACCACCTATCAGATTTACATAAAATGTATTCAAATGCAAGAGAAAATATATTTTCTGAAGGTGTTTTGAACAGCTGCTGAGCAATTTAGTAGCAACACAGCGTGCTACACTATAGCTCCCACATTCACATCTTTCATTACTACTAGTCCCCTAGGTGCTGGCAGCTCTGACAAGACAATGTGAGCTGTAGGGGGCATAAAACAATTTCAGTGACAATGTATAGATTCCTGGTGTTCTCACTAAAACCCATCAGTTCAGTAGGAAGTCATATCCACCATCAATGCAAAAGGCTGACCAGCACTGCAAACCGCATAGAAGCTGTACAAGAAAAACCACAGGGACACGTATCCCAAGGCACAGATATGAATTGGTGCTTCATAAGCACCGTTTCCCCAAATGGAGAAATGTACAGCAAACACGTGATACTGCGGTTGAGCAAAGCCTCCAGAAAAGGCAGTCCGCAGCCTGGAGAAGAATTTTATTTTAATGTATTCCAAACCTCCACACTACATGTCTGTTTAATACCATTCACTTGGGAGCGTGAGCTCAAATGCAGATTTGGCCTTATATAAAGTTTTGTCATTTCATAGCACAGCACAGGATTTCCACCAACCCAGAGAACCTGCTCACAAACTATGTTAAAGTAGTTACTATATCCTGAAATATTTTGTAATACAGCAGATGTTTTTCGTGCCTCTGGAAAGACAATAGCACCAGTAGTGGTAGACATTAACTACTTTCCTATGTTTGGTATATGCTAACACTTAAAATGTGACTACAAAAATTCTACAATATATTCACCTTTACCTTCTGTTGAACAGCAGAGAATAAAACCTCATCATACACAATGCAGCACTAGCTATAATTTAAATAAACTACAGAGGTTCTATATTTATTACAAAGTTTTACCCACACAACTATGTATGCAAGGAACGTAGAAAAATCACTTTCTGTATCACTTCATAGCTCCTTCTGTGGTTGGTTGACCTTGGTGGGCTGCCAGCTGCCCACCCAGCCGCTCTCTCACTCCCCCTCTTCAACTTGACAGCAGGGGTGGGGGAATAAGATGACAAAACTCCTGGGTCGAGATAAATACAAGGAAATCACTTACTAATTACCATCAGGGGCAAAACCGTGATGGAACCGGCTGTGTCCAGCACGGGGCAGCCCCGGCCCCTCCTCACAGAGCCCATCTCTGCGGCCCCCCACCAGCCCCTGGGCACATAAACTCCGCACACCTTCTTTCTGTAAACTCTGCATGCACTTTTCTAAAAGATTAAGCTACTGACATGTGGATGTAAATTTATTAGCTGAAATCCTAAGTGTCTTACTGTACAACCTTGTCAGTATCAGCATGACAGCAATGCCTTTGAAACCCAGTCCTGGCTATTTTAAAGTATCTTTATTTATTTTGAGCTGCATGATGTAATATTAGTATAAATCTGCACACCTAACCTGTTTCTGGTGAAGGTGTCTGCCCTCTGGTTTCTGCTACATTTACACACAGCTTAAATTCCCATCTGCAATCAGCCTCCAGTGAAGCGCATTTTTATTTAATTCTGTATTTCCAGCCATGTCAAGGACAAGGTCAAGTAATGGTCACAAAATGACAAAGCATCTTTGGATGAAGGTGATCACAGATGTAACAGCAGCAACACTAACTACACAGAAAATAGATCAACAAAGCTGAAGAGAGTGCGACAAAAGGCAAGCAGCACACAACGCTGAGCAAGCAGAGAAGAACGTTTCATGAACAGCTTATGGTCTAATGAAAAGCCAGGTCAATGTGTGCTTCAAAGAACAAGCAAAGGGTAATAAGGACAGTCAAGGTGGTGGAGAGATGAATAAAAAAGCTTCTCCCACCTGAATTAACTACATTCCAGAATAAAAATTCGTCACGTAATTGATGTACTTCAGTCAAAGGGAGAGAAACACCTTCCTTCCTCAGCTGTCTTCCTTGAATGAGTTTCTTCCAGACTTTCAGAAAGATGCAGCTCACATGTCTGTCTCTAACCTGACTATTAAGGAGGACTATTTAACAGATGTATGTGTAAATTTTACTCAATACTCTCTTTAATCAAGTAAAACAATTTGCAGCACCAAGTTTTTTACTGCCAGTATTTAAAATTAGACCTAAACTGGCTAGTCCTGAAACAAGCAGCTGTCTAATGTCCTGTTTTGTTCCTTCTTCTCTGCAGATGTGCAAACGATATATTGAGTACCTGCCTGAAATTTATTTAGAAAGCAAGAAGCTAGAAAAAATAAGGTTATAGCAATTAAAATAAAATAATAATAATAAAACACAGAATAACCATCGCTGTTTCTTCCTTCCCTCATCCCCCCTGAAAAAAGGATTTCCAATGAACGGTATGAAACAGAGTTCCCAGGTTAGTATACCTGAGGTTCTGTGATGATTTTGGGTCACAGAGCTGGACTGAGTATAGTACAAAATATAGATCATGCACGAGGATGCCAATGCTACATTTTTTAACGTCTGTTTAAATACTTACCTTGGCCTCAGAACATTTAATCTTTTGAACACCTTTTTGAGATAGGTAAGTACTACTCCCACTTTAGAGCTATGCAAACTAAGTAACAAGCTAAGGTTAACCAAACTCTTTTAAAACCACGTAGGAAGTTTGCTGCTGAGCTAGGAGCTGATCGCCTAGACCAACAAGAACTGCTCCCTTCTCCTCAGCGCAGAGGAGAAAATCCAGCTAACCTCGCAGCGGTCTGGACCGTGCGACTTCACTGCCTGTTCTGCTGTCGGTGGAGACCTGCCTGCCGATTCCTCTACAACTAGAGGTGCCACGAGGTGGAGCAGAGAGAGACGAACTGGCTTCTCGGGAGGAATGCTTTCTTCCCCTTCCCTCCACCACTCCTTTTTCGGACACTCGTGCAAAGCCTAGCTGCCTACTGTTTTTTAATTTTTACTGATTTTCAGTATCTACAGAGCAAATAGCACTTCCTATTGCTTTCAGCGAAAGCAAGCCTGTAGAGAATTGCGAACTGTTACAAGCACACGGAACCAATTTTATTTCTGTATTGATCTTCCACTTCAGCAACAACAGGCTTGAGGAAGAGAATTTAAAAAATTGCTTTGCCTTCACAGATTTTTTTTGGTTTAGCTCTTCAGAACTCAGGAATACAACAGTGTAAACATTTACTATCATCTCACTTAGGAAGAAGACAACATGGCACCTTCATAAGCTGTTTGGCTCTATACTTCATTGCTGTAGTTCCACGTGCTGTGCCAAACTAACAGAAACCAAACAGTTGTCTGAAAAGTCCTCTGTGTGAAGCACTGGGTGACCAGATACTGAGCTAATTAATTTTACAGAATTCTATATACTTTAGAAATAAATAAATAAATACTGGAACTGTCCACATATTGAACAATATTGAAAAAAATATTTTTCAGTATACCAGATTATCTTGAATTTTAATAGTTCCTTATTCCCTCTGTAATCCAGTGACTCCTTTTTCCTTCAAGTCACAGACATCTGCCTTGTTTCACGCAGAATACCTCGTGTCTTTTCAGTGGTACTGAAACCCCTTTGTACTGTCATGTATGGGAAAGACCTGTTCTTCCAGCCAAGCAGATCAGAAGGGCTCTGCCTCCTGCTTCTGCCCTGGAACAGAGGGAACAGCCAAGTATTCTGAACTCTTTGCTATCTGTTTCACACAGTCTCACCCAGCCACAAGAAGATGAAAAAGTGAATCACATGAGATCATGGAACAGAAACTATCTATCTAGAGAAACTGCAGTGAGTAAGCAATCACATCAGCAACACTCGGAATACAATGCTTTATGCAGCAGACAGAAAAAAAGGGACTATGGCACACTTGAAAGGATCAGTATGCACCATTAAAGCAGTGTCTTCTTTAATACATGAAGGGAGAGTTCTAAAGAGCTTAGCAAAATTCTGGAAATGTAGGTTAAATGCAGTTTAGAATTTCCATGATATAATAAAAAGAACACTTACAAATGCTTTAGCTGTAATGTTGCTGAAATGCAAATTATATAATTTCAAAGCCGATACATCCAGAAAATGGGAATTGGGTTATACAGACTATTAGAACTTTAATCTTGCTATTTTTCTTGCAGAAACAGAGATTTTTCAAAACTTGGAATTTTAAAATTATAACACCCAAATCTAAAAATAAAAGGTAATGAAATGTGCATTCTTTATGGTTTATAACGTATACCTTAATTCTGGTGAATCTGCAGCTCATTGTCTTTAGAAGACGCACTAAATTGTGACACAGAGCTTCAGTAAAGTCACATAAACTAATAACTGCTATTAGCAACATCAGTCACTAAAAAATTAATAAATAACTATTGCAGTTATCAACAGTGCACTGAAACTGTTTCTTTAATGTGATTATTAATCCTAGAGCTTTCTTTGGAAAATGAGATTTTCTGGTTATACTTGATTCTGAAAATTACACTAGCTATTATTTATGTCACATTTGATATGAGGGGCTGCTAAACAGGAAGGTGTTAGAATGATCTGAATTATACAATGCTTTAGTCATGCTTTTGAAGGTTATAGCATGAAAAACTAACAATCTGTTCACATATCTAATTACCAACATATTTGTAATATGTGTAACAATGAGATACTGAACATACATTAGAGATTACCATGGTCGTTAAACATCTGATCCTGTTTAAACATGTGAATATTGATATGACAGTTTGTAAGCATCCCTCATTAGGCCTATTCCTTTTACCATTTCAATCGTAGTAGGAAAAATACAAAGAAAATATGCCGTCTTGAACCACTTGGTATTTCTTTAAAATCAGTAATTGACAGCAATGAAATTCAGGGTATGAAAGGTATTACCAAAATGTTTGACTTATCTTAGGAAAAAAGGATGTAATAAAAATATTGGTCAAACCTGAGAATATCAACCTTCATTATTATTTTCAAGTATGATCCTCTACTTTTAGAGGTGGAGAATGGTGGAAAAGCAACAAAATTACTGGCCAGGAATGCACCTTAACCACTGGAAAGATTAAAAAAAAAATTCAGTTCTACCACTACGCTATACAGGTACTCTCATCGAGACAGTCAGTATACAAAATATAAAGCTTGACTCATGTCAAAATGACCACTAATAAGACAGAATTGGCTTCAGAAGTATTTCAGTTTTTGCTCACAATCATAAAACATTTCTTTGTATATCTTGTACATTATTGAAAAGTTAAATCTTCAAGTCTTTGTAGTGAATGATTAATTATTCTACATAGTTAGGAGACAGTTATGCTTGCAGGCAAACAAAATAACACTGCAAAATAAGAAATAAAAATATATCTCTATTTTCAATACAAATGTTGTCTAGGAAGTGGAACAACTGTATTGAAGTCAAAGGTCACCAGCTGTCACAGGCCTGAAGAAAGGAGCTCATAACAGTCTTTCTTCACATACAATATGTATATATGTACACTATAAATAAATCTATTTCTAGGATACTATGCTTGTGCAAACAAAACCGCAGATTGGTAGAATTTATTTCTTATGCTAATTTTCAAATGATATGTTGTTACACTAAAAGTGTCTAAATGAGACAGGATTTACCAGTCTTTTCTTTTAGGATGAGTTAGTTCATCCTACAAAGATAAAAGCAATCCAAAATAAACTACTGTGAAAGTTACTGTGATTTTTGTGTGTTACCTGATTTTGCTTAATTATGCTAAGTTGAGCATGCTTATAATTATAAATACCCTCTAGCAGCATAGGTAATACAAATGAAGTACGTTACATTCTTAAAACAGGTAATAATACAGGTAAAAATAACAGCTATCCCTGTTTCTTATTGTCATGGTTTAACCCCAGCCAGCAACTAAGCACCACGCAGCCGCTCACTCACTCCCCCCCATCCAGAATTTATATGCATTAGTTTGATGTAATGCATGTATTATGGGACTATTTTTGAAACTAACAGATGTAGTGATTTACCTGTAAAACTGTAACACCTGGATTGATGGAACTGGGATTAAGGTTTTCAGAGAACAAACATTATATAGGCATACACTGCACAAACCTTCCTACCTTAGAGTGGCAAATGTGATGATGACTTTATGAAATAGATATACATTACAAACTGAACTCAGTCTACTACTGTTTTTACAAGGCCTGATAAGCCATCATCAGCTGCAGATAATCTCAGTGGAAAATCACCTCTTTGAAAGCCATTTTTAGGTTTTGTCCCACTAAGACTTATGCTGAGTTATCATGATTTGCAATTTCTATAAAAAATGCAGTAAATATAAATGTGTATATTTGTACATAGAATCCTTCTAAAAGGAATTCCAAATTTAATTCAAAATTTATTAAATCTACTTTCCAGTTTTATGCAACACAATGTCCACATGGGTATGATTCATGTATGTGCTGACTTCAAAATTAAAATATAGAGTATGTAAGATATTCCATTTCAAAACCACATCTAAATGTGTTTTCTTTATCAATTTATAAGTTCGTATGATAGAATAGCAATTCTTAAATCTCTCCCAGACTGCTTTCACTGTTAATCTTCAAAGAATTTTGGGAAGGGCAGGTGTGATAAAATGATGGCGATATTGCATCAAGTTGGCTCAGGTTATCTATCAAAACACCTTTCCATTTCTCCTTCATCACACAACTGATAATGCTGGAACTCAGCATTGCAAATATGAAGCTTAGGAGTATTTGAAGACAGCAAAATGTCTTCCACACATCACAAATATAGCTACACTATATATCTGTTCAGATACAAAGCCACTGATGTTTACAAAGAGCTTCTCAGATGTTTCCAATTCGTCAAACAAAAAAATCCTGTATTCCTAGGTAACTGGTAATACTGGAAGCGACAGCACAACGTCAGAAAATTACTAATTTTTTGTTTTACGGATTTACTGTAATTTTCAGTAATACTTGCACACTATGCAGAGCACCTA
The DNA here is from genome assembly GCF_964188355.1 of Buteo buteo. Lineage (NCBI taxonomy): Eukaryota > Metazoa > Chordata > Aves > Accipitriformes > Accipitridae > Buteo > Buteo buteo. Next base: position 1,563,424 of record NC_134185.1, read on the forward strand.
GCACTTGTAAATAGTAATAAAACGATGACTTAGAAGTATGCACTAATACGAAAACATACGTATCTCTGGAATGATGAAATGAAACGGGTAAACCGCATGACTCAAAATGAGCCAACAGGCTGTATGGATGATGATTTACATATTCTTTTTGAAAACACATTTTCAGAATGCACATGCAATAAAAATACTTTGTAAGATCAGTTCAAACAACTGTCTCTTCTGTGGAAAAGGAGGAAGTGGAAGTGTAGGTAAAAACATGGGCACTGATAATATAATCACGTAGTTTGCACTCAGTACATTACGTCTCGCCGAAGTTTTCATGTGGAGGTACAAAAACATGTTGAGGACTTTCACAGTTTAGAACGTGCCATCTGCTTTTGAAGCATGAAGACCAAATAATAAACTTGAGCAGCTTGCGTACCACTGCATGGTCTAGGCTAGAGTTGGCCAAACAACATTAACTGAATAATTTATTTAACAAATAAACACTTTTATGGACAGCTAAAGGTGCCCTTCTCAGCCATGAGTAAATGCTTACTTCCATACCACTAATTAAAGTGTGACAGAAAACTGGAAACAACTACATTCAATATGTTCACTTGGAAGATACATGAAATATTAATGTACATAATACAATGACAAAGCTCTGTGGGGATGAGCATTATGTTCATTAAATTCCAGAGCAAAATTCTGACAATTCTGCAGGTAAATAACATGGAAAAGAGCGACACTGTCCTATACAGGCAAGATTTTAATTAACGCTTGCCTAGAATCTTCCAAACAGAAAAGAACCTGGTGTCCCCCATCACTGCCTAGAATAGACAATCTGAACTTTTTAAGGAAAGTAATTAAAAAAAATTATCATTTAGAGAAGTGTAAGATGTCAAAAAAAAAAAATCAGTATTCCTACTCTCAAATCCCACTATCCAGAAAAATCAAAATACGGGTGACTTGATTACCTCAGTCTCTTGCTTGTTAAAGTTACTTTCCTTCAACCACTGAATTGAAGAAACCCCATCTGGCCTCAGTGACAGTGACATCACTTTAACCACAAATAACGTACAGCAAATTTTGCATCAGGCAAACGCATTTTAGAACCCACACGTAGAATGAAAAGTGTTTGAACTAATGTTCTTTGAATAACTTTAAAAAACAAATCCATAAAAGCAATCTAGACTACATCTCAAGTATGTGCACAAAGCTTTAACTGAAAAGATCAATACAGTCTCAGTTGTGAAATCACAAAAAATTAAACTCAAACAAATGCATATTTTCAAAACCAGCAATCAAATCATTCTAAAATAAACAGAAATGGAAACAATGAATAAAACTGCATTGAAACAGGTCTCTAGTTTCTTTAGGCAAGGCAAAAAAAAAAAAAAGCAATCAGAGTTTTATTGTTTTCTTCTATAAAACTGTCGTTTCACAAGGACTGTAAAGACAATATCTGAACATTTAAAACTCATTTAATCTTCATCAGGTTTGAAAGAAATGGCCATATGTAAGGAAACTAATCATATAGTTAAGAGAAAGTAATAGCTGTAAACTATGGGGATATCTTAGCTTCCTGTACATGGTAGATTTAGAAAGAAAAAGTGTGAGAAGATGAGCATCTGCTTCTGTAGACATTATGAGTTGCATTAATTATGCTGTTTATCCACTGGAGCCATAGTTGCATGCAGAACTGGAATATCTGTCAAATATGATCTTACAGAGTTTTTCAAAGTCAAATTTAATAGAAATATTGTCTACCAATTGGAAGGTTTTGAAACAGTAGCAAAAATAGTTATTTATTCCAGTCTTTGTCTCTTTTCCTGCATTACAGGGGAAAAAAACTCATTAATTTTGCAGGTAAAACATACAGATAGAGTTATCTATCTTCAACAGCCACCAAGAGAACACAAATCAACAGTTTTGTCATGGATTTGTATTTTATAGCCTATGATACAAGATCCTGGGGGGCCACAAATGCCTTGTCATGTTTGCTTTTTTCTTTGGCAGAGGTTAACGATGATTGCTGAAGGATTACAATTTTATTGCTGCTTGGTGAAGGATATACTGCGCTCTCTACATTTTAGAAGGACTCACAAGAATAATCACTAGTCATTTTGAAGGCCAAGCCCATAAACGCAGATGCATGTAAATCCCCGCCAGTCACAGTCTACAATCACACCTTGCAAGTTATTTAGCATGCCACTGTTTTAAAGATAGCAGTATAAATTCCAGTAAACAAAGTTAATGTGTAAATTGAACTGACATTACTTTTTAGTGTAACAACATGGAGAATGAGACCATAAATATACAGGTGTTAATTTTGAGGTAAAAAAGAGGGAAATAAATTTATTTGTCAGTGTGAACTTGAACTCTATAACTAGAATCAATCTTTTCAATGCCATTTAGCTGCATTGGTTGCTAAGATATTATTAGGCTTTGAGATCTGTACAGCATTTTAATGTCTTAATCTTACGAAGCAGAGGCAATGCTACCACAGCTAATACAGTGAGACAATTAGCTGACCAACATCTCACACAAGAGTAGTCTCTGAGATTAAAAAACAAACTTTGAATCGTTTGTTAATACTGAGCTGTATACTTCTATCAAGTACCTTCTAAGAAGAAAAAATTAATCTGCTGGCTCAAAGGGAGAGGAAGGGACAGAATTTTCTTTGTAGATTTTATATACTTTTGCAATTTGTACAAAAATCCTAAAATAGATTAATGCACTGTCAGCTAACGAGTAATTAGATTTGAATGTATGCTATGTGACTTTGCTTCATTAATACTAGGCATTAATACTAATATAGAATAAAAGGGAAAAAAAACTTTCAATGGAGCATAAGAGTAATGTACAGACCTGTGGCTGAGAAGAAATATAAGATGGAAATGAAACAGCTTCTTAAATGGTAGATCCTTTCATCCTTCCATATATTGAAAAGAGGTTTTATATTTATACTCTAACAAGTCTGTTTCTAAAAGAATATGGTAAAGCTTATGGGTTGAGCATAAAATTTAACCAAAAAAAGCCTAACCAGTCTCTTCTCCCCATACCAGTTTATATATACTGAGATCATCAAACCTCCTGGCATGAGCAGCGTTTTAGAATTTTGCAACATTTACATCACACAGAAACAGCTCAGAAGGCAAATGCAAAAATCTTCAGACGATGCTTTTATTTTCCTTTTTTGATAGTAAGAATGTAATTTTGAGAACTCTGATGTGCATGTTTCAGGGTAACTTCTGCAGTCTCCTTCACATACTATCCTCCAACAGTAAAAATGGTCCTAGCTAAAACTACCTTTAATTTAATAACTTTATAATTTTATATGGGCATCAGAATTATTTCTAAAATATTTTTAAAGTAAATATTATTTTGAAGTTAGTAATATAAATATAACACAATACCTATATTATTTCATTCCTACCTTTTTCCTAACTTGCCTATATGAAATTCCATGAGTGGAAAAGAGTTATTCCATTACCAAGGCATGATACCAATACCTTTTCCAAAATTACAAGTTAACCATTCTGTGAACTATTGTGTGTACTAGATGAAAAATGACAGTACTGGTCAGCCACCATTGTATAGTGCTGACAGTACCGTTGCATATGTAGTTATGAGAGCTTACTGCACTGGGAGATGTTGTTAGCATGCCCATTTTCTAATTTCTAAATTGGTCCTATATTTAGCACTAGAATTCTGATGAGAAATCTAACTTATTCAATGTGTAAATTAATAAGCATAAATTATGAGCTACCTATTTTTAACCTCCAACTTTATGTTTAAATTGTTTCAGTTCTCAAACTGACTTCATCTGTATCTGTAAAAGTGTCTGGAGTTTGAATGATCCATACATTCTTCAAAGGACTGCACCGATCTGTGTGAATTAGAATGTATTTTCAATCAAGGACACTACCTTACGAAAAAGGTTTCCAAATATGCATACGATTTTGCTTTCCAGTATGAGTTGTGTTTTTATTGTAAAAAAAAAAAGTGAAGTGACACTTTATTGCTCAATATGTACGACTAAAACTCTTTAGTGTAACACAGGGGTAAGTTCTTACCTTATCGTGATAGGGATGAGTACACCCTTGCTAATGGATCGATTGACAGATGCAGTCAGAATGTTCTGAGAGTTTCCACAGCTGAATCGAACTGTTGGTCTTCCCTCCACAAGATACAAGTGAAGAAACTGTTCTCTCAAATTCCTTCCACTAGCTTTGAAAACAAAAATGGAGACAGTCACACTTCTGAAAGTGTAGCACCTTCCAAAAATATTCCACGCTTCTGGAATACCATCGCCAGTCATAATGCCTGTGTGACACGAAGGAGTCTTCTATCCATACACAGTACTCTGCGTGAGTGACTGTGAGAATAAAATTAAACTCTGTATCAATGGCTGATAACTAGTCAAAGTAAAAGAAAATAACCAAAAAATAAAATTTACTTTTATACCACTGTAGTTGCATAAACCTTACGGAGATCTTTACATTAGTCGAAGATTAACTTTTCTCTATATCTAGGAGTATCATTAAGGTGACAAAGGTGACAATAAAAAAAACAAATAGCAAAAATACTAGAATATCATGATTTACTATTTCATTCAGCTTTTCAACCATATTATAGAAAACAAAAATTATAAGAGAACATCTCTTTCTTATAATCTCTCCAAAGATAAGATTAAGAACAATTCACCTTTCCCAATTAATGATACATTTCAGACTTGATGAGAATAATTGTTATCTACAAAACATTAGACATACTTTGTTACTTGCACAGTTCAAACTAAGATTAAAAAAATATTTTAAAAAAATCTTTCAATCTTTGTTCACTTCTGCTAAACAGTATATTGTAAATATGACAGCAAAATACTTCTATTTAAATGATGGACGGCACATGGTTCGTCTACTAAAAAAAGAACTGACACCTAGAGTTGCAAATTATTTTACACAGGTTTCTCTTTATGAGTTTACCCTTTGAATTTTACTGTATTTAATTCTCACAGAAGGTAAAACACAGTTCCTGTTTCGGATTTTTATTCCCCTTTAAGACAAACTGTTAAAATGTTGATCTGTTTTTTGCACTATATTTTACCATATTTAACTGAAGTAGAAAAGACTCAATAGCTAGGTCATGAAATTGAATTTACTGCATATATTTGTTCAGCAGTATTTGAGCATAAGATTACTATGTTCTTCTTAGCTTCCAGAAGCATAATGTTTGGAAACCTGGAACCTTGGGTTCCAGAATCATATCAGTATCCAGTTCTCCAGCTTGTCTGGAGCACATCTCCTATCCGTTGTCTGGAGCTGAGCTGAGAAAAAACACACAACACATACACCGTACAAAAACTTCTTATGAGGGTATGTGGTAGGAGAGAGCATTTGCTTCCATAAGTTTATCTGATCAAAAACCTTGTTAAATGGGATGACAAGGAAAAGGGGGAAACCAAAGCACACAGAGGCACAAACCTGACCAAGAAATGGGGACAGTGACAAGAACCAAACTGGGCTGGTTACACCAACGAGTGTGGGATGCTTGTTCAGGTAAGATTACCTGATGGAGGACCTTGTCAAAATCAGATGGAGGAAAAGGGGAAGACAATAAGCAAACCATGGATGTGACAAACAAACAGTAACAGAAACAACGACAAGAATCCAATCTTGTCAGCCGCACTAACGGACGGGCTATCAAGAAACTTCGCGCATCACTTCAGCGTGCCAGCCTGGACTTCGCACCTGAGACCGGGGGTCTGCGACACTGGGGAGGGTTGTGTTGGTGGAACTATGCAAACCACTGGGGCAATGTGTACAAACAGGGAACTGGGAAGAAACAAAGGAGGAACAGACCTGAAGTGGTATAAAAGGGGAGGGTTACACGTGAAAAGGGGCCGATCGGCACACCTCTCTGAGCCCTGCGCCTCATCACCACAATCTGTCCTCTCTTCTTACTAAATCCTTTCTTAACTAACTCTCGGTGTAATCTCCCTCCCTATCACACATGCTAAGGGTGCTGCAAGGACCAAGTGCCGGCTGCTGGGGGGACCAGTGTGACTGGGTTTGGTGGGAGCTACTGGAGTCAGACTTGGGGTGCAGGCACCCCGGCCACTGGTGTCAGCGAACGGCCGCCCTGGGAGTCTCAGCCCCTCCGGACGGTTCCAGCGGGAGCGAGTCCCACGCCTGGAGCTGCTGGAGGTGGCCACAGCTTAGAACATACCTCGACATCTTTATCCAGAAAGGTAAAAAGAATGTGGGTGTACTTGGGACAGCTCCTTGCTGGAAAACCGACTCGTTTGTAAAGAGAAAATGCTCAACTTTAATTTGGAGGACAAAACAGAAAGAAAAACATAATATATTTTAGCAGATAGAGAGAGACAACAGATGCTCGCAGCTTCCTGCTCATTTGCTTTTGTATAGTTCATAGCAGAAACAGTTCACAAACTCCCTCCTCGAGAGCAGCCTTCTAGTCAACACAGTGTTTCTTCAGTCTGTTACAAATCCTGTGACCTACTGCAAGTCTTTTATGCTTAGACATATTTTGTATTCTGAATACCTAATTAACTCCAAAGCTACTTTAATTTGTCTGGATTTTATGCCTTTGGCTTTTATGATTTCCTTCTACAACAGTCTGATAATTCTCTTTCAAAATGTATTGCACTATCACTGTTAAAGAAGTCACTGCTTTTTAATCCTAGCATAACTGATACATGCACATATTGCATCATTTGTTTCCTTATCTTCTTCTCTCCTCCCTGCACATGCTGTTCCAGGCATTTCCAATTTCTATCAATAAGTAAATCTGTAAGTTACGCTGGATTCAGAGAGAATGAAGTGGGGGAGGGTTGTGAATGTATATACTGACAACATGTCTTGACAAAGTGAAGTTACAGATGAATAGCTTATTTCTCTTCTCCCAGTGACTGCGCCTGTCTGTTCATATTGCCCACTAGTGAAAACTTGGACGAAGGTCCTCGTTATTACTAGTAAAGTAAAAAATGTGGGACAACTCCCCAAAAGGTAGTACTGCTCCTTGAAACCTCAACGAGTGTTACTGCCTGAACTTCAGCCTGGGGAGTGCTTGTAGGTCACACTTACAGGTGACTAACAGCATTCTTCATATTATCTGCTAGGTGGTACGAGATCCGTTGAAAGGACAGTCCTTTAAATCCTTCCACAGTGAACACGAGGAGGCAGAGTGCCCCTCTGAAGCATTTTGTTCTGGCAATGTAAGAGAGCATATGCTACCTAGTGTATGTGGTGGGAAGTTCCCTTCATAGGAAAAGCCTGAGTCTTAAGTAAAACAGACAGGTTCTGGGAACAGAGAGAGATCAGAACCATCTGCGTAAAAAATCTTATTGGATATTAGAGGTAATTTATCTTGACCTTAGTAGAGATTATGTGAGGGGATCAGGTCAAACAAGTCAGATCTCAGCAATCATTCTTTCACAGGGAACTGCACGCTGGAAGGCTGGTTTTGTCCGTCAGTATGATGGCAAGCAAGTGGCCACGGGGCTCAAATTGCTGCCTATCTAGAAAAGACCGATTTAAATTCCCATTAAGCTATGGGATGAAGCTTTCTTAGGCAAAAACATATTTTGACACAGAGGAAGGATACCATGAAATGCTCTGCTTGAGAATGCCAGCTGAAATAACAGACAAATATCCTATGACTGAATTGCCTGAAGTGCCCATCTCTAGTTTTAGGAAGGTAAGTAGAATATGGGTAGATCTGGGGAACTGAGCTTCTGGGAGCACAGGAAAATAATTTATGAGCACAACTTATGAAAAAGGAGCTGCTGTCCTTAAGGAACGCTATAAACATGGGCTGTGATATCTGAAATCCAATTGTCAGAAGTTACAGGCTACCATACATAGTAGAAGTTAAACAATCTGTCCTTGAAGGGACTGTGAACAGCATTATGCTGACTCTGTTAAAAGTGAAAATGATGAAGTAAAACTTTATAACTGTACCATTTTTTATGACCACTTGCAATTTCTTTTGCTTTGTGGCTAAATATCACAATTTGCTTTGACATGTTGATGAAATTAAATTATGCAAATAAGTAAAATCAGTAAGGAATAGAATAAAAAATCGTAAGAATGCATGCTGTATTCAACGAAGAAATGCTTCTCAAACGATGGCTAATCTTTATTGGTACAAATGTAACAATTGTATCTATTTTCAAAGTTTTTCTCCTGACATAGTTAAAGAGAAATCTCCTCACATTCTACCAATAACTTAAAGATAAGGTAACTGCAAAAAGTCCAGACATTTTCAGTCCATTGACTGTTGTCATTTGTAAGCTTCTTAAACACATACTGAAAATAATTAGGGAAAACATCATTATTAAGAAGGTAAGTACATTTGCCTTTGTATTGAAACAGATGATAGTTCATAACCTATTAAAAATGATGTGGAAACCAGTTCTTCTTGGATTAGTTTCGTTGGCTCTGACATATGTAGTAATTTTCTACAAATCACTTATATCCTACCTCTTTCCCCATGTTTTTAACAGACAATCTATTTTTTGGCAGCCTCCACAAACAACATATAGCCCTTAGTATTTGTTACTTTCAACCAACTATTGATAAAATCCTTGCTAATAAAGGCATTAAATAGGAAAATGCTTTCTGACAACAATATGGTGCGATTTAGTAAAGTGACATGCCCAGCACAGTTACTGATTCTCATATTCTGCCCATTAGTTAGCCTATAAGTAGGCTTATTTTCTGTATATACATATTTTAGTTTTCTTACATATATAGTATTTATATTAACTGCTAAAAGGTATTATAACAAAGCATTGATAGTTTTAAGTGTTTACTTCTCTCTACTGAATAGGAACAAGTGAAGAAGGCACAGAACTCCTTTTTTGATCCTCACTGGCCGGTGTACTAGGTAAAGATAGATACAAATTTTAATCCTTTTACATTTTCCCTTAAGAGTCTGTCGTAAATATTCTTCTTATGCATACTTTCTGATTCAAATCCATATCAAAAGCATGTTGTCTGAGATTTTTCACTGTAATTAAATGTTTACTAATTATCTGCCAGAGAAATAGATGTAACCTCATCACCACCCGGTAAAATCAGGTGTGTTTGTAAAATGAATGATCTGAAAGTGGACTAATTTAAAAAAAAAAGTGTAATTATTTTCCAGTAAAACACACCTGAAACAAGCAGATCACTGATTTTCTTTGAATTTTTAAAAAACTTTTCACAAAGACAGAGGATTTTTGCTTTATGAATGTGTGAAACTTATTGCAACCTTAATTATGGAGCTATTGCTAACATCAGTATAATAATAGAATATGAAAATGTCAGGAACATTAACCCTTTCTTATAATTCTGTAGTTCTTGTACCTAGTGAGTGCACCAGCCTCAAGATGAGTTTCTGCTGACAGTTAATTTCTCAGCTGTTTGATGGTAGCACAGCTTCAAAAAAGCAGCAGCAGAAGCAGGAGTTGTACTGCTAGTAAGAGGAGCACAGCTGACAACAGCAGCTTCTCTTCTGAAGTCATTAGAAGGGAAAACGAAAGACAGAGCAAGGAGCAAAAAAAAAGGATGAAGGAAGAGCAGAGGGAGCATATGAACTCATGAGAAACACTGTACAAACCCAAGAGCAATCACTAGGCAGCTTGAAGGAGTTCAAGAAACAAGAGAAGTATACACAGTAAGTATAAATATTTGGGAGGCCAGTAAAAAGAAGTTAAGACATAAATGTTTTCTCTTTGGAATTTTTTTAAAGTCTTTAGCTTCACAGGTAATTGTTCTACCCACATCAGAGAATCAAATTTATACACCTGTGTAGATATTTTCTGGTCTGAAAAGTGAGTATCTTTGAAAAGGTATGTGGGAAAATAAGTGAAAATGGTGTCATTGCTAACATAAAAATGACAAATTTAAATATATAATTTCTGTATATTATGAAAATGTACCTTCCAAATTTTAACTTAAGTATTGGAGCTGAAATATTCTTGGGAATGTCAACAGTTTCTTAGGTGTTAAGTTCTAGCAAAATGGAACATAATGTTTGAAAACTTGATTTTAAAGCATCCATCACAAAATCTTAAGATCAAAATCTTAATCCTTCCACTCACCAGAACTCAGGAGATAATGGGTCTGCTAGGAAGCCCATTTTCTTGCTTCTACTTCTACTGTACATCTACTATTTATATAATTTCTAACAAAAGGATAACAAAACTTTTTTACCACCTGATGAAAACTTGTGAAAATCATGGAATCATAGAATCATTTAGGTTGGAAAAGACCTTTAAGATCATCGAGTCCAACCATCAACCATGCTCACTAAGCCATGTCCTGAAGTGCCTTGTCTACATGCTTTTTGAACACCGCCGGGGGTGGTGACTCAGCCACTTCCCTGGGCAGCCTGTTCCAATGACAACCCTTCAGTAAAGAAATTTTTCCTAATATCCAATCTAAACCTCCCCTGGCGCAACCTCAGGCCATTTCCTCTTGCCCTATCGCTTGTTACTTAGGAGAAGAGACCAGCACCCACCTCACTACTCCCTCCTTCCAGGTAGTTGCAGAGAGCGATCAGGTCTCCCCTCAGCCTCCTCTTCTCCAGGGTGACCCACCCCAGTTCCCTCACCCGCTCCTCATCAGCCTTGTGCTCCAGGCCCCTCACCAGCTCGGTTGCCCTTCTCTGGACACGCTCCAGCACCTCCATGTCTTTCCTGCGGTGAGGGGCCCAAAACTGAACACGGTACTCGAGGTGCGGCCTCGCCAGTGCCCAGTACAGGGGGACGGTCACTGCCCTGCTCCTGCTGGCCACACCATTTCTGATACAGGCCAGGAAAAATCATTCCATCTACCACTGATATGAAATTACATTTCCATACAGAGTCATAAAAAATTTTTCAAAGTAACGTATGTTAGTAGAGAAGTTTAGAATGGAAATAAAGAACAATAAATTGAATAAAGGCGAGGAAAAAAAACTTACATAGGCTAAACACAGTTTACATGCTCTGGAACTGTATAAAGAAGGTAAAACTAAGGTTGGCATACAGAAAAAAACCCCTTCTAGAATAACTATGGTGGGAGCATTCCATGCAAACCCTTCTGACACAACTTCAAAGTTTTTTCTCCTAGAATACTTAAAATTCTGTGGTTCACCAAGCAAATGAAATTATAACATCAAACCCACTTTCATTTTAAAAAATAATCTAATTCAAAGAGTAACTTCCACTGAATTCTGTGGGAGGACTTATGTGAGTGTGGTAAGCAGGAACTGAAGGCTTCCAACTACTGCCACCTCCTCAGAATTTCCTTGGAGCCTTTCATTGTATTGACAGAGAAAGTGAGATAAATCATGACATGTACATAATGTGTTACTTTTCCCTCTAAAAAAACAATGAGTGCTTTTAGTATGATAATATTAAACTGGTTAAATAGTGGTACTAGCTTGGATTTATGAAACACACCCTTGTGCAACAAAATTCTCTAAGTTCTACTCTTTTTCCTGATATTATTTTTCTTTACTTTTAAAATAAAAGACTTTTGCCCCAAACGCACACCTGCCACTCCTGCAGAGCTAGAAGACTGAAAAGCCACAGAATCACTTTGGTTAGCAGTTTAAAAATAATTTTTTTTCTCATTCTCAGTATTCCTTTTGAGATTTTCTGCAATGTGTGATTGGCTCTAAGTTTCACGGTAGACTATGAGCTTTTAAATTTCGTGTTTGGTAGGAGAAAAAAGCATTGGTTTCTACTTCTGGTACTGAAAGATTTTGGGTACTTGTACACAGGAAAGTAACTTTTCTCTGATTAAATGCAATTTAGGAACATTAATAATTTTCCCTGATATTCAAAAGCGGAAACTGTTTCAATTATAAAGACATAGTCTGAGAAAGACTACAGAATTTATTTTGAGGCAGCAGCATCCTGAATGTATTTGGTATGATTTTGAGCATTTTAAATTGGCAGTCCCTCCACCTAATTTGGTGGGGTTTATTTTGCACTGTTTAAATACAGAGTAACATCAAAATGTCCCTAGAATTATCCATTATTTGAATGCATGTAACTGAATTAGGCATAAAGGAACTATATTTTTGTTAAATCAGTACATTTTCTTTGATAAAAACAATGGTAGAAGCAGATTCACTGGGATACAGAGAATGAAATTAAGGAGCATAATACAGCTATCGATGATGCCCACTGTGGTGTTCTCCCTCGGCGCACAAAGAAGGCACCCACATCCCCTCTCCCTTTCACAGCATCGTTTCAGCTGCACCTAAACTCTCAGTACATAATCCTGCGGCAGTCTGCATGCTTCATCCCACATTGCCTAAAATACTTAGAGCACTGTCTACCCAAAGCACTCAGCCACACTTGCAAATCATATGAAGTATGTGCAGATTACCTGCCTTACCATACCAGTTCTCAGAAGCAAACATATAAAATGTGACAATTTCTAGGTTTCTCAAAACAATTTGAAAATTTACAAGCAGCAAAGAAGAAATTCCACAGTCCACACAGATTTATATCACAGTGTGAAAGCTCAGGGTAACACTCATTTCTGATTCTCAACACTACACTAAGGAGCCCATTAATTCCAAGTACAGGCTAGCTAGCTCTCACCTGACAATTGCAGAAACATAAAAAGAAAAGGCAAAGACATCTCCTAAAAAATACCCAGGTTTAATATGCTTTTCAATGCACTTTCATTTTAAATGATTGTGAACAAAAGCGTGGAACTCCTGCTACTAACTAAAGCTTAGGTTGTAACTGCCTTGTGTAGCTGGATGGAAACAAAAGGAGAGGATATAATGTTCATCTTTGTGTAATTTCTGTACAAAATGCAATGGAGAAGCAAGTATCTTATATTTATTTGTAATTACGGGAAAGCATAGATAATGAAAGTGTTGGAATTTGATTTTCAGTTAGAAATTCTGCACATTTGATGTTTACAAAGATACGCAATTTCTCTGTATGTAAAATAGTTGAGTTGTAAACTAGGCAAACAGCATCCTGCATTGCAAATTCTGTTTCAAAGCTACTCCATCACTATCCCTCCTCAGCTTTGTAAATGTGCTACTTTCAGATGAAAGCCTTTCCCAACAAGTAGTGACAGAAACAAATTTGGCTCTGGTTGTAGTACAGTACACTCATCCAGGTTTTCAGAAAAGACCACTTCCTCCTGAGAATAGCAGAGCAACTTTCATGTTGGATTTTTTCTTTTTTTTTTTTTTTTTTTTTTTTTTTAACAGACATGCTTACTCAGGGCTTATGGCTAGATAGCAAGCTTTACTTTAACTTTGGCTGAAAGCCAACAACTTTGTAGTGATGAGGCAAACAAAATCATTAAATGCCAAATATATTCAAAGGACTTCCAGTGACCTTCCCTGAATTCTTACTGAAGGACAAATAACTCCTCTTGAAATTGAAATAACTAACAAGTATGAAACGCTTCAACATAAAGAACTGCCACATCACCACTTATCCATGATTATTAGCAAATTCTGCAGCCATGTAGCTTAAGCAGCTGCAGCAACAGCCCAACTATAACATACAAGAAATTGAGATAGCATTTTGAAAAGCAGTAAACATAAATGTTCAATTTGTGGCTACAATGTTTGTTTTACATCTAAAGAAAGTGTTATACGCATAATAATAAAAGGCATAATTAAATAATGCCATGAAGCTTATACTCCTTTTAACCCTGACTTATAAATATCTACATAGTGCAGGTACATTCACATATATTAACTTCCGTTATTTTTATATTAATCTGGAAGTAATCAAAACAATTTATATTAAATCAACGAGATTCCTTTGTGTAGACAAACCCTAAGAAGCTGCAGTGAACTGAGAACACTCCTAATGCTTTTGTCTTTGTGAAGTAATTCTATCACATAGATTGCACAAACATTTTTCTAGCTCTTCCTGGGTTCAGGAAGAAATCACCTCGCTTACCAGGCTTTCCATTTGGATAGAAATTACAAGCTGAAATATATAACAAAATATTCAACTGGCAGAGAAGCTTATTTTTCTTGCTGACTAGTGAAAAGCATACTGTCTCAGAAGTTCATGTCATATACTGAGGAATGAAATATGCAGGTAAGAAGTGACATTTTTATGTAGTATTAACAAGCATATGTCCAAGTCTGCAAGTATACTCTCCGGGGAGCACAAAAGAATCATCTGAAGTGTGAAATCACAGTAAATACTCTGAAATATGGCAAATTTGCAGAACTTAAGATATTTCTGCAAATCAAAAAAATCTTTGGAACCAAGATCACAATTATAATAAAAAGTGAGTCTCAACCCAACTATGGAGAAGCTGTTTCTCTGTAATAAATTGTTCAAAACTTCAACATTTGTATTTTAGAGCTGTAACACTTAGTATTGGAGTCATATGCTTACTATGTTCTTTCTTGTCAGGAAGCAGCATTTTCAGTTGTAAGTTATGTTTTGCTCAATGAGTCATAAATTAAAGAACTTTCCAGAGGAACACAAAGAACGATGGTTCAAATTTTATAATGCATCATGCATTAGAATACCAAAAGGCTTCTACTGCATTTTAATGACTCATTTTGCTGCTGAATAGGAAATGCCAGCTGATGTACACTAAAGTTAATAAGGACCTGAAGGAGCTAAACTGATACTTAGCTTCAAGTATCATTGGTACTCACTGTAAAGAATTGTGCCATTTAGAGCAGTTGTTTTCACTGTCAAGTACAGAGTCGTCAGATTGCTTGTTTCCTGCCCAGATGCAGTCCTGGTCTCAGATACAGATGTCAGAGAAGGTAGTTCCAAATAAGAATTTCCAGTGAAGGATGGAAAAAAAAGTGCTGTGTCTGAAATGAATAACCAAAAGCTAATTTTATTAATTTATTACAAAATAAATAATAAAATACAATATAATCAGCAAAGCACATTTAAAAATATCCATTCTTCTGAATACCTGTGAATAGTGTAATCAGCTGTATTATTCGCAGAGCATCCATATAAATTTATTTAATTTCAAACATTCAAATTAAATATGCAGAAAATGAAAATGTTCTATCACCTGCATATTGCCAGAAGAGAAAAGACCATTATAGGAGGGACTACTGCTAGAAGATGCAATAAAGTTCAAAACATTGTCACAAATTTTCATCTCTACAGATGTGTCCATGCAGAACTTTTGTCCTACGACATCCCTGTGAAGTACTTTTGCTTTACAGTTGTAGATAAGAAACACAGGTTTTCTTCATTTTGAGGATACTCAAATGCTTTTGAAATTGTTTTTTGAAATGGTTTGAAATTATGATGATGATGCCATTGGGTAGTATATACATTTTTCCATTACACTACTCCTGTCTTGAAAATAAATAATCGCAAGAGAAGATTTTTAACTATGAAGGCTTAAGATTTGCAACATTTATTGCATTAATTACCTCTGCCATTATGTTTTTGGGGTTTTTTCCCCTGTAGCTGTGATAATAATACCACTGAAGCAAGAAAAAATAGCGTAAAACTAATTGAGGTTAGGCAGAATGTTTTCCTGATGCCTTAAGCATCCTAGTTAAGCAAAGCTCCTTGAAGATTGTCCAAATTCATCACCAGCGATATGAATAAGGAATGAGCAACAAGAAAAGCAGTCTGAATTCAGGTAATATATTTGTAAAGAAATTTTTAATTTAATGAACTAAAAGTATACAATGGATTTGTGACTGATGATTACACATAGGCATGACTAGTATGTGGATATTATTTTTCAATATTTTTATTCACTTTGTTTTTTTATTTGTTTGTGAAATCTGCCCATAGTTTATTCTCTTACATTTTTATTGGACTTAAGAAGAAAGAACAAAATTAAACCCCTGTTAACAAACAAGCACGTGTTGAAGGGCATTCATTAAAAAAACCCCACAAGATGACAGTAAAAGAAAGGCAGGATGGAAAGCAAGAAGTAGCTGTATTTCTAAATGGTGGGTCTGGAAAAATCAGGATTGTTGGAGAAAGCGAAAAAACTATGGGATAAAGAAATTCCCTTGTAGGGTGAGGTAAAGGCCAAAGGCATTGCAAATAATAAAAAGTCAGAAGCAGACCTACACAATGAGAATGCCATTTGTCTAATTAAATTCATACTTCCAAGGGAAAGAGTACTAGCAGATCTAGCTAGTCCAGTGCAGGGCCACAAACATGATGAAGGGACTGGAGCCTCTTTCATCCGAGGAAATGCTGGGAAAGCCGGGACTCCTGGGACTGGAGAAGGGCAGGCTGGGGTGGATCTCACCGATGTCTATAAATACCCGACTGGAGGGGGTGGAGAAGAGGCAGCCAAACTTTTCCCAGCAGTGCCCCCCGACAGGCAATGGGCACAAACCAAAACCCAGGAAATTTCACCTGAACACAGGAAAACGCTTTTTTCACTGTGAGGGTGGGCAAACACTGCTACAGGTTACCCAGAGAGGTTTGTTGAGCCTCAACCCTTGGAGATTTTCAAAACCTGACCGGACACGGTTGTGAGAAACCTGCTCTAGGGGAGCGTGCTCTGCTTGAGCAGGTGGTTGGACTTACTGAGCTCAAAAGGTCCCTTCCAACCTCAACAATTTGGTGATTCCATGATCTTTCACAGAGAGGCTCTGTGCAGACAACACTAATTCTTATTCTTCAAATGCAGTGCCTTCAGAAACCCCAGTGTCGTACAGCACTCGCAATATTGTGGTACGTCTTGCCGCTAAAGCTACTAAGAAGTCCTTTATTAGGCAGTTTTCGGAAACTACTCAATGTTGACACTAACTGTCTACAGCTTAGTTTCTACATTAACAATAATATTTTGTGAAGTTTCTTTCAGCTAGCTGAAGGGGAGAGGGAGGGGAGAGAGAAGGGGAAGGGAGCACGGGATGCCCAGGCAATCTTTAAAGGACAGACAACTGCATCAGTCCTTTAGCTGGGACAGTCATTTTTGAATCATTTTTCACACCTCATGTTTTATACTTAACAAAATTCATACATACAACTGCAGACCCAGCATTTGAAATTAATTCAGTAATAGCAACCAACACTTTGATAACAGGGAATAGTTTGATGTAATGGAAACAGTTGTTTGCAGCAAACTGCAGCCTCACACACAGCGTTCCTCTTCCTAAAGCTTATCAAGATCAACCTAATGACACTCATAGTATTTTTGGAAGAACTTAGTACTAACCTTTGAGAGATTTCATAAAGATACGAGTGTTAGGAGATCTCTGATAGTGGAAAATTATCAAAATTGTAAGAAATTCATAAACAAAAGAAATACCATCATTCTAAGTTAAGATCTTGTCAAGTTGCTATATTATACAGATTAACTGCAGATCCATTCCACATGGCTATGTTAAACAGTAATACAAAATTCCCCAACATGGGATTCTGAAAAAGATTACGTTCTACGGACCATAAGAAATCATTAAATGTCGCAAATATATTAATGCTTTCAATTTGTATATATAATTGGTAATGGCAGACAGTGAAAAGACATCTGTTTAGCATGCATACATAATACACAAAGATGGTTACTCTAACTCTTTCTAAAAATTAACAAAATAGTAGCCTTGAAACCAGTACTTTCAGTTCCAAGTGAAAAAACTTGGAATAAAAAGTAATGTTTAGGAAAAAAAAAAAGTAGAAAATGCATGTATCTAGAAGCAGAACCTACACTAAGATAGAACCATCGTTCTAAAAAATCAGTTGTTGCTCCTTGACGTAGTTGATTGAGTCTGTGTATTAAGAATCTAAAATCTTCAGGTTTGTGATGAAATACACAGGTAGAATACTACAGGCAAAGCTGCTTATCTGGAATCTCTTTTTCTGCTTCCCTCCTACTAAACTCTGCATTAGCAGGTATTAAAGCCCCATGCAGCACTGAGCACGGCTGCACACTGCTAGGTTCCATGAATCAGAGCCACAGAGGGCATATGCTGAATTACAATAAGCTAATAGCAGAAATACTAGCAATGCCATCTACAACGTGCATATAAGACTCTACCACAGCGTGAGAATATTTTATGCTGTTTTCAAGTAACATTTGCATATCTTCATATCTGAGGGTGGTTGCTGGCAGTCAGTAACTCTGTACTTCATTTATTTCACCGCACAGGCTGACAGCAGAGATGGTTACTTCACTCTCTCCTGGGGCCGCCAACACCGTCAGCGCCGGCCGTGACCCCCCGGGACTGTTCCACCGGGGCCGTGGTCTCCCGAGTGGGGCGCAGGCACCCCAGGGGGTCCGCAAGACAATTCATGGGGGTGGGCGAAAAATACTAGAACTGCAGGAGTACGTACATGTAATTTATAAATATATACATATACATACATCACCAGGATGTCCTCAAAAATTTTTTACTGATTGGACGGGGCTCTGAGCAAGCCGATCTGGTTGAAGATGGCCCTGCTCATAGCAGGGGGGTCAGAGTAGAAGACCTTTAAAGGTCCCTTCCACCCCAAACCACTCTATGATTCCATGATTCTATATTGCTAAGAATTATACTTTAATGGTTTAACTGAAGGCTCAAATTTTCTACTGAAATAAATAGGTTATCTGGGATATTATTGACTACAATTTTCATTACACACAGTATAATAAGAAAATGTCAAGAAAACTTTAACATGTTTCTATTATGATCTTATTTGACTTAGAAAATAAACAGCAGTAAGGGGAAGAATACAGTTTCCCACTGCTAGTAAATTGGAATCAGTCTGTTTCCACTCCTATCTCTAATTTTCCATTTGCATTGTTTGCTTTTTGTGACAAGTTTGGCTTAGTACCGAATTCTATTAAATTCTACTGAATTCTATTAAAAATAGACCCTTTAATCTTGAAGATAGCAAGACCCATCAACTGCACCAGCCATCACCAAAAAAATTCAAATGATAAATAAGTAACACTTTTAAGAGTAAGGATGAGTATCACAAAAAAAACCCCAAACAAAACCAAAAAACCACCACCACCGAACCCTAGAAAGGGAAGTAATGTATTCATCTTCCGGTAGGAGAGATCTGACTAAATATCTGACCAAGCTGTCTACAATCTACAGGGTAGGTAACTGCATTGAAAGTCCTTGGTGCTCTTTAATAATGAAGAGGAATGGGTAATCCTAGGATGTGATTCTCCTCACCTTATAATAAATGTCTAAAAAGGCCAGATGAATCATGACCTAAACTCACCCATTTCTCTCCACTTGCTATAAAAAGATTTGAGGGTCACTAGCTTGGCGGTAGACATTTATACCATCAATATCTGAAGTCAGATGAACAATTCTCTCTTGATGTCTGTGCATCAGAACCAAATGGCCTGCTGGAGGATTTTCTTTAGGCAAAAACAAGTTAATACAGGAGTTCTGAGTTGAAATGTCAGAGATGTGAACTGAACAGGGTATCAGAACAGTTAGTCACGGGCTTAAACTCTGAATTTCCTATTTCTATTTTTCAATTACAGTGGTAAAAATCCTATGACAGAGATCTGAAACTTATGGACAGATTCTGTGCTTGTTCTCCTTTTCCATCACTCAAAGAATATAGAAGCATAGATGATAAAAACTTTGCCGACCAGCGCAGCAAACCTTTTCCATATTACCAAGAACGGAAGTGTTCCCAGTAGGCAAAAAGTCAGTTTAGCAGCAATATCAAGGGACTGATGAATATGTGACTTGCTCTATCCATCTCATGCTCACAAAGTATCCCAGGGAACCAAATTTAACGACCTGAGAGTAATGCATTCTTTTATCTCGTGTTCATGGTGGAAAGAAAATCAAAGTGAAATAAATATGATTCAGAAAATTCCTAGGGATTATGTCTGGTAGGTACAAAATCTGACTTGGGTATTTCATAAAGCATCACACACACCTACAATAGTACAGAAATACAATAACCATTTCCTCAATGACTGTAACTTTAGAAATCTATGCAATAATTGATTAGGTGAGTTCAGCTGTTTCCAGGCAATAAAATATGAAACAAAATAAATCTCACCCTTGCTGCTTTCATTCATTTGTTTCAATGCACAAAAGCCTTCTGCTTGCTTTAACTGAGCTCCTACATTACGAGGCAAGCAATCCTTATGGAATAAAATGCACAAGTTTTTCTTTATCAGGCCAGCCTGGTGCCTCGTTGATAATGCTCTCTGCTGTCAACTGGGAGATCTGAATTCAGATCACTGACTTAATTTCTTACTTTGCAGATTGCTAGGGGCTTCGAATGGCAGAAAGACAGTATATTTAATTGTGAAGACTCAGAGGAAGCACTGAGAGGCGATGGGTCAAATAAGCAGTCCTTAAGAGCAGGACATCATTTCATTTTCATTGAAGGAAACTGCCATACAAGTGGAGCAGTATTAGATGAAGAGAGTTTAAAAATTTCTGGGAAAACAAAGCAAATTACACCACTAAAAGTCTCTTCTCAATTTGCCAAGCAGCCTGGTAATAAGCCTCTGCAAAGGTACAATGAAACACAGAACAGAAGCAGGGATGACCAAAAGGATGGTATGGCTTCCAGAGTAAGAAACAGATCAGGCCTATTCAACATGGGTAACATATGCAGAGGAAAATGTGGATAAGAAATGGCCACTCCGTGTCTTGTAACACAAAAACTAAGGGCACTCAATGATACTGTGAAGTCACAGGCTTGAAAAACAAAAGGAAATTATTAATAACTTTTCACAGAACGCATATTTGGTTTGGGCAATTTATTGCCACAAGACATTATGTGGGTCAAAAGTATTAAAAAAAACCAACCAAACTATGAAAAAATAAGAAAAATACAGGAAAACGAGTCCACCAGTACAGTGGAATGACAGCTCAGGAAATCCTAATCTCACTGACTGGTACAAGCTGAATTAATGTACTTTGGGAAAAATCACAGTCGCCCTGTTTTTTATATCCCTTTCAAAGTATTTGTGACTAGTTTTGCTCAGAGATTGAGCTAGATGACCTACTGGCCTGATCCAGCTGGTAATTTTTATGTGAATTGTTCTGCTTTCCATATCACTGCTGAAATTGCATGACGGAAGATAAGAAACACGCACACCATTTAACATAAAGGAAAGTAATGATTCTATAGTTATCTGAAACATATAGCAATTGTCATCACCTAGGGCCCAGAGATCAAGTTACTTTCCTCTTTTGGCAGCTGCAGTGTAATAAGTAGATCAACCCAATGTAATTATGTTATTAGTTTCATTTCAGGAAAAATATTTGATATGTTGATAGTTTTAGCATTCCCTCAATACTGAGAAGTTGATAAGTTAGCTGCATGTCTGATAAAACGAAATCATAGTAAAGCAGTTTGATGTTCATTTGCTTTGGGTAACAGGGAGCCGCAAGAAGAAGAAATTATTTTCGTATTCCTGGTTTGTAGCTCTCATTATTCCTCTTCCGACCTCACGTTTTAGGAGGAAAGAATCACTTTTTTTTGCCTAGACCCTCAGTTGCTGTACATCAGCAAATTCATAACTGCATCAGTTTACAACAGATGAGAATTCAATACTTCCAGCCAACTCCTGTGCATCTGTAAAAGGAATAAAATGACCTGTCTCACAGACTAAGATGAAGCTTATTCAGTTAATGGCCATGAAGCATGCTAAACTGTCCAGCTGAGAGATGCTGTAGAATTATTAAATTCTGTTACTGTTTATGGATATTACATAGACATGTAAAGTAAGATCAGATGTGTAAGTGGAACAGACTGACATGAGACAGGAAAAAGGAAAATTATTCATTCATACTGAGTTCAAGATTTTGTGAAAACAGGTATGACAGTAGTACCTTAACAGAAGGTATACAAAATAGTCAAGAAGTTGGGTGTTGAAAAAATTCCAAACAATCTAGTTGTTGTTAGTCCAAATCCACAAACAAAATTAGCCTCTTACTACCTGTTTTTAGTAGTTTTGAGAAGAACCCAGTCATTTATCTTTTTCTGTTTGACTAGTTTCATCTCCAAAATTTATTATTTTGCTCCTAAGTGCGTTGGATTTTGAAGCAAAAAGAATGTTCCTAATTGATACTAGTCCCTAATCAGATGTATTTTACCACCTGCATTCAAAATGATGCATAAGTGCTTAACGCTTTTCCTGAATTCGACATAGAGGAAATTGGGAAGCTATTATCTAATATTTTCTTCAAGCTCAACATATTTGACAGGAAATACGATCTTCCTGCAAAAACACTAGAGTTTTCTCTATTTTTTAAAAAAGCCCTATCTAGGAGGGAAATGAAGGTCCTTTATATCTTCGTTTATATTTTTCAATTTCTCCCAATTATAGGAAAAACTCTAAGATAGACTTTGAATATCAAACCATAATTTACACTGGAGTTGTCATAATGCACTACTACATTTGATGTTGAAAAGCTGGTTGCTTTTAAGGTCACTGTGACACATATTATGGCAAATTTTAATGAAGCAAGGACTTGTAAAAATCTTTTGAAGTTCACTCATTAATATATTTGTTCTGAAAAGTATCACAGAAGGTCTATTTGAACATTAGCTTTCACATTTTTGATTCAAGTCTAATGAACTGGTAAAAGGAGTGAATGAAATAAAGTATTGGTTTTCAGGGGAAAAAGGCAGCTCTTGGAATACGTTTGGAAACTCGGACTTTTCATAACATGCTGACGTACTCCAGATCATATCTTACTCACTGTAATAAGAACTGTTTGGTTACACAAGTGAATGCAACCCAACAGCTTCATTTTCTGTTGTTTTAGTGAGTCTCAGCTAAACATGTACATATTTTATTTGTATATTTGCAATTCTTATGTTTATCAAAATTTTAGGCCATCTTTTTGCTTTATGAGGTATCAATGTATTTTCTGTCACTTTAATTTTATTTCTGCCAGCTAAGTTTAATTTTATTCTCTGCAATGGTGCTTGAACACATAAACTAACATTCCTATCCCAAAGGATCAGAGAAATACTTGAAGAGTAATTGGCTATAAAAGTTTAATTTGGACAAATACTCAGACTTTTTCAGTGTGTGCCATATTCAGTCAGTTGAAGAGGAATCTTCCATCTGGATAACACTGCAGACTCATTTGTCATATGGTTGGCACCAGATAATAGATGATCAATATTATATGTGAAATGCACGCTGTAGTTTTAAGAACACTAAATTTAATGTGCTCATATAAATAACACACTTTATGTATTGCTACATTGTGTATGCACCAAATTTTTATTGCTTTCCTAGGAGATTCTGATGACATTTTGATAATTTAGACATATGGATGCATAATTTACAGAATTGTGTAAATCTAATCTGAATTCTAATCTGAGCTTGTTTTCATAGGTTTAGGGTGCAAAGGTAGTTCCTGAAATTTCTCTTCTTCTGGCTATCAGTACCTGCCCTGTAAAAGGAAGTTCCTCCAAGAACAAAGAAGTTTCTTTATCTTCCTGCTAAAGTTTTGGCAATACACCACTGAAGTTCATTTGAGCTATTTATGAATGATCTAATCTTTTAAAAAATATTGCATAAAATGGAGAAATTAATTTGGTAGGATGTCAACTGGTTAATCAACTAATGATCAACTGACATCCCTCTACCAATGCTTTTAATGTAGAAAATATTGATTGACCTTTTTAGATTACTGTTTTGAAATTAATTTTGGTCTGCTTCCTAGGACTTTGCAAGATCTCTAAACCATATTTATAAGACTATATTATAAAGGTTTTTATGCCCTTCTATTTTGATACATACTAATTTGTGGTCAATTCAGTGTTTCTCCAGAAAGCTGGTTAAATTTTCTTGTCAGAAAATGCAGTGTGTTTGGGGTATTTTGGGTGCTTTTTTTTTTGGGGGGGGGGGGGAGTAGTGTGTGTGTGTGTGTGTGTATGTATTTTTATTTTTATATATATATATTTATGTCATAATTAAAAATAAAAATAATATGAAACAGTCATGCAGATGCAAATAAATGAACAGAATATTGTCCCACATAACAAATGGTTAATAAGCTACTGGAACACAAAAACCAGAAAAAACCTAAACAAACCAAGACTTAAGAGCAACATCATACTAATAAAAAGGTAAGAAAATGATACAAGTAACGATGCAGCAAAAGTAAAATGTGGTATTCAGTGGAAGATTGTATTTCAAAGGAAATTTCATAACTTAGGCTCCCATTTACAAAACTAATTAGGAGGCCGGCAATAAAATCCACTAAACTGGAATAGAATTATAAAAATAATTGCTGTATTTTGACAAAAGGATACTAAAAACACAAACAGCAACTTCATCAAGAAGTCCTTCTAACTTTTGAACCTGGCAGTGTAAGTTTTTCTACTTCATAAGCCTGGAATGAATACACTTACTTGATTCTACATCTTAATTACAGTGAGCCAGTGGATTGGTTGCAATGTTTTAATTTGTTTAAGCTGGCATCTTAGAGTTGTCCCTGAAGCTTGGTGTTGGGGTGGGGGATGTTTCAAGGCCTTTGGATTCAAATCATAGAGTTATGATCTATTCTGAAAAACGACTGTTTTGCCGTGTATGATGGGAGCCTGAGATGAGCCAGTGACAATGTCTACAGGTGAGAATGAGCAAGGTTAGAAACAATGTGAACATAAACATTGGTAATTTCTGCTCTCTCAAAATGTAAAGTTTTAAGAGGCACAATGAGAGACACAAAATAGGAATATGAAAGCAATTTCTTCTCCATCTCCCAATTATATTAACACCTTGCCATGGCTTCTTTTAGGAATCATGTAGCTAACTCTAGGGTTTTGTGGAAAAAAAAAAATCAACAAACAACAGGCCAAAAAGAATATTTAAGGGCTAAAATTATTAACAAATTAAGGTAGATTAATCTTCAGTTAGCATCAGAGCACGAATTAGAAAAAAAAGACATTTCAATGTATTTACCCTTTCCTTTGAGGATTCACGAAACAGAGTAATTTTCTGCCTCCCCACAGTTTTGCTAACGTAATTTATTTATTTTTAGCCTGAATTTTCTGATAAAAGAATGCAAAAATATAAAATGGAGAAGTATCTCTATAGACACGTTACCTATTTTTTTCCCTCATTTCCTAACATTTGCCACTGTTGTATTAGTTAGGAAGTCCCAAATTAGAAATACCATTTACATATAATGATCAGTTTAAACATTTGCACTAGACTGTATCTAACGCTGAATGGTCTTAGACAAGTATTTTCCAATTGATTTTTAAGATAATATTTACTGTGGTAATATTTAACAACAACAACAACAATAATAAATCTGAACTTGAGCAACTTTGGTTGTTATTTTGGCAATTACAAGACAGCAACATTTGCGGGAAGCAGGTACATTTGCAAATATGCATGTTCCCTTAACCCCAACGGCAGCAATTTCAAAGTAGTTTAGTTGGGCTCAGCGTTGCAGGCACACAACCAGTTCAGTCACATGAAGTTGCAAAAGAATATTACAATCAAGTAAGCAAACTTCTCTGGATTAAACTAATGAGGAGGCCAACTGAAAACTCAGAAATGCATAATCTCTTGCACAACTCTTTATTTTTTTAGCAGCCTTATTTAGCCAAGATGTAAAAGCAATACTGTCTGACATTACCTTAGAAAGAAATGAGTACTTTTATTGGCTTTGGCTATCTTGGCTTTAACTGTAGTACCATCTCTCCCCTAAAACAACTGGTAGAAGTGCCAGATGAGCTGGATGTTCAGTATTAGAGCTTCCAGCTCATCTGCTCGCTTTTTTCCACTGATTTGATGTTACAGTGATGCAGCAAATCCCTACTGTGGGTGCAGGTGAAACAACTGCTGCATTTTGGGTCAGGGTAAATCCCTTCTGAGAAGGAAGAAGGAGTGAGCAGGCGGCGTCCCCCCGGCAGAGCTGAGCAAGCTCCGGTTGGGGACCGGAGAAGCCTGCGGCACGGCTGCGAACACAGACGTTCCCAACCTCGTCCCTCCTCACCCTCCATCCCGCCAGCCCCAAAGGCCTGCCTAAACTGAGTCCCAAAGGCAATAAAAAGGTCTGTGAGAGTTTCAGCAAACCTAGGGAGCCACCCTTCTTGAACAGATCCATTTTCAACCCTTTTTATTTTAACTTCTTTGCAGTACAGATCTGACTTTCATCTACACACAGAGTTACTTTGTTCTAATTTAGTGTTTTATGTTCTGTGCAGAATGACTTTAGACAAAGATTCCTTTCATGTTTTGGGGTGTTCTTTCTGAAAGAAGAGGAAAACAGTATTTCAACTCTAGGTTGTGCCTTACTTGGGAACCTGCCAGGTGGTTACTCCAGACTAAAAGCTCTTATTTCAGAACCATTCCTGGTACAGTTTTCCAGTTACTGCAAAATACCATGTGCCTATTGATTTCAGTGAAGCATTACACATCACCTATCATAATTTCCCTTTTGTTTAACTGTACAGAAATAGATTTTAGCATTACTGTAAGCCCCTTTGTATTGGCGTAAGTAGGTATCCTCAAACAGGTTGTTGATTTGATTTACAGCATTAGTTTGTAAATATACATAGTTAAATGAATAGCAAGGTGGTCAATGAAAGAACAGAGATAATTTTATGCAACAGAAAAGTACGTGTAGAAAAAAATTTCCTTTTCTCCCTAGCTTTACTGCAGAATTCAAACACATTAGTTTCAAGATAACCAAAACTTCTGCTTGATAATAATTCAAGTCCAGGCGGCCAAGCTACACTACCAGAATACAGTTTGGAAAACACACTAAACGAAATGACACAAATGCTGGAAAGCAAATGAGAAATTATTTTCCAGTGTTTGCCAACATTTAAGAAACACTTCCTTGTACACATGGATATTTCTACAAAGGATCCCAGGAGGAAAATAATCTTCTCTTCCAGGCAACAAAACAAATACAGCAACATTTGTCATGGACTAAAGTAATCCTTGTACCTCAACACAATGCAAAAGAGAGTTTCTAAAGCAGGGTGTGTAAGCAGCAACAGATCTCAAGTATACCTAGCTCGATTATGAAAAAAACCCACAGGAACTACTAAAACACTGTTTGATGCAAGAAACACAAATTAGAAGAGGTGTGAAGGTTATATGGCAATAAAAGCACAAAACATGTCAATGTTAGAGAGTTTCTCAGTGCACCAGGACAACAAGCCCCTAAAATATTAATGTTTCAGTATGCTTTTTTTTCCCCTCAGTTCCGAAGGTAACTGCACTTGGGCTACTGGAAGCCAGTCTGTTCTAAAGACAAAAGCAGGACGCTGCTGTGGAAGCAGAAGGGACTCCCGATTTGTGAGCCACCGAGCTCCAGCCTGTTCTCACACTACGAGCACCTATTCCCTGTACCCCCACACTGAGGTAGGTCTCCTTGGAGACTGCACTGTACAAAGCAAAGCAAAAAAATCCAAAGCTGGTTTAGGGCATCAACAAATAGTGAAATATAAATGATACATTTAACAGAAAAGTTTCATTTAAACGCTTTCCAAATTAGGTTGACTCCCGCTCACTTTTACATCTGTAATAAACTGCTCTTCTTTTCATCTCAAGACTTGTTGCTGCTACAGTCAAGCAAGTAGAATTTATCTGAAGATCATGCCAGTTTTTCCAGTGCTACAGGACTCACTGCATTGCACAGCTTTTAAGCACCATGCCCAGAGGATGTAGAGAAAAGACAAAAAGCTCTATATTAGAAACCACACCCAGGTCTCCTGCATTGTGCTGCTGAAGTGTTTAAAAAATTTTTGTTCTTTATTTTTCTTGTGTTTTGAGGGACATAAGTCCAAGCAAGTGTAATGGAAAAAAACCACTGAATTTTAAAAATATTCCTTATCACATGCAGGCTACATCTCATTAATTGTATCAATCTATCTTAAAAAGAAGTGAATTTAATTTTAGCAATTTTTGATAATTTAGTTTTAGTAATTGTTGAGCTAGGGAATTAATCTCATGGTATCTTATTTTCAATTGATTATCTACTTTTAAATAGTGTGTTGCATTCTCTCACAGATTTTCAAATTGTCTACTTCTTTCATTGAAGTCAATGATTTTCTCATGTAGTGGGATGACTTTCACCATATTCTTAGGGGGGGAAAGTGATCATTCTAGCAGTTTTCCATTATAGGACCTGTTTAACAGCTGAGTAGTAATTACAAAAAATTATTTGTGGCATAGGCAGTGAATCTAAACTGCTCCATTTAAGACTTTAATGTAATGTAAAATCAGGACATTTTCCCTTGAAGTCAGCAATGAACAAGATGGGAGGGAAGCAATTCTTCTTTTGTACAATTTAGGAAATTATACATATTTTGGAAGTAAGGTCAAAGTAAATGGGGAGGGTATGTGAGAAATGGATACATTTGAAATATAGATACCCCTTTCCATGCGTTGCCAAAATACTCCTCCTCACGTTAGTACAAATGTCTATGGACAGTCTGAGAAAAAAGCGGATCATAATGTGCACACTTTCCTGTATGTAAAAGATCACAGCTAAACTCAGGAGAACAGAAGCATGTTTTAGGTAGCAGACACTTAAGTACTGATGTACACTACCAGAAGGAGTTGCGCTCCCAGCTAGAAGGACAACTGAACTACCAAAAAAAAAGGAGAAATAACAATAATTACAAATAAAACATGACTTTGTAAAAATACAGTATGTCCCGAGTCGGACTTCTTGGGCTTTCATCCTTCAACACCTGTCCTAAAAAGTGACCTATACTGGGCTGGCAATCTCAGTTTTGCCAGGAACCCAACGCAGAACTGGAAGCACTGGGAATCTGTGCTGTCAACTAGGTCAGAGCTCCCACTTCCTCACTTAGGACCTAGAAATCTTCAGATGGCCTGTTCTCCAGCTCTGGGGAAGGAAATCCTGCACTTCAGGACACCCCTCAGATCATCCAAGGGCTTCCAGAGTACTGGGTCTGGAGACTGACGAATTTCTGCGAGACTGAAGAACCAGCTGGCTCAAGTTTGGAAAAGCCACGTTGAGTGTGTAAAGGCAGTAATCTCAAAATACTAGGTCCCAGTAACCAACACATTTTCTTTTTAATGTTCCAAATTAAAAGAAAAAAATCAAACTCCTGATTTTTTTCACAGCTACAGAACCCACTTCCCAAGCAAAGCTTAAAAACTATTGGTGAACCACACTGCGCAAACACTAACTTTTTTGCTTGTAGTCATTTATGTTATCCGGCATTATTTATTACTCTGTGACACTGCACATCGTTTTATATGCTGCTTCCATACCAGGAGAAGAGATCTGAAACAGTCTACCTTTTTTTCATACTTGTCTTAAAAGGGAAGTTTTCAGGCCAAAAGTTTAGACAGGAAATACAGGCATAAACCCATCTGGTAAATTCCAGTGTTAAAGACAGAATTGACAGAACAGAACCATATGAATTTGTATACAGTATATTAATTTACTTTCCATATTTAGACAGAAATGTTTTAGCAACTCCTACTTATCAATTATTTCACTAGGAAATCTTTCTGAAGGATATCCAGGGAGGTTTTATGAACCTAATGCATTTGTGTCCTATGGGACATCTTCAAAGACAATCTTAAAATTTAGTAGCAAATAACATAAGAAAAATGACATTATAATCACTGCAAGGAGTTTTGAGTCCAGAAGCATTTTGTAGATGTGATCCAGAGAAAGAAAAATGATGAAGATATGGGGGAGAAAATCCAGCCCAGAAGAGAAGTATTTTTCACTCATGGGTATAAAAGGCAGATGGAATCCATCTCTCAAGTCTGAATAGGAAAAAAAACCAACAAACCAACAAAAACCAAACAACAGAAAGAAGAAAATTGTTTCACTTGAGTGCTTAGATCACAGCCAAGTGGCCATGTTAGAAGTACAAATCGTGTTGTACAAACTTACTCTTCACTTCATGTGACCCTATGGAACTGCGGTTCAGAAGAACAGATCTGTATCAGGATACCGTATCAAGAATCCACATCAATTCGAGGACTTGGAGAATTAATTTTTGGTTACAGGTGAGTGGAGCAATTATCTGCTTAAAGCTGTTGAAAACTACAGAGCGTGGACTCAGTAAAAATGTTCTTTGCTCTCCCTTTCTCATTTGGATCAAACAGAATACTGTGGCACGCAAGAACACAAAGTCTCAGGACAAGTAACTTTATAGTGTGCTCGACATTTGCATGTCTACCAATCCATGCATCTTCCTTGGCAAGCTACAAATAATAATTTTATGCCATTTATTACATCTCAATTAGAGGTTCAATGTTTGTGTATCAGTTGTTCTTTTCTCCCAGCAAACTGTGAAAGGTTGTTTCAAAATGAAGCTGCTGATGTTGCTGTGACAGTTAGGCTGTTTTTCCCCTTTTTAATAAAATCATGGACAACTTGGTAAACAAACCCCATTATTATGTCAGATATTTATTTCTTTAAAGCTGAAATAAATGCACCTATATATTCCATTGGAATATTACTTCACTGTTACACATGAAGCCGGGAAATCAGTAAGATTTAATACAGTGAGCTAAGATACAAGCCATTTCTCAGACTGGAGAGGTGAACACACCTGAGAGACAAATACTAACTATTCATTACTTTTTGTGAAACTATTAAAGCTTCAATTTGATTCAGTATCAGAATAAGAAAAAAATGAATTAAGTAACGCCCTCCTTTTAAATGTAAGCATTTCTGATCATCTTCTCTTCCCTCCATCCATCATGATGCCAGAACATATATTCTCATCAGCTCCAAGATTTAGAGATTAATACTTCACCTCACGTCTCATATCGATTTTAGATTTAGCTTTAACAGTCTTTCAGTGAGCAGCTGCTAAAATCAAAACTGTCCTAAGGCAGACAGGAATGCATGAGGCAAGGATAATCAGGATTACTGATTTCAGAGATCCCAAACTATCTGAGCTAGAAAGTCTGCTGCCCTCACCAGTGGAAAGCTAACAGCACTTCCAGCTTTTCAGCTGGTGTATTTCTATTTTTGACCTTAGAGTTGCTCACTAAGCACTTACTATATCCAACAGAGCTGGGCAGCATTTGTTTTCCTCAAAACAACCCATGCCTAAGCTGCAACAGCAGTTAATTTGCAGAACAAGTTCAAAACTCAAATACTTCCAAGTCTAACTTTGTAATAGAATATTACTGGCATGTAGCAAAATAAACCTACAGTCTGATGTACTGATAGCGAAATAAGCCAACTTTTAAGGATTGATATTTTCTCCTTTATTCCATTTATCACTGATCTATAGCTGATAAATACTAAATAACAGATTATCTACCATTCCGCACTAACTTAATTCTATTATGTAACATATTGGAGGATACTATCAAAATACAAAAAGCTTAAATTTGCTTTTATATAGCTAAAACTAACCAATAATCTAGAATAGCATCAATTGTTGAATGTGCCAGTCTTTTGCCATGTTAATTATAATTTCAAAAGCTACTTCATGAAGTTCAGTACTTTTGTTGTTGTTGCTGTTTATAATGTTATTCTTTCAGTTTTAAACCTGTCATGTTCCACAGCAAATTTCAATGGCATGACTGTACTGGTTTTGGCTGGGATAGAAGTGATTTTTTTCACAGTAGCTGTACGGTGCTACGTTTTGGACTCGTGATGAAAACAGTGTTTCTCGTTTCTCCCCTTCGGATTCCCTTCCCCATCCCACTGGGAGGGAGGGAGCGAGCGAGGGGCTGCGTGGGGCTGAGCTGCCGGCGGGGGTTAAACCACCGCACTGTTCTAGAAATACTTCCAGGCCATCTAGAAAGCATTGTAATGCAGTTTGTTGTCATTTTTAGAAATCGACTATTAATAGCTCTGAAGAGCCAGCAAAGCTCCTTGCTCAGCCTTGGATATTGGAAATAATAGCTGGGAAGTATACATTCGCCTGGAGCCCTAAGACTGAACGCAGAATTTTCAAAAGTAGAATCCTCATTGATTAGCAACTGCAAGAATTTCTAAAAAAGACCTGAAATGTCTGAAGAGAATTCAGAACAATAATTGCTAGAATTATTAGAAAAAAGGAGGTATCACTCCTTCTTTGACAGGCCTGTTTGTATACCAACTGTTCTTTTCTTCCAGAAAACTCTGAAAGGGCATCTCAAAATGACAGGCTTGGCCAAATGCAATACAGGGGATAGAAAAGGAGAAATAGAGGGAGCTAAATAATATCTCCAAGAGTCACTGCAAAAACAAAACACATCCCACCATTTTAACTGCATCACTGGCGCAACCCCAGGAGCACAGGTAGCGGCTGCACCACGGATTTCCCACCCCAGGTTTGGTTCACAGGGCAGCTCAAGGACCACTTTTAACTCTCTGCCTCCAGAGACCGTGGGCATGAATTGTGTAGCGTGGAGCCTCTCCCAGGACTGGATCTGATTAACAAAACACAGTTACTAACAATTCCTTCTTGATATGACAGGGCACTTCAGGATGGGAAACTTTATTTCAAGTCACTGGCAGGGCTGAGTGAAGTTTCATTCTGAGAACTACTTGCGCTGCTGTAGTATTCATTTTCTATACATTTATCCCAGTCTGAGGAGCAACTGCAATTGTAAACAGCGATGTCAGAGCTCTGCCGCTAACACCACACAGTGTGGTTCTCTAGTACGTGATAAAGAAAACAGGAAAGTAGTGAATAAAACAATACTGAAATCACATTTACTGCTACTTTTAAATACATGTTTCCACTCTGCCTTACTAATATCTGCTTGGCTATAAGTAGTCATCTATGAAATTACTTCTTTTTCAAATCATAGATGAAAAATGAATATGGGAGGAAAAAACAAGGCTGAAATGAACTATCATTCAGCATAGCTCCCATGCAGTTTAGAGCAGTAGCAGTGCTGATTATTCTTCTGGAAGAAACACAATCTCGAAACACACTGAAAGGGAGATAAAATATGTTCACAAGAACATGTCCCAGGACAGGGAACAACTGCCCTTTTAGGTTGTGGTATCTAATTATTAACAGAGGTACATTCTGCATTTTAGCGCTGTCTGATTTTTCCTCTTTGAAACATATTTTACCCTGAGTCACACCTCAGGTATTTTTTTCCTAACAGTCTCAGTGCTGATGGATTTCAGATTGGAAAATGTAATTGCTTTTCTGGGTTTTTACTACATTCATTTGGTAACAAACCTACTAAAAAGTATCACAATGGATGAACTGCAGGTAAATGATCCAAGACAGATTTAATCTAATTTATCTACTAAATCACTTTAATTAGCTTTGGACTGTCACCCGTTACTTCTAGATTTTAAAACAAAAAAAAGAACAAAACCTCTCATTTGAAAAAAAGAGTTGTACACACTTTCCTCAAGTCAAACAACCTCCCACAAATTAAAAAACATTGAAAAAACCTACGTCATTAGTACACCACTTCCAGTTTATAACTTGGATGATAAGACACAAAATAACTAAGATCTGTCATCTTGAAAAGTGCTCTTTACCTTTATTGTCTAATGTCTAGCAGAGTCAGACATTGAGCAGTCTTGTTTAGACTGATTTAAATTCACATCTATTTTAATGCATGCCTATAAAAATTGAAATTTGCCATTTGGTTTGTTTTTCTACATTGCTCATTGATGCCAGATACAGTAGTATAAAGCCAAAACAAAGAGTCTGTAAAGCTAAGTATAATAGTGACTGCTACCACAAAGTGTGGGTAGCTCTTATTAACAATATAAATTATCATAAAAATATACTTAGTAAGTTTTTGTATCTTAGGCGAACAGAATGAAAAGTTGTTTGTTTTTCTTTCTTCTATGCACAGCATTAAATAAACAATAGATGTTTAAAACCTCATTATATAGTGCGTTCCTTTGTTCCTGAGCAGCAACTGTTTTGGAAGAAGCTTCATACTGATTTTAAAGAACAAATTGTGTGAAATAAAGCCATTATTTCAACAGTAAAACATTTTCAAAATTATATCCAAACACAAAATGAATTTGTAAATCATGGTGGTATGACTAAGAGCACACAGTAGTGGTCTTGCTCAGTTACCATGTTTGCTTTATTAGACTTGTTTAAAATTTTTTCAATGTAGAAGAGGAACAAGAGAGAGAAAATAACAAAATGAACACAGACTGATACCTTCCCCAGCCACCTGAGTCTTACAAGCTGACATATTTGCTTCTTAATCGATGGGAAATTGTCATTTATATTAAGAACTCTGTGACGTCCTTTTTTATTCTTTGGCAATAAACGAATATATGTGCTACTATGGCATACAAGTCTGCCATGGAACAGAAAGTGTGACAACTGAACTGATACTGCTGCTGTAAAAATGAACTGCCTGGTCTTTAATCAGATTCACGCATTTGTGTAAGGAGGTATCTGGAGCCAAAACATGGTGATTCTTCTTTGCCTATGTTTATGTATCAATGAGACAAAACCCAACAGTCTTGATGGATCAACAAAATAAATTAATAATTTTTTCTCTTCAATTAGAGTGACAACCCTGCTTTCCTAGGGGGGCTGGGAAGGGACCAGAGCAGTAGCTGGTGCTGGTCATGGATTAAAGCTCTACTAAGAGAAACATCAGAAAGGAGATTTCCAAACAGGGAAATATGAAGGATGGATCTGAGATGTCGTATCTTCAGGTATGAGAGACCTGGGGTCAGAAATGTCAAGGTGGTGAGTCTGTTCTCAAGTGCGGACCCCCCCAGCTCGGACTTCCATCTGGCAGATACACACACAAAGAGACATTCACAACCATCCCATTCATTTTTGCCGCTAGAAATAGCCAAGCTGTAACACAGATGAAACTTGCATACGAGCCGAGCTGTTATACAAGTAAAATCCTGGTGTCATAAGAACAGGTAGTCCAACCGCAGCCTAGCCCAGGATTCTCTTTAGGACAGGGGCTAAGAGAGGATGCCACAGAAGAGGATAGGAACATGGCAAGTACGTAGTGATGCTTCTGAAGAACACTCCTCCAGCCTCCACCAATTTGCAACTCCAGGACTTTACCAGCCAAACATTTTGTCTTTGCATTTAATATCTTTTAATGAATCTTTACCTCATGAATTTATACACGTTGATTTTTGAACCCATGTACCCACAATCCTTTTGAACACTTTTAGTATCCACAATATCCTACAGAAAAAGTCCAACTGCTTAATTACACTACGTGAAGAATATAAGCAGAAGAATCCCCAATGATTCCAACCAGGCTAAGGGTTTCTTTCTCCTCAGAACATACAGTGCCTTACAAAAAGACAAAACACCTAAAAGCTATGGGAAAATATGAATTCCATGAAACAGTACTTTGGACATTCTGCTAGCAGTTCCGCATTACACCCCAAGAAATTCCTCCCAGCACTGATTTTTTTTTTCTGAAGAACTTCATATTCGTGTTCAGAATCTGAAAACTAAGAAAACCATTATAGGTTTCTGCACATTTGCTGAGAATAATGAGAGGAAGCAACTGATTCTACTGTTGCAGATTTCAAATAAAAAAAAGTCTTGATGACTAAGGAGTATGCAGGCATAACAAAAGTATAACAAACTACCATTCCGAATATCAAAAGGAATAAAGGAAGTACCTTCTGTTACGAGACTAGTTGCTACCAGCATAAACATAGAGGGAGAGCTCAAGAAGCCCTGAGCCCTCAATTATTTGTCCACACACAGTATGTATAGTGGTGTCACGGGAGAAATTCCTGTTCAAAACCCTCATGTTCACACAGAGACGTCTACCCCTCGTCTCCCTATGTGCAAAAGTAAATTTAATTCATGCCTCAATTAACTGGATTTCTTTTTTCTTCTCACAAGTAGTACCATCTAATGAAAGAATTGAAGTTTAACTAACTTATCTGAAAAAGAACATCAGAGGGCATATGACAGAGAGCAAGAAGAACTTGCTAATTTGAAAATGAAAGCAGGAAAATCTTTCTCTAAATGAGCTACAATTTTGGTAATAGTGGAAATGCCGACACTATACTCATGTTCATTTATGAATTAGATGTAGTAGCTTAAAATGTTACTGTTCTTCAGCTGCTCATTACCGTGCCCTCAGATAAGATCTTCTAATCATGTGAATCGTGAATCCTTTCAGTACATTCAAGTGCACAGTAAAACATGTTAGCTTAAATCATCTTACAAATGAGAGCATTAAAGAATCAATTTTTATCACCATGGATTACAATAATATCCTAAATTAGGTGAAAAATTAGACAGTAGACTCACTCTTTACCCAGCCTCCGAAAAATCCCTAAAAATAAGCCTTTTGCTTCACGCATTCAGCTTGCTGCTTCCAAAAGCTAAATAAGCATTCAGCTTTTTAGAAAACAGAACACTTCACAGTTTTAAAATTTTGTCAGCTCTTACACAAATCA
Source organism: Buteo buteo (assembly GCF_964188355.1). NCBI lineage: Eukaryota > Metazoa > Chordata > Aves > Accipitriformes > Accipitridae > Buteo > Buteo buteo. The sequence continues at coordinate 1,599,658 of NC_134185.1, forward strand.
TGAAATGAGTAATGCCTTGGGGCAGGCATGTGGAAAACACAGCTTTCTAAAGGACCAGAACACCCTTGATAGCTTAATTAGCCCCAAATAGTTAGAATAAACTCCTAACACACACTCGACAGAATCTTCCATGGTCTTTGTTTCCTGTTCTTATTTAACTCACGCATTCTGCATTAGATTACATTTTGTGTTAGTATAGTACAATGACTACCATCGCTGAACTCAGTGTTTTGAGTTGTAGCTTTTTCCTGCTGTCACGGCCCGTGCGGGCCAGAGCAGGAGGGCGGTGGGGGATGGCGGCCTTCGGCGGGGCCTTCGGCGGGGCGCGAGGACGCCCGGCGGTCAGCGGAAGGTTTCCCTCGGGGCAGAAGCAGCCTGAACTCGGGAGGGGTGACAGCCGGCGGCGGGGTTTCTCTCACGAACCGCCACCGAACCGCCTCCGCCACCCGCAGAGCTGACCGCATCTATCTCCGGAGCTCCGTTCCGGGGAGAACGCCGGGCGAGCCCTCGCTTCCCAGCGGGAACCGAGCGGAGCGGAGCGGACCCCCCGGCTTTGCTCTCCGGGCTGCTCCTCAGAGAGGATCCGCGGAGAGAGACGGCGGGAAAGCCCCGAGCAAGACCTCGCTGGCCCTGGGGCCAGCCGCGCTCCCTCCCCTCAGCCCGGGGGTCCCGCTCCGGAGGGTCACCACCACCACACACGCAGCTCCAAGAGCTGCCCCATCTCAAGCTGCCACTGCGCACCAATTAACGTTGCAAAATGTGGCACTGGGGCCTTTCTACGGAGGTGACGAGACCCCAAGCCTTCAACCATCTACATAAAAAGACTGGTGGTGCTATCCCATTCCTGATTAAATGTCAGTACCATGCTGTAACAAGTTGTACTAATAATTTTAAATCCATCAGTTAGCTTGGAGGCAGATTCGTCACATCCCAGAGATAAATGCTCTAAATGCTCCCGTCGGTAATTCGGTGGGGATGCTAGTACTGATGGTGCACCCGTTACAAGTGCTCTGCTGATCTGGAGAAAAGCAGCAGGGATCTTGCAGCTTTGTTGCATGAGACTCTTCAATCCTAAAAAAAAGCCTGCCCTTGCAGAGGATAAATAACTTTTAAGGAATGCTCTATTTCTTTAATATCTTCACAATTTCTTTTCTCCCCATTTTTAAAGAAATCCACAAAGTGCCGTAATTTTATAATTAACAGTGAAGTCCACATTTCTGTCAGGTAAGTATATGATGGTGCCAAAGAAGTAGCTGTTAGGACTGGAATTTGCTGTTTAGCTTGCAGACAGACACCGCTAAAGGCTAGTGAAGGCACATTGAAGACTCTGCTACAGCATTCCTAATAGACTCATTTTTCTGCTTTTTTGACCAAGATTTTTGGGTCAACCTACACGACAGTTGTAATAAGCTGCACTGTGTCAGCAAAATCAACCGGTTACAAATAGATGACCTTCATTCCTGTAACAGAACAAGACCTGCATTTGCATATTATTGCATCATTACTGTCTTCAAATTATGGCTAGATCCCCTGAAATGGAACCTAAGTATGCAAGTGGTAGAACCCGTGTCGATGCTTTTCTGAATCGTCACTGTAACCCTCCCAAATAGATAAAAATTACATTATCAGGCAGAACTGATGATACAGAACACTGAAATCAAGGGGAAATAGTATAAAATAATATGCAAAAGCCAAAGACAGCAATTGATTCTGTCATTCTGTCACTCATTTAAAGGACTTATTTAATAGATACTTCATACATAGTTACTTTTACCAGTTTATAAGTGGTTCATTAGGATATTATAGGCAAAATACACAAATAATGAAAATAATATGGCAATTTATATATGAAATATATGCAAGTAATGACAAACACTCAAGTGCCTTATGACAGTCAGTGGGTTTTGAGATGTACTGTGCAAAAGAGATTGAAAGCATTCAAGCCAGAGACCTTTCTATTTACTAACAGCAGTTGGGGCGGTTCCTTCTCTGCAAAGTTGTCGTAACTAAGTAGTGGGAAGGGAAGGCACATCACAAAATACAGCTACAACGTATTTCGAAGTTCATTGTTTACTGGGAGATAAGAGGCAGTTTTCTCCTTGAGTGGCTGTGTGTACATATTCTACTGCCAATGATCTACTGCAGTAGGGTTTTTTAACAGAAACTCTGACAAAAAAAAATTATCTATACAGTGACCAAAGCAAAATTGTACCAAGTTTTGTATTGTCAGTACAAGGGAACAGGAATGCATTTGGTGGGAGGACATTAAAAAAGATGACTGTATCACAGTACCACAAGTACCCAAGCTAAATAACTGCCTGTTCCCAACGTTCATTCGATGGGCCTGAGTCCTAAACCAGCAAGCTGCAATTTTGTCAGAAGCAGCAAGTCTTTCAGCCACGTGATGATATAACCTGATACATCCAGATATTCCACTGGCAGTCCCTTAATTCGTGACGGACCTGTATTTATTTTTCAACCTTATATTCCCAGCTGTCCAGGACATTTTCTAAAATCAACCTGTCTAGATAGCGAGAAAATTCTCTGCAAACATGCAGTATTACAGTCTTTGTTCTCCTTACCTGCAAGTCATTTGGAAATGCTGGTGAGGGGATAGGTTCATTTATGAAGTGACACATAGCTAACATTTGGCATATGTGTAAGATGCAATTTCACAGAAACTTCATGAAATATGGCAGGAGATTCAATTATCAATGTCTGTTATCCACTTCTTTCATGGAGGTGTTGCCACTAGTAATGAGATATAAAATAACCTTAAGCTTGAAATGTGGAATCATGAGGTTTGATAAAGCCAAATGCAAATATAAACTCAGTATACTACATCCACTTAACGGACAATTTTATTTAAATCCTTTGGAAAGGCTGTCATTTGCTGACAAAATGCTGAAAAAGCCCTGCAATAGATGATACATGGCTGAGGTAGCAGCTAAATACACAGTTATCAAATCCAGTGACAGGCACAGCTGCTTAAGCAAATAGTTTAGGATATCCGGAATCTGAGATATTGTTAGCAATGGATGTTATTGTGGAGAAAATGACGGACTGTTTTCTTCACTTTGCAGGCATCTGGGTCTGCTAGAATTGCTTCTGTTAGGTTCAGACCTCAGTGGTACTTCTGAAGCATGCACCTTGTCTTGAGGAAATCATGTGCTGAGCCTCCGGTAAGGCAGGCTGCAAGATGAGCTGAAACAAGGCGTAGGTCCACTAAGTCACCTTTACCTTAAAAAGATTGTGTTCTGAAGTGTGTTAAGTATGGATGGCCTTTATAAGCAGCTACTCACAAGCTATTTAATCTTTATTATTATCTTTCAGAACAAACACAAGATGATTACACTGCAACTACTGCTGACCGTATATAACGGCAGCATGCTTTGAGCATGAGAATGAAAAAACCGAACAAAACCTCTGTTGCCTATGAAAAAGCAAGAGGGGACCTGAGAGTCTCCTACGCCCACGGAGGGAAAAATGGCACAGCCACTGGAAAGAGAACAGTGGTCCACAGGGGTCGAAAGACTTCTGCTTTGTTTGGGCTTTACTACCACAGGAAGATTGGCGCTCACAATTAGTCAGAATTTCCCAGAAGTGAAAATGCAGCAGCAGCTGCATCACCATGGGATAAACTAAGCCTGCTGTATTTGGCAGCCTGGGTTAGAGGGTCAACAAAAAGAAAGGGCAGAGCAACTGGGAAAAGTGATTTTAAAAGTTAGGTGACTTACGAATCTGGTTATATGAAGTCATTGTAAGGCACTTGTAGATTGTCCTAATTTTTTTGCCATAAATTAAAAATGCCAATGTTTAAGCAAACAATCAGAAATGTAAGAGCTGTCCTTACGTGACCCTCAGGGATGTTCACCACCTTTTTTGCCTTTTAATGCTTCTGTATATCTCATGTCTTTAAGGAACTTCTGAGGAAAAAAATCTTTTTTTCTTGTATCTCTGCTTCTATTCAGAATTCAGAGTGTTAGATTAAAGTAATAATGAAAAAAATGCTGTTGTTGTTGCCTTAGGGTGATGTTGCAGCCTCAACGAAATGAGGGCTTATTATCAAATTTCCTGTTCTATTATTATTAGTGTTAAGAGAATTCAAATAATGTCAATGTGAATTATATGCAGATCCTAGCTAAACAAAATCCAATGAAATACAACCATTAACACTTACACATAAGTTTACCATTTCAGTGCCATAAACCAATAGCCAATTGCCTAATAATCCTCTTAAATAAGAATTACCTTAATTTTATAGGGGAAAAGCAGTGTTCCTATTCAAGCATTTATAAGCATGAAGAGTAGTCAGTCATGCACATTAAGGCAGTTAGGAAACCTGCACCTTCAGCAATGGCTCAACAGGCTCAAACATAACACACTCCTGTCTGGACAATCATCAAACTTCAGTTCTTGACTTCGGCCTTTGAGTTTAACTCTCCATTTACTGTTGCACAGGGCTGGTTAAACCTGCTGACCCTCAGGCGACTCCCCTGTCACTACCTGATTTCAGGCACATCGAGTGCCTGGTTATTCCTCTGAGCTGTTGTAGGTGGGTGAGGTAACAGATGCCAAAGAAAGGTCCGCTTCTCTTCACTAACTAAAAGAATCTAGGATGTCTAGCTCAGATACAGACATTTATATTGTAAATATAGTTATGTGATACAAACTCCGCTAGTAAGCAGTGAGGTACCAAAATTAACCTAATTAACCACATAGCAAATTGAAGGCCCCTCTAGAGCTTCAATTAAGTATTTTTTTGATTTAGGGTGGCAGGCTTACAGGCTTCTGTCTGTGTGACCGAAGACTTACTTTTAGCTTAATAGCACAAATACAATCCTAAATCTCAGAAAAGCAGAGGGTGTTCAAGCCTGGGAAACTAACTCCATGGGACTTCACTTCTTTTTTTGAAACTATGGTGAGAAATTTGACAACATCGGTTAAAGCTGCTGGTAGGTTTGAGCTAAGAAGAGAAGGAAATTATCCGATCTCTAGAGCTCACTTTCACAGAGTTACATCTTCGTACAGAGGGCTTAATTCAGGGAACTGCATACAGTTAATATTTGTATACAGTCATGCCCAGGAGTAAGTTATCACAGCTTGCATTCAGTGCTACCACAGCTGATTTGCTATCAGTAGTTGCTAACTAACTGTGACTGCAACACAGGTGTATCTTGAGGAGTAACACATTTTACAGATGAACTAATTAGAACCAGAATTTTTTTAAAATATTATCATTGCTATTTTCTAGACTCCTCTGCCGAGAAAGCCCAATACAACATTTTACAAATTTGCATGCAGAACTTTCTGAAGAAAGCAAAAGAACATACCCAAGAGTGACAAAATCTTTTAATGTGCATTTTTGTCATATTAAAAAGTTCAAAGATCTAAGCAAAGTATGTAAGAAAGTATTGTCTGCAACATAGCACTAGTGTTTGACTAAATATCGTCCATCCAGCAGTTCAGGCTAAGTATTTTTATGGTAAATTACACATTTGATCCAAAAGAAAGAAGCACTTATTTTTTGCACTGTTTGAAGTCAGAAGTATGTAAAGCTACCAGTGATGTGATGAAAGCACGTTTGTGGGGAGAATGTATAGGAATGTATGTTTAAAGGTTCATAAATGATTTGTCACATGTTTTAAAACTTCATCACAGGCATTCTGTTACTGTCTATTTGGTACATCAATACAGCTATTTACAACTTGTGTCCAAGAAAGATGCAACTAATATCAGTGTTATGTTAAAAAAATGAAAAGTTAAGTTGATGCATGCTAGGGAAAAGTTACCCAATCAGTTTTTAACACTGCTTTTTCAACTCCTGTTAAAAATTAATTTGCTGAATCCTTCACACCCTGAAATACAAAGACTTGAAATATTCTTCTCACTAAATGAGTCCCATTAAGAATATGATTAATATAGGAAAAAAGTTGCAGTAAATTGCAAGGTTAGTTTGATCAATTGGTAGAGCAAGCATGGTCTCCTAGCCAATTTTATACGCTGATGATAAAGAGAGAGACATTTTTCTTTTAAAATTACATGGTATAGCCTCACTGGATATCAGCCACAAGAGATAAGTCATGTGGGCACTCGCAAAATGCCTCATCTTAATTAGTAGTAAGGACACCAACACATATCACGTATCTTCACTCCATGTTCACTCAGCTCTAACTTAAAAGCAATGCAAGTCCAAAGTCTGTAAAGACCTCTTATTTCCTATGTAAACAAATCGAAAGCCAAATACTTGCTTCTAGAAAGCTGGGAAAATGTGTTGTCTGATTAAAAACTATTCTTCTCACATTCTGCATGTTTTTTTAGAAGATAAAGCTTCCTTCCTGTTGAGGGAAAACTGGATACATAGCACTGTATATCCAATAAAAGTATAATTAAAAAGACTACACCAGGAGTGACAGCTTAGCTACTTAACCTGCTGTCAAGTTTTACTTTACTATCTTCAAACTGCTGTAGTTACAAAATTGTTGGAAAAACTGTATTACTTTACCTAGCAGTGAGTAATGTTCGCAGTGTTTTAGTTCTCTTATGCCCATGCATCTTTTTTTGCCTAGCACTCTGGTTAAAATAAAGCTCTCCTACCTGGTTTTCCAGCACAACTTTCCATTTTTACTGGTCTTTTATAAGGGCGTACTCTCTCAGGCAATGGATTTAAGTGATTTACACAGTGTTAGACCAAGGGGGAAGAAATGTCTGTGTCCCCCAGAGCAGCCACACTTTTAATCAAATATAGCTCATAAATCACATTTACAACTTTCAGAGCTCAATCAATAGGATACTTTATAGTCTGTAACAAAATTATATGGAAAGAAGTAGAAGTACAAGAGGGATGTAACTGAGGGACCACACACATCTAGCCTCTGCACCCTGTCTGCTTTTGGGGATTAAACTGCCAATTTTAACAATGAGTGATCTGTCCCAGAACTCTAATGCATTTATAAGCAACGCATAGTTGGCTGATAATGAAGCATTCTAGGAGGCCATAATCAATAGTACCAAAGCACAGCAAGTTTCCTGTTCCACTTTATCCTAGTTTGGTGACAATTATTAATACTTTTCTCATCAAACTTTAGTTAAAGAATTTTGTTCTCACGGGCAGAAGTTTTCATGGCTTTGCTAACTCGACACTATTAAATTTCTCTGAAGCTCTCTCCAAGTAAGTCACAGAATACCAAGGACTTCTCAGTGCTAATTCAGTTACATGTCTTCCTTAGGTTCAATTTGCATATTTAATATAGCAAATTCTTCATCAAGTGTTTAATTTGTATACATAATACTGAACAGTCTCCTTCTATAAAATGTAGTAAAAATTACCGCATTACACAGTATTTCATCTAGGACTGACATACGTAAGTCAATACCAAGTTCTATAAATCACTGCTAAAATACCCGCATAACTTCAATTATGTATTAGATAACTTTCTCATAATTTCTGGAGTATGCAATAGAAAACAAGAACTCAATCATCTCACATTAGGTACTCCTTCAAAATGTGTTGCTTACTCGTATATTCCACTAATGACACAAATGCACTGCGTATTTTGTGTTGAAGATTTATTTGAACTTTTTTTCTCTGTGAAAGGCACCATGAGAATTCCTTTGCTCTGTGCTAAGAGCACAAATAACAGAAAGTATTACCTCGACCTCTTGAAGATCTAATGACTGCAGCTTTCATGAAATTATAAATGGCTTCCTGCAGCTGTTGTATCAATATTCAAATTGCACACATATTCCAGTGATACCAGGGAGTGCTGGCTAAGTGACTTCTAAGTGACAGACTACTCAACAACAAGTTTTCATTCAGATGAAAATCATCTTAACAGACGGAGTTCAGCCAGCTTTGCCTTTCGTTCCTTTTTGAGACATCTGCAGAAAGTATCGGCAAATATCTGGATGATTTCAGGTTTTGAAGACAGAAGACTAGAAGACACTGAACACCGAAGATGTGAGAGCTCTTACCAGCTCTTACAGCATACAAAGGTTAAAAATTAGGAAATAGTACTGATGCACTAAGACTTCGCATTAAAATGTATTTCCATTACTATTTTCAGCAACTTAGATGGAAATTGTTTGTAAAGGCAGAAGACACGGAAAGTGCCGCTGCAGCTCAGAAGTCTATTCTCCTGCCAAACTGCAAGTGACTTTTAATATTACGTCTATGAGGGATCACGTTGCCGCTGATTTAAGACAGTTCCATAGGCTAAAAATGTTAAATGAAGGTCCTAGATGTGACTGGGTCTTTAATAGGTTTAAACACCCTTTTTAATCAAAACCTTCAATAATTTTACTTTAAAGGAGGGTGGGAGAAAGCTGTCTGACAGAAAAAGTGAAGTTGATAGCAGCCAAATAATCTTTGACCAAATTTAATGCCAAACTGCTCTATTTCAGTTGTAATAAACTCTCTAGGATGAAAGGTGCCAAGGTCTCCCTGGTATCAGAAACCTCCTGAGGTATCTCTAGAAGTAACAGGAAAATTATCCCTTATACTGCAGGTCCTATGGCTTTCTGATGGAAACAAGTGAGTGCGTTTGTGAAGTCTGTAAAAGGTTGGTTGTCTATTTCTAGAACTTCTTTGTTTTGGACCAGAGATTCAGGTGGAATTGTAGGATACAGAGGAGGGGAGCTGAAAGGATTTGAGCTCTAGCGACCAATTGTTTGAATCCTGCTTGATGTCTGTATTTTAGGAACTAATCAAAGCCTAAATGTATACACACCTAACGCTAAGTCCAAGCCTTCAAAAGATATTTTGTCATATGGAGCCTTTGATTTCCCATTTATGGTGTGAGGAGAGTATGTCTGCTGAAGTTTTCTATTACGGTGTTCTGTAGACCTGATGGGTGAGTCATGGCAAATATGATCTCGTGTCGGGGGTCAGCTTCCAGACAAACCCTCTTCTTGTAGATGGAGCATATGGCATATAATAAAATTACCATATTTATCTTTTTTCCTATCATAATCAGAATCCTCTGACATGTAGCCATATATGAGAATGTTGGCAATAATGTCTTTCTGGCATTCCAGGGACAGCAATTGGATGGACATACAGAGGCCTGTCTGCATGATCTTGTGCAGAAAAATACTTAATAATTCAATTTCTATTTAAAGTTGGCAGGGCATGCATCAGATGTGGTCTACACGGCATGATGCTGCACTAATGCACACAGATGGTAGTCATTTTCCCAAATGTGTGAATTCCCATGCTAATAAAATCACATTATTTATGATTTCCTCACACACTGCTTCAAGACCAGTGATTTCTCAGATGAAGTTAGAGCATAACCATCTGTCACTGATCATAAGGACATGCATAGACTGGAACAATCACGCAGCATCTGGTCAAAAGATAATTCAAAAGGCCAATAATGGATACATAATCTGGAATATGATATGATAAAAGTTATCATATCACGAAACAGATGTATATTCTAGCATGGCAAGTAACACTTATACCAAGCGGCCTGCATTTTCTTCCGACTGTAAGATTCTGAAATCTGTACCAAAGCAGATAAACTCTGAACTTAGATTTTTCTCGAGAGAAATCTCATATCAGACCTACTATAGCTTTCTTAACATGTTCAATATATGTTGAGTATCCAACTTTCAGAACGATGTTTTCTCTTGTATCAGCCAATCACCAAGGAAAGGTGCACCAAGATAAAGTTTTTTTAATTATGTGTGCAACTGATTCCATTAAAAACGAAGGACATTGCCTTTATGTAATTACTAGACTGACAGGCATATTTTTTATTGATAACAAATAGGATTTGTTGCCAAGAATGAATTATGGATACTTGATGTGCATTGATAGTACTGATATAGAAAAATACATATTTTAAAATTGTTCAGTGCAAATGAATCCTCAAGGTTTTTTTGCACTTTAATGTCTTAAGTTTTCAAATCCAAGTAAGCTTTCCCTTGAGGAAAGAAATTTTCTTCTGGGAAAAGAGAGAAGGAAAAAAACCACTGATAATGTGGGAAACAAAATTAAAGGTGTGTGTTCTGTGAAACACATATAACGAACAGGATCCCTGAAAACAGATGGTGTATCTGTGGTTGGTCTTAAATACTGGGCAGTGGGTTTAAAACTGTTGATCAGAAATACCTGCATCCACAATCTAAGGTTTCTACTCCCCAGCATTCTCATGAGAATGAGTTTGTCTGTGCTGACTGTCCTGTACTGAGTGAAGGAGACTTGGTTCAGCCTACGGAAACACAGCCTCTGCGGGTGACCTGCTGATCCATTGCAGAAAAATGCATTTGGAATTTACCTCTGTGGGACATGATTGCTGTCAGATATACTTCATTTAATGTGTGGAACCTGACAGATTACAGTACCTGCTACTTCATTGAGCCTCATGCTCTTTATGATACTGTATTAGCGTTCAAAGGCAGCTGATCTGAATTATCAGCCATCCCCTGGTTAGAAAAGGATGTAGAGAAGGACCTCCTTGAGGCAGCCCTGGAAATCTTAAAAAACTTCTAGATAAAGAATGGAAGAGTGAATTACCACTTGGCAAGTAGAATCACATCATTCTGATCCCACAAAAACTACAGAAGAATGTGCAGCAAGAATCGCAGTGAGGGAACAGAAGCCCAGGGTCATACGGTGAGCCTGAGACTAATTCAAGAATATAGGAGAGCTTCATTTTTAGTCTCCTATGCTATTTAATAGCAACAGTTTCTCTGTCAAGCACTGAACTTGTCAGACTACAATAGAAAAAAATACATCAGTAACTGGGAAATCAGTTCCTTGCAGACCATGCATGGAACTGCTTCTAGTGTCCTGAAGTACTCTCCCTAAGCCATGCCCAGGGATAGGCTTTTGCTCCACTGAAGTGTTGTAGGTTTACTTGGGGGTGGAGGCGGGGATGCTCTTTTCACTTCCTTATCTGATTGTTCTTTCTTTCCTCAAATACACTCTGTGTTGACTGAGAAACAGTCACATTCTTCGATGTGTGACAGTCTATTTTGCTTTCCTTTCAGCATATTTGGCTTTGTTATTTCCTCCCTTACACTGAACATTGTCTGTGCAAGTACCTCTTCTACTGTTACCATGAAACAACTGAATAGTTGGATCCAGGAAACATTCTGCAGAGCTACATGACATCATCTTTCTCCAAAACACATCTCTTTCAAATCAACCCTCTGGAAACTAATCTCTCTCTATGCTCCACCTTGGTGAGGGTTTTTTTCTTTGCTACCTTTAATTCAGCTTTATAATCCACTACGTATAGCCAAAGAAAACTATTTCTGTGGTCTCACCAGAGTGATTCAGGCTTTCTCAGAATATATGTATTATTCTTCCTCCCTAAATCCTTTCCCCCTTTCCTTTATTCTTATTGTAGATCTGATGTGACATGTACAGAGCACCAAGCTAAGCTGGGTGGTGGATTCTGTTCTCTGCTGTATCACGCATGTGATGGTCCAGTGGTCACAAAAGCAATGAAATAAGCAACAAGCTACTGCAGATTTTGCGAGAAGGTCTTACAGAACCAGCAGAAACACACAAAGTACTGGCCATAGGTTTTGTGGTCAAATATAGGACAAGTAAAGCACAGTAATTACTAATGTCAAATTGTAACATGAGTATTTGGATATACTTTCTGAAATAATCTCTGGATGACAGTGAAGTTACTCAGCTTTTTATTCAAATTCTCCAATCATTTCCTAACGTTGCCTCTTTAGGTGACCAATATGTTAACAAAACTTCAACTCCAAATTTTCATGAAATTTGCCATTCCACCTTCACCACATTCTACTAATTTGGAAGATCACAATGGCTGCTAATTCAATTGAGCCTCATGCTCTTTATGGTATCATATTAGCTTTTGAAAGCAGCTGATCCAAATGATCAGACATCCCAGGATTAGAAGAGGAAGTAAATAAGGACCTCACAACGCTAGGTAGTGAAGCATGATTGGAAAACTTACTGGTTTTATTCTATACATGCTGTTGCCCGAAAACATTAAGGGCAAAAGAAACATTTACAAACATTATGAAGACATTTGAAGGCTAACCCTTTCTCAGTTTTTGCTTTCACTGTCATTCTTCTGAGTAGCTATTTAATAGTTATGCTGCTATACCTTCAGTCTGCTACAACGTTTTCCATTTTCTGCCAGAATAAGAAATTTAAATGATAGCATAGAAAATATAAACGGAAGCAACAAAAATAAAGATCCTTTCCTAAAGATCCCCCCCCCCCCCCCAAAGGAAGAAACTTCATAGCTCAGTCTTTATTCAGTGATGACAATAGGGAAACATTCATGCTCTTTTAAGAAAAAAAGTCTAAGTTGGATTTGGTTGGACTAAATATGACTGGTTTTAGAATTGCACCCAGGTTTCTACCAAGAGATAATACCAAGAGATAATTGAATTCGGATTTTGTTTAGGAAGTATTAGCTCATTTTCAAAGTTATTGTCATCATCATTTATAAATAACCACAAAGCACACTAAGAGTGTGCAGGTAGCCCATAGAAGCAATGAGAAAACTGAAGGAGTATTTTAAGTGGAAGTATTTTTTCCACTAAGCGTTTAGTAAAAATGTCAGTAGTAAAGAACCTCACTTTACCTTCTCCTCTCACCCACATTCTCTACTGAATGGGATGTGGTAGACAACAGTTCTACCAGCCTGACCTTCCCCCCATGACCACATCTGGCCACCACCACCGCGAACACTTTCGGCACAGACCGCGTGTCCCGCTGACGGCGTGAGATGAGCAGCTCGGTCCCAACAAACGCTGCTGTAGGTGGGCGAGCTGAGTAACTGCCGCGTGGCTCAGACCGCCTCACGCAGCAGTACTGCAGCTGATGCACAGCGTCCTTTCCATATGCTTTTTGTGTATTATAGAGGTACACACAATAGCATATAGCCAGTTTATTATTATTTGGGGGAACAGAGCCGGAAAAGAAATAAGGACATAATATCAATATTGCGCGGTCTGGAACATGACATTAAGAAAGAAAAGGAGACAGTGTCTATCAGGTTCAGTAAAAAGCATTTCTGTTATTAGCAAAGACACTACTTTTAATGACATTTCACAGTATTTCCATAGATGCCTTCAGCATTTTTCTCTATCACCTTTTCTTTTTTTTTTTGGTAGGCAGACATTGTCTGATTATATCTTCTCTTAAAGACTCATGAATCAAATGTTAAGGGGGAAGACACTTTTTGTTAGGAGAGCACCTTTTAAAGCAGAGAATGAAAATAGCCATGTTATGAGCAAAAAATCATGGCATAGATAAATGAAGATATTGCCAGAACTTATAAAAATCTGAATGTCATGCACAATGAGTAAGCCTTATTGATTATTACGAGTAAGCTTCACCACTACTCATAGAGTCCTATATACTTTTGGCAAGTTGCTTATGTGAAAAATAAGATACAGCAATATAATAGCATAGTATTAATCTACTGCTTCTGTAACTGTAACAACTCAGCAGGATTTCGGTGTACCACTACTGGAGCCAGAAGAAAGAATGAAGAACACCTCTGTTCTGGAAATGCAGAAAGCGTATGATGCATTTTCAGAGGTAACAGAAAATGCAGACAAATGCAGGGGCTGGTAAGGTCCCTGCTGAAACCTCATTTTAACAGCAACAGCGTAGTAGACTACCTCTGCATGGAGATGAGATGATAACACCACAAGCTGCAAGAGTTTGTGCAAATGTCAAGTACAAAACATCAGTTTCCTTCCTCAGTTCTAAGTTTTTATTAGCATTCTCTGTGCCCAAGATTTTTTTCTTTATTCTTGTAAGATACCTTCAGCTGGATTAAGTATAATGCCAATGAATACTTTTCTTTATAACTCCTCATTTAATTTTGCTTTTCTAGATTAGTATTTCAAGAATATTTGCAGTGCTGACCTGCCCTATCATGCCACCTCAGAAATCTGTCCTGCCTGCTGTTACGGGACACAGCAGTAGTTTCTTTATCCTGTTCCCCCCTCCTCTCTCAAATGTCATCAACTTTTTGGCATATGTGACAGGGACCAAAGGCATAATCACCTTGTTGATGTACTTAAATCCACGTGAAACTAACTCTTTGTTGTTTTACAAACAAAACAAAAAAAAGCAAGGGTGACCCTTGCATCAAACATATTCTGAGCCAATATTTTGGATCACGTTGTTCTGTTTTGGCAAAATTTATTGTTGCTGTTCCTTTTAAATCCTTCCCCTCCCCAGCATCTCTGGATAAATTTCAGACCCTCAAGCATCAGCATCTTGATTATTCATGGAAATGTTCAGGCTTTAAATCTAGCCTGACATTCTTCCTTTTATTCTCAACTGCACCCAGGTTGGTCTCCAGAAATGTCAAAAAATGGGAGACTGATTCTCATCATCTAGAACTGAATTTCATCTTATCATTTCCTGTCTTGAGCCTGTCTGGATTCATCTTTAAAGGAACAGATTTATGCAGTCTGCTGGGTTTCAAAGAGCAATGAATGAAATGTCCCTTCATATTCGATTTTTTTAATGCATGGAAATCCTTATTTTTTTGCACCTTTTCTATGCATTAATATTTTTATGAGTGATTTAAAATGCTTTTATATCAAGAGCAGAATTAACATAATAGGAGGTCCTATAAAACTCCTATATAAGAATCTCCAGGAACAGAGAGGGTTACATACTGATTCTACTATGCTCTTAACAAGACACTTAGAAGTACACACATATTTAGTAGGAATACTCCCACCTTATGGTTTTTTTTGCTGTTAAAATAACAACTCCATAATTTAAACCTCAGAGAAACCTGCAGTGATAAACCTTTTTCGTTTTGCAACTGTGCTGCAAAAAAAACCCCAATAGCATATTCCCTGTTATATGAGAAAATGTATGTGAAGAGACAGGTGTCCAATAGGGACCAGGCTTCTGCTGGAAAACTCTAAAAGAAACTTTAAATGCTGTGCTTTGCCACATCGTACATATCTTACTCATATAAATTTTTGGTTGATTTATGCTCTTTATTTTGATGAAGTTCACCAGTTACTGAAGCAGGTTGTTCATATGAATAAAAAGAAACAGTCACTGCAGCTATGATTATTTCCGTAAGATAGTATTAAGAATAATGCCATGTGTTGGAAATATTTTTGGAAGTCATGAATTTATAGTTTTCCATTATGATTGGTAGATGCTAACAGGATGCTTGCCTTTAGTTTCTTGGTTTTATTTCCCATATTTGCATATTTTCCATTGTATTCAATATGCCAGACTTTTTATTATTTATTTATAATACAGTGGTTTTATTTTGTCTTCTATAGGGCTAAATAATTCACTAAGGAAAATTCTTGATACAGGGCAATACAATTCACATAGGAAAATTCTTTTCATTTATGCAATTTCCTGTTTTAAATGTGAATCTAACAGAATGTAGAAATCTGACAGTAACTTGAATTTCTGTTTGGGCAATGCCTCAAGTCTTTGCTCTGTTTGATGATGTATTCAATATTTTCACTAATTCCACTGAAACACAGGGGGACTCTACATGCTCCCAAGCTTTCGAACCTCCCACACATTTGGCACAGAACCGATCTACACACATGTAGAATGTAACTATATAAGTATATTGTGCTACTAGGAAATTCACCTTTCGAATCCTGAATTTCCTGGGTAGCTAAAATGTTTTTGCTATATAATTACTTGCACATTTTATCACCAGAAACTGAACTACAGTGGTGGTAAGAAAAACTGGCTTTTTATATTGTATAAGAGAAGCTGACTTCTTTTCCTCAAAGGCAGTTTTGCTGTCTGAGGACCCTCAAAACAGCGACTTCCTAACATTTGTATCGTAAATTTTCCTCCCCTTTAAACAACAATAATTTCAGTTTTTATGCAAACACGAGCACCAGTGTTCCATGAAGATGCGTGAAAAGGAACGTGTCAGGCACTCCTCATTAGAAATCCCGTGGGGTTTCACACTCCGGGAAAGGGCAAAGCCATTTCCTCTGTAAGCACATCCCCTAAGTAGCTACCGTCCTCCCAAAACGACCCCTCGCTCTGGGAGGTGACGTGAGAGGACCTGCCAGTCGGCACGTCCCCGAGCAGGACGCCTCAGGGAGGTCTGAGAGATCCCGGTGTCGGCCTCGCACTCTCCACCAGCTGAAGCTCCCGAGAGCGGTCTGGGAGTGGACCAGCAGCTGCACACCGTCGCATCCCGGAATGAAAATCCCCTCTGTTTTTAATCGCAGCACTCTTGAAATCAAAATGTCAAGGCAGCACAACATACTGTTATCCTAACTTGGTAACACAGGTGATTTCATTGGTAAAAGGCCAAACTAACTACTGTTTATTCTGTGCTATAAAAGCAAATCCAGTCTTCTATGTCTCTTTCTTACAGGCCACGTAATAAAGCTCAAAGACATTATTTAATACCTCACCTCCTTTATTACATGGTGTTTCCTGTGGAAGAATGCAAATGAGTCAAGCTCAGAAAATAAGCACTGCCATACTGCCTGGGGAGACACATAACATTTCCGCAGATGACTTGATTATCAGCAAATTAGCCCCAACGGAACAAATGGCAGCAATTCAGGAGTAACTGAAAGAAGGTGTTTCCAGAAAATGCCATAAATGGAGAAGTAAAGGAAGAAAAAAAGCAAGTATTTCTCACCTATGCAACAATGGTTATCTTTGAATGAAAAATGACTCAAAGGAGCTGGGAGATTAGCAACTGAATAGGTTACAAGCTTTAGAAACAATCAATTTTTATACCAACATTTTCAAGCGGAAAATGAAGGGAAGAAAGCTTGTTCCCCACAAATTCTAAACTCGCCATTATTTCATTTTCTGTTATCTGTTCCTGTCCGAAATAGTGTTTGTTATCAAATTGTTTCAATTCTCCTAAAGATTGCTATGACAAGAAAACTTTCATCCACATTAAAGAAATGGTGATTCAGAAGTCTAATGCTAGAAATGCCAAAATTTCACAGGTCTGATCTACATGAGGAGGTAAGAGGTTTCTAGTGCTTTTATCAATTGTTTTTCCCAGAAGTAAAAGGGGATCTTCTTGAAAATTGCTTATCCATGCAAGCCTTTATAACAAAATGCTACAGCTATCTCATTTTTAATAACATACAAATGAAAAAAAAAAATCTTTCAACAATACTTAAAAACAATACTTAAAAACAATACTTAATTATTTTAAATGGCCCATGACTGGATGTGAATGGATGTGAATGCAAAACAGAGAAGGTACTAGCAAACTGGCAATTGTTTAAAACTTTTCTATTACTGTTTTCGCTGTACTCTTTCAAAGCAACTAATGCCCAACAGGGTCCATAATGGTCTTTCCCAGAACAGACTTGTGAAATATATATCAACTCTTTGTTCAGTAAGGGAACACTATAGCTGTATAGTATACCCTATAGCAGTAGACCCTGTTCTGAAGCTCATGGTTTGGGGGTAGGTGGCAGTTGCAATGATAAATAGCTTTACAGAGACAGGAACGCAGTGACCAGAGCTGCTTGGTGCTTTGAAGAGCTCTTCCCCATCTCAACAAGCTTGCTCATTCTCATTATCTTCCCTCTAGGTATAACTAAGGTGTATCTTAAGCTCTCATTTAATCACATTTTTAATCTAGTCTTAATAACCATAGAAAACTGCCACATTCCTTTACCATTTCATTAGGCCCTCTAGAAGGGTTTGATATGTAGGTTGTTTTGAGGTGATAAAAATTTGAGCTGGTAAAATTCTACAAAACTGTTCAGGAAGGTGGAAGAAGGATTAGTTGAAAACTGCTTTGCCACTTCCTTATGAACCCAGCTGGTCTTCCCTCAAAATCCTGTTTTTCCTTTGTTTTCAAAAACACTTCAACAAATTCACCTACACTAAAATAAAAACCTGATATGTAGTAACTGATAAAACAAGATGTCAAGATTGGATCAGAGCTACTTTAGACATCTTAAAAAACTTCGTGATTTTGTGAATTAAGAAGGAAAAAAGTAGGGACCATACACTAAGTCCAGGTGACGGCGCAGCTGATGTGATTACTCACAGACACGGGGTACCGGGAAGCATTAGCAAATAACACTTCTCAAGGCTTGCCTAGTCTCATACCAAAGTGCAAGATTACATCCATGAGTGAAAGTGCAGAGAAGAACGTTGAAGTTAATTTAGGTAATTCCTTTTTGCATTGCTCATCAAAATAGCACTTCTGTTGAGTTTTGTTGTATCAAGTAAACTGTATGGGAATGGCTGGCTATTTCCTACACAGGACTTTAAAATTGCTGCAATGGCAACTAGTGTATCAAAGCCAACATAGACAGTCACTTAACTTCTGGCTAAATCCTTGTTTGTTCTTAACTAGCCTACTGTATTCTTAATTTTTAAATTTATCCTCTAAAAAACCATTCTAAATCTGAAGGGAAACCTTAATACTTTTTTCAAATCTAGCCCAAAAGCTAGAGAACGTATGTGAAAGTTTTACATACACAAATAAATGCATTTTGTGGGAAATCAATAGGTATCTCATGAGTTTAGACACTGGCTGTGGTTTATGACATCAAATTAATTACTGAAGTTTATACATACCTCTAAATGCATATTTTTTTCTGCTCACAGAGTCCTACAAGGTTATGAATCATTTTGAGGGAGGACAGAATAGGTGAAAGAACACTTGAACTCTGGAAAAACAGAGGATATGGAGTAACAGTGTCCTGTTTTTCTTTCTGGGTACCTCAAACTGAGACTTGAATGCGGAGGTGACGGCACAATTGTCCTTCCTCACCCACACCTCTCTATGCGATTCCCACTTCCACAACCTTCTTTTTGATGGAAATCGTCACAGACTGGTTTTAAATCATACATACACAGTATGAATATTATTAAGGAGCTAAATAGATATATGACCTATAAGAGAAATGAGATTGTTCTAAATATGGCTGAAAGCACAAAAATGGGACCAATTACATTTATTTTCAAAACCAAATACATAAAGAAAAAAAAAAAAGCTTGTCTGAGATGAATGATACTAGTCAATGACGCAAGTTAGAAATGTTAAGTTAGGAACAATGTCTGGAAAAGCTGCTAGTAAAAGAAACCTCTAATGTTCGGGGTGATATTATCAAGTATTGCTCAACAAATCAGGAATTCAACAAGTGTGTCCCAGGGAACAAATGTAGCAAAGTCTCCAGGTGGGGCTGTTGCAAGATAAATGCCTGTAAGGGCCTCCCATTTCACTTCTGGTTTTGCAGCTTTGTCAAAGGAGTTGACCTTTAAGTGATGTACAGAATATACACAGGCAACATGTCAAATTAAACAGATTTCCTGTTTTTAACACATGACATTTGAATATTCTTTCTACTGAACAATTTATAAAACTTTTACAGAATACTAAAAATTTTGGAGGCTTTAAAAATGTTAATCTTATAATTAACAGGCAGGGACATACTTTCTTTGCACATGCAAGACAGTGATATTCCAAACCTATTGCTATGAACTTTACAGTAATAGACAACCATCTGCCTTCATGCTAAAGCAGAAGCATTACGTTTTTTCCACTTGTGTGCAGGGATTTCACAATGAAGCAGATACAACAGCTTAGCTAATAAAGAATTGTTTCATGGAGGAAAGGACGATATATTTCATAGGAGAACAAAAACCTTATTTACCCTGAACGGAAAAAGAAAAAA
Source organism: Buteo buteo (assembly GCF_964188355.1). Lineage (NCBI taxonomy): Eukaryota > Metazoa > Chordata > Aves > Accipitriformes > Accipitridae > Buteo > Buteo buteo. Next base: position 1,619,299 of record NC_134185.1, read on the forward strand.
GGTAGCTCAGAGTACACCGTCTACCCTTCACTGTATTCCCTAATTACACAGTCCTCCCCTCTATTGTATGACCTAGCACTCACTACTCAGTAATAAAGATAAAATTTACACTGGCAGCAAATTTTCTATGCTGCATTTAAAGTTAGAGTTTTCAAAATAAAGCTTGTAGCAACTTCTCATTTCCAGATAACTTTGGTAATTTGTAGCAAAAAAAAAAAAAAAAAAAGGGAAAATACTGAAAGCAGTATTAAAGGGAACTGAGGCCTCAGATGGTTTCACATATATACTTTAGACTAAATCCTCACTTTGTATACTTCGGCATATATCCAGTGTTGATAGCTTCAGTTTGACTTCGGCAAATACACAGATTTGTATCCATAGTATTCTATTTCCTTAGAAAAATGGAGATAGATTTCCACTTTTCAAAATTGTCATTTAGAGGCATTTCAGATATCAGAGGTATCTGATTGTTTAGAGTAAATACACTATGAATTTAAATAAACTGGCTTGGCCCTAACATATCCCTAATGACAATTATGACTTGAACATATTTCTTGTAAGGGCAGAACAACCTGCTGGAGTTTATGAGTTAGTTAAGGAGCAATTGAATAGGTAAATGCAATATTGCCTATAATAACATACTATCAAGTTAAACAACATAACTGAGATAATGGCATTCACTTGCTTTCACCCTAGAAGACAGTCTTATACGCTGTAAGAAATACGCAGTTGTTACTAATAGACTCAAAGTGGTGTATCTTAACCTAGACATGAAAGAAGCAAGTGCACTCATTCTAAGGAACCCAAGATACCTACACGGGGTTTGTAGGCAAGACCCTGTGCTATGTCGTGTTGACTGTTACTATGCCAGTTGAGCCTACAATATATTTACTTGCTGAAATTTAATTAATGGTAGGTACAAGGTAAATCACTAAGATGATTAATAAGTATATATTATGAAACGTACGGGTATATGTTACAGCATGATTAAAACAGATCGCAGCTACCTGTAAGGAGTCAAGAGACAATTTCCTTGACGGGAACAAGGTTTCTGTATTGCATACATGATATTTTACTTTCTCCCTTACAAGGTCTATAGTAAATATAAAATGAGTATAGAAGCTTGTATCTCCTGTAATTATGAGTTCTCTCCAGACTTCTTGACAAACTGATGCCTGAATATCGAAGGTTTATAATGATAGTTCAGTTGGGCAATTTCCGGTCTCATTATGCTAAATCATCAATCTCGTTGCAACTTCAGGATTAAATAAGATCACATCACGCTTCAGTTACTTTTCAGCCGCTAAATACAGGATACATCAAATCTGACCCTGATCTATAAAGACGCAGTGTGACACACGCGCCCCGGGCTGCAGCTGCCCCCGCGAGCTGCCGATGAGCCCGTCCCGTCCCGCAGCCCCGGCCGACCCGGGAGCGCTAGGCATCAAGGAGGTGGCTGTTCCCTCTGTTGATGGTGGGGCTGTAGAGGGTAAAAGCAGAGCTCTGTGACAAGAGCAACTCCTGAATTCGTCTCCTCCACACAAAGGGAAGAAGAAATGTTCTTCTCCCAGTGCCAGAACTATTAAAAGACATCCTATGCAGAAAAACGGATCGCTGTTAAAACCTCCTCATCAAGCACACCTGCAAGCTTCAGCAAAGCAAATAGCATCTCTTCCAATTTTAGGAAAAAAGAGAAGATATCTCATGGAAACTAGACACCCAACCCTTAAAAGGATGATATGATTATACAGCTGAGGTTATATCCTCAAAAGGAGCTACTTGTTTCAGGGTTTTTTTAAGGCTTGGATTCTGATTTTATTGAATGGAGTAGTTACCTGTGTGTCTAACGTAGGATGCTTCAGTCCTAATCATCAGAGTTTTTGGTTACAGCTGCAACTTATTCTAACAGTCCCCTGCTTTTAATCTGTTCTTCAGGTAGTCATAATTCAGTCATATTTTCACACATCATTTTTGAAACAAAGTCACAGAAAGAGAGAGAAGGGGACCCCTTCATTTACCCAGGTAAGACAAACATGAAATTCCCTTGGAAATGTAGTTGGAAGACAGGCCACTCATCCCATTTCAAAGAAGAAAACAGCTTAGGATGATGTTTTTTTGAATGAGCAACTCAAAAATAGCTGTGTCAGTCAATGGACTGTAAGGTACTTCCACCAAAGTCTGTGGCACAGGGAGGTAAGTACTCGGCCCAGATAATACAACTCCGGCACAGATTATGTCAGTTTTCATTAAAAACGCCAAACCACAGAAGAGTCCTGGGGACCGACAGGTCACCTGGAAGGTAAGACTAGGTCAGAAGGCGGCAGCGATGGGACACCGCTGGATGTCCAGACAAGGTGTCCCCAACAGCGTGCTTCTGCACATACGCTGATACAGCCTGTTAGCACAGGCTGTCTTGCAAACTCCTGCTGAAATTCAACATGGCTTAGTCCTGGCAAAACCCTTGGGAAAAGCCAAAACCTGCTCCCATCCAAAATACCATCAGCCGATGATGCTGATACAAAGGATGCCAACTGCAGTCTTTGGAGCACAGAAGGGAATTCTGGCACATGAAATGTATGTAAATAAAGAAAACATTTTATTGAAATATTGAAAATACTTCATTGAAACACACACTGAATGGTAACTAAATCTGTCATCCTTGAAGAAAACCTGCTTTTTTGGTTCTGCTATTTTATGCTGCAATTTGCACAGCTGCCATATATATTGAAAGCAAGTGCAAAGAGTATGGCCAGATACCAAATGCATAGAAGATACTCACAGAATTTGGTTTTAACACTGAAAATTTGAAAATATATGATTTAATTTATTATAAACTTGGGAAAGGCTGGAAGGTGAAATATTCCCTGATATTTAAGCAACACATGATAATTTTTTTTTTTGAGCTCACAGTTATTGATTGCTTTCATGTACAGTGACTGTAACGACCTACCTTCAGACAGCAATACAAGGTGATGTTAGCTCAGATACACCGGCAGTCCGGCAAGGGCATTTTTAACTCTAGTTGCTTGTATTTCATACTATGGGAAGTTCATTTGGAGGATGTTATAGTTATATAACCATAATCTAGACTGGTTTTTTTGTTCTTTTCCTGTACACCAGTAATGCCCTTTAATACTCTGAGAATTATCCACTGCCATTTATAACCACTTGTACCTTAAAAACGAAAACAGTTTTTGAAGCCAGCTATAAAATCTGTCATAGAAAAATACTTTCTGAAAAGCAGTAATGGAAAATAATTACAATTACAAAACAGAAATGTTGATCAGTTTGTCTTATAGCCTTGGTTCTTTTTACATAGAAAGCAAGATTGTTCAAAGTATTATTTTTTTATTCAAATTCTGATTAAATTATGTTCATTTGACTAACCTGTACTTTATGAGCAACAGTAGTACAAGAGAAGTATAAATGAGCTACAGAGTAAAAAAAGCCTTTTTCAACAAAGGACCAGGCACAGGGGTGAAAAACCCCCAATCTGTAGAAATGGAAAACATATAACCTTTTGAGGAAATCTCCATATTTTCATAAGTTAACTTTCTTCTGTCCCAGAAATACTATGTTGCATAACAGGCATTAACACTGTGCACAATTTGCACAAATAATACAGTATTTTTTTTCATTAACTCAAGCCTGCTATTAGTGTGCCTGACTGCTATCACCTATCTCTACGCTGCAAGTATTATTCTAAATAACTCAATGAATCTACTCCTGAGTTACCAACAGTTACTGGGATGAAAAGCAGAGAAAAATGATGATTATTATCACCTCCCTCCCTTTCCCAGCTTCAAAGAAGCCTAAGACTTGCATTTCATAACTCATAGAGAAAGAAGGAACCACAACTACCTTTTTCGCAGAACCGACCGGTGAAGTGCAGCGGGCAGTCGCACCGAAACGAGGCGGCCCCGGTAGGCAGAGCGAGAGGATGACAAGTCCCTCCGTTATGGCACAGTCCTTCCTGGCACACGGACGGCAATTTGGGGGAAATCTGAGAGGCCACAACAGGCTCAGGCAACTTGGGCACATCAGAAGAAACCACAGGGAATGCTGTTGACAGATGTGTGGATACAGGAATCCTGAAAGGAGAGAGACAATATATCGAAACAAAAACCCCACAAGACCTAATTTTGCCACTACACTTCAGCTTCACTTAAAACCAGTAGGCTTTTTTGTTTAGAAATTCAGATTATATCTAAGAAAATGTGAGTACATTAGTAATTCCCAGTCGAGTCCCCATCCTGAAATCTAGCAAAAAGATAATGAAGATATTTTCCCCTGTGAGGGAGCAAGAAATAACCTCCACGCACATAGCACAGTTTGTATGTGCTCTCATAATTCCTTTTCAGTGGACGTCAACGATGGAGTGATAAATAAATATGTCTTGTATTATTAAATATTTTATTGCTTGAAGTTACCAAGTCTCGTACGGCTGTTCTAGAAGACACGACTTCCATACAAGTAGATTAAGCATGCGCGTGCAGAAGGAAACTGCTGTAGTACAGCAATACAGTATCTTTTCAGTATCTTTTAATTCACAGAAATAACTGGGGGGGGGGGGGGGCAGACAGAAAGTGAGTTTTTGTTTTCATTTTTCCCCATGAATTTTCTTGTTCAGAATGCCATTATCTCTCTTCTCAATTTTTGAGCTCTCACATTAGCTACTAGACTGATATGTTAATCAGTTGCCTGCTTTTTAATTATTTCCTATCTCAAAGTTGCTAGAAATTAGTTAGCAATACCACCTGTTTGTCCTAATTATCAACTCTGCTTATTACTGCTTTTTGTTTTATTCATAGAGCCAAACCTGTGACTCACTAAAACCGTACAAATTTAAGGCTATCTGTTTACCAACCAGAACAACTTATGTGCAGCACACAAATATACTATGATGAGGGCAAAGCGAAAGAATCAAAAATCACAAGAAGATTCATGAATGTTTAATAAGATTGCACAATTAAAAAACCTGTTTTCAGTAAATTTTACATAAGACATAGTCATTCTCCTTTCATTTTATGAAGTTCAAGAGGTTCTACTTTTTTCCAGAAAGCAACTTCTAATTCTGAAATGTGGCATCAGTAACCTAATAAGTTACCTTAATATTTTTACTTCATTGGTAATTTTAAACTTTCTGAGTATTTCTCTTATGTCTTAATGTTGTGCAAAAAAAAATCATATAAGAGAAAGGGAGATTAGGTTGAACTGAAATGTCACTAACATTTTGGCCAAAACAGAACATAGAAATTAAATACTTCATACAACGGTTTACAGGCGTCATGTGGGGAAAGTCAGCATTTTTGGCAATGTGTTAAACAGCAACAGCCAACTTGTTACTTATTTTGGTGAAAACAATGGTATAAACCTGCTTTACAAAAAAAAAAAATCATATATTGGCCCCTGCTGGACCCTCCCCTCTCTCCTTGTCACCTGCTCTTGTAGCAGCTAAAACTTCTGCTTCACCATGTTGTAGAGGTTGGAGTATGTCTTAAAAAGAAGCATTTGAAAGGGATGATGCATCATGAGAGCAGAGTGTGATGGCAGAAGCGAGGTGGATGGGGACATAGTGGTGTGATGGGACACCTTCAGTGGGACTTTGCATTCACCACGCCAGGCATCCGTCTTCTGAAAACTAGCTTCCAAACTTTTTACATGTCCCATTTAGTCATGACAACCTGAAAACTGATTTTAATAATTTAATTTTTGGAATCCATATTTTAGAAAATACTAACAAACTTCGTAATATTCTGAAGGAAAACCATATAACACATCCCAAGTAAGTATGTTGTCTATAAATGTCACTATTGAAAAATCAGTTCTCTGAATTATCAATACAGCACCTGTACAAAGAAAATGATACACGCGGAGAGGCAGGTAGGAAGGAAAGAAGCTGGACAGAGGAAGGACAGAAATAATTCAGGACGAAGTAAATACTGATGGAGACCCAGAGAAAGGCACAGGAACTGAGAAAGGAGCAGAGCCTGGAAAAGAACAGAGGGGACACAGGGCTTATGTGACGGCAAAGAGGAGACGCGCAGAGCAATAACGGTGAGGGGAGCATTAGAAGGGGATACCGAGGCAGGGACGCAGACTGCACCCAGAACATAAGGTAGCCAAAACACACACACACACTAGGGTGGTTAGAAATGAGGATACAGGGATTTCAAGGCAGTTAAAAGCCATCCACTTTCTATGAGAGAGAAGCATCCAAAAAGACGGCAGACCACAAGAAGGCTGAAAACTAATCCCTGAAAGATTTTGGAGGCTGAGGACTTGCTAATAAGAGGCTTGGAATTTTAAGAAAATAAGTGACTTCCCATTTATTTCCATTTACATGAACAGAATAACAACAAAGAAATTGCTGGGTTTATAACTATCCTTTTCTCCTAAGGGAAATAACTAACACGATCTTCGTAGAGGCTATTCCACTCCTAGCAGCGTTAAGAGTGCACTAATGTGTATGTTATCTTGTACCAGGCTAGCACAGGAAACTAAAAATGCTTAGTCACCTGCTGCTGAGATTACAACCACTGATTAAAAAAAAAATTAAAAAATTAACATCTTCATTTTCTCCCCAAACATAACATAAATGTTTGATAAACTCTGAACTAATCGTAGGGTTACATAAAGAATCAGACATTTACAGAAGAAATTTATTAGGAGCCATTACTTGGATTTGGGGTTGATTTTTCTGTTCCTTCTGAAAAATACCCCAACAAAAAAATAAATAAAACTTGGGGAAGAATCAGGGCATAAACTAAGCTCTCACTGCTAGCTATTAGAGAGAGCCTTTCTTTAATGACAAATAATCCTCTAGATGACCACTGCAAAATTTACTCCTCTGAAGCTGTCCCAGCTGCCGTCAGGGGTTGAAGGAGAGGGCTATCCGCCCGACCGGCAGGGCGCACGTTCTCGCGTCGGCTGCAAGCGCTGATTTCCATCCCTGGAAGCTGCACATCCCCTTTCTGACGGGGAGCTACTGTTTTTCTCTAAAATAGAATCACAGGAGCGTGCTTCAAATGAAACTTTATGAGAGCAAGCAACCCAACCTCGCTTCGTTTTTTGGTTGACATTCCAACCCGTGGAGAAGAAAGAAGGGCCAGCTTCCCGACAGGTTGACTTCTCCCCGGTTCACTTGCTCATCTTTCGCAGGGTGCCAGCCTTCGCAGCGTTTCTCTGGCCCTCGGCTTGCTGCCTTCCCGCGGGAGCGGAGCAGAGCGTTCCTGGGGGTCAGCGGGTGAAGGTCCACGGGCGCGCGCGAGCCGCTCACGCCGTTGCTGCGGGTTTGAGTAAAGAGCCGGCAAAGGGTTTGAAGTAATTTAGTAACTGAGGTGTTAGAAGTTTTGACAAAGCATAACAAAAATAAATCGGGAAAAACTTGATTCACTGATACTACACAACGAGGCCACCGTTTTCTGGGTTTTTTGCTTTTCGGTTCCCCAGCCTGTCGCTGCCTCTCAGGTCAATAATGCACACGGAGATCTCGTAACTTGCTGCAAGCATCAACATGTTGGTTTTAATCTTAAGATGAGCTCAAACAGCAGAGTTTTAAAGGCCCGTAACCTTGTGTTTCATAGCTGTGTGTATCTAAGTTTGAAATGCTTGACTAAATATAGATGTTGGTGCAATCTGAAGTCTTGTTTCTTTTATATTACATTCCTTACCACTCCAGGAGATGTACGATCACCTGAACGGCCCCAATATAGCACTTGGGGTTCATGCTCGATGTTACGCCGTTAAAACCAAAGGATGTCATGTGCTTAAACCAAAAGCACACACAGCCCAACCCACGGTACTCCCCGCTCCCCTTTGCTCTCCTCCCCTCTTCAAAAAGAGCTGGCCACTATTAAAAAGTTAAAACCCCAGCTGGGAGGCCGGCTGCGCGCTGAGCCAGCAGTGCGGGGGCTGAGCCGGGTGTCCCTGGCGTAAACCCCGCCGAGGGAGCCGGGACTGTCCAGCCTGGAGAAGGGAAGGCGCGGGGGGGTCCCTGGTGTTGCAGATACCTGCACGGAGGGGAGGGCAAGAGGTGGGGCCAGACTCTTCCTGCTGGGAGTGGGGCAAGGGACACAAACTGAAACGCAAGAAATGCCACCTAAATAGAAGAAAAAAACTTTTTTTTTTCTTCGTAGGGGTGATCTGTCTGTATAATGGACTTCAAACTGAGACCTGCAAAGAGGGGAGACTTGTCCCCGAAGTAATTCATTCTCAGGCGGGTGGCAGCCGTGTCTACAGAAGCACTCTGACATTTTTCCATGAAGCAGGGTACTGAGACATGCAACAGCACGGGAGTCCCAACGATACGATAACATCTCCACTGCCTATATCTTCTGGTACTTACGCACTTAACGTTTTCTTACTGAAGTAATGGATTTAGCCTTATCTGATAGGAGTGCGATAAGGAAGTTTGTATTTTTAGCTTGTCAATAAAGTAATTTGTGCTGGGAAGCAACTGCTTTTATTTGCAGTTTTCTTTGGTGGAGAAGTGTGTACATGGCATTTTTCTTAGGTTGTGACAGAATATTATTTTAAGCAAATATTTCAGATTTTGAAGCCAAAAGAAAGATTTTTCAAGGGCATTAGCATGCATGGTAGAATGTAATTTCAGAACCTTATGAAACTGAAAACAACTGCACTTCATGGAAATGTTGGTTTAAAGAGGAAAAAAACCCCTAGTACCTTGCATGTAATTTGGTAAGAATGAACAAAGCCTTTTACAGGCTGTTTATTTCACTGTTCACATCCATTCAAGAAGAATACTTTATGTGGCATTTCACTGATTTCAATGAATCCGCAGAACAGTGTATCTGTGCACTTACCCTAGTGGAGAAACCACTTAAATCACTCGACACAGTAATTGAGAAAACATTTTAAAAGAATACCAGAGAGGGATTATTTTTGTTCAGCAGTTTATATCTGAATCTTATTTCCTCATGCATCCGAGTCTTTGTTTGATTTGGAAGAATCAGGTGTCTGTTTTCCTAATAGAGATGAACTTATGATCAGGCGTATCTCTTTAAAAAATTCAATTCTCAGTGTAAGTTCCAGGCTACGAGCCCAGCTTCTCCCTCCTACTAGGCACAACATTTGGTAGCAGAACTCAGTGATACTGTAGTCGCAGCTTTCCATTTAAAAAATCGCAGTTGGTATAACATCATTTGCAACTGCTTTTGCACACACAGCATCTCATTTAATGGTGCAAACTCTTAGCAATGCAAATAATATATTCAATATACAATGCAGCCAAGGATGTGAGAATGCAATTAACAGATATAATGAAGTTCATCAAAGCTCAGTTTACAGATCCAGAGAAAAAATTATGAACTCCAGGATGCACAGCAGTGCCAGATATGGGAAGAAATGTCAGGTATGGAAAGATAGGTGCAAGGGGAAAGAGGGAAAGGAAATACACAATCTGAGAGACATACTCCTGTTCTGTTTGCTTTAAAGTATGTAGATTCCATAGACTTTGCAACAGATAAATAAGTTAATATGACACAGAATTTGCAGCAACAATACTTAATGTTGAAAGTTTAATAGCAAAAGCCTTCCTAAACAAGACATTAAAGTGAGTTTTCCTTAGATGATATTTGAAAAAAACCCTCTCAGTCCCTAAGTTTACCACATGACAAATAATGGTTTTGCTAGAACTGAATTTCTGTACCAAATCCAGTCCTCTTTTTCCTTCGCTTGCTTGCAGAAGTGAGCGAGCATTGAATCTTTCAATTGTTCACACTGATCTTTGCTTTGGCTTGGTTTTGCTGTTTCATAGCCTTCCCCATCCTCCCTTATAAGCTCCTCTTGACTTTCTTTTATCCAAACATTAAACTCAAAAAAAGGAGAGGAATCAAAACTACTGAGCACTGAGTGGACCAATGTGCAAATCTTAAACTTTCTGAAGTTTAAGCAAATCTCGAATCTGCTTTCCATATCACAGTTAGCCAATAGTCACAGTTAGAAAACCTCTTCCTAGTTTCATCTTAGCCGCTGTTTAGAAAAACAGCATTTTAAATGCCCTAGTACTGCATCTTTTTGGTGATTTATGCAACTACTTTTGTTTCTTGAAACTAGTGGCTTTGAATGGGAAAAATACTTTCAATCCCTCCTTGAAGATTCTTTCTGCGGATCAGAAATGGGTTTTTTTAACATGGCACTGTAGTTGTCCTTCTGAAAAACCTCTGCAAGATTAGAATATAACCACTCTGTCCCAGTCCTAAAAGGCTGAATAAATTGTCCTGGGTAAACTGAGTTCCTGTAACAGAGATTGCTGTGAGAGCTATCTAAAAAATCACAATTCCAGAATGGAGTCACTGCTGTTTACCATAGCTTCTATCAAGCTTCAAGGGCTGAAGACATTCTTCCACGTCAGTGATGCCATCCATAATTTAGACTCCAAAATGTAAGATCTACCTATGGAATATTATTGCACAATGTGTCTGTGATGGATAAAGGAGAATCACTTCTACATCCTGAACATGCAATTGATTTCCTAAGTAATAATTCACCTCAGGCAAAACTTCTGCATTGTCATTCTCAGGACGGTAGTAGCCAAACCTTTGGTCTTTGCCCACAGGGAAGATTCTCCAGATGGCTAGAGCCCTGCTTCGCCAAGAAAGAAAACGAAATGCTTCAAGAGGTATATTAAAAAAACAATTGATACAGTGGAAAAATCCCAGTCTGTACTCAGATGGATATTCTAACCCAAGGGTTGGGGAACCATATGCGAACACTTTTACTTTCTCCACTCAACCCAATGAATGCTTGTTCCATGCAGGACAGAACAGACCACGGGACTGGTCTGGGGAGTTCTTCCAGCACTTCTGGTAGCAGGCTGGCAAGTTTATAATTCCATCGAGCTGAGGACACAACTGAAGTCAAGCATCTGCTAAACCAGAACAGTGCTCTTACCACTGATCTGAAGAACAAAAAGGGAAAGCAGGTATGTCCCCCCACTGATTAAGTCTTGTACAGTCTCATCTCAATTTCTTCTGGGCGTGCCTAGGAGGCCTTGCCCTCTGTGAGATACACGTGCGGAGGACAAGTAGAGGCATTCTCAGACCCTCACAGGAGCGAGGGGGACTCTCAAGAGAATCAAGGAGCTTCCAGAAATGCACGGGAACACACACGTTGGCAGGCTGAAACTTCAATGCACCCCGATTACATCACGGATAAAATGCAGGTTTGAGAGTACATACTTTGGTTTTAGGTGTCTTGCATAAGAATAGTTTAGGCATCTAAATAATTTTCACAGACACAGCCCTTAAACTCTTTTTTCCATTTCTTTCCCCATGTGCTGAAAATAGGTCTTGCCTACATGAGAGAAGTAGGGGAGGCCTACATTGCTTTATAAATATTAATTAAGATTGCTGGATAGAAAGCATTTTGCTATTCAAAGACTATGACTGGAGAGAGACGGGAATATAAAAAGGCATTCTGTATCATACACTATTGAAATTACCATGAAAGCTGGCCTGCAAGCAAGATGAGACAGACATGTAGAAATTATTAGTACAGAAAGAGTTAAAAATGCAGAGTACTGTTATGTATTATCTAGTCTTTCTTCCAGACTTAATTTCTAATTATATCTTAATGCTGGAGAATGGCTGGCATGCATAAACACAAACATCATTTATTCATCAGTAATCTGCCATTTAATTAAAATATTACTGCATTTTCACTGAGTGCATAAGGAAGAATGCTGTAAATATGACAGGTCAAAAAACCCCCATGATATTAACAGATGGAGTGAAAAAATATACCACTGAAAACCTCCTAAACAGTATTTTACAAGGTAATGGATAAGGAACTAAAATAGTAGGCCTTTATGTACATTTTTTCTATGAGGAAAAAAAGGATTTTATAGTCAATAAAGCTCATGTCACAGATGAGAGAGTAAAAAACCAGCCCATGGTGGATCTGGGTACTGGGGTTTAGTTAAGAAGTGCCAAGATCAGAGTTTTACCCTGCTTGTTCATCTCACTCCACCCGAAGCCCTGTGACGTGCACTCGGTTCCCACTTTCCTTCCCAGCGGGGAGGTTGCTGCTGCTCGGGGAAGCTCGAGCGGGCAGTCATGTTGATTCACACGGAGCCGCTGCTCGTAGTAACTGGTCTTGACTGTCCCCAGCCGCAGTCCCTGGGCATCCCCCGGGTGTTCACCTCCGTCCACCCTTCTCATCCTCCGTACCTTCCCCCGCTGCCAGGACCTTTCCTCCAGCCAAGGGGTTTACCTCCTTCTCTCCTGGCCCCCGTCTTTCGTCCAAGACCACGTGTTCTTTTCAGGAGCTCTTATTTTTCAGCACTCACTTTTCTCTCCAGAACCCCCAGCACCCATTTTTCCCAAACAAAATAGTCTCTCTGTACAGAAGCACGATGTGAGATTGGCATCCTAAATTGTGCTTTTATCTCCTGCCTCTTTATTAATTGGAGGCTTCAGGATGTGCTACTATTGTTTGGTGCAGACATGATCAAAATTTACAACCACCTCATACTGATTGCAGCTATCAAGCAGGAGGCTTCTGTCTGAGAATTCCAAAGTTCAATTCTGGATATTCGCCTGTGTGTGTGTGTCTGTGTGTGTCCCCTGTTATTGGCTGCCAGCTATTGTTTACAATTTAATCTTTTTTTTTTTTCCCTACAGCAATATCATATTTTAGAGTGTCCCAATGTAAGAGGTGATGCTGGTAGGTGTCTTTTCCTTCTTTCTCATATTAGCATGCAATAACTGTAAGGGTACACTAAGCAAAGTTAATCTTCTTACTAATGGGATTTTCCTAAAGGAAGGTTGTTAAATGCTGGAGTACGGAATATTTCTCTTTCATGCAATTGGAAAACTATTTGAATTTTGGCCACGATGTGTTTTTGTAGTGAGCACTCTCACTTTACTTGAGAGTGAACAAATACTGTAACAATGACAATGACAGCAGCAACAAGAACAATCAATAAGAAAGTAATTAACATGTTCAATACTTATGACCTCATGTTCAATCTCTTTTCAATTCCAAATTCTTCAAGGCATCAAAATGCCACCCAAAATAGCCTTTTCCCTCCTAAATATTTTGAAGACATTTCATCTGCCAATAAAACCCTAGGACAGAATTCACTTTGTCAAACATGATCTGCCTAAGAGCTTGGAAACCTGCCTGAGCGGATCACCTTGGTTCTCCCTGCAGATGACCTACACACAGAGAGAGGCGTCTCCAGTTCATCCCGTTCTAAGAGAAGTGACCACTTCCTTCACTGACTAGAGATGGAACTGAACAAATTAACTCTGACGAGTGAGGACAAATTCCTACTTCCACTCACTATGTCACACTTGAAATCATGCATGGTTTGATTATAGAACTGAAAAAACATCCCAGACCATTTTCAGGTATTCAAAACATTTGCTAAAAGCATTCCTTATGAATCGCACACCTTTACAACAAAGAATAGAGCTTACTCCACCCTGTAACGACCTCAAGTGAGCTTTCTAAACCTTTAAGCAATTTAAGTTCGCAATGAAGAGACTGATATGAGTTTAACGTTGGTAAGAGAATGTGACTCTGGCTTAGCAAAATCTTAAAACATGGAGAGATAGTAACAGGCAGCATTATCAAGACTGAGAAGTTTTATTGTTAATGTGAACAACTGGAAGAAAAGCGTAACAGTTCACAAACAAGGAATAAGGAAAGGAAACGCCAGATGCCTGGTCAGCAGATTTCTGTCTTCCCTTGCAACTTGCAGAACAGCACTCTGCCCCGTCTGCACAGGAATCAGGATCAAATGCAGCAGAAGAACGACGTGCCACCGCGCTGCACTGAACTATTCCGTTTTGGTTAGGACTAGGAATAATTAAGGAGCTGCCTTTTCTCGACCTGGATTACTTAACAGAAAAATGCTAAAAATGGATGACTCATACCCTTCCATCCTCTTATCAGCCCAAAGGCTGCGACATGGCAAGATCACAGGGAGGCAGAGAACATATTAAACTAAAAGTACGTTATATTGAAATTATCAGGTGATCAACCTGGTCCAGGGTAACATGTAAATAATTTGATATTTTGCATCTACTGATACTAACAGCTTTTGGCTATCTCAAACACTACCTGATCCCAAACGCTACATCACTGGAGGTGTAAGTACCTGGCTATGATCTGGGACTAGGCAGAACCAGCTCCCACCAGGCATTGATCTTCCCAACCAGAAAACAAGTTTCAAAGCAAGAGACAAAGAGAAACCTGAGGCAAAACTGGGAGAATATTCTCTATGGCAGAGCGAATACTTCTCATTGTTACCTTCAAAGTGCACTATATTTTTCTGCCATTCTTTCTTCAGTAACTTTAAGTCATGAAAGGCACCTATATCTAAAGCATCAGTATCAGCGATTTAACAGGGTTGTTATCTCAAAGCAGGTCAGATTTAAGTATATCAGCCAAATCCTCATCATCATACCAACAAAACAAGCTTTTTATGAAACCTATCATCTGAACACAATCAGGAGGTTAGAAGGTTAGAAGATATAAGAGATTACTTTGTTGTGCTTACCTTCTTACTTTCTTTTTTTAAAATTTCTATTGTGAAAAATTTAGATAACTCATTTAGGATTCCCAGATTCAAAATATCTAACCTTTTGATTTAAATGACAAAAATAAAACCCACCATGGCAAGTAGATTGAGCTTTGCCACTGGAAAAGGGCTTAGCAGGGCTTAGGAGGTACACATATACCTTTTTAGTAAAAAAATAGTAAATTCCTTCAATTAGTCAAATTTGATGAAAACATGACAAAGGCTTAATTATATGGCCATATTCCCAAATTAGAGAACTTACTTTACTCTGTTTATATTAGAAATGTATTCTGAAGGAAAAAAAATATTTACTTTAAATAAAATTAATCTCACTTGCAACTAGAAACACCTTGCCACTTAAGAGTTCTGTACTCTGGTGAATTTCTTTCATATACTTTAATTCAGTCAAGCATTTTTTATAACTTCTGGTTTATGAAATGGATTTCATAATTGGTAAATGCTGGAAGACACTTATTGATGTCACACTTGTGTTTATAGTGCCCAGAAACTGAAGAGATATAATCACTTCATTTTCATACAATACTTACTCAATTTTATAACATCAGTGAAATACGCTAGGCAGTTAGTTCTAAAAAATTACTGCATTTTCAATCGGCTAATGTCATTTGGCCTTCAGCCTTGCTCCTTACAGATGTAAAAAATTCATATTACAACTTGTTATTTAAATAAGGAATTCTCTTGACTGTTAAGAAATGCCAACTCACACTTTTATGTCAACTAGGACCTTTATGAGTAGTAACAGTGCAGCAGCATCTTCTCCTACCTAACTCTTAATTTTAGAGTGGGTGGAGAGAGGACAAGTGGGGAAATCTGGCTTCAGAAAGCTGGTCTGGAGCATGTATATCTCAACAAGCTCTTGCACAGCATAGAGACAGGTGTTTTTTTGGAGTTCAATTCATTTATATTCATGTCCTCTTTTTGACACTGCTTGCAATTTTAACAGCTCAGGGTTTTATGAGCTGAAATCCTTCCTTTTCCCCATACATAGATAAATTACTTCAGATTTCTACTACTGCTGTGACCAACCACTGCTTCCTTTAAACTTCAGAGCTTCAAAAGAAATCTGTAAACCCATAACTAATATTGTTTCTAGAAATTTACCAATGACTCGAGAAAGATGTGAGTAGGAGCTGAAGGAAAGGACACAACCCCCAAACTTAACTTTAGATTATATGTGTGATTTTGAGTGAACTGTCAAAGGTACACATGAATACCTACTGCAGTTTTGCACAGATGAAGCAGTGATTTCTGTATGTGTATATATATATATAACATTCTACACATTACAGAATTTGATCTTTCGAGAGCCAGACTCTCTTTTTGTAACTATTCATTTTAAAGTTTACACATATATTCTGAATTACTTATGCTTCTGGTTTCTGCTTTTCATATGCCATTTTTTTGAAGAAAAAAAAGGGGGGGGGGATTTTTTATTCTCACAAATACATCATGATGTGTCTTGATTTTTAGGTTAAATTTCCAAAGCATTTTCTCTTTACCAAATATCTGTGATTTCACTTTTAAAGAAGGAAGGGGAAAAAACGAAAGGATACAACAGGATTTAAAGCTGTTCTTTTTCTGAATAGTTACTTCAACAAAGATCAATAGCGTATTTTTTAAAAATATAGTGTTTAAAAATACTAGTGTTTCAAGGCTGCAGGGGGCACTGATGCACTGTATATCTACAGTACTGCAGAGCAAGAGTCAGACAGGATATGATTAAACAGTCCTGCAGGTTACAGATACAGAAAAAACACATAAACTATTTATAATCAATTTAGGTTTTGAGAAATTAGGTAATTGTAAAATATTTATATGAATTTTGGAGGCAAATTAATGTTTCTTTTACTGGTAAATATATTTGTTTTTCTGCTGCAGTCAAGTAGTTGTAGGGATAAGACTGTTTTCTTAACTTTATAACCAAGGTCCCTTGAAGGATGATATATCTTTCTAGTATTGCATTACTTAGTATTATAGCCTTAAACAAACAATCCCCATTCCCTGCAGAAAATAAGATTTTGCTTAGCAGCTCTCCAGAGAAGACCATTTATTGGCTGTTGATAATAACTTGTTTATATATTAATCAGCCAATACAGATACTATCTGATTCACAGACTCATTTAAGTAAGAATGTATTACAGTAAGAAATAAACATATATTTTAAGAAATAATTATATATTTTATCAGTTTATTCAATATTTTCTATTTTAGGACCTAAGAATAATGGGATCTAAGAGGTAGAGCTTTCCTGATAATAAGAACATATGAAAATTTATCACTCAGCAACATGTGCTATACATGCAACCATGCCTGCATTATCTATTTTACATTCAGTACTACTTATTTATTCTTTAATTCCTTCCTTCCCTTTTTTTTTTTTTAATGCAGCTTACATCAGAGTTTCATCTCTTCTGTTTATCTCAGATCTTCCTATTTCCTGCAGTTACAACTGTACTAAGCCTAGTAAGTTATGGCTGTCTAGAGGATTCTTTCTGGAAAGACACGCAGTCTAATGTTAACACAGCAACACATGAAGAAGCCACTACTTCAACTGGCAGTTTGTACCAATTATAATCATCATTCCTGTTACAGCTTTTTGGTTTGGTACCAATTCAGCTGTTCTGGTTACAGCTTTCAGCCATTGGTTCTGACGTGCTGGTCTCTGCCGAGGTAAAGAACCTCCTCAGCGTCCCGCGTTTCTCCTCATTAAACACACGTGCTATCTCCATATACACTCTAATCACCTCAGTCCTACTTTAGAAAAACCCCAAAGAGACTGGATTCCTACAGTAGCTCTCTGCATACCTTTTTTAAAAAAGTATCACCGATTTCTGTGAGGATTTTTAATTAGAACTTTCATCTTTTGCACTTTTTAGGTACTGCTCCAGTGCACACAAGTATGCAGTGAAATACGGTGCAACCAGTATCACAATCAATAGTGCACACCGCAATGAAATTCTCTTCCTCCTTTCTTGTTCAGACACACAGAAATCACATTTGCCATTTGCTCCAGAAGCTTACATTGAGTTGCTTGTCTACATTAACTAAACCTAACTCTTCAGGACATTGTTCTTCCTTTGGGGTTTGGCCTGTTTAAAGAGAAACTTCAAATCTGAAGTTCTGTACAAAGTTAATTTCAAAAAAGTAACTACATATTTCCTTTTTTCAGGCTTTCCTTTTCTTATAATAATTAAACCTGCAATGTTTAAGCCATTTCAGAAGAATTTTATTTTACTGCAAATAGCTTTTATGAAGTTAATTGGATATTAATATATCAAATTTTGGTTTATAGGTTCATAATACATATCACTACAATGGACATCTTTTGGATATCAATAATATAAGGGAATTTAAAAAAAAAAACCCTGGTTTTAAAACTTGGATTCTCCAATAGTTTTTAGATGTGAAATGGACAGCGTTATTAAAAGTGCTCTGCCAAAGAGAAGCTCAAACCATCCTTTTAATTGTAAAAAATGTTCAAAATCTTTTTCAAAGAGTGGAATATTATTTGTGATGGATTTTATTTTCTATAAAAACACACAAGGTTTTGTGATGTTGTCGATTGTTTCACTTTTAGCTTTGTTAAATGAGTTTTTTACAAACCCACAAATACTTTATAAGTCAGGAAGTCCTGCGGTCTAGTCACTGACACAGTGAAGGACACAGGACGGATGCCAGCAGAGAGCTGCTAGACAGAATAGAACTGAACTTCCAAACTTTTCTCTCGACATTCTGGCTGTTAGCAGTTGAAGGCAACTCTTATGATTTCTTACTGCTTTTGTATGGAATTCAGAAGTGAATCTCAAAGATGACAAAAGTCAAAGAGAAAGAATTATACTGATTCAAGCTTCCAGTAGGCAAATTATTCCTTACAGCATGACTCTCATTCTTACTTATTCTACCTAATATGCCTCTCTTCACAATACAGTCTGGTATAATAACAAGAGCAACTACATCTCCATTACAAGGCACTCTCTGCACATAACTTGGAAGTCATGGAAACCTGCTGCAAAGTTTAATTATTTGTGAGTTTATAACAAAACACTTTTTTCTCTGTTTCTGGATTTCTGTAATTGGAATGATATCAAATGCTAGCACTAAAGCTAAGTGTGACTGTAGTCCAATAAGGAAAGCATGCAAGATAATTTCTTTTACTATTCATTTGTTTTTTAGACAATTCTTCCTGTTATATACTTGGCTCTTCTGAACCACTGTTCATCATAAATTTAAGACTAGATATATAGGGAAATATTCTTAAAGCAGAATTCTGTCAAACCATCCATGCACCCATCTGCAAGTTTTAGACGGGTAGAAGAAAATCGAGATTATTTTTTCTATTCTAAGACAGTGAAAGATGAGGGTTTTATTATTCGCATATCTGTCTGGCTAGAAGCCCAAGTGATTATTTCAGGAAGCTACTGAACCATACCACTTGATGTCTTGTGTCACTAAGATAATTTTTCTTAAGCATTAAGGTAAAGTTTCCAAAGAGTACTGCCATGGCTATGACACATGATATTATTAATGCTGTGAAAAACAGATGTATTGAAGTTTTAAGAACTTTGAAAAATGGCTTTAAATTTAGTTTTTATTTTGTGAATCTGCTGCGGTTTTATAGGAAATTTGGGATGTTCTCAACACAATCCCTTTTTTTAATTCTAGCAAAACCCTTCTATTTTCATGTTTATAATAGTATTTTGTTTTTAGGGGAAGCTGTGCTGAAATCTGAAATGAGAAAGTTACATTCACTCATGAGAAAAGTCTTTCTCATAAATCTTAGAAGTGTATTTTCTTGGTACAAGTTTTTTTCATGGTTTTACATTTCAAAAGCTAATCATGTTCAAACACAGTTCTTGTCTGGATGACAGAATTTCTAGGGAAGTATAAATCCTCGAAGCAATTTGGCAGAAGATAAATGAACACTGTTGTTAACCTAGAGCAACCCAAAATGTTGTGGCAATCTGTAGAGTTCCCGGAGCTACGATCTTTGATGGAAAGCAAAAAAGGGGTTTCGACTGTAATGCCTCCCAGAATTTCTGAACTACCCCATGTTGGTCCGCTGAGCTCTGTCACTTCCTTAACTCTCTTATCTCCTGTGTCAGAACTGGTGATGATCTACTGACCTGATAGGCAATCCCTCTTATTTCCACTTTTTCAGAATGTGCTGTGGATGGATACAGCGACTTTAAACACTAATCACAGTTGTTTGTGGGGCTCTGACTCTAGCACTCAACGTAAAGAGGCCAAAGTAGATATAGATTTTTTTGTTGTAACAGAAGTCTTAAACACATATTTCTCCTTCCTAAAGTATTTATGTAACAAGTTCAGTTCTACACTGTGAGTTTTCTGATTAAAGCTTAGCACTGTATTTTACTGATGTATAAGGGGATCGATTTATATGCAATGGTTAAGTATTTGGGCTGAAAGAAGCTTTATAAATTCCTTTAATAAATTTGGCAATCATATAAAGTACAAATCACCAGTAACTGGAGATATTCAATATTATATAATTGCACTAAAATAGGCACAAAAGTGTGACATGAGTGCAAAATAGCATTTCTCCAGTGCTGGAACATTTTCTTTAGCACACGAAACAAATATGCTATAAAATAATGAAGTATACATGAACAGTAGTAGAAAGACAATTTCATTAAAAACCCTATGAGTCTTATTCATATCAAAATTTCCTTTCTGTGCAACTGTGTCAGAGTGTTTTCCAGAATATTTAACTGAGGTATTTATTTGCAGTAGCACACTGCCTCAGACTTAGGCATTGGCATGCATACATTGACATATATACTTGCAAATGCCTCCTTGATAAAACCAGAAGAAAAAAATGCATGGTATCCTTTAAGTTTTTTCTTATTAGCTTCCATGCAGGTACCTGGCAATTCCAGGAGAAATCAAGATCTTATTACAATTATTCATTACAGACATACGAACAAACAGTGACTGCCGCTGAATTCTGTTGACAGGATTAAGAAACAACCCTCTGTTGGTATAACACACACGCCTGAAGTTACAAAAGGGTAAGTAAGGTCAAGATAAACATCACCAAAAATTATTATTAATCTTTTAGAAATAAAGAGTTGCCTCCAAAAAGGTTGTTGTTAGTTTTGCGGTATGCTGATGAGCGGCAACCCTTTCCAGAAACAGGGAGAGAAATGTAGTATTTACAAACACACATTATCTCACCTGCATGGATTTGTCTAATATCCATCACAAACAATTTCCACAGAATACTTCAGAAGATTAAGCTAAAGGCTTACACAACAATTTACAGTAATTTTCAGGATTTATAACAGTAGGGAAGATTAGATCTTTTTTGATCTGTCACTTTTTTCTTTTTTCTTCTTTTTCAATACTGAAGTCTGTATCATTGAAAAGTCATCATCTGAACAGGAATGCCAAAGGAGGAAGAAAAGGTAACAGAAAAATACCCAGAATTCATGTACACACAGAGAGCAGGAAGAAAATTGCACAGGACAGTAAAAATCACAAAGGAAAAGAAAACATTGCAAACAAATGTTGTAAAAGATGAGGGAAATCAAGAAGGGCAAATCAAGCAAAGGGGATGAAAATATATAAAAGCAACTCAGGCACTGGAAAAGGAGGAAGGAGCAATTAGAAACACACAGAAAAGGTTGTCAGCCAGCAAAAGCAATAGATGAGAGAGAAAAAGGTAACAAAAGAAATGCATAAAGAAGAACAAATGCTTGTTATCACTCTCTACGTTAAAATTGCAAAGAATTGTTATTAACATAATATCGAGCATCATATACGTGGTGAATACAAATGAATGATGTTTCTGAAGCTTTATCTTCAGTTCTGTATTTCAGAAACACTTAGTCCAATCTCTATGTTAACCACAGAAAATCTGTTAAAGAAATAAAGCTAAGTAGTGTCAGTATTGTTCATTTAATCATTTTCTTCTACAGTGTTGAGGAGCACTATATATTCTTTTTTTTTTCTTTTTTTGCTGTTTCAGAATTAAGCGCATAACTCCAAACTGTTAATGAAAAAATACAAACATAACTACCCATGCTGAGATGAAAGAATATAACTTAAAGTCTGAATGATCTCTCTTTCACATGTAACAGAAGCTTAATGATTCTCACAAGATCTTGCATTCATTCATGAACTAAGATGTAAGTAGACGGAAGAACTTAAGTCTGGAACTCTGTGATTTCCCCTTCAGGTTTGAGCCAGCTTGTACATTTGATTGAATATAACATTTTCAGCTGAGGTGGATTCATATGACGAAACTCTTTAACCTTACTTGAGTCTTGTATGGACTCTTATGATGAACTTTAACACACAGCATGCACCACCATAAGTGCTTTTCCTTTCCCAGGTGTGGAACGGTAACTGTTTGATTTTCACAACCAGCTGAAAAATAACTTCCAGCAGACCCAACTTTCCCTTTTTCAAAGTATACAGTTCATTCCAAAGACAGAAATGAAACATCTCAGATGCCTGGTGTCAGATGCTCTGAGTTGTGATATTTTATAATATTCTGAAAAAGCTGGAAGTTCCACAGAGGAAGAGACATGCTGAGAAATTGCACAGGAGGCTGAACTTCACAAAAGTGTTAGGGGTCTGTTGGGATGTTTGTAAAAATACCGCAGAAAACTACAGAATGGAAAGGGGAGTACTCACACATAAGGAAGGGGATTTAGAGCTTGTTGGAAAGTGGCTAAGTGAGGGGAAAGTGGAATTGAGGGCTTACTGAAAACATGTAGAGATCTCCAAAATGTATTGCATAGCTCCTGAGAAAATTGCCATGCATTAGGAAACCCATCAGTCCTCCTGATGGAATGGAAGTTGGGTAATGCACATTCAAGAGCCTCTTTCCTAAATGCAAATAGCAATCAGAGTCTTTGCTGAGATGAAGCTCAGTTTCAGCCTGGAAAAACCATCTTAACATAAATTAACAGCAAAATAAAATCTTTTAAAAAATCAACCGAAAATCTGTCCAATGGGCAGTAATGAAGAGCTCAGCTTATTAGCTCCTGTCTGTGAGTGCAAATCAGCCTTGTACATTTGCATTCATCAGTAAGACCCCTCTTAGGAAAACAGCAAACAGTATTTTTCTGTTTCCTAGTTAGGAATTTTTTTAAAAAAGAACAAATCATGGCTTGGATAGGTATATGTATATGTATATATTTTATATTTGTGTGTGTGTTTGGAAGCTTTGAATTTACTACATGCAGTACACTCTTACAGGAATACACAGCAGTCCTACCTCCCAGACACTAAACCAGAAGTGAGCTGCAGTAAACACCAGCTTTTAATACTGGGACTCAATGCTTCATTTATACCTGTCATCTGAACTCTACCTGAAAGTGATAGTCATTTATCCTGCAAATCTATTTCAGTAACATTTTCTGAAACACTTAGAGGAGCTTTACATTGCATTAACACATTGCAAGTATCTTACTTGCTTCAGAAGAAGGAAAGAGTAAAAAAGATTTCATTTCTTAACAGTTCTCATCAGAGATCCGTTATTTCCAATTGCCTCTTCTACTACTGTTGGCCATTATAGAATCTCTTTTAAAATTGCCTATATATTCATAGCTCTGAGACAGGAATAGTTTAAATAGAATCTTAAAATAAACTTTGACAGGATTTACATAAGTATATAGTCTAGCATAATTCTAGAAAACTACCTACTGGAGGCTGACCTTTACTAATTGATACAGTTCTATTATAACCTTTCCTGAAAGCAAAAGCCACATAGCTCAGAGGACTTTTATGGCTGGAAATCTGCTCTCAGAGAGTCAAGCTTGAATTCATTCTCCTGACCATACCATTATTCTGCTGTTTCCTATTCCACCTTGGTTACATCTTACGGCAGAAAGCTCTCATGAGCCCCCAGCGCAACACATCCCTCCGAGCTGTTCTCGCCTCCCGTGGTGTCATCTGTTATAGCATATCTATGAACTCCAGGATTAAACAGCGATGCACGTGATTAGCAGAAGGATCTGGGCCATGACCTTACAGATTAACTGAGTTAAAGCCTCATGCTTGAAACCTCAGCGCTTCTGAGCATGCACAGAAATCCTGCATCTTTCAGAATGATCAGGATTATTGCAAGTTTTAAGGTCTTAGATCTTATCCAATTGCCCAGTGCTGCCTTTATCAATTATCCACTTGAATTTAAGCAGAATTTAGCACCTGATTCCAAAATGACATGAAAGGAATTTCCATGTTGTCCCCATCTCCCATTTAGTTCTACCAAGTTAAAATAATTCTCCTCCTTTGCAGTGTATGATATTTGCATTACAGAATATGAACGCTAAAGGAACAAACAGCATTCTTGCCCTATATATTTAGGGCATTTTAGACAGCAGATAGTCAGATACATATGCCGGTGAAATTAATGCTACGGCTTCATTTTTTACATTTCTTAACTCTCAAAAATTTATAAACAGTAATCTAATTTGCATTAATCTCTGAGATAAGCAACATGGAGTATATAATATCCTATGAAAGGTACTGACTTGTCCTGCAGTAGTGATGCCAATAGTTTTGAAAAGGTTAATGAACTGTATCTAAAATTTGTTTTTGAAAGCCCTCTATATTCCTTGCACATATTAGCTCATCCTTTTGGTATTTTAAAATTCAAATAGATCCAGTTAAAAAAATGGCAGAACACATTTGAGTAAATTTCAAACCTATTAAAAATTCATAAGCTTAAAATTTACTCGCAAGCCCATACACTTTAAGAAGTTTCTGCATGTCTCCCTTTGGCTGACCTTCTACACCACAATAATGAAGTAATCCATGCTGCTGGGGAGCCAAGAAGTAAAAACCCCTGCAGGGCAAATGAATGCCACTAGAGTATGGCTAAATACGCAAAAGCAGGGGCATTCAGAAGGATTAGAAGTCTACAGACAGCCAATGATAGGTAGAAGGTCAATTAAAGAAAAATTACAACAGCAAGAACAGAAATACTTAGTGCCATTGAATGATAACTACAGGGATGTCCTCACAGGAAGAAATTGGATTGCTTTTCCTGCCACATTGTGGAGTACTCTATTACTGCCAGGCAGAGCCAACTGTAGCAATATTGCATCAACAGAACCATATGAATTCTGCAAATACAACATAAATACACCAGGCCTTCTAGTATTCACCAGCTACTCCTATTTGCAAAACATATTATCCATTACTGCCCTATTTAAGCAGCTTTCTTCAATCACTTTCTCCTTCTCAAAACAGATCTCTCTTCCAAAGAAGCCTGTCTTGCAAAAAGAGAATGGCAGCTGGGCTTCCCAGATGCTTTCTGGGAAGCAGAATTTATATGTAAGGACTGATGACGGTCAGGAAGCATGTGGGTAATACCTCAAGTGAAAAGCAAAGGACGATGTAAGCTGCCATGTGTGGGCAGATATGAAATTTATGTGTCACAGGGCAGGGAATGAGTGAGGAGAACGCTTGCCAGGCTTCCCTGCAGTCCACTCCTATGGGACAACCACGCCACCAAGGGAAATTCAAACTGATTTCAAGTCTGTTTCCCAGCTTTTCACAGACAGGAATAGCTGTGATTTGGACCAGGATGGAGCCAGCTCCGTGTGGACTGCACGGGGCTGGACACTGTCAGGCTCATCTAGAGCATTCTGGAACAAGCAGGGAGGTAAAAGGACGATGCTGTCCAGGACAGAGGACTGAGGAGGCTCAGCAGCCTCCCAGCAGCCTTGTGTGTACAAGACTATTTCCACGGTTCCTCTGTACAAACTATCATGCCATTTTACTCACCTGATCAGTTCCATATACACAGTATTTGCAAGGAACAGCCCTAGATTGTCATCACTGAGTTCTGATTCAAATAAAGCGATCTTTAATAGCTATATCATAACTTATCAGCCATATTTCTACACTAATTGACTAACTATGAAGGGAAGTATCAGAATCAATAGAAAATGCAATGAATCTTGGCATATAATTCTATAGATTATAATATAACAGATATTATAGCATTCTAAATTAAACAAATTTAAAAAGGAACAAAACCAAATTTGCTCATACGCCTTCTCCTTGCTGTCTATATCCCTCTAGATGTTATATACACAGACTGGACAAAGCAGATCTCATTGTTTTTTGGTTCTTGAAGGCTATAGGTTCTTAAATGAAAGGTTATATAAACTACACAATAGGAAAAGCTGAAAAAAGAATGGCATCAAAAAGCCCAAGGATGCAGACACCTACCTCAG
Organism: Buteo buteo; assembly: GCF_964188355.1. NCBI lineage: Eukaryota > Metazoa > Chordata > Aves > Accipitriformes > Accipitridae > Buteo > Buteo buteo. The sequence goes on from NC_134185.1 coordinate 1,645,087, forward strand.
AGGAAGTATTATTTTTGAGAATGAAAGAAAGAATAAAAGATGGTAACAGTGCTGATTTTTAAGTTATCCCTCTTTTATCTAGTAGTTTAAAAACCAGAGCTACATCTTGCTTAGGATTTGGGACACCGAAGCTCTAATGTCTGTGCAAAATGGGGAATAATTTCCTAATCTAGTAACCAGAGTAGACACCTGAGATGGTTTATGACTTTTTCCCAATAATTATTTAATTTCTAATACATAAATAGTCCTTGAAGTTCAGATTCCCCCCACCCCCCAAGTTAATGCCTGAATTAAAGGCATGAAGTAGCTTCCTCACTTGCTTTCATCCCCATGAATTTCTGTTCTGCACAGAGGTGCAGTTCCATGGACAGGAGTATGTGCCCCCATTTTGGAGATCACAGTTCTGGCTAGGAGAAAACTCTATGCAGAAAGGCAAGAATGGAGCCATCGCTTCTTTTGTAGCTGGTGTTTGTCACAACAGAGGCAAGAGTTCTATATTTTGTGCAGGATCTACACCCACAACTGTTTGTTAAATACACTTAGAGAACATCTTCCAAACAGAATGCCTTGGGGAACTCAAAGGGTGCAAAGTTTTATTTCTTTGTCAAGTTTGGACAAGGCAATGACACTGAGCTGCTGTTCTAAATAAAAAAGGTGGCAGGTCGGTGCAGGTGTAACAAGCTGAACTCTGTGGTCAGAGTAAGTTTTACTGGCAAGAGCTTAGATGCCTAGGACTTGAGGCAGGTGGTTGGTTCGATAATGGGTCTGATGTTTACACTCCTGTCATAACTTTGAGCGTGATGTAAGTTCATTAAGGGGCTCATGGTAGAAGTGAGTGCAGAGTCCAGATCTCACCGATCTTTAATGATCTAGGCAGTTACAACTAGCTTTCTAACATACTGTTTAAGCAAGCACATGAACATTAATTAAACCATTCTGTAAATTTTAGGGAAAAAAATCAAAGCCATGTATAAAAAGGCTTATACAAAATTCTCCAGGGATACAGGACATATGTCCTATGACTAAAATCACACTGTGTTCTGAAAGACTTCATGATCTACAAATGTGATGCATCTCTACTTTCTTGTTTTCCACTTTTCCATGTTCAAACCTTTTATATGCCAGAATAGAATCCTAATCTACACCATTGCCTCTGTATAGCTTTTTATTTCAAACAATGCATGACCAACAGCAATGTGGATATGCAAAAATGAAACCAAGTGGGGGTTTTCATGTATTCAGAAACAATGCTTTCCAGCATTTCTCACAATCTCATATATAGTAAATGTAGCAGCAAGTCATCAGTATTAGTTAAAAGATTAATGGAAATCCCCAAACCATGAGTAGAAACACAACCAGCACATCACTCCACTTCCCACTCCTGTATTTTGTTGCAGATTACATTGCTTAGTACACTATGCTTCAGCATTCAGTGGGTGAAAAGTCACTCTAAATAAGCCTTCAAGCTTAATTTAACTACCCTGCAAAAAGCATCTTCCATAAAGAAAGTGCTTCAGAAGCATAAAAGAAAGCACAATATCTCTCTATGTAATATTTTGTTTCCTGTAACCACTGTTGAAATTATCTAAAATGGTCACCCTATTTAAGGAAGAAAGCAAAATCAACACAAACAGTTTATTCTGATTTGAAAAGGCACAGAGGGTAGTTTACCTGCAATTGTCGACATTATTTCTTCCCATAGCATTAGAGAAGTTGAAAGGTCCCACATTATTGATTTCTACAACTTGTATACAGCCAGTGAAATTGTAGACAGGTCCAGGTATCTACAAAGGAGAAAATGCACACAGTTCTTCTGCTTGTTGTCATTGTGATCTGTTTTAAAAATAATGAAGTTTCTGCAAAAGAGTTGTAACATAATTTAAACCTGCTACTGAAGAATCCTCCTGGTCTCCATTTTTTCTCTAAAGAATTTCTATTAAAAAAATTTGAATGTGAAAAGAAATTAGAGCAAGATAGGCAGTACTGACTTAAAAATGAACTCACAGAGTTTTGGATATGCAGACAGCACCACAGGTATAGTGAGACACCAGCAAAAGTGCACTTCTCTAACAAGGTATTTATTTCGTACAAATGAACACAGGTCATGGAAAGTGGTCTACTTTTAAGTTTACTACTTCCGTGCTTGAAAGTTTATCTAGTACCATTAATCATGCTTCAAAGATGCCTAAGGACCTACTGAAAATGGGAGTCACTGCAGGGGCACTGAAAAAACACAGAACAATAAATTGTTGTGCATATCTCGCCATCTATACAAATAACACTGACACAATATGTTGACAGGTATTATAATATATAAACAAACCACCCAAAATGTTGTAACTGAGACTTTATGGACTGGACCACCGGACTGGGACAAGTTCCTGGTCACATCACATCACGTGTACCTGTCCTTGGGGACACGTAAGAGGTAGGACTCCATTGTTTATATAATAAATTTCATGCCAAAATAACAAAAAAGTACTGCTAGGACTGTCCATGAAGATGAAAGTCATTGACACATTCAGACGGGCCCTTGGGAGACTACTTGGGAGACAAGAAGTGGAAGAGGGTATGGCCTGAGGCACGTAAATGAACGCTGGTCATAAGCCCATAGGAGGAGAAGCAGGTCTTGGCTTGGTCCTTACCGCTGCACAGGACCTGTTCCTAACACTGACCACGAAGTCAGGTTTAGATACCTGCAGGTTTAGATACCTGCAGAAACAAAAAAAGAAAGTCATTGCGGTCATCATTTCATACAGGAGCACTACGTAAAAATGAATGCATTTTTTTAAAAGGAAATTCAACTTCCCAAAGGGTAAAGCACATGCAGATGAATACTTAAAACAGGCTATCGGAGTTCCATAGAAAATGTAAATAAACTACTAGAAGAAGAAAGACTTTAGACCCCCTCAAAACCCAGAATGTTTAAATAGCAGGGTAAAAAATGTTTATAATGGCTAAAAAGACATCCTTTAAAAGTTGAGGTCACGTCCAAATGAAGGAAAATAGGAAGTCATATAAATGTTGGCAGTAAAATCCCAATAAAGCAGGCCACGTAAAGAAAAATAAAAAGATCTTGAGGAATAATTTGCTAAAAGCATAATGGCGAGTATTAAATGTTTTTTAAAACCTAACAGGAGCAGTAAGCCTGCCAGAAAGGCTGTAGGGCCAATAGACCATCAAAGTATAAAAAGAGTGTTCAAAGAGATAAGGCTCTAGCAGGAAATGTAAATGAACTCACCAAATCAAAATTTAATGTAGAGGAGCTCTGGGAGGTTCCCATGCCAGAACCCCTTTTTAGTAGGGAGACATCACAGATCTGTCTCAAATTGAAATATTACTGAAAAAGGTTTTAAAATAAATTAACAAAGTGAACAGTAGCAAAAAAGAGAAAGACCAAATAGTGTTTTCCTGGAATCCTAAAGGAAACTACTGTGGTCAGCACCTAAAATGGCATCCAAACCATGGGAATGGTAGATGTGGATTTGGGGGTGTGGGTGTGTGTGTGTGTGTATGTTTGGTTTTTTGGGGTTTGTTGGGTTGGTTTTTTTTTTCTTTTTATGATTTGGGAAAGGGGGACAAGACTAGGGAATGCAAGGGCGTATCTCAAACTCTGGATCAGTAAGTCCCAGCTCCATTCCAGACAACCATTAATAACTACATTAAAGAGCAGAATTAACAGATACATAGATGAACATAATGTACTGGGGAATAGTTGAGATGATTTCTGAAAAGGGAAATTGTAACTCACAGGAGGAACACTGAATATGTGAAAAAGGATGCCTTGGCACATAGCCTTTGATTTCCAAAAGGCTTTTAACAAGTTTCTATGCTAAAAGATTCTAAAGTAACTCAGTCACCCTGGGATAATAAGGAAGGCCTTCAATAAATGAAGAGAATGGTTAAAAAGGAAGCAGAAAAATTGGAAATAAATAGTGAGCTTTCTCAATATGGAGAGCCCCTAGAAAGTCCCTCAGCAATCTGTATGAGGGTCTGTGCTCTTCAGCATCTTCCCAAGTGGGTCAACGTTTCCTGTGTTACTCAAGATAGCAAAACCAAAATCCTGAGAAGAAGATTTCACAATATGCAAAAAATTCACAATATGCAAAAACTATAAGGTATGTCAGGATGATGATACATACGAGCATTTCTGAACAGAGAGTGACTATATAAACTAGGAATCTTTACTCAGGAAAACCCACCATTAAGGAGAGTTAGAACAGAGTATTGTGCAGATGAATAAAGAGTTTTCACAGTTTCTCAAAACACAGAATCGGAAGGACATGAGATTACATAAATCAGTGTGAAGATGAAAACAAGATAAAGGGTGTACTTGTCATACAACTCAAAATTAAGCTGTGGAACCCTGCCATAGGATGTTGTGGATGGTATAAGTCTAAATGGGGTCAAAAATTGGTCAAATTAATGGGAAGAAATTTTTCCACAATAGTCTTCCTTATCTCTTTTCTTATCATTAAATGTCATAAAAAGGATGGCCTCTAGCCTGTATATTTGCCTTCCTTACCAGCCAGCAAACCACATTTCATATTGTGATGGCTTCTTGATCCGTCCAGACCCTTGAGGTAAAAACCACCTGCCCTTTTCCTTAAAGGAAAATGAGATTTTGAAAGACTGAAAGCTTTTAAAACTATGTTTTACTAGAACACAAAATACTGAATTAGAGCATGGCAACCAGTTAATAGATTTCCGATGTGCTGAGTGAGGTAGATAAATCTCCCACCTCCCTCCTCTGCCTGTGCAGGGAGGGCCCTTTCCTCTAATCTTGCTTTTTAAAAAGTTCAGTGACTTTGGTGTCAAAAACACTTGGTGTTCCAGAGGCACACAGCTGCTTCTGGGTCCCAAGGAAAAAATTCCTTATTGCCATCGCTTCTACACGATGGCTGAGAGTCACCTCCACTCTTCCAGCAACCACCCTCCTCCTCTGGGGACTGCCCCGGTCCGCTTCTTCCCTCCCCAGGCTTTCTGCCCGGGGCTGCTCCCAGCTCCCTCGGAAAGGGAGAGATCTCGGAAAGGGAGAGATCTCTCCCTCCCCACCGGGAGACAGGCTGCGCGAGTACCACGCGCCTGAAGCAAAGCAAATTGCTTTCCTCTGCATCGCTCGGCCGCTCTGAGACATAACACGCCATGCCGTGCACAGTAAGGAACATGAACCGTCCTTCCAGCCCACGGCGGCGCTCAGGGACGTTCACTGACAGCCCAGCATTCACCTCTTCAGCAGCAAAGGCTTAAGGGCAGGTAAGACTTTAAAACAGACACATTAGAACCGTGCGACAACGTGGAAAGCTATCCAACTGTTTGAGGAGGCATCTGACGTGAGCGGGACGGGGACGGTCGGCTCTCTGTGCAGCAGAGACGTTTTGGAGGGCTGCGCTGGGGCTTCCTGGAGATTAGAGACAAACCCCTGCATCGAGGGCTGGACGTGAACACTCCCCTTCCCAAAGTTACGCTTCAGATATCGAAAGAACAGTATCATTTGATACACCACAAGGGCCGACACAAACTGCTGACATGGATCATGGACAACAGAAGACTGTCTCTCTTCCGTATCATTCCTTTACCAGTCACTTTGGCAAGGAAATAAGTGTGACGGACTGCCACGTGTTATACTCGGCAGTCTGCTTTTGCTGCTGTTATCATGACAAATTATACTGGCTAACCTATGAGTATGTATTGTCCTATTAAGTATCACATTTTACTTCTTATAAGAGATGCTTGTTATTCTTTTTCTCCTGCCTTTTATAAATAGTAAATAAAATAATTTTCAAATTAACAGGATGCAGGATCTCTTGCAAAATCAGTGTGAACATGGACAGAAACAGTTACACACTTGTGAGATGGAAATGACATGGGACCCACAACATTGCCTAAAAAAAAAATGAAAAATTGAACAATGTTTTAATATTGGCTGCATAAAACAACTTGTTAGAGCTCCGCTTCTTCTTCCCCCCTTACCCTCTTATGAAGTTTCACTAAAGCTTAATTATGATTGTTCCAGTCACGCCATGTATGTTTTTCAACAAAATCCCTCATTCTTGGGATTGTAAAAAAAAAAACCAAACCAAAAAATAGAAAGCAAAGGGAACCAATAGAAGCAAAGGTCAGACACAATATAGTTTTAAAATTTACAACAGCTACTGTGTCTAGTTAAGTTCATTCCAGACTCTGAATGTCAAGTTGGTATAGGGAAAATTCACTATGGCAACCTATGATCCATTTTGCACATTGAACAGCAAATTAATCGCTTGGTTTGGGAATAAACATTTATCTGCATATGCCGTTAATAACATGGTTCCCTTCCCTCCAAAACAAACATACTGATTGGGCTTCTAATAATTTCTCTTACATAGATATTTTTATATTTTGAATGTAATGCATTCTGCTAAAATAACATTAAAATACTTACTTCTTTGTTTTGTAATCAAAACTACATCATAAACACTTTGGTCAAACAATTACTTCCCTTTGGAGTGCTATGCTATGTATACAAAAAAATAATATCTTTGTAGACATATTTAGGAATAAGGGCTATTGATACAAATAATAAAACAGTAAGCATCTTTTATTCTGCTGTTTTTGAGAATAAGTACTCGTCTGTGTTTAGCAGAGTATTAAAATGCAGACTTCACGTGTATTTGGGTTTCCTTCCATTTACAAAAAAACATTAATATGCTGACAAACTGTAATACTTAAATTGCCTGAAAATGTCAGGGTCATAGCAACACCAGAAATTTAATTTAATACAATTCAGTATTCAGAAACTATGCAGATGTCTTTGACATATAGTAACCATGCTCTTTAAATGCCCTTTATACTTGACAAAAATGAGTACAGATAGTTACCTGGTAGGAAAAGTTCACACATATATGCCAAATCATTTATTAACATCCCTTACTGACTTGCCCAAATTAGAGCTGCTGTTAGGTAGAATTAACCTAGAATTCAGTTCCTAGTGAAATGAGCTTGCATGCTGTCATTTCACTACAGATTCATAAATAACATAATGAGGTTTTGACTTATGACCAGTGCATTCATAAAAAAAATAATTAACTCAAAAGAAAACAAAGCATAGCACAAACTTTCTTCATCTGTCTCCACTCCAAGATAAATTTTATATATCTTAAAAGTTCTCACTATAGATATTACAGTGTACCAGGATAAACTATTCAGTAATATTTCACACCTCTGTGATTCCTGTCAAATATGCCTGATTTTGGAGGCCGATTTGTAGAACTCTCTGCAAAAGACTGTGAAGCTTTTCAAATTGCAATATTATAAAAAAAGCCTCAGGTTTTTGAATACTCTAATAACATTTTTATTTATGTTTACTAACAACATGATGAATGGTTTGAAAATTAATGCAAAACTCCAAGATAAAAATCAACCTTGAGATAACAGTTTCTCTACTCCAGTTCTGGTTCTTGCTAGTGATTAGAGTCATACGAAATGGTCACAATGAATTCTGAAATTATGCAAGTTCTACTCTCAACTCTGTATTCTCTTCAGGTTGGCCAAACAGCAACAAATTTGACTACCCTTCTCAGTTTTAACCTGCTCGAAACCTACTGCAACTGAACTTCAGTATCAGACAACGTCAGAAAAACAAAAATAATCTTTTCAAAAAAGCCCAGATTCCTTGGGGGTGTGGCGGTGGTAGTCTTCCTTCCCCCCTAAAGAAGAATTTGTTCTTTAAGAAATGTCACTTTACAACCCATGTTCCTGGATTAGATATTGATTTAAATACAGCACAAAATAAAACTATACAGACTATCAAATTAGCACCAAGGCAAACAAAACATACTTAATCTAACATGACCTTATTCTGCCTTTGTACGCCATTTAGTGAGCACTGAAACTTGCCTGCATTCAAGGCAACGTGCTATAGGTAGTATATGTACGTTCTCCAGTCTCTTCACGCCACCAAATTTTCAAGGATTTGTTAAAAGTCAACATTAGTCACTCAGACATCACCTTGACCAAAAAATGCTAACGCTTTTATTCTTGCTGATTTAAACTTTTTAAACATCATTTAATAAAAACTAAACCTTGCACATTTTAACGCTGGTAGTTCAAGCAAAATGGACAATGTTACTCTGGTTAATTTGTATAGCCACTAACTAGTGAGAAATGCACCTTCCTTTGAGAAGCGTTGCTGAAGTAGACAGTGGTGGGAGGTGTGCGTGTGTGTGATGTATCTATGCTGTTTGTTACCACACTTTCTAATATTTACTTTTTAAAATACTTTTCCTGCTCAGTTCCAATTTTAATCCACATGCATTTTTATTGTTAGATAATGTAGTATAAACCAATTTTTATTAGAGTTTATTGACATTTCAAAACGTGTAGGAAAATGAAAAGCAGTATCGGTTCTGAAAACACAAGTAATAAAAAAGAACACTTAAAATATGGGAGAAGGAATATTGTTTCAGCTTCTGTACTAGTACTAGCAGAGAAATGGGAAGGAAAAATGGGAAGGTACACTGGTAAAATTGCCTACATGCCACCATATAGAAAATAAAGGCGATAAAACACAAAGGAACTGAAATCTCTCCTGCATCCTCACCAGTACTGGTCATGAAATGAAACACTGCATGAAACTATGTATTATGATGCCAAAGTTTCATTTAATTGATATGTTAATATAATAGATGATTATACACTGAAATTGTGATTCTGAGCCAAACATCCAAAACATCATTTTAAGTCAGTTATACTAACACAACTAAAAAGGGGCTAAAGAAGTAAGTTAAATCAAGATTATTTTTTTCATGTAGCTGCCTCCACAGAAATTTTTAAACAATTTATTGCTGTTACCCTGAATCTGCATTTATCATATCTGCCATGGATATTGAACCCTATCACAAGACTTTCATGAAACAAGAATGGTAAAGCATAATAAAACAGACAGAAGGGGGGGGGGAAACTCCTCACACTGCCTAGGGTGGTACAGGTTTACATTTCTGCTCCTCGTTTCTCATTTGTTCTAGCAACTCAAATCAGGGGTTGCAGAACTTGCTACCCTGGTAGTTCTCCCACTACGGGATATGAACAAGTCAGGAGTTCTCCCAGTCTCCTGGCCTGCAGGGCAAAGAACTGAGACGATCCTCTCACACTGGTCCTGTGAGTGGACCAGTATCGGTAAAACACCTCCCGGATTGCTCTGCTTTACAGTGGGAACCAGACTGGTCATCTGCCTGGTCCCAGCTCACCGTCTAACAGACATTCAGATTCCTCTTCATCATTTCCTCCTCTAAATTGACTGGTGGTGTAAAACGTGAGTGTATTTCACTGTCAATTTCCCATGATTCTGCCAGTTTGTTCTGGCCGAGAATGGTTCATTAAGACACGAGGGATTAATTAAAATCAGGAAGTCTGAAAGATTCAAGGGTACTGAGAAATTCCCTCACCGTTTTTATGAAAGTTTGTCTTTGGCCAAGATCCTTAGCTTTTAAACTTGCTCTTGTCTTGCAGTTAAGCAAGTGCAATGTTGCATTTCAGAAGTGATATGAAGACTCTGAGGAAAGGAAGGGCCTCCCTAAGTTTTATGGCGAGCAATGTCTGGCCTTTTTGTAAATAAATTCAGTGTTTACACTTATAAGCATAACACATTATTTAGTTACTGTGTTTGCTACTGCAATTCTTAGTAAGTTCAACTACTGTAATTTATCTTTTTTAATTCTCTCATGTTAATGTGGTACAATACCTTGCGCATGAGCAAGCTGGAAAATACATTGGCCTGATATGACTAGAACGTAGAGTGAAATTTGGGAAAGAGACTTACGTTTCTTATCTAGCACAGCCTCTATCAACTAACTGTGGAAATCAACTCATCTCCCCGCACTTCACCTTTTCAGAGCGATGCTGAAGTTAAGCATACTGAACACTGTGCTAGGCTGATACATAATATAGCATTACAGTACATTACAGGAAAAGATGTTTGGAGTTCAACACCATGAACTACTTTTCAGTCCAAGCCAGTCAACTTCTGCAGTTCTGGTTCTTGTCCAATCAATAACCAACAGCTCAGACCTACAAACATTTAACCCAAGAGATGTTTGTATCAAGTATATGTGTTTATGTACTGATGGATTTGATGATCCTCAACTCAAGCATTCAACTCAAGATATTCTATGATATTAAAATAAGATTCAGTGTGAAATACTTACTGAATCATAAATGTTGAGTAACAAAAAAGGGAGGGATTGAAGCAAGTAGTTGTACATCTGTCTGAACTAGAAGAGATAACACCTTATCTAAAACAAAGACATCTGCATATCAAAGGAATTAATACTCGTATGACGGTCAGGCTATCTCTGGCATAAGGAGGAAATACTTATGTTTCAGGGAGAATGTCTGTATTTATCTGGAACATCTGGAGGTCTTCAGAGGGAAAAAATGGCTACAAAAGCTAAAATGTAAGAAAGCTGAAGATTCTCAGCTGAAGAGGGGAGAGACAAGAAGAAAATTTCTTCATAAATTTTTATTATTTTGTGTTTTCTTATATCATACCTGTATGTCTTTTATAAACATCTGCAACTGGATTGTCTGTTTTTGCATATTGTAAATACATATCATTTGTTTTTCTAGCTCAGTCTCTTTTAAGACAAGAGGGGTTTCAAGGTAACACAGTACTCCTCACACAAGGTGTAAGGAATATATCAGCTGGCACACTATGCCTTTCAGCAAATGCCTTCACTTCCCAAAACCACTTCAGAGAATCCTAAGTCTAACAGTGTGGCATATGTAAGCTATCAGGACCAGGTGAGAACTAGTATTACGGTGGTTTGCAGTGTTAGGAACATGGTAACAAGGAGAGCTGCCTGACACATAACGAGGTGTTTAGCAGCACGCGTGCATTCCAAGGTCACCAAGATGTTAGTCACAAGTATTTATGTGATCAGAGGTGTATCTACAGTAAACAGATCTCATAAAAATGTTAACCATGAAGTGTGAAGAAAGCAATGAATCCATGCACTTCGAAAATGCATTTAATTCCCATACTATAGTAAGACAAGACAAATTTTTGTGTTCCAAATACAATAAACTCTAGCAATGAGTAAAAATTTAAAACCTTTATCAATTTTTGATGAGACAACTGACAGGTTACTACCCACTGTTGCCTGCACAGTCTTTCAGCTAGATGTTACTGCCCCTGTGACAAATGTAACAGAACAGGAAAATATATCTATAATTCATCATATTAGCATAAATTGAGATTAATGGCAGTTTAACTTGGCACAAGTGAGAAGTGGACCCATGACCTGTTTTGTCATCTCTCCTGAGGAAACAAAAACCTCTAGCAAAGGAGTGAGGTAAGCAGTTGGATTCGATTCCCTAATTATTTGTTTTAGCTTGAATTTCCAGTTTGAGAGTCACAGTCCTGAGACACTTATGGCAATATTTTTTCCTCAGAGCTCTGAACTATCTCTGTATTACCTACTCATTGCCAGAGGCATATGTTGGGTTTTGTGGAACATTTCCTTTTGTTCTAGCTCTCAACTCTATCTCCCCCCACCTTGACTCATATACTATTCACATACTTGTCAAAAGACATACCTAGCCCTGAGATTCTCATACTTGCCCTGAGTTTCATGTTCTTGGATTCCTTGTCTGCAACATTTACAAATTTAGTTGGAATTGATAGTCCCCAGGAAAGCCAGAGTAGACAAAAGGTCAGATTCACATGAACCCACATTATGCACTAGATGATCTAAAGGAGAAATCAAACAATGTACTAAAAACTGGAAATATGAATCAAGTTCTTAACTTTAAAAAATTTGAAACCAAGTATTAAAATAATTAAACACGCATGGCAGATTCTAAACTGCTTCCTTACTTGCTTCCGTCACTCGGATCTTGGAACTGAGTTCCCTCCTCTCCCCCCTTAGCATTGCTTTAAGCCTCAATGCTGACCTGCTCTATTCTTCTCAAGAAGAAATCTTAACTCTTTTATTTTTACTCTCAACATACCTCAGGCTGTTATTCAGGGCAAACATCACAGGGTCAGCCACTTTCCCTTTCTTGAGATTCTAATGCATTTGTATTCTTTCTCTAGCACATTCCTTCTGGTTGAAAAGAACTTTCCAACTGTCACAAAATTTTCAAGGCTATTAAAAGGCTTTAGAATGATATATAAAAAAGGTGTTCATGCAACATACATCTCACCAAGCTAACAGCATTTAGTTTTCTATTCAGTCTTCACAGAGGTTACAAGTGTAACTAATAACAGTATAGAGATCTGGTACTCAGAGGGCTCTGAACCCTCCCTTCCGCTATTCTGCAGCCATTGAGGCTTCTACTGCCACAACAAAGTACACCTGAACATGAAAAATCATTTAGTTTTTTTCCCTCAACTTTCCCCTAGAAACAGAAATATTAGATGAGAGTAAGAACCATCTTCGCTGGGCACTGAACCTGTACCCTGTATCTCCAGTAGCAACCAATACAGGACGCTAGGAAAGAGAACAATAACAGATCACGTAGGCTGTGGTATTTCACAGAATCACAGCATGGCAGAGGTGTGAAGGGACCTCTGGAGGTCATCTTGTCCAACCCCCTACTCAAGCAGTGTCACCCAGAGCTGGTTGCCCAGGACCGTGTCCAGATGGTTTTTGAATATCTCCAAGGATGGAGACTCCACAACCAATCTGGGCAACCTGTGCCAGTGCTCGGTCACCCTCACAGGGAAATAGCTTTTCCTGATGTTCAGACGGCACCTCCTGTGTTTCAGTTTGGGCCCATCGCCTCTGGTCCTGTCACTGGGCATCATGGAAAAGAGCCTGGCTCCATCCTCTGCACACCCTCCCTTCAGGTATTTACAGACATGGATGAGATCCACCCCCGGAGCCTTCTCTTCTCCAGGCTGAACAGCCCCAGCTCTCAGCCTGTCCTCCCAGGAGAGATGCTCCAGTCCCTTAGTCACCTTAGTGGCCCTTTATCACACTTTCTCCAGTATGCCTGTGTCTCTCTCGTACTGGGGAGCCCAGAACTGGCCCAGCACTCCAGGGCAGCCTCTCCAGTGCTGAGCAGAGGGGAACGATCGCCTCCCTCGACCCGCTGGCAGCACTCCTCCCAGTGCCGCCCGGATACCCTTAGCCTTTTTGCTGCAAGGGCACATTGCTGGCTCGTGTCTGACTTGGTGTCCGCCAGGACCCCCAGGTCCTTCCCTGCAAGAACCCTACAAACTCTTTCCTGTAAAATCAGAGGATGCCAAATGATCTTAGGCATTTCTTCAGCAGGGAATTTTTGCCATGTTAGTAGAAGACTTTTCACATGACAATTCAGCTATTAGAATTTCAGAAGCCAAAAGGAATAAACTTTCATGTATAAGTCCATACATATATGCACATGCACATACACACACACAGGTCTGCATTCATGCACTCATTTACGCTGTTAACCAGGAATCTCTTTCAACTAAATACATCTGGTTCATTCAAATCCCTCTCCTCCAACCCCATTAAAGGGTTCAAAAGTATTCTGCTGTATGCAAGAAAGCTACCAGAAGATAGACAGCAGGTTTGCGGCATGGACAAACAGTTTTCACCATTTTCACAAACTGATTACAAGGCAAAATCAATAGCCTTGTTTTTCAGGTATTGAGTACCCATGAGCTCACAAATGGCAAACAATATAGGCTCATGTGAAAAGCTAGGATATTCCTACCATTTCAGGTTTACATTAACATTTCATCTTATAATTAACTTGTGTTAATTTTGAAATGCATTCTATAAATGTATTTGTTTTTAATTTTTTCCTCTCTTTTTCCATATTGTTCTGCCTGTGCAGAATAATACAGTAGTCTCTAAAACAGCATTCTGTAACATGCAATGAGAATCTGTATAATGAGACAGTGACACAATCAAAGAATGTTTTTTCTGTTTACTATTATACACAGAGAAAGCAGCTTTCAGTAGTTTTATACGTAATACTCAGAATTTAGTAACCACCAGCACAGTAAAGTAGGTAGAAAGTAGGTAAGTAAATAAGAAGGCAGTTCAAGCCACAGAAGAGAGTGACAGGCACTGACACAGTTACTTATCTTTAATCCTTTTTGCCTTCAAAAAGCATAGCATTAATACTAATAAAATAGGAAATTAATGATTTTATGTTAATGTTTCCCTAAATTACATTTCATTAAATGTTTCCTCCTCTATTCTTTCATTTCCACATCTCATTTAATTTAGATGAAGGAGCACAAGATAGAGTTGCATTTCCAATGGTTTCATGTGTAACAGCTGCCAGTTCCTTCGCTCCTTTCTTGTTTTTATGATGCACACCAAAAATCACAACTTCACAAACAATGTGATCGCCATGTTCCTCTCTTAATACTGACTTTTTCTTTGTATTACAACAGCTCAGTTGGCTTCTACCTTTAGAGCAGAGTGCAGTTCCTGCTGGCTTGGCAAACGTGTTATTTGACTATTTTTCAGGCTCAGCTATTCACTGCATGCCCAATAGGTACATTCAGATACTTAGTTTAGTGAAGCCATTAAGCAAACAGCACTGACGGGCTTATTTGCCAGGGATCAGGAATGGCATCCATTTACTATAGTCTTCTATAAAAACTGCCTCTGCTACATTGCTTGCAGTTGGGAAAAGAAATGAAACAACACAGCAAAATGTCAAAGCTGCCAAGATACACAAAGTCAATTTATTGTCACTGAAATAATGGAAACTTGTACGTAGAAGATCAATGAGAATGGAAGATCCTGGTACTGAGAATGAATGCAGACAGAGATCGCTAGCATTATTAGAGAAGCAGGTTCTAGGGGACATGACACAACTATGAGACTAACTTAGCACGCGTAACAGGAGACCAAATGCTTTTGATTTGTATAGAGTCTCTACTCCTCAGCAAAACATTTGATGGGGTTTTTTTAGTCATCAAATATACACTCAGCCTAAAAAAGATGATGATACCTTATATTTTAGTTTGGTAAATGTCAAGGACACTATAGAAACACTAGTCACCCAGATTAACTCTGGAAGGAGAAAACAGGAATCACCATAATTTAAATAGAGCCTAGACAAACAAAACCACAACTTCAATGAAGATTTTCTCTTTTGGAAGGAAAAAGCACAAAATTAAAGGAATGAGTTAAAGAACTGAAAACATCAAAGATGGGAGGTGTGAAATTTCCTTAATTAAAGTGGCAGAAATGTCTGGCAGTCACCAGCTGGAAGAGGGTAGTGGGAATCATAAAGAACACACACAAACATACACACACAAAGAAACAGCCAAGAATGATATGCATTGGAAGGAGAAAGCACAAAGATGAAATAAAACTTGCCAAAACTCAAACTGAGTTGGACCTTACACAAAATTTAAACCCGTTGAGGAAAGAGGAGTGACTACAAGTGAGGAGCGGGACCAAGTTACAAATACCGCAGATGTCACCAAAGTCCTTTGTCTTTACTGACACTGGAGAAGCACTTCTAGGGTTCTCCCAGACTGTCTTGTATCAGTGTGCTGCTGTAATAGGCTGCATATTAGAATTGGTTCTATTTTAAGTTAGTAGTATGTTACCTTAAGAATAAGTTACCCCTGTAGAAAGGGAAAATACGATTTATCTCCACAAGGAGCCACAGAGTGGGCTCTGGTTAAAAGAAAGTTCCAGAGAACAACTCAGATGGCAGGCAATAGGCATAGCAGGGAAGTAGCAGACTGCAGCTTAACCAGAGAAACTGAAACTACTGTTAGGTGAACACAGCAGAAAGCCTGGCCTCAGAGATAATGGAGAGGAAAACAGGATCGAAGAAGATGCAAATTCACTAAACTTCAGAAAGGCAGTGGGAGACTAAAACCCCACCTGCAAGATGATGGTGGGTGGGAGAGAATTGCATCTAGCCATTATTCTCCTACTTTTGCCTGACATCATACTAAGCTTTTATTATAAAGAGGTTAAATGTTCTAGTTTTTATTGTACTAAAACCTAGGATATTTCTTATTCTGAAGACTTTTGGTCTTCTTTGGTTAAAGAAAACCATGCAGAATACCACGCCCAGGCAGCTCTCTGTAGTTTGGGTCAGATCAGGAGGCTATCAACTGTGAGAGTACTTATGCAGTCCCGTGTTAGGATTCCTGGAGGGAATCCCATATTTCACCATTCCCTTCATTGAAAGATTAGGGAAAGTGTATAACCTCATATGATTATATTCTTGCTGGAGCACCTTTCAGTATAGTTTCCTGCAATTTATAAACTAGATGCTGCTACTACCAGATACTTCAAGGTAAGATATCCCACTTCTCCCAAATAATCATTACTGTTCTTTTAATTTCAGAAATGCTGATGATTGTTGAGTATTGCCAGGCTGAAACATATCCTACCTAGAGAGTAAAGAGAACTTAGTGGCTGTCCTAGCATTCCTTTATAAAGACATTGTTAGCTCCTTGTGAAAGAAACAGTTCTTACCAGCCGGTCAGGCAGGGCTCTCGCCTCTGGACACACCTTTAACACACTGAAAAATCTACTACAGACAGACCCACAAATCAACAAGGACACCTAACAGAAGTATAAGAGAGAATACTGTGTGTGATTCACTGTGAGCACACGACTGGAGTCGGCCACAGAAGTCCCTCCGGGGTGACACTGAGGTTGAGGCAATGTGGTGGGCTGACCCCAGCTGGCAGGGAAGACCCCTCCATCGCTCGCTTACCCCCCCAGCAGGAGGGTGGAGAGAAGAAGGGCAAAAGCGAGCAAACTCGTGGGTTGACATAAGGACAGTTTAGTAAGTGAAGAAAAACGAAGAGGAAAAACCCAAGGGACGCGAAAGCAATCACCCACCACCAGCAGACCGGTGCCCAGCCAGTCCGCGAGCAATGGCTACTTTGGAAAAACTCCCCCCCAGTTTTATTGCTGAGCATGATGCTGTATGGTAAGGGATATCCTTTTGGTTGGTTGGGATCAGCTGTCCCGGCTCTGTCCCCTCCCAGCCTACTCGCTGAGGAGTAAGAGCAGCAGCAAAGAAACAGAGAAGGGCCTGATGCTGCGTAAGCACTGCTCAGCACAGCCAAAACATCCCCGCGTTAGCAACGCTGCTTTCGTCACCAGTCTAAAACACAGCACCACGCAGGCTGCTATGAAGAAAATCCGCTCCATCCCAGCCAGACCCGGTACAGGGAATCAACACAAATCCAGAATTTCTGACTCGTGACAAGAGTAGTTGATGTAATGCTTACTGTGAGGCAGTGCATGGAAATACAAACAGTGGCCACTAAAGATGTTAGAGAAATGCAAAGTGATACAAACACTAGTGATAATGGTGACAGAGGTGAGAAATAACACCCCAAAACTTCTGTCCCAGAATACTGTAAAAACACAGCTGCAAGAGCAAAGATTTTTTTATTATTATCAATTCAGACGGCACTATATGGTTATAGAATAATAAATAAACTACCTTAATATACTTTCTAGCCACATGCATGCTTTTGGTTACTAAGTTTGTATTTATCAGAAATGGCAACAATTTGCTCCACTTGCTATCCAAAGCACACAAGTTTAATCAGTAAAAGTAATTTTCAATGGGATTTAGTGGGATTTAGCAGCAAATTGTCTTTTTTCCTGAAGAGAAACTCATGGATTTGCATTTTAATAAGATGGAGGTATACGCCCAAAACTTCATGTTTGTGGCATAAACCTCTCTGCTGTTGAAAAAACTTGGGAGAAAAATCGCACATACATAAAATAGGAACAGATGAATATTGTTTTGGTCTATTAAAATGTGATAAAAAAGTTTGCATAACATGCTTTTTTCATGTAGCTTGAGTTTTGCGGTTAGATTGCTAAAGCTTGTGCCTAGATATTTACTGTTATCACAAACAAGTTAACAGATGAGTAAATTGATTGCTAAAGGAGATCAACTCTTCATTTTAGCTATGTGTTGCAGGGAATACATAAAGAAACACAAGGTAATATTTGTGCATTCTCATCAACTGCAGAAAGAACCAGTCTACAAGAGGTAAACCTACAGCTCCCGAACACACAAGAGAAGAGTGGGCAACTAATCTAGGCAACTGCTGATTGATATTTTGGGTCATTTGGGTAATTATTGCATTACTTGCCTGACCGGTACATACATTCTGTTAAATGTATTTCTGCCTTGTCAAATGGGCTGTAGCCTGGTTTCTCCTACAGCTGAACGGGTCCCACCGAAACTACACAGAAGTAACAGCTGTTGCACAGTTCCCTTTTAGGTTTACACCATCAGGCTGTATCACCACAAGAACTACAAAGGAAGATTACAGGCCACTAACTGGTATCTGCTGGTATGCAGGTCAACACATCCCCTTTGCTGAGGGGTAAACCCTAGCTCTTCTCTGTTCTTCTTCATTGTTTATAGGGAGAGTGTAGTGGCCACCATTCAAGACTTAAGATATAATTCTACCTCGAAAAAGAAACTGAAAAGGAGGGGTAAGCCACAGTGAGGACCCATACAAACATAGTTGCAGACTGCATGTGAATTTTCTATGTGAAACCTTTTTTTTTTTTTTTTTTTTTTTTTGAGGAAAGTGTGCCCGTATACATTTTCAGTCCAAGGAGATAGTCTGCCATCAAGCTTCTTACAGAAGATCCCAGAGTACACTCATGCAGTGAATGATTAGAGCCTCTCCTCCCAAGCTTCGGGAGGCTGCCTGGAAACAGCGTGATGGTCAGTCAGTGTCTGGAAGGAAGTCAAAGTGATTAGGTGACAGATGTCTGGGATGCAAGCACTGAAGAGCACCGCTGCATTCAGTCACTTCACTGTAGTTTCTTTAAGCTTTGCTGGAAGGGACTGATACCAAACGCATCCTCCAAGGGCTCATGAAAGTTGTCTGCTAACTGGTCAAGCCTTACTTCTCACTTATCATCAACCAGATCTGCTGAAATTCTCCAAGAAGGATCTCAAAGAGTCGCACAGAGGAATTACTGAAATGTCACCTTCACAGATTATGCCATCTGTTGAGCTCCGTTGCTTCCGGACAGAGGAAATCGTTTCTTTTTGTTGCTTGTATAACATGTGGTGACAAACCTATACCTACAATTCTCAAAGGTATATACATTATGAATTGCATCGACTTCCAAGATGTCAATGTGAAGGCATAGCTCCATCAAACGCTACAGATTCTTTGTAGCAGACTGCTTGAATGTGCTCTCCATCCCATATTGCTGTGTGCTGCCACTTCCAAGATAACAATCACTTTTTAAAAAGCAGCTTCCAGACTGGACCGCGAACAATAGGCAAATAAAGGTGAAGTACCTGACGAGGTACCTGAGAAGGTGTTATGCACGTACACACTGCCACACTTCCAGGTAAGTCAGACAATTTGGGAATGTGGAAAGCTATTGGATAAAAGGGACTGAATATGCTCAGCAGAAGGTAAGTCATCCCAAATGTCTGTAGCTGCCCTGAATTTTGCACACTGAACAGGAAGAAGAGACAAATAGTTAATGTTACTAAGAGAAGCAGAGTTGTCAAAGAATGAAAGCATCACACACACACTGAAAATTTTCTCCCAGGACAATTCCGACATCAGCCCACACATCAAGATAATGTGTCAAGGAGATGTCTTGCCAACAAAAATGGGCTGTAGCTGTTGCCAGCATCCTGTTGGAATATGCAGGAGCTGTGGGCTAATTAAGTGGCAACATCAACCACAAACCAAAGATCTTAACAGCAGGTCAGCCTGGCAGCTATGGGAAAATAAGTGCCCTCACAGCTGAAAGACAAAAAGCCATCTTGCAGCCTTGCCAACGTGTTCAAAGAGAAATGATCACCTGGATTTGAACTTGCAAATTCATGAAAGCAACTTGCATGCAAGTTCAAAACAGTGTCATCCCTTCAAAACGTTCTTCAAAATAAGGAAATAAGCTCTACAGAAACAGAATTGTATCTTTGCACATTACCAAAATGGCATCTTTCTTCTGATAAAATTAGTGTCTCTGTACAGGATGCAGGTGTCAAGGTTTTGGCAGTGAGGGGGCTGCGGAGACGACCGCTGTGAGGAGCGGCCAGGGCTGCCCCGTGCTGGACACAAGGAATTCCAGCCGGCTCCCATGGAGCAGACACTGCCCTGCAGCCCACGGAGAGGACCACGGCAGAGCAGGTGGATGTTTCCTGAAGGAAGTGTGGGCTGTGAACAGGACCCGGGCAGGAGCAGGGTGAGAGCGTGAGGAGGAAGGAGCAGCAGAGAGGACCTGTTACGGACTGACCACAGCCCTCCCTTCCCCTTGCACCACTTGTGGTCAGGGTGGAAGGAGTTGGGAATGAAGCTGATCCTGGGAAGAAGCAGTGTGGGTGGGAGGGAAGGTACTGTTTTCATTTGGTCTTTGTATCTCACTACCCAAATCTATTTTAACTGGTAATAAATTAGATTTTCCCCAAGTCAAGTCCCTTTTGGCCATGATGTTAACTGGTAAGCGATCTCCCTGCCTTTATCTCCTTTATCTGGATAAAGAGCTGCCACCTGTAAGGTTGGTTAAATGACTTTTGAGGTTGACCTTAAGGAGCACGTCAACAGAGGATGCACCTCAACAAGGGATGACACAGCTTTAAAGGAGTGAAAGACTTAAACCAGTTGTCTCCTGTAGATGCCTCCATTTCCTTTGGGAGCCCTGTGCAAAAATAAAAGTATGAAAGGTACCAAGAAGAGGAGGTACCTTACAGATCATGAACAGTTTTCAGCACTATGGAATAATTGGTGGCAGTGGCTGAAAAGTCCTCTAAGGTACCATTCAAGACAGATTCTGCAGTTTCAGATATCTTATTGATGAGTTCTTACTGGTGAACACAGCCCAAACAGTTCACTCGTGAAATCTGAGGGATATGGGAGACTAAGCCTTTTCTTCTAGCAGTCCATCTCTTAACTTCCCTCTTTCCTGGGAGACACATGCCTCTATACTCCTCTGATGCAGCCATGTAAAGGCCATGTAAAAGCCAAGTAAAGGCAAAGGGCAGCAGAATACATACAGGTACTCAGTATTCCTGGGGGTTTAGCAGTTGTAGTTCATTCATTTTACGGATGATGGTAAGAGGGTAACAGTTGCCAAATTGCCTGGTCAGGCTCCAGCAAGGCCTCACAGATGGAAAACAATCTTGCATGGGCTAATATAGAAGAAAATTTCAATTACACTGTGGCTGCCATAACTCTTTGAATGCTGGATAGAAGTGTCCAGGACCAAACAGTACACTGCATTAGCAGAAGGCGTCAGGCTGAAGCTGAAAACCTCCAAAGCCCAGGAACAACACATCTCAAGGCGTGCTTGCCAGTGAGCAGACTCTCCCTCTGGTCTTAGGGACCTGGGATTCCTGAAGGCTCGTTTTATGGGTAAAGACCAAAGCAAAGAAGGCATCAAGTACCTTGGCCTTCTCTATGCCATTTGTAACCAGTTCCTTTGCCCCATTCTGCACTGGACCCACTGTTTCCCTAATGGATGAACAAGTGTACGCCGCCCCCAATGGACCTGTCTTGCCAGATAAGACTTGAAACACTGGCGTCAGTACAAAAAAGTATAATGTGTCTCAGGAAATGGGGTACAACGCCACAGCTGGCACAAAGCTGAAAGGGAGTCAAAGCTGAGTTCCTAAAATCCAAAAGGCAAAGACAACTTCAGAGCAAGAAATACCAAGTAGAAGAGCAATTCATCTCAGTACAGTGTGAAATGGTTGCAGATATTCTTGTATTTTACATGGTGACTAAGAGGACAGAAAGAGCTTGAGCAGATCCTCTAGAGGTACTGCAATAGAAAAACCTTCTGGTGTCACACAGGAATACACAACATGTACTTACTTTCAAATAGATATGTATTTTTACAGTGGTATATCAATTAATCTGAGTGCGCCCACCAGTTGTCTTTAGAAATTGAATGACATCATACTATTTTCCTTTTAATTTATCTTTTATTTCCTGAATCCTTATTTTGCTCTATAGGAAATATTAGGCAAAAAAAGAAAATGTTTCTTCCATACTAAACAGAAATCTGAACTCAAATCTCTAATTAAATTCTCCAAATAAAGAGTTTGTTTACATCCCCTTTCCCCATACGTTTTTAAAAAATTATCTCAAGAGAACAAGACAGAGAAAGTTTCAGTGATGTCTTTGTATCAGTCTTTTAGTTTACTGAGGATGCTATCTGGTTAGCTTCAAGCATTTAGAACGCACAAATCTGAGTTCAGCCACCGTAAGTATGAAACAATTAAAATACTTTTGAGAAAAATACTTCCACAAAGTCAAATTCTGAGGGGATTTCACTGAGACAGTGGCAATCAATCATCATCATTCAGGATTAGCAGGAGAGACTTTGCTAGTTTTCTTTTCCTTTTCTCCCTACACTTCTTTAATTTCAGACTCGGAAGATTCAGCAGTTTGATTTCCCCATGCACAGAGAGGCCTGGTTATTTCTAACTGCATAAAAAAGCTTCCACAGAACTTGGTTAAAGCCGTGCGTATCAAGACTCTCATACAAATAAGAAACAGAAATAATCTATTTGGCTCAACATCCTGATTCTGCCCAGAGTTTTGGAGTGCAGACCCATTGTTTTTAATGTTCTGAGTCAGTGTGTTCTGATTCAGTACGCCAAGGCCTGCTGCACAGATGGCCTGGGGCCGTGAACTTCTTAAAGTTCATTGCCTTTTTTTCTGCAAGACTATAGTGTAACTGTAACACCACTGGTTTGGTTGATCTGTAGCTCTGTAATTAGTATAATGAACTTGGCATTCTAGAGTTATCTAATGAGACTGAATTACAATTTTAATCTTGCTTATAGTAATCTGCTTATACTGTGGACTGCTGACATATTATATATGTGGAATGCAAATGACTATTTTTCATGTAGAGTTGTTGATATTAATGACATTTTTGCACATCTGTGAAGCACGGCTATGTGAAAATGTATCACTTCATATATAATCTTAAGTGTCTCCTTTAATTTGATGCAGAAGGTGATCACTGAGGAAAGATCTTGGTTTCTCACCAGTAGTATTTTCTGGTCTGTGTACTTAACACACTGAAGGTTATTATTTGCTTTCTGGTTTGAGATTATTTTGGTATGGTTTTAGCAAGTTTTATGGAAAATGTTAATAATGTAATATTAATACAATATGTTAACATTACATTAATATTGGTAACAACTGTTAGTATTTGCATTACTAATATTACTATTTATATAATATAATGCTGACACATGCATATATACATGTATACACATATGAAATTCTAACCGCTCTAAAACAACTCTAATGAAATGTTAAAAAAGCAGTAAACATATTATAGAATATAGCTGGAGAAAAGGCAGGAAAAAGATGACTGCTTGTAATATACATGTTCACAATCAATAAGAAGTTTGATATTATAAATGTCAAAAATACTCCTCTCAACTGTCTTCCTAATAAAATATGAAGTGCAATCTGTAACTAGTAAAATCACCCTAATTAATATGAACTTGTCAGTATAGAGTTATCGAGAAGTATTCAGGAAATAGTACTAGTAACTGAATAAAAAGAATTGAGCGGTCTTTATACTTACTTTTATGTCCTCTATTCCGCATTTTCAGTATTATAAATTTGGAATTTATTAGACGTACTAGAAAGATTTATTGCACATTTTTATTAATATAGTCTAGGTTTAGACTTTACTGTAACTAGCAGAATCCAAAACTTCTGCAGTCTGTATGAGCTGGGATATTTTTTTTTTAGCTTTAAGGATTGCGCAGCACTAATACTGATCTTCAGCAAGAATTCAAACTTGTTTCAAGCAGATAAATCAATAAAAGTTCTCCAAAACACTACGTGAGCATATTCAGATGTAAGAAAAAGCATTAACAAATCAATAATATGCCTATTAACATAGTTATTAATCTAACCATAAAAGAATAAAAATAGAATGTGGTGCTATTCACTACAATGTTCCCTGCGCATACCTCTTTTCTTTAAGTTGGTATGAAATACTGCAATGTGCAAGATCACAATCTGCAGACTTCATAGCACAGATTGACTTGAAAGGAAGAACACAAGCAAGTAATACAGTATTACAGGAACATCTTAGGTTTTGTTTGATGGTATCACTTCTCTGTGTTGCTTAGCCTTGAAGACCTAGCAAGATCACACCCTTAGATGGTGAGGGCTACTGGCACACTAGTAATGAAGAATCCCAACGGGGAAGCATTGTATACATCCAGAACTTGCAGCAAAATATCTTAAGTCTCATATATATTTATTTTGGGATCAATGGGATCAGGCAAGACAGTATATTACCATTATATAGTAGCCACAATTACAGAATATTGCAATTATGTTAAAACTGATTTACCAACCTAATTCCATTACATTTCTCTCTTTACCTGGAAAATCTTTTTTTAAAAATGAAAAATTCACATTCAAAATATACACGATACAACTAAGCTAGGTAAATATGTTACTAAAAAAAAAAAGTAATATGTGCTTTTAAATACAACTCCCTTTCTGTCAAACCACTAAACACTAAACCATTATTTCTTTTCAAAAAACAATTAACTACCTCTGGAAAAATATCTGAATTCTAAAAAGAAAAAGAAGCTGTCAAACAATAGGAATATCATATGCTTCTTGATGGTAGAAAAATAAA
This sequence comes from Buteo buteo, assembly GCF_964188355.1. Classification (NCBI taxonomy): domain Eukaryota; kingdom Metazoa; phylum Chordata; class Aves; order Accipitriformes; family Accipitridae; genus Buteo; species Buteo buteo. Next base: position 1,669,686 of record NC_134185.1, read on the forward strand.
CACTGGGATATTATGATGCAAGAGTAAAAATCATGTAAGGCATACAGTGCACCAGAAAAAAGGCAATATAAATGAAGTAGTTGAATAAATATATACAAACTAGCGTGAATCCTTTTGCACTGAAATTTCATGCAGAAAGAGAAATACGATATTAGAGCTTTATTATATACCACCTAACCGAGACGATGACAGTGCTTGTTAAATACTAAATCAGGTTAGAAAGGGTAAGGCAGAAAACACATTAATAGGAAAGTTTAATTACTCCCAAGCAGTCTGGTAAGAAATCATGACAAGATATGATGCAGGGAGTACATTTTTAGATGCTGTAAATAATAGTTTCTTGGAACTAATAGAGAAACCACAAGAGAAATAACTCTAGATCTTGCATTAAGCTAGGTATAGGATATGTTTCGATATATAATCATAAAAAAAAAAATTAAAAACACTGACTATAATGTACTCAACTTCAGTGTTCTTCTGGGAGCAAAACACACTTAAAAATCCACCAAAAATAGTTTAACTGCAACAGGACAAGGTTAGTAAGGATAAAAATAAATGGAAAAACTAATGGGTAAAATGTTTGCAGGTTACAGAAAAACACTTCCATAGAGTTCAGATAACTATGTACGCTCTAGCAGAAAGAAAAATCAAGCATGACTTTTAAAAAAATGGAGCTTGAATGACAAAATAGCAGAATAGAGAAGATTTGGTTGATGTCTTTCAGGCCAAAATAAGGTTGGCGAGTGTAAAGGGAGCATATCTGGTAAATTAAATCTACAACTATGCATATTCAAAAAGGTTCTGGGATAAAATTTATTTTAGGTAGGGAAAAATACTCATGGAACCATAGAATCATAGAACCACAGAATCACAGAACAGCTCAGGTTGGAAGGGACCTTGAAAGATAATCTGGTCCAACCTTTCACGGGAAAGGGAGCTTAGATGAGATTATCTAGCACCCTGTCCAGTCGCATCTTGAAAACCTCCAGGGATGGTGACTCTACCACGTCCCTGGGGAGGTTGTTCCAGTACTCATCAAAACTTTCTCAAATGTGAAAAGTAAGGAGCCTGGAATTGTTCAAAGACGGTATGTAACTTTTCATTTTAATTGTCTGTGGTACCAAAATACAAGAAAGTGGCAAATACGATACCAGTTTTTTAAAAGAGACAATGAAAGGCCAAAAAGATTGATGCAAACAAAACCCCAGCAAATCTATATTCAGAGGCAATTTCCGAAAAGTTGTAATAAAGAATGTTAGTAGAAAAATCATGGAACAATATGACATAAAAAATCATTGTAAAATTTTGTAAAAGGAAGTTATTCATCCCCAATTAGAATTCCTTGAACACATTAATGGTCCTATACAAGAAGGTCATCCAACAACATAGCTAATTTAACTTCCAAAAATATTTTGACATCGTTCCCCACCAAAAGTTTTTAAAGAAAATTAATAGTCATGGGAAATACAGGAAGGTCTTCTTTTGGGTTAATAAACTGGTTAAAAGAAAGGAAACAGAAATTACAAATACTAGGCCAGTTTTCACATTGGTTAGCTGTCACAAATATTGCCAACTGAGTCCTGTGCTGTTAAACACATACACAAATTACCTGAGAATGTATGAAGTACTGAGGTAAAAAAGTTTGCTGATCACAACAAACTATTCAGAACAGTCAAAACAGTAGCTCCCTGGAGAATATTGCAGAATTATCTCTTCACTTGGGAGACAGGATCCCTGATTTCAGGGAAATGATTGATCGTGTAGGAACAGAGCATGTAGACCATGACTTCTCAATCTAAAGTAGAATGAGTAGCACTGAATGTGACAGCAGTCAATGAAACAATGAATGACATGCAGAAGATGTATTTTTGGTGATGTGACAAATATCTATTTAGTCTCTACCTGTTTATTTATATAAAAGCACATAAATATATAAAATAGCTTGAAGAAGAATAAGCAGAGCTCTTAATTAGAATAAGCATTTGGGTGATGCAAAGACAGATCCAGAGCATATCCTAAATAGGACATCAGAAAGAAAATACTTGTCAGGATCTAAGGCTGTCACGTCAAGATCCAAGAAGAAATCAGACACTCTTGAGGATGTACAATGCATTTCAAACCAACAAACACTCTAAAAATGCCTTTCTGAGTACTGTAATCACAAACCTGACAACAGAGCGGACGTAAAGACGTATAATGTATGTAAGGAAAGTCAAATTAAAAGGGAATGGCATAAATACAAGGACAAATACTTTCATCCCTTTTTTTTGAAAAAATACAGGTGCTGGAATTGATACAAACAGGAACAGCTCACACTTTCCACAATGTAGCACTGAAATCCCATGAAGATGTTGGATAGAATAGTCAACATTGTTCACTTTCATTTTCTGTATCACAGCAGAACCTCAAACTCAAGTGCATAGCTACTACAAGCTAGGCACCTATATTCCACTCTACCTTGAGTGAAGACTAATGCCTGGCAACCAGCTCCCACTTAGTCTATTCTGAGCTACAGCTTAAACTTATGGAGCAGATGATGCTTTAAATTATATCAAATATGAGATATCCTTTGAACAATTGCCAACTGCAGATTTATGATCTAATGAAAAAAAAACTATAACCAGCCTAGAGGTCTCATTGTATACACTGATAAAAAAATTTAAGAAAATTGAAGCAGATTTTTTTAAATGTATAGGACTGTATGAACAGTTCTGGCAATTTGACTGGCAATCAATATGTCAAAATTCTGTCAAAATAAAATGGTTTTACAAATCATATGAGTCTTAATAATTAAGTATGAAAATTTCAGATGTGCTGTGGACCAACAGGAAATCTGTGGAGGTTCAAGAACTGGCCCCTCTAAGATTTCAAACCACCCACTCTTCCTTATAGCACTGTAGCAAACAGTTGCAGCCATGGAACAGTCTAGTATGCCTTGTAATCCTATGAAAGACTGGATGTCCTTTCCTTTGTTGGCTTCTCCAGGAATCTTCTCAAGATGAACACTGCAGCCCAGGGGGCATTAACTGGGTCTGGACCACTGTAATTTGCTCATATCCAATGACTACTGTAGCAGGAATGTTAAAGCATCATGTAAATGTAATATTATTACGAATTATTACATGGAAGTTACTGCAGAGCCCCATTCTGCAGCTTTATCAGATCAGGTGAATGCCAGATAATCAAACCTGAATACTGTGCACAGACTGTACTAAATTCTCCCACTGCTTTGCAACGCTCCGGCAAGGGAAACGGATCATAAACTCTGTCTAACTAGACAGTCACAGGGGGATTACTGTTGCTTTGGTCTGTGGAAGCACAGCAGCTGTAACATACAGCAAACTGCTCTCAGATCGTTCCAAATTAAGGGCTCGATTCTGTATTTTGTAACACCTGTTTTACACTATTTCTTCACTCAATGCCATTGACTTCAGTGGATGAGTAATTGTGACAGAAAGAATGTCATTTTATATGTTTTATCAATCGTTTATTGAAATGTTTCAAACTTTCTTATCTACAAACAGCAATACTTGAGAATATTCTGAGACTAAATGGGCAGTTTCATAGCATCATATGATTGCGATATCACACTATCTTTTTTTCGTAAGAAAACTATATGTTTTCTTATATATGCACAGCATATTTTACACCTATGTATTTAAAATATGTGTCCCCACAAAAAAGTTCAGCCAGGTATGGGACAGTAGTCTAACTGAGAGACTTCAGATGTATAATGACTACTGTCTCGTCTTAGTTACAACACTAGCACACTATGATCCTGAGCACATCACTCAGTTATCTGTTGCCATTTCCCCATTGGTACCATGGGAATACCAATGCCCACATGTGTATTTGCATACTTTCCACTTCATCTTTTATCTTTACTCTACTTAGAAGATTGTTCTCCTGGTACAGAAGCTTCCTTTCCTTCTGAAAATTTCCTGTTTGTATACTTGCAAAGTTTCATTATAGAGAACTGCTTACGTTGAAAAGGAATATGAAGATATAATGACATTTCACATTCTCAATACTAAAATACTATTAAGTCTAGAAATATAAATTACTGGAGCAATTATAGTAGCAGAAATAACACTATTACTGCAATCAACTGTTGCTGTAGGTATTTGAAAACAATCTTTAATTTCCCTTTGAGTGTACCAATCTCTGCAGAGGAACAAGCTATTGTAAACAATTAATGATACTAAAGCTAGCATGAAATTAATTATTCTGAAACATGTCTTGAGATTTCAGAAATAATACTTTTTTTTTTAATTTCTGATTTAAAATGTCTTTTTTCTGTGTGTAATTTGGTTTCTATTCCCCTGTTGTTGATTTTTAAGTCTTAGAAAACAGCTATCATAAACAGCTTTAAAAAACCAATGTTTTAAAAAGATGACACTGTTTAACTGTTTAAGTGATTTTGCTGTTTACCTGTTTCTTAGACGTGACAAGTCTGCAGTATGCCCGTCACATTCTTTAATGAAGAAATAGGATATGATTTAAAAATAAGTAATAAACAAAGCTGTCAGAGAATTAAATGGGAGGTTTTTTGCTGTGTAGAGACAGCAGGACGAGATGTCTGCCAGCCAGCTATTTATAGTTTAGCTTTCCTCCTGACTGTTCAGCTCTGCCTTTCTACACTGTCAGATGAATCCACTAAACTTTGCAAAGGACAGTTTACAGAGAGTCATAAAAACAATTTCTTGCTGTGCGTGAAACAGTTTGCAGTGCTTGAACTTGGATGAATTTGTCCAAGGTGTTTCAGTGCATGGATCTGTTATCTTGTTTTCTACCCGTGTCTTCAGATCCTTCAGAATTCATACCCAGGCAAATGCTTTTTCTATCTTTGGCCTGTGGGTATGTAAGATCAGAGAACTGTAGATGTGTACGAGGAAGGAGCGGCAGAGAGGAGCTGTTAAGGACTGACCACTGCCCCCATTCCCTACCCTCCCCATGCCGCCCGGGGGGACGAGACAGAGGAGCTGGGAGTGAAGCTGAGTGTGGGAAAATAAGTAAGGAATATCCATTGCCCTCCCTTTGTCCACAGAGCCAGTCATCTCAACATGGAAGGTAATCATACTGGTCAGGCTGAGTTTCCCCTTGGCAAATCCACGCTGATTGTTCCCAAGGACCTGCTTGTCCTTCATTTGTTTCTAGAACTGTCTCAGGAACTGAGTTGTCCCATTGGCCTGACCAGCTCATGGTTACCCAGATCTTCCTCCTTGGTCTTTCTGAAGATGAACACGACATCACATTTGTCTTTTTCCAGTCATCAGGGACTTCCTCTGATTGCTCTAGTCTTTCAGAGGTGACAGAGAGTGGCCTTGTGATAACATCAGCCAGTGGCGCATGCTTGTCTGCATCCCATCTGGACCCATGATACTTTACATGTCTGGTTTACTTAAGTAGTCCATACCTTGATCTTGCTCTAATGTTGATAGTGTTTCTCCCCACCAACCACTGCCACTAAGCACAGAGATCTGGGAGGTCTGAGAGCTTCTGGTTCGTGAAGAAATCTATTGGGTATTATGGCATTGCTTCCCCAGATATCACAGATGTTCTTTTAAATGTATCACTGCCTTGAGGGTAAGGCTGTAATCTGTTCTCCTGAAGTGCCTTCCCAAGCTGTGGCAGCAACCATGGAAATCAGCAGGAGGTGACCAGGAAGGAAATTCAAACTTCTGTGGATAGTGTGCCAAGTCTGTTATTACCCTGGGCAGTGGAAACATACATAGTTGGTGCCTTGCAAGCCTTCCAGTCTAGAACTATTGACTTTGTTTAGTGATACTTCCATTCAAAATGGTGTATAATAGGCAGAAAATCAATCAAGTTCAGAACAGACTCAAAACATCTCAATGAGTACATACGTACAGAGAAACAGTAACTTCTCTTAAAAATTCCTGAAAGACCTTATGGTTTCCTAACCAATCTTTAAGGAAGGCTGAAACAGTTTCCTCCCTTAAGGAAAGAGTAAAAGGCTACCCCTTATACAGAATGGCATTAAAGAACAAAAGGAAAAGCAGTCAAGTTAGGGAGGTAATTCCCTTCTCATTTTTGGAGAAGAAAGCTTCAACTTTTTGAGACTGAAAGGCAGAGAATAACTGTTGCACCTTGCCTTACATGTTGAGGGCACTCTGACTCTAAGCAATAGCGAATAATAAACATACAGACAAAAAATAAATATGTGGAAAAAATGCATGGACACTTGAGAGCTGATTAGGAAATTGCACTATAGGAAATCCTCAGAAGACGCAATATTTTACCCTGAGGGCTTCACAGATCATATCAAACCTCACTCATAAAGAAAGGAAGAGGAATCTAGCCTGGAAATTAATAGCATAGCACAAGCCAGTTCCAGTAATACAGAACTCCTGTGTCAACAGTTTCTGGCACTGACAGCTAGAAGTTCCTGCTAGGCAGAAACTGAAGCAGTCTGGGGTCTGAAGTCACTGCTCTACAACTTCCACGATATTGGAAGGTGGGAGAGCCAACAGCAGAGTGAACTAGTCCGGAGAGAGAAGGAGCTCATCTAAAACAAGACAATGTATTATTAGGCAGATACTATGGATATCACAAGGGTCATTATCAGACTTGACTCCAAGAGTGATGAGAGCATTTGCCAGAAAAAGCTGAGTCTCAGCTGGAGCAGAAATCTCCCTTGAAGCAAACTGCAGGAGGAAGGTCAGAAACAGACCTTTTCTGTTTCAGGGACGATGAAGGTTTTACAATAGAAGCCTGACTGCCTGGGTCAAAGCTGATGAGAAAAACTTCCTGGAGTGGTTTCCTACTGCTGGGATTGAAAAGCCCACATAAAGAGAACTTGGACAGACGGTTCTCCATTCCCTGACAAAAAGGAAAAATATAGCCTTTATAGACTGTATGTGGCTTAAAGCCAACAGACTTTGATAGGGAAGCCAAGGAAAATTAAACTTGCCCAAAGCTACAAAAAAAGTAAAACTTAAGCAAAATGAGACACCAAGATCAAAATGAACACAAAAATCACAAAGGAACAAAGAAAATGAAGTTAAATAAAAGGCTGAGGTAATCTCAAACAGAAAGCAATGAACTGCAGAAAGGCTTCATGGAAAGCTAGAGAGGCAACTGAGAGTCGAGAACGTATTTTTACCTTTTGGGCAAGTTATATGAACATTTGCTTTCCAAATACTAATAAAGGTTAAGTATCACCAGCTTAAGCACTTGCACATGTCCCACATCTATTACCTCATCTGAATAACAAGCATGGACCATAACATTTCACCTATTAATCCTGCGTTAAGAATAGAATAAGCTATTGAACAGCAACATCCTTAAGGAAAGAAAGCCCATCTTGATATGACAATCCAACATATATATAGGCAAAATGTTTTAGCAGTAAATTACCCTTAAACCATTGTATTTTATCACTATTTTAACTCACCTAAGGTAAACCTATCTTTCTGGATTTTATTTTGCCTTTAGCTAGTGAAGAGCTATCTACTATCTCAAACTTTCTTCTCGCATACACATTATTATGTATAACCCTCAAACAAATTGCTTCCTTACCTGCTCCTAAATACACTCCATGACTTGAACTTCTCTAAGCCTTCACTATAAATCCTTCAGTAGAAGGCTGAGCCAGCTGGGAACTGCTTTGCACAGGGGCCACGCTGCCAGGAGCTGGACTGAGCGTCCCCTGGGTGTACGGTGCCAGTCTCAAATGAGTTACAGGGGCTGGGACTTTGGTCTGTGTGAGGGTGAAGAGTTTGACTGTCATAGACTAGAACAGAAATCGCTATCTATACTCACCCTCCTTTGAAAAAAAAAAATTAGATTGGAAGTCACTTAAGCGATGTGCATCTGTTACTGTGACTACCCCAAATTCCTCCATAACAACAATTCAGTAACGATCCACTTCTCTCCAACCCTCTGCGTACTCTTCTTCCCTGACTCTGTGCTCGCCCCATCACATACTACTTCTCACCCCTGCATACGCCGCTACCCTGGCTGCATACAGGGCCCCACAAAATCAAGCTCCTGTACCATACCTCTCATTCATTAACGCAGTTCCACAGGTTAACTCTCTTGTTCAGTCCATTTTTACACACACCTGTCTGTGCCAGCACAGGATGCAAGCAGAGACATTACACAACCCAGTGCAGTTACACTTCTCACATATTCACAGAACTAGCACCTGAGGTGACAGGCACCTCCTCTAAATTTGATCATATTTGTTCCTTAACACCGCCTACTCGAGGCAAACAGGATTGCAGATCGTAACTTCAGGTCAGGATGGTGTTTCTGTTCTCTTCACTTACCGATGTCCCACGCATCAAAACTGCAAGGGACCACGCTCATCCCTTAGATGTAATCCTCGGAAAGCTGTAAGTAATTTTTATTTTTTGCATGGTTCAAATCTCTTCAGTTATATCCTATTCAATATGCCACTCCCAAAATAACAAACATCTTAAATAGAAATAAAAAGAAAAAAAAATTACCTGTTTTATTGCATAATGATGAGGCAAACCACCAACAAATATGGATCCTGTTTCAAGCCAATATGAACTGGACCAGAAATTTCTAGGTATACTTGTCTTTGCAGATATCCCCAGGATTGACATTTCTGCTTCACATGGTACCATGCCTTGCCTGCATAAATTTAGAAATAGGCACATTTTACCACCACATATAGTTTACGTTACTGTCTGTGGGAAAACAACAGAAGATTGGCGAGGAGGACCGTCAACACGCTCAAGCACCTTGCGGCCGGCGTGTCAAAACACACATACATCATACTAACTGTGGCTTGGCCTTGCGTGTTGGACAAGTAGAACATCAGTGTGCAGATACCGTCGGCCTGTGACAGACTCAGAGGCACCTATCGAACACGCTCGAGATTCCTGCCCTGCCGTGGGAAAGATCACAGCACGGAGGTGAACTACCCCTGCGCCAATCCCTGGAAAGCAGGCGCACGCAGCAGGTTCGGCGATGCTCCGGCACGGACCGAGCTCCGCGGTGCCTGCGTCGCCGCTCATGTGCCTCTGCCCGGGTGCTGCTCTGGGCATCCCCCGGTCGGTGAGGTAACAAAAATACATTTACTCTGCATTTCATCCGCGGTTTTGTGGTTGTTCCTGCATCCTGCCTGTGCCGGCTCATGCACTGTCTATCTGACAAATTAATTAGGCTGTTACTAAACCAATGAGGAAAGAAAATCAAGTAAATAGCTGTTTTTATATTAAAGACTATAAACATAAAAGAAGCTGTTTAACAAGCTGTAAGTTGGCATGTCTTTGGGGTTTGAACTTCCATTAAAATGAAGCCATATTGTAAATCTGAGCAGTGTAATTGCTAAAAAAGCCAAAGCACATAATAATGGCTGAATAAAAAAAGCTAGGCAATTTTTAACAATAACAAGGACGCTTTGTAATTTGAAAAAAAGACATCTATTGACCTCAAATATTTTAAATATCCGTCTTTTTCATCACAAAAAAAGATAACCCAGAAAAGCAATTTAAAATAAACTGCATTTTAGAGAGTGCAGACATACTATAATCTGTAACAGTTATCTTTAAAAGCATCATTCCTAAAACTGAAGGCAGTAATATTAGACCCTGAAATTAATACATACATTCCCTTTTCCCTGCCTCTGTCCACACACCCTCTCAGCAGTGTCGCTCTTAACAGCATGCATAAATTGTTACCAATAAACAGAAGGTGCAAAGTAAACAATTTGGTTTTCTGCAATTTTTTTTAATGATGCAAAGCTCATTTACATTCCAATAACCAACTGGCAGCAAGCACTTTGTCTTCATGAAAGAAAGCACAGGGAAGAAATATCAGAACTAAACAAGAGTCTCTCATGTAGGAATTTCTTTCAGCCTATCCTTCTCTGCACACAAAACAAATCAAAGTTCAATCAGCTGTATGTTTAAAAATATTCAAGTGCCTTTGTAATACAGATGTCACAAAAAATCTATGTGAAAATAGCATATACCAAAAAAAAAGCCCCTATAAAAGCAACAGTCTGTAATTTAGCTAGGATGCTGTAGGTAAAATATGAACACAGTGTATCTTTGATAATGCAAAATTAGCTTCTGAAACTTATTAGTAACAAAAGGAGCATGGAAAGTTTCCTCACTATCTTCTGTCAGATACTGATCTCTCACATACTATTTGATTTAACTGAGAGGATGGAGACTTAACATAAGCAACATTTGCAAACAGTTCTCTGTGTGTGTTTTCTGTATAATTCTGTTTTTGTGATACTTTCACAAAAATATGGAAACATGGTATTAGCCTTTTAACAGAAAGGACTATAAATATTTTTGTAAGCAAAATGGCCTGTCCATGCTATGATAAATAACCTCAGATGAAGAATATAAAGTTTTGTTTTGTTCTTACAATCAACATTAAAGAAGAGAAATAAATTGGGGGTTTAATTCTGTGGACCAAAAATACACTTCTTAAGGGATGAGTTCAGGGGATTTTTTTGTTTTCACCTTAATTTTTACAAAGTTTTTTGAAACTTGCTAATTAATAGCTAACATGAGCGAGAAAAAAAGAGAAAATTGTAGTCAGAACTGCAATCAAGGAAAGCAATGTTTTCCTACCACATTTTGTAGACATTATGCAATTGTTGTTATGTCTAAGCACATACACAAGGTTCTGCAGCACAGTGTTTTCATTATTTGGTTACGAAGGAAGTTTGCTGATAATGTGCGTAACTCATACGTGCATTCTCAGTAGCTGTTTGCAATGATCAAGCAGTTTTTCCTAAGGCTTGAACCCAGTGTGACATCTTGGGTATACTCATTCTACAGCAGAAAGCTGTGGTGAGTGTTCTAAGGAAAAAAATATTGATTTTTAAATATCTAAAATTTCTTCTCTTTCTGATAAAAGAATATAATATTTATGAATAAAAGCATAATAATAGGATAGCAATCTTTCTGAAATATTTTAAATCAGACTTGTTTTAATGCAATGTAATTCTTAATATCAGAGTGGAAGAGGGTCAGGAGGGGAACTGAGAGGCATTTTTTTATTTTTTTTAAACTAAGTAACAGATGTGCTAGATGAAGGAAAGCTGCCCAAACAACTTTTTTTTTTTTTTTTAAGTACTGTTTCTTTTACACATTTTGAGATGCTAATGCTGTAACTGGTTACGTGACCACGTATGTACTTCTATTACACAAGCACCCTATTTACAAATGTAATTCTTTTCACGTTAGCTTTAGACATATTTGTTAGCTTGTCCTTAATAGCTTATATGATGGACATGCAGAGGCATTTTAGTGTGCATATATAAACATATTTTGAAATTAATCCCCAGCACTTTATGTCAGAAAACAAGTTGATGCAATTCAATAGCATGAGCTGCCTTTGCCCTAAGCTTGTTAGAATGTCAGCCATGCACCTTTGATTGTGCTTGATTGAATCTAGCAGGGTCTGGCCAAATTAGAGTAACAACCTTAAACCATTATTGTTTAGCATTTGCTGATGATACAATCACCGGGTCATATATGCACTCTATGAAATTTCCATCAGGCTTTTAAAATACTTTTTCTACAATCAGCATATTGGGTGCTTTAAAGGTCAAGTAAGAAGGCAGAGCTTTTTGCATAATTATAAATGTGGAAATGCATACAGCAACTCTCAAGCACTTTTGCTGGGTAAGCTACCAGTAATTGTGCCTCAGTCCAACCCAGCAGTAACAGTTCACAGTTTCCTCATTTGTACTCACATAAATGTAATGATTAAATACTGGCCTATTAATTATAACCTGAAGATGAGTTCTGTCTAAACTGTACTAAACCCATTGCTCAATGCCTCGCAGGTTGGAAGGATGGAAAGGTCAGATAATAATTTGATAACTGTTGGGATAACGGTACCTGAACATGACAATGTCCGTATGAAATCCAAATCCTTTTACATAATGTCCTTACTTGCTGACATTTGTTAGTGATGATTAAATGACATGTTTGGAATTATCATAAAATGGTAAAAAGGTAATAAAACAAATGGGGGAAGAGGAGGAGGGAAAGGGAGATGTCCAGCTAAAGTATAAGTGTCAGTCATGCTGTGCAGCCTTGCTGGGAATAAAGCTTCTTTAATCTGGTTTTCCTGATAAGAAAGGGAAATGTCTTGTTCTAGAAACAAGATTGAAACTTTTACCCATCTCTGGCAATTTCACTTCCAACGTGATCATGCTAAACAACAATAACCAACTCACTAACTACCCTTGAGCTACTTAGGATGTAAAGTTAGCATTCAGTCTATTAAAACAATAGGTTTGCAAACAGCTGTATCAAATGAGTTGTGAACTACAAGAATTAAAGAGTTATATTATCGTATAGTCTAAAAAACAATCCCAAATTTCCCTGATTTTGTTGAAGATAACTGATTAAATAAAGCTAAGAAACGTATTTCATTTTCACTGCACTTTATTATTTTACAGATTTCTTAGCTCAAAAAGATCAAAGCCAACTCATGTTTCCCTCTGTTTTCACTCAGTATCTGGTAGTTTTCATTTTCTGGTTTCGTACTCAAACTGCTCCTTGCAGCAGCATGTTCATTTTTGTAGAACTGCAACAAAGCAACAGACCTATTGTCACAGACAATTAAGAGTTACATTTCTTAATGCACATTTAAAAAGTGGGATCAATTTTGACCCAGCAGTGGTTCTGAAACCCTTAGGCTTTGCAAGGATGTTTGAGACAACTTTTAGAATGGAACATCTGGACCTCTCTACTCAGAGAGGTTCTTCAGGTTTCACCCTTGGAGGTTTCCAAAACCTGGTTGAATAAAGCCCTGAGCAAACTGGTCTGACCCCTCGGCTGGCCCTGCTTTGAGCAGCAGGTTGGACTAGAGACCTCCTGAGGTCCCTTCTAGCCTGAATTATCCTATGATTCTACAATCCTGAGACATTTTTCTTCAGCAAAAAAAACCCCAGCCCTGTAGTAATAACATTTAAAGAATAAGGCAGAATCTCCTATTACCCTCAGTAGATTGATTCAGATAGAAAATATACCACTTACACTCACAGTCATTAAATTTTCGCTCTGCACTAAGATGCATCATTTTAGACTGCTCACATCTGTTGGTGCCGACTGTGCCCTACTGAGACACCAGGTAACACACACTTTCAGGTTGCAGATGAACTAATGAGTCAACAACACATTTTTTCTCATTCCCTCTGACAGCAGACTCGTATTTCCTGGAACTGGAGTTGATTTCTTAGCCTGGTCTTAGAGAGCGATTTAACTAAATAAATAAGAACAATGAAGCTATTGACAAGGCATGAAATAAATTTATCTTAGAATAGAGGGGGAAAAAGAATGATCTTTTTTTCATATTCTATGGAATGAATTAATACAGTACCCCCTTATTCTTTTCACAGAGGTTACACTTACAGTACTAAACTAAAAAGGTGCACAACATGAGTTCAAGTCCTGACACATAATTGTTCGTATTTTTATGAAGTTATCACAGTTCCTGTTACAGTTGCCACCCAAGCTAGCTATCACCTCCAGTTCCAAAACTGAAAAACTTCACTGGTTAGTGCAATTCAGGAATCACTCCTAGTTTAAATGTTGCCAACTTATTTTGCAGTAAGTATTTTTATAGACATGATCCGGGACCTGCCAGTTGGCCTCAGGTCCAGAGAATAGCCTTCAGATTTCAGTTTTATTTACTACTATATATTTAGCTAGAGAAAAAACAATGATCTATGCCTCTGGCCATTTCTGTCTGCAGTTTGGAGAGCTTCAAGTTTCCTGCTGCTCACATTGTAACAACTTTAAATAATATTTGCAGAAATTAAACTTAGAAAACAATCTGCACTTATTTCAAGTTGATGTAGATGTAAATAACGAGTCATTTAGTGAAAAGCTTGGCCCAAATTAGAGTATGGTATTCAAGCATTCAGAGAGCGGCAAATTTAGAGTCGGACCTAGACTTGCAACTCTGACGTTTTATTTCAAGTGAAACTGAAAGACTGCACTGAATAAGAAGATAAGTACCCATAAGCATCCTTTAATGTTCTTCAGAAAATAGTACAGAACAAAGTTTGAGGTATGTTGCCGGTTATTAGAGTCTTACTCTACTGTTTTTACATTTCTGTCCCTGCAATAAGTTGTTTCAGAAGTTAAAACAGAAAATTTTTATTCATTGGAGCTCTTTTGAGATCCAAAGTGAAAGAAAGTAGCAATGACAGAAACATTTTTAGTATTTATTTAGTTAAATAATCTGAGCAAGAATAGATTGCTATACACCACAGATTTGTCTCTGATGATTCTAAATTCTAACTTCTGAGTGTCTCCTTTGATGGCAGAGTTCTGAGAAGGTGTAGAATGTGATTCTACCCAAGATGTGGCATGACTAAGTAAGCAAGCTTTTATCTTAAAGAGGCTGTAAAACAACAGTTTGTCTCAAACTAATTGGCGGTATTACGTCGCTATTAACTGTTATTATGATCAATTTAGTATAATTAAATCCATTGTGTTCAATTACATTGTTAGAAAAAGGCAGTTGCTTATTCTCTGTTGACTCATGAAGTTTATGAAAAACAGTCACTCTGTGGAATATAAAAAACATGCACAACATATTGAGCTCCAATTTCATGATGGTTCTTCATTTCAATTAAGATTGTTTTACATTGCATTAATGCAAAATAAAATAATATTATTTAGCTGCAAACAAATGCACTTAGTTTTAATATTTTATTAGATTTGATCGGTGCAGGGTTTTTTGTATACTGATACAGATATGCAAGAAGAAAGTCTACTTTCATTATTTTCAATTTCTGGAAACTAACTGCAAGAAATGAAAATACTAATGCCAAGTTTCTCTGTCATCACTTCTCAGTTTTGTCTATTTCCACTATTCCTTCTTTCTCTGTGAAATCTTAGTTCTTGTTGAATGAATAAAGCACTTGTAGAGACTTCAGAATAGCAAAGGGTATTCTGACATGTCTGGCAATGCAGAACAGATCTTTACTACACAATGTGCGAAAGGAGTATGCTCATGCAACATCAGCAGTATAACAGCATGATTTTTTTCTGAAAGAAAGCTTGTTTCTGAAAGAAAGTTAAATTGCTCACTTTTAGAAGACAAGCTTTAAGCTAACATTTTAAAAAAATTCTGAAAGTGAATGGAGGACTGTGAATATGTACAGTAGATATGGTGAAGCCTGGATCATCTCACTGGCTTTTCTTATACTTCTATAGGTATGGTATGAGTGGTAATTTAGGCAAAGGACTACATTCCAGCCTTTATTCCACAGGCATTCCTATATTCCTCCTCCCTTCTTTGCACAGCAATTTGCATTAAATAATAAAGAATTTTTAAATAATGAAAAGGTAGAAATAAGTGTGATAGATTAAATAAAAGGCTTGAAAGCAAATTTATTATCTAACTTGAATAAATCCTTTACTATATACTGTCGGCCCCAACCAAAATCTCCTTCCTTCCGTGTCTCACAAGGCTCACCTCAGTGCTTGCTCCCTACAGCAGGCAGACTCTGCTGCTTTTATTTAGGATTTTCCCAGTCTGCACTACTGTTGCAGACTCTCTGCAAGTTCCATCCTGTCCTTCAGGGAGAGAAAGCTTATTTGCTTTCAGAAGAGGAGCAATCTCCCTGCCTCCAAGATGACTCTGACTGAAAGGGAATCATGCGGGATGAAGCAGAAAGACAGCCTCCCTCTCCCTACGAGGAGTTACACGGTACAGTATTCACACAGCACTCTCTGAATAACCAAGACAGCTATACCGCTTGTCCTGCTCTCTGCACATCCCTCTTCAGTGAGAAAAGGATGGCTTGCATCATCTTTCAAATACTCGTGCCGCCTCATATCTGCCTCAGCACAAAGATTTTCAGAAAACTTACACCTTCAGGCTTCTGGATGCAATGTGCAATGCCTAAGAGCATTTTTGTCCCAGTACAGAACTGGCTAATTATTTTTGTTTCTCCATTCTCTGGGACACCTCTCAAATAGCAGAGCTTGAGACTTGTGGTGAAAGGATATCCAGCAGGTAAAAAAAAAAATCTTTGAGGTGAGAGTGGATTACACCTCTCAGATGTCTGCCTCTGCTTGTTCGTACAGTCTGGGTCACATATCTGAGACATAGGGTTAGCAGGGGCAGAAAGGAATCTTTACCCAGCTTTTATTTCCAGCTTTTCACTGAAGTGCTGGCTGGGGTTTGCCAGCCAGAATCATTTGGATATATAAATTCCTCACCAGTGCTGTGGGTTTAGGAAGAGGTGACCTCAGCAGAATGTGTCATAGGAAAAATATTTAAGAAATAGAAGGGTTTGATTTAACTGAAGTCTGTGGCTTTCTGAACAAAATATTGATCATTTATGACACAGAGGAGGTCAACCTCATAGTCCCTTCGTGGTCAAATGAGCAGTCCCTTCTGGCCTGAAACTCTAAACCCAAGAAATTTTACAAATTTTATCTTAGATAAAAATGGTAGCCTATGGTACCTCATTCTGTAGTGTTCAAATGATGTAACATGTTCATCCATAGAGGGGAAAAAAAGTTCTATAAAATATTTTTTAAATCCTACAGTTTTTTCCTGAGCTTCCTTTGTGATAGATGGTATATTTGCTCTTAATTAATATGCATATACTGTATAAAATATACTGACATCACATGTGAAAACACGAGAACTTAAAATCACTTTGCTTAGGAAGTCAAAGGGCTCAGCACATTTAAGTGTAGAAAAGAAACTACAGGATTGTGTGCATTACATCTATTAGGTCTGCTTTCCAAATAACAAAATCCATTTGGAAATAGGATACTGTTATGTTCTATTACTTTTTATAAGGAAAAATTATGTCAAAATGTCAGTCAATGTTTTTACTACTTTGTTTTAAAAATTAGCAATTTGAGTTATTCTGAGAATAAAATTATGAACAGTCTGGGAAATTAATAATGTGAAAAATGGAGTTAAGAGTTACTGTATAGATCACATGGGATACAGAACAAGATTTAAATATGCTTAAACAGAGAACCAGCTAAGGACATGCCCCGAGGAAAAGCCTCCAGCAAATACATAAATTGTTCAGACAGTATCTCTAAGAGATACGGAATTTAGTGATATGCAGCTGTCAGTAAGAGAGAGCATGTTGTTTCTTCTCTATTTTTACTGAAGACAGAGAAAGAAAGGCAATTGTAAATAAGAAAAAAATGAATACTTTGCAAATCTAGAAATAAAAATACAGTTTTGTTTTTCATTATAATTACACTTCAAAGAATAGATAATAGTTTTGGTAAAGTACTTCTACTACTGAAGTTTAAGATATTCTCTTTTCAGAAAAAAAAATTAAACTAACCAGTACTTTGAAAACATCTAAGATTAATAGAAGATAACTGCATTGATGCACAGTACATGAAGCTAATTTCTGGTATTTGTACACAAAAATAATCTTCAGCTACAGAAATCTATGCTTACTCACAAAACAAACTGGGTCAGTATAATTTTATTGATTGCCTATCACTTTCCTTAATATTTCTTCAGCAGCAGATAACATCAATGCATTATCAGTATTCCACCTATATATAGACCAGTTTGCTTACCTGTGTTTATTATTTTTTAACTGTTCTGATGATTTTTAGGGAGATGCTGTATTTGTATTTACATTGCTGTTCCTCTCTAGCATCTATAAAGTCATTATTTCCATAGTACTCTAAGTCATTAAAAAGTGAAGGTTAGGTATAAAAAGTATAATCTGAAAACTTATTGATTGAACATTTATTCTTAAGAAGCACCACCATTTATTTTGAACACTTGACCTCCAAATAGAAAGATACATTAAGCTACATTTAAATTATCGAGTATTTATGAGATAAAGTAATGAATAAAATTAGTCACAGGAGGGAATGTTATTAGCCCAGCTCCCCTTCTACTTATCTGTGAAAGGATTAAAAAATCAAATTAATTCTTTCTACATGTACTGCACAGGTTAGTAGAATGAACTGGAAAACACATGAAGATACATTCTGACTAGTAAAATTTCAAAACTTTATGTAGTGTTTTTTGATTCATATTTGATTTTAATCTCACAGTTCATAAATCAGAATCTTCTTTGATTCTCTTCAATCCAGCAGTGCCATTTCTGTGGCACTGTCATGCTCTGCTAGTGGGCAGCGATAGTGTCACTGTGTAACAGAAACTTTCAGCACCTAGAAATTAGGTTTTTTGAGCTACTTGTGCCAATAGCCACTATTTGTTGTAAAAAAGTAATTATCTTTTTCCTTTCAGATGTATTCCAGAATACCCTCTTTGGAGGATATTCTTCACTTCTTCCTGTTCATCTGTGTGATAGTCATCCTAAGTATTTTAGGTTACATTTCTTTATCTCTGTCCAAAAAAAAACCAAACCAAAAAAAGAATTCTTCCAATTTTCTTGATACTTTATGATCAACTCATTCTTATTTTCCACCTTACAAATCCAGGTCCTGACATTAGTTTCATTATTTCAAAAGTTTTCATAATTTGTTTTCCATTTTAAATAAAAACTCCTCTGCATCTAAACTTCATTCTCAAATCAGTTTGTTTTCATTGACTTAGCCCCTCTGCAATGGATACTGGACAGTAAGTAACAGATAAAATCTAATTAGGAATCAAGATACAGTGGAATTTAGGAAACAAGAAACATCATTTTATTACCAGTGTTAATAAATCATAAATAAATTGGACTAAATGTAATAAACTGCACTTCTTCCAAGTAAGAGCGCTGAGCTGAGAAAAGTTTCTGATTATACAAAAATTAGAAATTATGAGATAAGTTAGCACTTGTGTTGTATTTCATACAGCCCTAGTTTTACACTAGGCACTTTAGGAGGGACTGAAAAAAAGACTAACACAGCCAGGGCTAGGAAAGTATGTTTGTGAGGATCCTATCAGTGGCCAGATTACAGGTCCAGCAACTTCCTAAATAATTTTTATTGGTAATAAATATGAATCAGGCTTTACTCTGCATATGTCCAAGTATTTCAACAAAAGTCTTGCAGCTGATGCAAGGCTATTGATAGCTTCCTTGGGAGAGACCCAGAAAGTGAAAAGAGCATGAAGCTATCGCATCATGAATACACTTCTTACCGCATTATATAAATATTGAATACACTTCTACTCTAATTAAGTAGAAGCCATTGCTATTAATATTTTGTGGCTTACACTGTTTTTTGAGGAGATGGCGTGTTAAGCATGTTTTCATTAAGTAGAGAATATGGCATTTACGCAGTACATGAAACAACAGATGGATGACCTCTTCACCTACATGCTGTTATGTTAAAAATGAAGGCCAATGTTCAGCACCCCTGTGATAAAATAAACACAGGAATTTACAATACAAGTGAAATATAAAAACAAACCAGAGAAGCATCTGCAGTTTTTTCTAACCACTTTATCTATCATCTGCTTATCTTACCTGCCTGAAAGCCCTAGGGAAAATATGAGCTTTGTAGCATATTCTGAAGGATAAATAATACAGCATATTTTGCACCATATGGATTATCTCAGGCCTTCATAAAAAGCTGTCAAAACCAAGCAATATACAAGCTCCAGAGTGAGCATATGTTGCATTATGGCATGATTAGAAAGATCTTTTTCTGACTAGAGGAATCAGAAAACACCTACATCTCAAAACCAAGACAATCCATCACCAAAAGTCCTACAGTTAACTAGTGCAAACCTCAAATTTCAAACATTATGAGTTAAAGGAGAAGAATAATGAACTCTCTAAAAAAGAAAACTGCCACATTTTGCAGTTGGTTTCTAGACCAGTGGAGCATCTACACCAGTTTTCTAATCCTAATGGTCACAGTCGATTAAAAGAAAGTTCAAAGTGGATAGACTAATTTTAAAGAAAGAAGTTGCATTCATGACATCTACTGCATAATCAATTTATAAGATGATAGATTTGCTAAAGCAATTGACAATTGTGATCTGAGATTAAAAGTAAAATATAGAATTTCTTATTTAATCAAGGAGACTATAATCAGTACTGAAATAATTGTTGAAATGGAGTGTAGTGGACCAATAAAAGGACAGATTTCTAATATCGCTGCTGCAGTTTGGCCTGTTTCTGCAATACATGTTAATTTATCAGCTTGTTTTGATGACAAAGATTGAAGAAGATAAATCTCAAAGCAGTTAAAGGTGGCAGTTTTATAAGGGCTGGAATGAGAAGATTGTGGTAGAGCATCCCCTGCATTGCCAGTAAGGTAACTGTACCTTCACAAGAAAGCCAAACATGTAAACTTCCCCAGGCTTGAGTCTAACATTTCCTTCCCTTCATAATACCCTGAGGAAATCTAATCCCTGTGGGATATTGCCCATATCCATTTTTCACTGTAGCGCTTTCACTTCCCTGGCAATGTTCTTAAGAAAAGCAAAACAATACAGTCAGAAATGTGAGTGAAACAGCTGCAACGATCTTCATTAATAGCTAGACTTGGTAAACAACTGTACTAGTTTACACATAAAACAGAATTCTCGGGCACTGCTCTGAGGCAAACCTTGGCAACATGTTGGTTTTAGCAGCCAATGCCATACATTAAGACTAATCTGAGGCAATAAGTTACATTCTACCCAAAATTATCAAGCTATCCCGGATTTTGATGCAAATCCAGTCCTCTTATCATATCCAATTGTATTAAATCGTTACAATTGTTGTAGCCACAATATTCCATTATCATGAAATAACAGCATGAATAGCAATGCTGCTATTTTCCTTTTAGCATGAATATTCTGGTGAACTATGAGAACTGGATATAGCATAGTGTCTGACAGTAATATGCACGTTTATTTGCAAACATTAAAAGGTGTGACATTTCTTTTATTCACACCAGGAATGATTTCTGTGGGATAAAGGAAGTAGTATAATGTTCCCCTGTAAGCAGAAAAGGAAGATGTTATCACTATCTAATTTTCACTGTATTTCAACTCACATTACACAACATTCACTACTTTTAAGTCTATTTCTTTCATTTAGTATGATATTGTAAAGGAGGTATATTCTTTGCAGACGGCTTATCTTCAGTAGGTGAAATGCATTGCTTTTAGTGAATTTGAAAGACAAAAAACTTTCCATCACAGGGCCACATCAAAAGGGCTCCAAACAATTAGAAATACTTTAAATAACGAGAATGAGCAGTTTCTTCCAACAAACAAGTACAAAATCATTTTTTTTTATTACCCATGATGTCTGTTCATAATACTTAACATCTGCAGAACAAAGACAATCCCACACTGTGCATATCCACTATGTTAGAGTATTCAGTATCTCCTACACTCCCATCCTGACTTCACCAACTTCCCAGATACCATTGTTCAATACTTAATTTACTCACCTCACTGCAAATCAGTTCTGAGAACATTAAACAATGTTTGCAAAGCTCTAGACAGCTGCTGAATAAGCTACAGCAATTTTTCACTGAAGTAATCTTAAGTTTTACTGTGCCATTTTATACTACAGTTGATTAAAATAAATGTTAACTTCATAAAACAAGTAACACACGTATTTCAAGAGTCACTCTATCAAATCTAATTGTCAATAATATATATTTGTTAATAAAGAAAAAAGTATGTAAAGCAGTGGTTATACTTTTCCATACAGCATATACATTTTCTTCATTAACTCAAGCACATGTAAAGATGCAGTAGATGAAAACAGAAGCAACTTCTAAACAAACCTTTCTGAATCTGCACCATTACAATTTTAAATCTTAGAATCATAGAATTGTTTAGATTGGAAAAGACCTTTTAAGATCATCGAGTGCAACCATTAACCTAGCACTGCCAAGTCCACCACTAAACCATGTCCCTAAGCACCACGTCTACACATCTTTTAAATACCCCCAGGGACGGTGACTCAGCCACTTCCCTGGGCAGCCTGTTCCAATGCTTGACAACGCTTTCAGTGAAGAAGTTCTTCCTAATATCCAATCTAAACCTCCCCTGGCGCAACCTCAGGCCATTTCCTCTTGCCCTATCGCTTGTTACTTAGGAGAAGAGACCAGCACCCACCTCACTACTCCCTCCTTCCAGGTAGTTGCAGAGAGCGATCAGGTCTCCCCTCAGCCTCCTCTTCTCCAGGGTGACCCACCCCAGTTCCCTCACCCGCTCCTCATCAGCCTTGTGCTCCAGGCCCCTCACCAGCTCGGTTGCCCTTCTCTGGACACGCTCCAGCACCTCCATGTCTTTCCTGCGGTGAGGGGCCCAAAACTGAACACGGTACTCGAGGTGCGGCCTCGCCAGTGCCCAGTACAGGGGGACGGTCACTGCCCTGCTCCTGCTGGCCACACCATTTCTGATACAGGCCAGGATGTTACTGGCCTTCTTGGCCACCTGGGCACACTGCTGGCTCACGTTGAGCCGGCTGTCGACCAACACCCCGGCTCCTTTTCTGCCGGGCAGCTTTCCATCTACTCTTCCCCAAGCCTGTAGCGCTGCGTGGGGTTGTTGTCACCCAAGTGCAGGACCCGGCGCTTGGCCTTGCTGAACCTCATACAGTTGGCCTCGGGCCATCCATCCAGCCTGTCCTACCCTCCAGCAGATCAACGCTCCTGCCCAGCTTGGTGTTGTCTGCACAATGTCATCTTAAAACAATGGCCCAAAGCATTTCCAGTCTACTAAAGTAAGTAGAGTGATTAATTAATAATTGCTCACTAATTAGCCTGAATCCCATAAATGGTATGTATTCCTTCTCTTCCAACAGCAAAAATCAGTGTGGCCCATCATACTTGAGCTGTCCTGAAATAATTACCATTCTCTGCAAATGAAAGAAGATAACTCTTTCTTCCTTCCTTTTTAGGCTCAAAAGGAACACCAGAAATAGAAATTGTTTTTTTTCTTTCCAGCTATTGCCATAGGCTGATTTACAGATTCAAGTTATTTTCTGCTTGATGGAGTTGGGGGAAAATGCATAAAATAGGTGCACTCACATCATGGTACTTAATACATCTGAGTAATGTCAATGACATGGCAGTTCTAACGCTCCAGCACCAGGGGAAAGGATGTTTTTCTTTAAGTCTCCTGCAGTACTGAGGGTTCAGGTATTCATACGTTTGTTGTCTTCACGACCTTAAATCTTTCTTAAAATGAACAACAAAGGAATAACAATAGAATTCTAATGGATTAAAGTAGATAACAGACTAAAAACTTTATGTCTCCAGTCCTTATCCACTTTCTCTGTGTCACTTGGGAATTTTTTAGATTTCTTTGGTTTTCTTCCTCAGTTGTCTTTAATGGACTTGCAGAGTCCTTGATTATTTAGTCACCTTTCATACAGAAGCTGTTTAATGCCTTTTTCTTTATTTCTCTTCTCTAAAAAAAAAAATTCCAATTCTACTTTCTCTATTCTGAGATTGAGAGGGACTCAAAACCAGAGAAATACACAGAACCGCGTATGTTAATCAGGATTTTAGAGAATCCCACTTTTATCAGTGTCATAGAGGTGTCTTCTATTCCTTCCTGGTCAGAGAGGAGGTTACACTTGCTTTTATCTTCCATTAGCATGGTTTGGTTTTATGTTATTCCCTTTTTGGGTGATAAGCACAACTTCAGCGAATTACTGACTTTTGCTCCTTGTGTTAATTTGCATTGTCTTACAGCATGGTCTGGAGCTTAAGCCTGGTTTACATTGCTGGAAAAAAATATGACAGCAATGATAGCTGAAATGCAGCAGCAAACCATGGTCCTTCTCACTGACTACACCTGAGGCAGCAAGGCACAACAGAATGGATCCAATCAGCACTACAGTTTCTCATAGAAGATAAGGTACAGCTGTAGCTGCTCTGCAAAAGTGCTTCATTTAGCTATGTTTGGACACATATAGCTGTAAAAGGCTTATTCCAGTAAAAGGCTTTTGTCCCTTCTGTACCCCTCCACAAACTTTTTAGGGAATCATTTGTTCCTGAGAGACAAGCAGACAGCTAGCTTTCTTACTTCTTGCTGGACTAGAGGACTTGGACCTATTTTAAGGTGTCTAATAGGAACTGGGCACCTGAAAAGCTCACTAAGACTCATGCCTAATTTTCCGATGAAGTGAAAACAAAACTTTCTCTTCCAAGTTCTTGAAAGGTTGTGGGTTCTAACAGCACAGACCTTTGGTCATCAGATATATCTATGTACAAAGAACATGGAAAACCTACTACCTACCTCATTTTCCTTTCATTTTATCCTCCTTCAGTCACAAGTATTACTTTTCCAGGAGTAATATATCTTATTGTGAGTTGCAAGTCAGTGACAGCAACGAAAGTCATGGTGCAGCTTCTGCCTATTTATCTATTTTCCAAGATTTTTCTATTAGTCACACTCTCATTGTCAGAAATGCAACTATTTCCTGGACTAAGTAGCTTGGACCTACTGCACAGCGGCTTCCCTGCCTGAATGTTTATGTTTGCTATGATACATGATTTCAATGAGAATAAGCTTATTTCTGTTAAGCACATCAGTAATGTGATGAGCACTGTCCAACTGTACTATAGTTTTAAACATTCTTTCCAAGGACGTGTTGTAGTCCACACTACCATAACATGATTTTACTGCACACGTTCAGGTATCACTCATAGCTAATTAGATATAGTATGACTGGAATTTACTAACTACCCAACCTAGATGATCTTCGAAGCAATTATAAACACAGACAACAGTAAAATATAAAACTTACCTAATTTGCACGTTATACCAGTGTCCATCATCCACTCTAGCAGTAGTAGTGATGTTTTTGACTTCTGCTGCTTCATCACATAAAAACTGGTACTACAGAGTGGGAAAAACGCTTTTATTACATGATTTCTAATAATTAAACAGTTACAGGCTCAGAAACTTGAATTTAAAAATAACAAATGGTTTAATAAAAACCTGAAGGATGTCATGTGTATCACACAAAACTAATGTTTCATTAAAGATCTGGGTCAGGAAGTCTATTGTACCAGAAATATACAAGCACACATATACACTTCCTAGCCTGCATGAAAATGCTTTAATCTTTGTGCATTGAACAATCAGATGTTATGGGCCTGATCTGCAAAGAAGTTGACCATCTGCAACCCAAAATTAACAGTGGCCACGGGTGAATTTTACTTACCATTTTATAGCCTCCTTACACTTCCAAACACGTAATGTAGCATGCAGGCTTGAGCATTTTGGAACACCATTTAATTTCCTATACTAATGTGAACAAGCACTTGATTTCATGGTTTGTCTACTTGTAATTGTAGCTTGATTGTGAGCTTAGAACCATTTGTTCATTGGGCTTTAAATCTGCATTTAATTGACCAGCTTTGTGAATGATTAAGTGAATTCAATTAGTTTTAACATGGCACACTGGGATCTCTGAATAGATTTTTGTCAATTAAAGTACTTTCATATTTTATGGTGCTTATGATATGTTAGAAAAATATCTTTCTGCATCATTACTTTACCATGAATACAAGTAAGATGGACTTAGAACCATCAACATTTTCTAAACCTCGGAGAACTTCCTGCCCCTGACTAACCTAATTTGTTCTGGATAGTCACAATATAATAAAACACAGTAAATCACAATATAACAAAATAAAGAAAAAGGCTACTTTCTTCTTTTGCTGTTTATGTTTAATTTATATATCTTTTTAGTATGATTATGCTCTTTAGACATGAAGGCAAATAACTCAAATATGGTGTTCCTAACAGCCATTTCACAATTCTTACAGAAGAATATAATTACAGCCAAACTTTTGGAATATTTTAACAGGAAAATGGAAGATCCATTATGAGAAAAGTAACTTCTCGTTTAATATCTTTTTATAGCCCCTTCAGTGTCTGCCCATCTCTTCATAAAGCTCAAGCTTTATCTCTCCCTCAGAAAAGAAGGAATAACTTGCCAAAGATAAGGACATACTAGGATACACATTTTACTCCTTAAAGTTTATAAACAAATGTATTCCTATTTAGTTTGTCCATGAAAGCCAAGAAAATGTTTTTTGTGATCCTGTGGAACTATGAATTAACATGATAGGTCACATAAAAGGCTTCTACTCAGAGCCACACAGTAACAAAGATACACTCTATTCCCTTGCACAGTAAATTTTCCCATGACAATTCACTCAATTCCAGAGCCTCCCTTTTAACAATTTTAATGAACTTGCACCTGAGGAGGTTCAGTTAGTTTAGGCTTTGTATATAAAACAGAATACCTTAATTTGTACCAGTTGTAAAGACAAAATCTACATTCTTTATTTTTGTCTTTTAATGTGTACTTTTTATATAAGACATTCAAATTACAATCACTATTCAAGTTTCCTCAAGCACCAACTCGTGAGGCATACTAATCGTATTAGCCGTGAATTTGCCCTAAGAGATAGCAAGTTTGACAACTGTTTTCCTTAAAATACTAAAGAATCCCCAGACACTGTAGCTCTATCTACTATCTTCTACAGTAGGAAACAGAAAAAAAAAATTAAAATTTTTTACAGACATTAACTTTTACTTCTCTTTCAGTGGGAGATTTTGATGCCTTACCTGTAAGGTGCCATGTCTGATGAAAAGCTGAATTAAAAAATGTCCTTTTGTTTCTGGGCTCTGTTCAATATACAGGAGTCGTCCATGAGGTTTATAGGTCTTAAATTCCAACTGGATGAAGTTTTGTACATTCAAATGCAAGCCTTGAAATTCCAGGTAAGAATCACCATAATAGCAAGCACAACTAAAATCTGTAAATAGAAATTTGAGAGGATATAAGGATACAAAGACATTTTTCTTCTTCACCCACTGCCTTCTTATTCTGCTAACAGTAGCAAAGATACAGGATACTCTTTTACATCTGTCAAGGAGACAGACATGAATCTGAAAATTTACGTTACGTTTCTTCTGTCAAAGACTAACACTGAAAGTTTCTAAAACTAGACATAAAGGTTTAGGTCAAATTATATTAAGCAGGCAACTAGGATCAATGCCTGAAAGAAAAGGCTATGAAGAGGATAGTACTTGGTACGTATCTAGCAGCTTTGGCTCCGCATGAGTCAGTAATAGTTTTTTCAAAGTTAGGCATTCACATAGTTTTTGATGCAAGAATGAACGAGTTTGAAGTCTTTGCAGAAACCAAATGGTATAGAAAGGCAGGAAGACATTCCACAGCCTAATTATGAAATTGGCATCTTAATCAAATATGTCAACTATTCCTGCCTAAAACAAACAATGGGATGTTGCTAGGGTGAAAGCTGAAAATTTCCCTTCTGACTACATCTAGCTTGTCTGTTTGATTTGTCTACATCCCTCTTAAAATTCAGCACCCTGTGCCACACCTGGCAAGGGCAGATGCAGCTCTTATTTAAATGGAAAAGGTATGTGAATACATGGCTGCAAGCCCATCAGATGACAGAGTACACTTAAAAGTGGCTGCTTTTTCTTTTTTCTCTCTCTCCCCCTTTTCTCTCCTTTGTCCTTTCCTTTTCCCTCTTCTCTCCTCTCCTTTTTCTTCTCCTCTCTCCTTCCTTCATCCTCCCTTTCTTTTCTTCCTTTTTCTTTCTGTCTTCCTTTTTCTTTTTTATCTTTTCCTTTTTTCTTAATTTCTCTTTCTATTTTTTCTTCCTTTCTTTTCTATTTCTTTCCCCCTTCCTTTCTTCCTCCTTTTTTATCTTCCCTTCCTTTCCTTTGCTTCTTCCTTCCTTTTCTTTCCCTTTCCATCCTTTCCTTTCTCTTTCACATGTTGTGTTTTTACAAGAGTATCCAACACGCATATGGGTGCCCCCATTCACACACAAATGCAGTCATGCACTTCTTAGGTTTTTTTACTTGCCAATATTTAAACTGACCGTCAGATCAGCACATTTATCTGCTCATAAGGAATTAAAAATTTGTGTCCTCTTCCATACACGTAACACAAGTTTAGTTGTTCCATTTTAGCACAGCTATGGCATTTTCATGTTTGCACAAGCAGAAATATACTTTAGTCTCACCTGAAGAATCACACAGCATACAATTATTTGATCAACTTTATGAGACTGATTAAAATTTAAAGAAATATTAACAGCTCACCCATCCTACTAAAAAAATCAGTGCAACAATATGAACCTAGATACAATGCATAACACATAGTAAGTGCATAGTTCCATTGCACCTGGCTCCAATTTCACTGAATCATCTACCCAGGGATTCCAAGCATCTTTGAAGGTCACAGGTCCTTTTCTATTTTCCAAAGCAGGCAAAATTTTAATCTGTTCTGACACCAACTCCAATAGCAAATACATTACTACATATGCTTAAATTCTGAACATCAATGATACTGGGATAAGTTACAAACTATTAATGTTGCACTCCCGTATATCACTGTAAGACTATGCTGAATTTTATCCACTCATTACTTTCCAGAAACGTATTTACAAAGTCAGAGTCACTGTGGTCAAATCCCAAGCAAAGCTCTTCTCAACAAATTCTCAGGAAGATGTGAAAAGAGAAACAGCAACATATCAGTAATATATGCACACATACAACATGCAGTAAAACAAACCAAAAATTTCAAGCAATACCAATCAGTGATCACGGATGAAAAAAAGATGACCTTATAAGCATAGTGTATTTAATCTTTAAAAATTCTGTTTTGAAATTTAAGCCCGTATGTGTAAATTTCAGAAAACTCTATTAAAAAAAACCCCAAAACATACAAAATTGCACAGAAAGCTTCTTCCATTTTATAAACAGGACAATTTCTCTAAGAAAGGGCAGACACAGCTTTAGAGGATTGCCTCCAATCCCTAACCCTTTTTTGTTTTCCTTCCTGAGCTTGTCACTGAGCACTAAATCTTTCCCTCATTCCATCTGCCCTGAACTGCCCCTGCACATGGTTTTGCTTCTCCCATGGAACCGCTCAGTCATCCCCACACTCCTGGGATACTGATATCTAACCACCTCCTTTTCTTGACTCCACTTAGGAGATCAGCTTGGCTGAAAGACAGCAATGTTGCATGGAACATCTCTTTCCTGCAGTCCTAATTCCTTCTGTACCTTCTCAGGTTTTTGGAGGTGGGCTTTTTTTGCGTTGTTCAGCATATAATTAAGTAGACATGTGAGAATGGGTCAAAGTTATGTCAGTTCTTTGGTACTTTGCTAACGCAAGGCATCTGAACCCCCAGGTCTCACTACAAGAGAGTAAAATCTGTAATTGTGAGAAGAAAAAAAGAGGTGGGCAGGGGAACAAAGCAGTTTATTCATGATTCCTGAAACTACAGTCTAACTCTAGTAACTGAGGCCAGACTGGATTATCTACTAAATTTCAAGAAAGGCCAAACAAGCAAGAGCTGGTGGCATCTACCTTTAGCTTTCCATGTGTAATTGTATTAAGTACACAGAGCACTGCAGACATAAATTGTACTTTATTCTCACTGACATCATGTCTTTTTATCTTCCTATGGCCAGAAATGATGCTGCCTTGCAAGACAATACACTCCATTATTCCATGGATTTGAGGCCAGTTTGGCTTCTAATGGGAAATATATTCATGCTGCTAACCAGAAAGCTTTTTAAAGGAATCAGCTGCAGTAAAATTGCTGCAATTGCTTTATGTCCATAAATATGGAAAGAGTTAATGATAGAAAGCACAGAAGAACATTTAGCAGGCTCCAGGTTTTTGTGAAACCAATAAAAGCGTGCTACTTGAATCACAAATGGTTACATACCTTCCCACAATAGCTATTAACAAAACCCACTGCTGTGGTTTTACCTGTAAAGATTCTCACAGTTTGTAACAATACACAATCTCTTTTTATAGAACATAAGCTTTGCTTATAATCCTTCTACTACACTTATATGCGGCTTTTTCATTTCACCTTTAGAGCTGGCTTCCTAGATTGCTATTTGTCCTAAAGCAGAGTGCTCGTCACCCAAGCCTTTAGAAAAAAAGTAAGAAAAATTGAAGCTGTGTTTTCTCTTTCACTCTGAATGTCTAACACTTGCTTTCCTAAGAAACAGGAAAGCACTTTGGCCTGTAAAATCCTTGCAGTTGTAGCTTGTTCCCCTGTGCACATACAGCTCTCCGTGTTTTTCTGTTTACACGAATTCACATTCATGTCAGAATGTTAAAAGGTTTGAGACCTAGCTCTAACTGTAAGCACACAGGCAGGCAGGTCTGCAGCCCAGCCAACTGGCACCTTCATTGACTCCTGCCAGTACCTACTGGGTTTCCTCTGTTCTAATGAGCTTCAGCTGCACCAGGTTCAGAATGGAGGCCTTCAAACTTAAAACATCTGAAGAGCTAGACAGCTGTAAGTCTTGGTTTCTAAAGGCAGGTAGAGATAATAAAAACTTTTAATATGCTCATGAGCATATGCTCCTGTGGACAACAGAGCTTCTGCCTTTGGATATTTCTGTGTCTAATGCATACCCTGCAGTTTGCATGGATTCAGGCACAGAGAGGATTATAGTAACACTTTTCTTCTTTCTACTGCAATTCCTTTTTTGTTATGCTACACCTTCGAATAAAACACTCTCCTTCAAGCTATTGTTTTTGCCTCTTTCACGGACACATCTTTTACGTCATTTACTATTCTTTTAATTAGAATTAGAATTTCAACCACCGCTGAAGGTTCCCACACGCAAAAAAAGCTTCACATGAGGAAAAGCAATTGCCATGACAGAGCAAGGGTCCAGCATCATGTTCATGCTGAAGATGGGAAGGTTTGAGGGGACCTAACAGCAGAATTTTGGTACTTACAAGGATGTCACTGAGGAGACAGTCAGGCTCTTTGTAGACAGGAATGACAAGAGAAAATGGTCTTAAATTGAAACAGGTAACTTCCCACAGTAGAAACACACTTGCTGTCCTAACTAGAAAGAACTCATGCCTCCCCAGCTTTGCAAACTCTGACAGAATATAAAAGCAATGTTAATGGATAACATTAGTCATATGTACCTTTTTTTTTTTTTTTTAACTCTTTTAGAGCCTCTTGTCTCAGGTGGCCTATGCATGTAGCAGTGCTTTTTCTTTATTCTCAATATGCTGAAAGTACCTCATCTTTCATTTTCTTTAAATTTCTATGTTTTATCACCAAAACCTGCATTTCTTTGAGGCTTGACATCTGATGAGTCATGTCAATCACTCTCTTTTGCATTCTAAAATAAGGTCAATAATTCCAGTGAGTACTGGAGGACAGCCACAGCAAAATAATCCATAGGTTTTATTCTTTATTCCCTTAAAAACAACAAGCCTGCTTCATATATGTAATAAGTATTTAAAAGGTTTTAGCTTATTTTCAAATGAGTCTCATGTTCTTCCGTATGTTTTACTTAGTCTTTTCAGCTGAAACACCTTAAAGACAGAGCAGAACAATGATCTTCAACCATTATTTCTATTTTGAGATGCAGTGCTATTTCACTGTGGTATGCCTCACCTTTGGTTCCACATAACGTACCCACAGTTACAGTGAACCTATGTTTTATGCTGTCAAAGAAGTCTGTGCTGCACGACTAGCAGAGAATTATAGTTATGTTTTTTCTCAAAGTTGAAAAGTTCTCTAATGTGGCGTGCTAGACAACAATAAAATGTGGTTAACATCCAGAACCGTTGCCAGTGTAGCCCACAAGCAGCTTTCAAGCAAAGAAAAACAACAGTTATGAATAAACCCTCTTTACTGTTCCTTTGTCATGCTTACACAGAGCTACAGATTTGAGTAGACTGCAAAGTTCTTCTGAAAGAAAAACATGGCTGGTTTAGGGCTCCTGTAATTCACAATGTACACACGTCTAGCCTAAACATACACATGCACACATGTGCAAACACATAGACAGAATTCAGCTGCCTTAAAGGGATTGAAAATCGGATCCTAAACCACAGGAAGCTCCTTCCTTTTTCCTACAATTATTGTGTGTCTTTCCTTTCCTCACACATGCATCAGTCATGCCTGTTGATCCATATTTTGTCTTCATGTCTTCATGTTCAAAAGCCAGTCTGCAAAGCTGTTGGTAGTGAGATCTGCACTTAACCTCCCTGCTCACTCCACAAAGGGGACAATTGGCTGTATTTTTCTATTAATTTTCACTTCTTCCCTCCATTCTGTCCAAGAATTATAAAATACAGTTGGAAACAACAAAATAATCTTTACATACAAGATTTTCTTACACAATACATTTTTCAAAAAAGATATATATGCACAAACAGCACAGAACTTTAGAAAGCAGAGAGCTATAAAGAAGCCAAGACTACAACACAGACTGAAATTCAGAGATTTCTAATCATACAAGTAGCAACATTCTGTAACGTAGACTTATTTTATGGGAAGTGGAAGTAAGATCCCCTTTTAAAAATGTAAAAAAATTCTTTGTTTATTATTTACAGCATTTGGATACTGTGGGAAAAATGGGCATGAAACTTTTTTATATCCAAGGATAATAGTAGATTATATTCACAGTAATAATTTCCATTTTCTACATATTGAGAGAGATATATATAGGTAATGAATATCAAATTTCTATATGTATAAAATACATAAACCACACACTTTTAAAAATATCTTGGGAAGGACTATTCTAAATTTTTTACGTAAAAGAAAACTCACTGAACACCAGCAAAAAGCTCTATTTTTGTCCCTTTTCTGTGACTTATATGGGCCAAAAAAAGAGGTTCTGGAGAGCTCCCCATGGAAAGGAGGGATTGGAATGCTGGACTGTGCCCAGCAGTGTGTACTATGCCTCACACTGGCGTATGGTACGTGCCAGTAAAACATTTGTGCTCCAACAATCTTTTAAAAGTATAACTTAAAATAAGTCCATTTCAAACTAAATGGAAATCAGTCGTACATTTTTTTCCCCAGGTATAACAGTTTGGAGAGCTCTAACACCCTCACCTTTATTCATGAATGCAGAGAATTACTGAATTACTTTGAAATTATTTTAGGATGACAGATACTCAATTGTAATGCCTAAAATGAACGTCCCAATTTCTGTTGATTTCTATTCCAATTTTCACTGATGCCTGCTTTCTGACAGCCAAACTGCCGGCCATTTACAGATGGTCAGGTCAGCACTTTCGATTCAACTTCTTTTCAGCATCATCTAGTGCAGGTAAACTGTGGCTATGCTTTACCTTGCCAGAACAATTAACTACACTGTATTTCTGGAAATAGTTAATTGCTATTTATGTAGGTAACATACTTGTGTATTTCAATACCTTAAAGGCTCCATATTTATTAGCAGTTAATCTAAAATTGTTGGTTTTCCCCTCTCCTCCTCCTTACACTTAAAGAATTTGAAGAAGACCACGCTCCTGCAATGTGACCTTTTCGTACCGCTGTTACTTGCCTGTGAGCAATGCTTTAATTGCCAGTTTTACCTACTTACTTTCAGATGTCAAATTCCATCTGCCTCTTTTGCACTCAGACATCTATCAGGGCCCACTAGAGTATCTTTTCCTGGGTTTAGCAAATCCTTGCTGGGGCCCTGTGCCAAAGCACCTTTTGGTATTTTCCACTGACGTTTAAATTAGACTGACAGAAATGTCTTCTCTAAAAGCAAGACTACAGCAGATTGCTATACAAGACATGTCAACTGCCTCAATGGACTTGAAAATCTTTATGGTTTTCTTGGCTTTGCATTTACCACTGAGAGGGTTGTATCGAATGCTTCCCCTGCTACCATCACTGCTAAATGAATTCCACCAATAATTCAACCAGAAAATACAAGTGCACTACATAATGGAAAAATTGCTGATATTGAGAAAAATTCAGGGTAAGATATATGTAATACAGCTTAACCAAGTTCAAGGTTTGTAAGAATGGGAGTATAATAAAAACTGAGGCATTTATTCTGTTGGGTTCTGGTACTAAAACTACTTAAAACGTCTACAGATGAAGAGGAGCATGACAATCCTGGAAGTTTCAAGCACTTCTGTGTTAATTTGGTATTCTGCTCATGCATTCTTTGAAAAAGTATTTTTCTGCCTACAAATAAACACAATTTGTTTTCTAGAAAAGTTCGCACATGCAGCAAGAAGAGTGAATGCTATATGCTTATGTATATACTGCAGTAGAATAGCAGATATTGTCTGATTTTTTCTTAAAAGTACACATAGGACAGTAAATAAATTAGTTGATTGCTGTACCTTTAAAAAGAATAAATTCCCTACACCTTTTCACACATGTATTGACTGCAAAGAACTGAGAAAATTGTAAGTCTTGGCCCCCCCCTGAACTCAGAGAAAAGGGGGCAGAGTCCTCTGGCAGTAACCCATTTAAATTACAGGAGGCACCTGGAATGTAATTAGTGCAGGAAATTGTTTTATTATTATCATTAAAGTATAAATAGTTCCTAAAACAGGATTCTGTTTCATGCTGAAGTGTGGATTTTAACATCAAATACACTGCATGACTAGATCCATTAATTACAATGTTAGCTTAGTGAGATGAACCGAGGCTTGTGTGACTGCTGTCTGCCACTCGCACAGAGATTTTTCAACACGCGGGCTAGCTCAACAACACACAGCTAATGGAGAGAGGTGTTAAGTTTTACTGCAATCAGCAGTAAATCTCGAATTTGCTTAGCACTACGCTGCTATGGGAGAAGTGATGCTCAGTTGATTTGCTGACAAGTATTCTCAGGAGTGTGCTTCTTCCTGTTGAAGGTTATTGGAGAAATTCTTGTGGAGTCCCAAGATTAAAACTGTGCTCGTCCTGAAAACCATCTCTCCCCAGTCACTGATGAAATACTGTGGCAAGATGGCATTGTAAGTCTTGCACAGTAGCTATGCTTGTTCCTCATAATTTATAGTAATTCCTTTTACCTATTAATGGCACACACCTCACTAAATTGACAGCTAAGTTTTATTTGTTCTGTATTTATAAGTAAATATGTAGTATTCACTGCAGTTGCAACTATGCATAAGCCCATATTTGCCCAATGAGTTGCAGTTAAATCGGCCAAATGCCTGTCTGCATCTTCAGTATGCCTTGTTTTGGTCACAGCTACGTACGCCGGCTCTCAGAGTGGTGCCAAAACTGTTACTGGGCAGGTACGTCAGGTGCAGAATCTGTCTTTATCTTGGACACGTGGAACCTGAAAACAATCCCAACTGAAGCTGCATTTTTAGACATGGGCAGTATTCACAGCAGTGCCCTATCAAGCTGTCTTTTACAAATAGGGCTGGTGCTATCGATCCTAGCGGTGAAGCCATGGTGCTCTGAAATAATACTTCATTCACCTCTTTTCTGGTGAAGTTGTGAGTCTTTCAGCTAATATCTTACATACAGTACTGTGATCAGTCTGTCTGTATCTCTCCGCTTTCCCTTCCCCCAAAGCACTTTGCAGTGCAAATATATGGCTGTCTTATGAAAGAAATACTAAAGCACTCAAGAGCGTGGTGAGCCTTATTTCTACTTCCTTCATCTCACGTCAAGTATTAGAAGCCTGCAGGCTCTCTTGTGTGCTGGTATGCATTTTCTTCCCACTTAACTCGTGAGTTCTAATGAAGACCTGCATGCACGCAAAGCATCAACAAAAAACCACACAGTGAATTTTAAAAACACTCATCATTCACAGTATTAGCTTCCTCAACGATGTCCAATAAAGGAAGTGTAAGATAGATGTATACGACGTACCATTTTCTGTTTCGCTTTCTGAGTCACAGTGGTCTAGGGTCTGCTAATGTGAACAAGTGCTATGAAAACAAATGCTGCCATGAATATTTAAGAATATAAATATGGAATTAATCATTAATAACACAGCAGACCAATGTTACACGATATAAAACTCAGTGAATGTTTTGAAGGTCACACAAATGAAACTCTGATTAAAAACAGGATCAGGAAATTTAATAGGTATCATTTATGACACATAACCTATTAGAGAAAACCAAATCTCAAAATCTAAAATAGATGGTTCATAAATTTTAGAGAGAGAGATATATTATAATATATAAGATATTATACTATAGTCCCAGCTGCTTCCCCTCCTGTTTTGTATGTGATCTAGTCACTTGCGACTTATAAATGCAAAATTCTTATTTGGTAGCCTTTATATGGGAACTGGCAGCTCAAAGGATGGGGAAGATTCAGAATGACAGTGCTGCTTAGGTAATTTATTTCAAAATATACATTTGAAGTAATATCTATGCTGAAAAATTTATGTTTACATTTGGAGTTCTAGCGTAAGCACTGTAGAATAATTTCCCCTGCGTAGAAGAATTTATAGTGCAAAAGGAAGCCTTCACCCAAATTTTCTGTAGCAAAGATTTTGCATGAATCATGAAGATAAGACTAAAGTGTGCAGACACAGGACATCTTCCAGAATAACTACATGTATTGAATTTGTCTGTGATAATGAAAAATGAGAAACTTCTTGTTCCTTCAGAGTACATACGTGTTTGTATAGTGCCTGACTGCAGTGTCTTTCGTTTAAATGCAGACTGGACTCTGAAGAAATTAAACTGTGGTTGGGACAGAATTTGTAGAAAGTTTCCCACTTTTGATTATCAAGTTAAACAGAAAGCTAACTGCAAACCTAACTGAGGGGGCATAAATGGCTCTTCCACAACTAAGAAGAAACCAAAGTCACCTCTAGCAATTCTAGGAGATAAATGAAAGGCCTAGTATTTAAAAGGATCCTTCCCTGCAAAGGACCTGGAGTTCTCCAAACAGTCTGCCCAGTACTATTGTTCAGATGGATACCTTCAGATACCTTATTCTGATTTAATTCAGAATGGGCATAAAGCGACGGCCAGATTAGAAAATGCCATACTGAATTTTATAATTAATTCCACTTCATCTGGAATTACTTACCACCTCCTTAATTCTTATGCAACGGTCACATTTTAGAATCATGAGACAATTGGGAAGAAGATGAGTAAAACCAGTATATACACTTGATAGTGTTTATCTCTAAGGTAAAAATGAAAAGAAACCTCAGTTCTTATTTCGGAGGGAGTAAGATTACTTCTGGGTCGGTATAAGAAAAAAATATCTTTTTTTTACATATTCCAGTTCTTGCCATAAGCAAAATGTCTCCTTTATATCAAGTGAACTGTCTATGTTCACACATTAGAAGTCTACAGTCATACTTTTGTGATGTATACCATTCATTTCTGCTGTATATTCTATCGAGAGGATGCCATTTCAAGTTCTCCACTATTTTTTCTCACACATATTTCATTACAAAACAAAAACTAACTTAAAATATGAAAAAGCACCTGTTTCTCTGTTTCGATTTTGCACCCACTTTTGCCAGAGGTACAGCAATACTCTGCTGATGTCTATATTAATCAGAGTAATTCTCTTGCTCTGTTCTAGTATATGGGTCTAGAACCACAGAAACAGCTGCACAACTTCATGAGCTGATACAGAAATGATGCTAGTTTTATACAGTTTTTAGCTATACAAATAATTGCATTTCCTGTGTTACAGTAACCCCAAGTTCCTCTATTATGGAGTTACTGTAGATGGAGACAATACTCTGACAATTCCTTTTTGGCAATTCACTTACAAGGCAAATCTACTGAGCTTCTCCGTAACTTCAACAAAATAGTCTATTCCTTTTACTAGTTTATCAACAAATTCCCTGTGGGTGTGAAAGTTTATTCCACTCAAAAATGTTGCTAGAGCACAAAATGCTGAAGAGAAAAAAAAAAAAAAGAAAATGTACAGTAATTTATGTTTGAGACACATTCTGAAGGACAGCACGGGTTCAGAATTAGTGTCAATTAAAAGGACCACTTGCTCAATGGCTGGGTTATCTATTACATCCGTACAAAAACTGGAAAGCAGCCTCTATCACATTGTCTTCCTGTTCAGTCAGGGAGAGGAATGCCCAGTGGGAAGTTCACCCCATCCCAAGACAACTTTCTAAAAGAACGCAAAGAAAACTCTGCAAAGGCTTCTTTTTCCAGTACTGAAAGATCCTAGATCACCCTCTTCTATTAGTCACCTGGAGAACTACTACTGTCTATATGGAGAGTGTCTTGCCCAAGAAGACAGCAGGAGTTTTTGTTTGGTTTTACAAATCTCTGTGCATCCAAGTAGCTGGGCCACTACAACTGCAGTCTGCTTTAGGAAGGGCCCCTTACTGTTGTGAGTTTGAGTGGACCAGATGTCTATAATTTCACGTCATGTATTTCCTAATATGCCTACCCCCCTTTAAGATAAAAATTGGATATCAATAAGCTGGTTACAGAATAATCCCTGGTTCAACTTTATACTTATTCGTTAGTAGCCTTTATGTAACTTTCTGACTATGATTGTTTATATTGCTGAAATTATATTAATTAGGAGTAAACCCAGTGTATTTTCTACAGCTTGTGCATACCACTAATACTTAAAAACAGTCTGTATATTTATCTTCTAATAAAAAAAAAATCTTTGTAAACAGGGTGAAAACACTATCTTACTTGGTTCTGATATCTCCGATCTCCATTAAATGTAAACAATCAAGACAGAGATATTTGAGGAATTCGAGGAAGGACTGAGGTACAAAATTACAATTTGTATAGGAGCTGGAAATAGTCTCCTTTCACAGCCAAGCCATTGCAGAATTCTTAGTTGTTGTTCTGTTACTCCATTTTCTGCCCAATCTGGTAATATGCCAAGCACTTCCATCTAAATGGACTTGTTAACTCTCACGGAAATCTAAAATTCACCTCTGGTATGTCCAGTGTTTACCAGTCCCATACAAAATACCATTCAAGAAAAACAATATTGTCCCCGATGCCTCCAAGTAAAGATTACTCAGGAAAACTAAACTACAAATACTGACTTATGCTTAAATACCACACAGCAGCAGCCACTGAGGAATACTTGCAAACACTGGATTCTGATTTCACCAAAACAAAGAGAAAAGTCTTCAAAAATAGATTACTATTTGAGAGCTAGAGCACATTCTATTTCATTTCTTTTGAAAGTTAGACAGGAATTGTCAGCAGATATAGATAAGGACAGAAAAACCTCTTATTTACACCAAGTAAAATTTGGAAAAAAAAAAAAAATTAATTCTAATCTTGGGTACTATGACAGTGACTATTCATTTACCCAACTCTGTTTAAAATTCTCTTCAAAATCCTAGTTTGATTTATTAGAAACGTTAGGCATGAAATGCAAACAATTTGAAACAAGTATTTTCAGATATACAAAATTTATAAAAAAAAGAATAGCTGCCTGCTATAGATATTTGCATGACATGATTTTCACCGAAAACAATCATATGAAAATCACTTGGTTAAAGAGAAGCATTATATGATTTAAGATTTATTGTTTTCAATTGTTAATATGTCAAAAGTAACAAAATAGTTGCAGTGCATTTCATAACAACAGGAGCATGTGCTGTGCACACTTTGGGGGGAACAATCATTTATGAAAACCAGAAAGAGCCTGGAATACAAAGGCTTTGTCCTGAAAACTGGTGTTAGCTCAG
The DNA here is from genome assembly GCF_964188355.1 of Buteo buteo. Classification (NCBI taxonomy): domain Eukaryota; kingdom Metazoa; phylum Chordata; class Aves; order Accipitriformes; family Accipitridae; genus Buteo; species Buteo buteo. The sequence goes on from NC_134185.1 coordinate 1,709,031, forward strand.
TACACAGAGATTTAGAGTGTAATCTATAGTATGGCAGTATACAATGCTTGTATTACTTAGGATGGTGTTTCCAGCGTTAGATAAATATTGAAAGCACTGATTATAACTGTTGTTGATGCCATTCACTGTGTCTTTTTTTTAACTGCTTTGTAAAGGTCCTACAGTTCTTTCTCTTCATGGGATGGGAAATTTATAGTCAATTTCATTAAGTAAAATAAAATTTCAGGCTAGCAAATAAAGGCTATGTTTAACATCCCCAAGTGAATTTCTTTCTACCTAATATTATAAATAAAATGTTGGGGGAAAAAAAAAAACAACAAAACAAACAGAAAAGAGAAAGACTGTCCCACAATTAAGGACATATAAAAGATCTAGCCAGTGTCTTTTACAGCCCAACCCCAGGTTATTATTTTTCAATTGAATACATTGACATGATTTGACGCTAACTGATCCAAAACATCAGAAATTCATCTTATGTCTTTCAAATGTTCAAATTCAAGGTTTTACAGGAAAGTAAAATCCCAACATTACCAATTGTTAGTATTAAAACCACATTCTCAAGAATAAGAAAACTCCATGGCTTATGCTTTCATCAGCTTCATTATGAAGCTTTTCCTTATGCATAGATATAAGTTTTGTCAACTTGCTAAAGACAGAACCACAAATGGCCTGATGTTTAAAACTTGGCTGTTGTAAAGGTCTAATGAGGATGAGCTTCTTACTGTACAGGAAATGAATTAAAACGGCATTAAACTAATCAGCTCATTGAGCTTCGTGCACAGCTTTAAGTTCTAAGGACTTAAAACCAGCTCCCTTATTTAAAGTACAAAGCAGGCTTCTCCATCCATAAGAAGCATAGCGCTAAGCCCTCTGAAGGAATGAGCTGCATTTTCTTCTCTTATATGGACAGCAGGCATATTTAATACATGACAACAATTCACGCATACACACATATTACAACCAAGGAAGAGACATATATATCACAATACCTCTCTGCCTGAAGAGGTTTAACCTACAGGTCTCACTTTCCTTAGGACTGCTATGGATCATATTCATGTCTTAATAATGCCATTCTGCAGAAGTGAATGCAAAATCCACTGGGACAGAGAAAAGGAGGGAGATGTCCAAGACTTTTAGCTGCAGCCTAGTGAACAAGGCTGTCACCTGGCTAGAAACCTCAGAGGACTTGTGGATTGTAACGGGATTTTGACTGTATGACTTCAACTGTACCACAGATACAGAAAAGAATGGAATTTAGGTCATCTGTTAACAAGGAGAAATTCTATGTTGTCAAAAGAATGCACCATTTTTTTATGGGGGCTGAGAAAACATTTGTAAGAATAAAGAATAGAAGATATATTTGCAAATGAAATCTGGGAAAGATTATGCAAATACGGTGTTTTGTATCAGTTGCATTATGGCTAGAAAAGCAAGAAGAAAAAAGATAACATAGCTTTAATGGGTTAAACCTCTTATTTAGTCTGAAAAAGGTATAATCAGATATACTGGGCTTGAAATAATCAAAACTGATGTAAAAATAGCTATCTAGAAATTCAGTTTGCTAAATAATGAATATTCTGCCTTTGTTTTTTTATATAATTCAGGGAATTACTGACTGAGCACCATCTCCACTAGAGTGATCATGACCAAATCCCTATACTGTGGCTTTCTGCCCCCCTAAAATGGGATCAAGAACTATGTAGTACTTGGGAAATTAAGCATTTTCGAACAATAATCCAAAACCTGTATAGGAAGCAGGAACCCTATCTAATGCTAGATAATAGAAACCAGGGAAGACGGTGGCTGGGACTCTGACCCCTCCTCAGCTGCCAGGTGTCTGATTAAGGATCGCACGCAGATCCGTTTGCCTGGAAGCTGAAGGCCAGAATTTTCTGCTGTGCATTGACATGTACAATTGCACTTTCAAAGAACTAAACAGGGATCATTATTTTCCTTTACAGCAGTGCCACAGAGGTGATGGTAGTGCCACTGTTCATCTTTTATGCTACAAAGCAATTATTATACTATTCAGCCAGTGGGAGACCCAGGTTCATTTTTTTCTCTGTCTAGGACTCAATATCTGTATCTTCTATGTATTAGCAAATGTCCTAGCTAGTAGATAGAAAGCTAGCCCAGAGGGCATTTTGTCCCTCAGAGTGGCAAAATCCATGAAAAACATAAGTGAGGAGGAAAGTATAGACTTTGTAGCCTTAGATGAGGGCACTTATCTGAGAGCAGGGAGACACAGGATGATTCACATTTGCTTTATGGTGGATGGAGAGAGAGGAACTTCTATAACATGATTTACCTGAGTAATTTTAGATGCATTCCTTGAGATGAATCACACCCTAAAAACATCTATTTCTCTGCATAAAGGCAGTCTAGTGTCAGACTCCAAATCCTGCCATAGGCAAAAAGAGAAAACACCATTTATATGGCACCAAGAAATCAGTGTTTTAAAGGTCTCATAGCACATACTATTAATTAATACAGAAATGCCTCATTAATTAATATAGTTAAAATTGTTACATAATAAAGTCTTCCCAGCATCAATCCCTTTTCTTAGCTGCTATGCTCATCCCTCCTGTGTCCTGCTGGGTCCCAAGGCTGACTCTTCGGTCTTCCTTGGGAATGATGGAGGTGGGAGGTTGCAGTGGGGTCACAGCAAGCTGTCAGCATCCTCAGGTCTCCACCAGAAAAAGTGTCACTTTTCTTTCTCCTCAGGCTTGGGCTCTGCTTTGGGTTCTTTTTATTAATTTCCCCATCCTGAGCTGCCAGCTGCAGGCTGGCAGTGGCCCCCAGCCCCAGGCACACACACAGGGCTGCCTGTGGTTTGCCAGGCAGGGACTGTGCTGGGGGGGGTGGGTTCACCCCTCTGTTACCCCCCGAGCTGAAGCTGGAGCAGGGCAGGCAGGGGTTAAACCAGTGACACCCAGGTCAGGGCATGGTGAGGCTGAGCCCTGAGCCCCGAGCCCTGAGCCCCTTCGCTGCCTGCTCAGCGCACGGCCAGAGCATCCCTCTGATAAGGGCAGAAATTGTATTTACTGGGCTGCACTAGTTACCTAGCTCCCATATGGACATCATCATAAATCTCCAAGGCTAGGCATGATGCAGCCTATCTTCAGTGCCTGAAGTCTTGCTAAGGACAAACTATGGACTATTAATGACCAAGTGTAAGACAAACAGTATCTATTGCAAATTAAGTCAGCCAAGCCGACTTTTCTGATGCGATTAAAAGTTACCCTGTATGTCCTTGAAAGCAGGGGAGAAAAAGAAAAGGAGCAGGATGGGGCAATATTGGCAGTAAAATTGCTAGTTGGTAAAAACAACTGTACACCCGCAAGGTTTGGAGAAGCATCTATTCACTCGTGTGCAGCCGTTAAGAGAAGTTCAATTAACTCAATGAAATCTTTACCTTCGTCTTCACTCACAGTTCCCCCAAATCTCTGAGAAGGAAGCTTCAAATTGAAGGAATGTGAGATGAGTCCGAATTCAATGAACTTAAAAATTAGACACTATGGTTTCCCACATAAAGCAAAGAAGTAAGTTGTACTGCTGCTTTTGTGGACACTGAATTAAAGAATGCAATACCCAGTTTGTCTCATATATTCACTTAATACATTCCTAGTGATGTTATTGCACTGATCCCCCCACCCCCTTCTTTTCTGCTGTTCATTTAGAAGTCATCTGAAGCACTAAATTGAGTATTTGCATTTTGGTTAGGAAAAGTCCTGTTTTTTTCTGCTCAACTGAAAGGATAGAGAAAGCGATATCACATCAGGATTTCACTAATCACTGAGTTCTTTCTGGTCCTTACTTCTATGTTAACCTAGAAAGCAACAATATCTGGTAAAACTTTATCAACTGGTGATTCCAAACAGAAGCCTCTGACATTACTGAACCAGAATAAAAGGGAAGACTTCTCATATTCTATGCAAAATAATCTATTACAGGAAAGGTCCTTGCACCCTCTCCTTTGTTGAGCAAGTCCTTAAAATTTTAGGAAATGAACACAACCATTTTTTCAAAGCCATGAGAGACTAAGTGTTTAGGTTTCAGTCATCAGAACCAAACGGAGTGTGTCTAGAACCTGCACTCTATTAAATACATGAATTTTTAAAATGCTAGTAAAGCCAAGGTAACAAAAAAGGTCACAAAAACAGTAGCAGATGTATCTTTAGTTACCATTGTATTTGCTTACCATCATGTTTGGTGTGTTTTTAAGTCTTCTGACTTCATGATTAATCATGAAGTTTTAAGACACATTCATGTCAAGAAAGAAAATAAATTTCTATGTTTAACTACTAGAAATGCTGTAATAAGAACTGGTCTCCTTTCTTATTCTGAAGCCAGGTTTCTTAGGATTTCTACTATACAGCAAATTGAAATCAAAGTATATCAAAAGCCACATCTATTTTTTTAAATATTCCAGTCTCTACTGGAAGGGATTCCAGTACATGTTCAGACCCATCTATAGATTAGTAAGGAAAAAAGCCTATGTGACACACATTCTTGTAGCTCCTGACCTCCCCAGGATGAGAGAGACCCAAGGCTGCCTGCTGCAAACGTTAATGGGATTTGCAGACAATGTAAAGCTAGGCTGCTCAGACAACATCTGTAGCTGTTCCCCAAGAACAGCAGCATACCCTTAAAGAGCTGAGTCAAGGAGACTGTGACCTGAGCCTTTTTCCTGACCTGGCACTCTAGCATCAGCATAGATATAGCCTTTCCTGTAAGGTGAACTATTTTAGAGTTTTGGAGAAATAAAAAAAATTGCTCTCAGCAAAAAATATAACACGTTAACTTGGAATAACTGCTTTCTACACAGATGCTCCATTGCCTCCTATGTTCCAGATGAAACAGTTAATCTTAATGTGCTGGTAAAATAGCCTCTGCCCTGAAGTAGCAGTAGATCATTTCATTATAGATTAACCTCATCTCTGCTATCTGCTTTGTCACATATGATGTAACAGGGCTTACGTGGAGGTCTGAACTTCACTGAACACATGGAGGGATTCCCTTTAAAGAGAACTTAACTCCCTCTGGACTGAGTTCTCATCACCAGTGCAATGGAAGGTCACCATACAAGGGGGAAAAAAAGGAATCGTGGGGCAAGCTTTTCTTTATTCTGATTGTGGTTCATTTCTGTAATCAAGTGTAGCCTACTCAGAGCCAGTGTCTATCATAGAGACTTCCTCCTGTTTTATCACAGAAAAGACCTAATTATTCAGAGCCAATAAGAACAATAAAGGTACCACGGCACTCTGGTACCTCAAGGTAAAGCCAAACTTTATTTTTCCTTTGGTTATAGAACACTTTTGTTTATATAAATGCATCTGTCCTCCCACAGCCTTCCCTTTCAATTTCACCCTTAAGCTACTCTCTAAGGCTTCAGATTACTGCTGATGTCAAGAAAAGTCTTTAAAAAGGAGTCAGAATATGGCACCACAATCATGAAAAGAAGAGAATTCATTTACAACCTACAGCTATACAGACTTTCTTTAAAAGAATTTCCTCAGCAGGTTAATGTTCCCATCCTGTGGACAGGCTATCTAATGATAAAGGACAAGAGTTTAAATAACAATTTTTTTTCTCTTAGGCACGAAGAGAAAACTAAGTAACTTACAAGACTAAATATGCTTCAAAGGGATTAAATCCAGGCACAAAAGTGTAAAACACTGCAGAATAAACAGGAGTGTTTTATTATCTTTTTCTTCTATCTGACTACAGTGGATGAGTAAATCTAAGGTAACTCCATTTGATTTAACTGTCTGTGGAGAATAGTATGAAACTAAAGCAAGCCATAAAAAAGTAAGCAAAGATTCTAAGTGTTTCTAGTTATTCTGACACATACCCAGATGCCCCACATTTCATTAGTGTATGGTGGATATGCTGGAACTAAGACCTTTCTTTGCTGTTTAGTACTCTTACCTCAAAGAATCAGAATAAAGTGTTTTCCATTAATGGGCTCATATAGATTGTGATTTCATAGAAATTCATTATATGGCTGTTTACAAGAACACAACTATTGACGGGACTGCAAAGGGAGGTTTGGAATTAGTTTGTATGTACTAATTCCAGATAATACACTTAAGTTTTTATTATCTCCCTGGAGTTCACTCTACCTTTGGTTCCTCATTTAACATAGTATCACTGAGCTGTAATACTGCTTCACATATGAGAGCTTCAGCAATTTAACCATTTTTAGTGGTCTTAAAGTGATCATACCTGTAATGCAGAACTAGAAAAAGCCTTTTGATGCCTAACATCTATAAACCTGTCATTGTAGATCACCGAAAATCTATTATACCAGTGAACACTTTCTGCTTCAAAAGGAGATGAGCAGGCAAACCTTTTATGGCAATTTGAGAGGCATTTAATGGTGTGAATCACTATTCAGAAGATTTTTATACATGTATTAAGTCCAATATAATACTTGAGCTTAAGAAGGTGACAAGCATCAGCTAGTGATTCTGTCACTTCATAGGCTGCACCAAGTGTTAATGAAAATGACATTGGAGGACTTAGCAGAAAACAAATTTACAAGAGCTACCACATGCTGTCATTTGAAAACATCACATTTATATGATGTATTAGTTAAAACATTACAGTGCATGGAAGAAAAACAGAACAAAAAAAATGACAAAGAAAAGAACAAGGAAGGAAAAATCTGGATGTAAACCTTATTTATTATTTGTTAATGGAAGTAAACCTTCCATCAATCAATATAACTCATACTTCCTCAAAACAAGCTCAGCTAAAGTACTGCCCACAACTAAAAGAATCAATTTGTTAATTCAGTCAACACCTGTCCCATTACTAGGGACATCTAGAGCCTTTGATATACTTTATAAAGTTGCTAAGAGATTTAATAAAGAGGTACCTAATCAGGTAGTGCTCCACTTCTTTACAGCTATAAAGGTTTTCGCAATACCTTTTTTTTGGTGTTTTTGAGGTAAAGCATCAAAAAGGCACAGAACTATCAGCAAGGCTAGACTTCTCTAGCTTAGCTTTTACAACGGTGACTCTCTAGTGTTTCTAACTTATGCAAACACAGAGGTTAACTGTTGGTGTTCTTTTTAGGTGAGCTGAGACATACATGAAGAAAATGAATAAAGCACATTTAAACAAATGGGAATAACCAAAAATAAATGCTCAGGAAACATCCAAGCAAAGTAGACTTGTACACAAAAAGGTGAGGAACTGTTCCAAAGGATGCTGGCTAACTTTGGATTCAAGGAGTCTGCATCTGGCCAAAACAGCAAGGGCAGATTGACTGGATCAGGAGAGGGTTACAAGGCCGTGACCCCTTTTCACTCATTACCAGTAGTCTGCATGGTGCAAGCTCTATCTCATGTGACAAATGAGATTGAAAAGTCTTCTCCCACATCCACAGCAAGTTTTAATACAATTATAGATGTAAATTGCATAACTTAGTAACTAAAAGCAGACTTGTCAGTTTCTTTCTACTCACTGCCTCCAAAATTCACACTGAAATTCACCAAATATATATGTACTTTTAAAAGGTGACAGTTCCCTGCATACAATTTTTAAACGTGTAGATAGCATGAAACTAATAATTCTTTGTTAACTTAGCAGATGAGAGTGTCAGATACCTATTCATAGCTCTGCAAGAGCTGCTACTTGTCCTATAGTTGCCATGGTTCTTCAAGGCACTGCAGTTGGCAGAAGTTCCACTTTTGCCTCTTACACTTGTTGAGAACGTGGTGAAATATTCTTCAAAATGGCAGTGCTCACTGGGGCCTTGAGGTGACCTCTGTCTCCTCATATTTTCTCATGAGAAGATAAACCAGAATAAAGAGCTTAGAATCCTCTCCGCACCGTTGTGATTTACAGTCATCAGCTGACGTGAGTAGGGCATGCTTGGGATCCATTGTCACTATAACGTCTTAAAAGAAATTACAGTCGTAACTGAGTGAGCTACCTGTCTTCACTGAGTACAGGTTGGCCTGGTTTTCACTCTACTTGACTAGTCATACCCCTCGCACACTGTGCAATTAAGTGTGTGTTTTATGACAATCAAGAGTGAGAAAACTTCATATTTCTCAAGCAACTCAAGTGCTCATCCAACTAAATTCACTGTGTGGTGCTTGAGATGGTCCATCAATGGATTTCTAACACTGATTTCAGAACTATGACAACTGCAACGTGCAGAAGTAGCTGCTTGCGCCTAGTGTGGTGGGCCTCCATGGTTACCAAAAGAGATAAGCTAGCAGTATAAATGTCAGAAGAGCAGTGGCCCATATGGGCTAATTGCTCAGGTTCCCTGGCAGGTTTCACAGTGCTGAACTCTGTGCTGGTAAAGCTACTCTGGTATCTGCACCATGGCAAGACAGTTTAAAGCTCGGTCCTCCGTACCTACATAAGCTATAGTCATACCTTTGATGTCCCTGCAAAAAAAAATCCATTGACAGAGATTTCACAAGTTCTGAGAGCTTTTCCACAAGAGACAAAAAATGTATTAGGCATGGGATTCAGTTCAAGATGTGAATGCCTAAATGGAAGTGTTTTGATAAATATATAAAGACATAGTAAATTCCCACTATAATCAGTGGAGCTTCGTAGTGCAGACAGTTGCTGCCTGAACACAGATATTTGGTACCATTTTAGATTCCATAGGATACCCTGCTTGGTGAGGATACTTGAATCGTACCTTCTAGCCCTTCAGTATCCATAGGATAATCTAGGGCTTCTAGTATGCATAGGATAATGTAGTGTTTCACTTGACATCTGTTTAGTCAACTGAATTGAACTCTTGGTCAGCTGAATAGCTCTCTAAGATTCACTGACAGAACTAACCACATCTCAGTCACCCGAAGCAGTAAGCAACACCTACATTTACTTTTCGAAATTGAACCGAATCTCAGTCTATCAATCTCAGTCTATGAGTTTCTATCCTTTTATTCCTAGATATCCTCAGCAAAATTGCAGAGTCCACTTAATTTAGACCTTAAATATAATTACATACAAACCTGAAACTCCTTTAGACAAAAATCTGTTTTCTATTTGGAATGTCTCTTAATTAAATGTTGATGGCACAAAATGTGATCTCTGATGATATACATAAAGCTACCCCATAAACAAATTCTTTAGAATAGAGAAATGAAAACCACAAGCATCTCAGTGGAGAGAGATCTATGAAAATTGCATTCAAGAGCTGTCACTCTTCCTAGGTATTCTCTGACTAAATCAGAATTAAAATATCTTTTCATACTGAAATGGAAAACAGACTAAATCTCCATATAGGAGCTGTACAATTCTTGTGCAAATGGATTAGCTCTGCACAATGCATGATGATGACTGTAGCAGCAAGTTCATGCTCATTCTGAAGAATGTCACTGATGCTTTGCAGCTACACAGAGCACTGAATCATCGTTCCTGCTTATGACTTGTCAGCAAAAATTGTAAATCTTGCAGGAGTCTTGCAAGAACACTCAGATCGGGGTAACAGAAAATAAAGAGAAGGTATTTAATTTCTGTGACATTCAAATTCAACCTGATATTCATAGTAGCAAAGTTTCCAAAGTTTCCATTTCTGATCCCCTATTTCTGAACCTTTCTGATTAGAAAGGTTCTTAAGATACAGACATAATTCAGCAAAGCTGAATTTTGTTTTGAAGTCTTTGTTTAGTTTCTGTACTTAGCTCATCTCAGAGATGATGTAACACTAAAATTCAGCATTTGTAATAACTGACATCTAAGGCTATCAGTGATCCTCCCTCAGTGCTTGTCAGAGATGGCAGGTCCATCATATTTCCATACAGTTTAACCCAGAATGTGCTCAGAATTTTCCATTTACGTTAAAGAACCTTACCAGTGTCCTAAGATGTCACAGTCTCAGTATCTGGTCTTACCAGATCTCTGATAGCATTCAGTAATAAATCTATCCAATCTGTCTACTTGAGTTGTTAGAATACCATAGCAGTTAAGTATTAGATGACTACCAGTTGCAAAAAATTATAGAACTAAATAGAACTTAGAACTAAAAAACTAAGCACCATTAAGTTTAAGAGAAGCTCTTGTCTTTTCAGGTAAAAGAAAACAGAGCTTTGTGAACCTAACTGAACTACTCACAATTAGACAGGAATGGTATACAAAACTAACATTCAGCCAACTCAGTTTCTGCCTGGATCACATGGAACAGCAGGAGTTCACAGAATTTTCTCCTTCTTTCATTTGATGGCACAAACTTGTTCTGTCTTGGTGAACAACTGTCAGCCTTAGTAATTATGTGATTAATACTCTGGGGTAAATAAATGTAATTTCATGGAAGACTGTGTGCAAAACAACATCAGAGAGATGAAACTACAACCCAAGCTGAATGTAGGCACAGAAGCAAAATTAATCTCCTAAAGCTGACAATAGTTGAGGAATTCTGCATTCTGTTCTCAACACTAATTTCAAACAGGACTCCCTTAGAGAGACAGAGACACCACTGTTTGTCCATCTGTAAAAAGGATGCTCAGAGAATGCATGGCAGGAAGAAAACCAAAACTGATAATTACAAGGCAGTCCACATCCCACAGGTTTGCACCGTCCCTCTCACTTTGGCCATCATTGCTTCCTGGACCCTTTTCTTTTTTTGTTTTAGAAGGCAAATCTTCCTTCCCTACATTGACTGAGCTTGTGAAAAGCATGCAGGGATAAGGCCTCTGAGATAATTAATTAATATTAGTGCTATAGAATGTATTGCTTCAGGAGGTGGACTGGAAGGTTGACTGAAATAGGGTGTAACAGCAAGCACTTAGAACTCCATCAGGATACAGTGTTGAAAACAACAATAAAGTACTGCTGCCAGTGTAAAGTAGCGTACGCACCTCTGAGGTGCCATGAGGAACATGTAGGTGTAGGGGTCATAGAAGTGTCTAATACTTCCCTATCCAAGCCCTACTGCTGGGGATAAAATGAAATCTAAATCCTCTTCCTTTGCTTAAACCATGATTTGTTTCAATAATCATATTTGTCAGTAAACTGAAATGCTTAGAAGCAACATAGCTTGAGTTGTTTCTAATTGTAATAGCAGCAGCTTTCCTTTACCCATCACAGTTTGCATGTTGAATGCCAGTCTTTTGATAGTCACTCATCTACATATATCAGAAGAACTAGAAAAAAGAGGCATAATTTGCAGTTGAACGAAGGAATAAAGTATCAGCTGAGTTATCTCCCACGCTGTTGATGCCCTGAAAAGAGAATGTATTGGAAAAGGATCCTCTAATATACACAAACTTTATTTTTATTAGACAAAGATGTTTTTCCTATGGAAGATAAATAATGTTTTAAACATGGTCATTATCATCACCATAGATTGTGAGGAAAAAGGTAGTTTCTGAAATGAAGGAAGAGCAGGAAATCCAACTGTGCCACTGATATGAACATCACTTTTTGTTGACCCCAAAGGATTTCTGTGCAGAATGACGCTCACATCCACAAAAGGGGAAAAAAAAAATTCCACTTTATTTTAGCATGATGATCTGGCTGAGTAGTACCTTTTTCTTGATAACAGCATGCTTTAAAGCTGTATCGACAAGTATCAGGTTATTGTCATGAGCAGGATACAGAGTGAGAAACCAACAAAACCATACCCATCCTTCTTGGAATTCTCACTTTCCTTTTCCCATCCTAATTTTGCTGATCTCTTGTATGCTCTGACACATTTACTGCCAGCTCTATGGGGAAAGGGACCATGTTTCCACTTGTCTGTAAAATGTCAAACTCACTTAAGGAACTTCACAGGTAACAGAAAAAGAAAAAAAAAGTCACTGTGTCATTTCAGTTAATTCAGTTGTATCTTCGAAGTTTCACACTTCAGACAGCTGCAGCTGGAGCCTAAAGCAAGCAGTAGTACAGCAGGTACCTCTCTCCACTTTCCTGCTGTGCACCAGCCTTACATTTTTAGACAGTGCTGAAGAAGCCAAAATATATGGGAAAGGGATTTGGAAAAAGGATAAAATGTGCCCTCTCCTACAGTGTATCCTGTTTCAAAGTTGTTTTTTTTTTTAAAAAAAAGAACACAACCAAGCAAACAAACCCCCAAACACCTAAACAACAACAGAACAAGCTTCTGCAGAGGTCAGGGTTATAATTTATCTTTTATTAATCACTTCATTATGATATCTCTACTTCTAGTCTAAATCTTTTCTCTTAGTATTTTTGTCTTCTACTTAAACATTCACCATCTCTACCTACATAAATGCATTCCTTCAGCTACATGCTGGAATTCTTGCATCCCCATCTTTCCATGGTTTACAGAAACTTGTCAATCACAGCTCTGTTCAGTCTAGCCCCACTCCCTATGCAACTGTGTCACAACATACTGTAAAAAGCCCAAAGACCAGCCTGGGACTCCACAGCAACTCTTTTATCCAGCCCCTGGATGTCCCACCATTTCTCTGGTGAGATCCTCTCCAAGTTCAGGGCCTTACAACTCAGCTGCAAGTCTTGCTAAATGAGTCTGTTTCTTCCAAGTTTGAATTTGCAAAATTTTCCTCCAGAAACTTGTATTCTTATTTTTCCCTACTAAATGTTTTTGCTTTTACCTAAACCCCACTGGTTCAGGAACTTTTTGTACGGCTGTAGCTGCACACTGTGGTTACAGAAGATAACGAGGTGGAAGACATTCCAAACACCCACGAATCCCATGATTGTACCCTTGAGTGAAAAAACGATGGCAGCAATCACATGAGAGGTGATACATTTTATGTCTTAAATTCAGCAAACCCTGAGGAGGAGTTAAAGATCGTTTCAGTCTACATTCTTGATCTAACTTTCAACTGAAATAACTCTGAAAACGTTAGTGTATCATTCAGAGGGAATGCTGTATAGTTATAGGTGTTCCCGCAATCACTGTAACATCAAAAAAGCTTTCTAACCCCAAAACAGCTCTTACGCACACACAAGGAGTTACACATGCCTGTATCCTGAAAGGCTCAGGCCATTCATGACAATCACGATGAAGTGAACTGATGTCCACCTCAGAATTCCATGTTTTCCATCTTTTTCATGGCACAGGGTCACATCACTTGTTTCCCCTATTTTGTAACGTGACAAAAACTGACTACTGGGAGAATCTATTCTGCCTGACCAATAACCAATCACTGTAACCCACTAACGGTTTAAAGAAAGCACAGGAAAAAACCAAACAAATATCAGTAAAATCAGAGCAGGATTTATGTTAAGGATATGAAAAATCTGCAATAAAGACACCATTTCCTTTTTAACTGTGGTCAGAAAACTTCACAAGTCACCATGGGTATATATTACATGCTTTTGTTGAGGCAAATACACAGATCATTTATGAGAGTTCTTAGGAAAAGTTCTGGATTTTTTTTTTTTTTCTTAGAGTGTCTAGTTTTAAAAGGAAGATCTTATGGGAAACAATTCACTCTGGGTAAGATAAGACATAGCCAAGTGCATTTTACAACCTAAAATTATTTAAGGGCACTGATATTACTGAAATCTATTTACATTGGAAAAGTTGGGTTTATGTCAATAAATAAATAAGGTCAAATGCTTTGTAATGTAAAATGAGCTTTTTACAGCTAACTTAATCTGGAGATGAAATAAGTATCAGCAAAGAAACTAAAATCTTTGCATAATCATTCAAAATTAATACACTAATCCGATTATGAAAGAGAACTGATGTAACTAAACGTAATAAATGGACGTAAATAAAAAGAGCGAAGAATGGAGGGTAAATATGGTTTAGGATGAAGGAAAATAGGTAATAAAAATGCAACACAATATTGTAAAGATAGGACACGATATCAGACTATAGGCAAAACATGGCTATTCTGAAATCAATCTTTCTCATACCAACAGGTCACCTGCAAAGGATATGGAGGTAAATGCACTTGTAAAATTACATGTAAAGAAAGGGTACTCTTTAATATGTTTTTAGGTATCTAATCTAAAAGCTTAACCATGTAATATAATTTAGCTTTAAACTTAAACTATTGTATCTACACTAGTACAAAATAACAGTGCATCTAGTATAACAAGCAGCTGATTTTACCTAAAATGTCAGACTTTTGGAATTTGTTGTATTGGTTTGTCCTGGTTTTGGCTGGGGTAGAGTTAATTTTCTTCCTAGTAGCTGGTACAGTGCTATGTTTTGGGTTCAGTATGAGAAGAATGTTGATAACACACTGATGTTTTCAGTTGTTGCTAATGAGCATTTAGACTAAGTCAAGGATTTTTCACCTCCCCATGCCCAGCCAACAAGAAGGCTGGAGGGGCACAAGAAGTTGGGAGGGGACACAGCCAGGACAGAGGACCGAAACTGGCCAAAGGGGTATTGCATACCATGTGATGTCATGCCCAGTATATAAACTGGGAGGGAATTGGCCCAGGGGGCTGCTGCTTGGGAACTTGCTGGGCAGTTGTCAGTTGGTGGTGAGCAGTTGTTTTTAATTTTCATCACTTGTTTTTCTTGTGTTTTATTTCTCTCTTTTGGTTATTTTCCTTTTCATTACAAATTATGATTAGTATTACTACTACTATTGTTATTACTATTATTATAATATTTTAATTATTAAACTGTTCTTATCTCAACGCACAAGTTTTCTCACTTTTACCCTTCCAATTCTCTCCCCCATCCCACCGGGGGGGAGTGAGTGAGCGGCTGCGTGGCGCTGAGCTGCCGGCTGGGATTAAACCATGAAATGGTTGTTTTGAATACAAAGGCATGATTTCTAATTTTGGTATGACAAAACATACTGGATACATAATAAATGCTTTGTTTACAGCAGTGCAGCTCTGAATGATCAGGGATTTACCACAGCCACCTGTACAAGAAATACTGGCTTCCTATATATTTCCTTTGTAATTGTACTTACAAGAGTTGTCACAGACTGATCAACTGTTGTGAAAAAAATTGAAAAAGGGATTTTTACAGATAGCACTTTCCTTCCAAGCCACCTTCCTTTGATAAAGAGATATGCAACAATAAGTTCTTGTATTGTATGTTTCTACTACCGGATCTCAAAGCGCTTCACTGGCAAGATCTAATAAATTAATCACCCATTGTAGAGATGGGGAAATGGAGACAAGCTGAAATGACTTTTATGAAGTCAGCACATCAGAAGCAGGGACTGCAAGCAGAAACAAGATGGAAACAATTGATGCTTTCACTGAAAAATGATTGATACGGTCTCTTCTGAGAACCTTAGTAGGGCAGCTGAATTATTGCCTTGTACATTTTAGGATTTCACTTGACAGTCCTCAGATATCATCATTTGTATGTGGATCCATTCATCTACTCCTCTTTTCCCTATGAAACATGACACATCTAAGAGTGCATTCAATCACGCCCCCACCCCAGCCACCAATACAACCCTTGAGACTCAAACCAGAACTTTTTCAAATGAAGCAAATAAAAAAAATTGAGTGCACTGTCAGACAACATGAATTTATACTTATTACCTGTGCAACACTTGTGGAATAGACTGTATTTTCTAGTTTTACCTTTTTTTTTTTTTTTTTAAATACATCTTTATGGAAATCTAATTTCTCTGTGGGTTGTTAAAAATCCGAGGAAAAAAGTTATCAATTGTTGAAACATGCAATGCTTTTTTTATAAAAAAACCCACCAAGCAAAAAAACAAACCCCAAACTTTTTTCTTTTGTAGTTTTTATAAAGCTTGTACATTAAAAAAATATTGAAAATAGCATGAGTGTCAAATTTCCCAATTTAAATACTGAATATGCATGAAAAATCAGTAAAAGTAGAAATATATGAGTTAGTAGGAAGGTTTTTTGGCCAGAATTAATTAAATGAGTGCAAACATGAAAGATACGCAGCTAATCCATAAATAGTACTTAAGAGCAAGCCTAGCAGTAAAGTAATGCACATTAATCAGGAGTTAGTGAAAAGAATTAATAGAGTGGAATTGTCCTAGGTCTTATTAATGAATCTGTTGATTACCGTTCAGGGATCATGAGAAATCTTCTGAACTGGTAATGATTTACAACCTGTGCCCATACTAAACAGCTAGAAAACAGAATTGACCAACATACAAACTGTATTGTGTCTGTCTTTTTAATTTATTCTCCATATAGACTGCAGCTGAAGTGAGAAAGTTATACCACTGAACTATAAAGTAACCAAGAAATAATTAACTGTTCCTAAGGTAGGTCTGATGCGTTACTGGTATCACAAAATTAAAAATAAAGCAAATGTGCTCAAGGGAGGGATTTTTCTCTGGCAATTATAATGTGTAGGCTACACTCTTGAGGGGTAAAGGTAGATTTGTAAATCCTTGAAGGAAAAAAGTTGGTTAATAGTATTAAATTATTTAACACAGCCACAAAGAAGCTTTCTACAACTTATGAGCAAATATTGGTATCTAAAATGAAAGATGGTTGGAGGGAATGGCAGCAGCTAAAACAACGAACACTTCCCTCAAAATAGTCAAGTGTCTGACATGTTAACTTTTTCAATTACTTTAATTTTCAGCTGCTCAGATCCTGTAGTTGCAGTGGACTCTGTAGCTGTATTTGCATTCCCCAGCTCTTGGCATATCACTTCCAGTGAGAAAAGATGTGAAGGTCCTGTGGGTGTCCAATAATAACAGCCTCATGAGCAACTATGTTGCAACTGAGATGTTATTATTACAAGGAAACATTGCTATGCATTTTGTATTCTCCTTAATATGTACTTTGGATTGTAAATGTCCTGAAAATTCCAGGCATTTATAGCCTCAGGAGTGGGGAGAAAAAAAAAAAAAGAAAACATAGATAAAGCTCCTAAATATCAAATGTCTTAAGTGCCAGCCCCCCCACCCCCCCTTTTTCTTGAAGGCTAGAAGGAGAGAGAAATGTTAACATGGGCTAACACCCATATATAGCTTTGCAACCTTTAAGGACAGTTAAAGGTAAGCACAAGAAATGAAGCTTTAAAATATGTTGCCAAGAGTCCACAGGCATCCCAACGTATCAGAAATTTGTCAGCTGTCATCAAATTTATCAGCTGGCTACTGCACATCTTTAGACCAGCCACAAAGTATGCCATTAGTACCTATTGCTAACATTATTCTTATGGATCCTGGTGTTTCATGGAAAAAAGATTTATAGTAACTGTTCACATGTATGAAAACACGCTCAGCATTATTAATTGGTCCTGACACAAGCAGTATTTTTGCTGTACACAACTGAGCAAAAAGCCTTACTCAGTGCAATGCTTTCATCAAATTATCTACCAGTGAAAGCTGACAAGCTGATTGAAAGTGTCAGAGGAAGGGGAAGGTGATATATAACAGCACAATTTTCATTGCACAAAGCAATATTTTTAGCCCTTACAATTTGTACTGAAACTCATTATTCTTCTCCATTATGGGCAAAGGGGAAACTCTGTAAGTGCCCAAGTCTGTGACTTCTCTAATTTTAAATCTAGCTCAAATGACTGCTTTCCGCAGGGAGATGACTAAATGATATACAGCCGCTCACCAGGCATTTGTCTCTTGTTCGCATTCGGGGAAAGCTACCAAGAATTAAACTCTGCGCAGCCATTACACTGGTGGGAATATTAAAGCTGGGACTGTGCTATGTTAGACACAGCGTAATGAAGGATGTTGCATTGCAGTTGGTCGAGAATTGATGTCACAGGACAGACGCCGGTGTCACAAACAGAGAGAGCTACAGCACTGGAATTCGGTACCTGCTCCAGGCTGACCACTTCTTGACACAACAGAATCACTTGCCGTCCATGTGGCCTCCTCCCAAGAATCCAAACAGGCTGACGTTTTTTTTATCGCAGCAGGAATTTATTGAACTGTCTGGACACACCTGTCTACAAAATGATCTGACCATACTCATTATATGCACACAAATAAGAAAATGATACTACTAGCAGCTGATGGGAATGTGTAAAACCATTTGAGAAAACTGCTACATGTAAGGTTTTTTAAAATTGTTTTTTTTTTTAAAGTTCATGTAAAGTGTCCAAGTGGTAAATTCAATCTGGTAAAATCAAATCATTCACTGACCTTGTTTTTGTTAGGTTTGGGTTTGTTTTATTATTCTTATAAACTATTTTCCATCAACGTGTTAGGAAAAAAAAATCAGATCGAGAAATTTCAGCCAAGTCTTTTCTTGACCTGGTATTTCCCATTGTACTAGGCAATGAAGCACATACAAATGAACAAATGCCTTCAATTTAAAATAAATAAATAAAAAATAATTAATTCTAAATATTATTTCAAAGTAATTTTAATTAATTTCTTCTTTATTTCCAAGAGTCAGTTATTTGCAGTATTTTCATTAAACCCTCATTATAGTAAGACTGTACCAAGACAAAGAAAATAGCAGTTTTGACTCTGTAGCACTTTTCAGGGGATAATCCACTAAAGCCACATGGCCACAGAGGATACAGAAGTTTCTTACCCAAGGTCACACAGGAACCAAGTCCCGTACCTGACTTTCAGTTTAGCGAACTGTTTGCTGTGCTGTGCATGAAAAAATTCCCAGCCTCACTTAGAAGCAAGAAACATTAGAGGTCACGGCAGTGACAAAGGTCTTCGCTCTTGCACGCCTCTGTGCGTTCCTTTAGCAGAACATGCATTTTGCCTCAGGTTCCTCGCTTCCAATGCAAAGTGAACTGAGATATGATTGTTACTCAACTGCAGAAAGAAAAATGTCTTTGTGTGAATTGTACCAAGGGAAAAATGAAACCTGCTACTTTCTCTCCCCTAGTACTTCTATATTTTAGGGTTGAGACAATTCAGAAAAACAAAACAAAAAAACCCCACCTTTTGTCCTGAAAAATATCTACAGATGAAGATTAGCAGCACACACAAAACACAGTCAGTAGTTATTAAAAGGAAAATAAAACTACAAAGGTCTAAGTCACACTAGAAGTAAACTGCAGCAAATTCCTTAGAAATCAATAAATTCCCATTAGAAACAAGAAATTGTTTCAGCAAGGAACGGAACCACCTGTCTTCTTTCTCCAGGGTAAGAGACCATTAAGATTCAAAGCTGTCACTGAAAACTTGTGCTTGGGACTTTTCCATTTTGTAAGCGTGGATGTAAAAACGTGTTTTCCAGGCTCTTTTCTTGACATCTACTCAATGCTAACAGCATTATTGGATCATTTCATAGGAAGACTGGGACTCAAACTTTTGTTTACTGGCTCTATACATAAATAGAACATTTAGAAACATGAAAAACCCCAAAACACTGAATAACAGGGCAACAACTACGGATGTGTAACCTCTTATCTCGCCAAGGTAGAACTGAAGCTCCCTGCGCAGGTAGCCAGTGCTCACCTAGTGACTGCAGTCTGCATGTCAGGGCCAGCAACTCCGTCTCAGGAACGGCAATACAAAATGGATAGTCTTGCAAGCCAGATACTCACCATGCTTTACTTCTACATAAAATCCCCTCTGAATCATGAAATGGAAATTTGGGTTAGGTTACTGTGCAGCTCCAGGAAGCAGTTAGTGGGAAGAAACCCCAAACTTCCCCCTTTGGCTTCTCCCTTTTCTGAGTCCATTGGCAACATTAAACTCCGAAGAGCTTTGCAACACTGGCCACCTCAGCAGCCAGTCCGGGCCCTTAGGAAAACTCTGGCCTGAGCCATCGAGGAGAGTGGCTGGAGGAATGGGATGTTGGCTGCATCCATCCCGGTTCCGTGCTCATCCTCAAAACACGGTCAGCTGTACACAAAGTGTGGAGATGAAATCTTAAAAGCTGTTTAGAATTTCATGGAAATTTTATACCATATATACAAGTTCTCTAACAGCAGTCTGTGGTCAGCTGAGCCATGTAAGTGGAACTAAGTACTACAGCATTGCATTAAACCTTTGGCTGAAAGATCAGCTTGGCCCATTGTAACTGATGGGACTTGGATGCAACATGAGAAGAAAGGAAGACTCCAGAATAGTAAAGTTCAAGATTTTTCCAAAATCTGCAGCACTTTATTATTCTTGAGATAGCACACCAGCTCAAAGCATTATAATTCTGAAGGATGTATCATTTTGTCATGTATTTACAAAATTGCCTCTTGAAAATTCTGAGGCGATCAAGTATTCTTACCTTGCTGGGATACCAGTATGAGCAGATGGAGAAGCAGTACACCAGGTCCACTCATATCTACTTCATTTTGTGTTTTCAAGTGTTTTTACCACCAAAAAAAAGAAGCTTTGCAGAATGTTGAAAAACACTAGTGACACTCAGTTTTGTCTGTCCTATTCCATAGCATACATTATTATTCTACTCCTGCCTGAAGCTGCATGCAAGTTGTACTTGCCATTTCATTAAGGTTGCTATAAAAAACAAGGAAACGGAGACAAGATAGGTATACTCCAAAAACAGATGGCAAAATTATCTTGTAAATTCTGTGTCTGGTGGCGCACTATTGTTCAAAAGTTCCTAAGAAAATTATTTCCTCAGTGGAAAGAAAGAGGTCAGGATCTGAAAGTCAACTTGATACCTAATCAAGAAAAAGAACAAAATCACTAGTAATAAAGTTTCTGCAGGTCAAGTGTTTCCTTGGGCTACTTCTATGGAAGCTGATTATTCCCAAAATAGACTTTAAATTACATCTTTACCATTCTATTATCTTTAGTATGGTAGGATATGATGGTGTAATTTGAAGAGAAATCAATTTGATAAAGGACACTGCAAATAAAACTGAGTTCTGATGACTATATACAAAATAAAATATAATCTAATTCAATTTTAGAGTAATGTTGATTATAAAACATCAAAGGAAAATTTGGTTAAAATATGCCAGTAAAGTATGTAGGAGCATATAAACAAATAAACATAAAAGCAAGTTCAATGACTTTTTTTAATATAGTCATTTCAGGACTGAACTACATATTGAGGGAAAAGAATATTTTCCCTCTGTTGTTTGTCCTTTGCCCCGAGTACTGGTCAAAGATTGCTCAAAGATATTGTTACTCATCAGTGGCAGACTAGACACTAATATTAAAGGACAGTCTTCCGAACAAGAGCCGTATGGAACTGGAAGGTATTCACACAGGGGGTTACAATATGTGATGTTTTTTAATCAGCAGCATATTTTAATGACAATAGGAGTGTGATGAAAAAAGAAGCCTAGTCTAGAAAGAGAGGACTGAACAAACAAAAGCAGGGAATTATGAATGTCATTTTATGGTTTTTTGTACTTGTAGATGTGGCTGAACATGAAGAAAGAAAGAATTAGTAGAAAACCAAAAAACTAAAACACAGCTCAGTTAGGAGAAAAAAAGAATGAGGTGTACGAAAACTAATGACTGCTACCTAAGAACTGTAGACAGAATTTGTCCCCATTAATATAAAAGGAAAATGAGACCAGTGACAGGAAACAAAAAGAAAATAAGAAAACAAGTAAGAAAAATAATACTATATGCCTGGAACAAGAAGGAGGTTAGCTGAACAGATTAATAACACAGTGGTAAAGAGTGTCAAAGGCAAACTTTCCAGGGCAAGTGGTAATTCAGCAGCATTTGTTCTCTACCCTGGAATTCTCTGGCAGAAACTGCTATGCATCCTTTAAGAAACCCTTCTGCTATCTCTAGGTTCATTGAAAAAGCAACCAGTATATTGGTTTTGCTGTCTCTGTCTGAGCAGGGTTTTCTGTTAAGACATTCTCAATGAACTCTCAATGAGACTGAAAACTTTAAAAATTGTAAAAGATAAATTAATGTTATCATGTGAATTTTTTTCCCCCCAATTTTTCCTGTTCACTGTGCGTGGTTTTAGGGACTCGCTCGACAGTATTATTCTAAAACTTTTCACAATTCCAGAATAAGTCCAAAGACTATTTTAACTATCTTACTAACTTATTATTTTGCTTATAGAATTAAAACTATACAATCAAGTGAAATCACTGTTTCTCAGTGCAAATTTGCTTATTCTATCCAAGCTAAACCCCTATTTTTTATGTATATATCTCAAATCATCCTAGTACATGGATAAACTTACTGGATACATTCAAACTTCCAGGTTGAACAAAATAACCACAACACAGGCCTTGAGCATAAATATACCTCCCCATGAAATGTGGAATACCAAATAATTATTCCATTTTAGTTAATCTTCTTCGAGTAGAGTTTAGAATTTTTCCTGACCTAATTAAAAATTACTCCATCTACAATTTAGATCTATGTCAATTCATTAATGATCTACTACAAATGCAAGAAATAAAAGAAAAAAAAAATCAGTTCCCTAAAACACAGATTCCATTCAACAAAGAACTGAAGAGAGGAAAATGTGAGGAATGTAGTACTGAAGACTATTTAGGTATTGCAAACATTTTCATACTTTTGAGAGATACTTTGTCATAAATCATGTAAAGGTAACCTCTCACTAGAAGCAGCATAGGCAAAGGACAATGCCTTTCTAAAAGGCTTTTCAACACATTAGGCCATAAGAATGATTCTTCAAACAAAGTAAATTCTCCTGTCTTTCTAAAATGCCTCAGAGTTCAGACTTGATCCCTCATTACACTGGTGCAAGTTTTCCTCACTGGCTGTTTGGGACTCAGAATGACCATTATTAGTTCTCAAGACAGATAACATGAAGTCAACCACCCTTGGCAACAAGCTCAGCCTCCATTTTGATGCACATACTACAATTTATGAAAGAACTACTTCTTGATATGGCCTAAATCCAAAAATACAGGTGACAATAGGGTATTAAAAAAAGGAAACAACTTTTTCCTAAGATTTTTTTTAGATAAAATCAGCCCCCTTTACCTTTAAAGATAAAGGCAGCATTAAAATTCTACTCTGGTTATCCTACTGGTATTGCCAGTACTGAAACCACCAGTAAGTACCTGAGGGCACAGCATCTTCCCCAGCAGTCTGAAGGGAAGGATTCTCCATGCAGACCTGAGAGAGAGCAGGATGTTCTGTCTAACAACACTCTATGCTTAATAGATTTTCTTGACCTCTCCAAATTAAAAACAGGAAAGGCAAAACTATAGCAAGCAAATCAACAGAACAATAAAAACCAAGAACCACTCTTTAACTACTTATCAGATTTCAATAAGCATTGGAGGAGATAATACTTTCGGCAAACTAGTAGAACTTTTAAGAGTACCAAGATCCTGGAGAGGTTTGAATAGCAGCAATGATTTAAGTAACAATAGCCTGGATTTCAAAAGGAAATACAAATGTACTCAGAGTATAGAAAATTAATCAGCATGCTTGAAAATGACTATTTGATAAATTACGAATGATAAAGAACTTCAAAGTAATAATTTTTATAGATCTTCTTGATTTCTCTTACATCGAATGTACATAATTTATTCTTAGATTTCATTGGTAATTATTTGATGTCTTTCTTATGCAGCAATACCATAAAGGATTCACAAATCTTGACAGCTCTGGTACTTTTCAACTTGTAACTTTTCTGAAGAAATTAGAGGTTAGCATTTCATTTTCCACTTTCTCTTATAAAGAGAAGTAACTTTTACAAAATGTACCATAGTGGATGTATTTTAAAGTAAGTGTCCAAAAATCCCTGGAAGAATTAAGGATTGCTGCTCCTATTTGGAAAATGCTCTTTGCTATTACACGTAAACATTTTAATAAACAACACTTACATGAAGATCCAGGAATTGAGACTACGTGGAAACAATACGCAGAGAACATACAATGAATTTTATGACTGAAGGATGGATATGCCTTTTGCGGACAGGTGAGCAGGCCACCCGCCCTGAGCTCCAGCACAGCACCGCCCATGTTGTGGGCCAGTCTGGGTTCTGAATTGCCTTAGCTACCTTTGCCGGTCGTCGGCGAGACCTGCCTCACCTCCTCGGGCGAGAACCAGCTGTAGGTGGGATCTTCAGCCTGTGTCGTCTCAAACCAGATCACGCATCGCTGAGTGGCACTGAAACTCCATCAAAGAATTTTGATCTCTAGCATGACTGTAGAAAGGCTAATATATGTAAGACTAAATTGGACCTTTTGAATTGAAGTTTTCACTAAAATTTTTATTGCTCAATATTTGACATAACCCCTTTAAACCACTGCTTATATCTCAATGCCAATGGTATCAGAAAGGCCTACAACGAGTGCCAAACTTCTGTCAGCTCAAGAGAGAGCAACAACGGAACTCTGGTTTTCATATAATCCCTTTCAAGATTTGATGATCAGGCATTGTCTCTACAGCCTTTCCCGATGTCAATGAGCAATTTTTGTTAGCTTTGATCACTGGAAGATAGACCCCTCCCATACCAGCTCTCAAACTAGCAAAACACAGCCTCTGCAGATATGCACCATGATGGTGCAGGGCAATAGCTGGGGAATGCCAAACCCTTACTTTTAAGGATTTCCCCACACTTAAGTAAACTTGCATGCAAGATGAAGATAACAAGTGAATAAGGATTACCAACAGACACTATTTACAGAGAAAACAGAATAGAAGTTTTAAAAAATGCACCCACATTAAGTATGAAGAGCCTCCTTGGATGTTTCTACATGTTTACCTTCAATTAAGCTGAAATTATCTTAAGATTCGGGTGAGCGAAGGGGTAAGTAAAGGCTTCCAACAAATGCAAAGACCCTTCTTCCACCTTGTGCCAGCCCAGTCTTCCAGTGTGATTTATGGTTTATGAAAGCTTTTTATTTCTGTATTTACGCAGTAACATTACTGTGAGTTTCAGGAAGGGCTAAGATTCTATCTTTTCCTCAGTTTTCCTTTTTGTAAGAGTTTTGATTAGGATTTTGTCTTCACCCTTACTTAATATATGTCTCATTTCAGCCTGTTTTCTCCCTTCTGAAAATACACTTTGTATTTGAATTTCTTCAAAATAAGTTTTCCAATCATCTTATGAGAAAGAATTTGTGTGTGTGTATATTAATCTCAGAAAGATAACGCAGGAAGCCAAAGACATTAATATGCAGAAATGCACACTAGGTTGAAAGAGACAACCACCTATTTCTGCACAAGCTTAGTATTACATGATCCTGCCAGATTTGGGACACTGCCTTGATTTCAGTATATCTTGTAATGAAACTTCAAATTACTCAAAGACAAGTTAGAGATGTTAGAATTAGAACACAGAGATCACAGTACCATGTCTGTAGCTGTAGACTATTAAATCCCTCCAGATTCAGTGCTAGTGACTCAGGTGACAGCACATTAAAGCAAGAGCAAGAGCAAGGGACACAAGGTAATACAACCTCAGTACCATGAAATATCAAACCTAAAAATGCTGTAAATTTTTGTGTCATTTTGATGAGGCCAGGAGTTAATTCTTCAGTAAGAGACAGAGAGGCAGCCATTCTGTTTTACAGAGAATTGAGTATTTATCTCGTTTGCCAGAACAGTACAGAAGGATCCAAACCGGCACAATTTTCTACTTCATCAGGCTGTAGTGATTTCACTGGAGTTTCTTGGCAGATATATATAGATACAGACCTCTGGGAGCTCATACAGTTAGTCTTAGTCTAGAGAGGATTTTCTTAAGTCCTGTTCCAGGTACAGGTAGCTGCTGATGACTGAGGAGGATTCAGTGCCAGTCATTTGTTCTACTCAAGACTTTACGTCTATGGTTAGTTTTTGTTATGCATCAAGATACACATTTCATATAGCCTGACAGGCTCCTCTGGGTTGTACAGAAGTATTCTTTACAATTTATTTTGTTGCTTAGCTTCCCGTTATTAACATTCTGGGTTCTCTCAAAGGACCAGATTCACAAAAGGATGTAATCAACTAACCATTTGACATGGTACTGCTTAACGTTTACCTTTTCGGTTCCTGGCACAGAACCCCAAGTCTCTCTGCAGGTAAATGCTTTATGAATGCCCCAAGTCAACTACCTGAAAAATCACAGTTGCTGTTGAGGAGGATCAGTGCAAAGTTCATCTCCTGTCTCATGTTGTCTAAACCATGAAGCAGTGGTCTGAGACTGAACAGTGGAAAACCATTTCGATTCATTTTTGCATTCAGCACTGTTACCCATAACTCAGGTATTTTTAATAGAGTAAAACATCAGTGTTTCAATCTGTAGAGCAAAATAGTTCTTGGTAACACAAATTCAAAATGGAATTTGTAGTAACTGACAGAGAAGGTGCTGGTTTTAAAATCCTTCAATACAACCCACTAAGATCAGATACTGAAGAACTATTTGCTTACTCCCGACTATAGCATTTGAAACAATATTAATAAAACACAAGAGAACTCTAAGGCCTTGTGAGAGCACAGAAGCAGCTAGCTGCATATGGCTGTACTGATGGGGCTTTTACCAGGACTCCCTATTTGAAGAAAGCCCAGTTTGCCAGCCACCTCCCTTAAAATGAGCAGTCTCTGGTTCCACACTATATTTATAACTTTTTTATTCATGCTACTTTGCAGCATCCATTCTTTGCCCTTATGGCGGATTCAAATTGGAAACAACAGTTTCTGTGGGAGCTTTACATGTAGCTTGGGTAGATCCAGTTTTGTTACATTACCTATCCCCCACCCTGAGAATACGGCTGATACAACAGTTAATCAGAAGTTGTTAATGAAAACGCTGATACAGCAGTTGTTAGGTTGCTTTTTGTGGCTACCCAAAATGATTTTGCAGCTATGGCAGACTGGAGAAGCACAGAGACCCGCAGACTGTAGGAACCAGCAATGACAAAGTCTGTGTTCTGAACATGGTGCTATTTCTCATGTAAGCAGCTATCAGGATCATATTAAAACAGAAAGCCTTTGGTAGGTACAGGTTGCTAGTAACTATATTTTCAGAATTTCCAAATAACACAAGCCATTATAGAGAGTTTTAGAAGAGTGTGGGGTTTTTTTTAAGCTACAGTGTGCATTAGGGAGTCTAAAAAGTAATGGCCAACACATTTATTAATAACCACCACATGCTGAGAGTGCTTTCTTCTCCTAAAACAAAGAAGGAAACACTTTTTATTTTCACAAGAGGGTATAAAACTGTCTATAATCCAAGCACCACAAAACCCATAAAAGTTATGTACCTTGCTTATAGCTCTATCTTTACTTTTTACTGTGATTGACTGCTCATCTCTTTTACTAACACATCTTTTTAAAACATTCCTATTGATTAAACTTTGCCTTCCCTTTCCCTCTTCTAATGATGTCAGACTTTTGTTCTTTTCTTTCAGTTCCTCTCTAATCATCATCTCCTGGCTCTCTCTCATCACACTTATGAAATTTCACCGTGTGTGCTTCTTGCATGTTAAACAGATTGATATTCTAAGGTGCTTATACAGTGAATGGTGCCGCTTTGCCAGTATTAAATGCTTTACTGGATCTAGTCCTTGAAAAGTGAAATGTCCGTGTTTGCGCTTAGGTTCATTCTCCAAAGTTCCTGTGAAGTCAGGCACCAAAGTATGTTCAGAAAACTTTAAGAGATAATTGGTAGGATGACCAGAATATACAGGCACTTTTGATTTACTGCTGCTGAAGGTGGACTCTATCTGCCAGATCCCTTCCTGAAGAAAGGGGTCAGGGTCTTTCTCAATGTACTTGTCAGGAATTTTTTTTTTTTTTCTTTTTAAGCAGGGCAGTGTCAGTGGTACTGTACCTGCTACCTACTTTTCATATATTTGCTCAGAGTTTATGAAAGCAGATTTCCACCTTTGTGACCTGCGAATAACTTCAGAAGCTTAAAGTTCTCACCCAGAACCAGAAAGAGAGTTGTCAACATTAGTGAGGAATCAAATCTTACCGGTGCGTGCTAAGCTGTGAACGCAAACCCGACTGTACCCAAGAGAGCAGAGGAAGAGGAACCTTTACTTTTCTGCAGCGTGATGAGGACTAGCCATGCGCTGCAGCAGTGCTCAGCGCTGCCAAGTCCCCGGTTCAAAAAGAAATCTACTATAGGCTTTTGATCAACCTGAAAAAGAGCAGTACTGTGAAGTGGACCAATCTGAAAGAGCCTACTCTGAAACATTTTTAAGGATGATCAGACTGATTCATGACTGGAGGACATACTTAAAACAACCACAACAGAGCTGTGATTTAGTATGTCCCTGCTATCTTCTAGTGGCTAGACCACTGTTCAACACTAGCTGTATTTCTGTCTTTTTTAAAGAAGCTAGAAACACTACTAGCATAGTGTACTACCCAGATTCACAAAGTCTCAGTTGTGTTCTGGTTTGAACCTTTTCTTTTGGAACTTTCATTGGGGTGGGGGGGAGGAGAAGGAACAAACATTTTTTCTAGTTTTATCTTTCAGAGCAAGAAGTCAGTTGCCCTAATTGCAATTTGTTATCCTGTATAAAGGCTGCTTTTAATCACAACTGTATGTCTAAATACCTGCATCAATAATGACTCTGCCTTTCTTTGTATTCTGAGAGCTTAGATTTAAATCCCACTCTTCCTGGGACATTGTTTGGCTCAAAGTAAAGAATCTCATGCCTCTCCTACCTCTTGTGAAGACCTGGCAATGATGAAGACAGTGACTGAAAATAACAGTCTGATCATGAGAGCAAAGGATCAGAAGTCTAAGGCTGAGAAGACCTTGATCCTGACAAAGAGTGGCTGATAAACTGCATAATGCTGACCTCCATGAATTATATCATATCTTTCTGGAGGCAAGAGCAAAAATATTAATTTGTGTACACGTGTGCACACATACAGTTTACCTAGGTTTATAACAGAAACAATGGTTAAGGAGAAATTTGATCATAAACAGTGAGATACCCAGCATAAAGCAGCTGATAAACTTACTCCTACAATGAATAATAATTTACACAGTGCAGTAAAAGTCACCCTGACAAAAGAATAAACATGCATTTCCACTTTATTCTGTTATTAAGATCGGTTGTCCACTGTGACTCTTCAACCTTCCAGCTAAAAGCTGAAATAACTCCCTCGAACCACAGAGCTACATTTTGCCCTTCAGTTCTAGCAGGTCATGATGGCTTAAGTTTCTGAGCTGATGCTTGTTACACCAAGTGAACTGGAAATAATGTAGAAGGGTTTCACAATATTAACTTACAGAGCAATAAAATGGCAAATGGAAGTCAATGTAGATAAGCGTGAAGTGATGTTAGACACTAAGAACGTAGAGACATGGAAACAGAAAAGACATCATTAGGCTCACGTACTGGTGATGTCCCCATACCATGAATACTGAGCGGTCTGGTCCCCCATCTCATAGATTGGCAGTGTAAGACTGGAAAAATAACAAAGAAGGACTATCGCTTTCTTACCAAATAGAGTAGGAAGGATGCAATAATAGGAAGGATGGAATAATAATATGAGAAAGGTCTAGAAAGCTATAGATGACATGAGAAACGTTAATGAGGCATTCACCATTTTCCAACAGAAAAAACAGAGGCGTTATCATAAATCTATCTTGGCTGATCAAGGCAAACTAGCAGCAAATGCACTAGTTTCTTATAATTTCCACAATTTTTAACTTTTTAAGTCAACCTGTATTGTTCCGCTCTCCTCGGCTTTGTTATGGTAAATATTAAAAATTGTCTTTGGGAAGATGAAAAACAAACATTAAGTTCAGTGTGGAATCAAAGTGGTTCAGCAGTGCTTTATGCTTAATTACCTGCCCTGAGCCCATAAAAAAAGTATACTCGCTTTTTTTTTTTTTAAATGTGCTTGCAACTGCTACCTTGAAGCATAAAGTTTATGAAATGCCTTTGAACAATGGTACAGAGAAAAAAAATAATTAACAAATCAACCATTTTTCCTCACTTGTGCAATTAAGAAGTTGCAGTCACTGGTCTTTCTTTGAAAGCAATATTGCATTTGTATTCCAGTAATTTTCTTGAAATAGCACCTGTGTACCCTGCAAGCTGAAGCAATGCTGTCATATAACCACCACTGCACCGAGAAGCCTCAGTCCCAAAGGGTGGGGGAAACAAAGACTGCAGAAGTACTTGGAATCTGCACTCTGATGGACAGAGTCCAGTACATTAAGAACCTACCTGAAAATCTGACCTCCGAGTCTGCAGACTTGGCACGTGCCCAGACGAGCGCCCTTCCCTGGGCACCCTCTCTGGTGCACAAGCTTTAGCTTTCCCACAGTAGCCATGCAGTTTTCATCGGGACCTGCTCATACTCCCTATAGGTTGTTCAGGCTTAGGTGCTGGTTTTGGCTTCCCCACAACCTCGTATTCCAACTCCCTCCCGACCGCTCTAGGTACCCCTCTGTGAAACACGGCCAGCCTCGTTTACACAGACCTGGCTTCCTCTGTAATTTTACACCATTTTTAGCAAAAACCCCTCGGCTTCAAGTCTTAATTTCAAATTACATGTATGGTTATAAGTTTACTTCTCACAACTTTATCCCCTCTCCAAAGAAGGAGGATTTCCAGAAATCCCACTTCTTCTGCAACATTCCTGAATATATAAGAACTTGATCCTGGAACTCAAATACAATGCAGACTGACTGGTTCCACTATTTATTACACGTAATTATTGTGTCTTCTGAGCTGTAACCACAGGTGCTAAAACCATATTTGCTATGTGGCTACATGTAATAGTCTCACCTCACTTACTTACAACATCAGCAGAGCTTAGCAGCCCATTTTAATATAGTTTATGCCAGTCTTGTGCATTGCATCCCACAGATGCTTAGACAACTTATCCTCCGAGATGGGCGCCTCGCTAGTTGACTAGTTAAATCCTGAATAAATATTCTATACTTACAGTCGCAATAATGGTTTCCTCTCTGCCACAGGAGAGGGGCATGAGAAATATTAACAATTTGTGTACATGAACTCAGTTTCCACTGCGTATCTTCACAACCAGGAAAATATTGATTAAGCTACTGAAATTGCAGTATTTCAGATGCTGCTCAGCATCATTACGACACACCTTTCTCCATGAATATTATTCTCTATTGTAGGAAGTGTAAGCCAGCTGACTACAACAGGGAAATACAGAATATTCAGGGCAGTATGCAACATTATGCCCACTGCTTGCATGGAACCATGTCTAACTTTCCAGAAGTAATCAAAGGCACAAATCCCTCAAACTTCCCTGTTCACGTCACCTCTATTTGTGCCTAAGCAATAGCATGGCTATTCTCCAATATATTATGCTTTAAAAAATATTTTTAAAAAATATGGTATGATGTGCTCTGAGAAAAAGAATAGTGAACTGAAAACTATCAATCACTTGGATTAACAGAGTTGCTACATGCCTTATATGAGGTAGATTTTTAAAAGATTGAAAAATTCTCCTAAATATATTTCAACTTGTATTCCTTTGCTAATACTGTTGGAAATAAATAAAAGCACTTTTTTTTTTTAAACGTATGCAATTACTAAAATACCCAGTGACTCATTTTTCAGTTGTTTGAATCTACAAAGCATTCTTACACAGGCATACTGGCAAGTTTACTTACATTTGAAAATACTTTTCACATCACGTGCCATAAATTATCTCACATTAGTTGATGCTCTTTTACATTATAAAGATACTGAGATCTACTAGAGTGCGAATATCGCCTCATATAGATTGAAAGAATAGTAAGTACTACATTTGCTTGAGTATTCCTTTTCTGATTCATTCTGCTGTGGTGAAAGGGGAAAAAGAACACTACTGCTTGCAATTGCAATTTCTGCTTTAAGCAACAAACAAACGACAGCGTTCAGAGAATGTGATATTGCAGCTATAGGAAGGAAAGTTTGTTTCCTTCTTCCCTTGTAAAAAATGAGGTAAAAATGAAGTCAGCATATATTAAAGGTTTTTTGTGTTCTCTGGTTTCTATTAAAAATTAGATGCTGCTGGCAAATTAGGTCAAGTTAAAAAGTCACAAACAACAAAAAAAGCCCTGGCAACATCATGGGTTTTTTACAGAATTTTACTGTGTTTGTCAAACAATATAATATGTTGTCAACTAAGACTGACATCTTCGTAATTCTTTCTCATTCATATACCGTATTTCCACCAGTGATTTTGAAACATGAATAACTAAATCTCCTTGGAAATATGTAAACAACTGAAATGCAAAACAAAAAAAATACACCTTGTATCACTCACTGGTCGGTGTAAAATAGATATTGGTGACTGGTTGGCTGACCACTTTCAAGTAATCCTATTGTCTCTACTCAAATTGAACATTACACAAGTAGCACTCTCAAAATATTATTTAAAAATTAACTGAATTGTTAACAACTCTATTCAGGTGCAGTCACTATGCTTTTTTCAATCAGCACGCATATGAGTGGATTTTTTGATTGCCGGGTGTTTGCACAAATGCCAGATTATCCTTTATACAACCATATACCAGTACAAATAGAATCTGACTATTTACACAAATATCCTCTGATCAAGTTCTACTGTTATATCCACTGACTTTCCATAAAGTCAGTGGATATTAACAAAGCAAAATACAAACCTACTTTCAGCTGTAACTCAAGGTTAGAGGATAGATATCAATATTTCATAGCTATGAAATTAACTGCTGTGCCTCTTACAACAATCTCAATATGTGGCAGGGCTTTTTTTCTTTTTTTTTTTTTAAAGTTGTTGACAATAACATCTCAATCTCAGGGGAGAATAGTTTTGTTTGGCATTTTACAAACAGCTACATTTCGAAGCATTATTGCACAGAGAAAAGGATGGCATTCACTCATGTCCTGATGCTAAAATGTACTTCAAAGAGAAAGCCAATTCAGCTGACTCCTGAAGGAGGATCACTTGTTCATTTGCAACAGGGGCATTGTTTCATCGGTATCAGAAATGATGCGATTTTAAAGCACACTACACTGTGAATACATTGATTAACTTTTGATCAAACAGTTGTAGCAGAAGATGAAGAGATTCAGTTAAAAAAAAAAAAAAAAAAAAGAGAGAGAAGGGATAGAAACACTGAGTAAATCAGTGAGAAAGGGGAGTCTAAGAAGCCCTGACTACCTTCTCCTTCCCTGTCGCTTTACCCCCACCCTACCTTCCCCCCAAACCCACACACTCACTAGGATCTAATTAATAAGTTTATCTATTATCTAATTAATAAGATGATAAAGCACTCACTAATTCTCACTGACATCAGGAATACATACTACTGAAGGCATCCTCTGGAGAAAACATATTGGTTCAACTCATGGCTTGTTGTAAGTCAAAACCCTATCTAATTTCTCATACTCTTCACTCTGTAAGATCCCCAGAGTACTTTAAATTCTAGGTCCTATATTTTGCAATATTTTCCCCAGTGATTGCTTACATGAATAGCCCTTTTCATTTAAGTCAGTGAACATTTATCCTATTTCCCTGACATTCACTTTCTCTCCCTTCCCTCTCCATCTCCAAAAGAGTTTAACCAAAGTTTACTCTGCTCAAGGACAGACTCTTTGAAACGCAGAGATTAACTTAGTGATGACAGAGGCTTTATCTTTTTTGTTTGTTCACAGTTTACCTTTAGAAGGACGACTCTCAGCAGCAAAGAGGAAATACCCATTTGTTTTTGCCCAGCTACTGCACTACTGGTGAGCAGAAACACTGCAGGCTGAGGAAGGACAAGAATGGTCCTTCCTCAAAAGAAACCCACTGCACTGGGATAAAAAGAGCAAGAGATACTGCAAGGAAGGAGTTTGTGACAGTAACAGAGGAGAGGTATCTGAGAAAAGCAGGGATATAGCTGTACTGTAGTGGTGACTAAGACTTTTTCAAGGGAGTTAGTAGAGACTACACCGAGATTTTTGCTGTCAAACATAGCCTCTAAGTTTTAAACTCCATAAGCCTTAGAGGATGTAAAAATTCATAGTCCTTACATAATTATAAAACTTAGTTCCAGAGAGACTCTGATATTGTAAGACCAATCATTATACAACTATGCTTTCAAGTAGTCTGTCCTTCGTTTCTCCAGCCATAATTCTACTTCACATAAAAAGATAACAAAGTCCTACCTCAGTGTTAAAGCAACAGCATCTCTAGGTGTACTGTGTCCTGATTTTGCCTCATGGCATGATGGAAGTCTCTTTTCCCCAGTCTAGAAAAAAAAGCACTGTTCGCCTTCTCTCCTACATTGGGACTCTGTCCCCATCCTCAGCCTCTTGTTCACCCTCTAATTATCAGCAGAACAGTACTTGCTCTCCCTCCTGGAAAAACTACAGGCATGTTAATAGATTCTCCCCAGAAAATAAGTGCTTTATTTATATTTGTGGAGGTAACCATATTCCACCTATTGTTCCAAGCTATCCATAGACTCCAGCAGACATTACATGTTTGAAGAAAATTCAGGGAAAGGGACTAAAAAGGGCTATAAATAGATTGCACAACCTCATAAATTATATTATTCCATAAATTTAAAAGCCCAGACAAGGTCAGGCATTTAGCATTGGTTCTACTAAGTAAAAGTTAATCTGGCCGTGATTATAGAGAAAAGAAAAATTTAACACACAGTTACATGAAAAAAAAAAAAGGCAAAATATATCACAAGAGCCATGCTGTCCAAAAGGTCCTACTTGGATCTCCTACCTTGTCTTTCCTGCTTCCTGTTCAAATGAGTCTTCACTCTCCTTCCATTTCCCATGATCATTGCAACTCAGCAGTATTCCCAACTCAGCACTCCACTATAAGCCCCTGCTTCACTGTCCCCATTCCAACCCTCACCCACCTATTCTCTTTCAGTCCCTGCATTTTCTCTCACCACAAATCCAGCTCTTGTTTCTCCACTTTGTTCCATGATCCAGCTTTCTTACTCTCTTCTCCATCTAGATTCCTGCTTAAGCTCAGTTTCCCTCTCTGCATTTTCCACCTTCCCTCTGCTGCTCCCTGCTGAAGCCTGTAAAGACTGCATGGACAGACAGCAGGAAAGATCACATAACCTTGCAGCAGGTTTTAGAGAGTTTTTTTGTGAAGTAGGTTTCCACAGGTAGCAGTTTTGATGTTAAAATAATGCTTTCTGTATCCAGAAAGACAAGAGCTATTCCTGAACACTGTCTTGGGCTTATGGGGGCATCTTCATGTTTTATGCTAAGATACTGTTAGCTTTCCCACATAGTTATATTTTACCCATAAATAATTTTTCCATGAATAAACACAAACCAAAGACACCCCTATGAAAAAAAAAAGTTATTAGGAATTTGAGCATTCATGAAACATTAAAGATATGACAAATATAGAGCAAAGCTGAATTGCATACCAACACAGAGGTTCTTAAGAAGCTCTCAATGATCCCTGGCAAAAAAAAGGAGAATTTCTTCTTCAAATGTAAGTCTATATAGCAGGTATTCAACGCTTAAAAAAACCCCATATTTTCAAAGCCTAAACCAGCATTTCTATGTTGAGCAAAATGACCCATTTTACTTATTGTGTTATTTCAATGTAACATTGAATTTAAGCCAAACTCAGGTCACTTTCTACCTTCCTGATAGGCAACAAACTTTAACAGTACCTCAAGAAATATGGCATAGCGATGAACAAGATGATTAGGGTTTACTACACTTTACCCCAGCATACACAAAGCCAGTATCACAAACTACTGATACCTTTTCCCCAAACCAAGAGACTTAGTAATCATGTTCTGCTACTCTGTGGGCCTAGAACTATTGGCATCCTGAGCACTTTCGCATTCATACCTATTTGGGGGGTGAAACAGAATCATTACTCTGCAGATGTCTTGACTTCAATTGCTCATGCATTCAGCTGATCAGAATGCCCAAATTTTAGGCCATTTACAATCTAAAAGTACTGAAATCTATGTCTTCTGCCTGTCAATGATTAGATTATAAGGATACTTCCCACCCATCCTATGAAAGATGTAAAACTGTTGTAACCCAGAATATGCAATTAATGGACTGTGTTGTCAAGAAAGCAAACACTAAAAATTTCAAAGAGTAAAGCAGTTTAAAAGCTTACAAAGAAAGAGTAAAGACCTTGGCACTACAGTCTGGTGACAAGCAGAAACAAATTATGAAATAAACACAAAAGCTAACTGGAAGTCAGTAGCTTTTCAATACAAAATACACACAAAAGTCCTGGAAGAGTGGCAACACAGGACTCTGTCTTAGGTGCGGACACTTGTATTGGTTACATTCCTAACTATGAATGTAGGCATACACTTCAGATCTCTGTCTAAGTATTGTGGCCTAAGGAACTGCACATTATTTTAGGTGATGTTGGAAGCAAAACTCATGGCAGAAGAAGCCTCCCCTCTCACTTAATAGTAAAATTAAGAAATTCATTAGAAAACCTCCTTTTAAGAGGTGTGTTTGCTCATCATTTTCCAAAATGGTTTTGGTAGAAATCCCCAAACTTTGAAGAACAGATTCATGTTTGACTGAATAAGCCCTTTTCATCTATAGTTCTCTAACCAGCCTGAGGGAGTTCAAAATGGTCATAATGATTTATGTAACAAGGTTTACTCACCTCGGCTGTCAAGTACAATTTCAGAACAAATCACTAAACCAGTGTAGCTACTGCAACTTTCCAACCTGACACTGATAATTATATCTTGATGCTTATTTAAAAAAACAACCCTTAATTGGCATATTTAATTTGTGACTTCAACTGACCAAACTTGCATCGAAAATTTCCATATGGCACAATTTCTTCATTAGCACTGCCTTAGTTAACTCTATATACTCCTCTTCCACTAGACAAACCTATTCTATAAGATTTTCTGCAGAGAGAGACAATGTGAGCTTTTTTGACATTAACTGTATTTCAACAACTGTCACGATTTGCGACAATTATTGCTTTCTTGCTGTCATGAGGAAGCCAAAATTTTAAGCTCCATTTCTCTAGTAAGACTGAATTTTTAGAAAAGGAAGTTAAAATCTGTCCCAGGTTTCATGACACACTTTTCAGTGTCTTTATCATCATGTTGGTTAAGAGGAAGTCTCCTGGAACCCTTGTTCCAAGTTCCTGCAAAACTTTATACCTTTAGCCTGGAAACTTCTACTCCAGGGGCTATGAGAGAGCAGAAATCAACATGTGAGAGAAAGAAGCCATATGCCCTTCCCCGTGAAAATCCTCATTGCAGAAGTTGTCCCTAGAAATAGAATTCAACTGGGTTTACTGCTTCTTTGCACTACACGTGGGAAAAAAAAAGGCAGGGGAGGGATGGAGAAGGATAATACAAGCTATTGTTCACAGCAGTGTTGCAAGGATCTTAAAGGAAGTGACCAAGTATTAGAAACAAAGACTAACAGTTTGAAAGTCTTCTTTACAGTAGAAGCAAAACTATAAAAAAATTATGTTACTGTAAAAGCACTGAACTATGTTGGCATTTCAAGGTAAAATAAATCAACTATTGAATTGCACTAAGATAGATTTGAATTGCACTAAGATAGATAAGCCAAAAATGGTTTGTTCTTGGTTTTTTGTTTAACATTGGTTTATGCCAGCCAATCAAGAATTCTGTCAGAATGAGGATGGAACTTCAAATTCTGTCATAGGAAACATGACAACAGCCTTATTGTTTGATTTCAAAAGTCCCCATTCTCCAGAAGTATTTAAAATGAATGACTGTAGAAAGACAAGAACAGATCAAACATATGAGTGTCTCTGCTAGTCCCCTATTATTCTTCAGCTCAGATGTAGCTTTGATGGCTTTCACACTAATAACTTCCATATTCTCCGATCAACCCTGATTCTATTGTATCGCTTTAAAAAGAGACAGGAAAACCAAAACTGAACACAGTATTCAAGATATGAACATCCATGCTGTATCTATGATGCTATAGAATCCCCCATTTATTTTCTGAATAATTCCTAACACTTGATTTGGGGCTTTTTTTATGATTACTCAGCACTGAGCTGACACTTTCATACAAATATCAGGCCTGAACCTCAAATACTGCTCCTTAGTCTGTCACTGTAAACTGAGTCAGGATTTTTTTATCTTCCTTCTGTGCCTGTGCACCATTTCAGACATATGCTGAATTTCATTATGCCATTTCATAATACAGTCCCACAGCATCATAAGGCTCTTTCTTCTACAGTTCTTCAACTGACTAACTTGATTTCTTCAGTGAACTGTTTTTCATTGCACTGATTATTCCATTTTCAGGGCATTAAAGAAATTACCAGCTTGTAGAATTTCACTACTGATCTCCAGCTGCAATAAACATTTACTGGTTTACTGCTTCTTACCCTTTAGCTGCTCACTTTCCTTAAAAGTCTGTTTTATGGGACTCAGCAGCAGCCTTTTGGAAATTTAGAAAGCTTTCATCAATCCCTTATCCACATGACCACTAACTCTTCCAAGCCTTCCAATAGCTTTTAGGGTACAACTGCTCTTTTAAAAAACCCAAACATGTTGACTGTTCTTAACTAGGTCATATTTAGCTGCATATTCACCAATTCTATTCTTAAATATTATTTCTATTACCTTACCTGATACAGCAGAACATCAGTCTTATGGATTGTAGTTTCCTGAAGCTCTCCTAAAACCTTTTCTGGCATCACAGTTAAGGTCTTGCTAAAAAGTGACTTGGTGTTGAAGAGACAGAAAATTCCTAATGTTCATTTTCTCAGTTTATTCAACTATCATTCATGTAGTTTATTTTCCAAAAGGATCTTTCGAAGACTTACACTCAAAGAAGTGATCCAGCCTAAATGCTTCCTCAGTTTCTTGTAAGTGAAGACAGAACAAAGAGCATAAAGATGCAAAGACTGATTTCAGTTTCTCTGTAATGGCCCTAGCCTTTCCATTGCTCCTTTTTCACTTTTACCGATCAACCTTATGCACTTGCTCACTGACATCCTGCCTTTGAAATGCAGAAGAAAAATGTGTCATTAGATTAGACACATTTTGCTAGTTGTTCTTCAAACTCTTTTTGACCTATGTTTTTATGTTTCGCCTGCCAGAGTTTCAGAATTTATCATCTTTAATTTTCTTCATTTGGACAATATTTAGCCATACCAGCTTCCTCAAGCACTTTTTGTAGACTCGAAGTACTCTGTAATGATAGGCAATCTCTATCATCACTGCTTTAGATTTTTAGAAAAGAGTGCTAAATACTCAGAGAAGAAAGCACCCAACTTTCTAGTCCTGTGATTAGAACAGCCAGAAGAACAGGCTACTGGTTTCCACCCCTGCTTCCAGGGCTGTTTCCACAAATTATCAATGGATTTTAAATACAAATGTGAATGAGTTAAAAAACAGGGCCAGGCAAGCCGTAGCCGATTAGGTTCTATTCTCCTCCCTTCCCTGGTATACTCCAACATGTCGTACTGAATAGGAAATGCTAAATGCTTGTATTCTTTTTAGGTGCAAATTTGTATCATCTCGACACTCTGTGATACTTGATACCTGCTAAATATAAAGTGACAGGAGATTAAATCAACACCGTGAGGCACCACGGTTGGTATGCTTTATAAACAATAAAACACTAGGCAGACTTTCGCTAATTTGGAGACCAGGCTTTGATCACATTGAGAAGAAAGTTATATGTAACGTGACAAGAAAGTTATGAATCCTGGCAGTAAAAAGCAGCCTCTCATTAATTCCCTTGCTTTGCAAATACTTGGAAGGTGTGTGTGTTTGTTTTGTTTTGTTTTAATTTCATATTCAACTGCCTTGCTTAGAATATCCAATAAATAATACACCTTATATTATGCTTACTGTTTCTTAAACCATAATTTTTTTTCTATATTAGAAAACAGAAAGTATACAAAATAGAAAGCTATCCTGATGATAACTTTAACTCTCAAGGAACTGTTACTACCTTTGCAGAAGCCTCGGCTAGCTTTGCACTTTCCAAGTCAGATATTGTACACGCTTATTTCCAAACATTTTCAGATTCAGTAAGAATTCAGGAACTAAGGTAATTTTTTGTTTTTTATTAAATGGAACTTTCTAATACTTTTCTAAGACGGTATTTTTAAACCATGCATTTGTGCTTAGGTCATTGCCAGGGGCTTCAGCAATTAAGAAAATCTATACATTGCTACTGTTTGCTATTTTTCTGTTCAATTTAAATGTTGGAACAAGAAGGAAGAGAAGTAAGATCAGCAGTGAGGGCTGGTATCTTGCCTGTGAACAAAAAGCTCCTGATGTTTCTCATCAGGATATTCTTCCTTTTCTTAAACAAACTCAAAGAGAAAACAGTTCAGAATGAATTATATTTTGGTTATGTAGCCTATTTTTATAATCAGCTTCATAATTAGCATATAATCACATTTTCAGGGGCAACTTCTCTTCTGTCTTATACATTGACAGGAAAGAGCCTAACTTTCTCTCATTGCAGTTAGCATACTCAGAAGAGCAGATTTAAATTTGGGGACATGAATGATCAGAGTACCAAGTAAAGAAACCACTGAAGAACTAGATCATCCTAATTTGAGAGTTAAGTTCAAAAGAACCTAAAGTAAACTGTATCACCAATATCTGCAAGTATCTTGTATTGATTCAAGTAGGAAAAGCTGAATTTCCTAGTTCTGTACCAAGAAAGATGGTGACATGGTCAATAAATGTTGCTAGCTCACAGGTAAATCCCTATTCAGTCAATAGCAAAGACAACTCCTGGACCAGCTAGACAAAAGATGTGGGTGTCTTTCTTTGGTAACAATCCATCTACAGAAATTTGTTTCAAAGAATAATGCTAAAAACTCATCCGTATTTCATAAGCAACTCCTTCCCATCCCCAGGTTACAATATTTTTTTAACTATTGTAACATACGAAATCTAATTTAAAGTCTAGCAAAGAACAGAGTTTGAGATGCTAATTGTAACTATTTTCTTAACCAAAAGTTAATGTGCAAAAACCCTAATTACTACCCTGATCAATCATATCCCTTAGGTTAGTCACAGCAAATTTTGGAACACATGGTGGTGTGACATACAGGTTTATTGGAGTGATCTGTAAAGATGAGAAGTGTTATTCAGTCATAGAGTCAGGGTGTGTATCTGGAGTGTAATTGAAATGATGCTTCCACTGAAAAAAAATTTTACTCTTAAATAAAATAAAGCAATGTGATTATACTAATCAGATAGAAACCTTCCTGCCCTTCCTCAGAAAGTTACAGTGGTACTTAATTAGTGGTTGTTTTTTTTCTGTGGTTCTATTTTTAAATGTAGGAGTGTGCTTTAGCTGCCAACCTAAAGTCTGTTAAACTAATTTCAAGAAAAATTTCAAGAAACAGAAAGCAAAAGGGACAGGGAAAGTCCTTTATTCTGAAAAGTCCCTCAGTGTAACTCCTTGGTCCTCCTCATCTCATTTCAAAATTTTAATTTTTCAGTCTAGGAAATTCTGACTAGGATCTGAAGGAGGAAAA
Organism: Buteo buteo; assembly: GCF_964188355.1. Lineage (NCBI taxonomy): Eukaryota > Metazoa > Chordata > Aves > Accipitriformes > Accipitridae > Buteo > Buteo buteo. The sequence continues at coordinate 1,750,152 of NC_134185.1, forward strand.
AAAAAGAAGTTGAGTTCTCATGAAGTGTTCAACAATCTGCCACTTTCAAGCCCTTGAAAGGCATTACTGCAAAACTAAGGCACTAGGAATGGCTGTACCCACACATCAACTTTCTGTGTTGATGAGCAGACCCGTATGCAGCCTGCTCACTGTTATACTAGCAGAAATCAATGTCCTTTACAGTCAGAGCAGAAGTATAATTTAATGCAAAATCCGAACTTAAAAATAGCATTTATGTAACAGTTGTGCTACAATGATTGTAAATATAAGGATAATACCCTTTCCTAAATGGAAAATGTTATATTAAAGTTCAGTTAGTAATTCTATTTATTTATTTATTTTAAACTTTGAACTATACAGTTATGTATCTGAATGTAAGGGAATCATGAGCTGAACAGTAGTGGGGTGCATTAGAATATTTTTTTCCTTTAAATACTGCATTGTTGCTCCCTTGAGCCTGCTGGGACTTTCAATTATGAAATCATATCTCACCTCATCATCTGTCATCTCTTGGGAAAGAAAAGCATGTTGACCTAAAAAATAAATAAAATTGCCTCCCACTGCTTAGAAGGATGAATCATTTATTTGCTTCATTTCCATGGATGCAATGTACGTGTGTAAGCAATTGCTTACATCTCATAGGCCAATGCTGTATTATGCCCAGCAAATTACATTTCAAGAGATTACACTATGCATTAGGGAAATACTTCAGTACTTGAAGAACTGTTATTGCTTTTCTTGCCACTCTTACCAGGTTTTTTTCTAACACCGATCTGAATGAAATGGTTACCAGGAATAATCTAATCAAGTTTGTATTGCGCTTGCTTAATAAAGGTATTTTAAGTGCTCGATAAGCTGCGTGTAGCAGCAGCCTGTACTGCTACAAAACTGAAGCAATTTTTTTAAAAAGGGCATTATCTAAAAGCAAAGATTTGGAAAGGAAGTATTCAGAAATTTTATAATGATTCTGTTGATTATGAGTGGATACTTCACAATCTCATTGACTTAATGCTTTATTAGTATAACTAAAGTTATTTTACTGCAGTAAGCATTGGTATTGAAATGTTTTCATTTGAAATTAGTAAAGAGCAATGATTAACCACCCATTACAAACATAGTGGATTAAGCTTTAATAGCTCCAAAATATACAGAATAATGTTTATAGTGTTGAAGTTCAGTGAAATGGGTGTTTTAACAGCTTTTTCACATTAAGACCAATAACATCTGTATCATTTGTATGACCCACACTTGCTTACCCTGCAAACGGGGCATGATACTTTCAGCTGTTACTACAGCAATAACTTAGTAATTACTTTTGCATAGCAAAAAAGGTGCTTCAGTAAAAATAATTTAAAATATCCTCATCTAACTATATCCCACTGAAGCTTCAACTGTTTTTGTTTTCTAATTTAAAAAAATTGCTTTTGATAAAAGCAACTTTCAGTTACCCACTCTGAAGTCTTGAAAAAAAGTATGTATGTAAGACTGAAATATCATATACGTTAAAAAAGTGATCTACATTTTAAGCGGATAAACTCATAGAGCCCACAAAGATTTTAAAATTGGTATAATAAAACATATACAGCTAACTGAGACTTAGATTCTGCAACTCACATTACAGTAAAATCAAGTTCATGACAGGCAGCATTATACCCATAAATAAATGCTTGCAGGATTATACACAGAATTTGCTTACCTATGAAATGTTTACATACACAAACACATGTGTGTATATATATATATTTAAGTATATATAATTTTTTTGATCAGTCTTATTGTAACACTGAGGAGTAAAAAGAGATCCCCTGCCTTTCAGATGAGAATTCTGCTAATGAATTGGAATCATATCTTATTGTCAGCATTATGAGCTCATCTGAACATTGCTTATATCTGGCGTTATTGTTATGTTCCAGAACATAGGGATATGTTCCAAAACAGTCTCAGAAAACCAAAACAAGAGACCTAAATATAAAATTAAAAAATACCCCAAATTAATTAGTACAACAAATGCACATATTTTCTCAAATCCCAAACTAATTTTATTAAAATTACTGTTTGTGACAGTGCTGGTCATTTACCCTTTGCCACCAAGATAGGGAAAGAGGAAGGAGAAAGATGTGAACACCTCCAAGATAGTCCACACATGCTTTCAAGTCCTCATATTCCACAAAAAGTATGATGGAAAATACAGGACTTTATTCTCCCAGAAGAAGATCGTTAGTGAGATTAATAATCTAGATGCATTGCCAAACTGATCATATGTACAGAGGCAACCAAAATATAACTAAAGCAAAGGAAGATTCAAGTCATATAGAATGCATTAATTCATATGTGCATGCTTACCTAAAGATAATTTGGACATGGAAAGTGTTAGAAACTGTAAACTGAAAAGCTGCATTAAGGAGAGGAAGACGAAAGGATAGGAAAAATAGTATTTAATACATCACTTTGAAAAACTTCCACTTTACCTTGAAAGGAAGTTAATCGCTGCATATACTTATTTAAGTACTTTAGCAAGTAGTATTGAAAATATTTTAAGAACACTAGGAAGCAAATTCACATACTGTAGTAACATAGATGAATACAAGAACCCCAAACAGAGGTGTATTCCATCAAAAGACAGAGCTCCAAAGAGTTCGTCTGCTGCATCATATGAACTCAGTGCTAAACTTTTCTTTACCTGAGGAAGGCCAGTGACCAAAATAAATTCTCATTTTCCTTTTCTATTTCTTGAAGATGTATTTTTTCAAGTAAATTCAGTATCAGCAAGAGGCAACATAATGACAACTTTTTATACTGAAGTGCTTCATTTATTCGCAATACAGGTACAACTCTCACTGTATACTGTGGTTAAAGGATTCAGGTGGTTTTGTTCCTGAACAAGAAGCTGGCAATTTTAATACATATAGCATGCTGTTAATGTGAACAACTTCTTGAGCTGAATCATAATGGCCTTAATCTGTAGACATTAGAGCAAACAAACAAAAATTTGAAGGAAAAATTTTTAACCAAGCCATTCTTACATTCTTATTTATGTTAGCTACTGAGGTTCATCACCTGAACTATTGACCACATAGGAGTGTAAATTCTGAGGTTTTGCCAAGTCCTTGTCATGACATATTATTTTATACAATTCCTGAAGCTACTGTCTTTAAGTGAAGAGAAGATAAATAACAGAGTTTAATAGTTCTTTATTTGATCTTGAGACAGTCTATTCAATGCAGAAAAAAAATCCAGTGAGGCTACAGGGAAGAAATCTCACATAACTGAGGAATTTTGGATGAGTCAGTATTACAGAACTTGGCTCTATTTTTCAGTCTTCAACAGGAAGCTATCTATCAACATGATGGCTCTCCAGTAGTCATAAATAAAAACTGTAAGAATTAACAGTCCACCATTTTAGAGGTGGTCAGGATTATAACTCAGCACCACAGTATTGCTGATAGGCACTCTTATTTCCTTTGTACATTTGAGGTTGAGAAAAAAAAGGAATAAAAAAGGCAAATGATTACTAGAAGAAAAAAATGACTCACATACTTTAGATAGAAGAATTAACTTAAGAAATAGGTACAATTTAAGATATATCCACTTCAAAGCATGATGCAGGGAAAAAAAACATTAAATCCCTTCACTACTTCCCCCCTACCCCTTTTTAATATAAACTAATGAAAAAATGAATGAAGTAAATGCAGTCCACTTCTAATCCTAATAAAGAAGTTCTTAATTTCTGTTTTTTAATTTAAAAACTCAAGATTTTGAGTTTTAAAATGCTAAAATACATTTAGTAAAAATAGATGTCTTATGGCCTAAAAGAACCTGTTATAACCACATTCACAGAAATCAAGTCAGCATGTGAAGCTTATTTACCAGATGTCATATGGACACAGCTAAAAGCTGCAGTAAGGGTGGCTAAACTAGTACTGATTCTTCCTCTTCCGAATATTGTGAGGACTCATGCAGAGAGAGGTGGGCTCATCAGATACAACTGTGGGAATGCCCAACATACAGAAGAGATGTGTGGTTTCAGAGACTGCCTTTCAGGTTTGGAAGTCATGAGTTTTCTACAAAGTTCTGAAACTCTACCGATATGTGCATACTCTACCGATATGAAAAAGGCTCACAGAAGCCACAAACTCCAGAAGAACCGAAAAATCTGGTTCCGAGGTTGACTTTCAGAGGAACCACTAAAGCGTTACATAATACAAAGTTTGAAACATGCCCCTCAGAATCAAAACTACGTAGCAAATTGTCCAATATCATGTAGGTTTTATCATGTATCTAAATTCAGAAGAGATTACTAACCAGGTCAATGATTAGGCTTGTATATTCATTCAAACATGGGAGTATGAAAATTCTAAAATGTTCTTCAGTTTTTCAATGCAGCAAACCCATTTGTTCACCCAGATAACCTTGAGAAGTCTGCATAAGATGAACTGGATACATTAATTCACCCAGATCTAACTATTTCTGCATTGTAGTCATTTGCCTTTAAGAACAACTTACTTCTAGTACTTACAACTTTTCGTATTTCTTTGTAAGATCAAAATGCACATGGTGCAGCACCTTTAGCAATCAAGAGAGCATACATCTCTCCAAAGTAACTCAAGTCAAGAGAGTCAAACTGATAAACTAACAGGGCTTCTATTTAGCCACAATCCATCCTTGGCAGTTTGTGATTTCTAAGCAAATCTGAAGTATCTGATAATTCCCCTTTCCCCAGAGGCTCAGAGCTTTCTGTTAGGTGTCTATGTTCCTTACACACTTCCTAGACAGCTTGAAACCATTAGAGTAGCCTATAAGAAAACTAACATATTCATGGGAAAAATGATCTCCCTACACCCTTAGCCAATCCCCCCTGCCAAATCCACAATACGTTCTTCGATAGAAGTCCATGGCAGAAATCTCATGGGATAAGCATTATCAAGAATTCCACATCCAAGCTCTTTCTTTCATGACAGAGTTCATGTCTCTCCTTGCCACAGCTGGACACTTAGTAGGGACCTTGCTTCTCTGGCCAGTGTTTCCATTAAAGATATGCTAGTGAGAATTCTCCCTCCTCCCCACGGGTCGCTAATCCTCAGAACCCTTACGGAGAGCTGATGCAGTCTAGCCTGCACTTCATCTTCACTACAAAGCTCAGAACTGGAAATAAATTTCATCCTCCAGGCTTTGCAGAAAATTTGTTCTCAGTGACACAGAGAGAGAACTTTGAAAGAATCAGAGATGAAAAGTCCTACAGCAAAATAACACTTCTTTCTCAGGGAAGGGGAGGAGAAAGGAAAGGGAAAGGAAGGGGAAGGAAACGGGAAGGGAAAGGGAAAGGAAAGTGAAGAGGAGGGGAGGGGAGGGGATAGGAAGGGAAGGAAAGGGAAGGGAAAAAGAAAGTCTTCCCAGTCTCAAGTCCTAACACTGTATTTTCAGAAATGACTGTTATCCAGTTGTCTCTACATGTGGGTAGAACTTAAGATTTGCTATATGCCCAGAAAAAAAAATTTAGCTTTCTTTCCCTACCACCAGTAATTCTGGCTGTCTCTTGTTTCAAATTACACTTCCCTTAGAGTGCTTTTATATTAAAGTATAAAGGCAATTGAATTCCTCTCACCAACAAAAGAACTATTATTTTTATTAATATTTACAAAGATAAATATGTTCAAAGTCATTCATTAAAAGTCTTTATTAAGTAAAATTCCATCCTTTCCAGAAACAGATGTGACAAATGCACAATACTGGAGGCAAAGATATCTCATATTTCTTAATCCTAACTTGAAGTACAATGATCTTTAAACTTTTTTCCAATATCACCATCCTTACGTAAATATTAAGTGGCTGCATGCATAAAAAATTAAGGTTACCGAGGAAACTATCTCTAAAGAGATTAGAGAAAAGCAAGGATGTAAGTGATGGTATCTGTACACAAAAAGAAGAAAAAAGGCAATAGGAAAATTCATTATACTGTTCCATGTCCTGTCAATTTTTAAGATGTGATCTTTAAAAGCAGATTCACAGAAGATAATTTAGACAATCACTGTTTTAAGTTTTCCTTTAAGGTATTATTCTCTCCTAGTTATTTCACTGAAATAAGTATTCTTTGTATAAATTAAATATGCTGTTAAATGTGCTGTTGCACTGCACACGTTTAACACTCCCTTTTGCTTAATATTTCTAAGAGATCATCAAGAAGACTGAATAAAACTGTGACATGAATATTGGTATTCTTTTAGGAACATCCAGTAATCTCCAGCAATTAAGGGGAGATGTTATATACTAGGATAACTGCCAATACTTGGTGAATTCTCCAAATTAGGACAAAAACATCAGCATTTGAAGATTCAGACTGAAAACTAGGAAATCGAGAGGAACTAAGAATACTTGGTCCAAAAAGCACAGACACGCTCAAGCATTTAAAGACACACTACTACCCATGGTAGAAGAACTAAGTTGGAAGAGAACTGCTGTTTTGTGTAAGGAAAAATATTCTGATTCTTTCATTCCTGCTTCTGTCATGAAAGATAGGATAGACTTTTAACTCATGTTTCTAAAGTGAGTATCTTCAGTGTGTTTTATCCCCTCCAAACTCTCCTGACTCATTTATTGTTATACTAAATGAATACTGAACACTGAATAGTTCTAAACACAGTTATGCTCAAATTATTTTTTTAGAGTTACTAGTACAAAAACTGCTTGTGCTACACACAATGCCTGAATTGCCATATGATTAACTGCTTTTGATAGTTTACAATGCAGAGTGTCTTTGGTATTTGGAATATATGACAGTTTGCTACAATGGAAATCATGATATAAGTAAGGATTAACAGCCTTGCAGCTGCCCAGCTTGGAAGAAAAAAAGAGCCTCTACGATAAATTATGCTAAGAGAGGCTAAACCAGTTTTTTTTCCCCACAATATAGAAAATAGTGCCCAAAAGCTGTAGATTAAAACCTTTAGTTGGGGAGCAGCTATTTCCAGCCAATAAGAAGTGTAAAACACTTTTCCTCTAGTATATTCTTGACCTATTCAGATATGCAGAAAAGGCATAGCTCCAACACTTCTTCAGCTATTTGTCCTCTTGTAGTAACAGGCATTCATCATCAACTGTTTAGTTATACACACACCAGCAGTGCTAGGAAGGAGGTATATAAAGGTATTTAAAGTACCGCTAACTTCTGAAGCAGAGCTGAGGCAACAAAGACTTGACAGAATTTGCTCCAGCTCCACACTGTGTACTTACTAATAGGGAAAAATGTGTTGCATCGTTCTTTTCAAGAAGAAAAAAGGAATAGCTATGTATGACAAATTGCTGGCCAGGCCAAGTCAAGCCACAGGGCAGCTTACTGTTATTCAGGCATAATTATCTCAAGAGTATTGAGTAATCAGTTCAGTCTTTATGACAAAGTGACCCATGTGACATCAAGGGAAAAAATAGGATAGGCTTATGAAGTCATTTTATGTTTCCCATAACTGCACACAAAGATTTACTGAATACCTGAAACAAGACAACCCCCCTGGTCAAAGGTCTGAGGTGCATAATCCACTCTTGCTCACAACTCCACAAGCCTGCTAAAATTAGAGGTATTGAAAGGGTAAAATAATGAGCCTACATGACACATAGGAGGAGGGCTGCTGCTTTACTCCTGAGAAGGTATTGCCTCTTGTTTCCACCAGGGTAAATACGGAGATTTTTAGGATTAATACATAGGCAGAAACTGAAGGGAATCTCGGAAGAGTAGAGGCACTCTAGTTTTCTTCAGGATCGACAACCTGTTGTACCATTTCAGGTCTTGTTGCTAAACATGTCATCCCAGATGCTCTCACATTCTTGATCAAGTTTCCTGCTTGATTCTTATCCCCTGTTACCTCACTGCGTACCCACTTTTGCTTACCCTGTCCCGACCCTACAATGTCCCTCATCCTTCCACCTCACATATTTCTTTCCTTTTAACCCTCCCCATCCTACAACCTCCTTCACTTGCAAACACGTATCACAGCATTTTAGATTTTTTCTTCTTTTACTTTCAAAAGCACACTACCCTCTTACATCTGTACAGATATGACTGACTTGAGAATGAAACTGAAACTTATAGATAATGCCTAGCCAACAGTTCCTCTGTCTTAGTGTAATGTCCATGCAAGCAGATATCACAAAGAAAAAGAGTTTCTGAGATGCACCAAATCAAGAAAGATATTTTTTCTCTTAAATATTGATTATCTTTTCTTAGCAGGATGAAGTCTGAGAATTCACATTATTTAAACTTAAATAACAGGTCAAGTTTGCTCAAAGTTACTTGGAAATACTGTGGTTATTATTTGCAAGGAAACTCATGTATCATCCACCCTTAATGATTTTTTTCCTCCAGTCGCAGATGGGTGGTAGCTGTCACACTTTGTATTCATTGTGCAATAGAATTTAAATGAATTTAAATTTGTTTGAGCAATGTTTATCAACTACAGGACCAGAAACTTTGCACTAGAATCCAACAGTGCATCCCTCCTATGGTGTACTCCTCTCTTTGGTCCAGGTCCCAGTGACTATTATCAGAACTTATCACTGCTGGTGAGCAGTTACTCGCTCGAGGGAATCATACAAGAGCCTCTTTACTTCCTCCACTAAGCTGAAGGAACAGTTGAAGTGGTAGTGTTTACACTTCCCGAATGCTGCTAAATCATCCCTAAGGATTACTTCACTCCAAGGCATGTAACATGATCTTTGAAGAGCAATCTGTGCATTTGGGATGCATCCCATAGTATACCAAACAATAGGTTTTTCAAATAAATAACAAGAGAAAGTCTTAGTAGGGGGTTATCATGACTCTAAAAACCTTTGTTATTATAAACTATGGAAGTTGATCATTATGATTTATTTTGAATATATTCAACATATGGGTTTAAGAGCAAAGCGTAAGTAAATTCAGTAATTGCACTAACTGCAAATGCAAAATACCAGCTGCGTGGAAGTCCTCCTATCTTTCGTTTGCTGTTCTTCAGAGAAAATTCAACCTAATCTTTTTAGGCTCCTCAGAACCTACAGCACAAATGACATTTTAAGATATGAAAACAGTGCCTCTTGGCTATGCTGATGAACGTTAGCATGAATCCTGTGTAGTTCGGTTGGTCCAAAAAATCCACAAATTAAACCAACATATACACAACCTTAACACAGAATGACAGAATGCTGATATTATTTAACAAAAGCAGCAAGCTCTTTTGAGTTACTGGGAAAACAATAGCTTCCCTAACCCAGAAATACTTGCTCCATTCCACTTACTCTTTCTTTTTTCCATTTTTTTTTTTTTCATCATATGGAAGTTAACTATGCCTGTGGAAAATTCCTTAGAGTACTGTCTTTCAAAGACAGAAGACGCTATTGGTGATCTAGCAGTCCCAGGAGTAGATGCTGTTCATAGATCCCACTGGCTCTCAAACTCCAAATGACAGGAGCTACTGACTGTCATAGATACCTGACACTAAAAATCTGCTATCATTGGCACGCATGCCAAGAGTTTTATTCCCAATATCAAGATAATTTCTGCTGTAAACTAACATAGTCCTGGGAATATAAGGCAAAATGAACCTCTGTGCAGATGGACAACACAAAGTCTAGAAAATGTTTAAATACTACTGGAACACTTTTGATGGTTAGAAGGCAGAATAGAGTTGTTAACTCAAAAGGGAAATTTAACCCATCACAGGTAAGAATCTGGTGCTATAACTATCACCTTTTTTGCTGGGACAACAATATCTTATCTAAATTCCCAACATTATTTTTACAAACTACACCTAATTACATGTTTGGGAGATATACAGTTATCACTAAAGAGTTTATTTTCTCATTTGTATGAAGTATTTCTTATTGCTGTGAATCACAATCATCAGTAAAAAGGTTTCCACTATAGATATATCCTTGTATGCAATCTCCTTGAAAAGTCTGCCTGTTAATTTTTATGGAAAGAAGCTAGTCAGTATACTCTACATTCACGTATTACAGAATACTATGAATTAGTTTCTCATGGTAGTCTTTCAAATGGTTAGCAAAAATATTACCTGAAGTCATTATGATTCTGTTACAGTTTTGGAGTTTTACATTTTTATGTTTTTTTTATTTCTGCTGGTAACATAGAAAATTCAAAGTGAAAAAAAATCAAGGTAAAATATTTCTGAAATGAAAATGAGGTGACCTAATTTAACAGACCAGCTTAATTGATCTCGGTTTCATTTAACTAAGAGTGCACAATAAAATAAATGAAAATAAGAAGGATTTCTACTTAGTCAGGAACATTAAATTATTAAAGTAGTAGACTTTCTTTAACCTCACTTTCTGTGAAGGCTGAAATGTCCCATCACCTGATCAACACCACTTCTATGCTCTTCAGATGCACCGTAAATGTTGTTAATATTATGTAAGTTACAATACTAAGAGGCTTGCTGGGTGCTACATACCTACATTAGGGTGGACTTAAACCTTACAGTCTGTGATTCGTCATTCATTTACTTCTTTGAACTTTTTGTATATTATGACATATAAACCACTATTTCACACTTCGTCAATCCCATTTTCTTATAAATGAGCCATGGATGCTATAATATTGTGGACTTTTCACATATTAGATTGTGACAATTTTTGCAGATGAGTAAAATTTATTCCTTTTATTCCTTCTGAAATGTCTCTTCCAGCTTTCACTGTAGTAAGAGTACACCTGAGATATCACTTTTCCTCCACTATTGCCATTTTACTTACATCAAAAGAGATTCATATAAAAAACTGATTGAAAGTTAGCCACATATTGATCTTCTCAAATTTTCTAATCATTCTGCATTGTAATGACACACTAGACGACAGATTTGAAAGTATGACATTAACAAATATTGATAGATATTTTTATATACCTACACAATGTTTCAACAGAAAAGAAATACCATTTACTACACAGGCACAGCATTTTAGTGAGATTAATACAAAGGATTATTGACCTGAGAACTAAATATTTGATGAAGATAAAAGTCAATATTTTCAAAATGAACAAAACATTTTTCAATGTAACTGAACTAAAAACTGTTCTATTGGTAGTATGCAACATATCTGTCTGTATGAGGAGTACAGAATATATATGTTTATGGATATTTCTCAGTGTGTTTGTGAGTGTATTTAACAAACTTCACAGACAACAGGCTATGTGCATACACAAAATATATAATTTACATATATAGATTTTTACATGTCAATATATTCATAGAATCACAGAATCATTTAGGTTGGAAAAGAGTGCAACCGTTAACCAAACACTGCCAAGTCCACCACTAAACCATGTCCCTAAGCACCACGTCTACACATCTTTTAAATACCCCCAGGGACGGTGACTCAGCCACTTCCCTGGGCAGCCTGTTCCAATGACAACCCTTCAGTAAAGAAATTTTTCCTAATATCCAATCTAAACCTCCCCTGGTGCAACTTGAGGCCATTTTCTCTCATTCTATCACTAGTTACTTGACAGAAGAGACCAGCACCCACCTCACTACTCCCTCCTTCCAGGTAGTTGCAGAGAGCGATCAGGTCTCCCCTCAGCCTCCTCTTCTCCAGGGTGACCCACCCCAGTTCCCTCACCCGCTCCTCATCAGCCTTGTGCTCCAGGCCCCTCACCAGCTCGGTTGCCCTTCTCTGGACACGCTCCAGCACCTCCATGTCTTTCCTGCGGTGAGGGGCCCAAAACTGAACACGGTACTCGAGGTGCGGCCTCGCCAGTGCCCAGTACAGGGGGACGGTCACTGCCCTGCTCCTGCTGGCCACACCATTTCTGATACAGGCCAGGATGTTACTGGCCTTCTTGGCCACCTGGGCACACTGCTGGCTCACGTTGAGCCGGCTGTCGACCAACACCCCGGCTCCTTTTCTGCCGGGCAGCTTTCCATCTACTCTTCCCCAAGCCTGTAGCGCTGCGTGGGGTTGTTGTCACCCAAGTGCAGGACCCGGCGCTTGGCCTTGCTGAACCTCATACAGTTGGCCTCGGGCCATCCATCCAGCCTGTCCTACCCTCCAGCAGATCAACGCTCCTGCCCAGCTTGGTGTCATCTGCAAACTGCCTGAGGGTGCACTCGATCCCCTCATCCAGATCATGGATAAAGTTATTAAACAGAACTGGCCCCAGTGCTGAGCCCTGGGGAACACCACTTGTGACTGGCCACCAACCGGCTTTAACTCCATTCACCACCACTCTTTGGGCTCGGCCATCCAGCCAGTTTTTTACCCAGCGAAGAGTACGCCCGTCCAAGCCATGAGCGTCCAGTTTCTCCAGGGGAATGCTGTGGGAAACAGTGTCAAAGGCTTTACTAAAGCCCAGGGAAACCACATCCGCAGCCTTTCCCTCACCTACTAAGCAGGTCTCCTTGTCGCAGAAGGAGATCAGGTTAGTCAAGCGGGACCTGCCTTTCATAAACCCACGCTGATCCCCTGGTTGTCCTGTACGTGCCATGTGATGGCACTCAGGATGATCTGCTCCACAACCTTCCCCGGCACCGAGGTCAGGCTGACAGCCCTGTAGTTCCCCAGATCCTCCTTCCAGCCCTTCTTGTAGGTGGGCGTCACATTTGCTAACCTCCAGTCAACCGGGACCGCCACGGTCCGCCAGGACTGCTGATAAACCATGGAAAGTGGCTTGGTGAGCACTTCTGCCAGCTCCCTCAGTACCCTCGCGTGGATCCCAGCCGGCCCCGTAGACCTGTGGGTGTCTAAGTAAGTGGTGCAGCAGGTCGCTAACCATTTCCCACCTACTCAGTTTCATTCCGACACTGAAACCAGAAAATAGCAAACTATGTATAATTTTTTAAAGGAAGGCTAATTTTCATTTGTTTGCCTTTTTCTTGTTATGACACTCACGTACATAGGACCCCCACAGATTTTCCTATATGTCTTGCTTGCCTAGAAGCCTGAGTATGAAGCAACTGGAGTAAAAAACGCGGCTCAAAGTTACAGGCTATCAAAATGCTTCTGCTTGCAGGGCAGCAGGTTGCACCTAAGTAAAAGCAGAAGCAGGCCGGGCTTGCATTAACACTTCAATGTGTTCCTTATTGGATCACTGGGGAGAATGACGGCATGTGAAAGAGGTCTGGAAAGTTACCAATTTCAAGCTTCCAGCAGTTAACAGAAGTAGTGCAAATACTGGATCAGGGTTCAATGCGTTCACTTTGCATGAAATTCCACGCTAACCTACATAGCTAGCATCTTAACTATGTTAGAAGTATTTCCTTCCTTGATATAGCAGATATAACAAGACGCGTTTAAAATCAGCATATGATAACAGCTATTGAGAGCAGGGAAACTAAAATGGGCTGAATAATAACGAAATGTCTGGCAGAACTGATAAAAGACAAAGTTTAAAGGAATCATGAGAGTGATGGTAGATCTAGCGAATGTAACAGACACAAATCAATATGATAAAACAGAATTAGAAGGCAAAGGTGTCGTGTAATTTCAACATTTTTCAGAAACCGCAGCATACGCTGTTTCATATAATTGAATAGAACTTGGTTGAGGAGAAAGATGGAAAAGCATTACATTATTATGGAAAGCAGTGTGTAAAAAAGAATGAATGCTCTGAATTTTCCTTTCTCCTAGGAGTCTTTAATTAATAACAACTGAATGTGAGCAAGTGAGAAATCAAAATTTGAAATTTGGCAGAGCAAGATTTGAAAATAATTCTGCATATGAGGAGCTTTGCAGTACGTGCCAATGTGACTATTATTAATCATATTTTTAGATCCCACTTCATATGTTGGTCAGCCTTAAAGGAAATAATGATACATATTGAACACAAACAGGTTAAGCAGTAGGAGTAGATGGTGCAATAGAGGGATGAAAATCCACTTGAGTGAAGTATTTGTTTAATGTGTGTTATTCTCCATAAATAATAGAATTAAAGTCAGTTGGCTGCTGTGTAGTAGCTCTATTTTTCTGAGATGTGTTGTTAACATCGATATCTGGTTCTACTGGTTTAGGTCTCCCAGATGTCTTTGTGAGCTCCACCACGTAACATGAACAGAAAAGTTGGCCCAATATTCAATTCCTTTGCCAAAAACAAAAGCACAAAGAAGCAGAATACTATACATGGAGGAAAGGAGAAGGTTTTACATCCTATCCCAGAACAGATGTCTAAAGCAGGTGGTACCACTTCTCTTAATTTACTACAGAGTCATATAGTTTACACGGATTAACTAATGGATAGCTACAGGTAAGATGAATCCCACCCTTGGTGACTAACTAGATGCTTGCATAGAATTAAATACTAGGAGTCTTTTTAAACAATGTCTGTAAGGGAATTCTCTCCTGACAATTACAGGGTATCACAGAATCACAGAATAACTGAGGTTGGAAGGGAACTCTGGAGATCATCTAATCCAACCCCACCTGCTCACAGCAGGGTCATCTACAACAGGTTGCTCAGGACATTGTCCAGTTCAGTTCTGAATATCTCCAAGGATGGAAACTCCACAATCTCTCCGGGCAACCTGTTCCAATGCTTGACTGCCCTAATGGTGTAAGAAGAAAAAAAGAAAGAAAAAAAATTTAAGCATTTCCTGCATTTCAATTTGCATCAATTGCCGCTTGTCCTGTCAGTGGGCACCACTGGGAAGTCTCTGGCTCTGTATTTATAAGGTCCCTCTGATAAGGTAAGATCACGTCCTGAGCCTTCTGTTCTTAAGGCTAAGAAACCCCAACTCCCTCAGACTCTCCTCATACGTGAGATGCTACAATCCCTTCATCGTCTTCATGACCTTTTCCTGGACTCACTTGAGTAAGTCCATGTCTCTCCTGTACCGGGCCCAGAAATGGTCACAGGACTCCAGATACGGTCTCACGACACCAGTGCTTTACAAAGGGGAAGAATCAGCTCCCTTCTCCTGGTCTCAAAACCTGCCCTAATGTAGACCAGGATGCTGTTTGGCTGAACATAGATAGCCCTTTGAGCCTGGTGGTTTGGCCGGTTTTCAGCCCGTCTCACTGCCCACTCATCTAGTCCATAACTTGTCAGCTTGTCTGTGAGGACTTTATGGCAGAAAGTGTTGAAAGCCTCACTGAAGTCGAGACAGACAAAATCCACTGCTCTCCCCTCATCCACCAAGCCAGCCGCCTCTTCACAGGGGGCTGTCAGGCTGGTAAACCTCTATTTCCCCTTCCTAGCTCCATGCCAACTACTCCTAATCACCCTCTTGTTCCTTCCTCCTGTGCTGTTGCTCCATCAGCTTCCCGGGAATTGAGGTGAGGCTGGCTGGCCTGTAGTTCCCTGGATCTTCCTTCTGGCCCCTCCTGAAGACAGGAGTGACATACGCTTTCTTCCAGTCACCAGAAACCTCTCCTGATCACCATGACCTTTCAAAGATTATCAGGAGTTGCCTCACAATGACTTCAGCCAGCTTCCTCAGCACTTGTGGGAGCATCACTGCATCAGGTCCAATGGACCTGTGTATACCCATTTTAATTAAATGTTCCCTCACCTCATCCTCTTCAAGGGTGAGTCTTCCTTGCTCCAGAATTTCTCACTGGTCTCAGGGATTCCCAAAGGCCAGTCCCACCTGTAAAGAATGAGCCAAAGAAGGCACAGAGTACCTTGGCCTTGTTTGTGTCCTTTGGCACTAAGTTCCCTGCCTCATTCAGCACATGGCCTGCATTTTCCCTAGTCTTACTTTTGCTGCTGGATAGCCTGTATGGAAGGCATTACTACAGACGTGGTCTGTAAATGTGCAGACCAAATTTCCCCAAACAGCCCTGCATTTTTAAAAATGGGCTTATTTTTCAAGCTGGTAGTAGAAAATGTTTGAGCTCCATAATTTAGACCAGAGGCACCAAGTGAACAAATCATTACATGTCTTCAAAGATCTTTGGATACCTGTGGAAACTACCTCTAAAGAAAGATTCTTTTACTGTCTTCATGTTGAAGAGCTTTCAACACGCAGATGGAAGCTCTTCTGCTATTATAATTGAGATCAGGAGAATATTCACATCAACATGAGCATGGTCCTGTTACGGATAGGGATATTAAGCATGCATGCAGAACTTTGCAGAGTGCTAACAGATATTTCTGTGATGAAGAACTTAGATCATTCCCTCTGGTCCAATAAAAGCTATTCTACAAACATGTATTTCTCTCAGAACAAATTTATTTACAAAACATTATTTGCCACAAGCAATGGTATGTTAGTTGAAATGCATACCTGGAGACTGAACCAAAAAATATACTTTTCTGCCAAAAAGATCCCATCTCTCACAGCCCTTTTTCAGAGGCCCCTGCTACTTTAAAGTCTCTTAGAACTTGCTGTAATGTATGAACTCATTGTCAGATGAGAAAAACAATACTAAAATGTACAAAAAGTATGTAGTACCCATCTTCCCCAGAGTGCAAGTTATCAATGGTGAATCATCGGTCTTTTTTCCCAAGTATTAGTAATATGGGTTATGAATAAATACACAAAGTCTAGTAAGCACAGAAGTGTACAGCAGGTTTAACAGCTTCACACATTTCTTCTACTATGGATATGCCAGTGTATTAAGGATCTTATTCATCCAAGAGCATTTCTCATTTGACTTTATAATAGTCCTACTTCTTCCATTAAACAAAGCATAGATTTGCTTATGCATCAACACAAAGCCAAACATTACTTTCAGGGACACACTGTCCCTCCTCATCTATTCTTCCCACTACAAAAAAAATCCAGCCATGGAAAGTAAGATATTGAAAGATATTGCCTTTTAGGTCTCTTTCTGTGTTCCTTGTAACTTATGTGTGTTCACGCATTTTGAACACATGGATACTGGAATTATGGCCGCAATACCCATTTCCTTTAACTCCCAAGCAATGTTCCACTCAAGGAGTGAGCTCTAAAGCCCTTTTCTGCTTTCGAAGGGAGTCTCTTTAAGAGGAAGGACTAGGAGATAAATCTCCATGATTCTTTTACAGGAAAGGTGAAAGGAAAGTATGTTTCAACTCTATTCTTTTTGGTATATTTGGGCCTCTCACTTTCAGAGAGGGAACAGATGGTGATCAACTACACTACTATGGACCCCAAAGAGTTCACTTAGTGCCAAACAAGTCACAAGCATTGAAAGAAACACTTGGAAAGTGTATGGCATAATCCATGCAAATTTACTTCACACTGAGGGTATCAAAGAGTAAGGAGAGAAAAAAAAAAAAGAAAAAGAAGAGATTAACAGATTTTGTTAAAACCTAAGATATGTCTGTCCTTGCTATTTCTGAGGGAACTTTCTTAAGCCAGTAGTTATCCACTAGATGTGGAGCCTGAGATTTATTTCCATTTTGATTCATATCTTGATCATTTGGGAATCCAGAGTGGTATGCTCAGACAACTTGACCTCATGAATGCAGGCACAGTACCAGGAGGCACTTCTGGCAGAAAGAATTTGATCTGTGTACTGTGTACTTATGTATGCAGACGGAGAATGGAATCTACATGGGCAAGTATTCACAGGAAAACAACTGTTATTCTGTACCAAAAAAAATGTTTTACTTGTCTTTTAGCACCTTTGTGCGTAACTTTCATGTCTAGAAGCCTTTTTAATTTTTTAATGTGATTTAAATCAATTAAATAAAACCATTTTTTCCTAGACAAACCTCCAAGCAAAGAATGAAAAGCAAGAAAAGTAAAAAATCTCTCCTTGGCTGGTTGGGTATTTCTTCTGTAGAAAGTATTTTTATAGAAGTACAGTATAAAACTGTAGCCTAAACCAGTCAATAATCCCTAATATTTAATTCTAGAATTCATAAGGTTTTGTGTGTTCTTTTAATTCCCTGACTTTATTTCTGAGAGAGTTGTAATGTTCTTACAAAAGTAGTGTTTTAAAAAAAATGTAGCCGTCATCTGTCTCATTTTGGAATGAGAAGTAGCAAGTTAATTATATTATATATAAAAATTATTCTCTCAAGAGATAAAAATACATTTTTCTCTGTACCTATTTTACATTAAAAAATGTTAATACTCATATACGGTAACCACAGAGACACCTCCTGAATTTATATGTAAGTATGATGAAAGCTACACTCGAAATCCTGAAAACTTTACTGTAGTGAAGTGAATCTGTTCAGCTGCTCATTGCCTGCCAGCATTATAGCAGCCTCCAGCCTGCTTCTGTATTGATCTAGCAGCCTGTGTGGCAGAACCTGAAGAATAACCATCTGTGGCAGTGTCCTGGTTTCAGCTGGGATAGAATTAACTGTCTTCCTAGTAGCTGGTACAGTGCTATGTTTTGAGTTCAGTATGTGAAGAATGCTGATAACACTGATGTTTTCAGTTGTTGCTCAGTAGTGTTTAGACTATAGTCAAGGATTTTTCAGCTTCTCATGCCCAGCCAGGGCACCTGACCCAAACTGGCCAACAGTGTATTCCATACCATGTGACGTCCCATCTAGTTTAGGAACTAGGAAGGGGGGGGCAGGGATTTTGGCCGCTCGGGGACGGGCTGGGTGTCGGTCGGCGGGTGGTGAGCAATTGCCCTGCGCATCATTTGTACATTTCAATCCTTTTATTACTACTACTGTCATTTTGTTAGTGTTATCATTATCATTATTAGTTTCTTCTTTTCTGTTCTATTAAACCGTTCTTATCTCAACCCAGGAGTTTTACTTCTTTTCCTGATTTTCTCCCCCATCCCACTGGGTGGGGGGGGGGAGTGAGCGAGCGGCTGCGTGGTGCTTGGTTGCTGGCTGGGGTTAAACCACGACAGTCCTTTTTGGCGCCCGAACAGGGACACGAAGGGTTGAGATAACGACAAACCTGACGAAAGCTTGTTAAAACAAATTTGTTTTAAGCGTACATTATGTTGATTTATGTATTTTTCGAGTTGTTGCTCTGGTTTTTAAGGCTCTGTTATGTATCACCTCGCTTGTTGTATGTAGTTCCTCTTCTACTGCTTATCATCCGTGGGAGGTGGATTAAGGTTTTCGCTTTGATGTATGGTATAACTCTGGTTTATGGTATGATAAAGTCATCGGCTGTGGGATTAATCCGGTATTTGCATTTAGCATTGTCACCTTTATACTGTGGGAGCCATCTGTGGGAAACTATTAATAATTATACCATTTACCTTTCCTCCATGGAAAACCAGTCTGTGGGTGGGGTACCTTTCTTCCCCTCTCCTTTCTCCTTCAGTCCAGTTACAATGGTGTTTGAGAATTTTGGAAAATTTGAATACTCCTGGAATGTTGGGACTAGCACGGTCCTAGCCCTACTGCTAGGAATTAGCATGCTTCTGAATGTGGTTCAGCTCTCGTTTAAAGTTAAACAGCTATTTAAGAAGATCACCCAGAGATGTTCCCCAAAGCTAGATAATTATGAGTGGCAGGGTGTGTGGGGTAGCATGGGCAAGTACCTAGGAAAGTGGGCACCTCCAATGTTTTGGAAATTCACCCCTGAACAAGTGCAGGATCCAGAAGAGCTAGTAAAATATTTGGAAGAGGTATGCTGTCACCCCGGCAGCTCCAGAGAGATACAAATCACTGCAACATGCTGGGGCCTGGCCCATGCCTATCGAGCCCTGTTCAACACCACTCAGTACCCTCAAGGGGAAGAGAAAGTCTGTGGATCTAATAACAAAACGATGAGCACCGCGGCCACCCAAACCTTGGCAACAGGCGCTGCGGCCCCTCCAGCCCCGGCGACGAGAACTCGGGCTACCCAAACCTCGGCGACAGACACTGCGGTTATCCAAAACCCGGTGAGGGATACTGCAACTGAACCAGTGGACCAACCTGCACCAGCATCAGTTGCCCCCGTACAGAAAAAGAAATATACAAAAAAATCAGTTCGCTTAGCGAAGGATGAAGGTGAACCAGGGTCATCACGGGAACCGGAGGAAGAGGCAGAACCAGAGGTAATAACCCGGTCCCTATCCTTGAGTGAGCTGCGGGACTTGCGAAAAGACTTTGGCCGCCGTATAGGTGAGCATATTATCACCTGGCTTCTCCGATGCTGGGACAATGGGGCTAATAGCTTGGAATTAGAAGGTAGGGAAGCCAAGCAGCTGGGATCGCTTGCCAGGGAAGGTGGCATTGACAAGGCAATTGGAAGAGGGACACAAGCCATCAGCCTCTGGAGGCGACTCCTGTCAAGTGTGAAGGAAAGGTACCCCTTTAAGGAAGACGTTATATGTCAATCAAGCAAGTGGACCACCATGGAAAAAGGTATTCAATATCTGAGGGAATTAGCTGTGCTAGAGACAATTCATCATGACCCGGACAACCCACAATTACCCAAAGATCCAGACGAAGTCCAATGCACACGACCCATGTGGCGGAAGTTTGTACGGAGCGCACCATCATCCTATGCCAACGCATTGGCAATAATGGCCTGGAAGGATGAAGAGGCACCGACAGTGGAGGAAGTGGCTCGCCAACTCCGTCAATACGAAGAAAATCTCTCCTCCTCCCTACAAGCCTGCATTGCAGCTGTGGAGAAGCTGTCTGAGGATTTCCAGCAATTCAAAGAGGATATGTCCTACTCCACACGTGTACGGACCAATGTCTCAGCTATTAGGAGTGAGCGTTCCGACACCCAGCCCGTCCCCGAGCGGCCAAAATCCCTGCCCCCCCCTTCCTAGTTCCTAAACTAGATGGGACGTCACATGGTATGGAATACACTGTTGGCCAGTTTGGGTCAGGTGCCCTGGCTGGGCATGAGAAGCTGAAAAATCCTTGACTATAGTCTAAACACTACTGAGCAACAACTGAAAACATCAGTGTTATCAGCATTCTTCACATACTGAACTCAAAACATAGCACTGTACCAGCTACTAGGAAGACAGTTAATTCTATCCCAGCTGAAACCAGGACAGGCAGGTACAGCAGCAGGTGCCCTATCCACTGAACAGGCTGCTGCCTGATTACAACAAATCCCTTTCAAGCACCTGGCAACCTTGACAGACACTTTTATCTTCGTGTAAAAACACCCCACCACCTCAAAAAAGTTGTCTGAATAGAAATGAGAAACTCAAAAGATAATATCGCTGATAAAGGCCAGAAACTGAATCCACTGCAGATATACTGTGAAGTCCAGGTAAGACAGTGTTTAGATTCATGAGGAGTTCCTTATGCACAGCAGTAGTGTCTGCTCATCTCATACGTTTCAACACAATATTGCTAATGTTCTTGCAAGGCAGAACTTAAAGTAGGATAGCAGGTACGTAAAGATAAATGCTTCGTCACTAACATTTTACAAATTTCTGTTTGCACAGACGAGGCTTGTGCAGATAAAACCAAGTAAGATAACTCATCACTAGAAGATTCAAATAATGACAACTTTTCAGGGTATCTGTCTATAGCTGTAAGTCTATACCTGAAGTTTTTGTAGGAAGAAGATACACATCAAGAGCACTTGACCGGATTATTTTTGACAATATTTTGAGTCTCACCTGCATCTATTAGTACATGTGTTTTGAACTCAGAACTACGATTTACTATGTGGGTTAAAAGTAGCTCTTAAGATACACTACTCAGCTGAATGTTTAAGAAAGTAACCTGACTTAATGAATGACAGATCTCCATAATTGGATCATCCAGCTTTGTCTCCAGAAATTGTTGTATTTCCTCTGTTGTTAGCTGCTTAATAGTAGTTAATCATTTTGTCAAGTCTATATTTGTCTCTTTAAAGGATGTAAGTGATGAAAATTATGATTATAAAGAGATGGTCTTTGAAGGAAGAACAGTCAGACAATATGAATCAAAGTATGGAAAATGAGTATCTGATTCTTGTCAAGGAAAAGGCAGAACAGACAATTCTCTCAGTCAGAGATGTGTGTGTATTTCCTGTAATGGGATGCAAAGATGACAGTTCTGTGAACTCCACTGATGATGTTATTTTGCTAGATGAAGAAAATAAATACCCAAAAGTAATAGCAGTAGCTTCCATTAGTGTGTACCAGCTGGTTAATATCACTGAGTTCATCCAAAACATCTCATAAAATGGGGACTGTTTGCTATGCAGAACTTGGTCTGAGAATTCATCAGTTTTATTCCAGCCATAGAACATGTTGCACATATTTGGCTTAACTCACTTAAAGAATCAGCAGACTGTGATTTGATGTTTGTGAGTCTCTGGCTGATGGATGAAGTGGTAATAGCCAGATATTCACTAGGAAGAGATGTCTGCATTTGAGTTTCATGACTAACTACCAAATTAAGGAAAGACATCTGCTTTTAAATATATATCTTAGTAGGGGAATGAGAAATTATTGAAAGACTTTGTAATCTCCACTGCTCTTCTGATGGTGAAAAGACACCTGACAATTCTTCAGGACCCTTTCAAGGCAACCTAGAGAGAACTGAAGCTGCACTTGTAGAATCAGTTGTAAAATGTAATCTGTGGGAGAGTAATGACTCGCTATTTAGTTCTATTTCAGCCCCTGGTATGTTACTAATTACTGAACTCATGTCTGTGGCAGATAAAGCAACAGTCTGGTGCTGCTCTAATGATGAAACTTGTGTAGGGAAAACAGTAAGTGTCATTAAGAAACTAGTGATAAACAAGATTGTATCATCATTATGCTGGGGAAGAGGTACCGACCTTAAATCTATGGAAGTATCAGTAGCTGCATATGGTACAAGTGTGATAGTAGACTTTTATTTTTACTGAGACCTGAACAGCAGAACTGAGAAAGTGTGAAAAGAGAACATCTGTTGAGGTTGCTATCCTGAATACTGTTGAAAACTCTCCAGTGCCAATTAGTCCTCGTAGTCCACAGCTCAGTTTAGACAAATTAGTGGTCAGAAGTATCTCACAGTTGAAAATACCTACCTTTTTCAGACCTTTAAGGACAAAAATGTAGGAAAAAAAACCACAAACAGCAACCAAAAAAACCCAAACCAAACAAAAAAAAAACGCATAAGAGAAAAGAAAAAATTTAATAACTTTGGCTCAGGACTGAGCCTGCAGGAAATTACATGGCCATCAAAACCTCATTCAGTCTTACCAAAGTATTATATAGCAGACAAGTACAACTCTGCAAATCATATTCTTAATAAAAGTGTACAAGTGGTGTTAGTGACCTCAAGAGTTGAGTAAATGCAGACCTCCCACTATTCATATTCTGTATGAGGGCCAACATCAGACAAAGTGGCACTGCTTAGAACAGAAGTATTAAATTTTCTAAATCAAACTGCTACTGTGAATCAATATAAAATGAATGAATTACGAATGTTATCCATTGAGAACATCAGCAAACTAGTTGACATGGTATTTTGGAAGACACACAGATGTAATTGCATTTACTAACTGCATTTCACTCAGTGTCATTACTGACATCAAGAAGGAATATTACCTATTGAGAATGCAACAAAAGCTTAGGTATATCCCCAAAAGACTAGTCTGTACAGAAATCAAACATTCAGTAAAACTCATTTACCCAAATTAAAAAATAGGTCTCCTGGCTTATTTCTTACACAGGTAATTACTTTGAAAGAATATATAAGCAAAAAATTCTGAAACTAACTGTAAAGAGGATGCCTTATACACATTCTATCTGTATAATACTAGCTTTAGTAAAATGAACAGGCCACAGTGAAGGTACAATCTTCAAAATAAAATGTTGCACTCCTGTTAGTGTTGACATTTCTTCAAATATTTTAAACATAACAGGATAGGCAATTTTTTGGCTTCCCAAAACCATCACTACAAACAGTGAGAATGGCAGAGATGTTGAGACGCTTGTTCCAGATATTTTTAGTGAAAAAACATCTAGATGCGCAGAAAAGGAAGCACTCCTCAGAAAACATGCGAACTAGGAAAGGAAAATCAAAGTCCCCATGGAGTAAGGCAAATTATCTTTCTGCTGCTGACTAGCCAAGGAAGAAGGGAAGATTGGCATTAGGGTCAGAGACTGCTGAATGAGATATTGCTTGATATGAGGCATATGAAATAGTACACTCTAGCAAAGCAAACTGAAAACCAAGCTAAAAGGAAGTGCATTTTTCCTTACTGGATGTGCAAAATGCTGGGAAAAATTCTTTTGAGATAAAAGAGTAATTCTCCAGTTACATAAAAATGCAATTAAGAAAGGATGATGAATTAAATCAAAAGAATAGAAGGTAGTACAGGAATTAGAAAACAACATTCTTAAGAAGCAAATTAATGAATTTTGAATATTCTTACCATTTAAAAAGCACTAACAAGGAAAGAAGTTTGATATATGCATTACTCGAAGGTTTTTCTACTTACCTTGGGACACCTCTCCTGTATGAAAATCAGAAGCATGTTTAGACCAAAGTTCCATAGACACAGGCAGGGCTGATGGAAGGTCATTGTCTAAAATCTCAGCAGGAAGCACTTCAGCCACTTCAGTGACAGTTTTCTTGCTTTGGGGGATAGTAGGTAAACAGGTGATATTGTTTATTCCATCAACACAAAGAAACCCAGTGGAGCAGGACTGTATAAGGCAATCATTGTAATTAAGCTCACAGCTTTGTCCCTGAAAGAGAATTTTTAAAAAAACATTTTTGAAGGCAAATTGCATCTCATAGTCATGTTAGTTCAAATTATTGCTTTCTTTTTATTCTAAAATGTTGTTTGCTTATATTAAACTGTGCATACTTTTGAAAGCAAATCTAATCATGTGGAAAATATTGCTTAACTAATTTAATAATATAGTTGTATATTTTAAATTTTAACTAAATGATAATTCGAGTCTTAGTATTACAAGTTATCAATAAAAATAATTTCCCCACAGATTTGTAATTGAAAAGTATCAAAGATAGTACTGTCACAAGTAACAGAAAGTGGTTAAAATAATAATCTTCAGTCAGCATGTAGTTACACAGAAAACTCTGTAGAGTGGACTCAGCTGTCTAAAAACCTACAGCTTGTTCTGATTGTCAAGTTAATATATTCTTTCTTTTTGTACACTGAGGCTCAGTATTTGTTGCCTGTTGCTATCAAATCTTCACACAGTGCCTTGTTAATACATAAAGTTCACAGACAACTCAAAAAAGAAGAAATGTAGTGGCAGTCTCAAATTTGACCTGGCACTCACTTTTTATTTTTTATCAAGACTAACAATTCATGGGTATCCTGAAATATCCTTCCTAGTAATAAATTAAAAACGTTCATATTCAGTGGTCTGTAAAAAAGGCAAGAAATAATGCATTTCTTTTACAGCAATAATTATGTGAATTAAATGCATTCTTGAAGTGTGAAATAAATACATGCTGAAGCCAGGCCTGGGTTCATTTTATTTTCACTTCTGTTGTAATGAACTAACGGGCTATGTGAAGAGATACAGTTAACTTAGCTAACCTAGAAGGATCTTACATATCCGGATAGCTATTTAAAATATGCACAGTGTCATCCCTGAAAGACATGCATCTCTGACAACATATCATCTTGATAGAATTTCTGACTGAAGCTTCTCCTGCAGCGGGGCCCATGTAAGAAAATCCAAGTAAATTCTCTCATGCTCAATAAGCATGTGCTCATTGCACAGCTCCCCTCTGACAAGATGCTGAAATTGTCTTGTCTACCTGGCTAGCGACTCACACAGAACTTGAAGCAGCCTGCATTTTCTGAGATCTCGATCAACTCTATTAAATTCACTTCTTATATTAGGGAACAATAGGAGGTGCAAGAGAGAAAGAGGCAGAAATGCAGACATAGAAACTGAAATTACTTTTCTTACAAGTGCTTTAAATAATTCAGTGTTTAAAATGGAAGAGGTTAAATTGAGGGTTTTTGAATGATTTAGATACATCCATGCTTGTTTCCATCAAGTTCTTAATTTGTTTTGGCAAGCAAAAGAGCTATCTGGTAAATTCATGGCACCTTATAAAATCACTCACTGTATCGGTATTCCAAAGCACGAAGGAACAGCAGGCCAATTTATACGTCAGATTTCCATACAATGACAAAAAGCCATTTCCTCCTTGCTCTCTTCTAATTCCACACATAGCACAAATGATCAGTTTGAATAAGATTTCTGTCCAATAATCTTTCTTAAACCTATAAAACTTATGTTTCATTCTGACTTTCCCTGTGACAAATTAGTGAATTTTTATTACTATTGCATGTAATGGTGAAGAGCGTTTGATTATGATTTTATGACTCATAGAAACAAAGCAGATGTGGATAACCTCCACTGTGCATGAAGGGTACATTAAATAGTCACAGATAATTTTGATGGCCTTGAAAGTGTCTGTAAATGCTTTAACAGTTTCCATGCAGGCAGATGGTGTGGATTTGTATTTAAAAGTAGGTATGTGTCTATAGATGTTTCCATGTAAAAAGTAAACATTTATTCTATATACTGCTGGCTATGCTCTTTGTATCAAAATTTATGAGAAACTTCATGATCCATACTTTACGATCCATACTTCAGATAGCATTACATACACAGACTACAGAAGATTTACTTAACACACACTGTAGCTGGAGTTCCTTGAATACTTATTTCTCTGGGAGTTCCACTGTTTCCACCTCACACTTACTCAGGGTGAGGAACCAGAACCCATCAGGGGCCTACCAAATACACATCTTCAGATGTTTAGACCCTAACTCCTTATCCATCATACTGAAGATAGGTATGTTAAACTTCTTTCTGTTTTTTTTTCCATGTTTTCTTTCTCTACTGTGGACTTTCCAAAGCATAGTGGAATCTGAGGGACTGAAGATGGAACAGTGAATAATGGAATAAAAGCAAAGACAATACATCTTAAATTCCAGCTACTTCAAAGGTTTGTTACTTTTCCTTCTGTAAGGGCTTGCTCTGCAAAATACTGTACAGCTAACGCCCAAGCTATGTACTAATAGAAGAGCTGCCCCCATGGGACAAAAATCTATCTAGCTCCATTATCAGTGAGCTATTAATGAATATTTGGGGAAGAATGCAGGAAGAAAACAAGCAGAGTTTGCATCTGATAATTCACCAAATATACCATTCCAACTTCTGGCAATGAGTAATTCAAAGACTCCCTAAGCCAGGGTAACATTCAGAAGAGTAATCTGAGTAACAATGAACCTATCCTCCTTTTAACTCATTTTTGGACTTATTTGTACTTTTGGTCTCTACAGGATCATGCTACACTGACTTATACCAATGAATTTTGCACTGAGTGAAAAAATAATTTCTTTATACAGATTTTATGATTGCCGTATGCTGGTTTTATTTGGCATTCAGAAGATTTTTTTGTGAGAAATAAATACTAAAAAAATAGTGTAATTGATCTTCTCCGTTACAGTTGTTCATGTAGGATAAGTATAAATACTTAATGAACCAAATGAGATTATTTTAACACGAGGGTCTGACTGTTTTCCGTATAAAAAGTCTGTGTCCCTCAACCGATATATTCTTCATCATCACCTGACCTTATTTTGAATGCCAGCCTGCATGGTATGAAGTTTGATTGGAACTGGAAATTCCACTGTGAATGTCGGGGGCGGGGGGGGAAGGTGTGAAGAAGGACTTAGAAATGTCCTGTGATAAGAGCATGAACACAACAGTCTTCTGGTATTTCAGACTTCAACATATCATTGTCAAGGTCCTGATCAGCCTCATAATTTTCTGCAGTCCATCTCTGCAACCTCTTCCTTCACACTCACAGGTCTAGCTCCCCGTGCTCAAGGCCATCTCTGATACAGTGCAGCTGTGCAACCTTGGATCAGCCTGCACTGAAAAGAGCTAAACTGTGAGAAAGATGTGTGAGATGTCTCATGTAGGGCCCTCATACCTGAGCTCAGAAGCTGCATTTAAGCTCAGGCCCTTGCCTTTGGTCCTGACTGAGCTAACAATAAAGCTAAAGCCTGCTATACTAAGCCCAGTACTTTGTTGATCCTGACCTGGTCTTGCTGTCTTGACTTCCTGGCTTGACCTTAAACCTGCTCTATGATCATGGACTTGCCTGGCAGCACCTGGACTTCTGGAAGAACCTTTTGGATGGTTACCACCATCATTGGTCTTACTTTGCTGTCCTTGTTTGGGTACTGTGTGACTCCATCCCTCGCCGGTAAGGTCATTGCCCCTGCCTACCTTGCTGCGACCGTTGGCTCCTGGCCTGCCCTCCCTTGTGGAGCAGCCCACTTGTGCTCCTCCACATGTGCTAGTATGTGCTGGGGATCTCCTTGAGAGAATGGGCATGGGACAGAGATTAATATGGTGCCTGAGAAGAACTGAAGACAGAATATTTTTTTTTACTTTTTAGAAAAACTTTTTTTTCCATTTTATTGCTTTGTTGCTTCTTCCCTCATTGACCATAAATGAGAATCTTCTGCTGTAGAAAGAAGTCCTGAAACTGGCTAATGTCTGAAAAGCTACTCGTTTCTCTCTTGACTTGGTTGCAGAGAATCTATGAAGGTAAATCTGAATCTTACTAGCAATAATCTGCTCCTTCCCTTTTTACAGACATAAATACACCAAATAAATGGTGCATAAATATTAAAAGAAGCATCCCTGTCATCATTTATAAAGAAAAGGTATTCATATAACAATTTCAAGCTTGGAGTTGTAGAGATAAGAATTACTGAAGTAAGACAAAAAAATCACGTACTCCTTCCTCTCCCTGTTACTAAACCCAAAGTATTAAATGATAATACTATTAAGTTAAACCTGAAGCGTGATGAGGTAAAGCACAAGCTCAAATTGGAGGTACCAACTGCATCTCTTCAACTACAAAAAGACCTGGCATAAAAAGGTGGTGGCAGCATGGAAATTTCAACCTTAGATGAATACAGCACTGGCATTTAGCCACCCGCAAAGGATTCTTTTGGTATGTTAAA
Organism: Buteo buteo; assembly: GCF_964188355.1. NCBI lineage: Eukaryota > Metazoa > Chordata > Aves > Accipitriformes > Accipitridae > Buteo > Buteo buteo. The sequence continues at coordinate 1,778,897 of NC_134185.1, forward strand.
CAGAGAGAATAAAACATAGGGCCAAAGCCCACAGGGTCAAGCATTCAAAGGAATTGTTTGATTTAGTTTCAGGGAACTTGTTTTCAAAATATCTGTCTGTATGCAATAGTTTCAAGTATGAGTTATCTTAGTAATTAAAAATAGTAAGTGGTATGTGAAATAAAAATATTAATTGATACGTAAAAAAATACTAATTAGTATTTAAAAATATTAATGTACTCTGGCAACTGACAAAGCCATTATATACACTCACACTTTTCCACTTTTTATGGGTGTTAGGTAACTAATTCTCTGGAATATTAGAGCTCCTCTTAGTAAAACAAACAAACAAACAAAAAACCCAAAGAACAGTTACCAAAATATGGTATTTTTCAGAAAGGCCAGGTTTTATGTGTGTGAGGTTAAAAAGGAAAGGGATTACATACAGTGTTTTCTGTGCAACAATGAATAGTCAGGTTAAGGGAAGGAGAAGAAAGAATGTCAGCATCTCACCACAAATCCTGGCTTGCAAAAACAGGCATAACCGAAGCTGGGGTCCTTCTGAACACAGATGCCATGTATGCAGGGGTTGGATATGCACTCATCAACATCCAGCTCACAATGGAGGCCCTCCCATCCTGTCAGGAAAAAAGACAAAACAAAGCTAAAACAAGACCCATTAAAATCTAAATCCATTTCCTAAGTGTCAATCAAAAAAAAAGCTATGGGTAACTATAATCAATCTTCACATATACATAAATACATAGTACAGGATGGGTATGAACTGGTTTGGGCTGTGGTTTCTCAAAGTAGAAAAAAAGAGTATAAATAGTTTAACAATAAACAAATGCAATCCAAACTATATGGACATTACAATTATACTCTACTGAACATCCATTAGGGAAGTTAATATTTGTCGACATCTATTTCTGTAGAGACGTTAGTAAGCAAACAAGAGTAAAACCTGAATATATTCTTTCATTACTGAATTAACTGACTCGACGGATTGCCCTTCACCTACGGAATTATCTGTATCATTATCTCTCTTGTGGTGAAGAACTGGCAAGGGTAAAACACTCCCTGAAATCTCTTATCTCATTCCAGATCTGCATATTGCAACCAAAGCTCTATTTTTTCCAAAATTTAAACTGAAAGGATATGGAATTGCCTATATTAATTTTTGACCTTTTTATCCCGTTCATTAAACTTGTGCATTATTGCCACACTGGGGAAGAAAAATTGGAGGTTTAGATAGATGAAAATAGTTACAGTTACACAAAATAAAATAAAGGGAAGAAGTTTCAAAGAGAAACTCTGAGACAGATTACTGTACCAGATCAATGAGGAGGACAATTTCTGAGCAAATACAGGTTTGTGTTTGAAAACCATCAGAATACCATCTTCTTATACTTCAATAGTCAGATTACTGGCATTTTTGTTAATATGAATTTCTTATAAAAATCTCCTTTACAACTACGTACACCCATAAATTAGAGGCCAAAAGCTGATCTGGAAGTTGTTTTTTAGATCACGTAATTTGAGCCTGTCTTGAACTTGCTCCTTAGAGTCTAAGCTGAACTCGAAGCAGCCCATTTGCTTGGTAAATACAAACCCAGAATTTTGTAAAAGATGGCTAGTTATTGAAGAACACCAGACCTTCTGCCATGATACTCCCACCACATATTACAGACTGGTTATTTCTCCAATTAAATTTTCCCATTTGTAAACAAACAAACAAACAAACAAAACCCCTCAACCTCCCAAAAAAACCCAGCAGTCCTCCGCTGACACAAGTCTAGCTGCCCCTGTCCTGCATCTGCCTCAGAGCATGCACCAAACAGACCCACCAGTTAATTCCAGTCCTGCTCTAGCTGCCCTGCTACAAGTGCAGCCTGCCCCAGCTAAAGACTTCAGCTGTGAGGCCGCTATTAGTTCCAGTGGCTGCTGCTGTTGGTTTCGAGCTGTCTGAGATGCTGTTCGAACACAGTTTACATCTCTCGGTGCTGCTTCTGCACCTGAACAGCCTGCAGCTGCAGCCACATGCATCCATTATTCTAAGGGTATGGGCCTGCTACTGGGACAATAGCTGACAAAATTCATGATCCATTACGGAATGGATTTGTCAGAGCTAAATCAATTCCCTTTTCTGGTATCACATGCTGTCACCACATGCTTCATTTTGTTCTCTGGAGGTTTTTGGAAAGCTGCAATCATCTGCCATGTTCCTACTTCTGTCTTGCCACTATCCCTTTTCCATTTCATTAAATTTCAACTGTGGATCTGTTGCTGGGTATCTCAGACTTTCTGCCTTGTGGAAAGTTCTTTCCCATAGTTGCCTTTACAGATTCAAAAATACTCAATCCCGTCTCCATGTTTCTATAGGTGAAGCTTAGCAGAGAAATCCAAGACCTATCATACGTGAATAGTAGTAGCCTGCAACAAAAGCAGGTTTTTTCAAGCATTTCTACGTTCTGTCTCTGGAAGATATTTTTTCTTTATCTTCTAATGCCTTTCTTCAGTTGTTCAACTTTCAAAAAAGCTATTCCTTCCAAAGGTTCCCCTGCCTCTCCAAATTCACTCCTTTTCTGAGCTGTAACCTTCTCATCTCTTCAGCTGTTTCAGAGACTCCAATAACATTTGAAAATACCACATCAATTGAAAAAAAACAAGATACATAGCCATGGTCCATATACCTAATACATGTGGTTCCTTCACTGTGTCTTTTCCTGGTGGAGAAATAATGTAGAGATCTTTCACCCCTACTAGTGAATGCTATTATAAAAAGCAATGTAAAAGAAAGGCAGCTCACACTTCGGTTGGAAGGTGTTTAAAACATGTTCGCAGCAGGAGTGAGTTCCAAGGCCCCAGAGAAGCTGCTTCTACTTATACCAAGCATTTCCATATACAGTTGCATAGAGACAGCAGTTACAGTCCTTGGCTGGCAAGCAATTTTTAAATGTCTATATTCAAATACATTTAAAGTATTACTAGCTTTAAAAATGAGGAGAACAATTTTGAATTCAACAATGTATTCTGTGTGAGGCACTGTAATGATAAAAAAATATATCTTTTAAATTTTTAAGTCATCTGTATTGGTAAAGTGATATATGGCCATATGCAGTACCAGGTAGAGTGAGGAGACACACAGCTTTATCCACATGGAATTTCCATTGGGTAACTGTGCTGAGAGGAAAAAAAGATATAGAGTACTGAAGACAGGTCATGACTCAGACTTTTAAGATCAGAAAGGACCTTTATGATCATGAATTCTGACCCTCTGTATGGCAAAGTCCAGAAACTTTTCACTCAGTGGTTCATACATCAGGAGTATAGTGTCGTTCTGGATTTCTGAGTATCTCTTAAACATTAAAAAACATTGTTATAAAAACATTAATCTGTGAGCAAGGGTTGTGGTTTAACCCCAGCCAGCAACTAAGCACCACACAGCCGCTCACTCACTCCCCCCCACCCAGTGGGATGGGGGAGAAAATCAGGAAAAGAAGCAAAACCCGTGGGTTGAGATAAGAACGGTTTAATAGAACAGAAAAGAAGAAACTAATAATGATAATGATAACACTAATAAAATGACAACAGTAATAATAAAAGGATTGGAATATACAAAAGATGCACAGTGCAATTGCTCACCACCCACTGATCGACGCCAAGTTAGTCCCCAAGCGGTGATCCCCCCGCCCCCACTCCCCCCAGTTTATATACTGGGCATGACATCACATGGTATGGAATATCCCTTTGGCCAGTTTGGGTCAGCTGTCCCGTCTGTGTCCCCTCCCAACTCCTTGTGCCCCTCCAGCCTTCTCGCTGGCTGGGCAGGAGAAGCTGAAAAATCCTTGACTATAGTCTAAACACCACTGAGCAACAACTGAAAACATCAGTGTGTTATCAACATTCTTCTCATACTGAACTCAAAACATAGCACTGTGCCAGCTACTAGGAAGACAGTTAACTCTATCCCAGCTGAAACCAGGACAGCAAGTTAGTCCTAAAACTAATTAGGGTCTAGTAAGCCAAAGATAATTCCATTTAAGTCTTATGTATTAGAGTATCATTCCTCAGTACTAATTAAACAAATGAATAAACTGTCCATATCGACTCTCATTACACATGCACGCACATACACACACTCTTGCTTCAGTACCTTGCATACATTATTTTTTTTCCTTAAATCTGTCACATATAGTTTTGTAAACTGCACTAGGGACATTTCAGAATGAAAAAAATATGTAAAATAAAATCTAGTTTTATTAATATTCAATTAATTATGTGCTTTCTTTTTAATGAAGAACAAGCATGGATACTAATCTATGTAAAAATTACACGAACAGATTGTTAGAAAGACTGCATAAAAGTTTTGTGCAATACATATATGGTCACTTGACTTCAGGAGTTTAGCAAGATCTTACTGCTTGTAAATCAAAACCAACAAGCAATCATACCTCAGTACAAAGAGAATAAGCAGATCAGGTGTATGAAGATATCATGGGTGAATAAAATATTTATCTTTCAGAATGTATCTAAATAATCTCTTAAATAATCACTAGGAAATCTTGGATCGGTACCATCAAAGAAAGTATTCAGCAGTGCAGGTCTGTACAGTAAGAAACAACAGACTTAAACTGAAAAATTAAAGTTTCGGGAGGCAGGTACTAGTATAATTCCTAAATTAAGAGTAACTGAATTACGAAGCAGTATGCTTCAAGGACGTTATTTATACCCTACTTATGTTGACAAAAGGCTCTTTATTAATAGACATGACAGGAGACAGTGAGTAGTCCTGAACAGATTAAATTTTTGATTGTGTGACAATGCAGGCTGACTGTGATCTTTGCTTTTGTGTAAATACTAAAACCCTTATACATTCCTAAGTCACAAGACCTGTTTAAGTTGTTCTGTGTCAGCATAAGAAAACAGCTCCCCCTTTTTTTCTGAAAGTGCTCGTTTTCATTCTATTCATAATTGTTCAGAAAATTTCTTTTCATCCCAGCCAGGAAACCTAAGCATGGCTATGTGTGACGACAACAACAACAACAACAAATATTAGTTAAAATGTTCAGAATTTCTTTTCAGTCAATCTTATTCTGTAGCTAGTTAAATTTTCTAGTCACTATACAGTGCCTACTTGACTGCTTGGTCAGTAAATTACATTAGTAAAGATCATACATAATAAACCTAGCTCTAGGTAATTCTTCAGACTCACTTAATGAGCTGGTTTTAGTTTTAAGTCTTTCTAACATGCTTATTAGATTAGTTAATTGTCTTTAGATTTCATTCAAAAAGCTTGTCAAAGACATAGTTAATCTTTTTGTACCTTATAGGTTATATACAAATAAAGAGCTGCAAATAATTTACCAATTTCTCAGTAGTAACACTGATAATATAATTGTTTAAGATTGTTCTGTCAGATGTCAGTTACCTTGTTGACATTTACAAGTGTATCCACTGATATGATCTTCACAGGTTGAGCCATGCAGACAAGGTGATGAATTACACTCATTAACTTCTATTTCACAAAACTGTCCAGAAAATCCAGCAAGACACCTGAAGCAAACAACATTCCAAAGTGTTATACTATGCATAACAATCATATAAAATATACTGTGTGTGGAAACAATTTGTATAAATTATGAGCATTAACAAGACACAATCTCATACATTCCTTTCTGTTTTAAGGAGTATTTTACTGGAACTCTTCCAAGTTTCACACTGTAATCCACGGCGGTCTTTTAGGGGATTTATGACAGCAAAACCCATCCACAAATTTCACATCTGGATCATAATCAAACGTAACAGTCTCAGTTACAGTTTACTGGTTCTATCAAGGTGAGTACAAACCCTTCTTAATGTACTCTTGGGAGACTGTTTGTCTACTAAAATAGTTTATTTAGCTAAGTAACTGCAGTCTATGTTTGGAAAACTGCTCGTTGAGAAATGTTGCACCATTAAATGTAAGTACAGCATAAAAGGTAACCTTCAGGGACCATGCTTTCATTATCATTCTAGTTATCAAATACTAGTAATCTTGAAAAAAACTCTTCTGTATTTTCCTGGTTGTAAATCCTATGTAATCATTAATACCAAAATAGTTCCATATGCTTTCAACATATAACTATACAACTGACACAAATAGACTCACAAGGCCTCTAATGAAGCTCAGAAATCTCACTGATCTCATCATTGAGACACATCCTTGCATACACACAGCTTTACAGATATACTCACATACGTTCTGCAAAACAGGGCCCCCTAATGGTATTTACAGCATTTACTCTCGAGATGGGTGTACATGGATATATTTCACATGAGACAATGTATTCAAAAACTCCTTGTCCTGGTTTAGGCTGGGATAGAGTTGATTGTCTTCCTAGTAGCCGGTATAGTGCTGTGCTTTGGGTTCAGTATGAGAAGAATGTTCATAACACACTGATGTTTTCAGTTGTTTCCAAGTAGTGTTTAGACTAAGTCAAGGATTTTTCAGCTTCTCGTGCCCAGCCAGCAAGAAGGCTGGAGGGGCACAAGGAGTTGGCACAGGACACAGCCAGGGCAGCTGACCCAAAGGGATATTCCATACCATGTGGCGTCACGCCCAGTATATAAACTGGGAGGAGTTGGCCTGGAGGTGATCACTGCTTGGGAACTAACTGGGCATCATTGTTTTGTATATTCCAACCCTTTTATTATTATTGTCATTTTATTATTATTTATTATTAGCATTATTAGTTTCTTCCCTTCTGTTCTATTAAACTGTTCTTATCTCAACCCACTTTTTTTCCCCCGATTCTCTCCCCCATCCCACTGGTTGTGGGGGGAAGTGAGTGAGTGGCTGCGTGGTGCTTAGCTGCTGGCTGGGGTTAAACCCGTTAGCAGCCGGGTGGTGCACATCTTGTATGTTGTCTTGGCTCTAAAGAAGAGCATACAACTTCATGCCCCACTTACAGGAAGATGAGTACATTAACAAACTACCTTTGAGTAAACTAGAATGGTCATGTCACCTACTCCTCAAGATGCTACACTGTGTGAATACAAAACACGTCAGTAGAATGAAGTATCTGCAGTGTCCACCTTAGCGTTCCAGATCCTGAAGCAAAAGAGGAGGATGGTCCATGGAACAGGTATGTGAAACATGTCCTGCAGGATCATTATGCTATGTATCAGTAATTATGTTTTGGTTTATTTCTGCCTTGACTGTTAGAACATATTTGTTTCATTTTATATGGAATACACTCTGGGTAATGGGAATTTGGAATCTACCAAGACAATGACAGAAGAACAGGTTTGCCAAAGTCTACATCAACTGCAGATGACAGCGATGGCATACTGCTTGGAAAATGTACAAACTGAAGCACACACTACTGTTTTCAAATATCTAATTATAACGTGTGAGAGAAAAACCACAGATAAGGCTGAATATTAGAGTGACCTGTAAGGCCACCTGTATAGCTCTTTGGCCACAAAACATTAAGCAAAATCAACTGATAAGATACAGTTTGGCCTTTCATCCTACTGGCAAACATCGAAGCCCCGTATTTATCCCACCTAACTTCACATACCTAACTGTAATAACCCTAGGATTCTCATATGCTCAGTGGAATAATGGGTGCAGAGGATTATTCTGTTCACTGAAAGCTTAAATAATTTTCTGCAGATACCTCTGTCTTTCCACTGGCTACATAGCATACAAAAAAAAAAGAAAAGAAAAAAAAAAACATTGAAGGGAGCGACTTCACCCAGATATGGGAAGGAGGATCAGAAGGGTGAATGCCTATAAAATAATGAAAGAATATTCTACTGGAAAAAAAGGCAACTAGACACAGGGCATACTGGGTCAGTTTAAAATGTATTTAACTTTAACCTTGTCTTTTGGTGTGTTTATAGGCATTTCACTTTAAAAAAAAGGGGCTTACAACATAAACTGGAAGAAATATACATTTATTATGTAAAAATTCTGGACAGAACAACTATACCTATGTATATCTAAGATGAGTGGGCTTGATTTTTTAGCCTGTAAAACTCAAAACATTGAAGAAAACCTTAAAGGTCTTTTTAAGAACTCTCCTATTGGCAGCTTCAAGTGGGCACATTTTTATATGTGATGTGTAAACTTGCTGAAGAGTAGAAACCAGTAAAGACAAGAGCAGTTTACAGAGTTACTGTGGTCGTAACTAGTTGGAGCAAGAATGACTGGTGGAGCACGTTAATATAACTCCAATGGAGAGAATCGACAGAATGGAATCAGCTTCCTATCACAGGATACAGCCCAGATGAGCTTTGGATGATCTTCTACTCAGCAAGGCTTGAGACTTCAGAGACACAAACTATATAGCCATGGGCCTAATTCTATAGACATTGAGGTAGAAAAACAGATATATGTATAAATGTTTGGTAAAACTTGGTACTGAAAACTTCCCACATATTAAGTGTACAATACCATATAGAGTGATGGTGGTACCACTGAAAAAGAAAAGTTATAAAAAATATGACTTTGCCTTCAAATTCAAATTTATGTGGAAAACATAAACCCATGAAAGCACTTAGATACCCAGTAAATCAAATCTCACATACATCAATTTGTACAAGGTACTCTTTTTCCCAAGTCAGACAACCATTCAACTTAAATAATATTTAAGAATATCACAAGTATTTCACATACTGATGTGTTCTATTTTTTGTAAATGCTACAATACCACAGTGTTCAGTTTGCTTGTGCTCAGATAGCATAATTAGATAGAAATGATGCTTCACAACTGCAGAGGCAGGCACTCTATTAACTAAACGATTCTGAGCAATTATGAAACAACTAGCAGTAAGCATGTTACTGGTAAGTGTTTGCAAGTCATAAAACAACACCTTAATGTCAGCAGCTTTTGGAAATTTCCCAATATTCCAATAAATTTTATGCTTTGATTCTTAATGAAGTTGACACTTCTTAGGATATGACAAGCACTTCAATAATTTCTTGAATTTTTGTTTGCTCTCACCTTCATTCTTACTCCTTTTTTTTATAAATTTGTATTTCTGTTCTGCCTCTCCACATTCCTACCCCCTTCTGCCATTTCTTTTAGAGCATTAGAAGGGACAGAAATAATAGAATTTAACTACAACTGACATTAGAAAGTGTAAGTAGATATGGAAAACAGTTCTTGTGCTATAAATGGCATTAAACCTAACAACTCAAATACTTTGGAACACATTTGTATGTGGTGCTTGGGATATGACTGTTCTGCAAATGAAAACCAGGGGCTTTTAGATAGCTTTCATATCAAGGTATGACCACTGCAAACCTTGTAGATTGATTACTATTTAATAAAAAACAATTTATGCCTTTATAAGTATATGCACGTCTAGGTTTAGCAGCAAATAACTCTTAGAGCTTATCTGATAAAGAAAGCTAATACACTGTGATGGCCGAGTTTTTAAACTTACAAAGGTATCAACATCAAGATCAACAGTTCAGTACTGAAAGGCAGCAAAAAGTACTGCTCATTTGCTGTAAGAATAATGCATTCACAATTTAATTATAACCAGTTTATAGGGATGTCGGCAAAGATCTTGCTCTTTTCTATCATTCTCTACAGCTTTTTTCTCTCATAAAAAATGCTGACACAACATAGTGCAAATATAGTCCCTGTTCTGTTGTACCTTTATATCAATCATTATCAGGAGTGATCATCTTAATTTGGGCATATGCCAATGCAATAGCTGAACAGAAGACTGAAAAGATTCTATTGAATTGGATGGATTTGAAACACAAGAATGTAACTTCAGTACTTTCACACTGCAGTTAAGAACAGAGATGGGAATAAGCATCTCGGCAAAATGCTTAGCTGAGGATTAGTGTGGTGTAGAAGATGACAGTTCATTTCCTTCTTCCATAAAAACATGGCCAACTAGTCACCATTAAATCTCCTATGTATCTGTAGGAGCCAGTTCTTTGCAGTTTTCAACCTGCATCTGACATGAACTGGAAATTGTGATTAAATGATACTTGCAAACTTTCAATTCTGCAATCTTTCCTCACTCCCCATTAATCTCAGCTGGAATGGAAACTCTGTCTTCTACAATGAATGCAGGAGTTCATGAAGACGACCTTGAAGGTCCTGTAGGAAGCTAATGGGCATTTGCCCTGGTTATGACAAACACTGTTTCAGTAGCACCTATATTAAGTAGAGTAGCACAATGAAGAACAGAAGTGAAAGGAAGAGGCATATATGCCTCTTAAGTGTCTGAACTGCCTCTTAAATATACGTGCAGGTTTAGAATCAGTGGCCAGTTTCACCAACCACCTGGTAAGACCTATCTTATATCTAAATTAATCCCAAGCTATCTAGGAAACCTGTGAGTCAAAATGATCCTGAAGTGTAGCTATAACATCTTAGGCACTTCCAAACTGAAATTCCTAAATCAGGAGCAAAGTCCACTGATCATTTTAAAGGTGCTTCCTCTTTATGCTTACTCTTTGGGCTATTGGCTGACATGAACAAAGAAAAGATGGATAATAAGTAAAAGATGAGTTTGTTTGTCAAGAAGTATTTTACCAAGTCTTGAGAGAGGTCAGATGGGACATTTGAGAGAGCAAGAACACTAACAGAACAAGAGGCTGGGAACACTTAGGGTAGGGAAATACAGGCTGAACAAAGATCCAAACACAAGTGCATCTTAGAACACAAGAAGAGTCACTCAAGAAACAGAAAAGGGAAGTTAAGTTTCAAAAGTAAAGCATGGATTTCAGAATCGTATTTCTGGGACAAAAGGAAAAAGCTATCAAGAAACAGCAAGAACAGAATCTGTTCTCCCAGAGGCGCTACAACCGTCACTGATGGGCTCGGCCTTGGCCAGTGGTGGGTCCGTCCTGGAGCCGGCTGGCGTTGGCTCTGTCGGACATGGAGGAAGAAGCTTCCAGCAGCTTCTCACAGGAGCCAGCCCTGTAGCCCCCCCCCGCTATCAAAACCTGGCCACACAAACCCGAGACAGTTGGGAAGATACATTTTGTCAGGTACAGCATTCTAGCTTTATTAAGATCATTCTGACTATGGTTTTCGGATGAGTCCCTATGGGTTGGCAGAAGCTGCTCTTTGTTCCTGCCTCGCCGGGCTCTGTGGTACTGCGATTCAGTAACAGCCGCGGGCAGGGTTATGCACTGAAGGCCTTTTTGCAAAAAGCAGCCACGACATCTAAACGGAGTGAGTGAGGCAATATTCAGAACGAGGGAATGGGCAGGAAAGGGGCTGGAGAACGGGCCTGTAATGGACTCAGCACAAGAGCAATCTGCAAGCTTGAAGCTGGCCTAGCCACACAGTTCAGGCTAGAAGAAAGATGACTCATTTAGGATGAGGGCTTAGCTGTCTAAGGGGCTTCCCATTAATATTATGAAGAGTCGACCCTTAAACCTAAGAAAGTGGTATAGATACAGAAAGACAGCAGAGTTAATAGGGTGTTGTCTATATGGGCTTGGCTGACCTATTTAGGAAAGATGAATCAGGTCCTAAGAAACATTCACAGATTTAGTAATCTTAAACCACAATTTAAGCATTTACTACTATAATATCGATAGGTTTACAGAACTACAGGAAATTGTAACATTTATCAATCAAAGGTCAGAGAAAATGCCACCTGTCTAAGTAGCCCTGTCTCACAGTGTTGTAGACATCCTGCCCCAAAGCTGGCTATACAGTGGATCAGAACTGGGCTAATTGTTAGTAATAAGAAACATCCTTGCTTTATATATAACACTTAACAATCTAATGCTGCAGCTGCTGCACATATAAGACTGAACCCAGGTCTGCACTCCTGCTCTTCATTATATCAAATAATTAAAATAGCCAATGTAGCAGGGAAAATTACCAAATTAAAAAAAAAAAAAATGGATACCTTATTTTTTTTTTTTAAGTTAAGTTGGACATCATGATTTATCAATTAATAATAAGGTAGAAATACACACTTCTTGTAACGAATTCAGAGAACTTACACTGGGAGAATGAAGTAGTTTATTTTTCTGTCAGATTGAACCTAAGAACATCAGTATTTCCACATCAAAACAATCATTTTTTTAGATTAAAAGCAAAAAAGCAGCAGAGGAATCTATTAATGAATCAGAACACAACCGAGGAAGGATCTGTCAGAATGTCTGCTTATTTCAGCATAAACTCAGCTGTGTACAGTCTCTTGTATTAATGATCATCGATCAAAACACTAACTGTAGAAAAATCTGAAACATCCCTACAATTGCTCTGCTCCTGAAAATTATGTTAAATAAGAAGCTGTTATTTTACTAGCTTGTTATATAATAAGTACGTAAGGTTGTTTTTTTTTAAAAAAAAAACAACTTGCAGTTATTTAAACAAACACACAACTGCCTCTACACAAATTAGAAATTCCATATTTATATCAGTATTGGAAAGATTCATCAAAGAAGGGGTAAGGGAACGTCACAGACTTGTTCAAGCATTTTATGCAGAAATTGAGTTATTCAAGCCTAATCTGAATTTTGCAATAACAATTTTGGGGTTGCCAAAATATTTGTATTTCTTGCCAACGCATTTCCATATAAAGAGCGAGTAAATCAGTAAGAGACTTCAACTCCTAGATGAAGTTTTCAACAAAAGCCCGAGATGTCCTGTGTAAAACTACTCTAAAAAAGCAGCAGTAGTAACTGTTGTCAAAGTTTTACTTCATGTTAATTCTGCATTCTAAGGGGTACTGGCATGAATACAATTCTACTACTACATTTAAAACAATTCCAGAGGGATTGATTAATAATTTATTAAGAGAATTAAATGAAGGATTTTGATCTGTGACAATTATAGCTGCAGTCATAGTAAAATTTCTTCCATGTGAGTAAACTTTCAGCCTTGGAGAAAATCTGCAAGAACTTAAATGTCAGCCAAATTTTTCCCTACAACTCTAATTCATATCCTGTTGTAACTCATCGCTCTTTGAGTCTGTTTTGTAACTCATCTTTTGAGTCTATTTTTTATCTGTACCCTTTTCCTCCTCTCTCCCTCTCTTTCTTCATCTGCCTTGTGACCTTTTAGAGCTTATGAATAATTTGTATATCTGTGAGATCTAAGGTTCAGAAAAAAACATGGTTTCTACAACACAGAAGTTTATTAGGTTTCTCTGGGAGCAACGATTAACAGCAATTGTACTTATAAGAGAGCATTTATGCTGTAACCTTTACCTGCTTATGTGACTCATTCAACCTGGTAAAATCAATGAACTTTATGGACCAGTCTACCCTATGAAATTTGTTTGGGACATCAGTTTTTCTTCATGAGTGTTGACCTTGATGAGTGGGGTAATGTTTTGTTAATACCTCTCCGTTAGGTAATTAGGACTTTGGGCAGAATAACAGATCAATGTGAAAAGCACCTCTCCTGAGCAACTGTCTCAGCTAAAGTAGTCTTGTAAATGTGCAATCTCTTTTGACATTAGTCATGATTTTTTTCTTTTTCAAATCTGCATTTTCTGTCCAAAATAAATCTAGTTAACTGCTCTACTGTAACAGGCCAGCTCTGTCACTGCAAATTTACACTGGGATTGCTATACATTATTAACAAGCTATGAAAAGTCACTGGCTAAATGTCATGGAAGCTGAGATATAGCAGCACCTTGGGATTCATATAGCAAACAGTTTAGTTTTAATCATCTTGGACCACAAGGTGCCTTGACATTTGCGAGGCAACTTTTTCCTTTTTAACTTCCACTGGAATCAGACCTCTATTATCTCAACCATAATTCTCAACTTCAAATGTGATAGAAAGTTTTACCTTCTAAATTAAAAAAGTGAAAAATCGATCAAACATGGACCTTATCATTCATTTAATCGATGCTCATATGCCAGCTTGGAAAGGAAAAAAGGAAGAGCAAGGAAAACTAGATAATTCAGCCACCTTCAGGATTATTAGAGATGTTTCCTGTGAAATACATGACCCTTACCTTAGCACTACTGAGGCGTGACCTCCCCGAGCAGTATTAACACTACAAACTTGTGCAGAACCTTTTTAATTTCAAAGAAAAAACGAGGAAGAGCACTGATTCATTTTAAATATACGTATCATTACAACATGATTTCTTAAAGCTTTAAAAATTTATTGGGATATTCATCTATGGTGCCAAATAAATTTGCAGTCATTATCATACTTCACTCTCTAACAGCCAACCTTTTGGATCATAAGTTCCAATTTACTGGAAGCCAATGCGTCATTTTTGCCCTTTTAGGTAGGATTATTCACAGACAAAATAAAAAAGACAAACATTATTTTATTCATCTGAAATGGTTATTTCTCAAGAAATACAAGAGCAAGCCAAAATCCTGACCCTATGAACATTACTTTGAAAAATGAAATCTACTTCATCTGCAAGTTACAGTGTGATGAAGTTTTGAATGTTCAGATATTGTTCTTTCTTTCAAACTTAACTGATCTAATTTCTGTGTGTTATTTTTTCTTATCTTACACATCTGCCAGCACATTATCTGTACCGCCTTAATACACGTCAAAAAAAAATGTTGCCTCATAAATGAATGTATACATGAAATACTGTCGTCAGGTTATACAGTGAATGACCACAACCTCCCATTCCCCATTCCCCCTGCATTACTCGGGGGAGAGGGGGAGGGAGAAGGAGGTAGAAGAGTTGAGAACAAAGGAGTGAAGTTAAGCCTAGGAAAAGGGGGGGTGGTGTTTTAGTTTTTGTCTTTGTTTCTCACCATCCTGTTCTATTTTAAATTGGCAATAAATTTAATTTTCCCCAAGTCAAGTCTGTTCGCCAGTGATCTCCCTGTGTTTATTTAGACCCCTGAGTTTTTCCATCTTCTCTTCTCCCGCCATGCTGTTGAGAAGAGGGAGTGAGAGAGCGGCTGGGTGGGCATCTGGCAGCCAGGCAAGTTCAACGCACCACAAAGCTATGTGTTTTTCCAAAGATTTCTACATAACTACTGAAATTCTCAATTTCCCTACCTCAAGAATTAATTCCATTTACAGTAATTAAGACAGAGACCAGGCCTCTTCAGAGCTTGCCAAAACCTTGCTAAGGAACCCATCTCAGAAAACAGTAATATAACATGAATTTCTTCACAAATTGTACTCTAAGAATATTCTATACAAAAAAAGAAAAAAAAAGACTTTAAGACACAATGCAAAATAGCAGCCTCTGGTGACAATGTTTTTGGTGGGTTTTTATTCCTTCCATTTCTCACAATGTCATAGCTGATGTTAAAAGAAATGTTCAAGATAATTTGTATGAACCATTAGATCTGTACGCTCCTGCCCATTAACACAACATCACAGCCCATCTGAAAAATGCAATATTTGCAAAGAAAGTTTGTATCTTAAATCAGTTGATACTGTTTTACTTGTCTCACCCCATAATCCTTGCTTCTCTTACATCCTTTGACCATCCACAACTGTAACATTAATTTGATTCAAATAAAAAAAACTATTGGCAGTAGAATCTTCTTCAGCATTCTTGTTTCACTTATCAAGTTACTGAAACTTTTGATATATTTCTTTTCTGAAAGTGAGATTAATAGCTATGGGGATGTTACTGTGAACCTGATAGGGAATTCAGAGAGGAAGCTTTTCTAATTCTCTAACAATGATCAAGAACCTCACTGCTTTAGAATTAACTTCTATAGGCAAATCACTACAGCTGAGAAACCTTTCTTCCAGGTATTTCACTATTCTAAGCTTTGCATCATGCATTTCAAACAACTTTCATAGTGAGCTTTACCAGGACCTTCAAGTAACACTAAAAGTGTGGGTGCTGGACAGGTCACACAATGAGGTCATCTTGGTGGAAACTGTCCCACACATGTTTCACCAGCTACAGGTTTTATCCCATTAAGCTCAGATGCAGTAATCCCCTATGAAAAGCTGAAAAATGAAGGTATTGCATCAAAGCAAATAATCTGCTGTCTGGTCATCCATCTGGTCTTAAGACTGTGGATTGTAGTGATGATGCAGCAGATGACCCAATCAATCTGTATGCTATATAAAAAAAAATAATATTTAAGTGTTCTGTTGCTTTCAGATTCAGAAAAATTGATAGGGGGGGAAAAAACATTGACTTTTGTATGCATGTGTGTGTGAACTCGTACTGATTTCTGGGGTCCTACATTGGATCAGCATAGATCTTTGCTGTTACTGTGGTTTCACTAAGTGGGTTAAACTGATTGTCTCCATAAGCCCAATGAATTTCAGTTCAAAGTAATATGAATCGTCTGCCTTATCACTAATACCACTGAAAATTGCTTCCCCAATGTACTTTGAAGCATGTTTCTATGGAGAGAATTAGAGAAAGCAGCCAGTAGGGAACTTACAGAAAGAAGCCTCCCACGAGAGCTTTTCTCAGATTATTTTCTCTAAAACCCTTCCCAAGAGTGATACTGTGATTGTTAATTTTAGAACATTGACAATGAACCTTTCCCCAAGCTACAGGTCTAGCATATCACATCATTACTTTTTTCTTCTCCTTCCCTCCTCTGAATTCTCCTTGGAGGTACTGTCAAGAATGAAGCAAGTTTATTTATCTCTGAAGTAAAATTTTGCTTCGAATGAAGTAAAAATAAATTATAGCTCTCCATGGTGGTCAGGAAATGTTAGTTCTATTTTAAAGAATAGTGAATGGGAATAAAAAAGAAAAAAATTAGTAGTAACACACTTGAGTGTATATGTGCTTTTAGAGGGCCTTCTTCCATTTATTCATCTACAGTTATGTTCCTATCACATTAGCATCAGAGTCCCTCCTAGAGATTTATAACCTGAAGTAACAAGAGTCATGTTTTTCCTTTCTGCTTTCTTTCTTAGTTTATGGGAGAATTCATTGAATGATTAAAATATTTTAGATTTGTATGAAAAAAATTTATTAGAGGAAAATTAAGTTGAAAAGAGGAGTCACATACATAGTCCAAGAGATCTAGGTTCAGATCTTGTAAATGTTCTGATTCTTATAGTCAGGAAGTTCTTCATATTCATCATCAGTTTCTACAGAATGTAGCTTTGCAAAGGTGAAAAGAATTTGAAAAGGGTAGTTAATAGTGCCATTCTCTTGGAGAAGTGATTTTAGAACAGGAGCTACAAACCATAAGGCTGTGACCTTTTCCGTATGTTCACTTTTAACAGCCCCAGGTTTTCACTAACAAACAGAACTTACGTAGGCTTACAGAAATCTCTGACTGGTTTAAAGACATCAGACATTTATCACTGGTTTGTGGCCCCATCTCCACTACGTATTACTGCCTGAGATTTATATTCACAGGGGTCAATGTAAGGAAGAATGAACTGATACATCAACACTTTGTAAGGAAGGAAGGAAACAGAAGCAGTTTACTCTTAGTCCTCTTAGAAAAGTGACCCTGTGTGGCTGGTACACCTGCCCCACTGAAGACGGAAACTTCCCGACGGCTGGAAGGGCAGAGTTAAACCAGAAGCCGGGGTTCGGGGGTCGAGCTGCCCAGCTGGTGTGGTGACCGGGGTCCCGTTCGCAGAGCGCCCCAAGCCAGGCACCCCGGCGACCCGAGCCCGCCGAAAACACCGCGGCCATCGCAACCCCGCGGCCGAGAGAAGGTTCCGGGCCCCCGGCCGCGCACCCGGCCTCGGGGATGAACGGGGCCGCCCCCTGGCCGGCCGAGCCGGTCCTCCTCGGAGCAGCAGGTCTGCCGCCGGAGGCTCTCCCCGTCGGTCGCGCGCGCTGCGAGTCATCGCCCCGACCACGGATTTGGCGACGGTTCGCGTGGCGATGGCTCCCCGCTGACATCCCGAACCTGTAAACCGGCCGCGTGCGGGTGTTCGTCACAGGGTTTACAGCCTAACGCTCCCCTTCAGCCTGGCTGCTGCGTCTCGATACCACACAACGTTCCTCTTCAATGGGACTGTTGCGTTTTGGTATCGTTGAAGAAAACTGACTTTTGAAACATATCGCTGTTGGCCTTGTGTTTCTGCGGCACCCTGGCAGTACACTATGCTAGATCCTCTAGGGCAAGGCATCCCTCCTCCCAGAGAAGGAATGTTGCACGTAACAGTCCAAAACAGATTTGGGTAGTTTAGACAAGATAGGAGCTGGAAGCTCTGCAACTTTACAGCTTTCTTCTGTGCTTGAAAAAAGAGTTAATAAAATAGAGAAATTATCACCTCTATAGGAAAAAAAAAAAGAATGCAATGGTAGGACAGTGAGGACCACATTTAAAGCTATATTCCTGACCATAATAATGTAAGTGCAATGTGGGCTAAATAAAACGACTTTTTTACTACTCAGGACACACAAAGTTACTCAGGACATAGACTACGTTTTTATTTATAAAAATATCTGGCCAATAAGGGTCTGTATTCTCACAGAATGTCTCAGGACCACCACAACAGATCCTAAACATCTGCTAATAAAAAATTCCATTCTTTCTAAGGTCATTCTCATTATAAGAGACCTTAAACTTTCTCAGTCCACTTGGATACAGCCTTTATTTTCCCTAAGAGAAAAAGCAGATTTTACTGCCAGTAAAATCTCCCACTGTGGTTAACATGGACATTCTTATTAAAGTGATAAATTACGTACTTGCTAAATCACAGTTGGTGGGGTGTGACAGTGTTATAAGAAAGGTTAATCTGTAGAAGATCAGGCTAGAATGAATACAATAAAATAACCAGAATGGCTAAGCCTTGATGAAAGTGTATTAGAGTTAACACACTCCTTTCTTTATTTTATTAATCTACCCAATTGGAAACTAGATGCATTTCTTCACACACCAGTAGTGTGGGCTGAATTAAAGGAGGAACTGGCACGCGCGTGTGTGCGTGTCTCCTTGCAGGATTGATGAAAAGCCACCACTTAGCTGTTTGCTAAAATAATCCAGATTTGCACTCAAATTTCACATACAGAAAAGCTATATCATTATCTGGTCAATCCCTGCTCAAACAGAAGCCTACCTGAGCTTTTTATTAATGTTCTTGTACAGGAATTAATATGTTAAGACAGGTCCTTAGCTGATGTAAACTCTCATAACACCAGTCTTGACATGCTTCTGTGCTATCTAGGCAATCATTCACAATCCTGGATACAACAAAACAGGTTAATACGAGACACCATTTTCTTATTCTTCATTTATTTGTCCAATTTCTTTGGTTCAAATCAGCTCCTTATCTGACTGTGTTGAGAACATGCATATGAAAAAGGAAGTTTTGAATTAGTAGATTTTATATAGATCCAGTTAAAGGCATTGCTTCTCAATGCCGTAGTGAGTGATCTCTTTGTGCTGGAGCAGCCACCAAATCATGATAAAAGTAGCCAAAATGGTCTTCAGCCTATTCCAGCCAAGAGAGAAAATGAAGTAAAGCGATTTTTATTTGTACTGCCCACCCCACCCCCAGTCCTCTAAGATCTCCCCATTTTCAGTGGGAGAAAGCTAGTGCTTCCAAAGAGCAATTTATATCACTTCAGAAATCTATCCTACCTTGCAATCTCCAGAAAGTGATTTAACTGTTTATTTCAGGAAGGGACAATTCATAGTTTGAGGGTGCCTGTTGCTCCATTCAATATGTTTACATGCAACTTGTTTACACGCAACTTGTTTACACAGATGCCTAATTTTTGGAAAGGAGATTTAAGCAAGATGGATCTCATTATTAGTGTTACATTACTAGGAGCTTTGTATCTGTAGTGAGATTTTGTATTTATTAGCCAGTTAGCTAAAAGACTCATTTACTTGTTTGCTCTCTGAAGTTTTTCATTACTCCTAAAATTCTTTCCTGCTTATAAATAGCCAGAATCAAATATTGTTCCTGAGAAGTATTTTATTTTGAAAAGACACAAATTATGGACAAGTGACTGCAGTTGGGGATTTCTGTTTCCTAAAGAACATGCAAAGCACTCATTGTTCCAAGCTGAAAGCCATCCTGAGGGAGAAATCTACAGGAGCATATACTGGATTATAAAATTCTCACTGAAAAGAAATGTGCTCTTTGAAGTTGACTTTTTTTGTTATATTTAAGCTACCAAAGATGTTGCTCTAGACTTAGGAGGATTTCTGAGACAGAGCACATCTCGAAACTAAATCCAGCCTGCGTTTTTCCCTTGGATCAGTCACACGCTTCCTTAAGGACGTCTGGAAGGTAAGGACGCATGCTTTGTAAGGGAGCTATTTAACAGCTAAGGGAGCGTTTAATAGCTATTCATCATAAGGAAAAAGGAGAAAATGTAAGAAAAGTAATAGATGAAACAGAATGACACAAACCATAGGGAACAATAGATAACTGAGATGATAACAAACATGAGACCTTTCAGGTCATTAACGGATGGCACAATGAAGGAACCAGTTGAGCACAACAGTGGAGAGGTTCAGCCAGAACCTTGTAACTAGCAAGAAAGGAAATAACACCATCACGCATGTGACGGGAATAGCAATAGAAAGTATGTCATGTGTAAACAAGCTTCTCATCAGTATGCTTCTCTGGCCAATTCCTCTACCCAATCCCCATAGTCTGTGCTACCCTCTTACTAAATTCCATTGCTAACTATTTTCTGTGTGACCCTTGCTCTATCGTGCATGTGGAGATGAGTAGCCAGTGAACTTAAAGCTGGACTGGCCAGTGAGAAGACCAGCATCTGGAAGACCCAAGGTCTGAGCTTGCAACTGTGTAAGGGGCCTATGGTGTGAGTATGGATATTGGACTTCAGGTCCACGCTAATATTTGAGGGATGCATGAACACAGATTTATCTGTGAATAAAGACAGAGAGGTTGTGTATAAGTTCCAACAGTGAAAATCAAGACCATCAGCCAGAGAAGAAGAACAGGATCAGGCAATCCACACTGATTATTTGTATGTGACTGCTGTTGTGTTTATGTGGGTGCCTGCAAAGGCACTGCTGTGTTGATCAACGTGGCTGGCTGGCTGGGGTGGGGCGGGGGGTGGTGGTGGTGGTGTATTTGCATTTTTGGCATTTCCACGTGGCCTCACTCCTGGCCGGACGTGTAAACATGTAAACATCTAAAAGACCAAGCAGAGAAATCCTCTGGGCTTGCTTAAGATCTCCCAGATTCTGCTCTCCCTTACTACTCCTGCTTCTTAGTTTGAATTATAAAGTGAGTGAGTTTTGAGGAGTTGGCATCCTTTCTCACTGCCTCAAAAACTTGCCAGAAGACTACGCTGTTGCCTTCTTGGTCACTCTGCAAACTCTGCTAATGTAAACAGGACTGCAGGACTGCTCACAACTTCAGCCTGTAACTGATCTTTGTCAGCACCAGAAAAGGTTGGTACTTGATTTGTATTAGAGCTGAGGTGTTCAGCTGGGGGGGGGGGGGTGGTGTTGTTACTTTTTTTGTATTTTTTTGTCATAATGTTCCTTTACTTTTCTTTTGTGAACCACTACAGGATCTAATGTGAGAGATCGTTGCCAATATTTCATGCTCCTTCACATTAAGTGCTTGACTTAAACTCCTTTGTGTGTATTAGCTTATAAAATAAGTGAAGAGCTCACAAAATGCTAAAGAAGAGGAGAGATGTTACCCAGAGACATCACCCTTCTGATATAAAACATTCTGTACTACCTTAGTTAGTCTAGTTTTGCAAGTATTATTTAAGACCTGTGTACTTCCCAACTCTGATAAAACAGTTATAATACAGAACTGTGAGCACCTCATTAGCAGGCTACTATGTACTGTCAAGACCAACCTCCCTACCCCCCTCAGCTTATTGCTAGAATCGCCAGGGATGATTTCACAGTGGCTGTCTCAGCTGATTCTCAATGTTAGTCATTTTGACTTTGAATGGTTCAAGAACAAGTGAACTGTAGTAAGTTCCATTTGAGCACATACTCTCAGTATTACAAACAGTATCAACACAGTTTGTCCCGTGTCTCACTTTTGTAGTCCTTTAGCTCAGTAGATATGGTATTGCTGAAGGAAAAACCACAGAGTTTGTTCTAACACTGCAAGGCCACTGGACTGAGGCTTATCAGGCATGATTTGTCTGGACTTGTCTTATGCTTGCCTGGAGCTCTGTTTTAGCTTTTTTAGCTCTAGCAGACTGTTATCTAATTTGTTTGAGTTTTGCTTATCTTTGTACAATTGTGTGCTGCTATGTCTCTTGTTATAATAGTTCTGATATAGCTCTGTGACTAACAGATAGTGATAACAAGTACTAATCTAGTGACACTGTTTATTGTGCACAGAATAAATTACGTGGTACTGTGGAATACAAACACTGGATAACAGTAGAGGTTTTGAAAAACATAAACAAACAATGACAGATCAAGGCTATAAACAAATCATCACTGACTAACTACTGATCATTGAAGAGATGATACATTTGGAGCTGGGTGAAACTGGCTTTAGGAGTAACAAAAGACAAGCTTCTAACATAAATAAAACACACCTTATACAACAAATGCAGATGGAACACAGAAATGCAAAAGAAGCACAGTGTAGAACATGTTAGAAAATGCTTAAAAGATCCCCTAGTATGATCCCCTCAAGCATGAGAGAGAAGCCCCCACCACATTCCCTTGGCAAAGGATTCAGGATGACAACTCACCATAACCCTTTCCCCTGAATGAAACCACTGAAAGTGTCAAGTTTGTCAGTTTTAACTATTAAACTATTATTACTCTGACTGAACTGCAATAATTGCATAACTTGCATGGTAAGTCTTAGTACTTTTGTAACTGGACTAACAATACTTCCTTGGCAAGACTGTTAAGATTCCAATTAGACCTCCAGTAAATTCTTGGCTTTGCATATAAAGCATGTGTGTTGTGCAGTTGGGACACCAAAGTTTTAATGTGACATACTGGGACAGGCAACCAGACTGAAAATTTAGTTGAACCTTTTCTCCCCAGCTTTTTCTCATACTTCTAGTGCACTCCCCACCGACAGGCTCTGCTGGGTACTTCTAGTATTAAGCACTGAAATTTGGAAACACTGACAAAAACCAATCCCTTCCGAACCCAGACTGACTTACAAAAGTGAAGCAATAGTGTCGCCTTGAAAAAATGCTACTTTTTCATGACTAGTCACTCCCACTGTTTCTTCAGTTGCAGAGAGAAACACTAAAAGTTTTCCCATGGTGGTGGTCAGGGGAGAAGACTAGTAAACTACCATAGCAAGAAGAAACTGTGATATATAAAAATGCCTCTAATGGCTAAGAAAAACTCATTTAAAATCAAAAAAGTTACCTTAGATTCCCCAAAAGCATGATCAGACAGTATTGCAATCTGTCCAGATTACTAGCATCCACAGCAAATTCTGCACAGCAGACATTTTAGGAGAACATACAGCTCCATTTAATAGTAGTAGAGAAGAACACTGTCAAGTCAGTTTATTTATCAAGGGACATATTTGATTGCCATCAATGTAGTTACAACACTTAAAAACAGCATTCCCACAGAAAAAGTCAAGAGCACCTCTTTGAAAGGCTGGACAAAGCTATAATAATTCTTGGAGAGCTGAAAACAATTTTGACACAATAAAATAGTCGAAAAAGAGAGAAATTGTGAAGAACCATTTAAGTACAAACAGTACTTATTGCACTATTTTTAACATGAATTTATTGCTTTATTCAAGATGACTGTGGAAGAATAATGGAGAACAGTACTACATGCCATCTTCTTGGAAGGATTGTATAGGTGTCAATGGAGATGAAACAAGACCCGATTTTTAAACAAGAGCTCCTCACACTAACTATACCATTAGTTGATTTTCTTCTTATTCTGTGTAATTGCAAGATCCTGTATACAAACAAAAAATCTCTAGACTCTGTTACTGATGCATACCTTCCATAAAACATGTACAGGCACTACAGCAATGGGTAAAAGCAGAAAACTAAAATAGATATTAAGGATAAACAAGAACATTTACAGAAATTGGTACTCGCACTAAGTGAGACGGAACGCAAAATGTAACTTTTTTTTCCCCATGATTTCACATCTTTCTTTTTCCTTAGCACAGGATATTGCCCTTCAGGGAATATTGCATATGAGAAGGAAAAATTTACACCTTCCTTACATTGTCTGGTGTCTTACAAATACTGATGACTATCCATGCTAAGCTACCAACGCTGCTGCCAACAGATGGTCTCTAGTTATTGATTTAAGCTAAGAAGTGGATTCTTCTCCCCCTTCACACTCCCCCACGCCAAAATGGACAGGATGAGTATTAGCATAAAGATGGTGTTAGATAGTGCTCAATCATAAATTGTAGTTGTAAAATTTAGTAGTGGAAATAATGTATTATCCATCTTACCCATCACTTTTCTGCACCTTTGACATTAATCCTCTCCTGTCCATTCAAAACACTTCTATTACAATGCAACTACCTTCCCATTTTAGGAATAAGGTGAAGGTTCTGTTCAGATCCTTATCTGCCAAAAACTGCATCTCCAACCTTGAACATCTCCACTGTCTACTCGATTTTGTGCACTCTACTTGTTAAGCTCTGTTTAGAACTTCCTTTATACTCTTTGACTAAAGGCTTCATTCTTGTCATTTGCAGTGCATAGTGCCCTTGTTTCCTAGCCTTTTGTTGCTAGCTATAGTGTTATGGGTGGGATTCAATCACCTACACAGAGATATTAAGTAGTAATTTAGGCAACCTAATGTATTTGACCAGGCTTCCTGCTATTTTTCCAGAAGGGCTCATCTTTCTCAGAGGTCCCCTCTCATATTTACTGCCCTGTCTTTGTCTCAGATTCACAAGGGAAATTACAATTGCACTTAACACCTATTATACTCCAGTAAATGTGATTTGTGCCATTAACACTAGAAGGGCACAGGCTCTGTATTGACCTGACACTGCAGGGTCTCAGGATTTGTCTTGACCTGAACTGGATTTGTTTTGTTCAGGCATCTGTGCCGAGCTCAGGGACCGCTGCCCACACTGCTCCAGCTCCAGCTCTGGGGATGGCCCCTCTAGGGAGGGTGTCACCCCCACCCCAAATCACTGCCAGACAAACCACAGCCCTTTGTGGCAGCCTGGGAGAAGCATGCTGCGATATGGAAACACATGGGAGAAACCCAAGCAGACCCAAAAAATGAGGAGGAAGAAGCCCCCACCATCAGCATCATGATGTTCCTCACAGAGAAGACATGGGAATGCTAATGGCTTACCACAGCCTATCCCACATTTTGCATAAGGCAGACTTGAAACGTCACCCTGGAAGACATGGAGGGACATGGGAAGTGTGAGCATAACACCAAAAAAAGGGCAGCTACTAAACAAAAAATTATGCAACAACTTTAATGGCATTTGCTGATTTTTCTTCTGTATTAATTAGGTAATTCAAAGCACCAGGCTAATAAAACTAGTTCACGGCTCCACTATATATTTTGTGTTCCCTGTTGCCCATAACAACCACCCTGTCTAGACAACCAAATCCTACCCATCACACCACAGGACAGTTCTCACGCCTTCAGTCATTTCCATCCCACTCCACGGCTCAAATCGCAATACCAAATGCAGTGCTACGCCTAACTTTATCTGATGAGGTAAAAAAGCTTGCCCATTAGGCTACTGTAAGGCCTTCTCCACAGAAAGTGATATCGAAAGTTCAGATCTCGAGATTAAGTACTCGGGAACACAACAATCAGCATTTACACCTGAAGGCTTGATTTAACTGATTTCCTCTACTTTTATTCATTCTTTCCTGGCATTCACAGAGCTACCATAAATATCCATTAAGAAAGTTAGCTGACACTTTGTAAGCCACTGCTTTAATGACTTTTGTAACCTCTTCCGATCTCAATCACTCGAGGTGATCCTGTCCCCGGCCCGCAGTGCTTCACACCATGGCAGCTCACGAAAGCCAGCCACAACTCAGGGGTGCCACCAGTTCACAGGAGGGAGAAAAACACGGAAATAACCGAGACTCCCCTGCTAGCACTCAGGAAAACGCACTCTAAAAGTGCCATGGCCTTGTAATGAAAACTATCTTATTCTACGAGTAGAAAATTTTACCTGTGTCTTCTGCACTCTGAAGTCTGGTTGTGAGGGAGTGAAGGGGGAAGATGGAGGATTAGAAAAAAAGGAAGCCCCTGTGTATCACCAACCGGCCTATCAGGAAACAGCTAACAAGCAGGCTCCCGCCAATCAGGGAGCAGCTTCCAGACCTCAGTAGCTGCGGAAGGTGCCGGAAGGTGCTGGAAGCCGCAGTCTGGATCCAGGGCAAAGCTAAAGCAGAGCAAGACACAAAGAACCTGCGCCAGCAGCTGCCGGTGTGAGGAAAGGCTGCTGAAAGGAACAGAAAACAAACCAACCTGACCCCCAGACTCACCTCCGAGAACAAAAAGCACAAAAACCACACAAAGAGTGAAATAACTATAAATACCCCCCCACCTACTCATGGCACGGCCGCCGGGACAGCTCCTCGCTGCGTGGGGGAGGACAGGGCTCCTTGCAGCCGCGTCCCCCTCTGCTCGCGCCCAGCTCTGCGGGTTTCTTCTCTCCCCATTCCTCCCTCCTCACACCTTGTCGCTCACCTGGTTGTTACTGAGCGCCACGGGGGAAGCAGGGGCGACACTGAATGTGGTCTTGTCAATTCCAAACTGCACCGAATGAAAAACAGGATGCCACCTAACGACATATTATAAACCCCCCTGGCATGCTCTGGAGAACTTCCCCTTTTTTTCTAGGACCTAACAGACTTTTGACTTTAAATTTGGCCAAGTAAAGGTCAGACTCTATAAAGGTTCCTCTGTCACCTTTATTGAACCAGAGAAACTAGGATTACCACACAGGTAACTTCTTTTGGGAGAGGCTTTGTCAGAAGACAACATTAGCCCCTTCCTTCCTTCCTCCTCATGGATTTTGTCAGCAAACTGAATTACTAAAAATCAGGAGTGTCCAGTTCTACACTCAAACCCTTTTTACCATTTAAACCTCACACAGAACTTCAGTCTCCCCAATCCCTCTACAGCTTTTAAATACACTTTTCAGTGGTGTAAAAGAGGCCAAAGAGACCCTGTGACATTTTATTGCTTTTACTGCCTCTGACACTGGGCTGAGCACATACAGTGAGGACCAAACTGCTCCAACCCCTGCAATTTTTATACTTCCCTTACACCACTGTTCTCTCGCTCCAGCCAATTTAGGATGCTGGGACCCTGCACAACTGAACTAAGTGGCTTTCTAAGCCTGATCTGCTCATTCTTTTGAAGTGAACAACTGCTCACTAGATAGAAGTTACAAGTAATATATTTCTCTTTGTGCCCCTTACTGACAACAAGAAAAACATTAATTTAACTTCTTTGGCTGAATGTGAACTAAAGCCTTAAAAAGATGATGAGTGACTCAAACTACTTTGCTGCTGTTGCCCTGCAACTCTCAAAGAGAAATGAAATACTGCAGGGATTCTAGAACTCAGTTACAGTGACTTTCACAGGAGAGAATAATTTCAGTTACTATCTGCCAAGCTGTACAAAAATACTGGTTCAGCTTTATGCACATTAAGTCTCCTTAACCCTGTTCAATTCTGAAAAGGATACGTGTATTTAAGGGACTTAACAAACAATTTCTTTCCAGCTGATTTCTCTCTGGCAAAGAAACCACTATTGAAGCGTTACTTTTTTCCTACAGGCTCAGAACCACATCACTGATACATTTATTGTTGTCATTGTTATTATCATTCGTATGAATGCAACATCAAAATAGCCAGATCAAGATCTGCAAGTCTGTACATGATAAGAGAAAGTGCTAGTAATATAAACAGACGAAGCCAGAGGGATGGGAGTACAACGAGAAGTGAGATACTCAAGGTCATCCAAAGTATCTGTGAGAAAGAACTGAGGTTTTATCCCAGTACAAATTCCTGAAGCATTCCATATGGTAGCCATTTAAAAAGTAACATAAACAACTTGCCAAATTAGAGCGATCTAAATTTAGGATGTTATTCTGCATAATGTAATACCCTCTAGCTTAATCTTTTTCAATGAATCTACAGTGACTTGCTAATCCTGTCTGACATAAATATAGAACAATCAGAAGTAATAATCTGTAACTCATTAATCCTGATGTTGGTTATGATGCTTAATATTATATAGCACATTCAGCAGCAATGCAAATGATTAATCAGCATTAGAAGAGGAGATGCCATTGTATAGACTCCTGCCTTTTTTCAAATTTTCATTTTGTTTTTACAGCTACATACATAATAACACACCACTCAGCTAATTCAGAACTGTAGTATGTTTATTAAGCTATGTAATAGTTTGAGAAGTTTACAGCTACTTTCCTCATACTAATTAACAGGATAAATGTAAACCATCTCTTGTTTTTTTCAGGCTGCCTTTCTTAAAAAACACTCCACAGAGAGCATTTTTGACTAGTGCTGTGCAGTGAAGTTTTATAAAAGTTGCATAGAGGCTCATGAACCCCAGTTAATATTTAAAGCCTGCTTTCAGTGGCAGCAGGAGATGATCCTTCTATGTCAACAGTAGAAAACAGCAGCAACAAAAGTTTCCTTGGGAGGTATGCCCTTTTGAACACAGGGCAGTTCACATATCTTGTAGAGAATTGTTCAATGGGTATTCTGCATGCACACAGTGCCTCCTCTTTTGTTTAGGCTCTATTCATCACACTTCGCTTTCCATATATCTTCATTTAGTCTCATGTGGTTGACCTGTGTGAAAGTTTGCACTCTCCTACTCAGGAAGAAATACCTGTAACTGCCCTAACTCCTGCTTATACTTGTATACCTGTTCATCAAGAATAGTGCTCAATGTAGCTTCGGTCTTACACAAGATTAAATATAGAGTACACAAACTACATTTTTGGATCGAGGAATAAACAGAAATTGGGGGTTTGGCTTGCCAAATATCTCTGCAATCAAATACAGGTATAGTTCTGTATTACTATATCTAGAACGACACTCAACAAAAACCAAAGTGCATATAATATGGGGACAAAATTGTTTTCTTGATACAACAGAATTCTACAGCCAGTAATCAGTATTGTTCTGTTGAAGATAGAAACTGAAGGATGCAAAATAAAAAAAAGTGGCAGTTTCATACTGTTCAGTGTTCTTTTTCTCTTTGAGCATATTAAAAAAATCATATAAATAAGTGTGCATACCTACACACACACAGATTTTTGTGCTAGAATAAGCTCCTGCAGGTATATAAGCTTCTTTGGGTAAACATTCTAAAGCAGAAAATGTGATGCAATCTTTCAAAAGTAATCACATATTTTTTTAGCGTATGCAGAAACTATATATATTTGTACACAATTCTTTTTCTTTTTGAAATACATATATACACTTAAATCCATATAAACACCTGTGTGCATACTTAAACTGCCTCTATAAAAGAAAACTGATTTGCCCTTACAAAGGTTAACATTTGCAGATGTCTGTTACAATTGTAGCATTATGTGTCAGAAGAAGTGCATTTGAAAGGGCTTATTTTCTGTTCCTAGTGTTGACTTTTGAATGAAATAGAAGTTTACATTCTATGCATATGCTCCAGAAAAGACTAAGAAAGCACCTCAAAAATTTTGATACTTGGACATATCCAGACATTAAATCCTGTAAATTCATGAAACCCGTTTCTAGGGCAGGCACTTGATTTGTGCATGCAGATGTTTGCAACTTCAAAAGTGCATGTGCATGTTTAAGCACATGTATTGTTGCTGTGACCAGATGCTTTGATGTAAATTGAATTCTGGATGTTCATCTGCTTCTGAATGAAGAAGTTGCAGAAAACCAGGCAGCAGTTATCTAAGAAGGCCATGTAGAATGCGGCCGAGATGTAAATCAGCAAAGATATCAGTCTCAAGGACCCTGGCATACACAAAGAAGAGACACTGCTGTGGTATTACAAAAAAAAAAAAAAAAATCCATAGGCAGTTGCATTAAACCTAGCAGTTGTCAATTATAAAGCTGCAGATGTTTCAAAATCTGATTAGGGCTGACTGAGTCCTTTTGGTTTTAGGCCATTGATTTCAAGTGTGCTTAGAGACTTGCTAGAAAGCACAGTGTGCAAATCTATATAAATAAAAATGTTGGCAAATTGCCAGGGTATTACATATAATCTCATAATCCAGCAGGTGCCTGCTCTGGGAAAACAAAGTGCTTGATGTGGCTCTCAAGTTTTCTAGTAGGCAGTGCCTGGTATAAAACATATGCACTCTGTAGTCTTCTTTTTTTAGATGGAAGATTAAAACACATGTAACTTGTATTTATCAGAAATTATTATTCCAGTGTTACACTATGCAAGAACTGTGACTGTATGACCAGCTAGAGAACAGCAGTAAGAGTAGGTTTGTTACATAAATATACATCTGCTGCTTCAAAAAAGAAAAAGAAGGTATGGTTTCACTTAGTAATTCACCTAATATTTTTTATTTTTCCAGCATCAGCATCACAGTAAATGTTGTTAATAGGCGACACTGGCAAAAGAATAAGAATTTCCCAGTTACAAGTAGTTCTTTGGCAGGGCAGCTGTTTCCAGGTATCTTTTGGTTAAAGGGAAGGCTGGGTGAGGAAAAAAGTATTATTTGGACCTAAAAAAATAGTGAAAATGCATATAAGAAAAACCAAAAAGCTAGAACCATCATCCAAGCATGAAGTACTGATGCCCAAGGAAGAAAGTCCATTTAGCATTCCTTATTAATACTTTGACCCATTAAAAATATTAAAGAAATGATAATCATACTAGATATCAAGCATATCTGGCTCTATATTGCAAGAGATACTAAAAATGAATTTCAACATGGATCATAATCCCTAATAACATTAGCATTCAACTGTTTTCCTTTCTATCCAACCCTTGCCGTACCCCTGCAGACTAATACATTCTAAATGCAGGATTGCTACCCTTAACTATTTAGATTTCTGGCAAAACACAGATCATAAAACTGCTTCCAGAAATTCATGCATTAAGCCCGTCCACTTCTGTTTAAACTGATTGTGTATATGTAGCCTCATCTTTTCAAGTATTATCTGTTGGGTCCACCATTCTGCATTCAGCAGTTGGAATGATCACTGTTTCAAGAACCTGTTCAAGCCTCAGAGTTACAGGCAACCGTATGTTTTAGAAATTTCCTTCTCCTTCCAGTTGGTTTTCTTTATCACTTGTGGCATAATGTACGCTTAAACATTTCTCTTCCACCTCAAAAAGCAAAAATACTGTATAATACTTTAAAAAAATTATATATATCATAATGCATTTTGGTTTACCTTCATTACTCATAGACTCTGTTCTGATCAGCTAATAACGTGTTCTGACTTGCTCAGACATTTTATTCTACTAGTACTGAAGAATCCCAAAGGAAGACCATCATCATCCAAGACAATATCTTCTTCTGAGCAAAGGTTAAGCCTAATTTAGTTATTTTGCAGTGCTAAAATATATTGAGCTGTTTAGAAGTAATAGGCAAAGAGTTCAGTGTTTAACTATTCAGTGAGGCCATGCAGTTCTATCTTCAATAGTAAACTCTTTGCCACATACCCTGGGTATACAAAATATTTCCATTTATTTCCTCTTACTTCATGGATACTTTTCTGGGTGTTCAGTGACTGTATTGGTTTTATGTGGCAAGGTTTTGGTAGCGGGGGGGGTTACAGGGGTGGCTTCTGTAAGAAGCTGCTGGAAGCTTCCCCTGTGTTCGAGAGAGAGCGAGCCCATACCAGTCGGCTCTGAGACGGACCCGCCGCCGGCCAAGGCCGAGCCAATCAGTGATAGTGGTAACGCCTCTGTGATAACATTTTTAAGAAGGAAAAAAAAGTTGGGAGAGTGAGAAACAGCCGCGGGAGAGAGGAGTGAGAACATGTAAGAGAAACAAGCCTGCGGACACCAAGGTCAGTGAAGAAGGAGGGGGAGGAGATGCTCCAGGCACCGGAGCGAAGATTCCCCTGCAGCCCGTGGTGAAGACCCTGGTGAGGCAGGCTGTCCCCCTGCAGTCCAGGGAGGTCCACGGTGGAGCAGATCTCCACCTGCAGCCCGTGGAGGACCCCACGCCGGAGCAGGTGGGTTCCCGAAGGAGGCTGTGACCCCGTGGGAACCCCGCGCTGGAGCAGGTTCCTGGCAGGACCTGCGGATCTGCGGAGAGAGGAGCCCGTGGAGCAGGTTTTCTGGCAGGACTTGTGACCCCGTGGGGGACCCGCGCTGGAGCAGTGTGCTCCTGAAGGACTGCACACCGTGGAAAGGACCCATGCTGGAGCAGTTCGTGAAGAACTGCAGCCCGTGGGAATGGCCCACGTTGGAGAAGTTCGTGGAGAACTGACCCCGTGGGTGGGACCCCACGCTGGAGCGGGGGAAGAGTGTGATCAGCCCTCACCCTGAGGAGGTGAAGCGGCAGAAAATAACATGTGATGACCGTAAACCCCATCCCTGTCCCCCTTGTGCCGCTGGGGGGGGCTTGGTGGAGAAATCCGGGAGTGAAGTTGTGCCCGGGAAGAAGGGAGGGGTGGTGGGAAGGTGTTCTGAGATTTCGTTTTATTTCTCATTACCTTACTCTGGCTGATTTGTAATAAATTGAGCTAATTTTCCCTAAGCTGAGTCTGTTTTGCCCGTGACGGTAATTAGTGAATGATCTCTCCTGTCCTTATCTCGACCCGCAAGTTTTTGTTATATTTTTCTCTCCCCTGTCCAGCTGAGCATGGGGGAGTGATAGAACGGCTCTGGTGGGCACCTGGCGTTTAGCCAGGGTCAACCCATCACAGTGACAGACTATTTAACTCACTCACAACTATGACTAGCAATAGAGATGACCTGACTGCTGACGAGCAGTCAAAATATGCTATTTTGTTTTACTTCTATTTTCATCATATGTTCAACACTGTTATAGAGCGGGTACCTTATGTCAATATTCAGAAGGAGGTTCACACTGATGGCTAGAAAATGTTATTACAAAAATCCTATGTGGTTATATATAAAAATACATGGATATGTCTCTCTCTCTATACACACACACATATATATGCACATGCAAACATATACTGTGTATGTATTTACACACATAAACTCAAAAGGATAACATGACAGAGAAATGCTCCATAGAGAGATTTAATTGAAAGAAAAATATCAAAATTAAAAAATAATCTATTAATAGTTAAAATGTATTTCATGACTGAAAAAAGTTTGGTAAATAAAGTTTTCCATGTATTTTATGTTCTTTTAAAGTTCAAATACAGCTGTAAAATAATTGTATTCATTGTATCAAATATTGAATCACCCACTACAACTACCTGAAAAGTGCGTGTTGGTGTCTTCTATGAAGTAACAAGTGAGAGGATGAGAGGAAACGGCCTCAAGTTGTACCAGGGGAGGTTTAGGTCGGATATTAGGAAAAATTTCTTCACTGAAAGGGCTGTCAGGCACTGGAACAGGCTGCCCAGGGAAGTGGTTGAGTCACCATCCCCAGGGGTATTTAAAAGACATGTAGACATGGTGCTTAGGGACATGGTTTAGTGGTGGACTTGGCAGTGTTAGGTTAATGGTTGGACTCGATGATCTTAAAGGTCTTTTCCAACCTAAATGATTCTATGATTCGATAAGTCTACGAATAGCCTCTAAATTTATGGTGAACAAATTGGGAAGCTTCTAGTTTTAAAAGTGTATCATATCAAGACCAAGACCAAACTTTGTAGTACCCAGAGAATTTAAAAGTTGATAGAAATTATCTCAAATATTAATTTGTAAAATTAACATGAGACTGTAATTTATATATTAATTCCCTTCTCATATATTAATATCAATTTAATATTTTTGTTAATTATATAGTTAAATGAATTGTGTTTTGTCTGTAGTAAATTCCTTTACCACCTATCAAATTTAAAGCCAGTAATAAATCTTCCATGTACCTTTTCAGTCAAAGGCAGAAGACTGAAATTATTCCCAATATCATGGATGTAGGCAGCTAAAGCCAAGAGGAGACATACAGTAGAATACAACAGCTTTTTGTTATGACCTGTTACTGGAGGGTAACAGCTCTGCAGGTCTTCATGCAGACATTTAACCCAAGTTTTCTCTAGCCTGTTCCAAGCAAAGTCAGTCAGATTGGCTTAAATTGTCAATGAATCTAGCTTGAACTAATACAGTTGACTGTATCTGGCTTGGATTAGGGCAGTTTTACTCAATCCTTTCTGCTACTGGCAGTTATTTCCAGAAGCCAATAACTATCCTATGGGGCACACAGGGTTAAAGACACCACTGATGAGCAGTAATGAGCAAAACAGGCAGTAATTTAGGTGTCACTGTCATACCTGAAGATGATGTGTGCCCATAGTGACCATTTCGGAGAGCTCTTCCTTTGCAGGAAACTAAAATTGGACCATACCTCTGCAGTCAGAGAGCACTGAATTCAGCAAAATATGCAGAAATATGGACAATTTCACAAAAATGCAGAGATGCTGGAGAAGAATTCAGGTACAACCTTTTATAAAATTGAAAAGTTAATACTTTTGTCTATGCTGGGAAAGATTCACATTCTAATCTTCTTAAACTGAGGAAGTTTGGATTTGCTGTTCCTGCTGTCCAACAGAATGGCTTAATTTTCCATGCTTCTTTCCTTAGAGGTTGTGAATCATCCAAATTACTTACTTTTGAGATGTTACAACATCCTGATGAGGCAGTCTGAATTTATCATTGGATTAGTGGCAGAACACTGAAATACGCTTCTTCACAAAAGTAAGTTGTAAAAGTTCTTACTTTGATAAATAAAGAAAAAAATTACTAAAATCCTGTATCTAGAGTCACAGAGTGAAACCTACCTGAAATAAATGAGACCTGCACGACACCTGCCCAGCTCTAACGGAGGAGATGATTTGCTATGCACTGAGAAAAGAAAGAACAGGTAATTGCCATGTGGAAGGTCTACTGGAAAGCAGTCATGAGGAGACCTGACCTATCTGCTATAAGGGTTTAGCCATATTCTCTGCAAAGAAACAGAGAATCACAGATGAACTGTTAGTACCTCTACATTCTTGTAGCACATTTGGGGTGGAGGCCAGGAAGTGATAGTAACCCAGGTAACGACCGCTAATTGGCTTAGACAGGGAGAAAATTGAAGAGATTTACCTAGGATGACTTGACCAGCAAGGTCATTGTGCTAACCACCCAAGTTAAAAAGCAAGGAGTAGGGGTAACAGTCGTCCCTTCGGGGAACACACTTGCAGATGCTCAACGCTGCCGAGAGGGCTGAGCCTGAACTCCAAGTGCTGCACGTAAAGGCCAGACCGGCAGCCAGGACTGGGACCAGCCAGGAGTGACTGTCCCGTCACCCCTGCCACGTCCACAGTGCCGGCCACGACCACGCCAGAGGAGCTGGGGCCCTGGTCAGAGTGATGGTGTTTGTGTGAATGTGTGTGCGTGTTGTAGAATAGGAATTGCTGTACAGTTGATGTACCCATCGCACTAAGTAAATAAATCTTAACATTTTATGTTACTGAGGAGCATGGTTCTGTTCTTGCAGCCACCCCAGCCTTAATTCCCCTGCTACAGTCTGTCTGGGTCAGCACTACACCAACAATCAATACTAATCAAGAATGCAGTTTGCCTCCCTGATATAGCTTCAAATCAGAGTTAAACAAGGGTGCCTTGTAACAGATGGTATATGTACACTGGTAATTAACTTCTTCAAAAAAGCGCAGCCTTATTACTAAGCTGAGGAAAAAGCGGAAAGTTTTTTATGGGGACCAATATAGGTCAGAGTATCGATTATAACATAGAGTCTATAACTCTTAAAGGTGTTGTATAAATTTTTCCACAAATCAGATACTATAAAATTGTTATCTCTAAGGTGTCCCCACTGCCTTTGCAAACTAAGTGTTCTTAATCCAGTAGCTAGTGTATACTTGATGCTAATGTACAAGGCTAGGATCTAAATTTAGATATCAACAAGCAAATATGCTTAGGTACCTAAACAAGGTACCTAAGGCTCAATCTGTGTTTGCAAGTCATGTGGACTGATAGGAGAGCATCTGAAGATGAAATAATTTGATTCTGAGGATCTGATGTCCATCCCGTATGCATTTCATGATTTTCTTAATTTTTTTTTAAGTTTAAACGAGTTATGGTCTAGTCTTGTGGGCAAAGCTGTTTGCATTTGGAGACCATTTGCTGTGGGTTTGAAGCACATGAGGTTTAGTTTCATCCAAAATAAATCTTATTTGTCTACTCTGAGACCACTCCATTATATGAATCAAAGCATAGTAAATCAGGCAATCAAAAGATATTTCAAAAGTTCACTCTACATGAACTAAAACATTAATGCATGCCCTTCCTTAGATCCCGTAATACTTGACAAACACCTAGCCAGCACGATCAGCCAGCCAACTGAGAGAGACATACAGCTGAGTGTCCTTAGGGACATGATTCAGCACCCCACTGTCTCAGGGCTGCAGACTCAGACTGCTACCAGATCTGCCGTGGATCTGCCGGTCTGTTGTGAAAGTTTTGGGTACTCCAGGGCATTTGCAATGGCACTGACAGCTATGTTTAGGCAACCGAGCCTGAAACAGCCACTTGAGCCCCAGGTCTCTAGGGAGGGTTGAACTGCTTTTCAGGCTGCAGTGACTGTACGGCATGGTCTCCACTGACTACAGTAGCTGCATACAGAGCTGGCTGTGTGTGCACACCTAAACCCAGGCACATGGAAATTTAAACATATCTGTTTTATTCTGGAGGGGAACTGCCCCGGCTGTCTGCATTGCACACAAAAAGATGCATCACCTGTAACGGTGTGTTGCCACTTCCAGTACCAAAACCAATATTAGCAAAAATATAGGATGATCTAAGTTTTGTTTCATACCAAACTGGCTAGTCTTTGCCAAAAGGTAGGATTTTATGGCTGGGGTGATTTCTGGTTTTACTACCTAGTCTATCAGAGCACAAAATGATTTTTTTCTCCAGGGCAGTCTGCCTGCCTAAGAAACACCACATGAATTACAAGAGGTTTTAAAAAAAGAAGTGTGTGGGGGTCTCACTCTAAGTTAATGCAGTAGTGTTACCAAAGCACAGGGTTTTAAATAAGATATAAGGGAGAAGGGGAGAAGGCTGTGCTCAGTACACCGTAAGAAATACTTTAAATGGATAGATGACATAATAGGTTCCTAGCACCCATGTTTGATCTCTAGGGG
Organism: Buteo buteo; assembly: GCF_964188355.1. Classification (NCBI taxonomy): domain Eukaryota; kingdom Metazoa; phylum Chordata; class Aves; order Accipitriformes; family Accipitridae; genus Buteo; species Buteo buteo. Next base: position 1,815,944 of record NC_134185.1, read on the forward strand.
TCTGGGTTCAAACACAGTACATCAGTAATGGAACGAGATGCTGTGATCCTGAACTAATCTGTAATTGAAATTCACTCACTTTTAAAAACATCATAGGCTGTACTTCGGTAGAAGTAGGACTCTACTTAAAAGTACTGTACCCATTAAACAATTTGGAAATAGAGAGTTATGGAATGCTACTGAGTCACAAGAAGTCACATAATATTAATTGCTGTGAATGCTGATGTGGACCAGGTATGGAAATACAGGTGTATATAATATAAAGAACTCCTCCTCTGGGTGCTCATTTCTAATAGTAGTCTTATATACGAAATTATGGGCAGAATACTAAAAATAACACAACTTGAGGAGAACTAGAGAATATCTTCCATTAGGAGAACATAGATAAACTGCTCTTTTTATTTCAGCATTATTTTATGCAGTTCTGTTAAAAAATAAGAGAGATGGAAGCTGTCAATGATTGAAATAGATTTTGAGAAGTATTAAGTAGTTTTCCAACATTCTTATTTTTGTAGTTAATATTAACATTTCCAGTGCTCAGAAACTTTTATTTGACTGTGATCTTAATGCATGCAGCTTAATAAAACCACAAAAGTGATGTTTTTGTCTTTAGGGAGAACTGTATTTGCATTTTTCAGTTAATTCACAAAATGAAAGTGGCATCTATTATAAAGCACTGTTGTATATCCAAGTTATTCTGGAGTTAGCATTAAAGTGGGGTGAAAAGAAAAGGCTTCTCTGATGACTACTGATCACACTCCATCTGTAGAGCAATGATCTGAAGCAAATTATTTGTTCTTTCTGCCCTTCAAAAATATAGAAGCCTAGTAATATTCATAAACATACACTAGAATTGTATGTCTAGCTAATTAGTTATTGATGAAGACTATACTGGTTTTGTTTTCAACTCTCCAAAAAAAACCTAAGTGGTCCTTTGTTTTGTGAGTTCTGTTTCACTCTTGGATGGCCTTTTGTTGTTAGTGTTTTCATTACTAGGTAAGTAATGTCCTTAGTTCTATTATAAACACTGCCTCCATTTTAAAACTCAGTTACTATGTTACAGAGTTTTGTTTTCTTGATTAAAATGATTGTTACATGTTTGTCTGAATGTATATAGATGCAGTGGGAGGCAAAGTACTATTAATAAAGAAACTTCAACTATTTCCATTGATCTTGAGTACAGATGTGTAATTCTGGACATTAGTGGAACTATGCCAAGGCTACGCTACCTCAGGATTGGCAGAATTTCACTATAATGCTACAGGGCTGAATAACATGGTAGTGACAGAGATTTAAAAACACTGATAGTGTTACGTAGTTTGTAATTCTAAGATCGTATAATCTATGTATCTATCTATCTCCTTCATCTCTACACGGAAGGAACAAGCCACAGAGAATCTGGTGTCAGGCTGTGATTTTCTATCCCAATCACAGTAACTTTCAAAGCACCACAGTATATTGATACATCTCCGCTCTACCAGCCTTTACATCTATGGCAGCTAGTTGTGACTCAGGAGACAAAGGGCTATGTCTAGCTTGCCCACTAAAATGTAGCCACTTACAAAATACCAAGTATTTCCTCTTTTACCTGAAGATACCTGTACTTTTATTGTCATTTCCGATGTAAGGCAATTTCTGTATGATTATGGGCCCATCATTTCAAAAGTATCCACCCACAGCCAAACAACTTTTGATACATTGACATCTTTTGGAGATTTCTGAACTGTATAAAATTTTCTTCTGATCTTTGCATTTTACCTGTTTGATTTTTAACCAAATGCCATATAGTTTCCTTCCAAGCCATCCTCAGAATGCAGTAAGAGAAGATTTGGTATAAGCTTGTCTAAAGCACGTAAATCACAGAAAAGCACCTGAGAAAATCTTAGGCTGGAGGGCTCCTCTGGAGGTCACCTAGCCCAGCTGCCTGCTCCAAACAGGGACAACGGCAAAATTGATCCAGGTTGCTTAGGGCACCCAAGTCACATTTGGCAGAGCTGCACCTCAGCCGCTGCACCCCTCGCCTGCACTGATGCAGGGAGTCAGTCCCACAAGCAGGACGCTGCATTCGTCTGTTGTAACCCACGAGGTTCCATGGGCTCGCTCCTCCAGCTTGTTGAGGTCCCTCCGGCAGCAAAAGCTGCCCTTCAGCCTACCAGCTGCTCTCCCCGCTTTGGTTACTGTCACTGGCAAAGGTACTGAGGGTCTATTCTCTCCCATCTTCCAGGTCCCTTCAATCTTTTGAATACCTTGTTAAAGTCAAAGTAAAAAACATCACAGGGATGGACCTGGTCACCATTTTAAGTTGCTGCCTATATTTTTTTTTAAATTGTTTTGTTTTGTTTTTAATTTAAGTCAGTTTCTCTTACTGGTCTCTATGATGCTAAAATATTTACCAGTAAAGGAGTTGCTGAGGTGACTCACTTCAGGACATTCATCGCCTATTGTCCAAAATTGCTCTTCCCTTCTAAATAAAATATTCCAACATGTCTCAATTGCCAACACTGCTGAACCAAGGAGCTGCAGAAAAACTTGATGGAGGGCCAGATGAGCACAAAGACAACTCTCACCCAGCTCAGGATTTTAGTCTCAGACAAGCAGAGGTTGATCAGAACCTTTTTTCTCTATGCACTTCTGTACAGTGCTTGCCAGAACTTAGAAAAGACTGTTGTAGCGTGAGATCCGTCAGACATAAACTAGATTTTGCGGAAAGAGCTGCAGATAATGGAACCGCAGCTGCGGTTGTATGTATCGTTCCATACATTCCTGGTGGTTGGCCAGGCAGACGCCTCAGCATGAGCTTTGTGAAAGGTTGTTCTCTTGGATGTTCTCCAGGATGCACTGGCATCCAGTGTCAGTTGGCTGAGAAGCTGAATTTTACAGTTCATTAGTATGTTGTATCTGGAGGTCTTTATGCACATTCTAAATGGTTGTACTACCTCGCGGTCTACAGATGGGGCTAGAATAGAACACAAGAGGGAAGACCCTTGTTTTTCAGAAAGAAAAAACAAGAAGGGCTAACAAGTCACTGCCACCTTTATTTGGAATATAGATACCGGTAAATATTTTAGCATCATGGAGATCAGTAAGAGAAACTGACTTTTCATTAAAAAAAACCAAACCAAACCAAACCAAACCGATTTTAAAAAAAGATAAAGGCAGCAACTTAAAATGGTGTAAAGAACATGAGTAACATAGAAAAATAAAAGAACACTGCTTGTGATCCCACTGTACTGCAGTCAGGTCACTATGTAGTTACATAGTCTATTTGAATTCCCATGGAAAAAAAACATAAATCCCCCTCACACCAGTGCTCAAGCAGGTTATTCTCACTGGATTGATTGTGCATACTCAGTATTTGAGAGCAGTTTTTTCCTACTGACTCGTGGCAAGTGCCATTGAGCACAGAGATTGAAAAGCAATTCCAGCATAAAGAACCGAATCCTTTCTAACTTATAGACACATAGATGACAAATCTAGCTCACTTTCTAAAGATATGGTTATTTACCTTAACCTTTTGATAAAAAGTTCTTGCCTGAGCAAAAAAACCCCACCCTACTTCTATTGATACACAGAAGTTTTACCGAAATCTATCGCAAATTTGTTTTTAAAAACATAACCTTGAAACCATGAGCCAGCAATGTGCCCTTGCAGAAAGAAGGCTAATAGCTCCACTGGTTGTGGAGTCTCCATCTGTGGAGCTATTCCAAACCCATCTGGACATGGTTCTGACAACCAGCTCTGGGTGGCCCTGCTTGAGCAGGGCACTGGACGAGATGACCTCCAGAGGTCCCTTCCCACCTCAGCCCTCCTGTGATTCTGTGACACCACAATAGAGAAGAAACGGGTGTTCTCTATGGTGGAAAACACAATCCCAGTCTACAAGAAATAATACAATCATTTTAGCTAGTACAACTCAAGAAAAAGAACAATTCAGTGTAGATAATGAAAACCAAGTAACAGATAAAATACAACTGTTAAAATTTCAAATTTCACCCAGGGAGGTAAATGCACTGTAAGAAGATGAATTTTACACTTTGAAGGCTCCATGTTTTGAAATACTATTACTCAGGATCTTAATCAACATGAATCCATGCATTCCCCAAATCCGGAGAGTAATGTATAATTTTTAAAGGGTATTTCTTAGATAATATACGAGAAAAAGAGATTCAAACCAATAGAGCACTGATGTGATTCACGTTTGTCATGCAGATATGAAAGGCTGAATATCAGTTTAAAGTCTGAAGCTGAAACTGATTCAACCAAGATTAACACTATGGAACATAGAGTTTCACTTGAAATCTATGATAGTGCCACAGTTGTTGAAAACTGAGTTCTCCATTCAACCATAGATTAGAGGCTGGCAAATAAAGATTAAAAAACAGAAGATACATCAGTTGGTTCAGTGAACTTCTCTATAAACTGATCATAAAAAGAATGAAAATGCAGAGGTTATCATTCAAATGCTTAGCCTTATCTTTACCAAGAAACACGCAGCGGTGCTATTGAGGGCAATAACCCATTGATCAATTTTTTTCAGTACCTTATGATATGCAAAAAAAAATCAATACAAGATGCTTATTTTATATGCACACTAGGAATTCTAGAAACAATATTGTAAAGCTTCTAGAAACAGCCACCCAATAAGGTCAGGATTTTGTAAAAGAGAGCATGTACTTAAAGTCTAATCTTTACAGGTACAGCAGTGACAGCATATTGCAGACATGACCAGGAACAAAAATGATCATGGGATAGACTATCAGAAGCATAAAATGTCATACTTCTGCTGTTTTTTATAAAGCCAAAAGTTTTATACAAAAAAATAGTCTCTCTCTTCTGGGCTTTATGCCTACGGTATCTTGTAGCATTTTTTCTTTCTTTGGTTTTGTCTTCCCATTTGGCTCTTTTTGTTTCAGTTACGGTAAGGAGAAGGAAAATAGAGACTGTCTGTAACAAAATTCTTGATGTTAAATAATTTGGCATTGATATCCACATAGATTGTTAGCTGGCTCATGAAAGCTGCAGGGTTTTTTAGGGAAATACCATAATGTGAAAACAATTTTCATGAGGCTTAATGCAAGATCTGCCCCACAAGTAGTAATCTGAGAGAATGACTCTTGCACCTGCCACTAGGTCTAAAATCTGGCCTTAATCTCATCAGAGAATAATTTAGGACAATGATACGAATAAATAACAAGTTGAGAATAGCTATTACATACCTAGGGAGAGAATCAATCACTGAGATGTTATGGAAAGAGTGAAAAACATTTTAAAATAATTAAGCTTCAAAAATGAGGTGTCTCCAAAAGATGTAGCAGTTATGAGTCATCTATTTCATAAGGGTAAAATAAGGGGGTTTAATATTACACTTTAAAAAAAAAAACAAAATGAGTTCTGTTTGTAGAAATGAAAAAAAACCAACCAACCATCAGGTAAGAATCGTAGTAACTGAAAGGACAGGCTAGCAGTAAACCATTGATTTATTTCTGTATCTAAAATAATCCTCATTGCAAAGATTGTCTTATTATAAACTTCTTATACTATACAAAAATAAATTTATATCTGAAGGTTAGACTGTCAAACAGGAAACTTTTTATAGTCACCTTTACAATGTAAGGTTTGACTATGCCCTGCCAAGTGAATGGAAAAGGAGGCACTGACTTGTACAGAAGCAGGATTAAGCTGTTGTACTTGAGGCAGTATGTACCATTTCTGTGGGGATAACTCAACTCACAGAGTATTATAGCAGGGGGAAACCAAATTCTTCACGGAGCTTTGCTGTAGGCCTGCCTGGTTCATTTAAATGTAGCACAACTCCAGCTTTTATAATATACGTTCCTGAAGTGAAGTAGGGCATTGGTTCAGAGTGGAGCTAAAATGTTTGTCATGTGAGTTGTAAACAACGAGCAACAAGAAGAAAAATATAATGGAACATAAAAGCACACATCTCCACACTCCAGAGCACTCCAGTCCTGCTACAAAAATTCAGCTTAAGCAGAAAAATCACTCACTTTAAACAATGGAGACTATCTAATAGAAACAGCACATATTAATGCTGTCAGTGTGACAGATGGGTGTGCAGCACATAATAAAGTAAAAGACATTTTGACGAGAAAGAAGATGTATCTGATAATTTGCAAATCAGAATCCCGGCAGCACAGCAAGGGAAAGATAACTGAGTGCATATTATGCTGGCGCATCTTTAATGCTTCACATTTCAAGGCAATAAAGGAATGGAGGTGAATACAAGCACTTGGAGAACTGAAAGGGAAAGAAGGGTATTTTTATCTGCTACTAACAACCATACACTATAGCAGCTTCTGGTTTCAAAAAATAATACTACATTTCTAAATAGGTCCATATTAGCTGTATGGGGTTATCTGTCCACACTGCAAGTATTTTAATCAATAACCTAATTTAAAAAAATCATCTTTAGAGTTGACACATTTAAAATGTGAAAGGTTCCAACTTAGCCACAAGTAAATTAAAAACATGCTTAATTACAAGAATGTCTGCTTCTAGCACTATTGTTTTAATTTACAACATATATTGAGTTGCTCAAGATTTTTACTCAGAGTATTTCCTCCAATATCTCCTCCCCCAAAATATTAAATAGACTTTAATTATAAATTGTGTTTTCAGATAGCTAGAAAGTGTTGAAGTTGTATAGTATGTATCCAGGACAGGAAGATATAAATAATCTTGATAGATAAAAACTTGGTTGATGTAAATTGGATCTGGATGATGGCTGAAATGTTCAGGATTATATTTACCTTTTAACAGCAAAATTCGCAAGTAACTATGCCAAATATTCACCAAGATCTCAGAATGAAACAGTAACATCCTCACCTGAATTTTCACACACCGGAACATCATTCTTACATCTGTAGAGGTTTTAAGAGATGGCACATGCAGAATCAACACCTCCTTTCCTAGTTTAGCTGTCTTTAACAGTGCTAATTTGTTTTGCTTTGTTCTTGTGGCAATGACAAGATGCATAAAATATTTGTGTTTCTTAGAAGATGATGTATTCCCATGCCTTACATCTTCCTTGGCTTCTGTCTTCTGACGATTGGCTGTTCATTTCTACCACATTTTAAAACATCCTTATGAATTTAAACCCCCAAAAAAGGAACTTACTCTTATTTGGAAGTTTTTGGCCCCACCACTGTCGGCAGCAGTAGTTACAAACCCCAACTTGGGCTAGAATAAATTTGGTTTAGAAGAAGGACACTTAGCGATCCACAAAGTATCTGTTCAGACGAACCTGGATATAACATTCACAGTGAATGTGGAATGTAAAAGATTTCAGTTAATAGGCTAAATCAAATTTGAGTCTTATCATATAGATTTTAAAAACTGAACTAAGATAAATCCAAAAAGGCTGGTCTTCTTCCTCCAATGCCAAATTTCAGGGTTTATTGCTTCAAAATACACATTAGCCAGTGGGCTTTTTAAAGAAAAAACAAAAATGCTGTGTACAAAATATTTTGCCTTGACTTTTGGCTGAATTTAGCCTCGAATAAATAACTTAGCATGAAAATACTCATCCCAAGACTTCGGAATATGATCATCAGCTGAAAATGGCGTATCATGGGACATACCAGCAGTCTTGATAACTGGAAGTCTCACCTGTAAATTGATGTTTTTATTAAATACTTCCTTTATTTCTTCTTATACATGTCTTATCAGGAAAATCACTGCGTATTTTTTCTGCTTTTTGTTTTGACCTTTACCAACTCATATGTATTCCCAAACAAATTTATTATATAGTTTAAATTTAACTATTTGCTGTTACTAAACATACCTTTATCTGCATCCCATTCTTCTTCCACTAGCAGACTGAGAGAAAAAAAGTCTGTGACATATTTCCTAAAGGTATAAATTTATATTACTGTTTAGTAAGTTTAACTGAACTCTGCTTAACAGAATTCTTCTCAGACTAATCACTGAGGCTCAAGAGAAACTGGCAATAATGACTAACATTCTCTTAGTAGTTCTGCCAATATCTATATAGTTTTGTAAGTAGAGCTCTACAGGTATCTCGTTATGAACATCTGCCACGGACATGCATGATGAAAAACGATCACATCAATGGATTTGGCTTTTATCCTGACGAAAGAGGACGAAATGGATCAGAGAAGTTCAATGAAGCTTTTAAAGTAAATTTTTAAAAAACTTTGTGTGTATATACATGTATTAAAAAATAATAACTGCTGGCAGCAGTAGTACAACAATACAGAGGAAACAAAATGCGTAACCTTCTCAGAAGACAGAAACAGCTGTTACTGAGTTTCTGAATGCTGTGTACAGCTCTCGGAAAGATTTATGTTGACATTTGAGACTGCAAATTTCCATTAGGGTCGGACATAGGGACACAACTCTCATTTACTCTCCATAAAAATGTATGAGTCCTGCTAAAGGCATTTCATGTATCGTAAGGATATGTGATAATGGTGCTGTGAGAATTACTGCTCACTTGACCATTTTATGATTATAAACTAATGGCAATTGTTAGGTACTAAACTTGTAGTTGCATTTAAGTGACTTATAAACTGAGCATCATGAAGTGTTGCTCTATCAAGCCTGATGCAAAGGTAGAGATGGTGTATCTCTTCCTTTTGGAAAATATCTAAGATTTCAAGAAATGTGTACTTGAAGCTAGGTGTCTTAGACTACGATAGGTTGCTAGATAACGTACACCAAGTTAGTAAGTTCTTAAGTCTCTGGTATACAGCTCTTTCAAAGCTTAACACACCTATCCAGATCCTGTAACACACTGCGTAATTATTAATGACAGGTGATTCATGCACCTGTAGACAGCTTCTCACCCAAGCAAGCCACCAAAATGGTAAAAATCGCATATATACTACAAATTTTAATCTATATTTTTAATTTAAGAGTACCTTGTGGTAGTACAATCACAATCTGCTTCCTGACTCCTGCCTATAAGCACAGACAGTTTTCTTCCTAATTAATTATTTGAATTGTCAACATGTATAAAGATGTTAAAAATAATAAAAGCTAAAATCTTGATTTTGTAAAATAATAACCAAAATATTAAGTATGTTATCTTTATACTCCTAATCCTATTCCAGCTATAATGTAAGAATGAGGCAGAGGTGACCCATGGGTTTTTTTGCACAGACCAATAGTTTCAACTCAGGTATCTTGAGAAAACACCGAGAAGAATGGATAGTACTACAGTATATAACGTAGAATTATATAGAAGGTATACACTACCTAAACTTAAGTGCCTAAGTTTAGAGGTTAGTCTCATGAGGCAGGTAATGTAAAGATAAAACAAAAAGACAATTTAAATCAAGAGCCTGCCACTTCCATTTGATTACATGTAGAAGCTTGTAGAACTCTATAATTTTAATTAATTTCTTCAAGTAATCTAATTTCAGGCACCTATTTCCAACAATCTTGGCTTCTTATGTTCTAACCTTATGGCTCCTAGCTTGAAATTTTGTTCATGTCAACTGAAGAAAGTGTTATTACCTAGTCCCAGGTGACGTCTGACTTTTCAGAGCTAGGAATTAATACTCTGCTAAGTCAGAAGTGCCATAACAAAGGCTACAGGCAGTCAGGTTTAAGACTCCACTGGAGGTTGTACAGAGAGTTACCGTACTGGTTTTGGCTGGGATAGAGTCAATTTTCTTCATAGTAGCTGGTATGGGGCTGTGGTTTGGATTTGTGCTGGAAGCAGTGCTGATAACCCAGGGATGTTTTGGTTCCCGCTGAGCAGTGCTTGCCCAGAGCCAAGGGCTGTTCTGCTTCTCCCCCCACCCCACCAGCGAGGAGGCTGGGGGGGCACAAGGAGTCGGGGGGGGACACAGCCGGGACAGCTGACCCCGACTGACCCCAGGGACATCCCACACCAGAGGACGTCACGCTCGGCAATAACATCTGGGGGAAGAAGAAGGAAGGGGGGACGTTGGGAGTGATGGCGTTTGTCTTCCCAAGGGAGCGTTGGGCGTGCTGGAGCCCTGCTGTCCTGGAGATGGCTGAACTCCTGCCTGCCCGTGGGAAGGGGGGAGTGAATTCCCTGATTTGCTTTGCTTTTGCTTTACCTGTTAAACTGTCTTTATCTCAACCCAAGAGTTTTTGCACTTTTACCCTTCCGATTCTCTCCCCCATCCCACTGTGTGGGTGAGCGAGCGGCTGCATGGGGCTGACCCACCTGCCAGGGTTAACACGAGCAGTTGCAAAAAAGTATTCTTCTCCATGAAGTATTACTAGAATTACAATGGACTGTTTTTTCATTTAAATTTACTATGACACATAGAGATATGCAGAATGAATAGCAGAAAAGCTACCCTTGAAAATGAGTCCATTAGCCTTTAGTAATTTACACCCAGCACATCATGTTCATTTATTTCTTTGCTAATGGGTAAGTTATAGCCAGTCAGAATCAGTCAGCTATCAGATACAAATCTAACTTGTCAGCTCACTGAATTTTTCAATCATCAGATTTCACATGCAGTATGGTATTAGCTATTTCTATGACTACACATTTGCCTATTGCTGATTACTGTTCCTAAAGAAACAGCCTTTATCATTAATATTTCTTCCCATTTTTAGAATGGAACTGTCTTTTGATTGTCTTTTTTAATGGTATTTGAAATATAAATTGACCAGGCTACATTGCTTTATTGAGGATTTAGTACAGCTGATCCCAGGGTCCTGTATTATCAAGAATACAATGATCCAGAAATAATCTTACCATATATGAAATAAACTTTCAGGACACTAAGGCGTCAGTCAGTGGCAAACAGCATTAGCACACAAGAATTCACACAGTGAAAGAAGTGAACTTTTTTGCTGAAGAAACAAATCAAACATGAAAAAGAGGAATTAAACTGAGAAAAAGGAAACATTAGAACCATAAAAATGACACAGTTCTAAAGAACTGGTTGGTCTATGTAGTGGAGCATTTTCTCTCCTAAATGGAAAAGTTAGTTTTGTATAGACCTATGTGACAAGTTTTAAGCTTCAATATCAAACACTGTAATATATGTGATTTGAACTCTGTGCACCCTGACTTCACTAAAGAAACCAAATTAGACTGTATTTCTAGATAAGCGTTAGAACTTGGTATTTGACATCTTTGGCAACTGTAACATACTTGTGCTAATGGAAAAACACTAAGGAACTAGCTACATGAAGAACGTATGAATGACAAAGTTATACCCAGCACTGCAACTTGCAAGACTTAAACTCACACTTTTGTAAGATGCTCCCAACATTAAACTTAGATTTTTATATTTTTAGATAATTTAATTTCTTCACCAACTGATTCAAAATTTTTATTCTATTTCTAAATATACATTTAAGGTAAATTTTCTGTTCTCACCACAAAATATCACAAGCAAGCACTTGCAAGCCAGCCTGCACTTTCTATCACATACGCGCACATTGTTCTGGGGTAGATTTAATGATGATAGGGTGGAACACAGTTCTGTAAAGGGTCAAGCAGGGTACTCAGATGGGCAGTTAGCAGTTAATGCACTGAAAAATTCTACAGATGATGAATAATTTTGAGAGACAGAAAGACTCCAAGGTTATCTAATAAGGTGTCCTTAACACTGAAAGTGATGGTACTACATATGTGAATGAAAGACTAAATATAATTACATATTAGAGGCTGTTGAGAGAAAATAGAGAAAAAATAAAAGAAAATAGAAAGGAGGCTGCTTAAACTACTATGGTCATACTTCCAGGGTATTCTGAAATATGGGAAATAAAGCAAGCTTTTGCACTTGCAGATGTTCGTATCATTGATACTGTTTTTCAAAAAGTTTGGGCTTAGAATACACATCTGTGCTGAAAATCCAGAGCAAAGACAACAAAGGAACTATTTGCCTGACTCACATCAGAGAAGGAAAAGCTGTAAAAACCACTCCTATAGGTACAAACGCACTGCAGACTGAGCATCCAGTTGTTCTACAGTAATTCAGGAGAAAAAAATCTAAGGAGGTATTTCTCCTATATTCAGATGCTTACGTCAACGGAAAAAAGGTTTGTCACTCAGTTACAGGGCACGCATATGTGTTCAGACCTAGCAATTTGGTTTGAATGCAGGAATATCACCCTCACTTAACAGCAAGTGGATAGTCAACATTAATTTCAAATAAGAATTTATGCTAATTTCAAAGACTCATGATTGAAAATATTATTTCTCCTGTAGTTAATAAAATGTGAATTTGGCAGATGTACAACTATAAGCAAGTGACTGATTAAACAGGGTTATTTTATCTTCGAATATATGAAGGTAATAAACACACCCACTAGATTTATGGGAAAAGATAAGTATGAAATACAAAGTAACATTAAAATATATTAATTTTATACTTTATTTAACTTTGAATATATATTTAACATTTTAAAGCTAGTCTTCTCCTAAAGAATACTTGCTTTCAATATATTAGGGCCAGGATTTCTTCACTCTAAATGCTTGATGTTAAGCTGTTCTTTCAAAAACTCCTACCTGGTACAGGGAAATGAAAAAGTAGGAATTTAGTCAATGAGAAAGGAAGAATTATTTAAAGACAAAAACTGAAATGAGATGCATCTGTCTCCTTCCCCACAATTCCTGTTTTCCAGAACTGGAAGCTAGCAGGATAAAAGCAAGCTGTGGTTTTCCTCATTACTACTTGTACAGTGTGTTTTAGTGAGAAGGAGGCAGTGTCAGTGGTGCACTGCGGCACCATATTTGCCTCGACACAATCTTTGTAAAATACACAAATGCTAGAAAAATACCCCAGATACTTCAAGCGCTTTTCTGGCCCTACAGCTCAGTCCAGGAACAATACCCGGTGTCTCAAAGGCTCCTTCCTACCCATAAATGTTACCCTTAATAACCACTAACTTCTCTGGTTTTTATGTTGCTACAGAATCAAATGATTTTGAGAAGTGAGAGCCTACAGTGGAGAGAGGAACTGAGACCAAACTAGTTGTTCTTGTTTAGTCAGCAAAACATGAAAACTAGAGCTCTCTTATTTACACCAAAAAATCCCTTAGCTTGGTTTAGGGCAATGTTGTATCTCAGGGCAATTTATAAATAATATTTATTATTTATTTTTTAAAAGACACATCTTAACACATACACAAATATTTTTAGAAACTGAATGAAACATTTCTCCCTATTACTCTCTTCTACAAATATACTGGTTTCTATTGTTTTGTCTAATACTCCAAGGAGTTGGGAAGAAACTAGAGTACAAACCTGTTTCACAAAACACTGTGATGATTATTTGGCCTGAGAAGTTGACACAACCGAATGGTCCTCCAAAGAGTTCTTAGTGAATAGATCAGCTCCTCCAAAAAGAAACAACAAAAAAAAGGCAAAACATTCTGTTGAGCATTTGGTGATGCTCTTCTGTCCTCCATGGTGACTGTTGGATACTGAAGCAATACTTGGTTTTGTGGTTGCAGGTTTACTTGATCACCATGTAAATTAAAGGGGAGGGCAGTTAAAGTGTTGCTGAGAGTCCTGAAAGAAATGCTGGATAGCGGTATCAAAAAAATGGGGATAGCAAAGAACGTAATTTGAACCGCATGATCTTTAAATGTGGAAATAATTTGTGAAAAGGTAAAATGCAGCAGGACAAAACTCTAGATGAGGTCACATAGATAATGCAAATAATCTCACATGAATTTTAATAAAATTGACCATATACTTTGAAGAAAATGTGGAAATCAACAGTGTTAACATTTCAGCAATTCTTCCATATTTGGATGTTTGTTTTGTTGCTTCCATTTTCTTGAAAAAATCGTTTCATACTGTTGCCAGTGATGAACCTTGTCACAGAAGATGCCATAGTGGCAGTAACAAGTATGTATTCCAGTGGGAACATTCTTATTGCACTGCTGGCTACTTCACGCAGAAGGGAACTACTTAAATGTGAATGAATAAACATAAAGGACTAATCACACAGCAGGACTTGTGCTTTGCACCACCTTGTGTAGTTAAAATCAGCTATTTCCTTATGCTAATCATTTAATTCCATCTGTTGAAATCCTGCCAGCCACATGTCTATCGTAATGATAGAAATTGTACTTCCGAGTGTCATTCACTTGTCTACCATGCCTATGAATTTCTTCCCATAGATAATGCTATGATTGTATAAAATAATTTGTAATACATGTGAAAAGGGTAGGTGAAACATGCCAATGGAGAAGTTATATCTTCTTAAAGGAAGCTTAATTTCTTATCCAGAAAGCAGAATTTGCAAGATAAATTTTCAATGAAAAAGTTAGTATGTAGTGAACCAAGTAAAGAAAGACTATTCTATTTGTATACAAATTCAATTGCTAGAACAGCCAGATTTATTTTCTTAAGTAGTCTCATCTCTCCTTATACGTATCTGAAATATTTACTCAGTGCAGATGAAGCACTATTAAAAATATAATGTGGCTACACAAAGACTGTATTCTTGTGAGTATACATGATTTGCATGATGACAGATTAGGCATTTTCTATACTTTAACCACTTGACTTTGTAACCTATACAACTGTCATTTAGCATATTTTGCCAAAGTTTTCTGAGCATTCAGTTCAACGGGGAAAAAGAGGTACACACGGATATACACCGCATGCAAGTGTAGGACTTGAAACTCCAGTTGTCCCTATTACCTCCAAGTATTTCTGCACATTTAGTTACATATGAGGCACAATAGGCAGGACTTGGAGAAAGTTTATTTCAACACAGAGGCATGCTGCTCAGACTACACCCAAGTGACTGCTGCAGACTTCTCTCTCGTAGTCACACCTTCCTCAATTCCAAAGAAACTCTTGCAGGGTCTGTGCCAGGTCTGCAGCCTGCAGATGGTTAGAGACAGGCATCTCCTCCCCCCGGCTAGGAAAACTGCTCTGGTGACTCCCAAGCACTCCCAGTGCAGCGTATGCGGCTGTTTGCAGGTGTTCCTTTGGCAGCAGTGTGAGCTTAGCTCTTAAAAATGTTCATGTTCAGTTACCATTTTGTCAGACGGCCCCCTTTTTTCCTGAGGAGAAAGACAAAATGGCTGAGGCTGAACTTGAAATGTTTTGCTAGCATAGATGCAATGAACACAGGGGAAAAAAAAATTACATTTCCATCCAACACAAGCAGGGGGACAAAATACTCTGGAGAGGTGTAATTCATACAAGAAAAAGATTCCTGGTACTGCTATGGCTTGTGACATTCAAGAAGGCAGTTTAATTACGGTGAAGAAAGAGTTCCTTTTGCAAGCAGGTCTCTCTCAAGTAGAGGGCTTCATTGGTGTGATGGCTCTGGCAAACTTGCTGCAGTTCTGCAACGAGTCCTGAAGTACAGCCATGGTACAGTGGTATTTCATGAGAAAAGACAGCAGAGTTTTGTTCTTGCTCCATTTCTAAGGCTACTTCAAGTGTGTTAGACCAGAAAAGGAGGAGGTCAGAATAATCTCCAATATCAAAAAGCGTCAGTTTAAATGGAGATGTTGATTTCTCCAATGACTTTACCACATACACATATGAATATATACACAGACCGAGTCTGCTCTTCTACATGATCTGTACAAAGTTCAGGTACAGCTGGCTGTGGTTCTAAAGAGCACAATCTCAGCTCCTGTGTGGCTGACTGAAGCATTAGTGAACTTTCTCTGCTATACTGCAAAGGGAGCTAAACCGAGAAAGTTTCTTTATGAAGTTTATGTTTGCTTCTTGTAACATTGTATTAAAATTTAAAAAGCAAAGTAAACATTACACTGTACTTAATGTTCATTTCCAAAAAACAGAGGGAGAACGACGAGGGTGAAATAGAATGTGTTTTACCATTCAGAGATATTAAGAAAAGTAAATGCTGAAAAGTTCGAGCAGAATGTTGTATCTGTTTATCTCAACAGTTCCAGTTCTGTGTTTTCTAGCAGAGGGCTGTGAGGTTGGATGGAGCTCCCTTCCCCTCCTTCCGGCGCATCTGGACACTCAGACTCCGGGAAAGGGAGCGACATTCCCCTCCTGACTGCTATTCCAACCCCCACGATGATGAGTGAGGAAGGGGGTGGAAGCTTTGACTCCTGAGCCGAGGAGGTGAAAGGATGCAGTCCACACCTAGGAAAGGACTGGTTCACCACGGGATCCAGGATGCTTCCCTGTGTGCGGGGGAAAAGAATGGGCCTAAATTGTATTTCATTTATGATGGCATTCTAGCACCATCCTGATATACTTCTCTTCATTTGTGCTAGCTTCCGAACTCAGACCACGGCTGCGAGATGTATTTTCTGTAGCACTTCCTTACTATTTTTACAAGTTTGGATTAGTTGCAAGCTTTGATTTGTCTGTATTTATCACATAAGTCTCTAAAGACTGGTCCTGCTAGATTTTAAACAGAGCAGTATGTTGTACCTCCCATAGGCTTATTGATTACTGTACTTTCACTTTCAGATTATGGTGTGTCTCAACAAGTGTAAGGTTCAGAGTGTGGCCTATGCTTAATAACTTCTAAGAGCTGCCTCTACAAAATTCAGTGAGTAAAGAATCTAAGTTAATGAAATGTGTAAGCAGCAAATGGTACGGTAATACATGAGAAAACTGGGAAGGTGATGAGTGCAGGATAGATCTAATCAGGGAGATGCTAA
The DNA here is from genome assembly GCF_964188355.1 of Buteo buteo. NCBI lineage: Eukaryota > Metazoa > Chordata > Aves > Accipitriformes > Accipitridae > Buteo > Buteo buteo. The sequence continues at coordinate 1,832,543 of NC_134185.1, forward strand.
ATGCTTCCTGAGAAGTACCCAGTATTCAGTAATGCTTATCTTGGCTGAAATTCACTCTTTGATACCTTTTACAATAATAGGATCGATCAGTGCTTGTAAGCCTTCAAAAAGTATATTGATGAGGCTCTGCGCTCTTGATTGGTGGGGTTTTTTTCTCCCCTTAGTTATTCAGTATATTGCTTGGAAGGTACAAAGTGAAACTAATGGGAACTTCGGAAAGAATCACATAGATCCACTCTGCTCAGGGAAAAACACCAATTTGAACTGGAAACAAAGATGAATCAAAATTACAACAGGATTTTACAAACTTTCAAATTAGCTGGGTGTTGTTTAAAAACTAAATATTGAATGCATGTTATGTGCCTAAATGGTAGATGTTAAATATTTAATATTTAACATCCTCTCTCAAACCACATACATGTCATGCTACTTGAAAGTTATTTTGCATGTAAATAGTGACATTTTAGTTACAGTGATAAGGCTTAATATAACTAAAACATGTATCTTAAACTCAGTGCATGCAATATTTAGTATTGGAAATTTGGAATTTTGCGGTTTTTGTTAATATCCCCAGATAAACTCTTATTTCACAACAAAAGTGTATATATATGCAGGTATGTATAAGTGTGTATAAATATAAATATATATTATATTGCTTATGCCAGTTTTCATCATGGAATAGGATTTTACTGTATGAATCATGAGGAAAGGAGATGTCTGAAATTAAGTACCAAAAGAGAATGCAGGACTCTTCCACTCACTGCCAGCTATTGCTGCTCTCCTATCTGAAGGATAGATGCGGCCTGGAGAGGATTTTCTTTATTGTTTTGAAGCAGTTGGCTCTGAACGTAAAGAAAACATCATGCTGAGCTACCAGGAGCAGCATTCATTCTCATTTGAAAGCAGGTCATGCATTCAGCTTTGCTCTCAATTTCCGAATAATTTCAGCAACGTGCACCACAGAGGCTGCTTCAGGCCTCTGAAAGGACTCATACTGGTAGCATCGCTTAACACACTTACTAGTGGTCTGGGCTTGTCCTTCTTTTACTTCAGTTTCTGATTTTGCACACCTGACACAATAAGGCAACCAAGAAGTGTGCCTACGTCATTGAATATTTTTTTTTTGGCAGATAGAAACACTCAGTTTTTCTCTCAAAACAAAGTGAAAAATAATATAATCACTGCAACTTCTGTCACTGCTTCTCAAGAAGTATCCACAGGTACGAAACAAAAACAAATGAACTGTCAGCATAATACTCAGAACAATGAATTTAAGTGGGTATTGTCACCTTCAACACAACTTCCATTACGAGGACACAACCAGGAAAGGTATTAAATCCTATCCCCAAAGGTAGCTATTGTTCTATGTCAGTCAGGCAAATACTCAACTACCTAAGCAAAGGCCCTCAAAATTAGGAAGCATTGATTTTTACTTTTAGGTCTTGTGCTTCTGTACTGTACATCACCCAAAGAGGAAAAAGAGAAGACTTAGCAGCAGCAAATGGTAATTTAGCTACTTATGCTCGGCATATTGTACTCCATTCACACAGCTCTGATTAAACAGCAAATTCAGTGAGGGGAATATAAATTGGGAGCCACTAAAACATTACACAGACTATTCCATTCATCTCAATTTGACTGTACAACAGTCACAGCAGTGTTAATCAACTAAGGTGGTATGATGCTATTATCTGATCTCTCCTACTGATTAGCAGTTCACTGGTGTGGCTGTTTGTGCCTGAACTGCTAGACAAAGCTCATGTTACTGATTTCACCAGTCCATCCAGATAAAACACCTACACAGATACTTCATGATGATCCAGCTGGGTCTTACCCTGTGGAAAATTAAACCTTTCTAGGTTCTACAAGGTCTGTAATGTTATGCATACTAGCTGTTGGAGGCAGCCTGGAGAAGAGTCAGAAGGTCGACAAGAAGGAGACAGCAAGACTAAATAGCTGCTTCTGCAAGACTTGCCTTGGAGCAACCTCATTCCGAACACATCTGTTTCAAATTTTAGGAAATAAGAATCAGTAAGAGAAAAAGAAAAACAAAACACCAAAAACGGGCGAAATAAGCAGTGGCTGCAAAACTTCAGAATGACACAATGGGTTCTTTTATGGGGACTTGTAGGGAGTGCTCCCCATGAGTGCAAAGATAATGCTACCTGATGAAATACCCCTTTCCATTAAGCAGCACACCAACATCATCACCTGGAATGCCTTCAGCTGCTGTTTGCTAACCAAGAGGACACAGGCAGATGAACGGTGCAGCCGTTACAAAAGAATGTTTTATATGCTGGCATGTAAAGGATACTGCTACCACGTGTTACAAAGATTGTCAGTTTCTAAGAAGTGTGCACCTGAAGTTTCCCAGCTGCGTTAGTGTGAATGAAAGAATCATCAAGGAAGATAGATACTTCTCCGTTGTGCTTGTATCAGTGCTCAGCCACCCACAGTAAATTAAAAAAATGTGAATTTGTCAGGAAAAGATAATGGCTGTTGCAGTACTTATAACAACATAGACATTAATGATGTCAGTGACCTTGGCGATTTAATAGCTGGAAAAAGATTAATATTATGTTTACCTTTAAGAAAAAGTGAGAAGGAAGACTGGGGCACTACAGGCCAATCGGCTTCGTCTCAGTCCCTGGAAAGGTCATGAGCATGGCCTCTCGGAACCCACCTCCAAACATATAAAGGACAGGAAGTTAATCAGGAGCATTTAACATGCATTTACCAAGAGCGAATATTGCTTGACCAACCTGTTTGCGTTCTGTGATGAAAAGTGTAGCTATACCAGTGAGGGGACAACGAGGGGATTTAATATATTTTTACTTTAGTTAAGACTTTTGACACTATCTCCCACAGCATTCTCATTTGGAAGATGACAAAATCTGAGCTAGATGACCAAAATATTAGGCAAACTAAAAATTAGCTGGACTGCCAGGCTCACAGGGCAGTAACCAGTGGCTTGACATCTAGCTGATGGCTGGTAATGAGTGGAACACCTCAGGTAATGATACTGTCCCACATCCTTCTCAGCAATCTTGGTGACACCACCAAGTGTATACTCCACGAATCTCCATACAGCACAAAGCTGGGTCGGCAGGCAGAGGTAACACTCCAAATAGCACAGTTTTAACCGCAAGCTGACACACTTGAGGGCTGGGCCCACAGAAGCCTCAAGAAACTCACTAAGTAGGACTGCAAAGCTCAGTGGTTGAGGCAGAATGAGCCCATGCTATAGTATGGGCTGGAGCTGATGAGTAAGCAGTCCTGCTGAAAAGTAGAACCTGAGGGTTATAGTGGATGCCAAGTTGTACTTGAGACATTCTTGGCAATGCTGTGGATGCATCTGGAATACTACATCTAATTTCATTTCCCTCGCCCCCTGCCTCCCCTTCCGTTAAGCAACAGACGGGAGTCCAGTTCAAAATAATCAGGCATATAGGTAACACGATCTACACAGAGAGGCTAAATGAACGGTCTTGTTTAATCTCGTGTAAAGAAGGCCAATGAGTGCTCAAGTATCAACATGCAACTGCTTGGATGCTGGAGATTAATTCCATTTGAGTAATGACAGAAAATACAAGAAGGGCTAAAAGTCACGACTGTGAGTAGGAAGATTCAAGCTGGACATCTGGAGAAAAATTTCAGAGAGACTGCAGAGTTTCCTGCTTTGGAGGCTTTCAAGATTTGGCTAGACAAAGCCGTGACCTGATCCAGCACTGACAATAGTCCTACTTTAAGCCACAGGTTGGAATAGATGACCTGTAGAGGTACCTTCAAGCCAGAATTTCTGTGATTCTATGATTACTTCCCCTCCTTATTTCACAAGACTGTGTAGACCTTTTATTACCAGTCTAATGAAGCTTTTGGAGAGAAGCTGGACTGCAGAAGAAAAGACAGCCTCTGTAACTTTTACTTAACCCATTAAATGCTGTTATTTTCTGAGAGAATGCCCAGTAGATGGTACGTGTGCTTTAGTCTAGCTGGATGCCAAGTAATGTGGTACCAACCCAATGTCTGCAGCTACATCTCTGTCTAATTCATATCTTTATCAGTCGTACCCACATAAGCCTAATCATCACTACATCATCTTCTGCCAAATCTCATTCAAAGGTAGACACTTCTGTGCCAATATTTTAATCCATGTGCGCTTCTTTCTCCAACCTTTTTCTTCTCCTCTGTGTTCTCTCTAGCCACTCTCTTTAATTGTAGTATTCATGACAGGAGGAAGGAAAAAGCTTAACTAGTCCATAATAAACTGAAGTTTCCTAGTTTCAAACACATGCTTATTTACAGGTCTTTACTAGAACCCCAGAATAAAATCCTCTGCATTTGCAGCCGAAGTCAGTCTTTATTGGCTACTGCTTACTAATTGCTGTCTATAAGCATACAAAACTTGAATGTTTCAATCATAAAAACTAATCAGTTTGGACTATAAGGAGACCTATGCTTGGACTTCTCACATCTTCTTGACTTGATGAGCATACTGTGGCAGAATCCCGATTTGAATATGTGCATAACTGGTACATGCATACATACTGGTTATTGCTTACTAGGTTACAGTCTAAACAATCTTGTTGTTATGCTACTAAGTATCATCAGATTTAACTTGTATTCATTGACCCTCATATCTAAAGTCATCTCCTAAAACAAAGCAAAAAACTAATTAAAGGCAAACCTAAATTTTAGTATCTAGTCTCACAGGTACAATCACATTGATAAAGTCACTCGTGTTAACTTTCCTTATGTGAGAGCTCCTACATATAAAACAGATATCCTGAAAGCAAAACACAGTTCAAAAGAATACATATTCTAATGGTTAAATTAAGTGAAACAGCAAGCTCTAGAAGGACCTCTTCCATAGACTTTTCCAGATTTCATTTTATTTAATTTCCTACAAAATCAGAAGTTATTAACAGTTTATGAGAAAGTCATTCCATTGTTTATTTGTTTTAAAATGACTATATTTAAAAAAATCAGGATATTAAACTCTAGTTCAGAAATAGAAAGGAAGTCAGACAAAATACAATTTTATAGTCATATAAAGTAACTAGCTGATATTTATTGCAATTCAGTGAGTTACAGTCCACTGTTAGACACTATACCTAAAAGAGCATTGTTGTTCTCAGATTACATGCAGTGTCTTGAAGAAATATTATCTCAAATGGATATGGAGTTATACATTATGTACATTTATATATGGTTATTGATATAACACAGACATATCGATACAGTGACTCAGTAAACAAAAGAAATCATTACTTACTAGTGGCTAACACACATTTCCCTTTAAAGCAGGGAAAAAACAATACTTCAGATGCCATTTTTGACAAATACTGTCAAGTGACAACTTTTTAACAGTCTATACATTTTATTAAGATTATGAATAAAAATGAGAAGTTTGCCCTTCTTCAAAACAAGTGAAAATAAAAATAGTTGCTAACTATATTGCCCTTCATAGAAAACTGCATTTCTATCGCTGTCTAATTTTCCTCACTGTCTGATTTCCATTTCATCATTTAACCAGCTTATACCAGAAAAATCCTAAACAGTGCCTGATGTACCATGTCTGGTAGACTTCCCATCAGAAAGTTTCACGAAACAAGGCTATAGATTGCTGGGATTACACATCAATAATCTATAAATTTAATTTTTCAGTTAAAACTGATTTGGTTCTCTAAACCTGGCAAGACAGGTGAAAAACAGATGCTTCTCAATTTTCTCCCAGCGCATGCCACCTCTCTAGAGAAGATACTTCAAATGATACAATTAAGGCACTGCACAAGCTTCATATCATCCTGTTTTTTGAAAAGTTTACCATACATACTAAGATGACTTCAGTGCTCACATTGCCCATGCAGCACCTAGAGTCGCATCTTAATTTCTGAATTTAGCCAGCTGCAGATACTGAAAACTGTTGAGAGATTTACAAAACATAACACAAAACAAATTAAAGTCGTTACCAGTATAGAAGTGAGATAGAAAACTGGCTTAAATTTTACAATGTTGTGCTATAAAAAAAAGCCTTTAACCTTTTCTAAGCCTTGCATCAAACATCACTAAATAGCTGGAAGGAATAAAAATAGGAGACACCTGTTTGCTGATGAAAAACAAAATCAAACATAGTCAAAGAATAGATTTTAGTTTTCTAGACTATGTCAGACAGTATTTATCAAACAGGAAGAGGAAATTTTCAGAAGTGCAACGTATTGCAAACAGCCAAGCTTTAGGATAGTCTCAGAGACTCTTCCTGATGACTGCAGTCTCTTTCATCTCTTTGGGTGTTCGCACATGTTATTTTTTTAGTTTTTATTACCCTTTTCACATCAGCTGAATATTTAGTATGTCAACAAAATATATTCATTCCAGTAAAGCACTGGCAGTGATGAATTATGTCTTCTGTTCCCGACTTTCGTCAATCTTGCAATCAACAATCTTCTGCCAGTCCTCTACATTTACTTGGAAAGCAAAGGTGGGCAGGACACTTTCTATAAGTGTCTCTGTTTCTATTTATTATCTGAGAGCTAACAGCTGTTACATCTCTTACTGTAAGACCATCACTGTAAGAAGACTGTTGATGAGAAATGAGAGAAATCATAAGAATACTCAGTAGGAACCAAAGTATCTAGTGTCTGAAGTACACACTCCCTTAGGGCTCACTGAGAACAAGCCAGAGCACCTACAGTCTTGCAGGAAACAGTGTCTCAGGGGACAGCTACCCAGAATGACAATTACTTGTTTGGGGAAAACTGAGTTCTGGAAGAAATCAAAAAAGGGAGAAATATACAGCAATATACATGACTTGCACAACGCTATTACAGATCATATTTATGACAGATGAGCAATTATTAATGGTAGACATGTGAAGGAAGCCTTAGAAGGGCCTGGGAATTTTATGGGATATAGAAATACCCATATTTAATGTAAAAATGTTTAGAAACAACCTTTGGGAAGGATCTTAAACTTATGTTTCAGGGCAATCACTGCCTCTGACCAATTAAACTGAGACCTATATGTGGTGGTAGAGGAAGAGGTGGGGGAAAAAAAAGTTTTTCTACTGAGTTCTTCAGGTATTCCTCTGAAGTCTGGTTACAGTACGAGACCAGACAGAGAACAAGATGAAGCTGAGGTCTGACATTAAATGGCAGTTCCTATATTCCATTTTCTCTCCTCCAATTCTCTCTCACGTAATGAGCACAAAGAACTATGCGTCAACATTAGACAGAAAGTTATTGAAAATTATATCAACAATGCAAACATAAGTTTTACAGCAATGCTCAAAAGGTGAGGAAGATTATTTTAAATAGTTGTTTGACTTGTTTCTAGCAGTAGTGCTTCCTAAGATAAGGTTACTTCTACATGAAGTAGTTCAAGGGTACACAGTGGAAGAAAAAAAAAATCTGTTTATGGGGCCATGGCAGCCATTACCTGGTACTATACTACAGTACATTCTGAAGGTAAAAAGTTATCCCATTGGGATTAGTTCGTAGGGAAAAGCGCTGATTCACCAGTGCAGATGAACGGAAATTTGGTGAACACTGATCTTTAGCTGTGTCCTACACAACTGAAATTGCGAGTTTCAGCATGAAACCTTCAGGAAATAACAAAGCATCTCAGGTAAAACCAGGTACAGAAAGAATATTTACTTCCAGTTGCAGTTATATACACAATTCATGACACTTTAGGGAAATTTTAATAGAATTACATTGTATGTCACATTCGGGCACAGAACACAATACCTCATATATGTATTTTTAAATATGAGTAAGTATTAGTTGAAATTACAGAAGGTTTTTATGGAGAAAAGTATCTTCCTGGTACTATTAATCTGTCAGATGGACTTATTTATGCTTATTTATACATATAGAGTCAAATTCTAAGGCAGTAACTAACCACATTCATGCATACTGGCAAACATACGCACTTGACAAAAATTGTATAGCTCCCCTGGAAACTAATACTGAAATGTCCATTTTCAGTGCTGAAATTAGATGGAAACAATTTTTATTATTATTCTGGGCTTCAAAAATGACCAATTTACCTGAATAATGCCCTCCTTTCCCTTTCTCTTGTCCTTGCCTTTGGTCATGCCCTCCTCTAAAAAGTAACAATCTGTACATCTGAATTACAAGGTGAAATAGCCTATGCTAAAAAAAAAAAAAAAAAAAAAAAAAAAAGTTACAGTGAAGTCTCTGATGTTTTTCAGACCTACTTTGTTTTCTCACTTTTTACATGCAGGGTATAACAAAACTACACAGCCATAAGCTACACTGTAACTTTTTCAATAATTGCCCTTTTAAAAATAAACAATCAATCAATCAAACAAACAAAACCTGTGGAAATTCTGCTGTATCATACAATTTGTTGAAAGATACTGTCCTTCAAAGTGAATGCAGTTTAGAAAAAGTCTTTCTTAGATGGGCAAGTTGAAACACTAATAATTCTATATTTGTTTTAAAATAAAATACAGTATTTTCCCTTTTTTATACTTCTTGTGACTATTTGGAATTGTAAAAAATTGAGCACATTAATTTAATTATTCAAAAATACCCTCAAGGATTCCAGTAAACTGTGTCTTTCTGTCTGAGCTAGAAGTTTTCACTTGAAGCATGGCCCTTCTTTTAACTTGTGGACTGTCACTCAAGAAACAAGGTAGTAACAACTCATGTTTGCAAAATGCCAGTAGGTTGGAATTCTGCAAAACCTCAAGTAAAGGATTTTAAACAATAACATGTTAAACATTTTCAACTATCACTTTATATGACTTGTTAATTTAATATAATCAAATAGAGGAACCTTCTTTTTAAAATGAAGTTTTAACTTTTATGGTAGATTCATTGCTGGTTTTGTCAACAATCACTATAAAAAGGCAAAGTCACTGTTAGCAATTTCGCCATTTGTGTATATGCACTCAGAACATATATTTTAGAAAAAAAAAGAAAAAAGAATACCGCAAATACCACAAACTTCTGAAGACATTAACAGCAAAAATATCAAAGGTGATGTATGTTTGAATCGCTTGTGTAGTATGTTTTAGTATTCCATATAGAATTCTGAATAAATAAGCAGCACACTACATCTTAAAGCACTGTGAAACTTTAAATCTTGTTCCAGGTGTTGGACTTGATTTCAGCATGCATGTTTTGGGTAATGTTGAATTAAATATTCTCTGTGTGCAGCTAGAAAAAGCTGAAATGTTCTGTTACAGGCACAATCCCAACTGTTCAGTCACTGCATCTTGTATAATGGGCATGTGTACGTGATTCCCAGTAGCTATTCTTGTTTGGCTTCTGTTTCATGAAGTCAGAAAACAACTTAGCTAGAAAAACAAAAACAAAAACAAAAGCCAATATATACGTAGGGTAGAGGCATCCTGTGTCTTTTCAGCCAATGAATTTTTAAAAGGTTTCTTTAAAAAAACAGAATATAACAATTGCCAATAGCCATTCAGATATAAGCTTTAAAATGGTTTTATTCCAAGACGGGGCAGCTGGGTGATTTGAACGAGATTTGTGTTTTGCTTTTGGGTGTGTTTTTTTCCTACTAGTTTTTAGTGCCTCATTTCCAGACACTGTTGTCTGCGTTTTTGTAGACAATTCTAATTCTCTAGCAGACTGCACTTTGCTGTTGAATTTTAGAACTTTAAAACGATAAGGAGAGTGGGTAATTTTAACTAGATGCAGTACTACCATTGTAAATATCACTAGTAAAATGTGACAAGACAGAACATGCATCTATATTAAAAAAACGCAGTAGCCCTGTTTGGGGTATGTTTCTTAATGCTTTGCCTTTCTTCATGCTCCACTTTTACAGCCTCTTACCATTTTCAGTTCTCCTACTTCTATTTTGCTATTTAATTGGTAAAATGCCTCTGTAGGTATTTTAACTGGTTTCATATAATGTTTGAATAGCAATATAAATATCTACTCAAGTGACAGAATGATAATTTTTCTCTACTTTTGCCCAGAAGCACTAGGGGACACAGCTATAGCAGCTATTCCGTCAGGCATACAGCCCGCATTAAACATCTTCAGACACATTATTTGTTTGTTTTAAATACTCATTCCAAATCCTGTGATCTTGAACTTCTGGTAAATTTGCTAGTATAGGAGAAACTTCCCTAAAATGGATGTGTTGCCTTTATACAGCTATGATATATTCCGTTAGCCTTCATGCAATATCATACAAAAAGAGCAACATAGCAATTTGATCCAATCTGAATAAGCAAGGAATCAATAAGGCATATATTAATCAAAACTTGTTACAAGGTATGAAAGCTACGAGAACCAAAGCTTCTTCTCAACAAGATTTCTAAAAAATACTTCTAAAATAATTCAGAACTTTAATTCACCTGGAGAACTACTTTTTTAAAATTACATATTAACATTTTTATGATTACAGTTCTGTTTTTAGTTGAAAGTGTAGAGATATGTGAAGAGTATCAGTTAGCATATGCAGTTTATTAAATTCATATTTTACTTTTTATTAGCATGTAGTAAATAAAGACTATAATGCACTTGCTCTTTTTCCCTTATAAGCTTGTCATATGTATAAGAATTTTACTATATATCCAGAAAGTAAGAAAAATACATATGTATTTTTATTATACTATTTCTTTTGATAGTGTTAGGTAGTATTTTTCACATGGGGACACAAGCATTTTTTGTTATAAAATGGAATGGTTAGAAATCGTCATTAACACGATTACCTATTCTTACTGCTCTGACAGTAAGAATGGGATTTTGATTAAATAAGGAAGTGCAATGCAATGAAAATCACACATATATATATTTATTTATATGCATATTTATAGATAGCCTAATTATACATGGAGTAGTATAGGAACATGTTAGTATGCCAACTTTATCTAACCATTCTCCATGGAAACTACAGTTCAGTGATCAGCCAACTTAAGAATAAAACTGAAACACCTGTGCTCCCTCTCCTCCCAGCATCAATGAAATACTAGTTGTTATTATGGGAAGAACAGAGAAGGAGAAAGAAAACATTATGCCACTGTATAAATCACAGAGTGGCCCACAGCATGGATACTCTGTACTTCTTGTCCTCTCGTGTCAGTAAAGACAAGATAGAAATTAAAAAGCCTTGGAAAAGGGCCAAAAGGATGACCAGAAGTTTGGGATGGCTTATGAAGGAGGAAGGACTGTGAAAGCCAGAAATCTTCAGCATGGAAAGGAAGAAGCACGGGGCAATATGGCAGTGGCCCACAAAAGCAAGGAAAGGATGGCTTGGAAGCAGCTTTTCATTATCCTTTTCCACACTACAATTGCTGAATGGTATTGTTACAGAACAGCTGATGCTGGCAGGGACCTCTGGAGAGTGCCTAGTGAAAGCCCCCTTCTCAGAGAAGAAGTTGATACAGGCTCGAGGGAAGACTGTGTAAGTGCTTAGAGACTCACTGACTTCTACTGAACAAACCAAAACACACTCAGGAAAACCCCTGTTCAACGGAGCATGAAAGAGTACTGGAGGACAAATAATATGCACACGCTTTTCATATTCTTTCCTGGCAATCCACTTATGGCCACTGTTGGAAATAGCATACAGGGTTATATGGTTCTTGCATTGAACCTGTACATCCATTCCTGTATTTTCATGCAACCTAACACATACACGCAATGCAGACCCTAAAATATTCATGCTTCACTAAATGTAAATAACTAAGCAGTGAATTATGAAATTGGCAAGTCATGCAGAACCCATCTCGTTAGCTACATATAAATGGAGGGGCAACTATTTTCACACAGAGAAGACAGAGAAAGAAATAGAGTACTGCCTACGTATTCACAGCACAAACAAAAGTAAGAACCTAGTGTTTTATAACTTGCCTGTTTTAAGAGACTGATGTTCCAGTGAATTGGAGTCACTCCTTCTATATGATAAAATGACTTTCTTCTTACATTTACCTCAGTGCTCTGATTAACTTAAGATACATAGCTCTATGTAATGTGTACTCTGCAACTTTGGTCAGACTTCACAAGCTGTCTATCAACAGCTAAATGACATGGAGCTTTTCAGTTAACAATCTTCAAAGAGAAGCATGCCTCTTCTGTTACATGACACGTAAGACCTCAGTGATTCTCAAAATGAATACTTTATCATTAAGTCACTCTTGGGGTTGATGGGGGCACACAGCTGTGCAAACACTGCACGTTAAGCCTTCTGAAATACAGGAGAACCCTTTGATTATTGCCTGGAGGTACAGCTGACATGAACAGCTTCAAAGAATAGTTCTATTTTCTTTGGGATGAAGGACTGAATGTACAGTACTGATAAATGACATTTCTGTTTAAAAGACAGTTTCTTATATATGGTGGCATGACGTTTTGTGTTGTCATCTTGTTGACTAGGAAGTCATAGGGAAAATAATAATGCCATATATATATTGTTGGCAGCAATAGTTGGAAGCATGCACAGTGTGTTCTATCATTGATAATAATTCTATAATAATGTAATGCTTTTCCATCTTTCTCCTCAACCAAGTTCTATTCAATTATATGAAACAGCGTATGCTGCGGTTTCTGAAAAATGTTGAAATTACACGACACCTTTGCCTTCTAATTCTGTTTTATCATATTGATTTGTGTCTGTTACATTCGCTAGATCTACCATCACTCTCATGATTCCTTTAAACTTTGTCTTTTATCAGTTCTGCCAGACATTTCGTTATTATTCAGCCCATTTTAGTTTCCCTGCTCTCAATAGCTGTTATCATATGCTGATTTTAAACGCGTCTTGTTATATCTGCTATATCAAGGAAGGAAATACTTCTAACATAGTTAAGATGCTAGCTATGTAGGTTAGCGTGGAATTTCATGCAAAGTGAACGCATTGAACCCTGATCCAGTATTTGCACTACTTCTGTTAACTGCTGGAAGCTTGAAATTGGTAACTTTCCAGACCTCTTTCACATGCCGTCATTCTCCCCAGTGATCCAATAAGGAACACATTGAAGTGTTAATGCAAGCCCGGCCTGCTTCTGCTTTTACTTAGGTGCAACCTGCTGCCCTGCAAGCAGAAGCATTTTGATAGCCTGTAACTTTGAGCCGCGTTTTTTACTCCAGTTGCTTCATACTCAGGCTTCTAGGCAAGCAAGACATATAGGAAAATCTGTGGGGGTCCTATGTACGTGAGTGTCATAACAAGAAAAAGGCAAACAAATGAAAATTAGCCTTCCTTTAAAAAATTATACATAGTTTGCTATTTTCTGGTTTCAGTGTCGGAATGAAACTGAGTAGGTGGGAAATGGTTAGCGACCTGCTGCACCACTTACTTAGACACCCACAGGTCTACGGGGCCGGCTGGGATCCACGCGAGGGTACTGAGGGAGCTGGCAGAAGTGCTCACCAAGCCACTTTCCATGGTTTATCAGCAGTCCTGGCGGACCGTGGCGGTCCCGGTTGACTGGAGGTTAGCAAATGTGACGCCCACCTACAAGAAGGGCTGGAAGGAGGATCTGGGGAACTACAGGGCTGTCAGCCTGACCTCGGTGCCGGGGAAGGTTGTGGAGCAGATCATCCTGAGTGCCATCACATGGCACGTACAGGACAACCAGGGGATCAGCGTGGGTTTATGAAAGGCAGGTCCCGCTTGACTAACCTGATCTCCTTCTGCGACAAGGAGACCTGCTTAGTAGGTGAGGGAAAGGCTGCGGATGTGGTTTCCCTGGGCTTTAGTAAAGCCTTTGACACTGTTTCCCACAGCATTCCCCTGGAGAAACTGGACGCTCATGGCTTGGACGGGCGTACTCTTCGCTGGGTAAAAAACTGGCTGGATGGCCGAGCCCAAAGAGTGGTGGTGAATGGAGTTAAAGCCGGTTGGTGGCCAGTCACAAGTGGTGTTCCCCAGGGCTCAGCACTGGGGCCAGTTCTGTTTAATAACTTTATCCATGATCTGGATGAGGGGATCGAGTGCACCCTCAGGCAGTTTGCAGATGACACCAAGCTGGGCAGGAGCGTTGATCTGCTGGAGGGTAGGACAGGCTGGATGGATGGCCCGAGGCCAACTGTATGAGGTTCAGCAAGGCCAAGCGCCGGGTCCTGCACTTGGGTGACAACAACCCCACGCAGCGCTACAGGCTTGGGGAAGAGTAGATGGAAAGCTGCCCGGCAGAAAAGGAGCCGGGGTGTTGGTCGACAGCCGGCTCAACGTGAGCCAGCAGTGTGCCCAGGTGGCCAAGAAGGCCAGTAACATCCTGGCCTGTATCAGAAATGGTGTGGCCAGCAGGAGCAGGGCAGTGACCGTCCCCCTGTACTGGGCACTGGCGAGGCCGCACCTCGAGTACCGTGTTCAGTTTTGGGCCCCTCACCGCAGGAAAGACATGGAGGTGCTGGAGCGTGTCCAGAGAAGGGCAACCGAGCTGGTGAGGGGCCTGGAGCACAAGGCTGATGAGGAGCGGGTGAGGGAACTGGGGTGGGTCACCCTGGAGAAGAGGAGGCTGAGGGGAGACCTGATCGCTCTCTGCAACTACCTGGAAGGAGGGAGTAGTGAGGTGGGTGCTGGTCTCTTCTCCTAAGTAACAAGCGATAGGGCAAGAGGAAATGGCCTGAGGTTGCGCCAGGGGAGGTTTAGATTGGATATTAGGAAGAACTTCTTCACTGAAAGCGTTGTCAAGCATTGGAACAGGCTGCCCAGGGAAGTGGCTGAGTCACCGTCCCTGGGGGTATTTAAAAGATGTGTAGACGTGGTGCTTAGGGACATGGTTTAGTGGTGGACTTGGCAGTGCTAGGTTAACGGTTGGACCTGATGATCTTAAAGGTCTTTCCAGCCTAAATGATTCTATGGTTCTATGATGCTGGCCAAATTTCCATCTTACTTCTTCAAGGTGGACTCCATCATCACACCAACTGATGCATTTGTCAACTTCACATTGGATTATTACAATTTGCTAAGGACAACTTCTTATGGAGACATGCAAAGCCCAATTAATTGAAAATGTGGCTGCACCCATGTTAAGTAGTGGTTCTTCAAGAGCGAACTGTATTTTGTTGGATTTGTAATCTGCAGTAGCTTTCAATTTAAATACACAACTGTCACTTATGAAACCCTAAACAACTTTGATTCTTCAAAGCCATACAGATCAACTCCTTTTGTATGCCACGAAAAAATTAAATAGCAGCTTTTTTGGATACAGTTACCTATGTTGCCCTACAAAACTGCACCCCTAGGCTCCCCGGCTCCCCCCATAAATATCTGCCCCATACCAGCAATATACTGTTTACCTTATACATACTCTAAGATAAACCATCTCACTGTATCATTTCTTATGTGCAGCCTGCATGCCAAAGCTACAGAGGAATATATTTTTCAGACACCAGTTTTCTGCTCATACAGCATCTCCACTCTTGAATTGTTTTTATCTCCTTCCTGGATCCCTGCAGAAGCCCTAGCTATTTATGAGACCTGATGCTCCAGTGGGACACCTTGCTTACACAGATCAAGCAAATTAAAATAGAAAGGAACTGGAAACAAGGTATTTTAAAATCTAAACTTTGCTTCTTTATCAGTAGAATACAAGAATATGAATGTACTGATCTTAGTTTATTTTTACCAGCTGTTTCGAAGCAGCACAAGAATAAGATTGTAGGACAGCTTTGGTTTTTAATTACATGTTCTACATGTGCTCCAACTGTGGCAAGAAAAGCCTTAAATAGAGAAAATATATAAAAGCGTGTAATGCAAACATTTTCAAGAGCAAATTCATTTTACTGAGAGAAAGAAAAGGGTAGAATAGTTACGAGAAGAAAATCAAAGGCCCTTCTGAGTGCCAAATGGCACGTGAAGAATCCCAAGGAAGAAAAAAAAAAAAAGTTGCTTACAGGTTTTGTGGATGTCTTTTCATCGACACTTGAATGCAATTTAATATGACGCACTCCATCATAATCCTAGTCCCTTATCCTTACGAAAGTCAGAAGTCAGGCTAAATTATACAGAATTCATATTTTTTCCAGCATAATTTCTACCACTTGAAGATGTCTGAAAGTGGTATATTTTAAAGATTTTGACAAGATGTTCCAAGGATACTAGCTGATGTATACAGTGTAGTAACGACTATGACTGCTTCTGACTACATTATTTGCCCCTTCGACTTAGTAATCAAGTAATTAGTAGGTTATATTCTTATACAAATGCTAATGAATGCTTGGGTAAATATGAGTCAAACGTCCTTCAACCTTTTCTCATGTACATGTGCAATTATAAAGAACGCTATCCAGCCTTTCACTACTTATCATTGCATTCATTACAATCAGTTCATAGTCACAAAAAAGAATGAGTGGTAGATAACACAATAAACATTTTAAAATAATTGCACTTTATTTGAAGGAAATGTAGAACACCATATTCTTATTGTTTCTTACTAAAATCTCATGAGCTGGAAGAAAAACCTTGACATTCTGTTGATCAGGTATTCTGTTGATCAAATATTCACTCTTACCTGCCATTGGAATACAAAAAACAAGCCCATAGAATTATGTTGCGAATATAAACTAATCTCTGAAAGTTGCTGCCAAAAAAGCTTCAGTTCTGAACCAAATAATGTAGTCAAATACAGTCTAAAAACTAGATTTAAAAACCACCAGTCTCCCTTTAAGTATCAAAGGATAGGATCAAACTTACTTGTGACCCTACACATTTCTAAGACCAACAAAGTTATCTTATACCACTGAGTACATTTAAATTCTGAAAAGATTACTTGGAGTAGATGATGAAAGACAGAATGACATCAAAAATTACCTCTGTTTTCCCTAACAAAATCATTACAAAAACGGATGTGCTATAATGTGCTGAAAAAGTACAATGAACCTATAATATTCAACAAGGCCTGTCATAAGATTGTTGACATAGTTTTCACCCGATCAGACTGAAAGCACTGCACAGATAATCCTTCTCAAGATTGTATGACTTCTGAACCTAGTCAGTAGGAAGTACCTGAAATGCACATTTTAAAAAGGCTCAAAAGCTCAATGCAAGCATGAGTGGGGAGGGAGGAACGTTTTCAATTATTATTATTTTTACTTTTTTAAATCCCAAGCCAGGCATACCAAATGGTCTGGGACCAAAAGATGCAAAAGTGAGGATGAACCAACTATGGATTAAATATAATGAAAAAAATCTGAGTATTTTATGTGGAACAGTTTCTCTTCCTCAAAAGACTGGGAAAATACTATGAAAATGCTTCAGAATTACTATTACATACTTGTTATATCAACCATATGTAGGTTAGGCTGAATTGTCTTCTGAAAGCCCCCCTGAGCCCCATGATAGCTCTATTATTAATTTGCTAATTTATATAGTGTTTGTTGTTGTGGCAGCCAGTTCCTTTAATTAAGAACACTAAAATACAAAGGAAGGTAGGTGGGCATCCTTTCAGATGGTAATCTGTTTCCTGAAGCCCTAATTCAGTGGCAGTCTGCCCAGGACAGAACTGAATTACAACTCCCAGCACCCCTCTCACTTCCAATGAGTTGTTTTAATTTTAAACCAAGGCTTTGAAGACAGAAAGATTTTTCACATAACACACAATTCAAGGGCTATCCCAAAGGGTATTTTTCATATTCACCTCTGGAAGAAGCCTGGAGGGTTGTTCATGTAATTGATTCCCACATAACTCGAAGTTGAACCATTCACTGTACTACTGGGTAAAATATCACATACATCATAGCTGAAGCTGGCAGTGCTGCCCACAGTTAAGGCAGCCTAACACTTACCCATTACTGGACACTTTTCATTACTTGCTATTTCCAGTTTTACCAGACACAGTGTCCTGGCTTTGGCAGGGATAGAGTTAATTCTCTTTCTAGTAGCTGGTATACTGTTGTGTTTTGGATTTAGTATGAGAAGAATGCTGATAACACACTAATGTTTTCAGTTGTTGCTAAGTAGTGTTTAGACTACGTCAAGGATTTTTCATCTCCCCATGCCCAGCCAGCAAGAAGGCTGGAGGGACACAAGGAGTTGGGAGGGGACACAGCCAGGGCAGCTGACCCAAACTGGCCAAAGGGGTATTGCATACCATGGGACATCACGCCCAGTACATAAACTGGGGGGAGTTGGCCTGGGCAGGGGCAGATCGCTGCTCAGGGACTGGCTGAGCATCGGTCAGCGGGTGGTGAGCAATTGCATTGTGCATCACTTGTCTTTCTTGGGTTATATTTCACTCTCTTTTTGTTATCTTCCTTTTCAGTACTACTACTATTACAACTACTATTGTTATTATCATTGTTGTTGTTATTATTATTATATTTTAATTTTTATTTAAATTATTAAACTGTTGTTATCTCAACCCATGAGTTTTACTTGGTTTTAATTCTCCTCCCCATCCTACTGGGGGGGAGGGGGCAAGTGAGCAGCTGCGTGGTGCTTAGTTGCTGTCTAGGGTTAAACCATGAAATTAGCTTCATTAATGAAATTAGCTTCATTTTTTATAGTACGTTATAAAGCTATGAAATTGTTATATACAACTAAGAATGATCATTCTTGTTTTAACATTAGCAGGTGGGGTTTTTTAAATAAAATTGTTATCCTTATCTTCAACTTTGGCCATCAATCAAAATCCAGATATTGAGCGTATGACTGTACAGGGGAAGATATTTATGCTTCATTCTTAAGTATGTTTATAAAATATTTTCATAGTATTTAATATTTTTACAAATGTAGCAATTGAATAGGGACTTAGATAATAATTGTGAGTTGTAATAATTATTAGATGTAGTAGAGCATAATGTATACAATCTATAGAGTAGCTTAATTTTAAAGGAGTTTCACTATATTACAAGTATATAAGCTAAAAGATTACATGCATTTACTCAGAAGCCTTAAACAGCCAGAGCATGATGAAGATGTATCAGGAAATTTTTTGGCACGTATGTCTGTGCACACATACTATACAAACTACCTGTTATCTAAATTTGATTGTAAATTAATTTTCACCTTGAGTAGAAAACACAGGAGTACATACATATCCATAAACATAATGATTTTAAATTTTTTAGGGTCAGTTTTTGTTAGAAGTTTCCACATATAATTCTGAAAAGCACTAGAAGGTAAGTTTCCAGATAAAAGGGCCTGATGCTAAACAGTGAATGGTTTAGGATAATATTTTTGAGCACTAGATTGAGCATCAAATCCAAATGAGTTCACATACTGCATATAGTAACACTACCACCCTGAAATCTTAGCAAATCAGTGTGTATTAACTAAAGCAGTTATATGACAGTATTCCTACTAACCTGCAATGAAAAGTTCTTCCAGGTCCATCAACACATACACCTCCATTGTGACAGAGAAATGAATTCAGCGCAGGCTCACTGCAAACATCAACATCAACTTCACAAAACCTGCCAGTGTACCCACTCAGGCAAGTACAAACAAATGCGTTGACTGCATCTTGACAAGAACCTCCGTTAAGGCAGGGAGCAGATTCACATTCCTGAGGAAAGAAATAATAACACGTTGACTACATAGCTTTAAAACACATTACTTATTCATTCATTCCAACAGCAAGTGCAAGAGACTGAATCTGGAGATGAGAAAAAGAATGCCGGACTGTTTTTATTGTCTGATAAACAGAAGTCTCTAGTTTGGGGCAATTTTTGTTTATATATAGATCCTTTGATTACAACTCATACTGACTCTTGAAACTATGCTTGTTCCTACTAATTAATCTTGGAGAAATGCAAATTTATTTTCATATAAGCAGTCTTACAGCCGTAAGTACGTGCTTCACACTCATGATTCCTTTATCAAAATTTTAAAGCATGTTTCCAAGCCATAGTTTATACAATTACTCCTTCTAAGTTTTTATAGTAGGGCCTACTGCAGTGAAAAAAGCCACATTAGTAAGACAGTTCTGGACAGAATAAAAAATTATTTTTATTAACCAATGCACACAAGCCTTTTATCAGTATTTCCTGATAAATGCTTTCTTACTATCAATTCATGCATAATATTGCAAATAGAAACATACAGAAATGTTTATGTGTTCACATAATAACAATTCCCTCTGATAAAGCTAATGTGAAAGTCATCAAATTCAAACCATGCAAAGTAGCAGCAAATTAATGTTTCTCCAGAATTACAGGAGAGTTTAGTTAGTGCAATTGCCAGTGCAAAAAATGTGGTTTTGCTCTTGGGCACAGAAACCTAGTTTTTGCCTATATCCCAAAGGAGTTTTATTTTGCTGCTGCCACCCGAATAGTCTAGCTAAATCCAGTATTTTAAATTTATTCTCACACTCCTGTAACTTTAGAAGGTTTAATTCTTTAAGGATATCCAAGGGCACTCAGACTTCCTGCAGGTACTACAGTTGCTTTGACAGAATGTAAATTCAGATATCCATGGGGAATTGTGAGGAAGCAACTTATTTTCCTATAAGCTCCCCAACTGGGTGTATATAGGATGATTTATTAGTGAGCATTACATAAACTAATTGAATTATACATCCCACAGGATGATAGGGATAGTTCTACAGACTGCCAAAAATCCTGTGTCTAGGTTCTAGAAGTAGTCTTTTGCTAAATTAATAACATTTGTTGTAGGCAAACCTAAGTCTTCTTAGTCTTGCTTATAAAAGAATCTCAATTCACAGTTCCAACTTTCTGGCTTTTTTTCTATTCCAGTAACTTCCCTTGTCCAGTTGTCTTAATTCTTATTCACTTGTATGCATCTCTACTACTTCTGCTTTTACAGCTTTGCTCATTAGCAGAATAAATTAAAAATCTATCTATTAATGGATCAAATTTTTACCTAATTATAATTCAAAAGTTAAAATTCAAAATATATCAAAATCATCAAAGTAACTAAGGGTAAGTTCAAAGCTTAGACAAATGTTCACAGCTTTGGCTCAATATGCCATCACAGTCATATCACATTGCAAACAATGTAAATACTTTTTATTTTCTTCTATGGCATGCATTGTTTTTGTAAAATTTTACAAAACTACTCATAGTCATTATTTTTTACAGTAACATAAAAACCAGACAGTTTGCAGGAAAGAAATAACACCTATAACTTTCCAGTATATTTTGATGCGCTGCAGTTCAAAGTTCAGCATTAGACTTGCAAAAAACCAGAGTATACTCTGTTACCAGAGAAGTGCTAATCTGCACTGTTCGTAACTCAGGCAAGAAAATTGTTTCAGTGAACAGACATACAACTATGTTAAAAATGCCACAAATAATAACTTTATCCCAAAGTAGGTGAGCTACCACACTACCACCAAATGCTGTAATTCGTAGTCTGAAAGAACAAGGACATTAGATGGCAAACCCAAGTTGCAACAGAGCTGTGACCAAATCCTGCTTATCTTAGATCCTACCAGAGACTGACTTTACAGCTTGGCATTAGGGAATAGCTGGCTTTGCAGAAAATTCCCAACTACCCTGATTCCCTGAAGACAAGCTCACCTAACCACCAATGCTATTTCAGTTTTGTTTTCCTTTTTATAAAGGGAGATTGAATCTTAACTATGACCCTTAACGAAACAGTTCCCAAATCAGAGCAACAGTTGCAGGGACTCAACAGTTCTAGAAACATTCTCCCTCTTCTCCAGTACAGTAGGGAAAAAAAGACTTTTGTGGGCACCTCAGGTGCCCAGTTCACAACCTAATAAGGTATTACTTAACATTTTCTCACCTAGAAGTGGTAAGATCCTGTCAGAGGAAAATTGCCTTTGAATAGCTAAGAAACCTGAACATTACAAAAATAATATCCACAAAGATGGGTCATTTTAGTTTTTCCAAAACACAAATTTCTTGATATATAGAAGTGTCACAATTGCTTACTTATTTATATTTCATTTTGTACCTTCTTATTTTCAATGGGCCCTTTTAACCTTTACTAAATCTGAAATGCTATTTTGATCTGGAATTTTAAAATGCATAATTTTTAAGATTCAATGACAAAGACTTAATCTTACAGTAATCCTTCCAAAATTTTACAAATAACCTGTTTGAGTAAAAAACTCCTGCACTCCTGCAGTCACTGAGAGCAACCCAGGCTTTGTCCCTTAGAAATCTACAGTATTTGCTTGGCAGATACAGAGAATAAATACCAAGTTTAAATGGTAACAAATAACTCAAGCTAATAGACTGAATGCTGTTCATCCGCAGAAAAATATTGGTCATTGCAATTTTTTGCCATTAGAATCAAATGTTTGCAGTAGCAGAAAAGAAACATATTTTGCAATACCTCATTCATCATGAGGCCAGTTTCTCTGTTTCATTTTTCTTTTTCCTCTTCTCTCCTCAATCCCATTTCTGGGGGAAAGGAGGTATACAATGTTGTGAGCAAAAGGGAAGCTCTGTTACCATCACTATACACTCATACACTCACACTATTCCTAAAGTTAGCACCTTTATGGCAACTAGAAATCTGTAGGTTATAGTACAGAACAGAAACGTACACTCTGATCTTGATCAGCAATCCAGTCCTGAAGCCCTAAATTAATTTGACTTCCATTTCCTAGTGAAATCAAAGGGGAAGAAAATTACTCGGGAATCGCCAGCGGTTTTAGATTATCCATGTTTCAGGCACTGTTCTGGCTTATGTTGTCAATTGTTTGTTGTCAATTCCTTCCTCTACCCCCTGCTATTTCCTCACCCCAAATCACGCTGCCTTGTCCTCTTAATTGTGTCAGAATAATAGATTAAAATACATGTTAAAAAAAAGAAAACAACAACAAAGACAGACCAAAGAAATCTTTTTTACATGTTTTTAAAAGCTAGTTCTCTAATTTTTTTCTCAGCACCCGATGCATAATCGGTTATGCAGGTGTAACTTGGAAACTATTTATGGAGGGGTGAACTATCTGAAGATGAGGACATGGGAAGTTCTTAAGTCAGCACTGATACTTAGAAGGAACAAACAAATCATCGAAGTCTGAGTGAAAGTTTTAAAATCTAGCTAGATAAAAGAAATAAGAATAGGATAGGTTCAAAAGGAATCTGTCTTTAAGAATTAATAATACATAGTTATTTTCTGCACAAGCCCTTTTGATAAGGCTTTTTAGAACGTTGTTTTCTAAACATATTTATTTCAAGTTGAATTGATAATGCTTGTGGAAGCAGGAGCAACTGTCTACAGAAATTTGTCCTTTGTTAGTGTGACATCAACTCTGTTTTAAATGGCTTTGTGCAGTAATAGTGAGAAGGTAACCACGATGCATCGCCTTAAGACACCAAATGCCACAGCGGACACCAGTGTATTCAACAAAGTAGGCAGAAATCAGTATTTCCTTTTGACAGATAAGAGTACTTGCAAGGTGACTGAATGCATTGGTAGCATAAAAAGATCTCCAAAGTGGGACTTCATAATTTTAATATTGACATCTGACAAGAAACACATGAAAAAGTTTCAATGGAAGGTGAAGAAGTGAGTATGAATGTACTAGGATCAGGAGTAGTTCATGCAGCTAGCAATTCCTGAACAGAACTGCTGACACATCTAAGTGCAGCGTCACTTACTCCAAGATGAAATCTATGTGCATAGATCAAGTACTTCTTTACAACATTTACTCCTATTACAACTTTGTGTCACTTCAACTAACAATTTGCTAGCAATGAATGATTAAAAAAGCCAAACAAAAACCCCATGTGACAAAATACCAAACTGAAACTCCCCCCCAAAAATCACAAAATTACTTTCAGTTCCTTGTTGGAGTTCTCGGCAAAAATATTCCGTTTAGAAAGCAGAGAAAGTGCTGAGATCTCCAGGTACCACTGAGCAGTCATAACACTGAAACACTGAGGGGCAGTAACAGTGACAGCGACAGCTTTTGTCTCTGACTTTTTTGTTTGATTCCTCAGGAGTTTCTAGAAACAGCAAGCACTCTTTTTTTATTATTCTCTCAGACTTCTTTCTTTCGAGCAATACTTTCATTTTAGTCTCCTCTGAGGACACAGAAAACCTCATCCTTTGACTGTGCCTCTTCAGCTCACTGGGGTGTGAAGAGGAGGCAGGAGGCTCTCCTGGCGCTGCAGCAGCGTGCCGGCTCTGTGTGCCAGCTCCTCCAACTCGCCCTCAGCCTGCCCTCGTGGCCACATGCTATTCCAGGCCTTGCAGACAGCTACCCTTAAGAAAAGCAACTGACATAATTCAGGCATCTCTCTGGTGCAACGCTGTTAAAATAGCTTTACGTGGCAAGGTTTTGTTTAGAGGGGGGGCCGCAGAGATGACCTCCGGGAGGAGGGTCCAGGGCTGCCCCGTGCTGGACACAGCCAGCTCCAACCCGCCCACCGCCGGGCACGGCTCGGCCCCGCAGCCAACGGGGGGAAAACCTGGGTGAGAAAGAGTGAAAACCATTATGCAGCAAAGCATCGGAGAGAGGAGCGAGGAAAAAGTGTGGAAAGCAGCCCTGCAGACACAAAGGTGGGAGCAGAGGGAGGGGGAGGTGGTGCTCCAGGCAGTCTCCACCAGAGATTCCCCTGGAGAAGCCCACTTGGTTTTGATTCTCTTCCCCATCCTACTGGGGTGCGGAAGGAGCAAGTGAGCAGCTGCCTGGTGCTTAGTTGCTGGCTGGGTTTAAACCATGACAGTGCCCCTTATTAACTTCAGTCGGGGTGCTCTGCTCATTCGTTAAACATCATCGCATCTGCAAATGATGCCCAGTACTCACACTTTATAGCATACCAATACTCCCCTTCCCAGCTCATCTTTTAAAACACAGACCGCTTCAATAAGCTCCCTTATACATAAATGAAATGATTTAACAAAATAGCAATTATACAATTGTGATTATTTGTGTAGAGTTTTTATCAACTTTTCACTTCGCCAATCTGACGCACCTTATTCTCATCCAAATATCCTGGACTTTTCTTATATCTGATCTCCTTAGACTAAAGCATGAGGGCTCCTTTTTTAAGTAGGCTTTTTTTTCCTGAGTCTTTTTTTTTTCCCCTGTGAAACGTAAACTTTTCCCGTTTTGACCTAACAGGGAACCCTTTGAGTTTATGTGTTGTTAACAGGCAATGACCTTGGAAAAGATATGAAAGTTACCATGGACAAGCTATCAACACGAACTCCCACTGCAATGCTATGGAAAAAATTGCTAATGTTATCCTTAAGTCTTCAGAGAGGAGAACTGTGACTTAGACAGGTGGTTATTCCTCATTTTATGGCTAGGGGAAACTGAAATATTGTGCCAAGTTCTAGAATCTGTTTATTATAAAGGATGTCAAAAAACTGAGAACATAAAATGATTTAGTTACTAGATAAAATGCTTTACAGTAAGCTAAGTCTAAGGAAAATTACACTCAACAGAATGTTTAGGATAGAATTTTTTCCCAAAAACATTACTACATCATATATCTCATTTTCACATGATACTGCTGAAAACATAAATAATATATATGAGTTAAAAATGATTAGACAAATTCATGGAGCACAGGTCTTTTTCTACCTATTAAAAGCAAAAATCAATGCGAGTTCTTTGCTATAAGAAGTTCCAGAACTCTTGATGGCTCTATGGGTGTTCTTAGGTTTAGTTTATCACCGCGGGGGGGTGGGGGGGGGGAAGCATGGCAGTGCACAGTTATTTTCACAAATCCAGACATATCCAGCTAGAGATAAGGTCCAACTTTACTACTGAGAGTCAGCCACTGTAAAACTGTCAAAAGCAGTTGATCTTCCACCTCCTTATGTTTTAAAATAAAGACTAAATGTATCTCTAAAACATATGCTTCAAGCAAACATAAGTTAAAAACAAGTATTAGCTTCCATGGAGCTTTAAATGAAAGGAATATACGGACTTGTGACAGCAGAACAGAGTGGTGATTTTCTGGCTTTATTTTTACTAAATTATTGTTACAGTACATTTAAGTCCGCACTGATTTTCTTAGCATAGCAAGACAATTTAGAAGTCAAGCCAAGAAAGTGAAAGGATATTAAGATTTCTAGTTACACAACTATTTAAGGGCAGGTTTTGTTAAGAATCCTTAGTTCAAACAATGCAAACCAAGATCCACTACATTTACTGAAGAAAATAATTTATTATTTATTGCTTTCTGAATGCCATGTTGTAGTAAATCTTGTTTGTACTAGGAAGGGGATGACTGTCCCTTGAGAGACCGCACCTGGCATGGCACAGTCCACTGGTTCTGCCAGCAGGTAATTCTTCTCTAATCTGGACTGTAGCAACTGGACTAGAAAGGCACAGCACTTGCTCAAGGCATACCGCTCTCTTATCCACACCTGTGGGTCCACACTCACATTTGCCTTTGGAAGTGAGGTCAATCTGCCTAAGAAATCCCAGTTTTCTACATATCACATCATATCATTTCCAAAGTCACAATCCATAGCTTGAAATAATTATGAGGGGACACATTTTAGCAAATTAATAAAAACAGAGAAAATCCACTATTTTTCCAAATAATATGTAAGTTCAATGCTGTTTCTTAAAACAAAATCTGGAAGTGCCTTTTAGAACTTAGGGGTTTTTTTTCCTTCTCCTACAGAAAGGACTATTTTTCATTAGTCCTTCTTCGAAGTCCTCCTGAGTAGCAATAAAAAAATATTTCTAATAACACTTCAAAATCTATTTCTATAAAAGAGATTCAAGGCAAAAAAAAATTTGTGATGATAGATATATTTTTATTTAAGTGAAGTTGTGCTTTATATCAAAAAGGTAATTACAGAGCAGACTAATACTGAACATAACTAACTCATGCAAATCCACTATGAAGGGGAAAAAAGTCTACCGTAAATCACAGAATGGCAGAATCAGAATGGGTTGGAAGGGACCTTAAAGATCACCTAGTTCCAACCCCCCTGCCATGGGCAGGGACACCTTCCACTAGACCAGGTTGCTCAGAGCCCCATCCAGCCTGGTTTTGAACACTGCCAGGGAGGGGGCAATATACGTAAGCTATTTACAAATCTATCTTTTGACATACTTATATGTATGTGGTGCATTATATGGTCTAATTTCCTCTGAAAACTTATAAAGCCCGAAGTACAATTTGCTGTTTGATTTCTTTGTAGACAACTATTAAGTGATTAACTGTAAAGGAAGACTTGAAGCCTGAAAAGGTAGTGGCCTTAAACATCAATTCAGGGAGCAGAAGCAAGCATCCTAATTATTTGTGAGAAAACTGGATTTCAGGTGGAAGTTTGACCTGTAGAAGATAGAACCAAACAGAGCTTTAAAATTTCAATTTGATAAGAGCTGAAAAGGAAGAGATAAGAAAGGAATTCAAAGATAGATACTGCACAACAAAAGAAAGATGCTTTCAAGACTCATGTTTCCAGTCATTTAATGACAGGACTGAGGGCAAAATTATTCTCAGGTTAAAAGCAGAAGTTTTTGTGATAAACAAGGGCCATGTGGTTAAGGGTTTGGATTAGAATAAAAAAAAAAGTAGGCAGAAAGGAAATCAATGCTGTAAATAAATGCTTTAGAAACTAATTCATGTGTTAAAGCAAGCTTTTGTACATACAAAATACAGAATGCATATGGTTTTTAATGCACCCTGAATCTAGATTTCAAAAAAAAGTCTAAATTTATACTACTACTTCATAGGAAATGTATAATTTAATGTTTTAGGTTTTTTTCATAGTTATGCAAAACAGCCATGGTTCAGTGCATTAGTCAGAAACTATGTATACGCATTTCAGTTCCTTTCAAAGATATTTTACCACAGTTGAATTTATCATGAGCGCAACCATCTGATGTAATTACAACTGCTATTAAGAGACCAAAAGGCCCAGGCTTCCTTTGCTATGTTTAAAATAGCACTTCGTTTAAACTGTGTGGTTCGCCAAGTTATGGACTTTTCCATTCATGTGGGAGTCTGAAGTGCACTCTTACTTTGGGCTAAATTTGAATAGTATTGCTACCAGTAAAAGTCTGAGATTTAAGTCAAGAATTGATCTGAATACTCCAGATGCCTATTCCTATTTTATGTTTAACAAAACTATAAATGAAGTATACTTTTGTAGCCAGTAAAATTATTACTCTGGTTTTTCTGTGAATTTTTTGTTAATATAATCATGTATCCATATTGCTTAATTATTAACTTTCTGGAGCTTTTTCATTTGGTGGATTAAATACACATACAACATTTTGTGGCATGAACTGGGAAAACGTATTTCTGTATTTCAGAATGTTGGTTCTATCCAACATCATTCAATTCAGAATGAGTTCAAAAGGACAAAAATATTTTGCTTTGAAATTCTGGAATATGGACACAAGGAGAAGAGGAAGATAATAAAAATAAACCTATTTCTTAGACAACAATACACAGCAGGAACATCCTGGATCAGACCAGTGCTCCATCTGCCCCAGTAGTCTGTCTATAATAGTGGCGGAGAGAAAACCACTTCAGGAAAATCACATGCACTTTGCCACTTTCTACAGTCTATGTCCCATGCATCCTCCCAGCAAGCAGAACTGTCTAATCAGACATGAAAAACACTACTTCCCTGACTGGTTCATTTATCATTCATTTATGGACCTGTTCTCCATGACTTGCCTAATTTTTCTGAACCTGCTAAGAGACTACCTGCCTCCCCAGCCTTCTGTGGCAGCAAGTTCTAGAGGTTCTTTGCTTCCTGTGAAACAAAGTACTTTTATTTCTTCCAAATGTTTCTCCGATTATTTTCATCATGTCCACCCAGTTCTTTAACTACAGAATTCAGTGGCGAAATTTTCCATTTACGTTTATCTACCACTGTCATTTCTAAACATTAATTACATTCCCCTCAGCTTTCTCCTCTTCAAACAGAATAGTTCCAGCCATTTAAATCTCTCCTTACAAGGCAACTATTCAATTAATATTATTTCTGTTGCCCTCTGTAGCTTCTCTAACTCTACTACATCTCCCTTGAGATGCAAGGTCCAGAACTGTGCACAGTACCCAAGATGTAAGCCCACTCCGGCTTTACAAAGCAGTGAAATCATGCCCTCTGCCTTGTTCCCCATACTCTTCCTGATCATGCCCAGTGTTTTTTTTCCTATTCTGCACTGTGACTGCACACTGAGAATACAATGATTTCAGAGAACTGTCAATGATTGCTCCAAGTCTTTCCTGAGCTGTAACTGACAGTTCTGAATTCAGCTGTAGGTAAGTATTAGGCTATTTTTCCCTAGATTATTATCTTACACTGAAGCTTATCCTCGACCTTTTCACTCTCTCCATTTTGTGAGGTCCTTCTGGCATTCCTCAAATGCAAAGAATTCCCTGAGCTTCTCTTGCTATGACCTCACCCCCTCTGAGTGCCCATTTTACACTTTAGCCATCAAGCAATCCCACCAGTTCCCTACCTGGCTTCCTGGTTTTGATAGATTTGAAGAGCTTTTTAAAAGGCAGAGCATCCTTTACAAGGCACTTTTCAATTTGCGTTTTAGCTTTTTGAACTTCCTCCCAACATTTGAACCTGTGTGTTTTACGAACTTTTCTGTTCTTCACATGTGCACAAGTTTTCCGTTTGTTAAAATGCCAATTTTTCCCTGACAGCCTTAAGTTTCCTCCTTAAGCCATTCAGGGGCTTTGGACCACTCTGTGTTCTTGAATTGTGGCACACATTCTACCTGGGCTTTTAACGTATCATTTGTTAATAGCCCCTAGTCTGCTTCTAAGTTTCTTGTGGTTTTGGCTTGCTCCTCTTACGTTACTTGACAGTGTGCCTCATTTTTACATCGTTTCCTTTCCTGAAATTGAATGTCTATCTGCTGGATTTATTTGGCATGCTCTCTCATGCTACAGTCATAAACCTAGCTGTATTATAGTCACTAATAGACATCATCTCTGTCATTAACACCTCTTGAGCCAGATGCCGGTCTTTTCAGAGGCACACTGAACATTAGTCATGTTCAGATTTTAAGTTCTATCATTCTTAAATAGTGCCCTTCTAGACCTGTCAGCATTTCCCCTACAAACATTTTAATTTTCATTCAACAGCCTGGTTCCATGATGATAAAGGTGCAATCCATTCTTGTACAGGTTCCTCCAATTTCACAAGGTTTTCCGTTTTCAAATGCATTTGAACTGCTTTTGTCTATACGAGCATATTACTTATGTACTGGGGCTGAATCTCTGTCTGCCTCTCAGGTCTCATGTGGAACTGGCAGTCTTTCAAAGAAAGCTAGGTGCATGTCCTAGACCTCAGTTTCCTGCCCAGCCTGAACTTACAACCTCAAGAACATCCTTCCTAAACTTTCCTCCATTACTGGTTATCAACACCGGTCACAATTATCGGCTCCCTTCCAGTACACTGAAGTGATGTCTATAGAGATCTGCTATCTTTCCAGATACAAAGCAGGTTACTCTGTATCCAAGGCTTCTTTGAGGTCATAAATCCAGTTACCCATGTACCTAACAACTGAATAATCCTGTTTTTTAACATACACTCTGTTGCTAGAGCATCCTTGACGCAAGAGCATACTGCGGTATCACTTGATAGGCTTTTCTAATGTCGGAGATCAGAAATATACCTATCAGTGGAACGTCCTCAGAGGGCCTACCACTTCGGAGGTGAGACTGCTCTGCAACATACTTTTAGGTCTCATCCATTTCTTTATGTCTCCAATTCCTATTCTCTATTTTTCTATTACTTCTCCATTTAACAGAATCTCCAATTCAGTCAATCCTACTTAAAGTAAACTTACTATCTCAGAGACAGGAGGTCCCTGAAATATTACACACACTGAAATTGTCCCATGGGTGGATAATCACAGATGTTGTGCTTTGCAAAATAAAGTGGGTATCTCCCTCTCCTCCCACTATTAGATTTACCTACCTGCATCTTGAGCATAAACTACATTATTTTTTTTAAGTTTACGTTAGTTTTGCTTCTTTCAAGAAACTACAGACATTACTCAACCCTCTTTAAACTAGTTAGCAATAGGTAAAAATACTCAAGAGTGTGAAGAAGTCCCACACAGGCACAAACAAGAGCATCCAGCTCAGCTGAGGCTCTTTATTCGTTCGCCAATGTTTGCCATACACCTGCATGCTACACATCTAGAGAGAGAATTCTGGGGAGGGATTGCTACTCTCTGGCTTACCTATTATAGCCCACTAAGACCCAGTCAACACCATCAGTGCAGTCTAGACTCACTCATGAAATGCAGATGCCCATTTCAAAATCAGCTGAGCAGCTCTGCAGATCTCACTGAATATTCACCATATTTCCACTGACTATAATAAGTGTATAGACAACTAGCTTTCACAAAGACACCTCAAGTTAGGCAAGCAGAATCCTACTGTTCTTCCCAATCAAATCACAGATAATTATATGGCTGTCAAGTCTCCTATCTTTTGTGCAATCTGGCAAGTCCTGGTGAATAATTGCTTATTTGCTTGGACTAGCAGGATATTGTTCTCTGACTCCACGTGTGCATCAGCTGTGGTGCCTTTGTGTAGAAAATTAGTTGGTTTTCCTGATTGCCCCCTTGTTTCTGTCTTTTATGAAAACAGAGAGAAAAGATCAGTAAAACCAGACAAAATAATTCTAGGATGCAGTCTGATCACAGCTTTCTATCAGATACAAGCAGAAGCACCAACAAGCTGAATATCCTCCTGTGTGAAGACTCAAAATGCTTTTTGCTTCCTTTTTGACAGCATGAGACAGCCTTAGCTGAACCTGGAAGAAGCACAACTGCCAATGACTTCTCATCAGTCATAGCCAAAAAAAAAAACAACCAACAAACAAACAAACAAAAAAACCCCATAAGAAATAATATGTATTACTAACCATAATTACTATTACTGACCATATTAGCAATCTATGTTTACCTATATCGGAGAGAAAAGATCGATTTTCAGTTATATACATTCATCTTACAATTTGAAAAATACACAAATGTCAAAGGAAATCGTGTATTGCAACTAATTCATACAGGACATCTATTATTTCTTACTTCTTTTTGGATGAAATCCATAAATTAAAAAGCAGTGAAAACTGTAGTAGATAGGGAAGTTCCAACATCCACACTCCATATTAGATATGCAAAAGTTATAGGATATATCCATAAAGACAGGAAGTGCTTTTTTTTTCCTAAAGTATTAGACAACCTGAGACAGTCCTGAAGTGTATTTTCTTGCAAACTATATTGCAACACATGTAGAGGATGAAAAAATCCAAGATGAAAAGTAAAAAAAAAAATCCAAATATGTCTAGGGAATTATATATATACACATAAATATATTTTCTTTTTAAACTGGTTATTTGAATCAGCCTAGCTGCTGACCTTGCACGGCCGTGCAATACCCACCCAGCCACTCGCACTCTCCCTCCTCAAGAGGACAAAAGAAGAAACTAAGCTGACAAAGGTCATGGGTTGATAAGGACAGAGAGATCACTTACCAATCACTGTCACAGGCAAAACAGACTTGACTTGGGGAAAATTAATTTAAGTTACTGCCAACTCGAAATAGATTTTTGGACAGTGAGAAACAAAGACAAAACCTAAAACCACTACCCGTTTCTTCCCAGGCTCAACTTTGCTCCTCCAATCCCAACCCTTCTACCTCCTCCTTTTACCCTGAGCAGTGCGGGGCGGGTGGGAAATGGGGGTTGCAGCCAGTTTGTAACAGCTCCTCCCTGCTGCTCCTTCCTCCTCACACTTTTCCCCTATTCCAGCGTGGGTCCTCTCCACGGGCCACAGGTCCTGCCCGGAGCCTGCTCCTGTGTGGGCGCTCCATGGGCTGCAGTTCTTTTGGGGCGTACCCACATGCTGCGGCGTGGGGTCCTCCATGGGCTGCAGCACGGGGGTCTGCCCTGGCATGGTCCTCTCCATGGAATACAGGTAAACACCGGCTCCACCATTGTCTTCCCCACGGGCTGCAGGGCAATCTCTGCTCCGGCGCCTGGAGCACCTCCTGCCCTCCTTCTGCACTGACCTGGGGGTCTGCAGGGCTGGTGCTCACCCTTTTTTCCCCTCACTCCTCTCTGCTGGGCAGCATTTTTCAACCATTCTTCAATATGTTTCCAGAGAGGTGCCACCCTCTTGGGTGAGGGGCTCAGCTGTGTCCAGCAGCGGGTCCATCGGAGCCAACTAGAATGGGCTGCATCCAGCACAGGGCAGCCCCTGGCCTCTTCTCACAGAGACCACCCTTGCAGTCCCCCCCTCTAAACAAAACCTTGGCACCTACCCCCAATGCAGTTGCATAAACCTTAATACAAAGAAATGTATCCTCAAGTGAAGAAAATATTGAAGTATATTTACCTGGCTTAACTCCGGATTATTTTTTTAAACAAAGGAACTGGCTGATGTTAATCTAGAGCAAATCAATTATAGAGCATGAGCCTACCATGATTATACAGATGTGCACACCCCTAGACAGTCAGAAAGCCTTGTTGATCACTGTAAGACTTGTATAGGCATGATATATGTCTGAGCAGGACGAAAGCAGTGTTAGAGCCTTTAAAAATATGACACCTGCAGCACAGTCTAATCTGGGGATCACATTGCATGCAAATAGAATGGATATCAAAAAATGAAGCTATCACTCTGACAGACTTATCTGTCAAATGTATATTGTTTCTTTCTATGAATTTCTAATCTATGCATTTTCAAATACCTCAGCATGAAATGTGGTTATCTTTGAATATGATTTTATGCAGTTGTCTACAGGTCATTTAATCTCTCATTCTCTTAAAATGGAGGAAAGTGTAAATCATGGATGTTGCTAGAGAAAATACTACCCAAGGGTATTCTGCATTAGCATTGGCAACAGCTGATAATCACACAGATTTGCAAGATCATACCATGATGTGCACTCTGTTGAGCTAAATCACTTATTTTCTGACTTTCTTCTTTCTGTAAAGGAAGTTGGAAGGTAATATTCCAGCTAGATCTACTCCTTGTGTGAGACTGTCATGCATTTTCAACAGTAAAGTTACAGACCATACTTCCCTTATGTAATATGAGGTATTTTTAGCTATCTAGTACTTCTAGCTATATATAAAAAAAATCATGCAAGGTCCCTACATGCATACATAAGCTAAAAAGAAGTTTGGATAACATTTTGGAATGTGTTTTTGACGATTCAGAAGCACAATATTAGAAGCCAGATAGCCCAAATGGAGGCAGATCTCATGCCAGACTCTCCCATGAGAACGAATACATTTAAAAGGATCATATCCCCAGATCTGATTAAACTCTGTTTGGCACAAAATCTGAAAAAGACTAAACCAATTCAATACTTTCCCCAAAGCGTGGCCAATATTGTAATTGATACACCAGATGTAGCCACCTTCTACAAGTTGGTTTGCTGACCATGGGAATCTCCATGGCACAGACTCGCATATACAGATGTGTTCTTATCCACAGCCATTCCCAAGCAAAAATGTTCTTCAACTTAAGAGGTGGAAATGGGCAAAGTATTTTGTATGCCACGGTTTTATGTCATAGAATTCTACAATCACGTGGATTTTGAAATTTTAAACACGAGTCATGCCTGCTTTCAGAACATTGCACCTTGAGGTTTACTATTCAAATATACAGTTAAGCTACAGCAAATGGGGCTCGCAAGCAAATTAGGTAGTTATGTTATCCATGCTGAACTGAGGGATAAATGACTTTCAGGTAATGTTGGCTTAGTTTGCTGTAGCTTTTCAGATTTATCATTCACACTTCACCTTTAAAGTTCTTTAGACATTTTCTCAATGGTCTTTTTTAACGCAGTTTCATGTAAGTAACAAATAATGAGCTTTTCAGAATGGATTTGAAACAACTGAGTTTCTGTCATGCATTTTCAATAAACTAACCTATTCCGAAGTTACTTAAATAAAAATGAGTTTCAAGCGGCATATTACCCTTTCCCCCATAATTAAAATAAAATTTGAAGACATACATTAATATTTATCTCACATCTTGAGCTGGTCCATCCTGATTCACAAGAGCATTGATATCCATCAATGAGATCTATACATCTGAAATACAAAACAGTGTTACTCAGATGAAGCTATGTAATTCTAGATTCAGCACTAGTAGTATCGTTCCATGCATTTCAAAATAGTGGTCTGATGTAACCTCCTGAAATCCATGGCACTTTTAATTACTTTTAAAAACAGGTTTCAAATGTGTGTATTATGGGTGCTGAGAGGTTTTATAAGGATACTGACTGTCATATTAAAATACGTCTTCCCATTTCAACCTGTTGGCATGTAACAGCTAAAGATTCGCTTTTAAGTATATTAAACTCTAATTAATCCACATGTACTGAAAACTGGTTTATGCTAATGAGCAAAAATGAAAGAGAAACTGAGATAATGTAACAGTATATTACATTAGCTTAAGCAGACAACATCTGTCATCTTTAAGTGTGCTTGTACTCTTACTTTATGGAAGTACATAATTAAAAATGTATTTATCAACCTTCCCATATCATTAAATCTTAAATACTGCTAGTTAGGTACATTATCTTGGAGATAATCATAGTTAAATAAAAATAGCCACCTTCCATGAAGACAGGGATCTGGCAAGCATTCATTAACATTTATCTCGCAGTTTGTTCCAATAAAACCTCTCCTACAGTAGCACTTATAGGAACTGATGTCATCAATGCAACTTCCATTGTTGAGGCAAGGAGTAGACATACATTCATCTATATTTACTTCACATCTATCACCTGTGTAAAAAACAGAAGATATGACTAAGCTTTAAATTCTAAACTCAAACCAACAGTTTATTTATTAATATTAAAAATTCCAAACAAACTGCTTTTATTTACATACGCTGTTTATATAGTTCACTATATTCATCAATAAAAAATATCCCACTGGAATTACCTATAAGTGCAAATGCTGAAACGAATGGTTATACTGCAAAATATTACAATGATAACAACTGCAAGTGTGGCAAGGCAAGAAGGCTTTGAGGGTCAACTTGCAAGCAAAATGGTTAAAATGGAGAAAGGGAAATTTCAAGAGGAATTTTTTTACAGTTATTAGAAAGATGAATAGCATGGGTTCCTATAAGAGGAATACAGAATTATAATGATACATGTCTTAGTGGTGATCTAACTGTAATACTTACTTTCTCAAAATGAAATTAAAATCCAGGGGCTTGCAATAAATGATGCAAGACATAAAATGCTTTGAAATCTTTTTGAAGACATTAATTATGAGAGATATGGTGGTGCACTTTTCTGCTTGCAATTTTCCTGCAAATTAGTGCCACACATCTTCCACCTAAACATCTCAAAGTACTTTACAAAATACTACCTGAAAACCAACATGTACACAGGTCTCTTTGTAGGCAGCTCAGCCCCACGCAGCCGCTCGCTCACCCACACAGTGGGATGGGGGAGAGAATCGGAAGGGTAAAAGTGAGAAAACTCGTGCGTTGAGATGAAGACAATTTAACAGGGAAAGCAAAAATGGCGCATGCAAGCAAAGCAAATCAGGGAATTCACTCCCCCCTTCCCACGGGCAGGCAGGAGTTCAGCCATCTCCAGGACAGCAGGGCTCCAGCACGCCCAACGCTCCCTTGGGAAGACAAACACCATCACTCCCAACGTCCCCCCTTCCTTCTTCTTCCCCCAGATGTTATTGCCGAGCATGACGTCCTCTGGTGTGGGATGTCCCTGGGGTCAGTCGGGGTCAGCTGTCCCGGCTGTGTCCCCCCCCGACTCCTTGTGCCCCCCCAGCCTCCTCGCTGGTGGGGTGGGGCGAGAAGCAGAACAGCCCTTGGTTCTGGCCAAGCACTGCTCAGCAATGACTAAACCAACCCTGTGCAATCAATCAGCACTGTTTTGGTCACAAATCCAAACCACAGCCCCACACCAGCTACTATGAAGAAATTCACCTCTATCCCAGCCAAAACCAGTAAACTAGGGATAATGCAAGAACGTGCTCCTGATTTTTCAGGTGTGTGGCCCAGGAGAGGTGTGGAGGAGAGAAAAACAATGCTTAAGACAAAAGGTCCTCCTCCGGAGTAGAGAAAGTGTCCAGAATCCAGAAGTTACACCAGCTCCTCTGGCTCTCCATTTCACAACAGAAATGAAAGGCATTTCTTGCCTTTCTGTTATGAGGTATTTACTTAAGTATCGCAGCCTCAACTCAAAACCAGCCATTTTATACAGAAATGTGAAGAGTAACTGGAAAGTTCCTACAGATTTTTATCATTCCTATGCACCCAACTACTGGCAGCTTTTTAAAGGAAGGAATTCATAGCAAGGAAGAAGCACAAGAGATACCCTAACCTTTGTCTAGTCCATGTGTGAATATACAGCCAAAGACCACAATCAGGCATTTGCAATAAATCTATTAACATGCTACAAATAAGAGTTACTTTAAGATCACAGGAAATGTTTTTATCTAGTGAAGATCAATAGTGTAATGTTCACATTAATATGAATGTAAGGTATGTAAAAATACTGTACGCATTGGAGGAAATTGTTTTTTTTCACAGTATACTCTCACTCTCCTAATTGAGTCAAAGAGAATAAAAAATCTCCCAGATTCTACTTTGAAGCCTGTGGCCTCAGCCCCAGCAGCCCTAGAGTACTGGTGTCACGCTCTAGTGGAAAGTGCATGGCAGGAGATTGGACTTGGCAGGCACCCCCAGGAACATGAGCTGAGAGGGGCTGCTGTGCAATCCTGACCACATCTCAGCGCAGTGGTACTTGCACTATGCTAAGCTATATATTGGTACAAATTAGAAGGCACTTCTGAAACCTGTTTATCCCCCATCCCATGCAAGCATTCAGCAAACAGCTCTGATTGTTTGTGCTCCTTGGACACTCCTGCTCATTTAGCGTCACACTCTCTGATCACTGGTGTCTTATTTGATATCACTACATAGATGAACTTAAAACTTTCAGAAATAGAAATTTTGTGAACATAGTACCAAAATCTAAATTCAGGAACAGAGAAGCCAAGTTCACCTGTTCTGTTATAGAAGATCTATCAAAGAGGCCATTCTCCTTGTAAGTCAGCACTAGGAAAGAAAATTCTTTATCTGCTCTTATCAAGGAATGCTTCAAAAGCATTGGCAGGATGCTAGTACTACATAATAATATACTTTGAGTTCACTTTACTTGCAACTCTAAAAGTGATTATTTTTCTTGTATCTAATAGTGAGGGCATCTCTATAACATTGTTATTTCTACTCTACACCATTATAAAAAACAAGGTCATTTCATGATTGTAGATCTTTTGATCTTCCTGGTCCATTTAGCAAAGACTGTGAGTTTTAAAATGTGATAGTCTGAAGGTTATCACTTCTTAGTAAATGAATAATTCCAATCTTTGCTCTCATAACCAGCTGTATTCTCACTCAGTCATGCCTTCATTCCTAGATTAGAAATGGTATTAGCTTCCCACACAAACAAAAAAGTCTGTTTTCCTAAAAAGTCTTACTAATTTAAACTTACCATATTAGTGAGAGGACATGCTAATGAATGGGTAGTATTCATGTACACAGATTGCTGCTGGGTTTTGTACTATGTACTCTTACTAAAACAACACGACTTACTTTTAAAAACTCACTTTCCTAGTTAATCACACGTTACTTAGGAGGTGCAAACCTCTATTTTAAGAGTTAAAGATTCTCAGTTCGAGTTTAGTAATTTGCTTTTGATAATGAGATATATGTGAAGTAACAATAATTTAAAAAATAGTTTTAGTGTTTTATGAATTTTTAAGGCAGATATTTCTGATCTTGAAGAAAGCAAACCCTAGAATAGCTCTGTTCAGGTTTATTATTTAAAATAGTTTGCTTCATAAATAATCCAATGCCATTCATTCCTATGGCTACCTTTCACTGCTGCTGTTTTCTATCCTCTGCATAGATGTAATATATCCACTAAAGGAAATAAACCTGAAATCACATTATATCCTAAAAAATAGTTATTGTTAGTAGGATATTTAAAGTAGCAGATTCCAAAATCACCTAATGAAATACGATTTGACTATAATCAACCCATTAGAAGCTTGGCTCAGATACTTCAATGGCTGCAGCCTTTCATTTGAAAAGGCTGACACATATTGATATATTGATTCTGAAAGGCAGATTAAGGGTTAATTATTGATAATTATTCCATATTCACATGTGCTTCCATTACAACATAATCTATTGAAAAAAGGAAAAATTATAGTTCCTTTAGATGATTAACATCTTGTAATTAAATAGATTCTGTTTTACACTCCTGACCTCCTCTTATTTATGCTGCCTTGATCTACTACTTCAATGCCACTGAATAAATTTTTGCCTGAACAGCTCAATGAATGCCATGGCAATGCAGTGAAAGTCCATTACTTGATTGTGGCAAAAGAAGACTCAGTGCATAAATTTAATGTGTCAATAAATTATTACAAAAATTATGTTTCAAAAGACAAGATGTATTGGGAAAAACTATTTTATATTTTCCTTTCAATCCTACAAAAAAATTTATAATTATAACCTTGGAGAGTTTTAAATACAGGAATCACTGCAGTGCTTCTTTAAAAAAAAATAGTATTTAGAATTACACTCAGAATTACCAAATCGTGGAGAAATATTCAAAATATACATTGTATAAAGAGATCTTCCTTTTCTGCAACTTGAAGACTTAAACTAGATGTGACTTAATATATTTAATAGTCACAATAAAAGAGAACATGTCAGTAAAATGCCGCAGAATTGCAGTCAAATCTGCAACAGCTCTTAAAAGAAAAAAAAAATTAATAGGTTAATTCCATTGAAGTGCCCAAACCCTTGCTTGGTTGATTTGGAAAAAAAAAAAGAGTAATGAGTTTAGCAAAATTCTGATCAAAGTGCCAAATTAGAACTAGTCATACATATTGTTAATGCAAAGAAATGGTTCTTTCTTGTATGGTCTCATGTCTTTTGTAAAGGCCTGCATAACTCCTCTCGGACAGTCCAGTAAAATATTCATAATGAATTAATGAAAAAATGAACCCTCAGAATAACTACATAAACTGAAGAAAGTAACTATTTTTTGTATTCTAGACAGGGTATGCTTATGCAAGATTAGAAACTTGTAAAATTATTTTTCTATAAATACGTAATTTTGTGGAAATGCCAGTGGGCAGAACGTATCTGCCCATTCCTCAGCTTCTGTGTGGCAGTGAAGAGAGCACAATTCAGATAATACTGTGTTAGGGAAGTCAGAGTTTAATATATCACACCTAATTTTAACTATTGTGAAATTAAGCAACTAGTTTAAGATAAGTGTCTAAAATCACTTTAAAACAGATAAAGAGAGAAACAGCTTCAAAGAGCGACCTGTATCATGTCTTGGACACCACTTACCTTGAATGGCCTAGTGGTGGCAATAACTGCAGAAGGAAATTAAATAAGTAATTTGGACTAGCTGCCTAGTTTTTAGAGGACTAAAATTAGGGGAAATTAAGCCTATTCCTAGTATCAACTGTAAACATCATTATCCATGTAATGCAGCTTGCCCCACATTTTCTAAATCTACAGTTTCTTTTTTCCTGGTGTGTACAGACTTTTTGGAATACCAGCATGAGTCCTGAAATAATCTTTCCTTAAATAAAGTTTTTCTTCTCAGCCTCAGTTCTCCCACTCCTCAGAGTTCAGCGAGAACATATCACAGTAGTCTTCCATTATTTCTGCTGAAATACTATGAAATCCTGTACATCACCTTTCAAGCCAATCTTTGCTTAAGAGAATGCTTAATGTCACAAAGGGTCTTTAAATCTCCAGGTGTATCTGAAACACAGCAGCCAAAATCCATGAAGTAATGTTCAGGCAGGGAATAACATAGGAAGCTAAAGAAATGTAACTTTGTGCTTAGTCTCTTTAAAAAACAGATATCATGGTATGTAATTAAGATTAGGTTTTGCCAAGAAAGACTGAATCTGATGGAAAGAACAGAAATGCCTTGTAGTGATATCTCCATATTCTGTCCTTACTAGGAAAGCTTCAGGAATATTAACAGGCAAAATGAAATTCTAGTCTTGCCAGTGTTAAAAGTTTTGGACATATGTAGAGAGTAAAAGTCCATTTTGTTATTCTCACCCTAAAAAGAATTTGTGAGATTTGCTGTGAATACCGACTATAATCATTACAGCAATTACTGGTACAATAGGGTTAAAGATGAAAATGAATACACATAACAGAAAAATTAAATAAAAAAGAACTTAAGAAAAATGTAATTTTTAACTATTAGTTCTAACAAAGAAAATAACTTGCTCAACAGTAGGAGCTAGTTCAAATATTCTTGCCAAAATTCGCTAAGTCAAAATATTTTTGATAAGTTTTTATAAAAAGTAATTTACATTCAGATGATAAAATTTCTTCTTTAAATTCAACACCCATATTCTAATACCCTTTGAACAAATCAGACCAAATACATCCCTGGCATTAATCCCGTAGCATCACTGGATTAATCCATTCCAATATGAATAAACATTTTCATTTAAATATTTCCAACAGCAAAATGTACTAAATTTGTAATTTGTCACATTGTATACACAAAAAGGCTGGCAATCGTTCATGACTGTAACCCAGACAGTCTGTCATTCTCTTCCAATGTGACTGCCATTTAATTTGAAACCTGCCTTCTCTTTCAATCCTTGTTCAAAGTATGAAAACTTCTAATAAAAATAATCATGCAGTGTTATAATCATTATAATACAACCAAACATTCTGCAAAGTTGGTGTGAGAGACAGACTATAATACCACAGAACTAGCACTTCACTTCAAACGTCACCTGTAAAGTGTTTCACAGCTCTGACTGTGCCGGGTGTGTTACTGGGCTGAAGACACCTCTTGGAGCTGTGCTTTACAGACTGGACTGAGCACGCTAGGATTGATGGCTCCACGCATCAAAGAAAAGGGAGGAGTACCTCACAAATATCACGTTTGGGGAATTACTGATATTGATGGTAACCTGGGGGCTCCCCTGCGTGTCAGAGTGCTGTGGAAGGCAAGGAAATGCCACAGATGTGAGAAGACAAGAGTATGGGCTAATGACAATAGCACTGAGATGAAAAGGAGACAGCTACTCTCCTACTCCTTCAAATCATCCATTCGTGGGAAGGATCAGTCTGTCTCATACCTTCATCAAGAAAACTCAGCAGCCTTCCCCATGCCCTTTTTATGTACAACCTACTGCCTTAACTGGGGATGCCTCAGCCTTTCTTGGAGCCAATTTGCACAATTCCACAACTACATCCTAATCTAGAGATTGTCACATCTTCCATCAAGACTTTCACCTTCTCAACTGTAAACCCTAGTAAGAAATTACCCTTCTCTGCCTTCAAGGATTTTTCTCACCAATTTCAGAGCCAACCTAGAATCTCTCCCCCTTCCAATCACTGGGCATTTATTCTAGCCTTCTGTTAAAATGATAATTATATTTTTGTATTTCTTACCTCAGAAACACATCTCCCCAACATCCAACTTGAGTTTTTACAGGCCGTAGTGTACCTAACAAGCTGGAAAATCAGATACAAGACTTGGTCCTGTAAGTATTTTGGCACAGGAAAGGAGGAAGTTTCAAATGGCGGCGGGTCCTAAAAAAATTTTTGTTTTTTGCAAACTCTCCTAGTCGCAAAACTTGAGCTCCTCAGGAGCTTTTTCCTTTCAACAGAATAGGGCTGAAAGCAGACACTGTGAACGTAAGAACGGACCATACAACAACCACTTCTGACTTATGTGTAATCTGAGATGCAAAAGCATTCCTACCTACGCCCTCTCTTAGCTACGCTCTCTAAGCTTTCATTCTACTACTAACAACTCTGAAGTTTTTCTACATATTTTTGCATTTTGCCTATGACTGAAGGACTCATGCCAAGTTCTGCACTCTATGCAATGTACATAACGATTTATTTATCTTAAAATCATTCAGCTCTTCAGCTTCACTACTTTAAGAGACTTTTTTTGGTTTGTTTCCTTATACTGCATGTATATAACTCTGCAAAATTTCCATTTCTGAGACAGTAAATAACATGATTTTTTTTACAAGAAACTTCTGTGATAATCTCTAGATCCTCCCCTCTTGGTAAGGAAGCTTGACATTATCATGACATTTTGTATTCAGATGTTTTTGAGATTATGTGTTACATTTCTGAGAGTGAAAATACTTTGATTTTTTGAAAATACAGTATGTATTCTGGTTTGCTTACTTGTTATTAGACTTAGAAGAAGACATATTAGAACTTATACATATATATTTAAAAAATATGTAAAACCTCTATATACCAAATATAGAATTATTTGATTGTTAGAGCTAAAGACTGAGGAAGATGATAATTTATAGACCTCTTCATTTCTTCTTTTTTCTAGGAGACAATAAAGAGATTCGAGTGCTGTTTCAGGAGATTAAAAATTCAGGATATTAATTTATGATAAGTGGCTATTATGAAAAGAGAGGAAAAGGAAGAAACAGAGAATTTTGTGTAAGAATAAAGTCAAAGATATACTACCCAGAAAACCAAATGCATGCTAAAAAAACAAGTGGTTGCTGAGGGCATACCTAAAAATGGAAAGGAATAGTAAATTAGCAGTAAATGATACAGAAGAAAAAAATGTAGGACCTTCTAAGGTTGAAAAGAGCCAGAACTGAGAGAAAAGGAGAGATGTCCTTCCAGAATCTCTCAGCAACAACTAGTTCTCTCTTGTTGAAGCCAATTTTAGTATCAACTATTACGGTAAGACTATTGACAACTACTTGTAACCATTCCAAGAAATGTCATAACAGACAGTTGCTAGTCAAAAGATCAATTAATACATTTATCATATGGATGTGTAAGATGGACATTAATGTATAACCAATAATGTAGCCAATTATATATGTAAAAAAAGCATAAGTCTAAGGAATAAAAAAATTGTTCAACTTAAATATGAGCAGAAATACTACAAACCACACTGCAGAGCATTTTAAGCTACAGAACAAAAATTAACTCCTTTGTTAAATAATTTCAGCATGAGAGTGTTAAACCCCAAAAGAAGCAGAAAATGAGGAGAAACAGTATTTTCTAACATGCCTATGTATCATAGAAATTGTGAATAATAATTGTAACGCTTGTGAAAAATCTCTACATTTGTAGATGAATTTCAGTTCCTAGTACCATGTTTGTACGAGCTTATAGGGGCTTAATTGGTGGGGGTTTTTTAACTCAATTTTTTTTATATCACCATTTGTCTAACAGTTGTACTCATTACAGATATAAATTCCAAGAAATATATAACTGTAAACAACTATAAATTAGCAACAGAAGTTGTGGAAAAACACTAGAATATGATACTTGACACTGGTAGTTATTTACAGCTTCAAAATCTTAATTCAGACACATACAAAATATGTATTCAAACATGTTCCATCTTGACCATAATCAAGAATGGTAACTGATCATTCTCAGCTAACTTTTTGCATAAGAGAAAAAACCCAAGAAAATAAAACAGAGCAAAAAAATGTATCAGTTGAGCTCTCTGGGATCAAAAGCAATGCAAAGATAAACCGGGATATGGAAAAATAATGTAATAGCATTCCATAATTAAAGCAAAAACAAGCTAGGATGAGTACTAGGTGAAAAATTCAAGTATTTTAGCTATTACAGGAAGATGCAGAAGACACATCTTGAAAAAATATGGTATGTAATAATTTCTACCAGCTATAAATTTATTTCCACGGCTTTTGAAATACTTTCTATATAAACACATTTTCTGAATACACATATGTACAAAACCACATTGTAAATAAATGCT
This sequence comes from Buteo buteo, assembly GCF_964188355.1. Taxonomy (NCBI): domain Eukaryota; kingdom Metazoa; phylum Chordata; class Aves; order Accipitriformes; family Accipitridae; genus Buteo; species Buteo buteo. The sequence continues at coordinate 1,877,197 of NC_134185.1, forward strand.
TTAGTCTCCTCAGAAGACATTTTTCAGCAGAATTTGTCTTTCATCTCTGATAAAGTAACTTTGATACAATAAGCTTCAATCATCACATTCTAAAACAGCCCTCTCACAAATCTAGAAATATGTTGCCTCTTAAAATTAGTAACTGACTGCAAAGAACTAGTACTCACTTTGTCACAGTGGTATTAATCTTGTGAACAGCATAATGTCCTTTTAACATCGTTTTAGTATTGCCTCATTCAGCCCGTTATGAGTAAATAAGCTGTAACAAAAATTTTCTAAGTATGCTGCATGAAAATCTAGGGCTGATATGGTTGCTGAGCTTCTTTTTGTTGACTTCATCTTAAGAAAGAGTACAGCATAGTGACTAATACCAGAGATTTTGATTTTCTATTTCTATTGCATTTTGGGTCAGTAGTAGATTTACTTCAGGCAATTATTTCACTTTCCTTATATTAAGTCAAGTTAAATTGGCGCTGACTGGACTGCAGAAAATTAGTGGTTGCAAACTATTCTGAAATACAGATTTTTTTGTTTAGACAAGGTTTGTTTTCCACTCTGGATGCCAAAACGAAGAGAACTTTACAAGATAAGATTAGACCACAGGAAACAAAGTAATTAAGACAAATACAGATTAATTCCCTTGTTCTACAACTTTTAAGTTATTTGTTTTCACTAAATAGCAATTTGGAATCTTAGATATGCATGCATGGCTTCTGAGAACCGTATCTGCCCGTTTAATTTAAAAGTGAATGCAAGAACCAGAGGGATTTAATAAAAAAGCATCACCTGTACCTTACACTGTCTGTTATTTAGATATTTGAACTCTAGGCTGAAGCATGATGAGACCATGAGAAGCAGCAATCTACCTAAGCGAATTACTTCTTGGCTTATTGCTGTGCCTAGTCATAGAAAGCAACAGATCAAGCATCAGATCTTAGCGATGTGAACATTTTCTACTACAAATAACAGAAATTGAAAAATTCATAATCTTGTGACAACTGAAAGGGAACACACCATCGAGTCTAGAATTTAATGACAGTCCTATTAATGTTTTAACAGTCTGACAGTCAAAATTATCAGTACTGAAAAGCATCAATCTTAAAATGGTTATACCAAAAATCCCCCCAGACCCTGCCAGTATATCTAACCCTTTCCACTGGGGGTGTGCTCAAGCTTCAAATCTCCCTGTGGGTCTAAAGCACAGATTGTAGCTGCGGGGTGCAGGGAAGGGCATTGCAAGGATTTCCCAGCATCATGATGCCTTTGGCAGGACTGTGATGTGCCTGGCGGGGCGTTTCTATCTTCTCTTTGAAGGAACATGATGTTGATACTTTCTTCTCCCCCTAGCCTTGGGCTCTGCTTGGGTTTTCCTTTACATCTCTCGCTGTCCCAGCCGGTTTCCCCATCCTGAGCTGCCAGCTGCAGGCTGGCAGTGGCCCCCAGCCCCAGGCACACACACAGGGCTGCCTGTGGTTTGCCAGGCAGGGACTGTGCTGGGGGGGGGGGGGGGTGGGGGGGTGGGGGGTGTTCACCCCTCTGTTACCCCCCAAGCTGAAGCTGGAGCAGGGCAGGCAGGGGTTAAACCAGTGACACCCAGGTCAGGCCACGGTGAGGCTGAGCCCTGAGCCCCTGTGCTGCCTGCTCAGTGCACGGCCAGAGCATCCCTCTGATAAGGACAGAAATTGTATTTACTGGATTATCAAATGATAAAATCAAGCTATACCTAAAGATATCACATTTTAGATTATGATTCAGTTCACGGATCAATAAACCTACAAAAAGGGATGGAGAACTAGATAAATCTGAAGACAGTGCAAGTAAAATCTATTAATTCATGTCTGAATATTGGAAACATGATGACAAAAATGTCATATTTGTCAATATTGCCAGAGAAAGTCACGTTGTAGCTGGGCAAGATGCAAGTATCAATTCAATATTTACGACATTTTAACTTTGGTTTTAAGAACATAGGTTTTAGTATGAGCTATTACTTTATTAGAATTGAGAAAAAAATTTAAAACTAAAAGGTAACTGAAAACTTGTTACTGAAAGACAAATTTCTAAGAAGCAATGTATTTCTCATTTGAACTAATACCATTCAATAGAGAGAAAGAACCGTATTGGTATGTTGTGTTGTAAATATAGCATATATATTTCATATATTGCATACATGTATTAATATAAACACACACAGTCTTACAGAGAAATACCCATCTTTTATTCAGTATAGTCGCTGTTCATTAGCCACGTTAATTTCAACACTGTAATATAAAATGGAGTGTATAAATAAAATTAAAATAAGGGAAAATTAGAGAGCTGCACTATGTGGTAAATGCATCAAGAAAAAGATGTTCTAGCATCACTCTAAAATAATACAAATATAGCTTTGTGTAGAAAAAAATATACTCACATTTACTTCCTTATCACTCCATAACCTGAATGCCTCCAGAATATACTAATATTATGATTATTGTTATAGCTTTTGATTTTCTTCTCTATTAGGCATGTTTTATGTAGTCTGTAATAGTCTTATTTAAAACTGAAGCACTTATGTATTTTTACAGTCAAAGTTTACTGTCTAGCTAAAAACTCATCTTTCTCTTCTTGGAACACATGGAATCACACTGACTATTAATAAATAATGTATTATTCACAGTATAGTTTAAATGTCCCATCAGAAATGAGAACAATACTGTCCTTGGAGGTCTTCCAGACCCAACTGGACAAAGCCCTGAGCAGCCTGGTCTGACCCCATAGCCCACACTGATTTCACCAAGAGGCTGGACTACAGACTGCAAAAGGTCCCTTCCAACCTCATTTATTCTGATTCAGGAATGAGATTTCCCTTGGTAGCTTGAGCCAGTAGCCTGGTTAATGGCAAAACACATGGGATCAAAAGTATGCAATGCATGCATGGAAGCAGACGACAATCCAACAAGAATTTCATCATGGTTATATGCAAAGTTACTTGTGAATGGCATGTATTTCATCATAACCTAATGATTTTCAAAATTCTTACACTATTTAATAACACTGTGGTCGAATTCAACCTCCTCCCCCAAAATCCCAAAAGTATGCAAAAAAGGTAGGTTGCTTTTTTTTCCACTTAGATTGATGCTAATCACACACTGAGACTCTATGCAGGCAAGCAGGAAGTACAAACACTTGGAAATAATCTTAATTACTGATGAGAACATGTATTATTTAGAATACAGGTATGCCTTGGGTAGTATATATAGGCACTAATATTTGGTTCATTTAATTACTATAGCACAACACGTTCACTGTTTGTTTCAAATGAGAACATGGCAACTTAGAGTAGTACGCTGGCTGCGTGGAAATAAAACAGATCCAAGTCATGTAATCAGTGAGGCCCAGAGAGGTGCCCTGTACATTTTTCCACTACAAACTAGGAAAAAATACAATGGAATTCCTAATAAAACAACTAGATTCTTAGCATGGAAGGCCAAGCCATTCTACTATAGTGAACAAAATACTATTCATGAAGTCATCTACTTCTCTGAATCCTGTTAAGGATAAAAGACAGAGATTACTGGCAGAGACAGATACAGAGAAACAAAAAAATCCACGAAGCTACCATGGCCGTGCTTTTCAGAAATAAGCCCAGTAACTGTTCTAACATAGAGCATGTTGAGTTCTGTGAAGCAAAACCATCACTCAGCAGTCATTGCTTTAGATATTGCTGTGACTGATCGAAACAACCACAGGCTTTTAAGTGATGAATTGCATGTTTTTATCTAACTGGTTCCCAGTCATGAATTTTTGAGTGCCTAGCAAAAGAATACACCATCAGAAATAGCTATTAAAATATTCTTATTTCATTTGTAACATTATCTTTTTAAAATACAACAATAATTTAATATAAAAGATTTAGACATTAAGTACATTTACAACTTATACAAAGCTCAAAGAAATATCGCAGAATCACAGCAAAATAGATTGGTATTATGATGCATAATGTTCCTCTGTTCTTGCATTAAAGCTGCTTAAAAGTTCCTTTGTCACAGTATTTGTAGCAGAGCAATTTGTGTGGAAATTGAGATTTCAGTCCCCTGAGCCTTGCTAACTCTTACAGAATAGAAACTCCTTTAAAGCACGCACAGTGGCATACTTCAATAGATTCCAACACCCTTCCAAAGTTACACTTGCCGAAAAGTACAGAGATTTTCCTAGCTAGCACAGATAGGAAACACCTCTAACAGTTGCATCAGGGCTTTCTTGAATTTGTTGTAGGTTTAATGTGAAACACTGATTTTGGCTCTAAAAGCCCTAGATAATTTAAATTCTAACCTAATAGCTTACCATAACAGGAAAGATCTAGATATAATCACTTGACCACAAGCTCTCAAATGTTCTCACTAGATAGTCATAGAATCACAGAATGGTTTGGGTTGGAAGGGACCTTAAAGACCATCTAGTTCCAGCCCCCCTGCCCTGGGCAGGGACACCTTCCACTAGACCAGGTCGCTCAAAGCCCCATCCAACCTGGCCTTGAACACTGCCAGGGATGGGGCAGCCACAACCTCTCTGGGCAACCTGTTCCACTGCCTCACCACCCTCACAGTGAAGAACTTCTTCCTTACATCTCATCTAAATCTCCCCTCTTTCAGTTTAAAGCCACTACCCTTTGTCCTATCACTACCTGCCCTTTTAAAGTCTCATCCACTGAATCCTGCACTTCAAGGAGCTCAAAAAAATCTTCAGATTCTACATCTGCTTTACCCTGAAACACTGATCTGATAGATTGTATTTATGTTATCAATTCCAGTTACCATCTGTTTAGCTGGGGATTGTCTCAGTTTTATTAAATGTTCCTGTTCTGTTAAATAGTATGTGTGAGTCCTAAGAAAGATACTTATGTGGTATATATAGTATCATAATCAAAAACATAAGGCAAACCACAGAACTTCACAACAGCACTTCCATAATTAGGATACAATGCTTAACAGTGATTCAATTCTTGTGAGGCATGGTTTCCTGGAGGAAGGGATTATTATTATTATCATCGTTGTTGTTGTTATTATTACCATTATTATTATTATCACTATGATTGCCACTCTGTGGCAACAAGACATAAATAACAAGAATGGTATCAATATTCTGGAGGCCTCGGCAAAATCCCTTACTTTGAGAGAGGCAACCAGCCTTTCCATGAAATCCACAAGGGAAGTCAGGTACCAAAGGACTTTAGAAACTAGAAAACCGAGGAAAGAACTATCAGCGCATGTCTAAGTAGCATAACGCAGTAGAGTGTTAGAGTCTCCAAGAAAGATGTGCAAAGTAGTAGCGCTGGAATCCCAAAGGACTTTAGCCATGTTAGCATGGGATTGCATCTGGCTTTATCATCATGTCTCCAAGGAGAACTCATTAGCCTGGGGCTGACAGCATTCTGATGCAGCTAAATTTTTTTTCTCCCATTCAATCTAGCTTGCAAATTTGAACTGTGATGTATGCTTACTGCTGTCAGCTACATGAGTCTAAAGGATCACCTTCCTCCATTTTCACTAACGAATTAAAAAACTGTCCTCAAACGTTTCCAGATCTGCTTGATACAAAGCAAGAATGTTTCACTTAAACTGACAGAATACATGGATGGCTTACCTACTGGATATTTTATACTGAAAATATTTCTTCTGGGGTTTTTTTTCCACTTAGTATCAATGTTTAAGATTAAACAGATAGCTACAGAGAGTGTGGGAAAGGATACATCATCATAATCTTACATTATGTGCAAGAATCGTATTCAAGACATTGTTCTGGTCAATATGGAGTGATGTGTGCAAAAGGAAGAAGTTATTCAAAACTCTTTATTAATGTTCTTCCCTTTAGTTACCTCTATGAAGGTGCAGGGAACTTGGAGGAAAGTCTGTGAGAATCAAATTGAGATTTTCTCCCAGTCCATGATACCACTTTAGGCAACGGATACAATGGGAAATAGGTGTAAGTCCTAACATGTACATGACTACATGAACAGTGTCCTTTCTGTCATCATAAAGAGGTGTCTTCTACATTGAAGCTATTCATAAATAACCACAATTCATAAATAACATGCTGTTTCTTTTCAGCAGTCAAAAATAAGAAGCAGAGCTAGTTCTATTCCTCTTTTACTGACTTCTATAAATCCAGAAGAAGAAGCTGGTTCTGTTTCAAGATAAATAGTAATTAACTGTACAACACATTGGTGAAATCACCTTAGAATTGCTATACTAAATACATTCAAATTAGACAGTAATGAGCATGAAGAACAAACATTTCACGTTTAGAAATTCTTTGCCAGAAGACAAGGATTTTTCTCCCTAAAGACACAGATCTGTAACCCAAAACAATTGTATTTTACTAAACAGGGGGAGTGTACTCTCATCCAAGCTCCTAATCACCAGATTTAATTTGTATACACAGTGAGAGTTGCTGTTGCCAAACACTCATTATGGACAGACTGTAGCATTGCATATTTTGAGCATAATCTGTACAAAAAATTAAGTAGTTATTGACTTTGTCTCCTTAAGGACCAGAGACACTGCATGCACTACAGAGACCTTTCTTTCTTACAAATAGGATTCTTAGCTGTTCACTAACTTCACTGCTTTGAAACTACAAATACATTTCTCTCGCCTTCTAGTTGGAGGTCACTGCTATATGGTACAGTAACCTTTACAGACCACATAAAATAAATGTTTCCTCAAAGAAGAAAATGTGTACTAGACTATCTTCTCCTGTTGCTGAAGCTGTAAATACAAGATTTGAAATAAAATGATCAAAAGGTCACATCCAAATAGTGAACTTGGGTAACAAAGGTTAGACACAATAATCTAACTTGGTTTCTGTTGTGGCATACAGAACACTGGGCCAAACATAAGTTCTTGTATTCAATTCTTGTGTTCATTTCCTGTAATTCAGTACTCCATGGACTGCGTCTCAGGGTGCTGAGAAAGCTGGCTTACGTCCTTGGAGGCCGCTTTCTATCATGTCTGAAAGGCCATGGAAATTGGGGAAGGCCCCCAGTGACTAGGAAAGGCAAACATGGCACTTATCTCCCCCAAAAGGCCAAAGGATGATACGGGGAACTACAAGCCAGTAAGTGTCACTTTAGTCCCTGTGAAGATCATGGAGTGAATCCTCTTAGGAGCCATTTCTAGGCAATAGAAGAAGGTGACTGGGAACAACCAGCATAGGGAGAGAGCAGCCCTGTGGGAAAGGACTGGGGGTACTGGCGGATGAAAAGCTGGACGTGAGCTGGCAACGTGCGCTCGCAGCCCAGAAAGCCAGCCGTATTGTGGGCTGCATGAAAAGCGGTGTGACCAGCAGGTTGAGGGAGGGGATTCTGCCCCTCTGCTCTGCTCTGGTGAGACCCCACCTGCAGTTCTGCGTCCAGATCTGGGGTCCTCAGCACAGGAAAGACATGGACCAGTTGGAGCAGTCATCTCCAGAAGGTATATTAAAACAAACAAACACACACACGCCAAACAAAAACTCCAAAACACACACAGAAGAAAGGAACTGTTTGCTTTTGAAAAGGACTACTTGTGTATTTGGTATCATCCTTTTGTTACTTTTCTCCTCTTTCTAACATAGCGCTGCTTTATTAAGTCACTTCTTTCTTTAGGCTGGGAAAAAACAGTTTCTTGAATGCCCAGATCAGTTAGTTTTATCTTCCGAAGTAGCTGGGGTGAGACTTTAATCAGGGTCTATTAGTCATATCTAGGGTTTAAGACGACCATTGTTGCTGCCAATTACATCCTGACAGAAAGGATACATCTGTGCGTTTGTCATCTGAACTGTGACCACTTTTTGTAAGAGTCTACCTGAGCTGCAAAACAGATTTCATCTTAGCAGTGTTGAGAAAAAGTTATATTTTAATAGTTAATAACTTATTTTGAATGAATTTTGGTTAAACAGGTATTTAAAAAGAAATAAAATTATGAACAATATGAAATAAACCCAAAATAAGATAAATTTATGGAAAACTTAACATTAAGAGATACATTAGCTGCCAAAATTTTTGAGCTTACAGAGCAGAAATCAGTGCCTTCTCCAAGATGTTGCATTACATAATGAAAAAAATTTTAAATGGCTGATGAAAGTTAATATTTTTAAAATAAGTTTTTATAAATAAGATGAAATATAGTAACAAAATTTGGCCTAGCGCAGTTAATGCATTGTGATGTTTCCAGTTTCCATTCAAATTTATAAATCTTTAATATTTTAATAATAATAGTCAATGACTAAAGTCTTCTCTCTACATTGAAACTTTTTTGAAATACAAATGATCATTGAAATCAATACACGCTGTTACGTAACTTTAAATATGCCTTGTCCATAACAAAAAAAAAAAAGGTTATTCCTAAATTTATGAAATTACTGAAGATGAAAGTGGAAATACACCTATCTTTCGAAGAGTTAAATAAATTACTTTTGTTGTACTGTTATAAATTCAGTACCTTAAATACTAGTATTTTGTAGTTTTGCAACTATTTTCTTTCACTATTTATAATTATAAAGCTTGGTAGTCTCAAACAGTATAATTACCTTTTCTGTAGTGTAAGTAACAAAAAAAAAATTGTTAAAATAAGTATGAAAAAACAGCTCTTAGCTATTTGAATTCTAATTGCAAGAAAAAGTTTTCAAAACTTCAAACTACCAGAGAACTACTGTACAATTGTGTATGTTTGCCAGGGAAACATACACTTGATGCATGCTTTTTTTGCTTCGTAATCCAGAAAAGCAACATCTTGCTCTGAAAAGACGTCACTTTGAAATCAAATTACTTTCACTCACTTCTGGGCCTGCTAACACTGCAATTTCATTTTAAAGCCTTAGTTCAACTGCTATTCCAAACACTTTGTATTGGATGAATTACTCCTTCAGACTTACTGGTACATTGCACAGTGGATGTCCAAACAGTGTCACTTTGCGGGGGGGGGGGGAATCACTGGTTGTAATTAAGTGATGGGCAATCTATCACTAATTTTTGAGTAATGTTTCAGTGTTTGATAAGACACCTGGACATCACACCACCCTTGTTAGTAAATAACTAACACTAAATAGTAAACAACTCTTCTTGTAAATATACTGAAACAATTTGTACCAGTACACAACTACTTGTAATAGTAAACAACTACTACAGCTGATTAAAAAAAAAACAACCAAAAAACAAGCTACTCACAAAAAAGCCCCAACAAAACCCAACATCCTATCCTTGTTGGTTAAATGTGTTAGGGAAAAGAACTCAAGTCAAACTGCTTAGTGAATAATGAAGAATCATAAAAGGAAAGCACACGTGCAGATTGCTTGCTCCTTTCCAAATTAGTCTCATAAGCCCTTCAGGTACAGGTGTCTTGTCTTTTATGAATGCAACTGGGAATTCTTACAGAAACATATATGTAAAGATGAAGACAACTATTTCATCATTTATTAGTTAAAATTATAAATCTGCAGCACCACTGCCTAATGAACCAAAGTTTCTGTGACATCCAAGCAGTACTATTCAGAACACAGCCCTTCTGAAGAAAACAGGGGGGGGGGGGCTTTTAAAATTTTGTGCAAGAGAATTACATGGATTTTTCCAATTTTTACTAAAATGTCAAGGATGATTTTGAAGAACACAGCACAAGTGGTATGTGGACTAAAGTTTGTGGTGAATGGAAAAAGGATATGCAGCTATACAGATACTCCCAAAACTGTACTTGTTCTTTTCTTGCAGAAATTACATTCCTCAGTTCAGTGGATGCGAATTGCATCCTTCCTAATCTTATGAATTATGTGGTATTCATCACTGGCTGGAATGGGTAGGAAAAAACATTTTATGCAGACAGAATGCAGAAATGATACAACTTGAGGCAGACAACTATAAATACTTCTGCAGAGTCATATGATGCCATGTTTTCAGGTTGCTTAAGCTGCATGTATCAAAACATTAAGTATGAACTACTTGTCCTGCAGCATGCAGAGCATTTAAATAAATGTCAAGATTATTTTAGAGAAATTTTACTACATCTCTACCCATTAAATATTTTGTCATTAATTCTGTAAAAATGTAAATATTAACACTGAAGGCAACAGTGTCAGTCCAACAGGTCAGCCAAGTCAAAGCGTTTCTATGGTTCTGTGCAAATTCAAATGACAAGGCAGCACTTTATTGTATTTTTAAAATTTACTCTATCTATGGTAATACTTTCTTGGCTGAATTCAGAAAACATTGGTTTTATTTGCACTATGTAATCTCTCTTTTAATGTGTTTCAGCTGAATGTATGGGTGACTAAAGAAATCATAAATCAAGCCTTAATGTAAATAACATCTTGAGCTACTTAGCAAGAATTGGATCAAAGTTCTATTTGAATAAGATTGATTTATTCTCCACAAAGGAGATGATCCTGTATACTCTTCCTTGATTTACTTGAGACCACTGCTAGAAAATTAAAAACATGTAAAACCTGTGAAACAGCCTTCTCCACTGCGGTAGAGAGCAAACCATACCTGTGAAGCCAAGGGGACAGGAACACTGATAGCCTCCAAGCCTGTTGATGCAGCTTCCTCCATGCAAGCAAGGCGAAGTTTCGCACTCATTTACATCCATCTCACACAGAGACCCGTAATATCCAGGTGCACAACTACAGATGAATCTTCAGAAAAGGGAAAATCAGGTAAGTCAGCAGAAGTAAACAACATGATCCATTCCAATATTCTGAAGCTATATATATGTCCTGTTGTCAAGCTGGTGTCCCTAATCATCATCCATATTAAAATAATTAACAGACTTCTCATTTCCGTGTTTCTGAAACAAGCAGAGCGATTTACTCTCTTTTAAATTAATAGGAAACTTGTGCACAGTAACTTTAGCTGAAGGTATAAGGAATGACTTAAAGGATAATGTTCTTTTGACACAAGCCTCTGAATAACTGTAGAGTGTTGTGGAACAAACACAAAATACAAATTTTTCTCTTGCTTACACTTAACTTCTAGTAAACATTGACATTAGAAAACATCATTGTTGGAAGCTGAAAAGAGAGATGCAGCAATCTAACTGAAGATCAATTTTCTTCTATTTCACTCGTATTCCAAATAAAAAAAAGAAAAATAAGAGGTAAGGTGGAAAAGCGTTAAGTTGTGCTGAAGACAGTTTGCATTCTGTTTTCCTCTCAGGTCACATAAGAAATAAATAGCCAAGTCAGTAGCATTTGCTTATCTCATTTTAACACAGAAATCCTTGTCATATGCTGAAGGTCCCGTCCAAACCTCAAGGCAGCAAGCAGACTTTATACATAAGAAAATCAGGGAATTACTTTTCATTTAGTAGTAGCTAACCTGTTTACGAGATCCAGGCAAGTTCCATTGTTTTTGCAGGGTCTTGATAAGCACTCATTAATCTCCACTTCACATAGCGTCCCAGTAAAGCCATGTTGGCAGGAGCACCTAGCAAAAAGGATGTCACTATATTACTTTTTAGCTTAACATAAAAACATACCAGAAAAACGTGGCAGATTGAAGGGTACAAATTAGGTGGTTCCAAAATTATGTGTTTTTCTGATCATTACCAAGTGCTGTACTTCAACAAGCTTCACAAATACAGTGACTGCAGCCCAGGAAGTAAGATTTTTGCCATTATTAGTTGAAGGCCACAGGCTTTGTGCTGACCCCACTGTGAAAAGGCTCAGAACTTGCCTTGGCCTGAGCGGGTTTTCACTTGTTTTGACACCGGCCCCAGAGCCAACTGACTGCTGCCTCTCATGCCTAGTTTCAGCTCTAGGAATAGCACCTATGGTGAGGGTGTGACACACTGGGATAATCATGGTGTTACAAACAATAGCCTTTTGTGTCCATGTGGGCTGGGGAAGCTGGTGAACAGTGCAAAGGAAGTAAACTGTGATAAGGAAACATATAAATATAGCTCCAAGCAGGCCTGAGACTTAGGATGAGAAAACCCCCACTGTAAACATCACCATTCTCCTGGCAAAGACTTCCAGATGCTGGTGACTTGCAGTAACACTGCCAGTTCTTCTTGAGGAAGTCCGAAATCATTGATCACAGGACCCAGACAGATATTGTGGGGGTAATCATAACAACAGAGACAAGAGCTAGATAATTGCAAGACTTCTTATATAACAATTACAACTACATTATTCATGAAGCTGTTTTCTATTAATTTTTACTTAGACTATTAGTATTATTGTAACTGGACTAATAACAGTTGTTTGTTATATTTTGATAAGATTCTTACAATTTTTAATTAGCCCTACAATAGATTCTTGGGTCCATATGTATGGTGCACATGTATGTACAGAGAAGTTTAAAGTGTAATGTAAGTGTCGAACACATCACAAAAAAAGACATATTGCTGAAGGACAGCAAACATAATACAGGCAAAGTACCCAAAGAACAGCTAGATGATACACATCCACATATCATACTGAATATGTCATTCAAATAACCTTCCTCACCTGTAATGGTTAACCCCATCCACACAGAGACCTTCATTCTGGCATGGATGGGAGATGCACTCATCACTGTTAACTTCACAGTAAGTACCCTCAAATCCTGAAACACAGATTATATTAACTGTGAATGAGTGAGTTCTACTACAAAATGTGAATATAAGGGTCACAGATCCTCCTGGAGGTTTGGCTGTCCGAGCTCAGGACCAACTTAGACAATGCAAGTGGCAGGCCTGAGATATCTCAGCTGCCCTTGAAGTTGTTTACAAAAGAGCTGAGAGAAGCATCAGTGGCGACTACCCCTTCTCTTGGGAGCGCCCAAGCTGAGGCTCTCTGCCCTTGGTATCTGACCGACCTGCGTTGCAGCTGTGTGCACGCCTAGCCACCTACCTGTTCATCTGGATGCCGACTCGGGCCTTCGGACAAGCTCCCTGGCTTGACCCGGGACCCACCCCACTCCCTGTAGCCCCAACTGGCGATCTGGCGTCCTACGCTGATGCTGAACACCGTCATCGGCCCTGCCCTGCTCGCCTCATTCAGATGCTGTCAAACAAGACTCTTGACAGCAAGGTCCCTGCCCTGGCAGCCTTGATAAGACTCCTGGCTTACTTTCGCTTCTGGAGCAGCCAACCCTCACTGCTCTCAACTCCAAGATCAGGGGCGGCAAGTAGATGCAATCCTGAAAGAACTTTCTCCAATTATTATTGTTCTTTAGCTTCAACAAGTTCATTTCGGGAGAGTATAAGAAGTCTTAACATACTTTAATGAACCAAAGAGAATGGATTTGGATGGAGCACCCGGCTAAATATACTGGGGAAATGTAACCCATTTTAAAGGGCTGAAAAGGCTTTCTTGGGGAGCGTGGGAAAGTATCAGAAAGTAAAAGCTAATTCAGTAAGTAATATATTACAGAGTATAATGGAAGTTAGAAAGACCACATTTATTCAAAGCAGTCAGTAGATGAGAAAAAACATTTAACCGGTTTTAATATTTAAATGAAGAAAAAACGTGATCAAGATCTTATCTGCACAGTACATTACTTGCATAACACATTAAATTTACCTGCGTAAACATCCCAGAATATGTGCTAAAGAGAAATAAGAGATTTTTCAGTGATACAAGAAAACTGCTTCTGCTCCTAGCATACTAATTCTTACAATGCTCACAGAAATAAACATACTACCAAATACACAGATGTGTTAAAATTATATACAGTGCATAAACTATAACTACTTAGATGAATTTTGCACAAATTGAATGTTTCAATCGATGTAGTAATGAAACCATTACAATGAACAAACTATTTGCACTGTAGTGACTGTAATACACGACACCTGACAGCAGACTGACTAAAGAGCATTTACAGTGTTCACCAAAATGCTTCTAAACATCACTTAGATACCAATATTAAATTAAAACAACTATAAAAACAGCTACTGGAATTCAGTGTATATTATTATAAATATGATGAAGGCTTTACTGGATTCTCTACTAAAACAGGTAAAAATTGTTAACAGTACTTTTTTAGATACTGAAATAAGGACAGTAACGACTTTTATTGTTGTATGATATATTTGTGGTTTTCAAAGTACTTCATGAAAGTGGGGAAATCATGGAAGATGCCAGAATAGTATGGCTTACTTTTATCTAGAGAAAATCATTACTGGAAAAATTAAGTGGCTTGGTCAGAGTTGTAAGGAAAGCTGTAGAGAAAAATCTCTGCTGGCACTCCAGTGTATGATCTAAACATCAGCCCACATCAAAGCAGGTGGTATCTTCTTCTTACCAGGATTTTTTTTCTGTTAAACGACTTTCCTGGTTACACCTGACTGAAATTAGTCCTGAATATTTGCTGAAGGTTTCACAGCAGTGTCTGCTACAAAGCTAGAAAATAAAGCCTGGAATGTATCTCAAAATGTAACTGAAGGGTTAGTCACTAATGCTCTTCTGATGTTATTCTCTTTTTCAGAAATATCTTGAGTGCAAGATGATACCCTCATTTATTTCTTATTTGTATGTTTTACAAAAACTTTGTAAAAGAATTGCCACAACAGGTGACAAAAATTCTCAGTCCCAGTGTACTGCTTTGAAGTAGCTCCCTCAGCACAGGTAACCTTGTTAAATTCTGAATGGTTTAGCTTACTATTTGCAAATGGGCTACAACCACAGTGAACAACCCAAATGCTTTTCTTATCTGTAGTGCGTGTCATTTGCATCTTAGTACTGCAACTTGAGCCTTCATCTATATTTGCCTGAAGCTTGATTGAGGAAAAAAAGGAAGGTAAAAGCACGGTAACTTGGGCTGTGGCATGCTAGTTCAATCTTCACTACTAGACCTGGTTACATCAAGTAGACAGCAATCACTAACACACACACACACACACAAAAATAATCAGGAGTTGCTCTTCTGACACACCTGACACTCCAGTGCCACTGAGTAAGAGCAGAAAAGATGGTAACATGTTTCTCCAACTCTGGTTTGATTAAGAAATTGGAAGGCATAGTGAATACGAGAGACCAGGACCACAGGACCATTTGTAGCCAACTTCCTCATGTGTGACTTCTCATTTATTTGTAATATTTGACATTTCTGAAACTAAGTTTCGTTACACAGCAGAAGGCTATGTCAATGGGCCAGGGAAATGGGACTTCACTGAAAAGTAGCACAGTGAAAGTAAACCTGTGTAATATTATAAATAACTCAAAGATATACAGACAGTTTTTAGTTTTATAAGGTAATCGGAAAAGGGTGTGAAGCTAACATAAAGTAAAACTTAAGAAATACTAACAGAACTTATATGGAATAGCTTCTTACTCTTTTGTGATACTACATAACATCTGAGCAAGCATCTTTAAAATAAAAAAAACAAACCACAGTTGTCAGATTAAAATACATAAAAAAGAAAAATGGAGGGCATTCATCATTCTGCTCCTGCCTGTCGGTCCCACTTGGTTATGGATGTTTTATAGTCTTTTTGAAGTAAATAGTACTGAAGTAAATGCATAAAGCACCATTTAGACACATTTTTGATTGCAGTAGTACACATTTTTCCAGCCCATAGCAAAATATAGCTACCTTGAAAAGACATAAAATAAGTAAACGTACAGCAGGCATGCTACTTTATCTATTATTCCTACAAACAGAGAAAAAATACTGTTTTCATCACAAAATTTTACTGGCTATCTACTACATTATGAAATAAGCAATCTATGTGTTCAATTTACTATTGAATATTGTCTTTTTAACTGACAAATTAACTCGGTCCTTTTTATAAAAAAAGTCAATCCTTTCTTAATGATGTATACTGTTAAAAATTTACACAGAACGATTTACATGATTTTCTGATGCACAATGAAAACTTCTGAACTCACACAGCAACTTCTTCTAAGGAATTTTAAACCTTTCTAGCAATTTTTACAGAAGATTTCAGCGAAAAATCCTGCTTTCAACTACAACAGTTAATCAAATACTCAAATCTGCTTAAAAGGACCTGAAAAATACTAGCAGTGTTATTTAGCTTTATTTCATTCATAATTTCTGCATGTCTGTGTTGTAGTATGATTATAATTTACGAAGCTTGTACAAAGGATGTTTCAATAAAAGCACATGTTAATAAGCCAATTTTAATTCACTCCTGATAAATGTTCTCAGAGTAAATTACAAAAATAAAGAAGTGTAACACTGAAAAGCACTCATACAAACCGGAGAGGTCAAGCTTCAAAACTTATACTGCAATGTTAGGATTAAAATACTTGTAAAATGTTTACTTTATGAATATATTTGGACAGACACCAATCATATTACTTTCAAATCCAAAAGAATACTTCAAATGCTCATACTTAAGTGGAACTGGTTTAAGGAATTACCTTGGTAGTTTATTTATATAGTGCTTGTTGAAGCTATGAGATACCTCATGGGTCTAACATGCATGGACTCATGTCATTCTTGTTTTTTACACGATAGTCAAGCGCAATTTAAAGGATAATGTAATACATTAGATTATTTTGGATAAGTTACAACTGCTGCCACATGTAGCTGTGATCTTCTGGGATACTTAAGCTAAAATTAATGTATGGATGTACTTTTTACAGTAATGTAGACATGTTTCCAAATTATTTCATGTGTTGTGAGAGGAAAGAAAAAAAGACAATGGGGGGAAACTGACTTAAAATGTTTAACATATCAGACATACTACCGAAACAAACATTTTCCAGCTGCAAAGCAATTGCAGTGTGTAAAAAAAGCATTCACTTAATGCAGCCAGCAAAACTTTACTTGTTTATACTGTGAATAAAATTAATTTGTTTGAATTATACAACACAATTTTTATTTTAAGCAAATTATTTTGCAAAGTGGTACACTACTGGAAAGCCTGAAAATATGTACGGTGCTGTAATATATTGTTACTGTAGCAATATTTAGTACTGTGTGTAAGAAAGTAATAAGCACATTTAAATGCAACTACTTGCTGCCTTTGCTACTGCCAATCAGTCAAACTGCAGATCCAAACTGTAAATCAGTAGCACATGTAAATGATTTGATGTAGCTCTCCAGCCATATACTTTACAAGGTAGCCTTTCCACATGTCAAACCGGAGTGATACATAAAAAATGCAGGTTTTGACCTTAGTGCTTTTCATGTGGAAAACCTGCAAGTTTTCTGAACTCGGTTCAAACCATTCTGAAGATCTAAATGAAAAGATGCTTCTAATCAATGGGGAAGAGCAAATGGCACACATTATCACTTGTGAATACAGAATTCCATTAGGTACCTGCTCAAAATTTTCAATATTGAATTCAAGAAACAAGTGGCTTGCTTTTTTCTAGGTGGCCAGTATAAAGGCTAGACAAACACCACTGTAAAGTCTGACAAACAAAAAAAAGTTTTTCTTTGTCAAACATATCTGACAGTATTTTTCCTGCCACATTAGAGAAACTGAAGATGTAAACAAAGTCTCATTGGTATTGCCACCTATCCACATTTTTTTTTTCTTTTTTAAATCATAGGCAGACAGTACATCAGTTAAACCATTTATTTGTCATTTCAGGGAAAATATATAGGTTTTTTTGAGGAAGTGAAATATATCTCAGGAATGTTAACAGGTTTCATAGTAACAGATAGCAATTTCAAGACTTTCAGAAATTAAGGGAGATGAAAAACAATTGAAAATCATTGCAGTTCTTTTTGTTAGACAATTTAAGTTTATTTCTGTATATTTTTAACAGTTCAGGTAGCATGAAAGTGACTTTAATAATATGAGGTCTAAAAATACCCGTGTTCTATGGAGAATGTCACAAAAGCAGTTCATCTAATCTTAAACCCTAGTTTTCTCATACTCAACATTAGCACTAGTGGGTGTGACAGTATGCTCAAATTTGCTTGAAAATTATGTGCAGGCAGAATGATACCTTCATTTTAGTTTACAGCAATTCCAACATCCCATCATAGTTTTGCTGTCAATGGATGAAGCATTAAATGCTGTTGCTTAAGATGGGACAGTTCTTATAGTTCCTTCTGTTTCTCTGAAATATGAGAAACTACTACTGCGTGTCTCAACTCTGCTTATGGGACTTCTGTGAGCTGCAAAGTGCAGGAATATGCAGAGTGTAGAAGCTACACATCTGTTGTTACAGTTATGGTCGTTTTCATCTCTGTATTCCACTGCAGAGAAATATTACAGTACTTACCTCTGCAGATAACACAAAGGAGTAATGGGATTCTTTCCCTGTAAGCTCTCTACTGTTTTATTCATCAGCACAGTATCACGGATTGTATTTGTCTCCTTACTGTGAACCATTTAGGAACCAATATTTGCAAGTAGCAGAGATATCACAATAGCCCCGTAATCATTAGTATAGGTATTTAGGTTATTCAGTATAACATAGGTAGGTACACGTATCACAATCAAAGGTGTGTGAAATATTAGACAGGGTAAAAAGGCTATTTCCCTTTGTGAATTGTGTAGGCATTTGTCTGAGAAAGAAACTGGCACTGAAGGACTCAGAAACCTGACAATGGCAATCACCAATTTATGTAACTTCTGTTCTTTAGTATCTACTTATTTCTGCTTGACACTATAAATTTTGTACATTAGGATTAATTTTCACTTAGTCTTATTTGAGACACGGGCTGAAAAATATTTTGTCTCCATTCAAACTTCTAGCTGTAAGATGCTATAGACCAAATAAAAACAATCATTAGCATGCTAGGACAAAGGGTATTAAAAAAGGTGTCACAGGAAAGAGTTATTGACAGTAGTCTGACAAAAGGGGTCAGAAAGTCCTAGAAAGAACTGTTTAAAACAAGGACTTCAGAAATTACCTTTAAGCACCAAGAGAGGAACCATAAAGTCTTGCTTTTGGAAAGAGAACTTGAAAGATAAAGCAAAAATAGGATGGCTAATTCCAGTACAAAGCGTAGCTATTGTTTCTCCTTAGAGATGACACAGTAATCTCCGTAGACCTCATTAACACATTTCCCTGGAACAAGACACATAATTTCCCTACACCCTAAAACATGGTTGTAACCTTATGACCTAAGCAATTCCTCTTTCATGAACCAGTTTTTCAGCTTCTCAGGTTCTACCTTTCTATCTTTAAAGATAAAATGAGTGCAAATAAGATGACAAAGCTTTTGAATACTTGTGCACTATAATGACACAAATTGGTGCTCTCCATTCTTTTGTTTTACTCCTCTCCAAAACTGTGGGCTTCCCAGAACTATGTAGATAAAAAAATAAAATCTCTACAGAAATAATAATCCAGGCAACTGGTAAGGAATTCAGCCCATCTATCATCTGAAGAAATAGTCCTAAGCTGCCTGTATAGTCAGATGGACACAAGTACTTCTATAGCATTAGCCGTTTGACTCTGTATGTCTGCTTTTGGGTGAAAGGCATTACCTCAGAAAACTGCCTCTTTCTCTTCACTGGCTGTAAATGGAGCATAGGTGGTCCTCCTCAACATATACTGCTTATACCTGTATGTATACCTCCTCAATGTAATACTGCGGACATCTACATCTGGTCAAGTTAATCCAGACTTTCGGGTGTATTAGTTTCAATAATAATTACATTATTTCATTGATTTAATTTCCCTTCGGAGTTTCCCAACTCAATAAAATGCTATTGAACTAACACAAATGCTGACCAAATAACCCATATTTTTGAATAGGGTAGGTAAAGCTTTCGGATGAACACTCTCTCTCTATGCAATATATAATGGATTTACACATATGTTTCTTGAGAATTTTCCCAAACTAAAGGTAAGCAGACTATTGCAATAAGGAGACTACACAAGCATCCTGAGCTGATGATATTACTTGGACTAATGAAGATCTACATCTAATTTTAAAGAAAGAGATTAATTTCTACCTTCTATTATAAGAAACAAGAATTCTAAAAACCCTCCGAATTCAACAACCTTGTCCTTCCCTCCCTGTCTTTATGTCAGCAACAACTTATCTGCATTCCTACTAACCTTGCCTTGCTTTAGCTCCTAGATATATCTACTAATAATTCTCACAGAATAATAAATCACTGTTAAAAATATCTGTTATTAGGAAACACTAGGTGTTTTCTGGCCCATGGTTTATGTTAGCAAATTCTTTTTTTGTCTTGTTAATTCTCTGTAATATTTATGTGCTTCTATTTCCCCAGGTTTCACATTTGTCCATGATAACTGTTACCTTTTGTATTCTTGAGAAACTGTGCACAAAAATGTTTTGAAAAGACGACTTTTCTGAAGAATGTTAAGAAAAGACTTGAACATGTATGTCTCTCTACAGATCATTTCTGAAAAAGGTTCCAAAATCAATACGTTGTATTAAAAGCTGTTTTTAAAAAGCAGCTTTTCTAAAAGCTGCTTCAATAAGCAACTTGCATACCTCCCCAGTGACTTTTTTTAACTCAACAACTTGTGGTAACCTTTACCTTAATAGTAAAAAACCCAAGCGATACATACTGCTGACTTACCTCTGTATCTTTGCAACTCAGTAAACAAAGAGTAATACTATTGTGGTGTAACACCACAATTAATACCTTTGCTATTATTGGTCGTACACCCCTACCATTTATAGGTACAAAAGTGATGACTCCAAAATCCTGCCTAAATTCCAAATTCAGTAATTGTACTCTCCCTACTTAAATTTTCACTGCAGTTTTAATTAGTTAATGTATTCTTCAATTCCTATGCAGAATTGCCTAGTAATGTTCTGCACAGTTAAACTGTTGCTTCGTTCCACCTTAGCAGTTCTTGTACATCGAGGGAGAAATCGTGTCTTTTAAGCCATGGCCCAGGAAAGCTGTCAGCACCTGTTGTGATTTTGCTTGTTGTGCATACGGAGAGCAATCCACTCTATCCATTAGGCAGGGGAAGATTACTCCCCTGACGTGCCAGGCCTTCCTGACAGCTCAGTGGGAAAAGGAACCATTTCCAACTTGCTCCCATTTTTGTATTTCTAACAATTTGCATATATTTTGTCTATTTCTGCCTGTCTGTTTTGTCAATTTAGTTTGTCAGCTCTGCTGGCCA
The DNA here is from genome assembly GCF_964188355.1 of Buteo buteo. Taxonomy (NCBI): domain Eukaryota; kingdom Metazoa; phylum Chordata; class Aves; order Accipitriformes; family Accipitridae; genus Buteo; species Buteo buteo. The sequence goes on from NC_134185.1 coordinate 1,898,179, forward strand.
GGTGCACGTGTATCACTATGTTGTTATAACAATTGGCTCAGAAATAGTAATTCTCAGTGCTGGAATCTGAACAGCCATAGATTTAATAAGTACTGTAAGAAATTAATAGTAAGCAAACTGGCAGCTATCTTAGCAGTCTTTTAACATAACCGATAGACCTGCTGTAATTCACAAAGGTTTTATGTACTTTGAAAGGTATACATTGTTACTTTCACTGAAGACAGCATTAAATTCAACACACATTTGCAACTTTTCTGCAGCACATGAGACAACAGAGAAGATCAACTATACCAGTTCTTACCTGTTTTGCAAATGCACATTGGATTTCCATCAACTTGTGCCAAGCAGGTTGAATTGTTTATGCATGGATTATAAGGCAGCTCACAGGGACTGAAGCGCTGATGGCAGAAGTCACCAGTATAAAATGGAGGACAAATGCATACAAACTGTCCTTGCTTAACAGATTCATAACAGGTGGCTCCATTCAAGCATGGTTCAGAATCACATTCATTTATATCTTCACTGCAGTCTGGCCCTGTCCACCCTGCTGTACAAGTGCATCTGGAAAAAAAAAAATAAAAAATTGAATGGTGGCAGGCTGAAAAAAATCAACAACTTAACCCAATCAGTTCCAACTATTTCTATTAAAAAAAAATAAAAATCAAGAATCTTTTTCTGTGCATATCTTTTTTTCTGCCAGTTTTATTCATATTTTAGTCTGATACAAGCTATACTCAGGTTGTTCTCCCACAATTTATTTGAGCAAAAGCAAAATGACTTATTCTGAATTACAGGATTTATCCACTTGGAGAACTACCTGGTTTAGTTAATGCTGACAGAATCATCTGTGGATCGTCAAGCTGAAACACCACCACAAATTATCAAATGTGGAATGTAAATTTCGTTAAGCTTTAGGATTAGAAAGGCATCTTTTCACATGTGTGAAACTACTAAGTAGGTACTTCAGTGTTTGGGATGAAATGTGCCAGGTAGCATTCAGTACGCTTTTAAGAAAGAAGGTAGGAGGTTAAAGGCACTATAAATGATAGAAGAGTCCTATTTTCATGATCTTCCTCTTTTTTGTATGCTCCTGTGAAGACTTGTCATTGACAACACAGAAGAAAAAACTTGAGACCAAAATCTAAATTACATCTGATTGTAAAGAATCTATCTTCATGAATTAGGTAAATACCTATTTTTATTTACAACATGAATATGATGATGAGGTTCTAAAAATTCAAAGGTAACAATTTGCTAATGATCTCAAAGTTTGCAGAGAAAATTTCCTCATTAGCTGCAACAAAAGAAGGCTCTGTGTCCTTTAAAAGGCATACATCCTCGTTACTTGCACTGAAGATAGAATTCAATTCAACATACATTTGCAACTATTTTGCAGGACAACACACAATACAAAAGATTAACTATACCAGCTCTTACCTGTTTTGACTGATACTGATTTCAGGCATTAAACCATTCAAATACAGCTTCATAGTTCTAATTTGATAAAAGCAATTGTTCTTAAAAAACAAACAGCTCATTCATTGGAGAGTCAATTACATAGTTCTGTTCTGTAAGGCACAGGTACTGTTTGCCACACAGAAGGCAAACTTGGCCCCTTTAAAACAAACACAGTGTTTTCTTTGGAATTTTTAATGTTCTGTTTGATTGATTTGTGAGGTATCATTTCCATGTCACATGAAATGAAATGGATATTATTAAGGAAATTTACCATTTGAAAGTCACAAGTATTTTAGCAATAAGGATTCAAAAATCAGGTTACTGTATGTTTTTCATGGGAAGACAAACAGTTGTAACTATCAAAAGCCATTCAGGTATTCTTAAAGTAACTATGACAAAAATCACATTTCAGTGTGATGGTTACAAATAAATACATTTTGTTACTCTGTGTTTATACACAACAAACATACCTGCTTTTGCTATACATGGTAGCATCAATTTAGTATCTAGAGGCAATACCCACTGAGTAACACTGAGTACCAGTGCACCCACTACTCAGCACTTTGTTTAATTTTCTCCTAAGTAGTCAATCTATAAAAGTACAAGCCTCCATTACAAATTAAGTATCTCCAAATCACTGACACTGGACATAGTAGAACACTTTGTCCCAACAGATCAGAACAAGTATTTTAGATGTTAATTGTTTTACAGCTGCTTCTTTTTTTCTTGGCTTCATTTATGAAGTTCTGAATAAGTTACTACCAATGAACTATTGTAGAGTGGTATGTACTACCTTGTCTGTGCTCCATTCATAGCTTGGAAAGCTCATTAAATGGAGAGCCTTTCAAGTCATATTAGGAGAATGGCGTTCAGTTCTTGACTGGTCCAACTCTTACAGGTGTATCTGAGGTGCAGAGGAGCAAACATAAAACACGTTCCATTCCCTTCTTTTCCCTAACAAGTTTCATAACTGCCTTTGAGTTATCACAACTATTCTGTCTGGCCACAGGGAACATTACATCACAGAGAGATCACTGAAACACAGCAGTTATCTAGACTATGCAACTAGCCAGTCCTACCCTGGCTTCATGCTAGCTACCAACTGAGATGCAAAGAAAAGTCAATATTAATGCAAAGACGACAATTAACATCTAAAAAAAAAAAAGTAATACATGCTTTACATAAGATAGTCATTGCTCAACTTCTTTCTGTTCTCTTACCAACTTGTAAACTCAGGATAAAAGGTTCTAATACTGGTACCAAAATACAACTAAAGTTTTCATCTACCTTCTAAAAAGAAAAATGTAAATATGGCAGATGTTCTGCATGCAACTTTTTGTTTATTCCTGAATCATTTAGAAGTCATACAAACTTTTTTGAACTTATTTGCCGGTATTTGGTGTTTAAATAATGCCAAGTCTTATAAAGGCAATCTAAAAGTGCAAGTTACATATAAATAAAAACTACCATATTAATCAAACATTAGTCAAAATCTCTTTAAGCATGAGAGTTTGCTATTACATATAATTTTCTCTGCTGTATTCTGTAGAAATATATTCAGAACTTTTTAAGAAAATGTGTAAGTCTAAAAGACATGTTTAGTCTAAAACTTACACAAATCTAAAAAACCATAAATCTAAAAGACATATTTATACGTATGAGTTACTTTAGGTATCTGAAACAATCTTATCATCACTAAAGTCATAAAATTAAAGACATTTTCTCTTAAGAACAAGCAAAATCGCTATCTTTATTAACATAGTTGTAAATTCTGAAGCTAAAGTTTTTACAAGGCCTTTCTTAAAAGAATTTTGGCATTTATGAAAAAATTACAAAATTACAAAAATTAATTCCCTAAATAAGGCATATCATATATTTCCAGATTAACTATGAAAACATTTGACTTACTTATATTACACAATTAAGCAAACAGCATCTTATCCTTTCATATCCTAATTGCATACTTGTTTTTGTAACTTTTATGAACAACAAGAGGATAACTCTTCAGAAACATCAGTGTCCTGGTGTAAGGTGACACTCTACCAGCTACTAGAAAGAAAATTAACTCTATCCCAGCCAAAACCAGGACAATCAAGTATAGTCATATCCCACTCTTTCTGTTCTATATTTTGTACCAAGTTTTCAGAAAATACCAGTCAAAGCATTTGCCTTTGCCACAGATACAGCTGTTTCTACAGAAACAAATGCAATATTCAAGATGGAGCAGAACTGTTTTTTCTTTAGTGCTTCAGTCATAGCAACAGTAATCCTAAACTGAACCCTCAGATACACTGTGCCCATCATTCACCTGCCTCTTTATTTGACAGGATCTTGATGAGAAATGGCAAGATGTTCAGTGAAGTTCAGCTCAGCTTGTTAGCTATACAATACATGCAACAATGGTCCATTCTACAGTAAGAAATTATCTTGTCTAGCGCATTCAGTCAAAGCAATTAACAGCCTGAAAAACCTCAGTGCTCAGTAACGAATTTATTCCTTGTAAGCTAGAGGCTACAGGACCATCTGAAGTAGTAAAATGAGAGCTTGCTTTCAATACATGCACAGCTTTGAATTTAAAGCACTACCACACACCACAAAGCTCCAAAGACATACGCTTCCAGTCACCACAGAGACTTCAAATATTCATTTTTCTCTCTCTTTCCTCCCACAAACATCTGTCTTCTTTTACTCTCTGAAAGCTTAATGAACTCTTTGTTCCTCAGACAGCTATCTGACCCATCTTACACACTCCACCAGCTTTCACCTGCAAAAGCCCTGTTACAAGTTTCTCTCTGATGTTCTTCTGGTGCTACTAGTTCTCCACTCTCACGTGTCCCTCCTAGATTTCTCCTCAAATTTCCACCCACATTTCTCCTCCTCTCCCCTGAATTCCTCTGAGCCCCTCTTTACCATCACTTCCACTGCTCCTTCTCTACTTTCTTCCTAAAGCTCTCCACTTGTAACCAACCAAATGTGACCGAGATTAACTAATTAGAGAGGTCAAGACGGGTAGCAGCCTGGGCTGCACTGCTCATGGCCTGATGGGATTCACAATCTTGAGGGATATGGGCAAGCTGATGAGTAGAGTAAGGACCCTGAATTTTAGGAGAGCAAACTTTCAGTTGTTTTAAGAAATTAGCTGATGGGATCCCCTAGGAAACTGCCCTCCAGGATAAAGGAGCTGAACAGAGCTGGCAGATCTTTAACGATATTTTTCTTAGAGCACAGCAGCTCTTGATTTCCACATGCAAGAAACCAGGCAAGGCAGGCAGGAGACCAGCACAGCTTAGTAAGGACCTCCTGGACAAACTGAAGTGTAAGAAGGAAACACACAGGTAACAAGGGACATGTATCCTGGGAAGAATACAGGATGCTACCCAGATGTGTAGGGATGGGATTAGGAAAGCTAAGGCACATTTGGAGCTGAATTTGGTAAGAGATGCAAGGAGTAGCAAGAAGGGCTTTTACAGGTATGTTGGCCAGAGAAGGAAGATTAAAGAAAATGTATCTCCACGATAAATAAAGACAGGAGAACTGGTGACAACCGGCATGGAGGAGAAGGCTGAAGTACTCAACAATATTTTGCCTCCGTTTTCAATGCTAATCTCTCTTCCCACATCTCTCAAGCCTCTGAACCTCATGGCAGGGACTGGGGGAATGAAGTCTTTCCAATCCTAGGTCAGGTTTGAGATCACCTGAGGAACCTGAACACACCTAATGGGCCTTATCTATTCAGCTCTGGGGTCCCCAGTATCATAAAGACATTGACCTGTTGGAGCGAGTCCAGAGGATTGTCACAAAAATGCCTATGGAGAAAGGCTGAGAGAGTTGGGCTTACTCAGCCTGGAGAAGAGAAAGCTCTGGGGAGACCTTATTGTAAGCCTTTCAGTAATTAAAGGGAGTGTATAAGAAAGCCAGAGAGAGACTTTTTACCAGGGCCTGTAGTGACAGAACAAGGCCAACTGTTTTAAACTGAAACAGTAGATTCAGATTGGACATAAGAAATAATTTTTTTAACAATAAAGGTGGTGAGACACTGGAACAGGTTGCTCGGAGAAGCTGCGGATGCCCCATCCCTGGAAGTGTTCCAAGGCCAGGTTGAACAGGATGGGGCTTTGAACAATTTGATCTAGTGGAAGATCTCCCTGCCCCACGGCAGGGGGGTTGGACAAGATGGTCTTTAAAGGTCCCTTCCAACCCAAACCACTCCATGATTCTCTGATTCTATGACTTTTGCCACTGCCTGGATAAGGCCCTCGGCTGTGCGCTGACCCGGCAGCGCAGGGGCTCGTCCTCTCCGTGGCCTGAGCTGGGTGTCACTGGTTTAACTCCTGCGCTGAGGCCTGCTGCCTGCCCTGCTCCAGCTTCAGCTCTGGGAACAGTCCCTCCAGGAGGGGTGACACCCCCGCCACCTGCAGTCACTACCTGGCAAACCACAGCCCTTTGTGTCGGGGGTCTGGGGGCCACAGCCAGGCTGCAGCTGGCAGGGCAGGAGAAGGAAGTGGGCTGTGACAACCCAAGACTGAGGGTGAAACTAGCTGCTTAATCTGTTCCGCACTGCAAAAGTAATATTAGCTTTTATTCTGCTCTTTTTTTATATACTCCTAATATGGGACATATATAGTAATCTTTATGAATAGCAGCAGTGGGGTAGAATTTTTAAATGATTGAGGCAAAGTCATAAAGGATAATAATGGCAAAGACTAAAATTCCTAATTCTTTTATTGCTGTGGTTAAGAAGGCAGGACAAATTAACTCCTGAAATAAAAACGCTGCGTTATAAACTTGCTCACTCATTGCCCTTTTCTGAGGTGTGCCAGAAAACTTGTGGTTGATGTAAATAACAGGAAGATCCTTTTCCATACCAGTGCTTTCTACTTCAAGCTCCTGAATCAAGACATACATTTCAGTGCAGGTGTACAACCAATGCCCAAGGTCCACTTGAATGTTGTAAGGAGTGCTGGCCACTGTGAAAGTACTGCAGTATCTCAGCTTAGGGGACCATCATTTTTTTAGGAATGGCATGTCTTGTTGGTTGCATTTGTCTTGAGCAATTCTTAAGTTAAAAATGAAGTAAAACCACATATATTTAATTGTGCTTTAGATAAATTCCAGATGTGTTTAGATGCCGTCCCAGTCAACAATGGTATGTCAGTAGGTCAGATGTAAGCCTTTCAGCTTTGCCTTTGAGAAATACTAGGGCATCCTTCATTATTACAGTTCATTATGTTTGGACTTGATGATCTTAAAGGTCCTTTGTAACTTAACGATACTATGATTCTGTGATTACAATATCATCCTTGATTATTACAATTACTACAATAGTCATCATCACTTTTTGTAAACTGAGTTATCAATCTGAGCATAGAGACTAAACTATCCTCTCATCTTCTCAATTCAGCACAAAGAAGTGGTATTATGACTGCTGTGTTAGTCAATAAGGAAGTTCAGCTCCTTGGGCTGTCAATATGACAATGGGAAGTTTCATTAGCAGTGAAATAAACAATAGCTTGGTTTGATTTTAGTGACAAAGGTCAGGGCATAAAACAACTAAACAAAGGAAGAAATAGTCAGGAAGCTCATCCATTATCCAGCGGTTTTGATTCCTCAATACACTCATGTCTGTCATGGCCAAGCGATAAATATCTTTCCAAACTGTGTAAATGTGTAGAGCAAGAAAGCGGGTACATAGGAAGAAATATCACCTTGTCCCCTCTCACCTCTCTCCAATGGATTAATCAGTGAGTAAAAAGCAATTTGCCTTTCACAGAGTAAATTGATAGGTTGAGTATCAATTTCACAATTAGGTTATAAAAGAAATTCCATCTGCCTTTATCAGCTGTTAGAATAATGATAGGAAGCTGAAATTAAGGAAAACAAAATTGTTACCTCTGTCATACATACACCTACCATTTCTTAATTTAACAGAGATGTAGATGCTGGCTTATGGGAAGTATATGCACCACCTGCAGTCTTCAAGTTGAATGTGAAAAGGTGGCTAGGAAAGCATAGATAAAATACTTGGGGAATGGTACCAGGTAATAACAGACATGCACAGATGAACTCTTTATTGCACGCCTAATCATTCTAAGTCTCTGAGAAGTTTGCATCATGGAATGCAAAATACATGTAATAGTACAATGACTAATAATATAGTGCATGAACTGTAAATGCAATGGACCTTGCTACCATTACACCTCAGAAATAAAATTAATCTGTAAAAGAACACTACAGTAAAATCTACACTATGTCCTAAGATACTTGGTCAAACTGGCTGAAACAACTTTCACTCTTCTCCTCTGTTCACATGCTGTATGAAGGTTGCTGAATACCACAGAAGTCAACACATTTCCTCGGTTAATGCTACTATCTGTAAAACAATCTATTATTATTCTGAATATATTGCTTCTCAAACTGTTTACACACTTTGACCAACTGATGTTCTGTGTATTATCTATTCAATAACAGCAAAGCAAAAGCACTGAATGAATATAAGCTAGAGTTCGATCCCAATAGCCATTGCCAGTATCTAAAAGGAACCATATATTGCTAGTGTTTGTCCATTAGTTCAGTAGGAATGTGAATATTGTTGAGCACTGGAAGTTGTTTAAGCAGCAGAACATCAATCCAAGTCTCACATTTCAGCAATTCATGTTCCACTAATGGAAGAAAATATCAAGAACTTCTGCAGAAGACATGTAGCATACCATTGCAAAGGCATCTGTAGTGATCCAGACCAGAATACCATTGCATATCAAGCGGTTAGTGATCCACTAACAGTTAACCTGAGTAGGCACGTAGTCTGCTGTGCTGTGCTATGTAGCATGCAGAGGTTGGCCTTGCAGCCTCTGTTGTGTTGCATGCATCCCTTGACCACTGATAAAATTTGTTGGCGAATTTTAACAGAGGAGTCTCAGTACAGCTGTGTGTCCTTGCCTTCATCTAAGACTGCAGCAACAAGTTCTCATGTAAACATCCCTTCTATTTAACAGTAGAAATGATGAATTCAATTGTTTTCTTGTAAGAAAATCCTGCGAGACCTCAAATAACCTGAATGGGGTAATCTTTTCATAGACAGACTCTGCATGGCATGCTGGCCCAGACAGAAAGCCCATCTGATGCTGCACAACCCTGGGTTCCCTGAAGGGACAGGAGATTACATACCATCTTCTTTATAGTGTTAGCTCCAATATATGGCATTCTAAGTGATACTGTAGAGTCTGAGTGCCTTTCTTAGTGGGATCATAATGAAACAGGACCTTCTGTTGCAAAATGTCACCTTAGTCCCATTTTAGAAAAATAATAAAGACGGGTGCCTGAGTGTCACTGGTTGCACCTATGCAGCAGAAGCTGTCTTCTTCGCACTGCCCATGCAGGACATGTGGTTCTGTGCTGGGATGACATAGAAGAAAGGAAGGTGCCAAAGGCTATGCCCCCACAGTATGGCACAAATAAGAGATGATGTGTGAAGCTAAAGAGTTGGTACAGACCCAGCATAAACACTATATATGTTTTGCCTGGTTTACTTCACACTAGTTCCAGTCTTGCATTATGGACTAAATATCCAGCCGTATTTGTATCATAAAGGATACACTCTGAGTGTATACTCTAATTTAGTTTCATCCAAGAAGATTCCAGTTTGTATGTATAGGATCATTTGACATTGCAAGCCAACCAAAGCATGGCAACTGGGAATGTCTAGGAGGTTTAGTTAAAAAAATCTACGTACAGTCTTAACTAAAACTCACCCTGGAGTAAGCTCCATTTCACCTAGACAGCTGAGGGATCTGGCCTTCAGAAACACTGCAGAGCACTCCAGCTAGGAATAGACTTGTCTTTCAAACACGCAATTCTAACCACTGAAAGTTTGTACATTATGACTTAAGCCACTTTGAAGATGCTGTTTTGTCAGTTGAGAAAAGTAAGTTACTTCGAAGCTCAGATCTCAGATGAGTTGAATGGCTTTCAGAAGGCATTTCTCCATCTACTTAGCTTCATTCGCTATAAAGAAAACAGTGGAGGTAGGCTTACAAACTTAGGGTTCTCTGTCAGATACATGAAGAACTATCTGGACCAAACCGCTTTCCTCAAATTTGAAAATACTATCTAACAGTCTAAATAATTCAGGTACTTTTGAAAATTCAATTGCATGGGTACGGTTATTTTTTTAAACTAAACTAAACCTTCTTCCATCCAACATGCTATGAATCCCTCATATTTCAGAGGCAGCTTTACTCTTTACTCCTTTACTAAAAAGGTAGTCCAACAGTAAACAGTTTCACACAAATTTCTCATAGAACTGAAGAAGAAATAGTTTTAAAGAGTTTTTTGGTGTGTGGATCTGGTAGAACTTACGTAATTTGAAGAACTATAACCATAATAATAAATACTTATTCCCTCTAGCTTTATGTATTCCCGAGCACTGAAAAAATAAAAATTGTAATTGTCTTTAAAAAAGCAGGTATAAAAATGAAGCATATCAGATATGGAACTGTCAATTTTCATCATGTCCTACTCAAAGCATGATACCATGAACAGAAGGCTCCACAGCAACTGCTTGATTTCTTAGTTTCTACTGTTTTCAAAAGCTAGATCTATGCTTTTAGAATATATTCCCGATGCACGTTAAAAAAGCTATTTGTATTTTCTCATTCTGAAGACAGATTGACACATCTTTTTCTCCTTTTCGGTTTCTGAATGAGAAATCAGAAGGGTTAACCCTTTTACATAGAAAACATGAAGTACAATACAAATATAATAAATAAAATCTGCAAATACAATATGCTGAACCCCTTTGGCTTGTTCTTAAAGCTGGAAATAGAAGTAGATATTTACCCCAAACCAGAGAAAAAGGATTTGGGAGGTACATTGCTGGAGAGGGAGATAAAAAGATTACGTTTCTGCTACTATAATAGCGTGTAAGTGTGCCTTTTGCATGTTTGATGCATACAGAAAAACTTCAGAAGGTTTAGGTAGTTTTCATTCCCTTGTAGTTTAATTGCTTCAGCCTTTTTATCTTTGTCCTTTTTCCCATTTTTTAGGAATAATTGTCTCTATACTGTATACTTTGCTCCCATAATCCTCTGCCCACATTCTTCCTTTTGGAAACAATAACTAAAATTTATTCCTAATATTCTGGGTATTCAAGGACATGACACAAAGAAAAAAATGTTTGAGAGGAACAAATAGACAAAGTTGTATTTGCTTTTTTCCAGGTATTTCTTCCTTAATCCTCTATTTGAAGCAATGAGTTCACACAATCACAAGGTAACATTCAGCTCAATGAGACAACAAGCTGTATTTCTGCATTTACTTTAAGCTCTAGTTCAGCTGCAATGCACAGATTTCTGTTTTAGGAAACAGAATTCTAGGTCCTACAAAGGCTATTTCAACTTTCAACTCCCAATTTTTTAATGCAGCTTTTTTTCTTTTTCCATTTTCCTAAATCAAAATACATCTTACGTCAGACTGGGTGCAACTTTCAGACTACTGGACCACAGAGATGAGGTACACCTAGTTCCTTTTCAGACCAACCAAACTATTTGCATATTTATCTCAAGAAGGATTTTGCAGCAAATCCTCCTATCTACAAAGCCAGATGAAATTACATTGTTTCCTGTTTCACCTGGGAAACATTAAAATAATTATAAAAATCACCAGTAAAATTGTCACTAGAGGGCAGTCTCATTAGAAGGAATGCTTGTGCTTAAAACAGCACAAACACTGAGTACTTTGAATACTTTTAATTAAGGAAGACAACAAAACAAGTAAAACTGAGCATTATTACTGTCACTCAGGTCACATTGCTTGGAACCAGAAAATACAATACAGTGTGCTATCAACAGCCTTGTTCATAGACCGTGACCATGTAGAAAATAATTGGTAAAGTGCCTTCCCATCAGCCTTACCTCCTGAAACTCCTATTTTAGATGCAGCAGGAATTCATTAAAAATGGGGAAAAAAAAAGAAAAGGAAAAAAAAAAAAAAAAAGGTTTTCATGTTTTGGAGGTTTGTTTTTTTTTTACTTTTGCTTTACAGTTTTGGTTATTATCTAGGGTGCTAGGAAAAACTACTTATCGTGTTCAAGATTTTGAAAACAAATTCTAAGAAGATTAAAAGACACCAAATCATCCCTTTAAAAAATAGCAACTTCCTTTTCCTAAATTCCCCAAGTTATATAAGAAGGGTATCATAGTCATGTGAAAATTTTGGAATGTACCTTCGCAAGTTAGCACACAATGCAAGGTGAGAAGAAAGATCTGTCTAAATTCATCTTCAGCGTAAAATGATTTTCTGAGTAGCAGCATTAACTTCTTGAATTACTGCAGACCCCCATATAGGGTGCCTATGAACTCTGGCATGCAAAGCTGCTTTTCTGAGTAACATTGTCTGTTAAGTAAACCTGCTTTAGATTTCCTTCTGTTCCTGACAAAATGCAAAGGGAAAAGGACATACATTCCTTTTTATCTTACCATCTGTTGTCACTAATAACAAGAGCTGCATTCCTTGCCTATGTGTCCTTCATCCCATGCTGGAACAACAACAATCAGTACAACAGCAATAAGGCAACTCAAGACTCCACCCAGCAATCTGAGGGAAAATACATAATTTGCATCCTTTGTAACAGGCAACACTTCTACAAAGATTGAGTCTGCCAGAGAGAAAAAACCTTCATTTGTGTAAACACATCAGTATGTGCATCAGTACGTCAATGCTATGGTGAACAGTAAGTAAAGAATCTATGTCCAGTATCTTGGACGGTACCAATTTGCTTTGGTAGAGAAAAAAGAAGTATTTTCATTCTTTCAAGAATCTGAGGGAATCAGTTGTCATGCTGCGTCCAAGAAGCTGATGTTACATAAAATTAGCCTGTTCCAACTCAGATGTTGAGCTCTCATCAGTTATCTGGAAGACTCTCCGTCTTTGAAGGATTCCTGAACAAAAGGCTTCCATCTCCCTAGCTGCCTGTTTGTTTGTGCTCCTCCATCTTAATTTAATGCCAGTCTTTGATGACACACCTGGCGGCACTGGGTTTATTGTTACACCTATGGAAACTGGCACCTTCAGCACTATCTCCCCTTGGAAATCTCTTCCTCTCTACTAGATTTCAGTGTAAGGGCCTAGTTGATATGGAAATTAGCTCAATGCCTTTTTTCAGTTTGTATTGCTCTGATATTTTCTGAGAGTTACAGGTAACTCTTACTGTGTTTTAGTACATTGATTTTGAGACAAGTCCTCTTTGACTTGAGAAATCTGAATGGAAGAAGAATGCTGCACTGAAAAAATAAAAGCTATCACCTGCAAGCAGGTAACAGCCCCTGCAGGAGAGACATTTGTTAAATTTGGAAAGCTTAGCAATGCAACAGTACTTCTGTCATCTGAACTCAAAGCTCTTCACCCAGTGTATAGAGATGACACTGATTACAGAAAAGAAAAATGAACTCTTCAGGTAGAGTGCTAACAATGGAAGGTACTTTTGCTCTAGGGAGTAAAGGAGATCTTTCCTGGTCTGTTTCTTCCACCACGGGCAACAAGACAACCAAGTAAAGGTAATTACAATTGCTAATCTTTATTAGCAATAATTAGCACAGCAACATGAAAGTGGTAGATGGCATGCTGCAACTCTGAAATTTTATGAAGCACGAGCAATATGAATCTAACCCTGAAGGTAGATTACTGACACATTTAGAAAATTTGACATGAAAAATAATTGAATGTAATGCACACCAATTCAGAAGTCTATACAAATGACCTCTGCATAATGATTTGAATGGATGAGACAAACATTTCTCTCCCTCATGTTTCCGACTGTTTCTGAACTCTGCAAACTCTTTTGTCATTTAAGCAAGATGTCTTTATCAGCTTTTTTTTTCTGATGTTCTACGCCTGTTTTTTAAGCTACTTTCAGGATTGCCACTTGATCTTTACCTTGGGTGTACTCAAGCTCCAAGGAGGTATATCACAGAAGAAACTGTATGTCTTTGGCTCAGCCTGCCATCAAAGCACTATCAAATCCAGGAATGGAAACAACGGCATAAAAAACATGTCTTTGAACAAACAGATTAATGTTCCATGTTAAATAATCTTCTTCCTGGTTTTTTTTGCATTCCAAATATAGAATACATTGAATACTTTATGCCTAGAACCAATTAGGTGCCTGTAAACAACTGATAACCAAGGGTAGCTGTGGTATTTAGCACAGCAGAATACATCAGATCATCAGGACATCACTTAACCATATAGTACCAACATTTATACATTTTAAGAGCCCTATTCAAGCATTTTCAACACTCAGCACTAGCCAATTATTCATCGAAGTTTATCTGGTGAATCATTTAGCATGTGAACAACTCTCACAATGCTAATTTCAATGTTATAAACTCAGATTTTCAAAGGACCCTCTATGAAATAGAACATTTGGAAAGGCTACAGAGTTTGTCATCATCAGTACTGGCAATCTAGAAAATATTTTAGAAAAAGATTAAGAAGCAAGGATGCATCTGTTCTTACATTTGTTATTATAATAGAAAGAAAAGAAAAAGTTTTGCACATACTGACCTTCATTAATGATTTAAGCTAATATGCCAAATTATAATCTCTTACTATTCACCTAATCCTGTATGAGGATTGTAACTTCCAACAAAAAACTGAGGCAGGAACATCTCATCTTGCCACAACTAAATTTGCCTAAGATCACCTAACACAGTCCTTGCCTAAGTTTGCCTAAGAAGAATTATTTAAGTAAACCCACGAAATATTTTATAAAGGAGTGCCACAACTTCCAAACATATAAACAGTAGGAAAAGAGCACAAGTAAGGATTTTTAAGTTCAACTCAGACAATATTTCTCAATGCTAAAAAAATAATAAATAAATATATATATGCTGCTGAAATACAGCAGTCGCAAGATGAGGTAGATATTTCCCTACTATGGGTTCTGTTACAAAACAAAATTCAACTTGTCACGTCCTGGCAACCAGCATTTCAAAAACAGCTTTGTCCTTAAAAAGGTTATTGTTCTGATATAAAGCTATAAAAGCAAACAACAAAAATTATTTTCAATTGGTGTCCAAGAGTCAGTTACGTCTTTATCTACCTTTGATATCTACTGTAATATAAACAATTCAACTTTCTACTATGGCTGTCTCACTGAGTCATTTCAATAGAGCAAACCTATGAAAATTTAATGACTGCCCCTTCCAGATAGGGAATGACCAAGCCTAAGAGACATACATAACAATACTTACGGATGCTCATAGAGAGGCGTGACTTTTGGATTTGTGGTCCCTTTTCTCTACTTGTGACCTTCAAAGATAAAGGCTTCCTATTATAACTGTGATAGATTTTTTTTCACACATCCAAACTGGCATTTGGTGGAAGCAAATATGATAATTACAGATCCTCCATTACTCTGCTTGCTATTGCTGAAGAGTAAGCACTACTTTATAAAGGACCTCTAATAGTGTACTATCTGTAACTGCAGTCTAAATAAACTTTTCTATAATGCTTCTATTGATCTAACAGAACACAACAGTTTAAATCCCAGACTAACCCCAAAAGACTATTAACTAAAATTCGATTACCCATAGAAACTAGTGGTGGGGCAGACAATGTTGATTTTATAATTACATATTGTGGTATTGTGTACAGTTTACTTACACTAGAACCATTTCACATGAATTGTACATGTGTACATATATTTCATATTGTACTATCACATATAAGCAATCATGTCAAAGATACAACTGCTTTAGCTGAATAACTTGTACTTTTTCAAACATCCATTTTCTAAACATACAATTATACTCTTCTCCAAAACCAATTTTGTAGTTGCTAGCACAATCTTTTTTTAAAAAAATACATTTTTTTAAATAAAAGTCTTCTATTAATTTCTTTTACCACATATTAAATGGAAAAACAAAACAACACAAAACAGAACTCTCTTTTTACTTCCATTAGCAACTGGCCATATATTGCCAGTTTAACAAATGCTAGATTTTACTCTATTCTGTTAATAGTCTTGCAGAATTCTTTTTCACTTATGTTATCTTCATCACCCCAGTGACCTAACGACAGTAATATAATCTGCTCATCTAAGGTATCTGAGCACCACTGATGGAAATCAATGCTGTCTGGGTTAGATAGTATTTCACTACTGAACTGCTTGACATAAGTAAAATGTATTCACCTACACTACAACTAAATATATAGTCAGGCTTCATTTTCTCCCTCTTATCTCCCAAAACAGAGAAAATGCTGTCTGCAAAATAGTCTTGTATGCTGTTAGTAATAAGGAAATTGTGACTGCTATTCTCTAAAAATCTTTCTCTACTTCAAAAGAAAATGCCTTATAATTGAAGATGAAACCTTGCTTTTGTTTTGGCTGGAAAGTTATTTCAGTACAAAATAAACACAGGTAACACCTTGGCATTAAAACTGACACAATTCATTTATGAAAATTTTGACTCTTAACCACTTTAGAATTGCTTTAAGAAGGTAGGTAAAAGGATCAATACCTATGAAACTGATGAAAACTGTTCTAACACGTGCAACGTAGGTTTTACCAATGACCTTTCAAATCAAAGGAAAAAAATACAGATTTTATAGTAAAGAGAATGGGGATCTACATCCTGTCCTTTTATGTGGAACTGTTTATTACCCATTCTCCATGGTTCAACAGGATATAATGTCAGTAGCAATGCCCATAATCCTTTCTAAATTTTGTTCCTTTGTGCATGTATTAGACACTGCCGATGCATGAAATATCTAATCTGTAGCTAACAATGACAGATGGTTTTCCCATTCATTTCTAATGAGCCATTTTTAAAGTGTCAGCACCATTTTTTGTTTGTTTGTTAAACTTCCTATTTTACTAAGGTTTCCTGAATTAAAAAGTGAATGTGTTTTTAGGGAACTGTTAAATGAAGGGCAAAAGAACAAGCAAAATTTAGTCTATTATGAATCATCTGCAACAGAAGCATTATAACAGATTTGGATTAGAAATAATGAGGTAGTGAAGTCTGTCTTGAAAACCTTTCCAGCCATTCTTCTGTTCATTGCCTATCTTATTTTTATCCATTCCAGTTTTAATTGTCACTCCCCGCCCTCAAAGAATACTTAGTGATGGCAGCATTTTTGTTATTGCCCAGAACTGTAGCTACAGAAGACAACCCATTGAATTTCAATTTTAATACCATTGCTATATAACATGATGGGGGGATGGCTTCCATTGAAGATCTGCAAGGCAGAAAAATGCCAAGTATTAAATGTTATGTACTCACTTTAAGATAACCATGAATAGGTTATGGCAAAATAAATAAATTTTTAAAAAATCATCAAAGAAACAATGCTACCTGTTGTCATTTGCACTGAAGTCAGCAGGGTGTTTTTTTGTTCTATCGTTTTTATTTATTAGACCAAATCTCACCATGAGCACCCAGATTTCTGTCTCTCTTGCACTTCTTAAGCTTTATCCACTCTTTCATCCAGCACTTTGGCTCATATACCTGCCTTCTACTGCACTACCATCTTATCTTCAAACCCGAACAACAGGAATATTCCGAGATGGTCCAAACTCTTTCCCCAAACCTCTGCTTCCTCTATCTCAATGCCTTTGAGCAAATTCTGAATTGATTTGTTGAACAGTTCCTTTTCTAAAAAGGAACTACATGCAGTTTTCTAACCCAGTTTTGGCAAACTCCTGCAGAGTCAATTCTTCCACCTCTGCAAAACTATTTGACTACTACTATTTTTATTCTTTCTCCATCCTTAGATGCAAATCACCTCTATGTCTTTTACATGCACCAGAATACTGAATTCACCTGTTCATACACGCTTCAGGCTGCTCAGTGTGTGCTTGTACAGTTTTAAAACTGGTCCTTGCAGATGACTGAAAGATTTCTCCTTTAGCCCTCACTCCTAGTGTCCTTCCAATTGCACGTGTCCCTTTTCTGTGCAGTTTCTCTTCAGCAGTGATCTTGAGGTCACAGAGCTTAGGTCTGAGGAAAGACAACAGGTACCACAGTGTGCTCTAAGAATTTACCCTAAGGCTTTTCCTCAAAAGGGAAAGGGTACTTAGTCTGCTTGTTCTCCACACCCTGTCAGTGCAAGGATAAGAATCGATAGGACTCAGTATTTCTTCTCTAAATCTGTTACAAATTATGCCATCCTATGCTTACAGAAACTGGCACCTCCATCTAACCCCATTTCATTATCTGCAGGAGAAAAAATGAAAGGGAAGTTTACATCCAGCTTTTTTTTCTGCATTCTTACTTCAGCCACCAGAGGAGAAATGAAACGTAACAGAAGCACAGTTCAATCTCTCTTTCTTCTTTAGCCCTTTCCTTAACGTTTGTCTTTTAAATGTTTCCATACAAATATTATGACTAGATAGTGTTGAATTAATACCACTTTTATGTATGTAGTCCACTATTTTTTTATTATTCCTAACTATAATAATTACACGTATGATAAAGATCTTAGTTTATGGGTATATATGAAACTTGCTATTTTAAAACGTCAGAATCCCAAAATATGTACCAGAACTGAAAAACTGCAAATATAAAATTGCACGTATTTCACATACATTAAACATAGGAATAGACCGAATTTAAGAGAGATCTCAAGTGCAGAGTAACTGGTGTATATGTTTATGTATACTTTTGCCCAATTTTACTGTCAAAATCACCTACTTATGCCCAAACATTGAGGGATCCATGCATATAAACAGACAAAAAGTCTTGATGATTACCGAAAGAAACAGAAATGCACAAAATCACTGAGGTTGGAAGAGACTTCTGGAGATTGTCTAGTTCAACCCCCCTTGCTCATAGCACAGTCAACTACAGCAGGCTGCTCAGGACCTTGTCCTTGGCTGTCTCCAAGGATGGACACTCCACCACCTTTCTGGGCAACCTGTTCCAGTGTTCCATCTCCCTAACAGTAAAAAAAGATTTTTCTTACATTTAAATGGACTTTCCTGCATTTCAGTTTGTGCCTGCTGCCTCTTGCCCTTTGACTGGGCACCACTGAGAAGACTCTGGCTTTGTCTTCTTTACCTGTGCCCTCTCCCCGTCCCCTTCCCCCCCCAGTATTACACAGATTGATCCTGCTAAGCCTTCTCTTCTCCAAGCTGAACAGTCCCAGCTCTTTCTGCGTTTCCTCATATGGAGGTGTTCCAGTCCTTGGATCACCTTAGTGGCCTTTTGCTGGACTCTATTTTATCCACGTCTCACACTGGGGAGCCCAGAAGAGGACATGGCACTCCATATGTACCTTACAAGTAGTGAGTAGAGGGGAAGGATCACCTCCCTCAACCTGATGATGATGTTCTTCCTAATGGAGCCCAGGGTGCTGTTGACTTTCCTTACTGACCTCGTGGGTACACTACCACTGACTGACCACCAGCTGGTCTTTGTGCCTGGCAGTTCAGCTAGTTTTGTCTATGAGGATGTTATGGTAGACAGTGTCCAAAGCCTTGCTAAAGTCAAGATAAACAACATCCACAGCTCTCCCATTATCTGTCAAGCCAGTCATCTCATTGAATGCTATCATCAGGCATGCTTTCCCCTTTGTAAATCCACACTCCCAACCACCTTCTTTTCCATCACACATGTGGAAAAAATTTCAAGGATTATTTGCTCCATTACCTTCCCAGGGATCAGGGTGAGGCTGACTGGGCCAGTTTCCCAGATCCTCCTTCTTGCCTTTCTTGAGGATAGCAGTGACATTTTCCATGTCCGACCTTCCTTTTCCTGCCTTTATCCATCACATTCTCTGGCATATTTCCATTTTCTGTCTTCCAATCCTCAGGAACCTCTCCCAGTCACTAAGACCTTTTAAACATAATCAAGAGTGGTCTCGCAATGACAGCCAGCTCCCTCGGGACTTATGATACATCCTACCAGGATCCTGCAGCAGGGAGTCTCCCAGTACAATCATTCAGCCTTGCCTCCCAGTGCTGCCTCATGGCTGAGGTTCAGCTGGTTCAGATGCTTCACTGGACAGAGCTTCTGGTCCCTCCTCTGCTACCAGGTCACTGAACCTACTCTGTAGCTGCAGAGCTGCCGCTATGACAGGAGCCATCATCCTGCTGTCAATGTCACCAGCTTCCAGCCTTCATCATCACTGGAGTCTCCATTTCCAAACTCCCTAAGCACAGACTCTGCCTGGTCCTTCACTATGGTGAGGAGTTCAGGTTTTTGTATCTGTAGGGTCTTGGAGAATACGATGTTGTTCTCAGCATCTCTGAAGCTGCACAGTCTGCTGACTGCCTCCTGCAGCTCATTTCCTTGGCAGCATAGATCCTCCCAAGCACACAAGTACCTTTGCAGGCAAGGACACTGTATCCTCTGGTCCTAGCCTCAGCAAGAGGTCCCACACACACCTGCAGCCCCAGGCCTGCACAACTACATCTCCCCTGATGAGCTCAGTCTGGTCTGAGGCCTCTAAGGTGCTGAGGTAGTTGTTCCTGTGGATGGTCAGGGATAGTGCCCTGTAGCACCTCACTACCTAAGTACACGGTGTCCCCAACAGAGTTTCTGGCTCCCTTCTACACTACTGTTGGCTCTGTTCTAGGCGTGGTAGTTACATACACACTTTCTAGCATTTGCTGAAAGGATGCTCGACTGTCCCTAATGAGGAGTCAGCTGGAAACAAAAAGTTCAAAGTCCCCATCAATCAAGAAAATCTGACAACAAAGCTTGTGGGAAACTGCTACAGCTTGCTAGCAGTCACAGCCTCCTGTAGCTATCCCTTCCCGGGAGCAGCAGGCACCCTGAAGCTCTTCAAACAATTCACAGCAGTTCTCCAATGACCCCAGAAGTAGTTCCCAGAAAACCTAGCGTATCTCAAGCCAGAGCCCAGAAATTGCTGGGCAAACTGCTTCATCTGTTAGCCATCTCTGCTAGATGTGCTCATGTATTTGTACATTATTTATATTGAAAGTGTTTAACTGCCCTATGAATTGCAATGATACAATTTGAATTTGCAACGATGAATTTGGCTAACTTTTACATCACATTTCATGCACTCTCAAAGCTATGCCTCAGGTACCTCATTATTTTAGAAACTGTTTTGTACTCCATCCCTTTAACCTGTGAGTTCATCAAGTGATCATTTCATGTCTCTTTGGATGTCTGTAGCCAAAAGATATTCTAAAACATTTATTTAAAATACGTCACCTAACGATTAAATATATCAGGAGGAGCAATTCTACTGTTCAGGAAGGAAAAGTTGATGAGCTGGTTTGGGAGGGCAGTATTTTGCAGGTGTGTTGTTTTAAATTTCATGTTTCATTAGGATTTTTAATAAAAATGCCATTGTCCTTTCAGAAAACTGTTGAATAATGGCCAAAATATGCCCTAAGGGATGCAAAACATCACTGACTTTTTAGTAGATGCTACTGAGATGGCACAGCGATATTTTGTTGTTCGCCTAAGGCAACGAAAACCCTAAAGCTGATTTCACACACTGCAGTATAACAAGCAGCTCACTACACATTTCCAGTTGTTAGCAGGATTACCAGAGACGAAACTATGAAACGCTTGCTATCTTTAGAGGAAACACTTGTTTGTGCTTTCACAAATTTCTTTAGCTAATTCAGTAATTCTCCTGACTGTCCATATAAATCTTTTGAAGGTGGTTTTGAGTAATAGGCACATACATAATTTGGTACTAGGATGAAAAAAACCCCTGTAAGTCAGAACTAAAGATAAGTCAGAACTAAAGGTAAGTCAGAAGCACAACAGACAAATGTTTTGGGAAACATCTCTGCAGCAAGAGAAGAGCTGGCCAAAGAACCCTGAAGAAATGCCAGCTAAGAAGCCAGATGCTGCTTGCAAAAAAAAGTTCCAGAGTTTGGCATCTGGGACCATTAAATGCCAAGCTGATCCCCATCTGTGGGAAAAGCTGTTTATTGCTTCTGGGGGAGAAAAAGTAAGTAAGAGTATAGCAGTAGTTTAAAGGAGTGCCAGTAAAAACAGAAGGCAGACTGAACTCAGCATTCAAACTATAATTGTATCACGATTTACTTTTGAATTCCATTATAGTTTAAAATCCATTCATTTAGAAATAAGTGTATCTTAAAAATACACTGCATAAATATGCATGCTTTTACTTATGGATCTTTCAGATATTCACCCATCCCTCATTTAGGAATCGCCTGCTTATACAACTTAGCACAGAACAATTCTTGCATAGTTCTGAGTAAATGCAGAGGCTGATTTTAACTTTGCTTTTCCAAATAAATCCTCTCCAGAAAGGGGGGGAAGATCGAAACAGTACACTGCTTTTCTGCAACAGTACTACAACTAAAGTTCATGGTATGCGTAACACTGAATACATTCTGATGACATAAGACTAGGCTTTTTTTAAGAACAGAGCACAGGCAGATGACAGTTAAACTCATGAAAAACTTTTTTTATTCTAAAAAGAAGATGTGGCTTCAAATGCTAAGAGGCAAAGAGGGAATATACAGGGCAAGATGTTGTATTCGGGAATGGACTGAGAAAGTAACAGGAAGGAGACAGAGTAAGTCTAACTCTGGTTGACAGTACAGTTACCCAAGCGTTCAGCTGGCGTAAATTATTATCAAAATAAAGACCAAGAAAGATGATCATGGTATGGTTACTAATTGAAGCAGCATTGCTAAGGAAGACTAGCACAGTTTGAGATGAGTTCTGAAATTACTCAAAAGACCCTCCACTACAAACACAATTCATTATTTCTACTGGACTCTAAAGGGAGGTAGGAAAACCAGAGTCTCTTACAGGACAGGATAAACAACAAAAGAGTTTAAATGAAGAGCATTTAACTACAGGCAATATTTTTGCACATTATCAGTAATTTCTCACAACTGCTTAAGGAACTTACGCCTCATATTTAAAGGTGACATTGGCATTTTGTCTTTGCAGAAGTTAGTAGGAAAGAGGTGTTTCAGTGACAGAGTCACCTCTGAAAAAAAAGTGCTAGCTCCTAGAATTAGAGGCATACAAATAACATTACAAAACTATCTACAATTTTTTTCCGAGTACCCATGTGTGATCCAGTCATAACGTTAGACAAAACTCAAATCTGTATCATATGTAGCCAAAGAGGAGCACTGCACCCAAAAAAGGGTGCTTAGAAGCAGGCTAAAGGAGCTGTACCTAATATTTGTTCCAGACATAAACACACTAAAATAGCATAACTGGAGAAATGAGCAAGCACTTCATAATCCTGTAACAGCACTTACAGCATTTTGTAACACAACTAGACTTAAATATACAAATAATATCTGTAACTGTGAAGGGACAAATGGAGACCCGTGATACAGCTGCACAAATAGAGTGTAAGAAAACATGTGCCAGAAGTAAAATCTGAAGGATGAGAATGAGTGGGCAGGAAAGATGTCTGTCTCTGCAAAAGTAAGTGAAACAAGAAGGGGTCCTGATTCCAAAAGTAAGATGTCAAGGGCAGATAAGATCACACTGTTCTTTTGGAGAGGAGGCAGGAAGCATAAAACATTGATGGTAAGTGAGGAAAGGCAAGGGAAAAAGAAGACAGGCCACTGTGGTTCCCGCTTCCCTCACTGAAGAACTCTAGGGACTGCCTACCTCGACCTCAGCAACAAAGAACCATCAACAGCCACAGCCAGCAGTGCTAACTAAACAGTATCAGTTCCATAGTATTGCATGACTATATAAACATAAATTATAAATACATATACAAATATGAATAAATACATAAATAAAAATAATATTAGTCTGTAAAGTTACTAATAGTAAGGACTAATGGTGTTGTACATGCAACAATAATGATCAACAGAGATTAAGAATTAATCTTTGGCAATGCGTAATGTTAATGAGTATCAGCAATCCAGTGAAGAGTCATTCTGAAGTTTGGAACTTGCATAGTTTGTCAGTCTTTTCAAATATTCCCACCACAGAGATCACTAATTTCCTAACTGATATAGGCATCTATGTATTCATTTGTAACTAACTTTCTTCAATGAAGTTACAATGAAAGGAATTTATAGTAAAGTCATAGGGAGTAGAGATTCTGGATAGAGCTCTGGTGCTAAGGACTGGCACTGTTAGACTGACTAACACAGTCAGCGTGAGTCCTAATCAGTGAACCAAGGCACTCTAAGGATGACTAGTCTGTTGGTTTTTTTTACGTTTTTTAAAAAGGAACATGTTTAAAAAAGTAACTAGGAGTAAAAAAGATGAACTACAGGTATAAAAATAGAACTGGACTTCAGTTTACAGAGATTGTAAAATGGTGTCTTAGTGGACTGATTCAACCACTGACAAAGCATAACTTTTCTCTAGTCTACTGAGGCAAACACTTAAAGTGTTTTAACAAGTGTAAGATCAATAGATGGCATAAGGAAATACACTTAAGTAAGTCTAATTTCCTGTTTAGTATGAAGAAGTCTACTGGTTCATTATAAAAAGAAAAGCAGCAACAACGCACTTAACCATCTTTATTCTTGATAACAACCTCAAAAACGAATACTGACAAAATGGCAAATAGCATGAATCTGTGGGATTCAATGTGAATATACAGAAAGAACTGAGCACTTTGGAAAGACACTTGGTTAATTCTCCAAGTTGTAACATCATGATTACAGCCAAGTTCCAAACTATTCTACATCAGTAGAAACACTGGTTCATCCATAAAACTATATTGCCTATTATTTTCCAAGAAGAGTTGAAGAGATTTTCACTTAAAGTTTCTCTGTAAATTGGTAACAGCAAAGGAGACACAAGGGCTTTAATTAGGGTTTGATGTTATTAGGGCAAAACCTCAGAAGTATCAGGAGAGATGATACAATAGGATAAAGAAGAAATAGGGAATTCAGCTGGTAATAGATGCATCTGTCTATAAATGTTCAGAGACATAATTTGAGAGATTATGCTATCATGAGAATTAAGAGTGAGGTTCACAGGGTACTGGAAATATATGCATGAAAGTATTCTAAATTAATTTCTTTGCTGTGCCATATGCCAAACTGAAAAGTGAGAAGGGAGAAAAATAAATTTCTTAGTTTATCAGCTGAATAAAAATTAACTGGAATGAAACAGGAATTATGTAACACATTACTCACATTTAACAATTCAAGCTTAACTATTGACTCAGTATCTTTCTTAGTCTAAATTTCTTACTCCAATTTTTTTTTAAATAAAAATACACAACTGAGGTAGGTGGCTTTTTTTTTTTTTTTTTTTTCCTCTCCTGTCGGCATGTGATTTATTTTCCTATGCTGGAATCTGTAAGTAAAAGCATTCAGCTCTGGCATACTCGTTGATCCTTCCGTTTTGGCAGCAAGTTTCCATATCAAGGTTCAAAAATGAATAGCGCCAGCCAGATAAAGAAATTAACTTAAAAGAGAAATTTGCAACTAGTAATTATGGTTTGTATTATTATTCTTATTACAGATTTGAAACGGTACAAAAATATTTCCTTTTGCATTATATTCTTTTCTTGAGTTTTTTCTATACAAAAGTGTATTTTTTATGCTGTTGCACAATAAATTACCTAGTTTTTCCAAGAACGGATGTTTTCAGATGGATTTGCAAATACTTAAAGAGAAAGTAAACTGATGAGTATTATCAAACGCCTAACAGAAAGCTATGTTATCTATCCTTTACATTAATTTAAGTTAGAAGTGATATCAAGTAGGAGCAGAGGTGAGCCAACTTCAAAGAAAATCAGAAAATTCTGAGTATCATTGCCAGCAGCTAAACTTAGACCAGGAAAATAAACAGTGCCAGAACATGGCCACAGGCAAGGAAACTGCATTGTCCATCACTGTTGCATTCTCAAAGCAGTTCCTGGCCTGACTTTAGTGCAGGCCACCTAGTGCTTCCCCAAAACAATGCCTAGGCACAGCTCAAGAGTGCCAATGATCTTTTCTAATGGGCAGTTAGAATCGCGTTGTCCTGTTTCAAAGACTAGGTTTTATTTAACAGATATGGCTGGATGTCCTCAGGGTCAGATACTAGTCACTGCCACTGCTTAGCTACCATGAGATGAACACTTTGTCTTGTTGCTGTAGTTTTTAAGAGAAAAGTGTTAAAAAAGGTAATAGAAATCAATTTTTTTTATATTAAGTAAGAGTAATTGTGAAAAAAAGCAGAATATCTTTTAACATCTGTGAGTATAAATTAGGACAACTCTAATGATTGAAATGAAATTGCTTTAGATTATACAACAAAAACATTGGTCTAGACTCATTTTTCCTTGTGGTTGCCAAGTCTTAGACTCCCAGTTTCAACTACAGGTATCTCTGAAGAAGTTGGTTTTGTTTGGCTTATGACCCTTGTATACAATGATACATCACATTTTCCTGTTCTGTTATGTCAACTAGGACAAATAGCTCTGAGGAAAAATATGTGTGGTGCTTACAGTTCAAACCAATTCCCTTGCAAACATTTTCTGTAACAGTTCAGTATTTACCAAATCCAGAAGAAGTACTTTTTGAGCATTTTTTTTTTTCATTAAACAATAGGGAATCCTTGGATTTGCTTATCCATAGTCGACCCAGCTATGAATAAAATCAGGAGAAGCCATGTTACCTGCTGCAATATATAAAATGCTTCCAGAGGCTGAAAAAATAGGTAAAATATAAGGACAGGTAATGATACATGGTTGCAAAATATTCATGTACCTGGAATTGTCCTTGAGGATGGTGAAACTGTACATTTGCCTATACAATCCATTATATCATGTAAGAATTCAAACTGCCATAATATAACAGCTAATCAGACATAAACAGTATGCAATTATAAAATTATTTTTTGTTAGTAGACTACAAAGAACGACAAACTTCACAAAAATAAGAACTACAAAAATAAAAAAATCTTTAACAAATTGCTTTACGTCTCAACAGACTTACAATGGTGGAAAAAAAGCAATTAAAAATATTTTAACAGATTTTCTTAACCTCACTACACTCTTCCTTTTCTGTTATTGGACTGAAAATATTTTACCAATATAGGACATCTAATACTATATAAAAATGCAGTTCTAGCACAGCTCAAAATATTTCAGTTAAATTCTGAACATATACTAATGCAAAAATTATACTGTATTATATGTATTATTTAACTTAGTTAAATTTACCTTTGGCTATTTGGGGAATTGTTTGTCTGTTTTCAGCCATGGTAGGTTTTCTTCCTGATTATTGTCTATATTACCAGGAATATAAACACGGCACAACAACTAGACTGTGTGTTGTGTACAGTTATTATACTGTGGTCTTTATGCAGCTATATCAGTATCTTGTTAAGAGTTTACATTCAGATTCAGGACTGTTCTAGTATTGACATCACAAAACAGGTAAACCCTGACTACAAATAGCAGAAGCTGATTGCTAGATTGTTTATAGAGTCCTTATCCTCATAATACTGAAACAAAATCATTTTTAAACCATAAATGTATGCACAAAATAAAGATTGCGGTTTTAAGTTAAAAATAACATGGTTACTGTCAAATCCTCTCATGCTTTCTTCCAGTGTGGCTGTAAATTTTAGTTAAATTACTATTTTCTTGTCATTTTAAGCCACAAGGTGGCAGCAATGATATAATCTCTTCATCTAAGATTGTACAACTACGTCCACTCCCACTACTTTTACTCTTAAAGCATCTCCTGTGCTTACAAGGCATATATGATGGAAAGAAATCCTCTATTTTCTTTGAGAAAATAAAGTTCCAGATTAGATTACTTGCTCAGTTTTTTGAACTGATGCATTTTTTAAATTTTCTATTTACAATTATTTATGTCTGCTGACTTCAAATGAATGTGCAGGTAAGCAGTGTATCCATGACACAAGTTGTTTGCTCATTTGTGTAATAACATTCCGTTTCCCAAGCTGAGAAATAAAATAATAACAGGATGCATAAACCTGTCATTCCTGGAACACAAACATATAGTGAGAAGATGCAACACTTACCGATAGCTGTTGAAAAGATCCATGCAGGTGCCATTGTTTTTACAAGGCTCTGAATTACATTCATTTGATTCATTTTCACAAAATGTTCCTTCCCATCCAGGCAGGCAAACACATTGGTATCTCTGTAACGTATTAAGTAAAATAATCTGTTACTTTTTGTATTTTTAATACAATTTCTGGGAAAATAACGGAAGATTGGCGAGGAGGACCGTAAACACGCTCAAGCGACTTGCAGCCGGCGTGTCAAAAAAACACATACATCATACTAACTGTGGCTTGGCCTTGCGTGTTGGACAAGTAGAACATCAGTGTGCAGATACCGTTGGCCTGTGACAGACTCAGAGGCACCTATCGAACACGCTCGAGATTCCTGCCCTGCCGTGGGAAAGATCACAGCACGGAGGTGAACTACCCCTGCGCCAATCCCTGGAAAGCAGGCGCACGCAGCAGGTTCGGCGATGCTCCGGCACGGACCGAGCTCCGCGGTGCCTGCGTCGCCGCTCATGTGCCTCTGCCCGGGTGCTGCTCCGGGCATCCCCCGGTCGGTGAGGTAACAAAAATACATTTACTCTGCATTTCATCCGCAGTTTTGTGGTTGTTCCTGCATCCTGCCTGTGTCAGCTCACACATATGGCGTAGTCGGCAGGATCCAGGAACAGCCAAGCCATGGCTGGCAAAAAAGTCGGGGACTGGGGAGGCTAGTACGGTGACGCCTCATATCCCAGGATGGCCCAGTACTGAGCACTGAATCCCCATGGCCACTTGTAGTGGCTCCACTGGCTCCACCAGAAGTGTGGCCTGAAAGAGATGACGGGGCGGTGGTTACCCCCCTGACAACTGAAACAGCTATGCGCAGGTTGCCATGGAAAGCAGCATCAGATTCTTCTCGCAAGTTAGTGGGGAGATTGGGATGGTTATTAGTTACTGGTCTTAGAGCTCTTCACCATGAAAATTGTTGCATTACAGAGTAAAATGAGAGAACTGGAAAAGGAAGTTGGGACTTTACAAGATGCAAAGGCGATCGCACAAGAAGTAATTACTATTCAAGCAGAGCGGTGCTACAGGTTGCAAGATACTGCAGAATGGCTGATAGCACATATTGCTAATAAATGGGGGGTAGTGAGCGAGTGGCTGTGTGGTGCTTAGCTGCCAGCTGGAGCTAAACCATGACAGTCCTTTTTGGTGCCCAACGTGGGGCATGAAGGGTTCAAGATAATGACAGATTTGATTGGAATGTGCTAGATCGAATTTATAGCCGTTATTGCTGTTTAGCTATTAGCAGGGTTCTGTGCTTGCCATGGGGCTTGCTTGCCTTACTGTCTGTTAGAGTCTAGTGCTCATTAGTGGCTGCTTTTTGCTTTCACTGCTTGTTGTACCACTGTACTGCTCATCGTCTTACTCTGATGTGCCTGGGAACATTCTGATAACAGCAATGGCTCGTGCGTTGATTACGGGATTCAATCCAGACAGGGTAGCAGTAATGAGAAGTATCAAAATGCAGCTTTTGAGAGGAGCGCTTACCTCACTAAAACCCTTGATTATACCAGCAGTCACAAATGCTACTGGTAATGTAAGCACCCTAGCAAATACCTTGAGGGAAATTAGCGCTGTAACTTCAGGACCATCTGTGCGGGTGGTGAATAAACGAAAGCTGGCAAAACCAAAAGGAGTTACATCACGGGTGACAAGGAAACAAAGCTGGAATGATCTTGTATGAGCCGATACCCCACAATCAGAAATAGATGGGATCACCACATCAGGAACATTTCACCGATGGCAAAAGTTAGTGCCTGCGCAAAAAAGCCGACCGCCCCTGGCCCCAGCACCAAATCTGCACCCACCCTCCACCCCCTGCCTGCACCTCAAGGCAAGGCACTACCTGGCAAATGCCAAAACAGCAGAAATGAAGGTTTCACAGGTCCCCCCAAATTGCTGCCACTGTAGCCTCTTACTGTGAGGGGGACCAACACCCCTATGTTCCTTTAACTATAAAGTGGTGGTCTGGGGGGATTTTGCATGTGTTGGCTCTCATGGTTACTGGAGCTGAGGTTACTGTATTACATAGCAATATTAATAATAAAGAAGCCACATCACAGATCTGTAGATCGGGGGGAAATCCCTGCCCTCCAAGCTAAAGTTACCTTAACAATAGGAAATGCCACTCCATTTACCACAACGGTGTTAAATGCCCCAGTTAAAGAATATATCTTGGGTATTGATGTGTTGGCAGGACGAACAGTTGAAAGTTTAAATGGTTGCTTCTGCTTCATGACTTCGCAAGCAGGACTTGCTATTTGATCTATAACCATCTTGCACCGATTCCCAAAGTGGGATCCTGTTGTGCTGCCTGCGCCTGCCAAGGTGGTAACTGTAAAACAGTACTGTATTCTAGGGGGGCAGGAGGAATTACTCAAATCATTCAGGCCTTTCAACAAGCGGGAATCTTTAAGGAAACCATGACTGCTTTTAATAATCCTATTTGGCCTGTTTGAAAACCAGACAGCACTTGGAGAATGACCGTAGATTATGAAGAACTGAATAAAGTCACCCTCCCCACACACACTTGCCATTACGCTACCAGACATGGTTACTCTTATAGAAAAAATTCAGCAAAAATTTACAACCCTGCAAGGTGGCAATAGATCTTGCTAATGCTTTCTTTTCGATAGCCATTACATATTTATAAAGCATGTGCACATAATTGCACTATTTGGATACAGCTACATTTGAAGGCATTATATAGGCCATGGGGAAAGATAAAACTGGGTCAATGGGCCTTGAATACCCGGCAGGCTGATTGCAGACCCCTGCCCCTCTCGAGGCGGTGGCAGTATGTATTCACTGCTGTGGATACAGCATCAGGATTGCTTTTTGCTAAACCCACCAAACATGCTAATCAACATAACACAACTGAAGCACTAAAACAACTCATTCATCAATACAGGCCTCCTCACCAAATACAAAGTGACCAAGAACACACTGTAGTGGACATTATGTCCAAGACTGGGCTCAAAGGCTAGGGATAGACTGAATATTCCACATTGCCTACCATCCCCAAGCTGTGAGCTTTATTGAAAGAATGAATGGGATGCTGAGGGAACAATTAAAAAAGCTAACCAGTACTAAAACTTTACAACACTGGAGTTCACATCTTAGTAAAGCAGGTTTTTTGTTAAATAGCTGGAATATTTATTATCAAACGCTCTATGATTGTATTACACCACCTCCATAAAAAAACATGGTGAGGACTGAAATTCTTCCAGATGGTAACTCTCCCAAAACATTAACTACAGGGGAAATGGAATTGTTCACACCAACAGATTGCATGCTGGGACTGTGACCTATTAGCCTGGACATGAAGATTCATATAATAACCCCTGAGAATGCCATATGGTTCATACCCCAACTCTTGCTCTTATTTTACATCCTCTATTAATAATAGATTCTTAACTTCTTGTATTTCAGGTATCTTTGAAGAATACCTGTGCCTTTTTTAGAGGAGACAGCATAGAACGGTGTTACTGGTGTCACGAACCCAACATCAACTAGAAAAAGCGCAAGCCATAGCTCTCCAACCTGTGTGGGCAATTACCCCACATCAGGTTATCAAACCTAGAGTAATATTAGCTGAAGGAGCTGGTGCAACAGCATATGTATTACTGGGAGGAGATGACACTCCTGTTTTCTTCCCCTATCACAGGCTGGCTCACCATGCTCTGTAGTCTTGAACGACAAGCACATACCCTGGATGTATTTCTGGAAGATCAACAAGTAAACACTTGGAATTGGTTGGCCTCTACCGTAACTAACTCATCTGCCTTTTCTATTGAGGAAGGATTAACAGCTGCGTATCTTTTGACAATGTGTTTCATTGGCATGCCAACCCCAGTAGCTCTATTACAGAAACATACTACGGTAAGTACTTCTGATATTAATGTTCCTCATTGCTATTTTTTCCGAGTAGGTAGTGGCTGTATGCCAAGGAACATTACAAAATAGATTGGTGATGGACTATCTCCTTCTTCGACACCATAAACACTGCTCCGATTTTGAAGGCATGTGTTGCTTCAACGTGACTGATGAATTGGCCAGCGTAGAGGATGACATTCAACATCTCCAGGACTTAATGCACCAAATGAAGCAATCTACTGGTGGTGCCTGGCTGGCTGAGTGGTTTAATTCCCTAACATGATGAGCAGGACACCTGCATCACTGCAGAACTATGTTTATTCCTTTTTCTATATGCATTTATTGCATGTTTCTGTAAATTACCCTGCCCTATACCCCACAAGCCCAAATGGACACCTCCAGCTTTGCCAGCCCCAGTAGAAGTGGTGCCTTGAGCAAGGGGGTGGAACGTGGGAAAATAACAGAAGATTGGTGAGGAGGACCGTAAACACGCTCAAGCGACTTGCAGCCGGCGTGTCAAAAAAACACATACATCATACTAACTGTGGCTTGGCCTTGCGTGTTGGACAAGTAGAACATCAGTGTGCAGATACTGTCGGCCTGTGACAGACTCAGAGGCACCTATCGAACACGCTCGAGATTCCTGCCCTGCCGTGGGAAAGATCACAGCACGGAGGTGAACTACCCCTGCGCCAATCCCTGGAAAGCAGGCGCATGCAGCAGGTTCGGCGATGCTCCGGCACGGACCGAGCTCCGCGGTGCCTGCGTCGCCGCTCATGTGCCTCTGCCCGGGTGCTGCTCCGGGCATCCCCCGGTCGGTGAGGTAACGAAAATACATTTACTCTTGGCATGTCATCTGCGGTTTTGTGGTTGTTCCCGCGTCCTGCCTGTGCCAGCTCACGCACAATTACAACAGGTATTACTGCTGATTGTTTTGCATTTTTTGTCTTCTAACAGGTGCTTCACCATTTCAAAACTTGAAAATGCTACAAATATGTCAATAGTTTGACCTACTAATATGACAAAAAAAGAGGATATGAGGTAGGCATGCAACAGTACTTACCTTTCTGTATAATTAACTTGTGTACCTCAAATCCTTTACTATCTCTTCCTCCCTCCTCCAAGTTTTTCTAATAAAAGATATTATCTCTCCTATAAAACTACTTCACTTACATATTACACTGATGTCCTGGTTTCAGCTGGGATAGAGGTAATTTTCTGTCTAGTAGCTGGTACAGTGCTGTGTTTTGGATTTAGTATGAGAAGAATGTTGATAACACACTGATGTTTTCAGTTGTTGATAAGTAGTGTTTAGACTAAGTCAAGAATTTTTTACCTTCCCATGCCCAGCCAGTGAGAAGGCTGGAGGGGCACAAGAAGTTGGGAAGGGACACAAGTCAGGACAGAGGACCAAAACTGGCCAAAGGGGTATTCCATACCATGTGACGTCATGCTCAGTATATAAACTGGGGGGAGTTGGCCTGGGGGGGATCGCTGCTCGGGAACTAACTGGGTATCGGTCGCATTGTGCATCACTTGTTTTGTATATTCCAATCCTTTTACTAGTATTGCCATTTTATTATTAACATTATTAGTTCCTTCCTTTCTATTCTACTAAACTGTTCTTATCTCTACCCACGAGTTCTAAGTTTTTTCCTCCGATTTTCTCTCCCCCCCCACTGTGGGGGGGTAGTGAGTGAGCAGCTGCATGGTGCTTAGTTGCTGGGATTAAACCACAACAACTGACATGCCTAAAACACAGCTCTTCACAACCATCTGAGTTGCACTGTTCAGCATGCAGTCCAAACAGGACTCAATATAAAATAATTTATTACAGAAATTCTCAGGATTATATAGCTATCCAACTTGTTTAACACCTTTAATATGAAATTGTGCATCAGTAATTTAAATAAGCAGTACTAGAAGACTCATGACATGAGAAATACTGTCTCCTGTACAGTGTATTAGACACAATACAGGCTGTATTAGGTAGTAATTCAGACAGCATAAATACAAGTCTTCTAGCTCTGTGGTGATAGCATTAAATATACTAATGATCAGGTGGTTTGAGTTCTAAATTTCTGACTGATTAAACTGAACAAAACTTCAGCAGTATGTATATCCACCTCAAAATGACTTGTATTATAGGGTGTTTTTCATCACACTGCAAAGCTATTATACCAAATTGTAACCACGCTACAGTATTATCTCCAGCTTCAAAATTGTCCAGTATGTGCATGCAATGGGGTGTTTGACATAGTCTCACAGAAGTGAAAAGCATAAAGCATCTTCTTCCTGCCTATGTTCTACAAAAAAAAAAACGAAAGAAAGAGAAAGGTGAACATCTGCTGAATTTATTATTAATTAGGGAGGGGCAGCAATGCAAACACTTCCATTCAGCCGAAGTTTTAATTGCTTCTTTTGTAACATGTTTGCTTCTAACAAGGGTTCTTTCTACCAAAATTTAGGAAACACTTTAATGGTAAGCATGACTAATGTGAATTATTACATTACTTGCTAAACATTGCAAGAGCCTTCAGGATAGATTTAAAAGCTTATTAAAATCCATGTAAATTGGAAGCCATTAGCAGACAGCAAAAAAAGGAGTTTTTTTAAAAGCTGAGTGAGTAAATAAACTGCCACAGGACAATGCTCAAATGTGTGACATACCAGCACTGTGGCATCTACAGGTGTTTACAGTCTACAAATCATACTGCTGCTTTTTAGCTGTTCTGATACTGAATCTGCATTTTAGAAACTGAAAATTGTGTTTTAAAGAGAGAGGGGCTATGAACTTTTACATTAACAGTGAAGAGAAATTACCTGATTTCCTAATACAGTTTAAAAATAGAGTAAGTTAAGCATCAGAACTCTGAAGGAAATGCATATTGGGCAATTGTCCCAGTCCTTTCTATGATACTCTTACCCTCTCCTGCCAAATTAAAAGCTTAGAGTATTTTATTGAACAAAGATAACAGAATAAAAAAGAAAGGAAGTTAATGGTTTAAAGTCAAGCTCAGTATGATTGTCCTGAGGTGTTATATAGTGTGGAACAGTTCCAGTGATTCCAGTACTTAAAATTAAACTAGTTACATGTACATTCTACCATAGCTGGTCAAATCAACTTTTGCCCCAACCTGTTTGTACATGGCATATTTGTGATTCATATTTTTCCCAACTGCATTCTATTTGTTTTGTGCTCATGTTGACCAACAGTTGCTACGCTTACTTGGGACACACCCATGATTTCAGTAACATGGATTTTCCAAACCTACTAAGATAAATTTTAGAAGTCAGGAAATAAAATTGAAGAGTATCTTTCTGACTTAAGATATGGCACTTTGAGAAATGTGAAACATCAGTAAGTTACTTACGGAGCAAAATAAGACAACAAAAAAATAATTGCATGAAAGCAGGTTGGACACGCAAGATGAGCTCAGTATATACTGACAAGTTAACTACATATTCTAGTCAACAAAAGAAAGTAACGTTTCGTCCTCTGTGTTTTACATAGGCAAGGCTATTCCATGCAATTAAATACAACTTGCAACCTGTGGACTCCATCTGTTAAAAAAGGACAGAAAAAAAAAGCGCTTAATGGATAGTTTACTGCTACTGCTCTGTACTCCTGAACTCAGGCTGAAGAACTGCAAAATATTCTCCATGAAAAGAAGAAAATTGGCCAAGAATTGGCAAAGAGTCCAAGAAGTGGGAAATATTCAAAGTGACAGTAAATCAAAGGTTAATGTAGGAGACAGAAAGTTTTTGTTAAAATATTTTGTATTTTTTAAATATAACACTGAGAGACAAACTTGGAAAGAGAAAATCATTTTCTGGGAATTGTGCCAAGGAAAGAAAAAAGAAAATACATTTGAGACAAATTACATTACTAACCCACATGTTAATGTCTTCTATTACATCATATCCACACTCAAATTAGTTATTAAATATCTGAAATTATTTGGAAAGTTTTTCTGAGATTTCCTCAATTCTCTGCATATTTATCAGTGCCATGAAAAGAAGTGTTAGAATGGAAAAAAAGATGCTACAAACACAAAAGGCAAAAATGGGGACTACTAATCCACACCCACAACTAACTATTAGACACCTACTGTCAGGTTAGGTTTTCACATAAACCAAGAATGTGAGATAGTGACTGACTTCCAAAAAACTCTTCCAGAAATGGATTACAAACTTGGAAGTAAAAGGAGGCTGCCAACAGCTTTGTTTAGAAAGCAGCAGTTATTTTTTCTGGTCTCACTAAAAGCACCTGTCAACCAGCTACTGAAATTCTGTTTTGCAGGTTTCTTATTATATGAGGATTGTCACACCAAGCACAAAACATTACTCGCATACATGTATATCGCGCATAGGTGCAGCATATGTAAACTAAAAATCTTACATATTATTTTATCTCTGTGTAGATTTACAGTAACTGAAGGTGCCTTGTTACAATAAATTACACGTAAGTAGAGGTAGATAAAAAAGGTATTGATAGATACAAGAATTTGCAGGGAAGGACCTGGGGGTCCTGGAGGACACCAAGTCAGACACGAGCCAGCAATGTGCCCTTGCAGCAAAAAGGCTAAGGGTATCCGGGTGGCACTGGGAGGAGTGCTGCCAGCGGGTCGAGGGAGGCGATCCTTCCCCTCTGCTCAGCACTGGAGAGGCTGCCCTGGAGTGCTGGGCCAGTTCTGGGCTCCCCAGTACGAGAGAGACACAGGCATACTGGAGAAAGACCAGCGAAGGGCCAGTAACATTATTAAGAGACTGGCACATCTCTCAGATGAAGAAGGGCTGTGGGAGGTGAGACTGTCAGCGCATAGTATGGACTGAACAACATAAAACGACAGGAAGCTGCGTAGTGGAAAGTATGCAGTGAATCAAGCGAGAGACTGGAAGAATAGGATTTGACACCTATTTATGTGTTTCTTCCCCTGTATTGTAATTATGTATTCCTATCCATTGTAGACAGATTAAAATAAATGGTA
This sequence comes from Buteo buteo, assembly GCF_964188355.1. Lineage (NCBI taxonomy): Eukaryota > Metazoa > Chordata > Aves > Accipitriformes > Accipitridae > Buteo > Buteo buteo. Next base: position 1,934,474 of record NC_134185.1, read on the forward strand.
CCTTTGAGTTCATCTTTTGCTTGTCCTCTAAAGAACACAATAAACACATAAATAACACCACAGTTACTCCTTGTACGTGGCTTTCCCTTGTACAATATATAGCACAGTGCTTATAGGAAGAGTGTGTTTCATGAGCTATACACAGGGTCAAAAACTGTAATTTTTTTAATCTCCTGCATACATACCAAGAAGCATATATGCACACTAGCCTGTCTTTATCCAACTGTGTGTGTAGTTAGAAAGTGTTATTTAAGAGCATTTGTGTATTTTCCCTTCTCCAACACTGTAAATGAAGAATTAATCACTTCCTTAAGCCCTAGTCAATGTTATTTTACTGGAAAATGGCAGTTGAACACCTGGCAAATAGAAACTACAAAGAGAAAGATTCATCACACACAACAAGGATCTGAATTATGAACATGGTAAATCTTCAAGCCTGTACTTTGCATGTGTAGGTTGAGCAGAATTTTCACGATACAGATATATACTCCAGGTACTTCTTCCACATCTAGAGCAAAATCTGAATGGAAGTAATTTCATTTTCTAAGATACTATGGAGCTGGGCTTTTTTGGGGGGTGTTACAGTTTTTAATTTACAGAAAGGACAAAAAATACCTTGCCTGGAAACAGAAACACACAAAAGGAAATGTAGAAATCTCCCTTGCTCCGAGTTCTTCTGCCAGACCGTGATTCTTGTGGTGCAACTCTTTTTCCATTAAGGCCAAACAGAATGAGCATATCATAAGACTACTTATCATTGGCACATAATGGGAGATGTACTCCAGCAAGAAACCTCAGATTTGCCTTTGAGGTTTGTTTTTTTTTTTCTCCTGAAAAAGTATGGTCATCTTGCCTCTACAGAAAACTTTTCATCACAAAATTCTGTTCCATTGGAAGGAGGGCTTTTTCATACAGAAAACCTTCATGCAACTTAATTTCGTTAGCGCTAACAGCAGTTCATTTAACCTTGTGAAATAAATGTGAACATAAAAATGCAAGCATCTGTGAAATCATATTTGCAATTGCTCTAAACCATATTGAGTTCATAACATTATTTATGCAGCCTTTTTTGTTAATTTAAGGGTCTTTTCCAAGTTGCTACTTTAAGGCTTCACTTTTAAGTTATTATTGATTTAATCATTTACATAATCATACATATTCACTAACAAAATTAAATTATTCCCATTTTTCACTATGACACTTTTTTCACTATGCAAGTCTGTTTGCATTTATATCCTAAATAAACAAGCTTATTTAAAAAAAAAAAAAAAATCAAAAACAAACAGGATACCTGTTCATCTTCAGTTGGTTTAACCCTTACTTTAAGTTTTACTAAAGAAAACCAAGCTAAAACAGGATCTAAGCCGAATGAAATCCCAGCAACTATGCTACCTTTCAGTCTTCTGGTAATGAATTATCTACCTGTTCTTCACAGGATGTAGGAACAATGAATGCATTAACACTGCTGCCCCACAAGTGAAAGAAAATTGACTTCTGAGGTATGAAGAAAATCTTCAATTGGCCCTGTTTTTCCTAGTCTGAAAGACATACATGGCTTCCTCTAATATGAATTAATAACTCTGTAATAGATAGTTACCCTGCCTAACTCAGGGCAAAGGAACACTTTTAAAGGGTAAGTGCCATGAAGTTTGCAGTACGATTATTAATACTGATCTTAATTGGAGGAATAATTATAATAAGCGACATGAAAGACTAAGATGAAAAAAAGTATGAAACATGGATGCAGAAGTGTAGAAAAATTATAATGAAAAGTGGTACAACAACGGAATCATTTTGATAAAACGATCACCAAAAAAAATCACCAAAATCAGTTACTGAATCTTATTATCAGAATTATTAGCTCTCATATTCTTGTGTGTTACTTTATTAAAAAGTGTTTCTTTCTATTTTACTCTTGCTATGTAAGTTACAAAGCCTATATGATTTCTGCACTAAGCACTGCAAAATGTGAAATACTAGGATAAGTAACTTAATATTAAGTACTAGCTATCTACAGAAGTTGAGATAGCATTATGGATTTTCAAAAGCTTACCTACTGTCTATTTTTATTCATATATCCTTCCCTAAACAGTTTGACATGTCAAAAATGCTGACCATTATATTTATCTGTCCTTCCAAATCTACTTATATTCTTTTGCATCCTAAGTTATTATAAATTATATATTATCTGATATCAAGGATAAAACAGAATGTCTTTTATTTAAATTTTAAGCAAGGCTTACATGAGAAACAAAGAACATTTTTAATTTGCTTATCTCACCAAACTTTTAAATAATGAATTAGATAAATTAGCAAGAAAGAGCATATTTAAAGTAGCTGGTACAGGCAAAGTTTGATGTGCTGTAATGAGTTTTGCCTTACATTGTAATATTTGTGTATCTGTGTATATTAAATGCATTTAATAAATATGTGAAAAAAGTACGATTTTCATCTTATTTCAACAGCATACCAGCAGTAAAGACAAGCTTACAATTTCATTCAATACAGGCTCCAGCTTAAAATACGGCTGGTATCTAGACATGCTGCATATTTACAACTCTAACTGCAATGTAATGTAATTTGTGACCACAAGGAAAATTATCTTAAATGGGAATACTAGTTATTTGCACTGCATGTCTTTATACACAACCATTTCATAAAATAGTAGCTTTGCTAATAAATTCATAATCATCACTGCTTTTTATATTGATCATTTTAAAGTGACACATTTCTAAAAACACAATACTCTGCTGAAATGCTAGCGCTCTTAAAATTAAATCACGACTAATGCTAGCAACAGACTTCAAATTATTTAGATTTCATGTTCCCATTGCAAACAAATGCTGGCCTGTGCCTTTAGAATTTAATCAATTATTTCCATCACTGCACAGATATAACAGTTCTCATAGTCCAACAGATATCTTGCTGGGCTTAGTTTTCTCCGTGGAGATCCATCCCTAACATGCTGAGGCATACAAACATGCAACATGGCTTTTACTCATATTGACACAGGTTTTCCATTTGAGCACAGCCGGTATTAAACAATATGTAAGCATTAAGTTTGCAGAAAAAGCAAAAAATACTCAATGACAAATCCATGCCTCTGTGATCTTACATTTTTCTAGTTATGTTAAAATGTTATTCTAGGACACACTACAAGAAATATGAACATTAGAAGACCAGAAGAAGTACTTAAGAACAGTCATTAAAATAAAAAACTGTGACAGTCAAAGTGTTTTAAAACTGTTGCTGCGAATCAGGAAAGATTCTTCTTAGGGAAGCTGAAGGTTTTCTGGGAAAAAATAAGTTTTGAAGTTTTTTGTACTGTTTTTTGAAATTTTAAAGTATGGGCCTCATCTAACCAGACTAGAAGTAATTTTATGACAACAAACCAAAGTCAGTTTGAGATCTCTTATGTAATTAACAATTGGTGATAGATTATTTTTTTGTCTCTATTTCTTGACCTCTGCCATTTGTTCTATTTACACCCTTCTCTCCTTCCCCTCTGAGAGAGCTTACTAGGAAATGTCAAAGAAATCACCTTCAACATGACAGGTACTGAACAGCACAGGAAAACTAATGAAAAACAACAGCCTTAAGTTGTTTGTGCAAAATAAACCAAATAACTAGTCCAGCTAGTGACAGACATTTGAATATCAGCCTTTGATCAGTGTATCTGATTTGACATTTAGCTCAATTGTTCAATGAATAGTGAAAGGTCATAAACACATTCCTGTTCAGCAGAAGTACTGACAGGAAATTGACCCACCTAAAAGCTTGTCCAGAGCCTTCAGTTCACCCCTAGATCTCAGGTAACAGGAGACCTATGGGAGTTAACTGTAATATTCCAAAGGAATAGTCTAGATACTGACAGACAGAAATAACATTTTGCTTCTGAATTTCAAACCTGGTGTTGCTGCTGGTAGCTTTTTAAATGAAGTTTAAGAAAAAGCAGTAGAATAACTACTGTTCTCCATAAAACAAAGCTAGCTGGTACCTTAACATAATAGTTGATTCAAATTTAGATCTTAGGCATACAACCATTATCACATCAGTACACTTCAAATACCACAAACTGCCACTTTTGCCAACCTCAGGCTCAAAAGTAACAGAAAGTTAAAGAAACAGGCTGCTCCGAAAATACTTCAACCTAAATATCCTTAGAAGCACCCAAACATTGACAGAATTATTTGATGTCAAGTTTCCTCTTTTGAACTTTCACTCATCCCTACTTTAAATTTATAGAGCATTTCAGCATAATAAATCACATTACAAATTAATGTGCTGCCTCTAGCATATCTAATACAAAAAGGTGAGTTTCTGAAAGTACCAAACCTAGGCACTTGTGTCCTGCTCTAAATACAGTTGGCATAAAAAACAACCAGCTAGACCGGTAACAGACAAGGATCAAGGAAGAGAAGATGACTCTGTAATAAATTTTATTCCATCTAGTCTGGTATTAATACGTATACTTGAAGACATTTTATTCAATCTAATCCAGTATTACTATAGACTAGAATAAGAGGGATTCAGAATCACACACACAAGCTGTAAAAGAAAATGATGTCACCCTCCAAACCGAAAGATATGATACAGGGATCAGCTCGAGTGATGGACATAAAATGGCTGACAGAGCCCCCGGATTGGACAAAGGAAATTATATAGCAACTAGGTGCCTACCAAAAACAAATTATGGGAAGGGGGGAAGGCGGGAGGGCAGAGGGAAGCACGACTTGACCTAACAACATAAAGACAAACATCAAGAAGCAAAACATTAGAAAAAAGGCAGAAACCCTGACTTTTTATAACGAAATGAGACCAGATCAACCTCAATTAACCACAACCTTCTTCATTAACATTAGATCCTTACGACATTAAGCTTACCCCTTTGTCTCTGAAACTAAAAGCTTGCTGACCGGCTGGTCACATGGTGACGCTGCATTTCAGTACCTCACACCAATCCGGAACAGCCGTTTGCTTTCAGTGGAAGGACCCTCTTGTTTCCTTCTAAAGGACGAGAAAATCTGCTTACCTGGTGCGGCAGCCTGGCACAAGGCGAGCGCTGCTTAAACCCCGCCGGCCCTCAGCCCGCTCCCCCTCACGACCCGACAACGGCCGCTCCTCACAGAACCTTCCAGAGAGACGGGCGGGCAGCACCCGCGCACCGGCAGCCAATCGCCAGGCGCCGCGGGAACTTGAGCCAATCAGAACCCGGTATTCCCTCTCCGCTCCTATGACTGACAGGAGCTGTGGTGGCTGAGGCGGGAGAGCGGGCTGAGGCGCCGATGGCGGCCGGGCAGGGACCGGCCCGCCGGGCTGGGAGCGCTGCCCCGGCTCGCCTCGCCTCGCCTCCTTCCGCACCGCATCGCCGTCCTGCCTCCCCCCCAGCGCCGCGGGGCAGCGCCGCGCCGCTGTGTGAGGAACTCTTCACCCCGAGCCACCCGGCTTCTCGCCCAGCCTGCCCCTTCTCCCCTGCGGCGGGCAGGGAGGCCTCTCGCTCGTTACCGTTAAATACGCTTTTGTGACTGAAAGTGCTTCCAGGTCCGAGCCCGGTTAGTCCTCACGCTGTCGGTTTGGTCTCGGACAGCATCGTTTGGGTCCAAGCCTGTGAGTGGTGAGCGCTCCTGTCACCAGCAGCTCCGGCTGTGTCTGGCAGCAGCCCTCAACTGGTGCGTGGTGGTTATCTGTGGGGTGTATTTTCGAGTAAAATAGGTGGTGTTGGTGTTGGGCTGAGTGCGCGAATGAAGATGCAAAGCTCGGAGCATAAGCCGGTAGGAAATCATACAGCAGTGCCAACACAGAGATAAATGAGGCGTGCATTGGAAGTCAGGTATTTGAAGGAATGAGAACATGGATCCACATTCACCTGGAGCTGAATTTGCAATTCTTGGGGCTTGGCTGTGCTGGTTTTCAGAGCTGTGTCACCATTCTTTCCTTTTGTGATTAGATCAACACGCACAGAAGTTTAAAATCTGGTGGAAACTGCCCCACGTGTTTAGCTCATACAGCTAGATAGTTACTAACGTCCAGGTAGCTCTGTGCATGCCTTTATGAGAAAGTTCAGCATCTTTATTGCTGAGAGTTCTGTCATTCCGAGCCCAGTGCCGAAGCTCCTGGAGGGCCAGTGGGTGCCTGGAGCCAGGCGGGTCAGGTTCCCCAAAAGGGGATTCCAGTGTCCCCAGATTCTGAGTTACTAAAGGCAGCACAATTTTCTAGAATTTATCACAGGACAAAAAAATAACACAGTGGTGCATATGTTTGTATTTGGTACGTGACCTCTGTACTGGAAACTAAACCTTGGTGCTCTTGTCACTGTTTCTTTGCACACAGTCTTGCATTACCAAAACTAAGAGTACACGACTGTCTGATAATGCACACCTGAAGTTGGTTCATATGCTAAAAACTTGGAAGAGTCTGTTTAGCAGAGTCACATAGTGATAGCTGCATTCACAAGTAAAAAATTCTTAGCAGTTTCTGATTGTAAGAGTGTTTCTGTAACTAATACTTATGGTCTCAGTGTGGCTTGTTATAGGAATCGATACTTTCTGGGAAAAGCACAAATTGTGTCCAACAGTCTAATTCACTTGTTACGTAACACGATTTATAAATAAGTCACCAGAAGTCAAATACAAGTACTCTTTTGAAAACCAAATTATTTAATTGAAAAATCAATAAGAGTTTACTTTTGAGGCTGCTTCTAAAAATTGTATGTCAATTAAAATATGAATAAAGAGGCTGTAGAACAGGACACAAAAGTTAATACTGAGATACATTTTAATTAGCTAAGAGTTGTCACCATTTTAAAGATACAGTGTACTAGAAGGAAGAGAGAGAGAAAAGGGAACTGTAAATTGGAGGCAGACTAGATAAACTGAGTGATAGCATCATGACCAACCCCCACCATTTTTAGAAACTTTTTCCAGTCTCAGGCTTTTCCTCTCTTCTTTTTAATGTGTTTGCCTTACTTGTCTTGAAAATCAGAACATTATTTTAACAGCAGCAGCAGCAACAGCTCCAGACTTTAATAACCCCTTTCTCTTTTTCCTGAAAAATGCAAGTTAATTCTAGATTTATTAGCATATTAAAGGACTATTAAGAAGGGATTTCCATTTGTACAGATAAGAGAAAAGGGAGTAGGAGTGTTCTTATAATAAAATCCTAACGTAATACTTTACATTCAAATGTTAAGAACTGTCTTCCCCTCTTTCTCTGTTTTCCTAACACTGTTAAAATGAATTTTTATAGTATTTAGGATGAGGCAATAAAACCATCAATAATTTGTGCTGTAATTAGACTACACTGTGAGTTTAGGGAAGTTATACTTTAAGAAATTATGAGTTTGGATTTTATGGTTCTATCTATACTTGGTAGGCTAGGGGTTAACAACTCGTTACCTGTTAGCTCATATTTCCTATGAGAGAAAGAAAAGGTTTTTCTCTCTGATAGCAAATTTAAAGACTTTCATTCTAATCTTGTAAGGTTGTAAAAATATTTAATCTGAGGTATAACTTTTTCTGTCTCATTTCCACTCCCTGGGAGAGCTTGATCTTATTAAGGGCAATCTTTTGTAATTTGCATGTTGTGGGCCTTCCTGGAGTTTGCCTCTTATTACTCTAATGAAGTTCTGTTTCTGAATATTGAGGGTGCATGCCTACAGGACTTCAGGTGGCTCCACACCTTTTAATGGTCTTGCAAACACCATACCCACTACCTATATTTATTTAATCTATTACAATTTATGATGCTGGTGCATGGCTATGGCTTTTCTTCATTCTTGGGGTTTCAGCAGGATATTGACGAGACAGACAATCTCATCAACAAGCCACAAAATTATTATTTGTGTCTGAAATTTGTCTACAAATGTGATAAATCACATTTCTTCTTTTCCTATCTGTGTAACTGCAGTTGTGTCATCATTAGGGCACTGACTCTCTCTCTATTCTCTCTCCTTGTCTCTCCACCACTTAAGATGCATCCTTTTCTTCTACTCATGGGATCCTACCCAGGCTCTGGCAGGAACAGGATGAAGGTGTGGATTTGTGCAGCCATTGCACCTAATGGGATGATAGCAAGGGATACTATAAGCCAACAGGAAAAAAAAAAAAAAAAAAGAAAAAAAAAGTCAAGTTCAAACCAGATAGGAATGTGAGGAGGCAGTGGTGGACCCTGGAGGGATGTACTGACTTAGGGAGCTTTAAATGGGGGAAAGCAGTAGAAAAATAGGATAGGAAAGTCAGATAGGGAACTGAAGATTCAGAGCAATGAGAGCATGAAAGGACATAACCTCTGACTAAGCATATTAGCATTTGTAGATCTTTAGCAAATCTAATTTTGATCATCTTCTGTTAATGGGTCAGATTGTGAATTGAGGGATGCTGTGGAGAAATGGGTTTTCTGCAGGTTGGAGGAAAAAGGCTGTGAGAGCACTGTGAGAACTCTGGACTTAGGAGATCGCCACAGTGTATTTCCCACCAGCCATCTCAGGCACATAAATTTAGGACCATGGTTTGTCAAGACACACATGCAAGATTCCTACTCTCCCTTTTTCACCTACAGTGTCATCTTTTTTGTTCCTGAGGTACAGCAATGCTATGTGAAATAATTTTAAGGTGCTAATATCTGGTAAATATAAGCACATATGCACATGCAACCACTCCATTTGGTTAAGCAAACAGAAAATTAGTTTTTGCGATGCAGTTTCAAATAGAAGTTATCCAAAGAATATATTGCAATTAAATATCATTCTCACAAACTACTTGTTTTTCAGGAATTCTGAAAATTTTCTGCTTCATCATTTCCAAAACATAGTAACCAATGTCAGGGTCCTCCTTCTACAAAACTTTGGTATGCATTGCTTGCTGAAACTCATTCCACTCATTTGTAACTATATAGTTTCAAAATAATGTTTTAAACCACAGGAAGAATGGGGCAGAGAGGGCATTTTTGCATGTACAGCATAGTTTTTCTTAAAATATTTTAAGGATATTGACATACAACAGAGCAGACACCTGTCATCTAAAATAATTAGATTTCAAATTCTTTTTACTTGATATATCTCCCTAAATTCTATGTTTGGATATTTCACTTTGATTATATGCCCAAAGGAAAGTAAAACTGTAAATTGATGCAACAACATATGATTTAATTTAACTTTTGGTATTATATCAACATTATACTGGGTGTAGTTGATTTTTTTTTCCTTTCTTTTTAATTAACTTTAACAGAAAACGTTACTATTTTCTTTTTAAAAATGCGGTATCAGTGTACAAGCATGTCTTAAAAGGCCCAGAGCTCTTAGCCTTCTGGTTATAAAGTGAAAACTGTGTGAGTTCCATGCCGGATTCTTCCATTACTGAGACTGAAGGTTAATATACTGAGGACAAATTATTTTATACTGCTCACCCAGACTTGAGACTGAGCTGTCTAAAAAGGGAAGTATACCTCTGGGACACTGTAGAAGGCAAGTGTAAGAATTTTTTCTTGGATTTCACTTGCCATCAAAGTGGAGTCAATTTACTCCAGCATGGAAGGGGTGTAACTTACTTTCCCCTTAGTAACAACTCACACACCAGCATAGGCCTAAACCAGGTAAGGGACAGGCTGCTGTAGTCCTAAAATAAATGAGTTACTGTTGCAAAATTTTATACCAAGAGCTAAAGGTAAGGGATAGACCGGTGGAAATTCAAAACTGAAATTTAGTGGGAAAAAATTGGACCAGATTCTTTGAATTAGATGTTTTAAGAAGTGGATAGTTGCAGAATTGTTTAAAATACAAATGTAAGTAAGTTATTTTTCTCCAATTAAATGATTGTTTCTGAAAAGTGTGTAAAGAGCTAGAAAATATCACTGCTTAAAAATGCTGAACATTGAAAGTTATTTTAAAAATAAAAAAGGTTTCAATAATTGCTCCTGTTCGTATTATCATTTGCATAATGTGTGTATAATCTTCTGAAAGATAATACAGCAGAAGAAAACAAACCAGAACTCTCTAATATTCTGTACATTGAGAAATCATGAGATAATGAAGTGCAGCAGAGCATCTTGCTGTTTTGGTATTCCATTAAACATGCATACTGTGAACAAGGATAAAGAATATTTGTTTACTGAAAGGTATGGAAAAAGCCAGCATAAGCACTATTCTGGATTCATTGCCGCCATTGTACTCAATAATAGATGAGGAAGGAGGTCTCAATTTTATAAGGCAAACAGGATGGTGCTTATTTAGAGTACAAACCCTTAATTCATAATGAATTGTCTCTTCATTTAAAAATTAAGATGAGAAGCAGACTGGGATCTTTATCTAAAATTTTAAAAAGCTAAGCTTTTTAAATTAAAAAAATAAAATTTTTCAGAGTGACCATTCTATTAGTAAGCAATTACAGAATAATAACAAGTAACTGTACACATACACACACAGAATCTTTGTAGGAGACAATGACTTTGTGCTCCTGTTTAATTTTTCCAGAAGTACATCGAGCATCCTTCTGTGTACTCCTTTCCTCATGAAAAGCACAGATATATTTAGGAGAGGGAAGAAAGAAGGTCATTTGCCATCTAAATACCTAAAAAGCCAAACAGGAGGGACTTACGGTCACATGAATAAATTTTGACATTATACAGGACAGCACAGAACTGAATATTAAAGATGCTATAGGTCAGGATGAAGCAGTGCTATGCATTATGGGTTTGTGACCAAAACAAGAATCATGTCTAGAAGTAAGGTCAAGAAGTGTGAAAAATGCCAGGGACAGGATGAAAGCAAGAACAGTGTGAAATAACAAAAAAAAGAGCAAACTGGACTAATTGCTTCCTCTTCTTTTCTTCCCTCAACACATGATTCAGTCAGAGAAAACCTGCGGTTTTAGTAGTAAAACGGTAACTAAAATTTGGTAACCCCAGGGCAGGGCAGACAAGGGTGGAGGAGTGCAGCTGCCTGAGTTATCTCACAGGAATAGGTCTCAGATTTTGGGGGGAGAAGCTCATAATCTGCTTGCTAAATTCACCTCTGCACAAAACCACCTCTGTGGTTTTGATAAGACAATCACATGATGACTTAGGACGATAAGACTTTCTTTGCTGTTTTAATACAGTGATCCCAGGAGAGGGTGAGAGTATCTCTGAGCATTCAAATATAACAATTGCTAGTTACTTTATTTAAAAAATTCTTGTAGCTTCAATCTCACTGATAATTACAGTTAACTTTTAAAAAATCTTCCTAAAGGAAGCAGCTCCCTCTTCTTCCTCCATCCTTGTATTGGCTTTGAAATTTTAACCACGAGCAATGCATTTGGACAAAGATGTATTTTTTTTCACATCATCGCACAACTAGTGACTTTGAACTAGTCTGAAGTAACAGCTATGCCTGTGCTGGTGATTTCAACAGCGCCAGGACATGAACGGTTTCCCAGCACTGAAACTTGATAATTTCCACCATTAAACCATTAGAATGGTCTGGTCCCCAGAATGCTTCCTGCCTGGGACAACTAGAGCGCTTTCGAACACTTTGGAGGCACAGTTCAGGAGGAACCGTGGCCAGGGGACATTCCCAACAGACCATTTCTCAGCTATAACCATGTAAGCATTGCTGTGAATTTTGTATTTCTGGGGAATGATATTTTCACAGAAATTAAGTCTGCAGGGCATTTTTCTCTCACCTACAGGTTAGAGACAGAAAAATATAACAAAGGTACTCTGATATACCCGTGTTGTGGTTTAACCCCAGCCGGCAGCTCAGCCCCACGCAGCCGCTCGCTCACTCTACACTAGTGGGATGGGGGAGAGAATCGGAAGGGTAAAAGTGAGAAAACTCGTGGGCTGAGATAAAGACAGTTTAATAGGGAAAGCAAAAGCCACGCATGCAAGCAAAGCAAACCCAGGAATCCATTCCCCCTTCCCACGGGCAGGCAGGAGTTCAGCCATCTCCAGGACAGCAGGGCTCCAGCACGCCCAACGCTCCCTTGGGAAGACAAACGCCATCACTCCCAACGTCCCCCCTTCCTTCTTCTTCCCCCAGATGTTATTGCCGAGCATGACGTCCTCTGGTGTGGGATGTCCCTGGGGTCAGTCGGGGTCAGCTGTCCCGGCTGTGTCCCCCCCCGACTCCTTGTGCCCCCCCAGCCTCCTCGCTGGTGGGGTGGGGGGAGAAGCAGAACAGCCCTTGGCTCTGGGCAAGCACTGCTCAGCGGGAACCAAAACGTCCCTGGGTTATCAGCACTGCTTCCAGCACAAATCCAAACCACAGCCCCATACCAGCTACTGGGAAGAAAATTCACTCTATCCCAGCCAAAACCAGCACACCTTGCTAAACAAAACTTGACTATGTTTGATGTGTGTTCTACTTATCTGCCAGTTTAGAAACAGAAGGAAATTTTGGGGTTGAAAATCTAGTATATCACAAGGAAGAGGAAAAAATCGTACATCTGACAATAACAGTGAAATAATCGGGGCAATTCAAAAGAATAAGAGAAGATTTAGACAGCTGTTGTAAGGTGGAGATATATTCAGTGAAGACAGAGGAGGAAAGCCTAAAACTTTGTAAAAAATCTGGGTTTTCTTAGATTAGCATACATGAGATTTAGTACACTTAAACTGGATCAAAACTAGTATTATATCAAACTTAACTCTTGTATATTAATGACCCAGTTTCAAGATAAATTTCTGATTCTTTTTTTCCTGTTATGCATTTACTCATTTGTTGGTTTTTTTTGTCTAAACCCACATTACTTTTCTGCATCTGCCACTTGTATCATGCAGAACAGCTGGAAATGGAGTTTCCAGAAACTCCTCCTGAACTGGTGGTTGGTTTAGTCCACTTCTTGATTCGTTCTTCATAATGCTGAAAGCTTTGGTTACTCTTATAATTTCTCCCCAGTCTTTTCTGCCAAATGGATGGGGTTTTTTTGCTAAAAGATCACACTAAAAAGGTTGTTTCTTTCACACAGTTCTTTTCCTTCTCCTCAGTCAGCTACGAGTCAGTATTCCATAGAACAAACTCACAAGAATTATTTAGCTCCTTTAATGAAATATATACAGGTAACAATAGAAATAGTGTGGATTTTTTAATGGACAAAGATTTAGTGGAGAAAACCTGACAGTCTGGAAGGTAGGAACTGTAAATAATTTGGGAATACAGCCAAAACCAACAGATGTAATATAAAGCTGGGAAGTTGGAAGCTACAGGTGTACATAATGAAGGCTGAGGAGAAAGAGGAACTGAGTTTCTACGGTCATATATACTGTGAGAAGGTGTGTTTAGCCTACTGTTCATAATTACTCTTATTAATGAAATTAACATATTTAAAGCATGTAAAAAACAGCATCTCAATTATTGTTCATTCCTGAAGCTTGAAACAACTATTAAAACATGACTAAAAAGCACATGTCCACAGCCAGAGAAGACTGGGAATGTTGCCTAGGTAATAAAATCACTTTAGTTTTGGGAAAATGAAAATGCCAGACTCTTTGATGTGCCTTTTGTGTCTTTCCCCTGTGCGCACACATGCAGAATGTACATTATTGTTCTGTATAGCACCAGGACTTTTCCCTGCAGATGCTTTCCAGGCTTGGACTTCTTTAGTACTCATTTAGTGACAGTCATCCCAGACAGACAGCTAACCAGCAAGTGGCAACAGAGTAAACCAAAAAGTGTATTGTGTTTTCCTTTGCTGTACAAAACCACAGCTGTCTCTTCTAACAAAAGACCAAAATAAAAAAAAGTCATATTTGAAACTGTCAATTTCTTACATTATATATATATTTTAGGATTAAGCTAATTTTAAGTTTAACATTTCACAGCTGATTTTTCAAAGTACTGCATATATTCTATTAGTGTCTTCAAAAATGAAAATCGGAAATCAACTTATAACATGAATCTTACATGAGAAATTGCTAACAGTTTTGCAGATCCTAAAATTGTTCTGCAAAGACTGTAAAGTGCAGATACTTGTTTCAAAGGCCATTTCAGACATAACACAGCAAGAACATGCATGAGACAAGAGAAATATATATAGTATCAGTAGGTATCAGAGTTATTTTTTTTATGAATGTCTCATACAGTTGTGCTGTAATTAAGGTAGAGTAGTGTATGTACTGATAAACTACAAGAAACCAGACCACTTGAAAACTTTTGCAATCCTCAAGCAATGGTCTTTTTTTTTTTTTTCTTCCCTTCATTATTTCCATATCTCAGTGATTGCATTTGAGTGAAACTGAAACAGCAAGGTTCTTGAACACTACTCGGCACCCGATGCATCAAGAAACACATATCAAGAAAGAAAATATCTTTGTCCTTAGTACTCAGAATCAAGGAACTGGCAACACCTCCTTACTAGGCTTCTATTTCATATCACTAACTGAACTACACCGAGACAGATGTTACACTGAGATATAAGTCAAGCTTGTCACACAGTGAAGCTACCTAAAGCATCTAGTCACTCACCTTTAAAAGAAAATGTACTTTCTTTGATACCTGCCAGTGCAGTGCTAACAACTAGCTGGTTCCTTCACGGTTCGATTCAGTTCCATAGTATACCTCTGCCAATGGGCAGATTGTCAGTAAGAACTGTCTAAAATTAGTCTCCTTGCTCTGATGTTTTTTAGGGCTTGGGACAATACGCAGAATTTTTTTGAAGTGTGAATGCTGAGTTTCATTTAACTGGTATGACATGCACTGTTGTGGACCAATAAGAGTTAAACTATTTCAGTCACTTGGCACATTTTGTCTGGCTCTGTTAAATGGGCCACTGATTTTCTAGCGGGCACAAAACCAGACAAACATATGGAGAACATTTATAGGCAATCAGTACACTTACACATAATTTGCGTATCTGAGCTGACTAATGAGGGACAGACTTAAAGCCAGAGATTTCCAAGCTGCTGTCCGTACTGAGATCACAAACTGCTGTTTCAGTAGAGTTGTCCTTTTATGAATCTATTGGCCCAAGTAACTTAAAAAAAGCCATGTGTTTGCATGTTTCTTAGGGTCCGTAAGGTTTAGACTCATTAGTGGTTTAGTCTTAGATCAGGACTATGCTTTTGACATTAACTTCTCAATTGTCCTCACTTAACTGTGCTTTGCCTCACATCACACAGTGGTCTCAGGGCACACAAACCAGGTATTACTTTTAAAAGAAACTGAACCAGAAGATGCGCTTCAAGAGCACACCTAATGCTCTCCAACCAGTAATGAGTATTTAGTCCTCAGGACTGTGATCACTATGCTACAACTAGTCCCAAATAGCAAGCCCCTGCCCCAAAACCTGTATATTGTTTGCAGCCAGGCCTCAGCTCCTGTTGTGTCACTGTTTCTGTTGGTCTGTGGTGCTTGCTAATGTAGCAACACCCTTAGTTCAGGTGTGCTTTGAAACATGAGTGAAAAGGACAGAATTTTTCCTTTCTTAGATTCCATTTCTGAAGTCTTGTACTCTGATTAACACTTCCTGCATTTAC
The DNA here is from genome assembly GCF_964188355.1 of Buteo buteo. Taxonomy (NCBI): domain Eukaryota; kingdom Metazoa; phylum Chordata; class Aves; order Accipitriformes; family Accipitridae; genus Buteo; species Buteo buteo. Next base: position 1,949,921 of record NC_134185.1, read on the forward strand.
ATGGAAAGTCCCTTCGTCATGTGGGTCAATCCCACAGTGACTACGACACACTTTCAGTACAGTACTTATATAACTAAATTTAGGAAGGTCCTTTTATGGAATAATTTTTGTTTAAGTAATAAAAGTAATCTGTAATCTGTCATTAGTAAGTAAAATTCTGATCCTATTCTGGCACAAGTCAACCTTAAAAGTTTTTACTCTAACATTGGACTGGAAGAGCCTGAGCTTCCTATCCTCGTATACTCATTTCCACTCACCCTGTTGCTGACCAACAGGGTTTATCCACACCTCCTCAAGCCCTTTCTCTCACTGGCAAGACTGGGGAGAAAACCATCAGGGCCTCCATGCCTTTTATCATGCTCCTGGAGACATGCAGTCACCTGTGGTATGTTCCAGGTCCGCACTGGCCATATCACTGGTATCTACACCAAAGAGCAGCAAGAGATGATAGTTGCAGGGCTGGACAAGCCTTGGTTCCTCACCACAATGTCCCAAGTCCAAGCCCTTGGAAAGCGGCAATCCTCCGTAGAGAGGAGGTAACGTTGGCAGATGGGGGCCTCCATCCTCAGCGGGGAGTCCCCCACTACTGCCACTTGCTGCTTCTTTGTAGTGCTGCTGAGTGCCTCAGGGCCAGCCGGCTTGGCCGCCTTGTTGGCATAACTCCCAGTCCCTCATCTGCTACCAGGGCAGTGAACCTGTTCTGTATATTCATTAAATAAAAAATATGATAAAATTCATAAATTCTTTCCAAGTTTTGTTGCTTCTTGGTTTCACCTCAAGGGGAGTTCAGATGAAATTCTCTGATATGTTCTCTTTTTTTTTGTTACCCGTAGAGCAAGCCTAGTAATTCCTCAATAAAAAAAACAGTATTAATTGGTACTTCCCCAATTAGAAGAGCAACCATCTAAAAAAATGGGAGAAAACAGAGGTAGAATGCAAACAAGTACTTTATGTCTCCTCTTGTGTCTCAGTCATTCATGTTCCTTTCCAGACACTCCATAGTTCCATTGAGCGTGTGTGAATGAGTGAAAATGAAACATGAAATTCAGTATTTGACCCAGGGATACTGCAGTGGTATTTATAGTTTAGACCACATTATATATATTTGTTACAAAAATAGTAATTAAACATGATGGGACTTTAAATCTTACCATCCTATCAAGTAGTTTTGCCATTTGACTAGGAGACACTCAGCAGCAGACATTAAATAACTTTTCCAGATTTGCTGTTATCAAGTTATCATTGAGAGAATAAAGACATCTGAATTATTCCTATGGGATTTCTTTCTGTATTGGTGAAATCTCACCTTGGCAGGATGTTATTCAGCAGATGATGACAAGAAATTGTAAGAACAAAGTATCCAGTATAATACATGGAGCACTAGTGAGATGAATAAAATGTTATGTTTGCTTTTTGCATTAAAAATTACCATAGTTATTTCAGTGAGGTATTGCTTATCTCAAAAGATAAGGAGCAGGTTTGTGATACACAGATGCTGTAAGTAGTAAGCAACTGGCAAAATTAAAAGTCAAGTCATGGACTATAGATGAAAGAATACAAGTGTAAACAATACAGAAAGAATTCTTAAAATGTGAATGGTTTTAAAGCACAAACATGCAACTTAAAATCTCCTGTGAGTAACAAGAAAAGCAAGCAAAATGAGATCGTGAAACGAACAAGCAAGGTGTTTTTTTTATGTTTGAGGAAACTAAGTGATGCTGTTTGTTTTACGAACTTCTGGGATCAATGCAGGCACAAAGCTCTTTATCCAACTGCTGACCATATTGGATTAGTGAATCATACCGTTGGTAGAACTTAATTCTGCTGTGACTGTGAAAATAGATTAAAACCATAATAATTTATAACAAAGTCTTTAAAAACTGACTGCTTGGTGCTAATTCTTAACTTTTAATATCCTGCCATGAAAATGGTATTTTTGCATACAACGGTAAATACTTTACAACATTATTTGACTGAATAATAGTAGCTTAACAACTTAGCTATTCAGATGTGTTACTTTTGACATAAGAAACCATTTGTGATTGTGAGGAAAACTGCAAGTGTGGAAAGTTAAATGCATTTTTATAATATTATGCCTCTGAATGTGGTAGGTGCTTCTCAGAAACAAATGAAGAAGCATGGTATCCTCTTGTGCTGAGAGCTCCTAAGGACAAAATGGGAGAAATGGAACCAGGAATCAAGTATTAGCTAGTTATATGCACATTCATTAGGGACCAGAACACAGCCACCTGGTTTGGGTTGCTAAAAATGCTTAAACAACAAGATGTCCCAGGCCATTTGATCTTAAAGCTAGGGAACAAGCTCTGACATTGTTCAATTTACTATTCTAGAAGTCAATGAGTCTACATTAAGATGGTGATGTTTTTGTTTCAAGCAATCTATTTTGCCTATAAATAGAACCATACTTCTATACAAATGAACCTGGAAAAGAGTACTAGACTGAAATACGAGGGATATGATGTCTGGCTGGAACAGAATTAATCTGGGAGGAAACCCAGTTTATTGAGACGTTCAGGGAATTTCTGGCTGGTGTTGAAGCGGTACTGAAACAAACATAAGAAGGCTTTTATGCAATATTTTTAAAGTCTTGGTGGCATGCCTCAAAGAAGCAAATGCATATATAATTACTGCTTCAGAAAGCTGCTGGCGGACTCCATGTTCTGACTGGGAGTATGTGCAAGTGTATCCCTGCATGGGGCTGCAAATCGCCCCTACACTGGACCACTAAAAGGCAGACAAAAACAAGTATGAAGGCAGAACTTGAAGTGATAAGGGAGACTAATCAGGAAATAAGAAGAGCAGCTGCCACAATTATTTTGAAAGGAAATTTTGGTCAAGAGTTTTGATTTCAATTGAACCCAAATCTGATGTAATCTATTTTCACAATTGCCTAATAGTCCTACAGAAATCAATTATTATGATTACTCACTGAACAGATGTAATGTTTTCCTCATGCTATCAGAGTCAGTTCTTTTGTAAAAGAATAAGCTATTAGAAATTAATCTTGAAAATTACTTTTTCTGGGCAATATCTCAGCATATCTCAGGTTTTTATGTTATCCAAATAAAACAGAGTATATACAACCAGAGAATATCTTTAATATACTTTGGTTTTAACAGTTTTCTCTGAAAGAGGATAGATAAGGTACAGAAATAAGAACAACTGGCTCTTACGACAAGTAACTCAGTGCCAAATGTAGTATAGGACATGCTAAATTGTCAGGTCTTCTTCAGCTCCCTCTTTTCCACTGTCATAAGAGACATAGGCTAAGAGACAAATTATAATGAATAAATAAATAAATAATACTGCAAGATATGGGCTAATTTAAAAATATTTGAAGGCACATCTTTACTTTTTTGAAACTATATCTGGCAAAATATAAAATTTGCCTGGCAGGACTTGGTTATGGTCCCTATTAGTTAATTTTTAAAGGAATTCCATTTTTTTCTGTATTACATATTGATAGTTTTGCTTATATGATACTGCAGTGTAGCAGAAATATTCAAAGGCTTCCATCTGACTTTTCTGTTATTTGTTCTTGTTTACTGTCATGTAGCAGAAGTCCATATGCATTTATTGCCTTTCTTTTTCCACTCATTGCTGAGCTTGCTATAGAATATAGAATCATCACTGAAATCTAATACATTAGAAAAATATTATTTAGAGATTCAAATGAAATTCATTGTTGCAGCGTTAGTCTTGAGAACCCATGGGATCTTTTTGTTCTGTCTAGCTGAGTGAAATAAATTCAGAGATGTAAGACAGAAGTAACTTTCTATATTAGTATGCAAGAAATCATCACTGCTGTTTTCAGAGAAAGCTTTTAGCAGAAATGGACTTCATGAGGTAAATTTCAGACTTACACAGGTTTTCAGCAATCACATGGCTTAACTCTAAGCACAATTTTCAATATTTGTGGATACAAGCTGTGCATGTATGGAGTAAAACAATTTTGCTACACTGGCTGACATAATTTACTTTGTAGCAACATCAGTGGCAAAATAAATGTATTGGCATATATATATATACACCTCATAACATACATCTCCTAAAACCTCCATAGCATACAATTTATGTAAATTGTATACATTTAAAAACAAATAATATGTAATATAATGTAACCAGGCTGGATGAATTGTGCTGTATTTGCATGAAACTTCAAATGACTATGGCTACATCTACACTAGCAATCAGTAATAGCAACAAATCTCTGAAAACTGTTGGCACTGAGGACCCAACATACACACTACCTAGGTTCTGAGGGTTTTACTTTGAAATAGCTTTTATCTAAACCCACGGGCTGAAAATCAGTGATTTGAGCACATTATATCCATGTGTAGAGAGCGTTTTCTGGTTTAGTTTCATCCAAGGGAAATCCTGTTTGCATCATACAAGTCTTCTCCACAATGCAAATTGTATGTAGTAGGTAGGTACAGCTGTGAGATTTGCTTCAGCAAAACAAATACAAACTAAAATGCTAATGTAAACGTACGCTACAGGACACTTCAAAGGACTTGGGCTTTTTTTCTTGTTCATTTTTACTCTTGATGTACACGATGGAAACAAGTAGAAATAATTTGTTTTAAAGAAAACACGGCACGGAAGGAAGAAGAAAAAAAAAGTGAACAGGCAAACATTTGTCCACGGAGCAATTTAGTGCAAGAAAATTGAGTTGGTCTCAAATTAGCTAAGGCTGAATCCACCACTTATCAATGAAATTCAGAACTGTGAGCAAGAACTTTTCCCAGTGAGGCAAACATGCTGGATTTGCATTTGTTCTGCATTAGTGAGCTAAAGCAGAGAACTCTTAACAGTTCACCCAGTGTTAAAAAGAAGCCTGTTAAGCTAATCTGAGCAGTTGTATTTCCAGAATCTCTCTTGTGATCACACCTTTCCAAGAAGAAACATTATCTCTAGCCTGAGACCTTTGAAATTTTATGTCTAATTAAAGCAATTTCTATGCTTTAAATTTAAAGCCTTTTTCTATGCTAAAAGGTGACATACAGTGGTGTGACTTAGTGATTAGCGTCCATGTGGAAAGCATTACTCATAAGAAATATTCCAGAATATTTTATTTTGATATGATAGAAAACCTTCTTCTTCATGTCCATCAATCAACAAGCTAGGCACTTTGACATGTTTTTATTACAGTATAGGCTTTGTAACATTACAGTAATCAGTTAGCTGACTATATGTGAGACTAACCTCTTGCAAACCCTTAAGTTACCCCATGCCTTTAGCCCTCCCCCCAAAAGTGACAGCTTTTACAGCCTGTGTGGCACATGACCAACTTTGGATACTTTTCATCAGTTAAGGAGAACTTAGGGAGCCTGAAACTGTGAGAAATAAATTTCCAGCTAGTGGAATAGCTTTTTGTAACAAAAGAGGGCTGGCAGTGAGAACATAGTCTGAGTGAAACTATAGAAATATGTAACAACAAGAGAATCTAATCTACTTGGCTGTCAACACTGAACACCACAAGGTCTTTGTAGTTTATATGTATTAATTTAAGTCTGCACAGACAGACTGCGAAAATTCTGGATAACTGGATTCTACAAAGTATATTTCGTAATAAATAGGTTATTGCATTCTCCACTGTTGAATCAGGTTAAACAGATAGGCATTTGTTTTATTTTATTTTACTTTATTATTTTATTTTATTATTATATCTTGAGAAAAAGATCTTTTCTAATCTGGAAAAAACATCTGTTTATCACATGGTCTGGCAATACCCTTTTTATATAAGTGCTGTGCAGTAAAATAGTATCTTGATCAAGGGGAAAGGCAGAGGCAGTCAACACAACAAAGTTCACCACAGATTTTGACTGGGTACATGGCATATAGTATGTCAGAATTGGGTATGCAAACAGAGAGAAGGTTTCCAGCGTGGAGAAAAGCTAATCATTCAATATGATGGTTTAGAAATATGAGTAAACAGTGATACAGTGAAATCTGCATATGACAACCACTTAGTGAGGACTTTAAATAAAGTTAGATGAATCAGCAACACAATAATAGCTATAAGTCAATGTTAATTATTGTTGATAAATAATGTTTCAAATTATTTAAGCTCAATATATGTATTAAGAATGTATGGGCTTTCTTGCTATGAAAATCTGTCCTCACTAATGAGATTACAACAATATAATGGAATTGAGAAAGGTCTTCTAGTGAGATTCCGCAGAAATTGTTTTTTTACTAAGAGCTTTTAAACAGTGTATAAAATATCATTTGTGAAGAAAAATAATGGTAGCATCCTCTAGTAAGTACTAGTAAGTACAGTTCTTCCAGATGTGCTTTCCATACACATGTTACTCTAGGTAGGTACTCAGCCATAAAAAAAGTCTCACATCAAGTCTCACGTGCAGCACTATCTGTCAGTGCCCATTCTTGTATGCCTTTACAACCACTTAGTCAAGGTAAAAGCATGCCAGAAACTTGGCTTTTCACTCACAGTTTTTCAGTCAGATCCCTCGAACAGAATTTTAAAATCTAAAGGAGGACAGATCACAGAACTTGCAAGTAACCAAAAAAAACAGGTAACCATTCTTTCTCTGGGCTAGATTCCATGCCAAGTGCCAAGTAGTTTTCGCAAGCCTGAAGCTAGTTCTAAGTAGAGGTTAGCAGCTAGAGACACCCACTAAAATTAGCAAATGACCTGCTAGTCTGTGGATGACAAACATAAGTAGATAAGTTAACAGTTCTACATACTTCATGTGAAATATTTCACATTTTATTATACAAACAGGAAGAAAAAGCTGTTCTTTATTCCTTCAGAACTTACTTTGTTACGGAAGAGATGCCATATTCTAATTTATAATTAATGGACTAGAAGTAACTTCCAAACTTTCTCTAGAAATGCAAAGAGTTTGAGTCAGGTACAAAACTATTTCATATTCTTTAAACAGAAGAGAAAACCCTTCCTACTACATGGAGAAAATAGTTACGTTTCACCCGTGCAGAATTTCTTTTCAGAGTGAAAATACTGTAAGGCTTGCAAGGCTGTGTGAAGTGAAATGAATGTAGCATGAAAGGATCTTTGACTGCAGCTTCAGGGGGAATTTGTCTTTATGGCATAATTGTCCAATAGAGCAACACAAAGGGTTGGGCGTTCTCAGGATCTGAGAAATAATACTGGTTCTTGTTTCCTATGGAAACCTTCTGAAGTCAATGGGAGCATTCCTAGAAACACGCACTTGCAAATATGACAGTCCAGCCCTACGCTTATAAATATACTTTCTCTCAAATATAGACTCCAAAGTAAATACTTTTATACAACTTAAAGGACATTTATGAAGAATATTTTGTTTCTATTTTTATTCTTTTCTACTATTGAAACACTAGCATCTGTCTCTTTTAATTCACTCTGCAAACAGAGCTGCATTTGCTTTGCCTATCTAAACCAATCCTTTGGAACTGGAAAAGTATCTGGCTGTACAGTCATTTTGATATTTTCCCTCTTACTACCACCTCAGTTCTTTGCTTTAGAGTATAAAATTTTCAGTATAAAAGATTCTATTTTGAACCAATGTTGTACTGAAAATGGACAACACTATGTCTAAAGCCTGGATATGATCTCTGAAAAAGTCAACCAAAGACAATGATCAAAAGATCACCAGACAAGTAGCCTAAGGGCACCAAGATGTTGATAAATCTAATAGGGTTCTTAAGCTCAGAAAGAGAATAGTCAGCTGCTTTCAGGGTGCCCAGATAGCAAACTCCCTGCTGACCATGGTACAGTAATTGGCACAGCTGGTAGTATAGGATCAACAAATTATATTGCCTGGGAAGGGTTATCAGAAGAGTTGATTGTGTTTGATGTTTGATTATCAGTTTATTATAACAGCACCCAGCAGTGTCTCTAAAATTAAGTGTCAGATGCTTTTCCCTTTATGAAGTTCTTGGAGAAGTGTTGATAATGTAAGCAAATTTGCTTACAGTGGAAACCTGGTATCCTTGGGTAAGATCTCTTCTTTCATAAAAAGAGAAAACAGATGGAGTCCATTTTCGTAAATAGGAATATATTGTGGGAAACAGATTAAGAGATAAGCAAACCTGGGTTCAGAGGTATTTTAGATCCTAGATTTTTTTCTCCTTTAATACTGTACTTGGGAAGAAGACAATCTATGGATAATATTCTGGACTCTTTTCTTTTTTCTTTTTTTTCTGCGTAAAGAAGGTAAAAGATTTGCTTGGCAAGGGGTAATATACATCAAGTGTCTGCCACTACGCAAAAGCTGACCCTGGAATTAGAATATACTTTGCTGGTGGAGCTCTGAAGTCAACAATTTTTCTGTCAGCTACAGTGAGAGCAGAGCAAGGCCAGGGCTGAGTGCTTTTCAGAAACTACTGCAAATACATGTAGCATCTGCTCACATTTAAGAATTAAAAACATCTACTATATGGATGACAGAAAATTATTTCCCTACCAAAACCCATCCATGTAATGATTTGGATCCATTACATTTATTTTCTATAAAAATGTATGCTAAAAGTAAAATGCAGGAGTTGCAAAATCATATACACTCAAACCTTAGGAAATGCCAGAGTTAAGTTTTTATATGATTCATTAGATTTAGCCCCTCTCCACCTAAATACCATAAACGAGTCTTTACCTACATGGATTAAATAATCCTCCATCACTTCATTCAGTGCACAAGAGAGCATGAGGAAACTGGTCTGCTCTAGACGTGCAGTGAAGGGAAATATGCTTGTTTCTCTTCACTTGTACTTAGAATAAAGAAGGAAACCAGAAAAGAAGAGTTAGTTTTATGGTTTCAGTTGAATGTTGCCCTAAGGGAACTAAAATAAATCATACTTTAGCTGAAGTTGATTTAGCCTAGCAAGTATCTTTTTATAGGTAGAAATTAATTCCTTCTTTACTTTCTTTCTGAATTTTCAGCTTAAGGTGTGATTTCCAGAATTGCTGAACACACAACACATGCAACTGAAGCCAATAGAAGCTGTGTTTTAAATTAAAAAGTAAATATTTGCAAGATACTTAGCTTCTTTGATGACAATTGTCAAAAAAAAACATAATGAGAAAATGAGCAATGCTTTTCTCAGAACAGGGTATAGATGAGGCTTAAAAATTCCTACCCAGAATCATCTGGCTTGACTTTAGAGACAATGACTTACTGCAATAAAAACTGGGGTGTGAAATTACAGTCTTGAGAGCTCCTTTTCAGTAATTGTCTTGATGCTTAGACTTATCCCACAGTAAATGGATTAGTTCGTCATCCTTTTACTGAAAAATAAATTTAATCTTAATTCTTGTGTGCTGTATGGTAAAGTCATATATGTGGGTAGTTTTCAAAGACTGGTTGATGACCTATAAATTTCACCATTTAGCTTATTTCAGAGTAATTTCCTTGTGGACCCATACCCTTCCGTCACCTTCTGCTCTATAAATCTACTAAATACAGGCAATTTACTGTGTCCACTTCTCCGCAGCTAAGTCCTCTTATGTGGAATTCTCTTCCTCATGAGTCAATGAAGTCTCTGTAGTCCCAAGTCTTTATAGTACCACTGCCAGTCTTTTAATGCTTTTGAAGGTACAAACACTTCATAACCCGCCTCAAACAAAATGTTAGTCTCTATATCATGCAAAAATTGAATTTAGGGTTATGCTTTCCACAAACAGGCTACAGTTCTCCACCCTGTTCTTTATGTTGTTAAGTTCTTCACTTCTTTCCCTGCTGTTGCTGATTTTCTCTGACCAGCCTCCTCGCTGCTGGCAGAACTTACAGCACACCATCTGGGACCACCTTTCTGTATCTTTATCACATTGATTTGCCATCTGTTCACAAGTCTCATTGGAAAGCCCATCTTTAACTTCCTCTTAATCTCCGTTTTCTCCACTTTGTAACAGTTTTATGCAATTCTGTAGAGTATTTCAAATTCAGTTTATGAAAAAGACAATAGAAGGCTTTCACTCCTATGGTATTTACTGACACTGTTGGTTGAAGCTAAGAATTTGCATATATGTCTGCAATTTCTTTCAAAAAAACCAAATTAAAGCATTTAAAAATAAGGTAATAAATAAAACAAATAAACAAAGTTGATGCTTGTTTGCTGACTTCAACTTTCAATTAGATGAGTAAGGCATAAGACATCATAATCACTTTATGCAAGCAATGTATAATTCCACGGATCAATATGAAGGACATTATCCTAAGTCAGTAAATCAATAGTTAATTTTGTGCATTCCAATGTCTTTGACTCAACTGGACTTATTAGAGCATAAAGGAGTACACCCCATAATGACTACGTTTTCAGTCTGTGTACTGCTATATCCACTAGCTCTGTAGTACAAGGCAGACAAGGGAGTTATTTCACCAGGTCTTCTTCAAAAAACTTTTAATTGAAGGACTATGAAGACGCTGTTCATTTTTTTAACTAAATATAGGTGGAAGATGAAATATATCAGGGATGGCAAGCCAAATCTTCAGGGCAGCACAGTGAGTTGTATTAGCAGGAGTACTTTGCAGAAGTACTGCTGCCGTTGCTAGTTTTTTAAGTGAACTCCAGCTGCTGTATAGCTCTTTTCTGGGGTGTGTAATTGGTAATCTGAAACTGATTTGTCAGACAGCACATTCACAATTTCAGCACATGGATTCTCTCAGTGAAGTCAATGCATAAGTTTAAGTTGCATACAATTCAACTTGAATTTATGTGACCTGGGAACTGTTAAGAGCTTATTGCTTGTTATATGCTGTATGCCACTCATGGTATGTGGTCTGACCTTTAGTTAAACCGAGGTACTGTTTTAGACCAAATTCAGTGGCAGAGCTTGTCTGCTTTATTGAGACCTTAGAGAATTTCCACTCCCCCAGAAATCTGGAAATTTGTCATTGATGCAGACGCATCTAGTCTTTATTCTCGAGCCTCCTGAAGCTCCGTTACTTCATCATACCTTCAGCATCTCTGGATGTTCTAAAATAAATTATAAGTTTTGGATATTATTTTTCTCCTTCTCCTTATTTAGCAGAAGTACAGGAGATTCTGTTTTAAATGGAAATTAAAAGTGGATAACAAATTTAGGAAATTAGCTTAGCTTAGTCCAAAGACCTGACTAATTTCTTTTTGGGTAATGTAAACTGTTAACAGTTAACTACTACTTTGTACTTTAGTTCTCAATGCCACAGTTCCTTCCAATTAATCCTCCTTTTACAATTTATGTAATAAGCTAACCTACTTGCGGGTTATGCTCTTGAAATATGATCTGTGGAATAGACCTCCGGTCTGTCAACTCTGAATTTTTTATTTTTTTTTTTTTTTTTGGGGGGGGGGGGAATAAATTAATAGTATTCTCTCTCCATCCTTCACATAAACCTTCACTGCAACCAAAATGTAAGTTCCTAAAGGACCTGAATTACTGAATTTCACCTTGTTACGAGTCCTTTTTTTCTGCCACTTTTTATAAACAGAAACTGAACAAGTAATCATTGCTTCTTTAGGTCTGAATTGACAGTATCTTCTGTTACTGTATTGGAGAGCTCATTTCCTTAACATTACATTTTATTGAGAGGGAAATAATTGTGGTTAACATCAAGTAGTGATAGAGAGTTAACCATAAGGAGGATATGGGATAGCAGTAAAAGCACTATTATACAACTATAACTTTACCTACAGTTTATATTTTTTAATTTACTATGTGGTAAGTACACAGAAATAATAGCTTCCAGAAACAAAGCTCTGAAGAAACATCTGTTACAATTTGCTGCATGGATATCCTATACACTAAAGTGACAGGATTTGCATTATATTCTGATATACAGAACAGTACAAGCAAAAAGTGAAGTCAGAGCTGCTGTGAAGCTACTATGACCTTTTTTTTTTTTTTAATGCAAATACCGCAAAATAATGTTTTATATTATATAGACTATATGCTCCATCTGATCTTATAAAAATGATTAGGGACAATATCTCAACTTTATACAATACTTTGAATTAATTATTTTAACTTTTTTTAGAAGAATTTGCAAATTACTCCTGGTAACCATAAGCACAGCCAGAGGCTAATAATCCAATTATTTATTTTTTTTTTATTCACTTACTGTTTAGTAGCTTTTTTTGTAAAATATTTTACTGATTACATTTTTCAGTTTTATTCTGTTTTTATTCTTTACTTATACAGTGAATGCAGAAAGCTTCACCCCTTTTCTTTTCCTCAGATACGAAGGACTGCACCTCTTTCTTTTGCAGTGACAACACTACAGGCTTTCAACCATTTGCATACTTCTCTCATTCTATTATTCTGATCTATCAGTTTGACTGAACAATTGAATTATTTCTACATGCATGTAAATCTGAGATTTCTCTCCCCCATCCCATGGAGAGGACAGAGTGAGTGAGTGGCTACATGGTGCTTAGCTGACAGCTGGGGTCAACTCATCTCACGAGTGTCATTTTTGGTGCCTATTTTTGCTGATGCATTGTTAAGATAACATGGTTATCTAGTTTTAAGGCTCTATATTGTACCACATTACCAACACCAAAGAGGAAGAATACGTATTGCAAGTGTCATTCTTGCAATGCTAATTGTCTTACTTTGACACAGAAAAATGCATCAGAGGTATTTGAGCTGTTGGACTGCAGAATGGAACTTCTACTAGGGCAGGGGTTATTTCTGAGCCATGTTAGAGAGGTTCTAGTATGACTGTCAGTAGCTTGTGCTGGTATACAGTAGCTCTTGGGTGACTGGAATTCTCAGGTGCAGTGGAAAATCGGAGCCTCCTTAAGCTGACATAGTTGTGTCATTCAGCTGTGTACTTCACCTACCCTGACCCCATCCCACGGACCGATTGCTTAATGCCATCTACTGCCTGGAGAGCCAAGGTAAAGGCTGTGAAGTATATGTTGCAATCAGAGTGTATATTGGAATTCTTTTTCACATTAAGATCTTTGGTCCTTGACTTGTATAATAAGGCTACTGTAATATATCTTTGGAAGAAAATTGTGTTTGATGGAGAAATTATGAAACTCCTGAGATCTCCATCTGTTTTTAAGTCTTCCTTGATTATGCCTCAGTTGCTCCCCATCCCCCAGTTTACTACCTTTTAGAGGAGGAGGAGGAGACCCTTTAAATGTTAAAAATTCATTCTCTAGGGGATTGTTATCTTAATATCTGGGGTTTTTTACAGCTGCTTTGTCTGAAGAAGAAGAGGGAATGGGTCTTCTTCCATTTTTATGAATATATGTTAATTCATTAATCCTCTTTGCATCTGCTGAGGAATCTTGGTGTATAAAACAGCATCATTTGATGTGGAAGAAATTCAGTACTCTCTGACACTGAATACAATAAGAAGGACATTGTATGTGGAATAATATAGTCGCATATAAACTGAATAATGCAATCACTTCGAAAGCGAGTCTTTTATGTCCCTCTCTGGATTCAACTTAAAAGATGATTCACATGAAAGTTATTTCAGAAACTTATATCAGAAATTTTAGTTTAAGTAAATATACTATAGATAAGAACAGAGAAGAAGAAAGTATAAATATTGAATAGCAATGCATTATTATTGCTATAGCAAAATAAAACTACTAGCAATTCACTCTTTATTGTCTTAAAAATATGCTGATACTAACTTGTCAATTTAGCAGAGCCCATTCTGTATTCATTTTCCTTTTTTTGAGCACAAAATTACATTACTCTCAAAAATGCCAATGAACAGTCTTCTAATGAAACAAATACTGAAGATTTTTTTCTGTGCATTAACTAACATCAAAATGAACACTTTAGTATGAATGCTTACTGTAATGTTGAAAACATAGGTGAACTATATTGAGAAAGCCATTGAGGTCTGAAAAAGATCAAATCCCAGGTCTAAAATGACAGCTTGCCATTAAGTTCCTACAGTATTTATTTTGTGTAGTTACTAACTGAATCCACCTAAGTTAGATTTTTTTAATGTCAGGCTTTCTCTGAAATAGTGAGTCTGCACGGATCTCACTGATTTGCTGTGTCACAGTCCATTTAAAACAAAATGGCATAGGTCTGTGACAAAGAAGGTGAGAAATGTATCAGTACTGCAGGACAAAAACAAACACAAATGAATCAAGAAAACAAAAGCATGAAAGGCATATGAACAAAAATCTAAAACAGTGTTAAAAATTGCAGTGAGCTACCATTCTTTGTCAGGTTTAATTTTGCCCAAATTAAAAAGTCCCCCTGGATCAATATTACAATTCATTCAGTGAAGCTTAGCAGACATTCTTGATGGAATGATATGTTTATTTTATACCTCTATTTATAATTTTGTCCATTTCTGATATCTTATTTTTTTGGGAAGGTTGTTGTTTAAACTTTTGCTTATACAGCTCCATTTCATGAGGCTCAGTTAAAGCATCAGCTGCAATTAGGAATAATACCTGGAATGTCTACATATACAACACAATCTCATGGAGAATAGGACAGTACATGCCTCGTGAACATAAAATTTATTTCTGGAATGCTCTCTAACCTGATTTTGAGATGGGATTATGTGTCCAGTATGAAAGCTTGAAATATTAATTGCAGTCTACTGGTAAAGAAACAGGCACTTGCAATAGCATCCAAAGACAAGAACAAAAGTGTCACAAGCTCTGTGGTCTCCATATCATGCATTTCATTTTGTCCAAGGTGTTTACTAGTTCTTGAAGCATATTTACAAAAAAATTTATACAATACGTAAAGTGTTCTAACTGTGAAAAGAAGAAACAACTCTGGAAATCAGAGTAGAGGATCTGAGAAAATTCTCTTGAAGCATGTAACTTCTGTTCAAGTTTAGGAAATAGTGATAGCTGTCGGTTACCACCAGGATTTGTCAGAAGTGCTATTTCTTTCTATATGTACTAAAAAAGAAAGAAAAAAAAAAAAGGCGAAACAACAAAACCCCAAACAAACAAAACCCCAGAAACCCACACATCCCTCACACACCTCTGTGATTCTGGGATGCAGTTCAGCTGGAAATGCAGACACCTAAACACGTGTGTCTGCTTCAGCACTAATGCAGCCCAGCTATACAGTCAGTGGTACCTACAGGAGTGGTGGCTTGACGCCAGGTGCCCACCAAAGCCGCTCTATCACTCCCCTCTTCAGCTGGACAGGGGAGAGAAAATATAACGAACGGCTCATGGATCAAGTTAAGGACAGGGAGAGATCATTCACCCATTAGCATCACAGGCAAAACAGACTCAACTTGGGGAAAACTACTTTGATTTATTATCAATCAAATCAGAGTAGGGTAATGAGAAATAAAGACAAATCTTGAAAAATACATCTTCCCCCCACCCCTCCCTTCTTCCTGCCTCAACTCCACTCCTGGTTCTCTCTACCTCCTCCCCTCAGCGGTGCAGGGGAACAGTGAATGGGGGTTGGGGTCAGTCCGTCATACCTTGTCTCTGCTGCTTCTTCCTCCTCAGGGGGAGGAGGACTCCGCACTCGTCCTCTGCTCCAGTGTGGGGTCCCTCCCAAAGGAGAAAGTCCTTCATGAACTTCTCCAAGGTGGGTCCTTCCCACGGGCTGCAGTTCTTCACGAACTGCTCCAGTGTGGGTCCCTTCCCCGGGCTGCAGTCCTTCAGGCACAGCCTGCTCCAGCATGGGTCCCCCGCGGGGTCACAAGTCCTGCCAGAAAACCTGCTCCAGCGTGGGCTCCTCTCTCCATGGGGCCACAGGTCCTGCCGGGAGCCTGCTCCAGCGCGGGCTTCCCATGGGGTCCCAGCCTCCTTCGGGCATCCCCCTGCTCCAGCGTGGGCTCCTCTCTCCCCAGGCTGCAGGTTGAGATCTGCTCCCCCGTGGACCTCCCTGGGCTGCAGGGGGACAGCCTGCCTCACCGTGGTCTTCATCACCACAGGCTGCAGGGGAATCTCTGCTCCAGCTCCTGGAGCACCTCCTGCCCTCCTTCTGCACTGACCTGGGGGGCTGCAGGGCTGGGGCTCTCACAGCTTCTCACTCCTCTCTCCAGCTGCAGTTTCTGTTGTGCAGCAACTTTTTCCTCTTCTTAACTCTGTTCTCCCAGAGGCACTACCACCATTGCTGATGGGCTCGGCCTTGGCCAGCGGTGGGTCCGTCTTGGAGCCGGCTGGCATTCGCTCTGTCAGACATGGGGGAAGCTTCCAGCAGCTTCTCACAGAAGCCACCCTTGTAGCCCCCCTGGCTACCAAAACCTTGCCACACACACCCAGTACAACAGGGTTGTTCAGTTCACCCAAAGTGGACATCTGCAAGATGGGCAGCTGACTCTCTCTCTGGGTTCTGCTGACTGCATCAGCAAGGTTTCTAGCATCTTTGTGGGTGCCTAGATGCTTAGCTCATACCACATACAGACACCTACATTTAGGCACCTAATATTAATCTGAATTCTACACCTTGCTTTAGCATTTTATTAATTTAATATTCTCACAAACATGCTGGGATAAACTAGAAGAAGGAAAAAATAGCCAACGTTTCTTTCATTTTTTTTAACCACCCCCAATTTCTCTGAAAGTCTGAATGTTTCTTAAGGGCAGTATTCATACTGTATGGTCTTAGTGTCCCTATTGAGTACATTGACAACAAATACGTTCCTGACAGATTCCTGGAGGGTGTGACACAGAACGTGGGCCACCTCTGGTGCCAAAGTTTACACAATGTGAATGTCTTTCTCCTCTTCTCCTCCCATGAAGGGATCAGTTGATAGAATGCTTTTATTTCTGAGAAGAAAGAAGTTATTTTTAATACTTTTCATGTGTCAGGAACTAATATAGCTGAAGAATTTTGAAAATAAGTGCTGAAGTACTTAAAATAAAGCAATTTTGGGGGGTAAGATACTTTTTAAGCCCCTTTGAAGCCAATGTCATAGGTGTAAATGAGTATTCCTGTCACTTATAATGAGGCCATAAACACAGGTAGTTGAAAATATTCTGCTCCTTTTGAATTCCCCAAATATCCATGTTGACTCAATAACGGCTTTAAAATGATAAAAGCATTCCTCTTTCCCACTGCCCATATCATTACAAATAAAGAAAAAAACTGGAAAAAAACTGGGCTGGAAAGCACAATTATAAAACTCTTGACAGGTGTACGGATTAAGTGGAGGTTTAGAACTCGCAATAGTATTGCTTTAGATTTCAGATGAAAACTTAGCAATCATTTTAATTAAAAAATATTCTCTACTAACCAGATGTAGGTCAACACATGTAGAATTGTGTTCACAAGCGTTGATTATGCAGTCATCAATGTCCTGATCACATTTCAGTCCTGCATATCCTGGGTTGCACAAACAATAGAAGCCATTGACAACTGTAACAGAGAGAGTATTTTAGTATTAAGAGTGTTTTAGAACAAGAACTCAATGTAGTAAAATTAAGTAGGTTACAGTTATGACTGCTATCTGGAAGAGATTTGGACTGGTCTTACCTAAAAGGTGTGGACATGTTAAAAAAAATTGAAAAAAATGAAATGCAATATCTCAAAACACTTTTTTAATAGGAAAGCAGATTTATGTGCTGCATTTTACTTAAACAACTCAAATATTTTGATACAAGAATTAAAAATCAATGACCCATTACTAGCTTCTGAAAAAATCATGGCATCTTATAAGCTAATGAGTAATTTTTCATCACAAAACTGTACACAAAGTACATAAGATTTTATCTTTGATGTTGTGCCTAAATGAGATGGGGCAGTTAAATGTTGTTTGGTTTGCTGAGGATTTTTTTTGGTAAGGAACGCCTCATATTATACTACTATATTATAAGAAAACTTGCTTGAGTTGAATTTGGAGCTCAACCTATGATGTATTTCCATGCTTCATTTTAATCTTACCATGCTAATTATAAGAATCCTCTCTGTTCTTCATCATTAATGATCCAGACGGAGAGGAATCTTTAGAATGCTACATCCATATAAGGAGCTTGTGACAGCAATAATTGCACTTCTTGCAGGCCTGCATTTATTCTAACCTCACAGAGGTCTCTGGATTCTTCATTATCGCTGAGGTTTACCATGGAATTTATTCTGCCACTGTGTCTGTACACGTAGCTGCTATTGTATTCATTAAATGCTTTAAGTCCTTCAGACAAGTTATTCATCTGCTAAGAGCTTCCTAGCTTCCTCAGGATTCCAGCTTTCTGCAGCCAGTGCACGTACTGCAGAAGAACTGAGATGTCCACATGATACAACTCAAGTCCAGAGGCACCAAAAAGACAAGCTGTCCACAAAAGATCTGGCACTTTGTGAGCGTGAAGAACTTTACTGCAGCTCATCTAAATTCCAGTTCAAAAATGTCTCTGAATCAATGCAGAGTATATAGAAAACATCTGTAAACTTATTAGGAAATAGTCTTTACTAGATATAATATGAAGCCACTCAACTTATTCCCATGTATGGAAAGGTAGAATTCTTAAAGCTTACTGAAACTGGCTTTTTTTTTTTTTTTTTTTTTTAACTAGGAGATTTTTAGGCAATAATATGTTTAGTAATTTGGGGTCAGTTCTTTAAGATCTTTTCTGATACCAGTAAGTTGATTAGATCTACTGCAAATTTGTGTAAAAATTTTGAATTTCAGGGGAATTCTCAAATCATCATTCTCATCTTAAAAAGGATGTGGGGAAACAGGGGAGAGATGTAGCAAACATGGTTGCTCAGTGCTTGAAGTGTGGGACCTATGAGGAAAATTTGAGCCAGCCGGGCTTGCTTTGTATTAGTCCCTTCAAAGAAGGGTTAATAGTTAGTGGGCTATAGAACAACAATTTCAAGGGCAGTTGCACAAATGACAGAACTGAATTCCTCTTAGTAGTGTTAGACGATATAATAAGGGGCAATGGCCAAAAGTTACAGTTTAGGAGATTAGGAGATTTGGGTGGGGACACTACAAGAGTAGTGCATCAGTGGAACAGGCTGTCCCAAAGAGTCTGTAGAATTTCTGTCCATCCTTAGAGGCTTTCAAAACTCAGCTAGAGAAATCCCTGGCTGACCTGTTCAAGCACTGTTGATAGTCCAGCTTCATGCAGGTTTGACTACATGACCTCCAGATGTCATTCTGCTTTCCAGCCAGCATTGTAAGCGTCTCTGAAAATTACCACTTTTACATTTTTTACCAAGTGTATGAAATGTCTGATAGGTGGTAATAGTCCCATAAAACTTTCCAGTAAGTACTCCATACATAATGGGTACTAATAAACTTAGCCTGCCAATCCAGACAGAATATAGTAGAGTAATTCATCATCAAGTTGCTTCTAAAACCTTTAAGTATATCTATCAGTGAAAGTGTAAGTTGTACAGTTACGTGATAGAAGGCAGTTAATAGTAAACAGACACTCCATTTTGCATCAGTTTGATATTTAATGCAGTTTTTGGACTTGTTAGAATTATGACATATACTGCCTAACTGCTCCATGAGCTCCTTTTCAGCACCTGAATATTCTCTCATCGAATGCACAATGTAAGATGTGTTTGGCTAATTTAGGCATCAAAGGAGACAGCACAAATCTCATTAAAGTTTCTCATTAGCTGCAATTCTGACCTCCTGAACACACAAACCCCAGTGCCAGGAGTTGAGGCGTTTTGGCAAAAATAATCCTCCTGCTACCGGCTGTGGAGCTTCAGACAAGCTAAAGTTCAGTAAATTATCCACTGTTCTCCCCAGAGCAGCTCAGTAGCTACAGAAGCTTCAACAGAAAGACTACTCTACATTAAAGTGAGTAACCAGACTGAACTCACTGTCATAGCAGTATCCATGGAGGCAAGGGTTAGAACTGCACTCATTGACATTGATCTCACAACGTGGACCTGCAAAGCCCTTCACACACTGGCACTGGAATCCAAGGGGAAAAACGTCCAAATTCATTTCTTCTACGCACACAGCTCCGTTCTCACAGGGATTGCTGGCCTCACAAGGCCTAAATTCACAGTTCAAACCTGAAAAGGAAAATGGCAAAGCTGTCAGTGTTTAACTAATGAACATATCCCTGCAGCTGCTGCCTATTATGAGCTGTAGTTTCTTTATATCCCTGGTTAAAATTGAGTTGAAGGGTCTCAGAAGTACATGTATGTACATCACCATGCAGAAACATTTATTTGCTTTGTAGAATTACAAACATAAAAAGACAATTTTATCTGTTTTGTTTATATAATGACATTGCATTTTAAAATCATAATAGATATCTCAATATATTTATAGTTTTCCTGTTTACCTTTGTCCTCTAAAACGGCTCAAAAAGGGTATTTAAAAATAATTAATTAATTCTGCTTTGAAGCTTCCTATTATTTCTTCCTGATATCCTGTTGTCACAGCTACCATACAAGCTGTTTAAACATTGACCCATAATACTGAACATGAATGAAATGCAAGTAACCTTGTATGATTGTTCTGCTTGCAATTCGTGACTACACAAATTATATTACTGGTTATGTATGTATTTAAGAATGAGTGACTGTTTCTATCATTTATAAAAATTCCATACAATAGAAAATCTGACACGGTCCCTTTCTACTCTTTCCTGACACTCTAGTGTATAACAGATTATGTACATTTATCTGGGCTAATCAAGGAACTGTGTGATGGTGATCTTGGGTCACAGGTGCCCTCATCTAAATCTTTAATTTGCAATAAATAGATCAAAAAGATTAAAAGGCCCTTTAAAGCGAGTCTTAGTTTGTTAGAACATAAGACTGATTCATGTGTGCCAGTAGTGAAACTCGAAATGATGAGGGCAGAGAGAACAGAGATCAAATGGGTTTGGGTTTGTAAAGCTGCCTCCCTTTTCCCTCAGTACTGCTGAAGGCAAGTCTGTTCTTTCAGGCTCAGTTTCAGACAGAGCTCGGTTGCTTTTGGGGCTGCAACAAACCGTACACAAGCCCCTCTGAGCCCCTCTGAAGCCCACCTGCCTTTCTGCGAGTGTTGAGGCCAGGCTGTGTCTATGCGATGCTCTCTGGCGGAGCTGCCCAGGGTTTGCCGTACCCCAGGCCCTCTGCCCGCTTCCCCAGTGCCCTTGCCCCAGCTCTGGTTGCCCAGCCATTCCTTCCTGGAGCAGCTTCTCCCTGCCCCAACCACCTCCCTCTTCCTTAGACAGGCTGTGACCTTAACCCGGTGATGGGCAATGTGACACTACAACTTAAAGCACCTGGGTAGTCATGTGGAAAATCACCTTCATACAGCTGTGTTGTGGTGGGTTGACCTTGGCTGGCTGGTGAGGGTGTATGCGTCACACTCAGACAGCCTACGTGCCTCTCCGGATGAAACCAACTCTTCCTCACCTGTTGTCATGGCCCAATACTTATTCCATGAGTGAACCTCTGTAGGTGAAGAGAGAGTCTACTTCATGCTGTCAGGAGTCATCATCTTCCCTCCTCCTCTACCTATCCTTCCCCACTCTTTCAATCCTGCTCCTGTGGGTATCAGGCTTTTGTCCCTTCAGGGTCTCTAAGAAAAACCTCTTCATCTTCCATTTTGTCATCATTGATGCTGTGTAGCCTGTTCTTCCTCTCCAGCTCCTTCCCCTGGCAGCATGGCAACTCAAACCAGGATGCATCTCTGGCTGGTAAGGAGCTCATGCACCTTTCTCCCATGCTGTTCTGCAAGCAGGAGCATGGGTTTATACCTCTTCTTCAGATTCTTGCTCAAGGTACCTTCCCAGAAGGGTATGAATTCCAGTGAAGTTTGTACTAATTTGAAAGTACACCAAAATTGTTCCCTGACAAAAAAGACTTTTTCCCCTCTTGAAGGAATTACGGGAAACACAAATTACTGCTTTCGTTCTAGCTATACTAAAGCAAAACAGCACAAAGCAAAAAATATTTACATTATCCTGACATTTCTAAAGAACGGTAAATTAAGACCTGGTGATAAAGTCGATGATCTAGGTTAACAATCCTATTTATCAAATGAGGCCCAAACATGTGCTATAATATTAATTGCTAGTAGTATGCTAAACAGTTTTTTCAGTGCCTTCTTTCAAGCAACCTTCACCACTCTTTAATTAGAAATTCCACTTCTTTTTCCTCCCTCCCAACTTTCCTGCCTATCACTGCGTGGAAAATCTTTTTCCGCTGCTGGCAGAAATGGCAAAGATGTCATTCATATTCAAACTGGAAGATTGGGAAAACAAAAAGACAAGAAAATAATAAGACACTCTCCCACCCACTCAGTCCCTTTCCCTAAATCAATTAATTTTTTTAACCATCACTGTTGAGAATTAATAATTTAAAAGACCATCCTCTCACTCAGAGGATCACAACTGCTTATATGATTTTAATTCTGAAAATCATTCATTATTAAATAATTGATTATTGATGCTGATCAATATTAGTAGCAAGAAAACAAGAAAAGAAAGTTGGCTGATTTAAAGTAGATTTTTTTTTAAAAATGCAAAACCACACAAAGATCAAGGTTGGATGGTGATAAGCAATGGTGGTTACATGTTAGTACAATGAATGCACTCCTGCTGTTGCTCTCATATCCGCATTTTTTTACAAAGTTGTAAATGTATGATTAAAGCTATTTGGATAAATTAAGCAGCAGGTTATAGGTGAAATAAAGACCTATAGGTTATAGGTCTTTAGTGAAGTAGATTAATCAGAATACAGAATTCATGTCTTCTGCATTTTCTCTTTCTTGTAAAGTATTTGTTGGAGAATTTTTGTGCAAATATATAAATATTAAAAGTTTAACTTTAGCTGACTAATTTGAACACATCTATTTTTTACTAAATATAGCAAAGTTCTCACTTGATCTGGTAAGTTTCTGAAATAGTAAGCCTGTGATTGCTGACAGAAAGGAATGCTGTGCCTGGGGAAGAGTTTATAAACTGTCTTCTCCCACTGACATATCAGGATTTTTAAATTGGCCATCACAGAGTAAAAAGGTAATATTCACTATCCATAGTTAGCTGTCAAAAAAGAGAAAGAAAGTATGCCCAACAGATCAAATGTGAAAGAATCAAACACAGAGGTTCATTAATGAATTAATAAGTTCAAGTTTTGCTTGTTTAATTCTTGGCTATATTTTATTGATTATAAGAATAGATTGTCTTTACTTTACTAGGCAATTAAAGGCCTCTCTATTAGAACAACTCCCCCCCAAAACCTAAAAGAATATGCAGAAATGATTAAATTACAGAGTCAGTTGAAGGACAATTTCCTTTTCAGTGGCACAATGTATTGCATTAAATATTATACCTTCTCTCTCTGTATATAGAAGCATATACTCATAGCATATACTATGCTTCTCTATTAGCATACAATATATATCAAATAATGAATAATTTATTTGGAAAATCCTCTTTTTGTTTGTTTAGGAATGAGAAGCATACCACATATTCAGAAATGTCATTCTGCTAATATTAATAAGTCCTCTCTTCTACTGTGTTTGCTAATAATACTTCTACAGCAGAATCTCATAAATATCATAAATGAACACTGAAAATAGATTTTTTTTTTTTTGCCAAAAAAGACTGTTCTGTTAAGGCTATTATTAAAAGTCAAAAGCACAATTTATAAAAATGACATAGAAAATAGATTATTTGAGATAAGTTTTCATTTCTTTATGCGACACTATTGATGTTTGTTTGTTTGTTTGTTTTATAGCATAAATCTGTACCTGAAACATTTTGATGTGTACTACAGAATTCTCTTATAATCAGAAACGGCATCTCTTCAATGTTGTGATTCTTTTTGGATAATAATTTAATAAAGCAGCCACTTGCTACTAACATTTTAAGGAATTAAATCTGACAACAGCTTTCAAATTCAGGATTTTGCTGTAAAAGTACAGACTGAATCAATGACAAAATATATCTGGTTGCAAACTGCTGGCATGATTATGACAATATAGCGAAGATAAACTGTCTATGGCTAGTACCAGAGCAACAAGTGTGTCATTGGGATGGCAGTTTCCTGAATAATACCAAGTAGTCTGATACTGGTGTTAAATACGCACTCCTGAGGACAGCAAGCTCTCAAGACAGACCAAGTGCTGTCATTGCCACACGGTCTGTGTTGGGGTTTGGGCAAGAGAGGAGGAACCGGAGGGGTAGCAGCACCTACCCTGGGGCACCAGGCTGGGGTCGGAGGAAGGGGCTGAGCTCTGAAGTTACAAAGTGAGGGTCACAGTCCCAGTTCTACCAGCTGTTCTGCCAGAAACTGTGATGCTGATCTGATCTTTGTATCTGGTCTTTAGATATCAGCTAAATAAAAGATTTTTTATTTTTTTTATTATTTTATTTTATTGGGAACCAGCTCCAGTAACCTTATGACTCTGGTATCATTGGATTTCAGTAGCCTTGCTTAAAGTCAATTCGGCATTGTTATAAATTTGATGAAACAGAATGTATATCATATGAATGAAGTTAATAGCATTTTACTTCAATGAAATGAGACAATTATACCAGCTTAAAGGATGTCAGTAAGGAATGAATAGGGAAAAAAGTCTACAACAGACTCATTTTATATGGCTTGGGTGAATACACGAAAATTTTCAAAAGTTCATGTTAACTCCAGAATGTTTTTATTTACATTTACATTGTTTAGTTTATATGCTCAGGTTCAGAACACAGAGACCATTTTTTCAAAATGACACTAAACTAATTTCATATAAGAAGTAAAAGCCAATGACTGATGTGAATCTTCCATGATAAATATGTTTTCTTAGATGTTCTCTATGTTTTTAGGTTTTTTCTTTATCATCATAACATCACTGCAATGGCATTAAATTTCAGTCTTTCTGTAACTCACCTTTTAACAACAGAGCTAAAAGACACTTCGAACATTAAAGTGAATCACCACTGTTCTCCAAGGTAAATTAAGTAAATTGAATACCATTCAATAAAAGTAAAAATGTGTTTAGTTATGGGGGATAATCCAGTGTACAAAGGCACTATAAGGCTATATAGAAACCAACACACCTCAAATCCCTGCCCCCAATCTATATGCAACTTTCTGTTTTTACCAAGACTGTTCTTTGGAAACTAGTGGATACAATAATTTTAATTTTAAAAATTATTTGATTGCTTCAGAGAAATCTGTGGTTTGGTTTTCATCAACTTTATGCAGCTCAATGGCTCCCACCCTCAAAGGCTTTCATACACTTATCATAAAATCCCAGGAACGCTAATGAGCAATGTTAGATGCCTAAAATTTGAGGTCCCTGCAAGTCTAAAGATTAAATGTCTTAATGCTAATATGAAATTGCCTTTATTAAAAGTTCAAAATTGTCATTTTCTATAATTTTGAAAAGTTCAGATGTACCTCTAAGCTTGCCATTATTTTATAAACTGGCTGCTCTAGCTTGATCTACTTTGTGGCATAAGAAAACAAAATGCCTCTACAGCTAAGATGATTAAAGGCTAGTAAATGCAAATAAAACCCCAGAAATACCCTGGAAGTGGATAGGAAGAAAAAAATACCTACAGAAGCATGCATATATTGACATTACTTGAAATTAAGCAAAGTATTACTCTAATATTTAAAAAATATAGCAAGTCTCTTCTTTCAGTTCAAATCTATAGCAAATCCATTCTTTTCCTTGGGATGCAAATTCTACTTTCCGTGAAAGGAATTGCTTTGTGATTCTATATATAATCTGAGAAAAGGTATTTTCTGTGAAATCCATACTAATTGAAAATCAGTAAGTTTGTTTGGGTTTTAAAGGAAGGATATTTGAAAAGCAATACTTGGCACTTTTCAAGTAAAAAAAATTTCCTTAATTGTATATGATAATGCAGACCATGCAACAATGCTGGAACAAAGCATGAGATAGACCCACATCACAAACTTTAAAATGAAAATCACACAGAGATGCACATATTATTGCTCCATACCTGTATAAATTTCTGTAAATACAGACAAAAAAAGAAATTAAATATATTATTTAGGTGCATTTTTTTTTCTTTTAAAATATACAAGTTTGTAACTACTGAACAATGAAGATATATCTGTATGCACATCTGTGCATTTCACATTTCAACATAAAAGCATGCTTCACTCTTTCTCACTTATAAAAGAATGCTACTAAGGAAAACAATTACCACAAATTTATTTTCTACTGAAATACATGGGAATCTTTTTCTTTTCATTCTTTTATCTTATCTTTGTTTACTACATCAGAATTCAACTGAAATTACTTATATATATGCAGAAAAGTTACAAAAAGCTGTTATCAAACTCAGTTTTTCCTTATGGGCTAGGACCTGTGGGTGTCATTTTCAGATATAGTAATGGCCACCTTTAGTTCGGGTGGCCAAACCCTTCCCTGTTTTGAGATCCTATTTTCATTTTCTTAAAATTTGACAGATTGGCCAGACATTATTTATAGCAGCTGATACCAGGATTATTATTTTATTACTCTTATTTGTGTGTTGGCAGATGACCCCACACCATAAATAGGCCCGCCATGTAGAAAAACAAAGCAGCAAACATTTGTTTCACCAGCCAAAAAAAACCCTGAAATGTGGTAATCTTTTCTTTGAGCAACAGCAATGTCCTCATAATTTGTAGGGCAGCCAGGGAGAATGTAACCATATTTTAAGTAAGTCTTTGAAAAATTGTGGTTTACACATACCACCTGGAAAATTAAGGGACAGATACATACAGATTCTCTTTTGCAATGAATACACCTTGTATTACCTACATAACTTAAAGCTTCTCCCTGTGACCTTTACACCATTCTCACAGAATGACTAATGAAATTCAGACCCCTTATCTGCTGTATGTAGATGACTGGATTTACACATGCAATATTCCCAGAGTACTCATGGCTGTAAAGGCTTAGAAAATTTTCCTTGTGGCTCAAGATGTGTCCCAAGGTGCAAACTGAAAGCAGAGCTGAAACTACAACACATACCTCACTTGAATTTGCATGGACAGAGTTAAGCAACCAGGGCTTTTAGAGATGCCCTTGGGTTCTCAGTGCTGGTCTGGAAGGCCATGGGTCTCCTACAGAGCTTGTCATATCTGCCAGACCCTTGTGGATATCTAACGTACCCAAGAGTGTCTAAATTGACACTAGAAACAGCTAGGCAAAAGACTTGTTCTCTGAATTGTTTCATTCTGGATGCAGAAACACCTGAATTTATGTATCTAGATGACAACTTTTAGAAACAATAGAAAAATCAGTACAAATACTAGAAAAAAATTCCAAAGAAGTTCTGCAGTGACTTCATACATGAGCCAACAGCAAGTCCCAGTTCGTACTGATTCCCCTTTAGGCATTGCACAGCCTTTTCGACCAACCTTCTTCTTTATTGCTTAGAGGCAATGCATATTTCCTAGGTAATGTACCACAAACGTGGCCACTCTGCTTCTCTACCCACAAAAAGCTCCCATGTGATGCAAAGTGCCCTTCATAGTTCTATGCACCAGTTTCATTTTTCCCCTAAATAAAATTTTATTTGGCTGTTCAGTGTCAAGAGAGTGGCAAAACCAGATATAAACTGATGTTGAACAGGAGATATTCTTTTATGGTCTAACACAGAAATATGCTAGAAAGAGCCACAGGTCTTGCAAAACTGCCTTTTTGCATGGGTCTTGGCACAGGAAAGACTGAGATTTGGCCTATGAGCACTGAAAAAGTAATTGCTTCATTATCTCTACTCTGGTTTTTTGCCTTCATGAGCACTTACATTTCTTACTTATTATCTGTTTTGTAATTAGCTGTTCCTATAATAGTGTCCTATGCTGAAAACTCCATTATTACTCTTGCTTTTCAACAGACTTAAGCATTTTTTTTTCTGCTGAGTTGCCTTTCTCACTAGTTTACTTTCTTTTGCAACATGTTTAATGGCCAATTACCATTTTTACTTTAATCTTAATTGGAACACATTTGGAGACATGTGTCATTAAGGCTGCAACAAATAAGTAGACATTTCCTCAGAACTGAATTTCAATTTTCCTCTACAATTACATATATTTGATTAAAAAGGTCATACCTATTAGCAACATCGAGACCAAACATATACAGTGCTTTTTTTTTAAATGAGTCATGTAATAATTTGGATCAAAGGATAAACTTCTCTGCTCCATTTACTAAAACCAAGTTGCTAAACAGCTTTTTTTTTTTTTTTTTTAAGAAAGAAAAAAGAAAATATTCATGTCAACTCTTACAGGGCTATCGCATATCAAATATACAATCTCTACCTGAAAGGGACGTTTTAATGCTTTCTTCCTTCCTGAGCTGTCTTTGGGAACAGCAGAATACTGGCTCAGTCCATGGGTCATAGAAATGTTGGTAAAGTAGTTTGGTTCATCTTTTCCTTAAATACCAGGGTAGAGAATGGGGAAAATTTGCAGTTCTGTTGTGGGAGTGTAAGATCTGTTCCTAGCTTTCAATCCCAAGTATGAATAAAGCAGCCTTATAAGTCCTACTTTATTTTCTGTAAACATGAGCTGGTCTAGAAATTGTAGTGGGATCATTCTCTTTGTGCTGAAAAGCAGCATGCCTGATACAGGCATGATCCCATTTTGCTACACTCTCAGCAAGGACTGTTGTCTAATAGTTACGACTAACTTCATTGATGTGGCTGTGTGATACATAAAAAAGTTGTCACTTCAAAGCTGTGAACAGTAAACTTGCATTTATTACTACGGACCTGTCTGTTAGAAGAATATTTGAATATACTGCAAGGTTCTTACAAAAGACTAAAAACACCAATACATCTAAATATGGATGAAACGGCTAATGGTTGCTGTGAAGTACCCTGAAAGTAGATATGTAATACTAGAACAACTCAAAATTGTAAGAAAGATTCATCTACTATGTAGAGGGCCAGTTTTACTAAGAAACAATAAACCGGTATTTATCAGTGGAGCATTTGAGCACCTCTTCTACTAAGATATCTTTGAACAATTGAATGAACTGCAAACATTCCTCCCCTTCCCTTCATACAACTGAGCAAGATCCATATAAAATCTGTAAACTGCTCCTCCAGCTGTAAGACTCAAAACTAAGAAAAGCAAATGAAACTGTAGCAATCCAGAAAGACAGTTCTGATTTTGCTGGCACAGATGGAAGTATATAATGGATGGATATGTTTCAGCTTCATAACAAAATAAATAGCTTAAAGCAAAAAATGTACTTTGCTAAATTATATTGGAGACCAGCATGGGACTGGAAAATATGGTAGGTTTGAGGTTTGGAAAAATAGTTTTTTACTCCTTAGCATAAAAGAATGAGGAGTCTTTCTCTCTTTCATTGAAAATTAAAGGTCATGTTGATTTCGAAATATGGTCATTATCAACTTCTGCTTCCTATTATTCTCTGTAAATAAATACTTTCAGGTCCGCATTTAACAAGCTTCCACATGGAAGGAAAAGCATGGATATAAAAACAGATGAAATATAGATATATGTTTTATATATAAAATTTACTAATTGCACTGTTCTTGAATTGTGTGTGAATTTTTAATGGAACAAGACAGTATTTCCTGATAGAGACATGGGAGCTTTCATTCTACCTTCCATCAAACTGTTAGGGCCCCTAAATGAGGTACAGTCTCACAATATGTTTCTCACACACTCTGTTCTCTTCTGAAGCACTTCATATCAATTCTGTAATAACTGTTATTCTATTATAGCAAGGCTACAGTTGTAGAATCCATATCATAATAGAAAAGATATTATAACTCCCCAGCTAGGATACTATAATGGAATCAAGCCCATAAGAGGGCTGAGAGGACTGCTTAACACTGTAATAGATAAATTACTGCCAAAGACTATCAGTGATAATGTATTGGCCAAAACTGTAGCTGAATGTGCTTCTGAGCTGTTTGTCTCCTGGTGCTAATATTAAAATCTTTGATTTGTCCTGGACCCAAATTGAGTTCATCTTCCCTCCTGCTCCCAGTTCCAAATAGTTACTTTGCCAGTAGGGAACGCAACAGAAAACAAGCTGATCCCCCTTCTCTGTTTCTGAGCAACTTAACTTCAGAATGTCCTGTGACAAAAAATGTCCAATATGCATGACTATTAGTGTTATAACTCAGATATGATAGAAAATGGGTGGAAGGGGGAGACATTTCTAAAACAGTAGCATATTTGCAGGGAGTAATACATTAGAACCAAACAGAAGCAACTATACCGGATATGTACTTAGGTTAAATCTTTTATGAAAGGAACGTTATACTACAGTATGTGTAAGTGGCAGCATGGTAAATAGCATTTCAGCATTTAAGTGTGAGGTGTAATAGTAATTTGTACTATACAAGCCAGTGACAGAACACTAGTGAAAGCACACAGAAACAGAGAACTGGACTTTAAAAAGTGGACTGTCTTACTGGGGTAATTAGAAGATATTCACAGGCACATACAGTATTTGTGGCATACATAACTATTATAAACGGCAAAAGCATATTATATAAATCTAGATGCTACTATTTTTTCTCCATTTGACATTAGTTACAACACATGGTCAGTGAGGCTCAGTAACTTCTAGGATTTCTGTGCGGGTTTACACAGGAATCTCTTCAGTAATAATATAATTTGGTATGATTTTTTTTCTTTAATCAAATCTTGAGCTTCCTCCAAACCAAGGTCAAAAGAGTTATGATATAAAAGTATATGGACTTTGAAGTTTGTTATTTCATACTTTATCAGGACTACAGGTAAAGCTCTATGATTTTGGAAAATAGAAAGTCAATTTTCTCCTCCACAGGACAAGAAACCTGGCTGAAATACGATGAAAGGACTTCAATTATCATATTTAGTAATTAGAACATTATTAGAATCTGACAAGGATGTTATTTTGTATCTGGAAGTCTTATAAGTTTCTTCAGTTTTCTTTTGAATTATGCATAGATGGACTGCTAGTACCCTCAAGCTGTTCAGCTGAACATTTGGGAAAAGTCAAAGGTAGCAATTTCAGTGGCAGTAATTCCAATGAAATACTAGAATATATAGAAAGACCAGTGATCTATACTAGCTGTGGGGAATCCTCTGTCAGGGTGATGTCAGATATAGAAAATCCTATTTTAGATTAGAAAATCCTGTGCGAGATTAGAAAATCCTGTTTTAAATTATTAGTTAATCATTTTCAACTTCAAACAATTTTAATAATACCTAGAGGAGCAGCCAAGATCATTCTGATCCTTTCTATTCTTCCTGATTGATGATGCGTCCCTCTTGGCAGGAAAACAAACCATTGACCTGACAGAGAGCGACTTAGCGGTCAAAGTTGGGAGGGGCTACCTCCCCAAACCACCACCAAAGACCACCCAAAAAGACCAGCCGAGACCCCCGCACATTTGGAGACGGCATTTGATGTGTCATGATTATATAATCCTATGCATATGCATTAGATAGTTTGAATATGTACTAGGTAGGAGTAGTTTAATATATTATATGCAATTGTTACTGTATAAAAGAGACACACCTGATCAATCTGGTGTGCTTGATTTGTGGAAAGTCCACTGAGCACCCAGGCCTGAATAAAAAGCAGTATGTCTCCTGAGTGTGTGAAATTGGTCTATGGCACACCAGCTAACGAATCCACTTCTAGGACAACAAGGGGAACATTGATAGAGAGGAATGCATTAGTTATGTCACTGTTAGGGTTAAAGCAACAGCATCAGAAGACGTACTTCTCCAGTGCTCTCCATGCATTGACTTTACCATGGAAATTGGATTTTCTAAAAAGGTTTGTGCCCACAGGAAAATTAAAACATCATTCACAGATCAGGCTTGTAGAGTTAATTTGCACAGCCTGGACTGCCGGGCGTCTGAAGAAAAATCCAGATATATACCACTGCCCAAGCATTATTGTTCTTAAAAGCTTTGGATGTCTTCCAGTGTTGTATGGAAGCCAATGGAATGAGTTAAAACATTTTGTCAAAGTAGACAAATCCATGCTATAAAAAAAAAAACCAAACAAACCAAAAAACACACAGGAAAAATACAAGAAACTATGAGTATACAATGATACTTTCATAAAATTTCTGATGGATTTTCATATTCATATAGGACTAATGTATAAGTTTGTTAAAATATAAAAGTACATATTCAGGATATCAAAAAGTTTGCAGCACATAACAATGAGAAGTAGCTGTACTTGCTCTCAAAAGAAGTGAAATGGAAAGACAGCCAAAATGTGAAGATTTTTCTGTTTTCTTTTTAAGAGGAGGAAATAAAGGGGAAGAAAAAGGAAAACAGAAAAATCGAAACTTTCTGGTTGTACTCTTGCATTGTCTCCTTGTCAAAATAAACAAATGCAAATAGTCAAGGAAATCGGGAAGAAAGAAAGAAAAAGGTATGCAAACCACTTTCTATAGATAGAACCCATTTCCAGCTTAATCTGACAGGATACCTTTTGTATGAATACACCTGAATGTCCAAATCATTCTCTGAATTTCTTAATTCTACATTCTATATAGTAGAGGTCTGCTGTACACATCCTTATCAACTGGTGTATTATACGTTCCTAATACTGGTGCATACCTTTCAAGTCAGATTTTGTGATGGGGAGAACCAAACCATTACAATGTATTATGGAAATACAAGTTCAGGTTGCTTTCCAAATAAATGACAGCATTCATAATATACCTTTATGCTTTTCCACTGAGAATAACAGAAGTAGCAAGAAAATCTGTGACAATATTCCAAAAATAAAACATATTCCTCTATAACTTCTACCATTAAAATAATGCGTTCACTTTCTTAATAAACCAATTCTGTAATCTGTAATGAGTGCATACAAAGGTATTTGTTACTGTAACCTGAATATTTCCATACAATTAGAGAACATAGTTTAACTACCCGTTATGTTGACTTACTGTGAATCTGCTAAAGACTAGAGCAGTTTAATACTAAATAAACAGATGGCACAAGACTGAGGTAGAGTTTTCATATGAAACTAATTCTGCTTTTATTTATACCATCATAAATGTAGGTATCATCAGCATAAGAATTTGATCTTGAAATTTGCCAAGTAAACCTGTAAAGAAGCAGTCTCAAAACCTCTTTTCTTTCAACAAGAATCCTATAGATTCTAGACATCCTGTACCAAGAATATGATGTTTTCAGAGGATCTCAGTTACCATTTATGAATCTTGCCAGCAGGGTTTAACTTTTCCATTGAGAGTATTAGACACTGCTGGCTTCTTGAAGGATGACTACAGAAATGTTGACTTTCTGAAATTTTAATCACTTACTTAAATATCTAAATGAATACCAAAGTCTTCTGAAAATCTGGCTCCTTGCGAAACAAGTACTTAAGAGACTAGTATTTCTAACCATGTACTGAAAATGATTTGACATCTTTCTGAGCAGAGGCAATTCTGATACTGCAGTACTCACTTACTTGTTATTATACTAGATTTTATTCAGCAGAGCACAAATTAAAACTAATAAAAATGACAAACTAAATTTTGACCATTAACTGAAATAGTAAGAACAAACATTAGAGCTCACTCTTTTCTCATAAATGATGAATTTAATGCAAATATCTTCCCTAAAGGGGAAAAGCCCTGCTGTCTCAACATACCAAGAAAATTGCATTTTAATGATTATTCTGGAATCCTAAGTATGTATCATTATATTGAACTGCAAGAGGAAAAATGTGTTTGTATTAATTTATAAATCAACAAGTGCCTTAAATTGAGATATCACTTGAACTAGATTTGCTCAAGAACACCACACAATTTGTTATTTTAAATTATTTTAGCAGTGAGTGTTTAAAATTCAGTCCCCAAAATTTCTATGAAAAAGGTCACAATAAAGCTTGCATTTTAAGTGTATTTCCTCTAAAAGCATCAACAGAAATAATCACACACAATTTATGGATTCTAAGAGAACTATAAATTGTTTTCTGAGAATGAAAAAATAATTTAGAGAATGCCATGACCAATCACATTAGAGAGAAAAATGTGTAGAAAAGCAACCAATCTTAGTGATGGTAGCTTAATGAGCATATGCCTCTCATTTTGTAAATAATCTTGTTTTGTTAACAAACTGATTTTAAAGTATCTATTTTGATTAATAAATAAACACTCCTAGTAGATGTATAAACAAAGTTTACTTCACATTACTTGCAGCCTAAGGCATAATTGGCTGGTCACTTCAAAAGCTTTTCTTGAGAAAATGAAGGACTAATAATGCTGTAGGAAGAGTGAAATGAGTTCAGACAATTGACAGAAATGCTTTCTAAAGTTAATTATGTTTGCTTTCCCCTCTCCCTTGGTGTTCATTACCTTTAAACGGAGCCACACATTGGCAGAAGTAATTACCAGGTTGGTCAATGCAGGTGGCTCCATTCTTGCAGGGAAAGGAAGCACACTCATCTATATCTGTTTCACATCTTGCACCTTTGAAAAGATGAAAGATTTGAACATTTAGTAAGACAATCAGGTGCCAATTTCTAATTCATTTGCACCACAAGAAGCTCAAGCAACTTGTGAGGAGAAACTAACATAAATCAGCCAAATAAAGAGCCACGCATACTAATGTCAGCATCCATTTAATTCTTATCACCACAAATACATAACAACTTATTTCTGAGTTGCTAAACGGTATCTAATCTTTCCTGTGTGTGGAAGCTTTGAAGGCCTTTTTAAATGCAGACTAATTTATCTTGTGCTATTTAGTTTACAGATGGAGTCAGTGTTCCAGTTTGTTGGAATGCAAATGAAACATTAGACCAGGGCAGATAAAGAGAAATGAGAAGGAAACAAGCAAATTAGTCAGTGATGTCTTAATGGATGCTTTGTGGACTACCTCACTGTGGAAAACAAGGTTTACTGTGAATACAACTCACCAGTAAAGCCAGGTAGACACATGCATTCATAGCCACCAGTAAGGTCTGCACATGATGCATTATGAAGACATGGAGAAGAGTGACATTCATTTATATTTGCTTCACAGGTTGT
Organism: Buteo buteo; assembly: GCF_964188355.1. NCBI lineage: Eukaryota > Metazoa > Chordata > Aves > Accipitriformes > Accipitridae > Buteo > Buteo buteo. Next base: position 1,984,754 of record NC_134185.1, read on the forward strand.
ACCTATAAATATACAATCAGGCAATGGGGAGAGAAATTACTACATAGCACATACAGTCAAACACCAACATTTATTTTACCTGAATATAGCTCACATACTGGAATCTATTTGACACCCTTTTTATATTCCAATTTGGGCTTCTATGACAGTATGTTGATATTTTTAATGTTTAAGCTATGCACCGATTTTCCCAAAAGATTAAAAGTACAGTTATTGAAGAGATTCCTAAGGCTTAAAGCAGGCAATTTTCTTATTATATGAATATAGAATAATAGAACACAAATTACATTAAATGTGATAGACTGCATTGCAATGACAGGAGACGAAATATTCCTTGTGTTCATGATGAGGCAACAGATGTACTTCCAGAAAATGGAAAAAGCAATCTGATGTAGACAAGAACACAATTTATTCCAGTCTAGACTATAGCTAACATAACCATGTAGCTACTTAAAGTATAAAAATACTCTATTGCTAATATTTCTGAGTGAACTTAATTTTTTATCATTTGAAGAATAGAATGAAAAATTACATCAATCGCGAGGTTTTGGAAAATTCAAAGAATTTTACTAAATAAAAATGCAAGTGATAGTTGTTCTGAATATAATTAGCAGTAGAAGTGTAATATTTTGCCCTGTGACATTTGAATTATAGATTGCTTTGTATTTCAATGATTAAAAATCCATGATGTTTAAAAAATGCACTAAAAAGAAAATGGATGCACTTTAAATTCCTAATCTGAGCTGAAAGCAAAGAATAGCTGCAGATATTAATGCATCCACTTATCAAAGTGATTACGTTTTTCATATAAATTGTACAAATATGCCAAGAACAAAACCTTTCCAACACGTTTTTTTCTCTGATTCTATTATATTAAATCTGCCAACAGTTTAAAAAGCTTACAGAAAACAGTACATGCTATTTGCAAAATTTCACTGAACACCACTGATCCATTTTCAACAGCTAAGCCACAGCCAGCAGAAAACACCTAGTTCCATGCTGTCATGAAAACAAAGTAGATAACTTTAGTCAAGGTACATTTATGCTGAATTTACATGTTTATAACTTCAGATTATGCTAAAATAAGTATACATGCATCTCTTTTGATATGTTAAAAAATTGGTGTAAGACTCAAAGTAGATTTATGAAGTTATAGTTCTATGGATTTTTTAATACCTTGAAATCCATCCTGACAGACACAACTGAAGGCATTCAGATGATCAACACAAGTAGCTCCATTGTGACAAGGGTCACTAAGACACTCATCCACCTCAATCTCACAGTTATTACCTGGAAACAAGTGAAGGATTCACTTCATTAGGAACATGCCACTGGTGAGTCACCAGTGCAAGCCACAACAACAAAATGAAATAACTGAGGTTAGGTACAGGGAACTTCTACCAATGAGCCATAAATTGTCTTTGGGGAATTAATTTCTTGTTGATTAAAGGTAAAAGTGAAATGTATATATAATGTTCAACAGAGGTCTAATGGGAATTTTATACATTCATTTATAGATGTACTAAAAAATTGGCATCTTTTCATATTTTAAAGGCAGTAAAGTCTTGAGTTTTCGTAAAACATCACAAAAGTGTAAGCATAGTTTCTAAGACCAAATATTAAAATATCACAAGTCTTTTTCTATAATAATCTTTTTCATTCATTTATTAATTTCTGGATTTTTTATGAAGATCTCTATGCGAAATATTGGGAAAGGTTTCCATTACAGCCAAATATTTTAATTTTTTTCTTTTTTGAAACTAATAATCAAAAAGTTAGCTATTGCCATATATTTTTAAATATGTGGAGAAAAAAATTATAGATGGTGATTACTAGGTGAGAATGATGCAATTCATATTTTTTCTGGCCTTTGAGGTAGAACAAAGCTCAGAAAGTATTTATTTGAATTTTGTGTATGAATTATCTGAACAGATTATAAAGGCCTCAAATTTATTATTACTTACGCCTAAAAGGTAGGTAAAAAGTTCCTGATTGTTTCAGAGGGGCTTTGAGGGCTTTATCTGGACACAGAAAAAGTATAAACTAAAAATACTAATCTACTATTATATAGATAAAAGAATTTAAACAAACATTTCAATAAAATAAGACCTCACCAAGAATTATCACAAGTAACATCAAACAATTTTACTTTATATTTTGACAATAATAATAAAATAAACCAACCATAGAAAGAAGATACAGCATTTCATTATATTACAGACAAAATACTGCAGCTATTAAATTACAGATTATTTCATCTAAATGGATGCCTACATGAGGATGTAGGGCAACAATTTAAGAAGTATGGAGTCTACTCAAAATCTGAATTCCTCTGGTTGCCTGTGTCCTCCTTGACTATGGAGAGAGATTCTGGAGTCATCCTATTCCTGCTTTAGGAGCCCCATCACAGTCCCTGCAGTTCGACAGGATGGTTCTGGGCTGCAGAGCTGACCTGCCACTCAGGGAATTCCTACTGCGCTTCATTATTTCAACATACAGGTGATCAAAAAGATCTCAATCTGTATGTAGAAAGTTTCTTTTTTTTTTTTTACACTGTAATTTGGAATTACCATGACAGTATGCTGACATAACCAAACTAATTTTAATCTCATCAGACTCTGTACTAATGACAATGACCTGCAGGATAGGTTTAAGCATAGTAGTTAAACCTGCCCAGGATCTTGGATGTATATTTGGCAGTTGACAACCTTGTTACTTCAGCCTTATTGTTACAGGAACTACAAAGCAGATAAATTAAGGCCAATTTGCATATGGCTTGGAGTTGCAATCACATCAGTGTAAGACAGACACCCTGTCTAAAATAGTATAAAGGAAGAGTTATTGGAGTGGAATAGTCCCCTGTAGTCAGTATTTTTTACAGCTGAATACCCTTACACAGCCAAGTACTTTTGTGTGCCAGGAAACAAAAGTTGTTTCTGCCTGAATCAGAGGCACACTGCTAAATTATATCTATTGCTACTTTGGAATAACTTTCTTTTCTGTGGTTTAGGACTGACTTAAACAGATGTTAAACAACGGTCCTTTGAACTCACCTATAAAACCAGGTGCACAGAAACAAAGATAGCCACCCAATATGTCTTTACAGATGCTGGAGGCTCCACATGGTTGTGAGAGGCAGGCAGCAACATCGGCTTCGCAAAACAGACCAGTAAAACCTGATGAAAAATAGAGTAACAGAAGACATAAAAACTTTATTATCACATTTAGTCTGAGAAAATAGACAACTGAGGGACCAATTTTGCTAAGCACTTTAGTGTTCTATAGTTATATTTCAGAATTTTATTTAGGATAGTGTAAAATATTCCAGTTTCTTTTAAAGTTTTGGTTCCATATACAAAGCAATTCTAAATGGAACAAAAGAACTGTATAATAAAGCCATACTTCCAATAATAAAAACCATTCAAGATACAATGGATCTCTCAAGAGAATTTGATAGAATGTCAATTTCTTCAAGTGGTTTTATGCAGATATTCCTACTTTTATTGAAAAATCAGTAGCACACTGTTGATAAAAGCCTTCTCATTTTTAGTGTGGTGTTCTGTACACCACACTAAGAAAACATCCTATGCTTCCAAGACAAAAAAGAGAATTGTTCCCATACATTCAGTTAAAAAGCAGGTATTACAAGATCAGACAGGTCTGGCAGCTCATTGGTATTGATTTTTTGCACCAGTTAATTTATAGTTAATAAGAAACTTAATCTTCTGAAACATTGAGCATCCGTGTTTCCTGTTGAGGGCTACATATGCACAAAATTTTAAAAAGAAATTCAAAGATAAAATATGAATTTACATTTTACACTTAGGGTATATTGGCCATGGTATTCTAGTTTCTGAAGCCATCATCCAGCAAGAAAATCACATGCTTCACTGATGACAGCATCTTTATTTTAGAACATGCACAATAAATAGTTGCAAGTAAATATTCTTTTTTTCAGTGAGAAACAGTTGTTTTCAAACCCAATAAATATTTTTTAATTAATTGATATAAAGCAATTGAAAAAATCAATCACTCTGTGTGGAGCTAGGATCCAAGTGCTGAACATAAATGCCAGGTTTCAAACTTTAGACATTCTTCTTGTAACTTTTGTCATAAAAAATCAGTGAGTTAAAGTATCAGAATTATAGTTTTCTGTTCTCCTATTAACTAAAAGTTTCTAAAGATTTTTAGATTCTTGCAAAAATAATGTTCCAGCAAAGATCAAAAGAGAGTGGATGAATTTATTATAATTTAACGATTACAGCATGAAAAGCCACTAAAGACTTAAACCAGAGATTTGGTTCAGTGAGCTAAATATAATTAATTCCAATGTCTTACAAACTTGCATACCAAGTCTGGCTGAAGACCTGAACTTCACATTTCATTTTAAAAAAGATTTATAAAAGAATGCTGTGCTTCAGTAGCATAGGTATTGCCAGAACAGATTCTAGTATGCCATCAAGTTGCCCCATATCTGACCTTGACTTCATCGTTTCACACAACAAGGAGAAAAAGGAAGAATCTTCGGTCAAAGATGTTCAAACAAATCTGTATTCCTACAGTGTACTGTGATAGCTTTAAAAATTAAACATAACCCTGGTTTTATAGCATTTATTAAGTGCAGATCCAGAGTAAAAAATTATTACAGAATTTTAATAGTTCAGTCCTGCTTGGGCCTAGTTTAGCATAGAATTAAAGGAAACATAAACCATGTCCTTAGGGCAGGACCAAAGAGCTCCTCATCTGGAAGATTTTTTAGTTTTTGAACAGCTGGTTAGATGAGGCAAGACAGCAACTTCTGACCATCAGGGTAAATTGCTGAAACATGTTGCGCTTTAGAAATCCTGGCTTGTGTAACAAGCCTTTGAGGCATCAATACAAGACAATGCATATTAAAATTGCCCTACACATGCAGTCACTCTGGTTTCTAAATCAGTAGATGCAGAAAGGTGTCTTCAAGCTATGTTTCTATTCCATCCCAAACACCAGCTGTGAAACGTTCGCACACAGCTGAAGTTTTCCTCCCTGTTGATTGCTATTAAAAATTTAAGCATCTCTCTCATTTTTGCCTTCGTAAATAGATGTTAACATCTGCTTACTAAAGTGCTACATAAAACTAATATAAAAAATTATGATAAAGAAGTAAAATGGAAACATTAATCAATGATGGTAACAGTTCTACAAAAATATAACTATTATATGTGGTTATGTGACTGACATCCAAGTGGAGATACTGAATATAGAAAAGCCAACATGATTTTTTTGTTTGACAAACTAAAAATAAATATTCATTGTAACTTTATAGATTGGAAATTAGGATCTTAACCTATGCATGTTTTTATTTCTGTGTTTTGAATTAATTATCAAAGTATTGCAGCATGGACAAATATATCTGAAATTACTATACCAAACTGAAGAACAGAGCGTGGTGGTTTCAGGGCCCAATTTTAATATTAAACATCTGTTTTTGTATAAAGTTTCTCATCAAAACAGATTCAGCAGCAGTACTTAAGAATATACTATTTCCTATAAAAAGAAATGAGCAAGTGTGGGTTTATTTTTCTGCTACAGACACTCAAAAGATACTTCACGAATTTAAATAATGGACATTTAGCAGCAGAGTATTTAATTTTTTTTTTTTTATTTTTTATTTTTTTTCAGAAATGCCGCATTTACATTCTTCAGACATTTCTTTCTGACAAACCCAAAAGCCTCATGACAAAAGTGATTTTTACTAGTCAGGATGTGACACTTAAACTCTGCAAGGACATCATTGCATTGTGATCCATTCTGACATAGTCCAGCCACACACTGATTTATGGCAATTTCACTACATGGCTCCTTATATTCTGGATGGCAGGTACATCTGAAGCTATTAACTGGAACCTCACATTAAGGGTTATTGTCAGGGCCAGCAGGATTTGATGTGCATTCATTCACTCTTATTGAACAAATATTACTTCTGGGGGAAGTGTTATATGGTTCCTGTTAAAATTACAGCAGGGAAAAACTTAAACAGACTGAAAGAAACAAATGTCAGAATTTAATAAATTCCTTTAAAACCTGGACAATATTTTCACTGTCATTAAGATTCTTACATACTAACGGGTTGCTAATTGCTCCTTATTTGTACCGGATGTGATGATAATAATAACATACAAGGTATTTTATTAATTTGTTTTTTGAGATAGAGTGATTGTTACTGGTTTTGTCATTCAACACCTATCATAATGAAATCCTACATTTTCTTGGGTCCTCTAGAATTTCAAATATAAAAAATGTACTTATTGCAAGAATTATACAAAATGTAAAAATTGTAAAAAATATGCAACTAATAATAGCATAGTTGAACAAAATAGAGAAAGGGTAATAAAAAGGAAAAATCATCACCTTTGGATGAAAGACAGGGAAAAAAATGCTGCTGTTGCCTCAGACAATACAACAGGAAAGTGTTTAATTGTGACCGTCTGCTCTAACAAATACATGTGATTGTTCTATTGAAGTAAGCAGTCACAACTATAAAAGACATAGTGGAAGATACAATTTTCTCTGTTGTATCCTTCTTGCATATATGGTTTCTGGAACTCAGAGATCAAAACCCACTAATTCTCAGTAAAGACAATTTGAACTTCAGCAATTAGATTAGAATAACAAAATTACTCTCTAAAAGTCTTAAAGACTTCATGTTCCAAAATTAAAGAGACTGAGAAATTATGCACATGCGACTTTAAGAAAGCTTTTGTGTTCTCTGAAGACTGCTCATTTTCACAAGCAGACTTCCTGATCTAACAACGGCCACTATCTGAAAAACAGCATTCTGTTCTTGTGAGGAATTCAGTTGTCATTTTATTTCCCAGTCTAGCTCGGGGACTAGTCAAAACTTGTATTTATGTACACATAAACTGAAAGAAAATTAAAACACATTGTAAGAATGTGCTATTCTGAATATTTAGGGTGTTTGTACTTCAGTTTCCTACCTACATATTCCATTCCTGAAATAAAGAGATATTCTAAGGCAAAATAATTTCAACAGATTTACAGTCTTCTGCCATTTAGGCTTGAAGTGAGGTGTTTCAACTGTTCTAAATCTTTTGCAAAGTTTTCTCAACTAAGTGAAAAAAATAAAGCTCCTAGGCCAAAAGTCAGTTTTTATCCCACCATGTCAGCATTTTCTGATGAAATAACATTTCATTGGATATTCCTCAAAAGGCTTTACTGGCAGCTGAAAAGTCATCATTACAACTCGCTTTGAATTTTATATTATGATTTTCTGACAGGAAGACTGAAAAAATATTTTTTCAGCAAAAACTTGTATACATCATTTAAGCTCAATTTAGTCTGGAGAGGAATGTTAAATAGCAGTCAGTCCACCTCCTGCTTACCACTCACTCACTTTGGTATTAAGAAATACATGCACATTTTAAAATATTCTTGACACCACAGAAGTTCTGCCTCAGTCATATTAGGTTGTTTACTGTAAACACTAATGTGACAATGATGGCAAGCTGATGTACCTGTCACAGGCAACAAAAGGAGATTTCATCTAGGCTACAGATAATATTATTTCTCCAGGACGGATTTGCTCTAAGATCAATTCTGATTCAGATCATTCCCAGTGGACAGATCTCACAGGTAGACCTTGCAGAGCTAGAAGCATACCATCTAGGAGCCTGAATCCACATGCCTTTCTGGCCCTCTTCTAGGCTTTTACTAAGCAAATACTGTTGTCCAATTTGTCCTAGTGACCTCCATGCTAGGGCAGAAATTCTTGGCACAGTCACAGTAATTTCCCTTCACTGATGTATCTGCAGATGCTGCTCCACCCTGGAGATTCATTTTTACGTACACATGCTTCAGTTGTGCTCCTACACAGGGGAGTTAAAGGGCATTGTTATTTCTGTTTCATGAGTGCAGTTCATTGTGGAATCAGACTGAATACGTACAGGCTAGTATGAACTCTGTGTACCTGAATGTAAGTTATCTGGCATATTAACAAATCAACAAATTGTCAGATTAAACTGGGTTCTCTAATGGTAACAAGCTGTTCTCTAACAGTTTGGTCACTACTTACTGAACACCAGTGCTTTTCTGATAATAATCTTCATCCACCAATGAACTCTAACATTATGGGTAATAATGACTTTTTTTACGTTTCGTGATGAAACTCGGAATACCTACAGCTCCATATAGAGGCACAAGTTCTTTAGAGCAATAAATATTAATAGGCTTTGGGAGATGGGTAATGGTTGGCAACACACATTCCAGTCACGTCACATGGTGACTCTGTATGGCAGGTCTACATCTTAACGCTGTTTTTTAAAGTACTGTTTTCAGCTAGGTTTAGTTTAATGATTCTAATCAACTTTTATTATTCACATAGGGTGTATGATGGAAGGCAGGCAGGGCACAACCTCACTGACAAGCAATACAGTCCCACAGTACCCAAATGAGAAGAGCTGAGCGGGTCGAATGCCACGGCCTGGTGATGACCAGACATCCTGCAGTGACAAGGTAGGTCTGAGATGAAGCTGGCAAGTCAAAGTCAGCAAGGCAAGGTCAGACTGGCAGGACGCTGCTGGTACGCTCTGACGTATGGCAGGGAACTACATCACTTCTTGCACAAGCAGAGCTCCTGACCAAATACCTCAGAACGGAGATGTCTTTTTCCATAACACCAGTACACTGCTGAATCCCATTCAGCTTGAATTCTCTGGAACTGTTTTTTGCAGATTACTGCCTAGTTGTTCCCAATTTCTATGTATTTGTTTATGACTGTCAAAGAAGATGCATCTTTGCTCAACTGAATCTTCTTTCTTTCCCAGACTCTTTTCTAGAGTTTTTGCCCGTCTCTCTCCCAGATTGGTGCCATCTGCAAGTTCAGTCACAAAATTCCCAATTCAATCATCCAGGTCATTGATGAAGAACATTAGTAGATCCAAAACACTTCCAGTGAAACTCTTTTCCACACTGAATCACTATCATCTTTTACTGTTTTTTCCAGTGAGTTATGTGTCGTTTAGTGGTAGTTTCACTGAGACAGTGTTCCCTTGGTTTCCTTATAAGAATGCTGATGCACTCAAGATATATATCACCTACTTCTTCCTTATCCAGAAGGTTTATTACCGCCTGAGAACAGAAATTGCAATGGTTTCACACATTTTGCTCTTGAGAAATCCATGTTACCTAGTGAATGATTGTCATCTTTTTGTTGGTTTCAGATGCTTATAAATAGTTCATCTATACATTTTTGCTAGTATTTATTCAAGAATTCAGGTTAGACCTGACAGTTCCATACTTCACCTCTGCTCTCTTCTATCTTTCTGCTATTTGACCTATCCACAAGAGAACAGCTCTGAAATTGCTCTGAATCATTTCTAAATACCACAACTGAAGTTGTGCCCAAACAGACTTTAAAGTATGCATTTTCATCTAAGTGTTTTCTAGATTCTTCTTTTTTTTTTTTTATGGTCAAAGACCTTCCTTTTAGACAGTTCAATGTAGTTGACTTTTTTTGCTTAAGGTCAAGCAGAAAGGATGTTGAAAACTTCTTGGCATCATTATGTCAACAGCTTTCTCCCTTTGTTAGGAAGCATATCAGCACTTTCCTTTCTCTCTTCTAAAGAATTACCCAAATATCAGCTATACATTTCCTCCCTTCTTTTTTTTTTTTTTTTCCCTTCCTAAGGGTACTTCATCTCTTCTTGAATATAGAGCAAAACAGCAGAACAGAAGTTAATTATCTAGAAAGTTCTTTTTAAAAGAGTGACTTCGTAAACTCTGCTGCTAGTGATCTTCAAATGTCTCTGTAAGATCTCTAACCTTTCTGTCACTTACTTTCTCTTCATTCTCCCCATCTAGAATTTCTGTCTGCCAGCGAGGGCTAATGAGTGCATCACTTCTCTCTCAGCAGCCTGACTTGAATGACCATTTCTACTGCTTTGGACAAGCTGGACCTTAAGCCATACAATTTAATGAGAAGATGTAAGAGAACTATTGCTCTACAGTGTTTTTCTTTCAAAAAAACCCTCAAACCTAGGAAAAGGGCCACAAAGGCCAAATACGCCTTCCGATGCTGTAGGAACATTTTTGTCAGTTCCACTAAAAGATGGATTAGACCTAGAGAAAAAGGATTAAGTAAGAACAGAAGGATACCCTATACATCTTACAGAAATACACCAGAAGACTTACAGCTATTACAACAGAGGTTTCATTACTGTACCACAGCAGGCAACTTCAGATTCTCTATTATTTACACTAAAAAGCTACAGACTAAGTTTTTATTCTGACTGTGCTTGCTGCTTTGGAATGTGTCAGACTATCTTATCATTTTGTGGTATGATGCATTATAACAGGACCCAGTGCTATTTTACAACTGCGGAATAATCTAGCCACAAAAGTAGAAAGGAAAAATAAAAACTTTATGAAATAATAACAGTTACCCATTTTCATTTTACCAGAAGGACTCAAAGTGATCAGTGTTTGTGGCTTCTTTTGGGAGGATGTCAAGACATACCAGGAAGATGATGTGTATCGCAGTACATACCTTGTTTCTTATTACAAATAGGTAATTTATTACCCTTTCCTATGTAATCTCTTCTTGTAATTTATATGCAAAACCTATGCCATTTATAGATTCCCTTATGCATATGAAAAAATGAGAGTAAGAAATTGCCTAATAGAAATAGTTTTGATTTTTCCATTTCATTTGCACAGCACCTGTGCAGAAGTTCAGCAGATAATTAAAGCTAAGTTCCAGAGATATGGTCCTCTCCTCCCTTTATAAAGGAGTGACTGTACGTGCTACTTTGATATTCTTTAAAACAAATTCTGTGTAACAAGACCAAAATAAATATTTGAGATATTTATTTCCAAAGCAGGCAAAACCAGTTAGAACCAGGGAAAAAGCAATGCTGCTAGTAGGTTAGTAAGTAACAGCTGGCTTCAGCTTCTAGGCCAGTGGCACTTTTTAAACATAAAAAATAATAATAGTTTACAGGAATAGATTACTAATCTAGAAGTAAAAACTATCTTACCACTCAAATGTTGCTAGTTTAGTTAGAGAATAAAGAAATAGCGTGCCTTGATTCTCACCTGATTTAGAGCACCAGCAGCAAGATTAACTCAAATTAAAATGATGGTGCTCCACCAGCCAGAAAGCAGAAGTGGAGCCATGTTTCTTCTTAAAAAAGAGAAAAATGAGGAAAGAAAAAATTATTTTAGTTTTTTTTTCAGGATGCCTCTTTTGCAAAAGTGTATTTCTTAGACAACTTTCTGGTTTTTTTCCTCACTGATAGTTTACAGGTAGATTACACAGCAATATTTCTGCCTGTCTAGAATTAAAGCAAAAACCAATCACCTCCTTCTCCTTGTGTCCTTTTTTCAATGCTGATATATGCAACAGTCATGCTTTAATAGAATATACATGGCTTATGTTTTGAGGTTTTTTTCTGCTTTAATAGTGTTCTTTGAAGCTTCCTTTTAATTGAATTGATTTATAATTGTTTGCTGTTACTACATACTTTTAGTAACATATCTTATATATCCAACACCCATTCATTATTGACAGCCTTACCTTAATGTGTCTCACCAACAAAACCTCTCTCTATTGTGTCTATCTTGTTAATCTATCTTTTTCTGAAAAAGAATAGGAAGAGTTTCTAGTGGAAAGAATTAAGATCTAATGAGGAGGAATAGCTCTTTCACTCCCTCAATAGAGTACACAATTAATTCAAAACAGCACCTCCTTAAAACCAGTAATGGAGACTGATGGAGAAAATTTACTTTTCGTGTGTGTGTCCTCAAAGCTTATATTTATTTGACAGGTCTATATAATTTCCAGACATTTAATATTTTTTTATAAATACCTGTGAATTTCAATAGAAACCAAATACATGTGATGAACTATGTTTTTATACAAAAGCAAGAATAACTATAAACAACAATAGTAATAATAGGTTTTCTAACTTCTGATAATGACAAAAAATCTAACTCATCTTAACATCTCTGAAAAAAGATCAGTGAAATACAAAGCTCCCAGTAAAATCAGCACAAGCAGTGGGCAGTGTTGCTATCCTCCATGAGTCACATCTTGGCATTGCCTGCCTTTCAGAATTCATGTGACAAGAATATGGAGATAAGAGGATGAGCTGCCCCCCATAGTGTGATCTGATACTGGATTAGATAAAGAGCTCTTCAGTGCAATATTCTTATTTTAGAAATAAATTACATTTGTTACAGAAAGTAAGTTTTGTGACTTTATTTAAAAGAGAATGGTTTCTAAAGTGCAACATAAAGTTGGGCATGCATTTCCTCAGGAGCATAAAAGTTTTTTAAAGTAAAATTCATGAAAACAAATAAGAAAATAAAAATAAACATACATTAGCCTGCTATTCATATATTTCATGGTAATACACAGATCATACACAACCACAATTTTGGGCTTGAACTATTTCTTAGAATTTGCTGATAAGCAACCTGTTGGACAGAGAGAAAGCACATAGACATTCCCTCTCATCCATCATATATTTTCTAGTTTATCTTTTTCAATTTTCAAAGATAATAATATTGTAAGATCCAAATATGATCCTTCATTTCTTATCAGATTAGAAAACCATATGATACCAGAAAAGCTGAAAAAAACCCCAAGACTGTTTCTAGTAACAGATAAGTGGGGAAAAAAAAAGGTAGGTGATTAAAACCCATAAAGCAACAGCCATAGACTGCTGAAGGTCTGGCCAGGCAATTCTGTTAGCTGACTATGTCAAGAATTTTATACAGTATATTTACTCCTTACTAATGCAAACAGAGCCACAGAAAATGAAAACTGAACAAATGTTAATTATTTTTCAGTACATGGCAAAACCAGAAGGAGAAGATTAGTTTGACAGTGTATTCTTGAAGAGGGAAGTTATTTTAGAGAAGGGTAGGAAAGCATAAAGACAGAACAAAAACATAGATGAAGAATTAATTGAGTGTATGTCAAAGGAAAAGAATAAATGCTGTCCAAAATAAGGAATGTTAATATTGCTAAAAAACTGACAGCAGAACAAAGACTGTTTTGGTTTTGTCCATATAAATACAGTCCAGATTTCTTTTTTTTTTTTTAAATCAGAGATTGCCAAACAACATAGTAGATCATAATTCCAAAACCTTTAGATCCTTGATTAGAAATCTGAATATATTTAGACATACATTGGACAAATCACTTACTAGTTATCTACTTTCCAGAAATAGAAGTTTTGGACTAAACAATTGTTAAACTTATAAATCAAACATATAAAATTTACATTTAGTAGACACAGCACACTAACTTCAGAAAAAGGCCGTAGTTTGATTATTACTTTAACTGCTTTACAAATAGCATGATTTTAAGCATATTGACCAAAGTTTTAGGGGTCTATAGCTGTTCTCTGGAAAAGCATGTCCAAAAAGATATGTTATTTGCATTTCTAATATCATGAACAGAAGAAGATAGAGAGGAGCCAGAGATTGCATCAATGTGAAGGACTGAGCAGAGCAACGGATAGACTAAAACTCAAGCTTTGGAAGTCTGTAAAATAAAAAAATCTAACAGAAAAATGTTAGAAAACTATGTATGTGAATGTTGGCGTGTGTGTTTATATAACCCTTACCTCACCCCATGCAGGTATACACTTTTTTTTTTTTTTTTTTAATTTGAAAGTATGAGTGTTCCTGCTTACTAACAAATGCTTCATTTCTCAACATTATGGAGTCTCTAAGGGTGATGCATATATTACTGACTTAATTTTCCTTTAAGGAACTGTCTTGCATAGCTGTTTTATGAAGCATTGTCCAAGGTAGTTCTGGGGAGGTATATTGAAAAAGCATTATAATATAAAAATACTCATAACATTGTCTCTGATAATGTCTGCTGCCTTCTGGCCACCTACGTCTGACAACGTAGAAGGGAAATGAGGAATTACTCATTATTCTTCTAGTCCCTGCATGCTTAGAGCTGGCTTATGCGATTGATAGAAGTAAAAACTGTCATGTACTTGCATCTGTATGGTAACTATAAATAGGCAGACTTACACTAATAGTGCATTCAATTTAGGCTTTTTGTTAACAACTCAGTAACTTTGTGTTTGTTTCTCATTCTCTGAAATAAGGATCAAAGTTTCATTATGTCCAAGGTATGCCTTGAAATCAAGCTAAAAGCTGTTAAAAATATAAAGTTTGGCGGAATATGTGTGACATCTTGAAGATGTAATTTTAAAATATCTGTGGCCAAACAATCAGTATGTACAAGTAGCTACTCTCTGCAGTCTTAGAAGAGTGTTGGTATCATCATGAGAGTAGTAAAATACAATTTTTTAAAAAGACAAAACTGTAATTATCTACAGTACTATAGATTTTATATAGCATGCAGTACTCTCTGGACAGTTCTTCACAGTGAAGGTGCTAATGAACAGCTCAAGTGCTCTTTTCTGAGAGATCCATCAGTGTCTTACCTTACTCCTTTTCTTTCTCACCAATGACAGTACCCTAAAACAGCCCAGATATCCTTCTACATGTAGTCAGCTGTCTATGCAGCTAATTTTGTGTGCTTACCCTTCCAATTAGCGTTTTTAAAGTTTTGTCTGTGATGGCCTTGTTCTAAACATGCATATGGCAATGCAAGGTATCTATTTTCTACGTAAAGGTATAGTTATAATGACATCTGTGCACGTCATTGACAAAAGGATCATACATACTGAATAATGGCGGTGTGAGAGATCTCATTTTTATGGTACATACTGGAAAAAAACCTGGGGTAGAAATCTGGAGCTGCTATACCTCAGATTCTTCTTGTCCACAGAGATTATATGAATACAAATAAAACCTGAGGTTTCTCAGATGTGAAAGGGAATTATGTGGCTTTCTACATCTGATTCATTTGTTTACCTGAGTAATAAACCTTAGATCTTTTTTGTTTGGGGTGATCTTATTAATTTCTTATTATATGTGAATGGGCATTTATTATCAGCAAGAAGCACTTAAATTGGGTAACATATTCCGTTAACGTATCAGACAATAACAAAAATGTAGAGATGCCAAATATAAGAAGCAGTGAAGGAAAAATTAGTCAAGTTGGGGAGCTAAATCCTTTACAGAAGAGTGTAACTTTGGTGAATTGTGAAATACAACTATGATGGTTTTAACAGGTCTAAAAATAACTGTTTAATATTGAGAGAACAGATGATTCCATTCCATTCTGTTAGTGTGGTTATAGTAGTTCTAGAAATGAGTAGACTCAAGCTAAAGGCTGTCATAGAGGTATTTCTTCACCTGGGAGATTTGTAATGGGTTATTACAGAATTTCTCAAGACATCACTGCTTTCTGTCTGCTTTTGTTAACAGTAACTCAATGTCTTATTATCCACTTTGAAATAAATACTGTTGTTTCTATTAGAAAAATGTCATTTTTAAGTCATCTGTTGGAGGATTGAATTGACGTTACAAATGAGCTGTTAAATGATAGAATTTTTTTTCTATATTTTTAGCCTCATAAATGACAGCACATTTTTGGAAAAAAGAGAGGAAGCCAGCATTTTTTTCTTGTTCTATTGCAGGAAAATTTCACTTACCACTGGCATGAAGCACTATACCGATAAAGATAGGAACACAGGAAGAAAATTGGAATTATAAAGAGAAAGTAACTTAGTAAAGCTATTACACCTAATAAGTTCGGATCCTGTCACAACAGTGAGAAATTTGCCATGTGCTCTTTTAATCATAAGTTTACTTTCTCTTTCTTCATCACAGACTCCCTTAACATCAAACCCTTGCAAGAGACTTTTTAATAAACTTTGTGAAGTATGTTTCTCTTCTCATTTGCCCTTTATTAGATTCTTGTTTCCTATTTTCATCACAGTGCTTTTGGATTCTATATTTTTCTTCTACACTTGGCTGCATGCTTCTTTGCGCTGTCTAGAATGTGCTGGTCTATAATGAATGTTTTTTAATGCCACCATATGAATTTTCTTCTTCCTTCCCCATTTACTTCTTATCTTTGTAAAAACTGCCTGTAATTAGAAGGTATATCTATTTCAAGAAATGTATTTAATCATCATATCTTGTTTCACCTCTTTTTAATTTACCAAATTTATATATATTTCAGTCTCTGAGTGCAAAAGCTCACTAAATGCCTATTTGTATAAGAGTAATATAATGAAGTCTCATATAAGTAGAAATTACAGTTTTGTTTGCTCTTACACATTTTTGCCCACTTTTTAACAGATAATAAAGACTAGGTTTAAAAATTAAAATCTTACTGAGCTTCTGGGAACAATATAAACAAATAGAAGGTACAGTTGCCAGTGTTATTGTAGAATACACAATTATGTATTACATCATAACACACACTTTGAATTCACAGTGTCTGTGCAATTACATGACCACTCCAGGAATGACCTGTGTTCTTTTTTACCAGTATTTTCATTTACACATATGTTGAAGTGCAAATTTTCCTTTGCGTGGAATATGTATATTAAGGTTTGTATTACAACTTAAAACATGTATGGCAACATACAAAAGAATGACAGTTAAAAGTGTGGAAACTTAAAATTTCACTGCATTATCATCTTGTTCTTCTAGTGAAAATAATGAAAGAAGAGAGGTGTGTGTATCTCAAAATTTGATTTAAATATATTACATATACCATACAATAGTATTTTAACTGCCCATTCTCTATATGGCTTAAAAGCAGAATAATATCGCACTACAAAATCGTTACAATTCTTCTGACACTGAAAAGCTAAAACAGACAAGTTGATGTTCTCTTTCTGCTGCCTTGAACTTTTATAGCTTTTCATTTTGTAAGCAACAAGCAGCAATGTCACTGCAATTGACTACAGCTGAATGACTGAACTAAGTATGTAAGTTAGCAAAACTGAAGTGTTTGGCAGAATTAATTTATACACATTTATCTGTGTTCTTCAAAAAGATAACTACAGCCTACATTAAAAAAGAAGTTTGTTGAGCCTATCTAGATGTCATTAGCAAATGTACAACCTGTTACTCAATTCCTAGAACTGTCTTTAAAGAACTCTATTGCTTATTAAAGTGTGTCTTCCATTAAATTTACGAACAATAGAGTTATTTAGCAAGTATAATAAATATCAGGATAATCTACTTTGATAAGAAAATATTCTGAAAGCATGTATGAAGAGATTCTGTACATGTGCACATACATAAATGCAAATAGATTGGTGTGCATATCTACAGCTATGCATACATAAATGAGAGTCAGAAGAAGAGACAGTGAAGACATCATCCACCTTACAGATTGTTTACAAGTAGCACTGATGGCACTGTCCACGTGTAAACAAAATTTTGGATGCATTTATTTATTATTACTACGTAAGCGTAGCATTTAAATTAAGCAGCAAGGCCAACAAACAAACCTTTCTTCTTCTTTTCCAGGATTGTTTTATATTTATTGTGGGTTACTGATTTTTATTACAGATCAGAAATCCAACTGTAATTAACATGTCCATCAAGAATATCTAGCTTTTATTGAACCACTCTGCTATAGTATAACTGTTTCAAATGACAGGTCTTACAAAATTTAACACAATTAGAAGAAAAAATCAGTTGAGAGAATTTAAACTGAAAAATATAAATGACAACAAGGAATCTTTCAAGAAATTGTAGTTATCTAAATCTAAATGTTAGATGCTTAAAAACATCAAACCTACAATTAAAGCATATATCTAGATAAAATAGTCCTAAAAACCAAATAGAGACAAGTTTAAAACTGGGTAAGTTCATAAAAATTAGCATCAGCAAGAAACTGGAAGTTACAGGATAATAATAAAGAGCCTAACAAGTAAAAGTAGAAACCTGTGACAAAAAAATAGAGACATAAGGAAGTTTTAAAATATAAAACCAAACAAACAGAGTGGGGTGGGTTGACCTTGGCTGACAGGTAAGCCCTCACCCAGTTGCTTGCTTATTCTCCCCCAGTGGGATGTGGAGAGAATTGGAAAGGCGAAAGTGAGAAAACTGGTGGGTGATGATAAAGACAGTTTAGTAATTGACAAAAAAAAACCAAAACAAACAAGTCATGCAAAGGCAGTCACTCTTCACCTCCCACCAGCAGTGATGCACAGCCAGTCTCTGAGCAACAGCTACTTTAGTAAAACTCTCCCTCAGCTTTATACGCTGAGCATGATGTCATATAGTCTGGAATATCCCCCGGGTCAGTTGGGATCAGCTGTCCAGGCTGTGTCCCCTCCCAGCCTCTTGCCCACCCCCAGTCTACTCACTGGCAGGGCAGAGCAAGAAACAGAGATGGCCTTGAGGATGTGTAAGCTAAACCATCCCTGTGTTAGCAACACTGCTTTGGTCACAAACCCAAAACACAGCACTGTATGGGCTGCTATGAAGAAAATTAACTCCATCTCAACCAGACCCAGTGCACAAAGCCAATCAATTGTTTGAGAGGAATACCCATTAATGACTCGTATTTTTTTAGTATTTTCGAGTCTTTCTGTTCTGATGATGAGCAGGTCAGGGACTCTTTTTAATTGTATCTTTCTCAATTCCAAATAATGAATAATAGTGGGTTGTTTTGTTTTGTTTTGTTTTCCCTTAATGAAGCAGTGACAGAGAAAAAGGAGTAAGATACTGAAGGTAAAGGCAGACAACTTTTTTTCACATTTTCAGGATCCAAGCCTGCGGGAAGGTATGGGTGATGTTCTGTGCAGAAAGGATGGATTACACATTTGCTTTCTAGATTCTGTCCTTGGTCCCCAAATGGGGCATTTTTTGCTTAGCCTTGTTACCATCTTCCCTCTGTCATTTTCCTAGGTTGAAGCTAGGACTGATCAGCATTCTTCTGTTGTACTACCATACTTAATTTTGTCTGATGTTTTTGCTGATACATACACAAAATTCTAGTAACCACCCTCCTATAGTAATGTATGAGTTTCATGAGGACGTAATGATTTATTCAATATGTTATTTCATACCTCTTAGAAAGCTAAACTAAATGGCACCCTTTCCTGTACCAGCCTTAAATAGCGTGATATAAACATTACTGGGGAGGAGAGAGGAAGGACAGGTCAACCATTACACTGAAGAGTGAAAAAGCAAAGAATGTCCTAGGAAGATTATTTTTTCTACTTCCTTATTTTGAAAATACTTTAGAATACTTCTGAATCTTTTTCTTTATAAAAGAGGGCTCTCATAACTTGTGCCAATTTTAGAATTGTCACCTTTTTCTGCTAGGCCTTTTATGACTAAATTATTACACATAATGTAACAAACAATTGAAGTCTTTAATTTTGTAAAGGCTTCCACAAAAAAGTGAAACGAACAGTCAGACCTTCTATGGTAGCAAAGGGCTGGACATTCTCAGGAAGCGCACTATTAGAAAAACATCTAAATATACTAAGATTCTCAAAAACACAGAAGAATTACTGGAGCTACTAAAAATATATTTAACATTTCACAAATATCAGGGAAAAATTAATGCTAGTGTATGGATCAGCTATAAATGTAAGGAGGAACTCCTGGGAAGGACCCCTAATGATGTTCACTGTCACTCATTGCTTCCAGGTACTGCTTTTGCAAGAGTCAGGTATGTGGCAGGTCCTGGGGAGCCAGCTGCACAACGTCTGCTTCTCCAACAGCTCTATCACTGGCCTCAGCCCTCTTCCTGGATGAAGAGTCAACACGGATATCTCATGGCTGTAACTGCCCACAGAAGTTTCAGTATAAAGACTTTGCAAAAGAGCTAACATCCTGTGAATGTCTTAACCTCTATTTCCCTATGATATTGAGTCCACTAACAACTGCCTTCAAGCAGTTCTGTACTCTTGCTATATGAATACTCAAAGCATCTTCTGTAAGTGGTAAACTGCTGAACAGCATTTCTATAGCTGATTAGATGGACTTGTTTAGAAAGACAGTATAAGTTAGGATGTTAGAGGTATAAGAAAAACATATGACTTAGAAATTGTATAAATTAATTGTAACTTGGAGCAAGAAATTGATGATTGGAATTTTAAACTACACATCAGGTAATCTTTTTGGTAAGCTGAGCAACAGTTTAATGTAAAAAATGCTAGCCTTTCTTATCAGGCAACTTTGAAATCAAAGCAAAAAAAAAAATCATTAAAAATTCTGTGTTGAGTGATTGTGTAGTAGCAGCGTGAAGGACTGAATGATTTCCTAAACATTTCACATCTGTAATCTTGATGATTCACTTTATTTTTTGAGTCACAGCATGCAACACTTTTCCTAAGGCCTCTTCCTGGAGTAAAAACTTTCATGTATAAGCTTCTACTTCACAATAAGGATTGCCAGAAATGTTTGAAAGAAAGTACAGTCTTATTTCATGGTACAGTAAACTTTAATAACAGTGAACCTCCCAAAAAGGAAGAATTTGATTTACAGTTTTTCTGTGTGTGAGTTTACTCTTAATCAGAAGTATTGCTCCTTTGATTCAGTGTATTAAGTTGAACAAAAATTGATTCTAGGCTGAATCCATCAATCCAAGCATCTCAACTGACAGGATTTGCTGCTTCAAAATCAGTCTACTTTAGCAATCATGCTAATCATCCACTAATCCCACTGAAAAAAAGAAATATTTATGTATTCACTTAGGTGTAGCAGGGATAATACATCACTGAGGCATGAACAGGGATGGGAAAGAAGCTGTGTAGTAGATGTAAGGTTTTGTAAAAGACAAAAACATGATAACATCCTGTAAGGACCTAAGAAATACTCTGTGTGGTCAGTGCAATGGTGCACAGCCTAGAACTGTCCAAGAGCAGAAAAAGAGAGGCTATTTAGGGAGAGCATATTAGCTTAGCCACTTCCTGCCATCTGTTCTCTTTGAAATCTCCAAGCATTCAGGTGTATTAAAGAAGTTAGAGGATCCTTTAGTATCCACTTACAGCCCTTTTGGTTGTGAATCTGTCTAATCCCTTACCAAACCTTCTAAATAAATTCTCTAGCTACATCACATTCTGTGGTAACAAATTAAGAAATGTAATGTCATCTGTTAAAAGTTCTTTTATGTGTTTTAGTCCAAAATCCCACTAGGTTCTTCAAGTGCCTTCTTGCTTCTTGTGAAGAGGCTTCGGTGAACAACAGTTCTGCTTTCAGCTTAGCTCCTGCTTTCATGATTTTCTTTCTAAGCTTCCTCTCTTTCCCTCATGCTTTTCTTCTACAAACTTAGAGCGTCCTTGCTTTTTCATAAGGCAGTTGCTCTATTCTCTTGATCACTTCTGTTGCCTTTCTGAATACATTCTACAAATCCAACACCTTCTAGATTAATATTTCCTTAACTATCAGATTACCTGGGGAGAAGTTATAAACTTTAAAGAGCGACTCCTCACTTCTTCCTCAAACTGTGCTTCTCTACCATTTCAAGGCAAGGTTTCCAGATGACAGACTACTGTTGTAATAAGCTTTTTACTACACCACTACAGCATTTGTCTTTAATTTTGCTTTTTTCCCTGGTTAAAATTCAGGATAGATATGAAGCCACTTCCTAGTGGAAGGCTAAATTAACACATGGGGAAAAAATAATATTTGAGAAATTTTTAAATATTCATTCAAATTCTGGCTTTGGAAAAGCATTGCATATAAACAACACTTTTATTTTTTTCAGCTACAAAGCTGATTGATAAAAGGTGAAACCCTAATGAAGATTATGGAAAACTTTTAGATATGGTCAAAATGCTTGCTGTCTTAAAGACTGTGTGTGTAGGCACAGGTAGTTCAATTCAAATTCAACTTAAAGTATTACATTTGTAAAGTATACATAAAATTGAGCAAAGATTCCTTATTTAGGAACAGAATCACAAGAAATGACTACTTAGTTGTGTGCTTATGAAAACCTCTATTTCTGTCTTGAATATCATAGAGCATTTCTCACCTAAATATCACCTGACTTCTTACCTGGCAAACAGCTACAGTAAAATTCACCAATCAAATCATGGCAATGGCCTCCGTTTTTGCAGGGCTTGAAGGAGCATTCATCAATATCCGTGGAACAATTTTTGTCTGACAGAAAGGAAAATTAAACATTAAAACTATAAATCACGCTGGGTTTGGGAAAGCAGAAAAGCTACTTCACAGTGCAAGTGACAACTGCATAATTTAACTTTTACAGGTTGGAAACACTATTTTATTTCTTCTTGACAGCTTTAAAACTAGACATATTCATAGATCATAGCTAATAGTTAACAAATTAAATATTTTAAAGGAATAAGTATGAGCTACATTTGCAAATATATTCTTTGTGTATTCTAGCATTACATCTCAACACCATAATTACTAGGATTATATGCCACATTTTAAAAACTATTTTAGAGATTTAATAACCTCAGTAACAATAATAAGAAAAATATTTTTCAAGATTGCTTCCATGTTTAGATGAGTGAAGCCATTTCTCAGATCCCAACAGAAAACCACAAATTCACTTGACTGTTTCTTCATTTTTCTGCTTTTACAGAGATTTAATTGAGCTGTAATTCAAATTAATTCAAATCTGAAACAACAAAAACATAGGAGAACATACAGAAGACATATAGAGGAGAATATTTAGAAGACAATATAATAGGTGGCTTATGAAAACAATTAATTCATTGGACATACCAAAGAAAATCCACAGTCCCTCATCTCTCTGTTGTGCACTGTGTTAATTTAGAGCGAGCTCTATCCTGGTATAAATTATACTGAGATCTTTCTGATCCAAAACTGATCCAAAATCAAGGGATAACTGTAGAGATTAAGAGCTCCCATGAATACCAGAAGCTACTCCAGTGACAGAGAGAGAAAACTGTATCTGTTACTGATGTGAGCAAGCAGAATGGTTGTTGGTATTCTACACAGAAAGTGCTAGAAGGATCCTTGTATCACTCAAATCCTATATACCAGATAGGTAATGTCTCCCAGGAATCCCAGTCTAAGGAGCTACTGAATTAAAGGATCACATGGTGTTTCTGTGGTCCCCCTTGATCTGCTGTATTTAATGATTCACTACAGATCACAAATCTCATAAAACCAGTTGAATGAAAGCTTAGGTTTTTGGTTTGGGTTTTTTTCTTTCTTTCTTTCTTTTTTTAAAATATTTTAAATAACTAAAAGAACTAGCAGAATCCTTAAGAACACAGAACTTGGAGTGATAGGGTATTTAACTACCAAAACATCATTTTGAAAAGGAATCATTCAAAAATTCAAAGATTTTTGAATGTGCTATTGGCAATTTTTTTCATGTAATAGTGGAATAGGCAACTACAAACAGAGATTTTCTGGGATTTGATTCTAAGTAAAAGAGAAAAGTAGTCTCTGAATGTGAAGAAAGTAATGTGAAGAACTTGGGTGATAGCAATCAAGATCCCTGAGAAGAGAAAGGATAAGGGGGTGAAAAACATAATAAAAAAGGAAAAATTGCAAAGAATGCAGAAAATTTCTGATGTGAAACTTGATGGAAGGCTGAACTGAAGTAAAAACGTAATTAAGAAAGTTGCTGCTTTCTCTAAGTACACCAGGACAAACCCTCTTTTTGTGGGAGAAAGACACCAGGTATTAGGAGACCAACTTGGCATTTGTGGTTTTCAATGGATGAAAATGCCCAACTAATAAAAAATAGGTCAGGTTACTGAGGATAACCTAAGAAGTATAGCATAAGTATGTGGGCATGAAATCAGACTAGCAAATGCACTGAATAAGATGTAGCTATCATGGGATGGGTCAGGGTAACAAGAAATCACGCTGTAAGTACTTCAGCATTAAAGATGAAGGAAAGTTATGGTTTGCCATTCAATGGAGAAGGATGACTATGGATAATGGCAATCATGCCAAATTGTTCAATGCTTCTTTTGCTTCAATCATCAGTAAAAAGGTCAGCTGCAAGTAGATCATTATCATAATTGATACCTATGATTAAAGGGCAAAACTTCAGTGTTGAACAGAGAAGGCAGGCTGGAGAATTGTCAGATGAGTTAGATGTCCAGATAGGCTGGTTTGATGAACTTCACCCTTGGGTACTGGCTGATAAAAACTCAGTAGTTTTCTTTGTGAACTTGTGGAAGATAGGTAAAGTACCTGGAGGCTCAATAAAGTCAGCCTTTAAAAAGGAGTAAAAGACAGAGCCATGAAATTATAGATCCATTTGTGTAATTTCAGATCCTGGAGGACATATGGGAAAAAGTTACTAAACTGATTACTTGTAAGAACCTATAAATATAAAATAATTTATAAAAAATGAGCCTTATATAAGCAAACTAATTCTTTTCTACACTAGAGTTACTGGCCTTGTGGATAAAAAAAAAAGTAGCATATGTCATACTCCTTGATTTCACTGATGTTCCTGCTGCTATCTCATGTGAAATACTAATAATTGGACTAAATATGAACTACAAGAGAATATTATAAGATGAGTAAAAATTGTTGGAAAGCCATATCCATACATTAGTGATCAGTGGTTTTACTACCAAAATGGATGAATGAATTGCACAGATTTTGAAAGAGGTCTACTGTCCATCTAGTTCCACTCAATTTTTTCAACAACAGTCTGGATGGTGGACAACAGAGTAAGCTTATTGGTGGTGACACAAAAAGGTACACTGGAGGACAGGATTTCAGAAGT
Organism: Buteo buteo; assembly: GCF_964188355.1. NCBI lineage: Eukaryota > Metazoa > Chordata > Aves > Accipitriformes > Accipitridae > Buteo > Buteo buteo. Next base: position 2,009,364 of record NC_134185.1, read on the forward strand.
TTTCATAAATTTTGAAAAATTGGAGATAGAGTTTGAAATAACAAATGTTATCCAATCTGAACAAGTGGAAGATATCATAATACAGCAAATCACAAGTTAAGTAGGAACAAAACCCAGAATTTTGTTTCAAATCAAATGTAGTGCTGAGATATATAAGAAGGAACATAGCGAGTTAGAAGCATAAAGTAATCCTTCCATTCTCATCTAGCTGGAGTAAAGCTGCATTTGGAGTGCTTTGCACTGTGCAGTGAGCTGCATTCAAGAAAAATGTGGACCAAATGAAGACAGTTCAGATGAGCATAACAGGAATGACAAAGGATAAACAAAATGAATGGGGCTGTAAAGCCTAAATAAGGAAGATTTGAATAGAAATGTGATGACAATCATAAAATAAGAAAAGGTTTTTGCAAATGTCTTTAGTTCTCTGTGTTCATAGCAGACAGGGTAAGAAGTAATGCATTTAAATTGCAGTGAAAGTCAGATTAGATGATAAGGAACTCCTTCTAATGGTTCATGTAATAACACAATGGAAAGATTGCCTGAGGAAAATAAGGAATGGTGTTGGACTTCTTTAGGGTGAGACAAACATAGGTGAGAAATGACATAGTATAGTATAAGTTTTCTGCTGGGATGAGGATGGAATAGATGATCTTTAGTGTTTTGTTCTAGTGTTATGATAATATAATTTACAGGGCACACACACTGTTTATAACACTGAAGAAGGTCCAAAGGCTTTTATGTTCATGTAGTGAGTTGGATTGTTTGGAAATTTGATTTGCCTCATGGTAGAGTAAAGGTCTTAAGTTACTTGGTGTGTGATAACAGAGCTCTCACTTTGGAACCTAGTGCTTCTATCCAAATCTATGTCTCCACTCTGTCTCTCCATCAAAACATACTTCTGTATTAGTCAGGCAAGACAGAGGTGAGTCCAGGCATGCAGTAAACAAGAGAAGTAGAGGATAAAAATATTAATACTAGCAGGCAGAGACAAACACATTCTTCATGCACACCATAAATGTACATGGTTAAAAATACAGAGGGATAGATTGAAAGTCCTACTCTTACAAAGAAAGCAGTACAGCTTTTGGCACATACAACCTATATTCACCCCTCAAGTCTTTCTCGTGAGAAAATCATAATGGGACAAATGAGCCATTTCATACTTCCCTGAGCATTTTTTATAAGTGAATGTGAAAAGCCCTTACTCTATTATTTCAACAGACTCTGCATTTCCACTCTCACTTCCTTTCCTGTATCTCCCTTCCACAGGAGAGCAAGCATATGCACTAACTGATATCTTGTGATAAGTTTTGTTTAGTTAAACAGTCCATTTTCCAATGTACTGCAGGTCACTCCTGGTCACTTGCAGCTGCCAGATACAAGCAAAGAAAAAGAAATGTAGGTTATAGCTACTGAACTGTAGCTGAACTGTATGTGAGGAAACAACAAAAGTGATCTGAAAAGGACTGCTGAAGACCGCAGCATATGACAAACTATTGCAGTGCTGTGAGAAAAAAAAATAAATTCTCAGATGTATTTAAAAAAAACAAGAAGGAATATTGATGTGTAAAATACCTCTGCATAAAACATTGACTACAATGTTCCATATTTAAAAATAAGTGGGAAGGATGCAGGAAAAGCTACACAATTTATTCAACAACTGAAGAAAGCATGCTGTCGGCAAAGGCTTAAAGAGCTCCATCTGTTTCATTTAGAACAAACAAAAACAAGTGACTTGATTACAGTGTATAAGTGTCTTTACAAAGAGAAAATACTTGGGTAGCAAGAGGCTTTTTCATTTTGTGTGGAAAAGGTAATGAGGCACAATACCCCGAAGTTGAAGACAAAAATTTAAATAAAATATTTAATGTAAACTTCTAAATCTGATGGTGATTACTACTAGAAAAAAATGCCAAGGAAATTCTGGCTTCTCTTCATGCATTCAAATCAGGATTGAATGCTTTTGGATTCATTGTGTGCTTTAATCAAAACTAAGTAATTAGGTTCAGTACAAGGTGGTTAATGGGCAACATTAACTGCCTTCTGGTATACAGATCTAATGCAGAGCATACAACCAGCAATCTACGGTTTGTTAGATGACTTCCAGAATAAATTCACTCATCCTGTAGCCTTCTATGGGTCTTTCCCGGGAAAACATCAAGACAGTTCTGCGAGCCAGATGTATTTCTGTGACGGCAGTAGCCCATCCCAAGGCAGCCGGGCTCTGCAGCGTCACTGTCATCACGTGAAATGTATATGTCCTGTCCATGGAGGTTCTGGAGGATCCTAGGAAAACTGGCTGTCAGGTGCTGCTCTGCTGCCACCAGAGCAAATAATCTATGCAATTCTGTTTCTTGCCTGACTGCAAAAGTGCCAGGGGAAAAAAAAAAATCTTCTTATAAAAGTTGTATAAAGAGCTTTAAAAACATCACTCTGCGTTTAACACTTTTCCCCTCCTGCCTCAAGACTCCTCAGATCTGGGCAAGCAGTATTCTCCGGTCAACCTACTGTTTAAGTGAAGTGAGTCAAGCTGTGGGGTAATGTCCCCATTGTCACCATTGCAGCCCTGTAGCCCAGGACATGTGGCATTGCCATTGCCAGCATCAGGCCACAGGTTTGGTGTCAAACTAACACCAGAGGCCTCAGGACTAGTGACCAGGTGGATCTTGCTTCCTTTGGTTTAGTCTTCGTTAGTTATGTAAATTGCATCATGTTATGCTTATTGTTAGAAGATGTAGACAGGAATAACAAGTAGTTACGCCGTATGGAATGAACTAATTATGACCTTAGAGTAAGACTGCAGTGTGAAGGAGTACAAGGGAGAGAGCACAGGCCCTGAATGTGTGTTTGCAGGATGGTACTGGAGACTCCAAGGCTATTAACAGCTCACTTGTGGCCAGTTACTGGTAGTGAAGCAAACATAGGAGCTGGGCAAAAACAGTTTTAGGGATAACAAAATGGACAAAGAACAAATGCCTAACATATGTCGAATGCCTCAAATATAGAAAAAAACAGTAGTTATAGGGAGTAGCAGAACTCAGAAAAGTGTAAAAAAAAAAAAAAAAAGGAAAAAAAAAGAAAAAATCAAAACAAAGAAAAAGGCCAAAGAGTGAAGAAGAAAAAAAGTCAACAAGATACTGAAGATGGCACCAAATACAGCTACTACTTAGTGTGGTCCTACTAAAACTGATAGTGTCATAACTTTTATAGTATGGCTCTGTCAAAGAAGAGGGTCACCAAAGGTAAATTGTTTCACTTGTTAAAAACACATCCCAGTATACACTGGGAAATATAAATTACTACCAAAACATCTGGTACAATGTTAGTTGGTTTTGCAAAGGCTGTACAACAGACTTTTTCCAACATCAATGATTTGGTAGATTTTTTTCAGAAGAGGAACCGTCTGCTATAAAAAAAATTGAGAAGACCATTCTTACATAAGATGCCACATCCACTTCTCAAATTCATTAACAGAATATCTGGGAAGGATGGAAAATGTGCACTGGGGAATTTGGCTGGAGGCAGATTTTCTTATGTCAGAGTTCATTCACTGATTGCTCATGTCATAACAGAAAATTTAGTCCTAACAGGTTAATTGAGGCAGTTATAATAAAAACCTTGATGCACTTGGAAATTCTGTCTTGATATCCATGTTTTTTATATATATATATATATATATACACACACACATATATAAAATATATGTATTCATATATATGTATATCCATAGACCTGAAGGCGAAGAGCATCTTCGGTCATAGGCTTGCCAAGCTGGTGGAGAGGGCATTAAACTAAAATTGCCAGGGCAGGTGAACCTCAATCCATCCCACTCCTTCCAGTGTGATGCCAGTGCCAGTAATAGATGCCCAGAGCCTGGAGAGAGATCACAGGTCAGCAGCAGAGCACCAGAAGAGCAGCACAAAGGAATTCCAGCCACTCCAGCTAGTAAGGCAGCTTCATCGGGGGCCCAGCTTAAATGCCTCTATGCAAATGCACATACATGGGGAATAAGCAAGAGGAGTTAGAGACATGTACACCTGCAGGGCTATGATCTTATTGGCATCATGGAGACATGGTGGGATGGCTCCTATGACTGGAGTGTCGGAAAGGAAGGATACAGGCTCTTTAGGAAGGACAGGCTGGGGAGAGAGGAGGGGTGTCACCCTCTGTTCAATGACCAGCTGAAGTGCAAGGACAGGTAGCCTGGGAGGAATAGAGAAATTATCCAAGCAGCCAGGGGTCAGGCTAGGAAAGCAAAAGCCCTGATGATAGAATTACATCTGGCCAGGGACGTCAAGGGCAACAAGAAGAGCTTCTATAGGTACATCGGTGATAAAAGGAAGACTAGGGAAAATGTGGGCCCTCTCCAGAAGGAAATGGCAGACCTGGTTACCTGGGATATGGAGAAGGCTGAGGTACTCAATGACTTTTTTGTCTCAGTCTTCACCAGCAAGTGCTCCAGCCACACTGCCCAAGATGCAGAAGGTAAAGACAGGGACTGGGAGAATGAAGAACTGCGCACTGTAGAAGCTCAGGTTTGAGACCATATAAGGAACCTGAAGGTGCACAAGTCCATGGGACTTGATGAGCTGCATCCGTGGGTCCTGAGGGAACTGACGGATGAAATGGCTAAGCCACTATCCATCATAGCTGAGAAGTTGTGGCAGTCCAGGGAAGTTCCCATTGACTGGAAAAGGTGAAGCCTAATGCCCACTTTTAAAAAGGGAAAATAGGAAGACCCAGGGAACTACAGGCCAGTCAGTCTCACCCCTGTGTCCAGCAAATCATGGAGCGGATCCTCCTGGAAACTCTGCTAAGGCACATGGAAAATAAGGAGATGACTCGTGACAACCAACATGGCTTCACTGAGGTAAGTTGTGCCTGACAAATTTGCTGGCCTTTTATGATAGGGTTACAGCGTTGCTGGATAAGGGAAGAGCAGCTGACACCATCTACCAGGACTTGTGCAAAGCATTTGACACAACATCCTTGTCTCTAAATTGGAGAGACATGGATTTGGCAGATGGACCACTTGGTGGATAAGGAATTGGCTGGATGGCCGCACTCAAAAAGTTGCAGTCAATGGCTTGATGTCCAAGTGGAGAGCAGTGATGAGTGGCGTTCCTCAGGGGTTGGTATTAGGACCAGTGCAGTTTAACATCTTTGTCAGTGACATGGACAGTGGGATCGAGTGCACTCTCAGCAAGTTTGCTGATGACACCAAGCTGTGTGGTGCAGTCAACACACTGAAGGGAAGGGATGTCATCCAGAGGGACCTTGACAGGCTTGAGAGGTGGGCCCGTGCGAACCTCATGAAGTTCAACAAGACCAAGTGCAAGGTCCTGCACATGGGTCGGGGCAATCCTAAGCACAAATACAGCCTGGGCAGAGAACAGATTCAAGAGCAGCCCTGCAGAGAAGGGCTCGGGGGTGCTGGCTGATGAGAAGCTTAACAGGACCTGGTGATGTGCATTTACAGCCCAGAAAGCCAGCCATACCCTGAGCTGCATGAAAAGAAGCATGACCAGCAGGTCAAGGGAGGTGATTCTGCCCCTCTACTCTGCTCTGGTGAGACCCCACCTGCAGTACTGCATTCAGCTCTGGGGTCCCCAACATAGGAAGGACGTGGACCTGTTGGAGCAAGTCCACGAAGATGATCAGAGGACTGGAGCACCTCTCCTATGAAGACAGGCTGAGAGAGTTGGGGTTGTTCAGCCTGGAGAAGAGAAGGCTCCGGGGAGACCTTATTATAGCAGCCTTCTAGTACCTAGAGGGGGCCCATGAAAAAGCCAGAGAGGGACTTTTTACAAAGGCATGTAGTGACAGGACCAGGGGTAATGGCTTTGAACTGAAAGAGGGTAGGTTTAGATGAGATGCAAGGAAGAAGTTCTTCACCATGAGTGTGGTGAGGCACTGGAACAGGTTGCCCAGAGAAGCTGTGGCTGCCCCATCCCTGGCAGTGTTCAAGGCCAGGTTGGATGGGGCTTTGAGCAACCTGGTCTGGTGGAAGGTGTCCCTGCCCATGGCAGGGGGGTTGGAACTAGGTGATCTTTAAAGTCCCTTCCAACCCAAAGCATTCTGTGATTCTGCGATTCTATGATTCTATTTTTACAGGTGCACTCAGATGTAAGAAGTAAAAATTGTGCTCACTGTGCTGGCATATTACTGTTCATAGTATGATGTCATCCATGACCTTAACTGTTTAGAATATAAATAAAAGACACATCCAAAGAAGAGGAGAAAAGAGAAATAGTTTATAGAAAATGTATGTAGTTAGAGAAAAATTTGGTTGATTTCCCACAGTAACCCAGGAAGACTAAGAATTTCAACCACGTTTTCCAGAGTCTTCTGTGTGTGCTTTAATCAGTGTATGAGCTTTTCTAGACTTGACTGCTTTTCATTTTTTATTTGATAAGGGCCTCCCAGCAACTGACATTTTTTTAATTGAAAAACAAGCCTATTCATATTAAATGATTATGTTCCAACTTATGTAAAATTAATTAAATACACAGTCACACCTAGAAAGATATTCATGTATGTTCTACATACATTATATTATGCATGACAACTGACATCACTATTGAAAAAAACCATTATATCTAAAATAAAGTGGATAAACTGAAATACAATAATAATCTCATAACACCTCCAGTAGAGCAATGATAAAGTAAATCCCATATAAACTAATTAAATTTTTGATTGAAGAATTAACTTATCTTTTGTCAGATGGTTCCAACTGTTACTATTCACCTTCTAATTTAAACAAATCATGCTTATTATTTGCAGATGGAAAACCATTGGAGAAATGTGCCATTTGATTTCTCACCCCAAAAAAAGAGACTTTGCTTATTTTTTCAATGACTGGAAAAAACATTGCTACTGAACTATAATTGATTTGTTTTTCTTTCATGAAATTCAATAGTTTTTATGTATTATTTTATCAAACTTTTTATGTAATGTAATTTGCAGCATGATGAAACTTAAACAGACTTTTCTGCACTCTACTGATTTTTTTTTTTTCCCCCACTCAGTGTTCTAACCTGAATTCCTTCCAGGGGAAGCAGGTACACTTACATGGGATGTGATGATAAACATTCTCTAATAACCACAGAAATACATATTGAATACATTTCCATGTATGCCTAAATAGCGTTTATTTTCCAGTAAGTTAAGTTTGCATGCCCAACTGCGGGAAGCCTGCCCTCAGCAGCCCACCTTCTGGAGTGTTTCTGAAAACCAGCAGCCCGTGGGCACTGCCCCAGCTGAGCAGGTGCCACCATGGGCCTGCTGTGATCAGAGTTCTGCTGGCCAGGAGCCAGGGGAACCACCCCACCCTCTTCAGTCTTCAGCTTCCAGGTTTTGGGTTGGTTTGAAAAACCTTAGTGCTTTGACTAGAGATCAGACATAGGCTTGTTGTTTATATGAACTTGGTCATTGGGGGACATTAGAGTAAAGAATACCTGGCTCTTCCGCTGCTTCTGTAAGGGCCATTGATGTGGAACAATAATCTGATGCATGAGATACAAGCGAGACTGAGTATCTGTGACTGACTCTAAAGATGGGTAAGCACCGACAGATTTCTCAGGCTGATTCTTTCCTTTGAATTGTGAAGACAGGACTGGAGATGATTAGTGTGGAATGGAGGATGGAGTGACTCAATGATTTTAAACTGTGCAGTGGTCCTGCTATTAACTACAAACACCTGGGTCAGGCAAAAGCTGCTTAAAATAGAACAGCTTTTGCAGGCTTGCTGAAAACAAAGCTTAGAAAACCGTAGAAAAAGAATGCACAGGAAAAGATTTTTGAAAGCACAAAAAAAGGTATCACCTTTTGCCTTGTGATGGAGTTGAGCTAGAAGACACTGCACATCCTTCTATAATTTTGGTTTTCAAACGTTCAGTGTTGCAGGGACCACTTGTTTAGCCACAATAGCTACCACAGGATTCCTAAAGCTCATAGTGTGAGACAAGCCAGAGGAAATTATATAGATTTGATCTTCAGAATTAAAAAGCTTGCAAATTTATTTAGTCTGCTGTGTAAAGCCTAAAGACTTATTTAAGTCAACATGTGACTGATGGTAGATTTTGACTGTTGATTCATACTGCCTCATGATAATGAAAAACATGAATGAGACACAGGCAAAACCTAAAACAAGGATCATGTTACACATAGAGGATTCATATGGACCATGATATAAGTGAGGAAGTCAGATTAAGAATCTCATGCATATAAATTATAACAAAATTTAGTGCTAAGTGCTAAAGTAAAAATCACTTTGGAATCATGTTTCCTCTACCCAGTGTTCACTAGTGTCACCTTACTGTTGCCTCAAGCTTTCAAAAGACTGATTAATGAAAAAGAGGGCAGTGATAGCTTAAAGAAAAAACCTAAAACATGAGAAGTGTGGTATGCTTGCCATTCAAGGACTGTTTAGATTACGTGTACTCAAGGTAAAGCTTATCTAGTTGAAGATTCTGCTTACAATGGAGGATGCTTAAGGAGTGTTTGGAAAATAGTCAAGGCACTAGACATTTCAGAGTCACAGACTTGCTAATTAAGGACATACGTCCTCCTTCGGCATTGAGAAACACAGACCCGGGTGTCCGCAGGTGACACATGCCCACAAAAGTACAAAAGGAGGAGGGGTAGTCTTGCCCAAGGGACCCCCGAAGCCCACCCGAGACCTCCGCACAGGCATAGAAGACTCTGGGGTGATTGCTCAAGAGAACGCTATGTCATGCCTGCTCAACATAATGAATATGCAATAGTTAGGTGGAACATATGTATGAGATAGGCAAGGTGGTTTAACTGTAGTGTATAAGGATGGACTGAAAACCTCAGTAGGTGGGCTCAGTTTGTGGAAATCTTCTACCTTGCACCCTGCGCAGAATAAAGCAATGTCTCCTCTCTAAACATACTTTGTGTGTTTCGGGAGTTCCTTTCTGATCAGGTAACATTACTAGCACAGGGATCACTTCTACACTCAGGCACATGTGCACAATTTTGAAGTCCATTTAACTAATAATATCTTTTAAAATTTAAAATAGGCAAAGGGTTTACAATGGGCAAAATATAATCCTGTCACTTATTCGAGATTAAAAAAACATGCCTTCTCATCCCAGAACACTGACTTTCAAAATTCTTGGGTTCCAGTGACTTACACTACCAGAGAAAATCCACCCAAATAATGAAAACAGTTAGTAACCAACACCTCATAAAATTGCTTCCTCCTTCTGGATCACTGATGAATTCCATACCAGCCCACCTGACTGATGCTTTGATTCAAGTTATCTTACTACTTCAGGTACTAAAGGTGTCCTACTGTTCAATATTAAAATTCCTTACTTCACCTGTCTTCAGGTTCTTATAATGGCCAGAATTCACCAGTCTGGATGCGCTCAGCAAGTCTTTTTCTAATTTTTGAGGCTTGCCAGGTTAACAGACCTGGACTGCCTTTATTTATCTCAGCTGCCAGATGTTCTTGAAACCCCTCTAATTGACAAAATCGAACAAAACATTGTGAGGGAAGGAGGTGGCAGTGCCGCCATCTGTCCATTTGTCCAGTAGCTCTTTACTAGGGGATAATTACAACGATCCTGTGTGTGCTGACTCCCACAAGAGGGCATTTGAGAGCAAGCTTTGATTTCATACAGTCTTTCCCTTGACTTTCTCAGGAGCTGCTGCTTTCTGTCTGCCTATCTTGCTCAGAGCAAAGGAAACACCATGCAGCAGGTTGCAAAGCTCCCAGCACTCAGGTGTTCACCCTTTTAACAATAAAAACTGCACTTGGGAGCAGAAGCTGCAAGAAGACTCCCTGTTCCTCTCAGGACTCTCTCAGATGTTTTAGGTGTTCCTGCCCTGCTGGCTTTCCTCAGCAGGAGAGAGCTGCTCCCTCCATCCAGGCCCGCTCCCTGCCTCACGCAGGGTATTGCCTCTTCCCGGCTCTGCTCCCAGGGAAGGAACAAGCTCCACAGCCAAGGCCATTCGAACAGGCAGCTGTCTCCCTCCTGTCCAGTGCTGCCCTTCCAGCAGAGCGTTCATGCACAAGGCATGTGACATCGAAGCAGAGTGATGCTGCCAGGCACAGAGCTAGTAAACAGCAAGACAAGCAAACAACCAGGCCTGAGACCGGTTTTGTACCCGACCAGCTCAGATGCTAAAGCTAAATTTTATTTGGAAATGCCTATTAACGTGCTAGAAAAACAAAAATGCATTTGAAAAAAAAATGAAAATAAAAAAATCAGACCTATACATTTACTGGACTTTTTCAAATTTCACTTCCTTGATCAAAATGTGATCGACAGGGAGTGAGAAGATCGGTTAATGAACTTTCTAACTTGGGCCTCCGTGCAGTCACAGCTCACTGTTGTAGCCCAGCAGATATGACTTCTGCCCTCAGCAGGGGCAGGCCCGGCTGGGCAGCGCAGGGGCTCAGGGCTCAGCCTGGCCATGGCCTGAGCTGGGTGTCACTGGTTTAACCCCTGCCTGCCCTGCTCCAGCTTCAGCTCAGGGGGTGGCCCCGCTGGGGAGGGGGGGACACCCCCCCCCCCCCAGTCACGGCCTGCAGGTGGCAGTGCAGGAGAAGGACACAGGCTGGATGAGAAATTGTGTAAAAATAACCCCAGCTGGACCCCAGACTAAAGAGGAGGAAACCCCCACCATGAACATCAACTTTCTCTTGGGAAAGGGCTCAAGATGCTAATGACTAACGCCTAAACTCCCCCACACCTTCTTGAGAAGACTGAGACTGTCACATGTAGGACCCAGAGGGACACTAGAAAGTTGAACATAACACCAGGAGTATGGGTAGATATTAATAAGTTTTCTGGTGTAACAATTTTGACTGTGCTGTTAATGGTGCTTTTCTACATTCATTATATAATATGGATTTCTACATTGCTTAAATATTAACTGGATAAACAAAAAATTCCTATATCTATGCTACGTTTCCTTTTCCCCTTAAAAACGTTTTGAGTGTATCACTGTTATTATGGCAATATCTTCCTGGGCCATTTACATCAGTCCTAGAACTCAGAAGGGCGTGGAACATTCTTTCACTACTGTTTGCTTTTCTTAGAAGATAGAAGCTAAAATATTCAGTACTTTGCATCAAAGACTCTTTCTAGGGACGTTGAAGCAGTTGTTGGAAGGCTTGTGGAGAGCAGACCTAATGACATCCACAATGGCTGACTGTGCATTTATTATACAAATAGTATGAGCACAGATTAAAATATTCAGTGTAATCAAGAGGATTCTTATCCCCACTTCCAGTTCCAGTCAGTAGACTGGCTGATTTGTTTTCCTGTGGGAGCTGTCCTGTCTCACAAAAAAAGCCAATATGAAGTGAGATCAATAGTATATTCATGACGAAAAGTCTCTCACCCAGGAAATACAGGAGAAAATAGAGCCTTTTCATAATGGCCTATTATGCAGTCATGTGAACTTCTATGACTTCAGCATAGGCCTCAAGGTACCCATTAAAATCTGCCCATAACTCACTGGTAACTGTTTTACTGTTGGCAGATCTTGACTCCTTTTTGTCTTGGAATGAATGGACACCTTATTGGCAAACTCTTTGCATCAGTATGAATCTAGGATAAAGTGTTCCTCCTAAGGAGAACGTACCCTGTTCTGCACTGCCTTGGTGACACCCGCACATTAGTTTATAGTTCTGGTTCTGTAATGTGGATTCCATCGCATCCCGAAGTAGTGTAGCTGTATTTTCAAAGGAACAGCTTTTCCTGTATTCCCTTGTTCAAACTGACTGTTTGCAACCTACTACAGAAAAGTTAGATGTTTTCCATTTTGACCCTTGCACTATAGCAGTAAGTTTTTAAAGCTCCTTCTTTTAAAATTATTGCATTAAAAATACTTCTATTTATATCAACAAATACTTTGTAATCACCTCCATTATTTTCATGACTGACACAAAATAGGCATATACTATGCAAACTCATGGCAGCTAAGCCAGTTATCAAAGAAAAAAGGAGGATGTGATCTTGTAGGAAATAGAGCACATCTCAGTTTTGTAATGCTGAATAATATTAGAATACGTTGGCACAAATCAAGCAAAATCACAGACGTCTGTGGGAACTGCAACTATTATCACTTTCACAGATTCTAAATCTCCGTGTGTCATCTTACATTCCTTATGTCCCATCTGCCTATTTTTAACCACTGACAAAATATGCATGAAGTGCTCCTAAACTGGATGTCACTGGTGTTACTATCAACCCGAAATGCTCTATTTGCTTCTAACTTAATTTTGCCTCCTCATCATTCACTGCTCTACTTGCTTCTTTAGCCCTTCGTTTCTCCATAATAGATCTCTTTCTTTTTTTTTCTTTCCTCTCCATTGGTCACCACAGATTTTGAGCTCTCTGTATATATCTGTTTGGCTTTTTATTACAACACCCACTAACTGTGTATGACTTCTAAGACTGCCATTGCTTGTCTTCCTGTTACCGCTTATGACTAATGCTGCTCCATTTGCCCCTCTGAAATCAGCAGTTGAAAGTCAGTGTGTTCCTGTCCCTGACATCACAGCATATTAGTTGTTAAGATGGCATATTTTTTGAGACAGTTTTATTGATTTCCCCATGATCCTGTTAGCTGCTTCTGGCAGAAAGTAGGGCCATGAAGACTGCTCCTAATGCAAGAGCTATTTTCTTAAACCTGTTAGACACACAAATAATTGTGCAATTTACAAGCTATTTATCGTAAGGATCTGATGCCATCCTTCCTGAAGAGAACAAGGTGTCCTCTTGCTAAAATTGTATTCTCATTTCTACCTCAATCAAGTATGGCTGTGATACGATCTTCTGAAGACAAACAGCACCAGCTATAGCTATCATTGCTCAGCTATGTTTCATAGACTAGGTGTTTTTTGAACACTTTTTTTTCCTAGGCAAAATACAGTTTTGCTTTCCATCAATTAATCAAATGGCATACACGCTGCTTTCAATTTTTATCACATTAGTAGGGAAATTAAAGCAGATTATCAATAGCACAGAACACTGAGTTGAATTTATTTTTATTAATGCTAAAATACTGAACAAAATGCAATTAAAAAGAGTTTGTTTTAATTTCAGAAAAAGAAACAAAAAGTTTAACTATTTAATGTCTTTTCCAGAGTTAAAATAAATCTTACCAGTGAATCCTGGAGGACAAACACAACGGTAGTCTGCAACCAGGTCTACACAAGTTGAATTGCTTTTACAGAAGCCGTAAGTGCACTCATCAAAGTTGATTTCACAGTTCAGACCTTCAAAACCTTGGTTGGAAAAAAACAAAGAGCTATGTATTAGTCAGCTATATCTGTGCCTTCATTTCTAAAGCATGTCTTTGGGTCCCTTTTTCTAAAAAAATTTTTTTTTCTCAATTTACTCTTGTAATAAAATTATCTTGAAGTCTTATGGAAAGATCTTTCCAAAACCTTTTTCTGCTCTGTCAATAATAGGAAAATACATTTGACCATCAAATATACTTTAAAAGGAGCTAATAATGGAAAGAACGAATTTAGGATTCAGTATTTTCATTAATCTGTTTGAACTTCTTGTTTAGCAGAGACTTAAGAATATATGTATCTTCTGCCATTTTGAGAACATTGCAGACGAAGATAAGTGATGCTGGGATTGGACATCTGATTATAGTTTTAAAAATCAACTCTCAAATAATTACTTCTCTACTTTTTCTCTATTTGTTTCTTGTGTCATAGTGACTTAGCAAACTCAGGAGTCCAACAGTGTTCTTTTGTACTTGAAATTGCTGGAGAATCTCCACTCCAATATCTGACATTTTACGCTCTTGTAAATGTATTCTAATTCATGGTCATGCTACAAAATGACTATCATTAGTGCTGTCGCAGGCCATGGCTGCAGGAAGACCATGACTAATGCTAAGCCATCAGCACCCTCAGTGCAAGGCATATTCCCATAATTTCTCAAACTGACCATGGAACCAATTTCCACTGATCCCTGAGTCATAAAACTTTAGAATTACCCTTAGTTCATTAATAATGTATACAGTAACAATTCTCATTTGCATTTAGAGCTTAATCAGACCCATGTCTCACAGGTAACAAGTAAGCCACAAAATTATCAATGTGGATGCCAAGATTTATTTATCTATAAGCTGGTCAGGCAGACTAAAGAGCTGAATGATCTTTTGCAAGCTTAATTTTCAGCTGCCTTCCAGTATCTGTTTTGGCTTCTAATTTAAGCTAACTAATGATGGAGGCTGTACTTATGCGAATTATTTGTAGCAATTTCATCTTTTGTGATGAGTTCCTGAGCTTATCATCACCACTAGAATGCTTGTATTAATATATAAATACCTGAAATATTGTAAGCTATGAAATCAACTCACCATCAGTCCATACTTATAAAGTTGTACTATTTGAAGATTAAAATCAAACAGGTATAAGAAAGTTTAAAATGCAGAAACAAAGTACCAGGTTATAAATCACAACCTTGACTTTATTTTTAACTAAAAATCCAATTTAAAAAAAAATATAAATATTCAGAAGAAACCCATTTCTGAAAGTATGCCAGAAAGACACTGTAATATTAAATGTTTTAAAGCATTTTAGTTTTTCCTTTAACTACTTTTTTCTTGAAACCACTCATTTGTTCATACACTTCTGATAACACTGAGCAATATGCATTTATAAAGAAACAGACCAAAAGTGCTGAAAATCACATTATTTTTGTCTGTGAAATTTTTAACAGATTTTTGTACTGAAGATATAATACAATCATTATTATGGCCATTGTAATTTTCTTGCTATGCTCAGTCATAAAGCTGCAAGTTAGTACATCAGGATAAAATATTTTCTTTGTAAGTTTATTGATTACATTTTCCATGGATTTCAGACACTGCTCATTTGTGTTTTCTCCACTCCTTCAGACTTTGCCAAAATCATGAGGTTCTGTCTGAAAAAAGTAGCACTTACAGGTATATCTGTCTCCATTCTTAATGAGCATGCTTGTTTTATTGGGTGCCTTGGTGGACAAAGATGCAAATGAGACTTCAGAAAAGAATGAATAACTTTCATAGAAAGGAAATTTTAACAATGGTTTTGAAGACTGTCAAGAAGATGTTTTGCAGACTGCAGGCAATTTCGAAAATTGTCAAAGATAATAAAAATAAATTATTTTGAACAACTTACCTTCAGGGCAAAAACAATCATAGCTGTTGACATCATTCTGACAGACAGCACCATTCAAGCAGGGAGCTGAATCACACTCATTCTTTTCTATTTCACAGTACTGGCCTGAAAAACCTGCAAAGGAAGCAAGGTAAGCTTTGATTTTCTTGATCTTTATGTGTGCTATTAACATGAAACTTCTATTCCAAATGTTGTTCTGTAATTAAAACCAATGGGCGTATTCCCCTGAAAAAGGAAGCTGGAAGTCAGAGTTTCTGTATTTTATTTACAAAGAATTAAATTTCACTCATTTCTTATTCAATATTACCAAGACATGTCTTTATTGCTGGAATAAAGCAATAAATGAAGTAGGAAGTACTTCCAGAAAGTAAGACCACATTCATACCAGTATGCAAACACTATACAGATTTTCAAGCATTTTGCTTATAAAAGAGTCACTTTAGTATTTTTATGAAACCTTTTTTGAATTTTGCCATGTTAATATAAGACAGAGTATATCAATTATCTCTCATCCGTTGTCTGGTGCTTTCTACTTTGGAGACGAGCAGTAAAAAAATACAAATACACTGAGGCGTAACAAACACGTGCCATATGAATCAGGCCTTCAGCACATGTCAAGTGCACAGCTTAAATACAATAAACGAGGACGCTGTATACGTTGCTAAAAGAAGTAAAGTAGCCATCACTAAAACAAAAATCCAAAGACTAATGACTTACAAAAGGAAAGGGTAACTCAATTTTCTCATTTTTTACAGGGTGTGGGTGCCCAGGGGCTGGCGGGGGGCTGCAGAGACGGCCTCTGTGAGGAGAGTCGGTGCCAGACACAGCCGGTTCCAGCCGGTTCCAGCCGGCTCCAACCCGCCCACCGCCGGGCCCGGCTCAGCCCCGCAGCCAACGGGGGGGAAACCTGGGTGAGAAAGGGCAGAAACGTGACACGGGCGGTCAGGAGTGAGGTAAAAAGTGTGAGAAACGGCCCTGCCAGCACCTGGGCGAGAGGAGGAGGAGGAGGAGGGAAGGAGGGGCTCCAGGCACCTCAGCAGAGGTTCCCCGGCAGCCGCTGGAGAAGACTGGGCTGGAGCCGGTTTTCCTGACAGGAACTGTGGCCCCCGGAGAATCCACATGGGAGCAGGTTTTTCCTGAAGGACGGCAGCCCATGGAGGACCCCACGCTGGAGCAGGGGAACAGCGTGAGGAGGAAGGATCGGCAGAGAGGGGCTGTTACGGACTGACCTCGACCCCCCATTCCTCATCCCCCTGCACTGCTCGGGGTGGGGAGGAGGTGGAGGAATCGGGACCGAAGGAGTGAAGCTGGGCCTTGGGGAAAAAACAGGGATAGGGAGGGTATTGTTTTAATTTGCCTTTGTTTCTCACTATGCAAACCTACATTAATTGGCAATAAATTAAACCGATTTTCCCCAATTTGAGTCTGTTTTACCCGTGACGGTAGCTGCTAAGTGATCTCCCTGTCTTTATCTCAACCCATAAAATTTTTCATCCTCTCCCCCCATGCTGGTGAGAACGCAGAGTGAGAGAGCATCTGGGTGGGGTCTGACTGCCAGCCAAGGTCAACCCACCACACATCTATACCTCCGTTCTGTCTTAATTCCAAATATCACCACTAATCCCTGCACAACCAGTAGCACATTCAGTTTGATTGGAAGAACAAAATAAATCGGATCTTCATTGTTACTAAGATAATTTTAAAAAATCCATACATAAAAGTGAAGGTGTTCCTGTTGAAAATTTTTCTTCTCTTCTTCTGTTCAGTTTCTTTCCATGTACCTTAGCATAATTATTCAAATGGAGGAAAAGCATTCTTTTTTAATAGTGGGTTCCCAGGACATGAATTGCAAAAGATGATGTGGCATGCTTTCACTATACGTTAAACAGATGCTTATTTATGTAAAGCAAAGAATTCCCAATTTTTTTATTTTCTTAAAAAATTATTTTTAAAACTACCAAAAAAATTCAACAAATTAAGATAATTTTATGTTAGGAAAACCAGATGATTTTACATCTTTCCTTCCTATTTTTCTGTCATCTTTAAAGTCTCTCAACCTTATCTCATTTAGAAAACAAATTCAAAAGCCTTCAGAATCATCGTGAAATGTCAATCTATGATGCATTTGTGAATACCAGAAAAAATAATTTGTATAGAGTTGTTATTTGCGTCAGCAAAATAACAACAAATATAGATAATGGAGTGTCCCAGCACAATCAATGTGAGAGTTCTTTTCCCTCTTTCTTGCAGAATTTATTTATGAATTCTAATATACAGTTGGGTTCTCACATAAGATACAGAGCACAACCTGCACAGAATACAAGAGAAGTCAGATATCAGGCATGCTTTCAAAGAATCTCCTTTTCAGTCTTAGACTGAACTTTTTTGGAAGGCACCACACAATCATCACTATTTGGATTATTCTGGATTATCTGGTATCACATATTTTGCATGATTCTACCTAACTATCAAAGAAAATGGAGATAATATGTAGTAGTTAATATATTGATGGTGGAGGGTACAAATCATGCAGATTAATGAGGTAAACTGTAATTCCTGTGTTCATTTTACAGATGTTATCATGTACCAGCATTGCTAGCCATGCTGTTACATTTGGAAATATGATTAGTCCTTATTTTTTGAGAGGATACATTACTAAACATTAATGGTAAGGGTATCATCCAGGGAACAGATTTTTGGTTAAGAACACATTATTTTTCCCAAAGGCTTTCTTCCTGAAGTGACACATTGTTTCCACTTGCAGATGTAATAAAATCAAAATAAGCAGTGCTGTTCAGGTTGAAGCATTGTTAAACTCAAACCAGGAAACTCCACGCTGTCCCTTTCAGGTTAGTTTTTTTGTCACTCTGTTGCATTGCGGAACTGGCCTCAATAACCTAGGACGACCCCACTTGTCCTAAGTTCCAATGAGCTTTATCTTCCCACCACTTGGATATTTGATAACGGACTTCATTTTCCAAAACGTGGAAGTATTGTAAAATCTATCATACAGCATTCAAGTCCTGAAGTAAATTTGTCTAATTTAGCTTTCACTACTAATCAAGTTTCCACATTAATTGGTTATCTTTACTCATACACATCTTCACTGTTGATTCCATTTTATGCGATACTTTAAACGTAGCCTTTAAGTCCATATCCAAGATCAAAAGTAAACTTAAGATCTGAAATATTCGGATGCAGCTCTGCTCCCAGGAAGAACACAGCTTGGGGTAAGCTAAATATTGCACTAACCTTTCATGCAGGCTCAAATACGCATCTACATCCACTTCGTTTCAACTGAGAGTAGGTGAGCTTTCTCACACCGAGCACACCCTACGTGCATTGAACTGCCAGCCTGGTGCGAGAGACCGAAGGGGTTCCCGAACGCCGCGGCGGGGCAAGTCCGGCCGAAGGACGAGCTCTGCCTCACCAGGCCCCTGCCCAGGCAGGAGCCGCGGGTGAGGAGCGGCCGCCCGGCCCCGCTCAGCCCCGGGCACCGGCGACAGGGCGGGGAGGCCGGGCCGGGCCGGAGGACGCGCGGTTCCCTCTGCCGAGACGCCGAGCGGGGCAGCTCCCCGGCGGCGGGCAGCGGCCATGGCGGCGGGGGAGAGAAGGGGAAGGGGGAGAGGGAGAGGGAGAGGAAGGGAAGGGGCCGGACCCCCCGAAGGCTCTGGAAGCGCAGCCGGCGCGGGACGCCTCCTTAGCCTAATGAGGGCGAGCGCCCGCCCGCAGGCGGGGCGAGGAGGCGGGAAAAGGGCACGAACGAAGGGCCCCCCGGGCTGAGGGGAGGGAGCGCGGCTGGCCCCAGGGCCGGCGAGGTCTTGCTCGGGGCTTTCCCGCCGTCTCTCTCCGCGGATCCTCTCTGAGGAGGAGCCCGGAGAGCAAAGCCGGGGGGTCCGCTCCGCTCCGCTCCGCTCGGTTCCCGCTGGGAAGCGAGGGCTCGCCCGGCGTTCTCCCCGGAACGGAGCTCCGGAGATAGATGCGGTCAGCTCTGCGGGTGGCGGAGGCGGTTCGGTGGCGGTTCGTGAGAGAAACCCCGCCGCCGGCTGTCACCCCTGCCGAGTTCAGGCTGCTTCTGCCCCGAGGGAAACCTTCCGCTGACCGCCGGGCGTCCTCGCGCCCCGCCGAAGGCCCCGCCGAAGGCCGCCATCCCCCACCGCCCTCCTGCTCTGGCCCGCACGGGCCGTGACACCTGGTTATCTTTCTTGAAGATGAAAAACCTACAGAAAGGTATTCTGAAATACAGACTGCCAAACTGCAGTGGCTACCTGTGTAGGTTATTTGTAACATGAATGTTTGGATATAAAATACTCAAGGTTCCAGCACAAAAAGTGCTGGTCACCTTTTTAATGATCTCCTCACTAACATCTCTGTTGGCAAAGATGTCCTTGAACCGCTTTTTCAGATAAACGTGTCTCTTCCCAGCAGTCTCATTCCTCAAACAGGGTCCTATGGTCATGGAGACAAAACCCTGCGTGAGACCTCCTACAGAACCAGGAGCTGACATAACACGATGTTTCTGCCTCTCTCTTTGATCTATCACCTGGAATCAAGCATGCTCACTGTCCCTGTGTGTTATAATGTTGACCTTGTCACCATAGTCTGTCCTTAGCTCAAGAAGAAAATAACTCGTAGAGATTTAACCAAGTTGATTCTTGGAAACGTCTTCCTGGGTACAGGGTCCACTGTCTCTGTGTGTCAGTAGCCTCTGTCTTCACTTATTCCTGCAGGTTTTCTTTAAATTAGATTTCCTTACCTCAGTCAACCCTTGTGGCTTATTTGCAGGTGATGTGGAAAAGAACTGATTTCCCTTCTCTTTGTAGATTTTTACATATCTTGATTTTTTTAATGTACATATCATGACTGATGTTTCTACTCAGTCTTCTGTTGCTTAAAAAAAACCCAAACAAACAGTTTCTTCCACATTTTCTTATAGGTCTTGTTCACTAGATCTCTGATGAGTCAAGTTTCTGTCTTTTCTGTTCCTGTACTGTATATAATATGGTATTCTAACTCAGGCTGTAATGTGCAGTGTATCATAACAATACTTGCTATTTTTACAACTGCGTGATGTTTGTAAATCAAGTCTAAGCTTAAATCACCTATAGCTTCCAAACTGCCCTCTGCAGAACTACAGTCTAAATAGTTTCACACTTTTTATTTGTGCAGTTTATTCCTGCATAGGTATAGTCCTTACACCCACATATATTCTTAGATTATAGATTCGTAGATCTCTTTGTGAGATTATGTCACTCAAAACCCAGAGAATTGCCAATTCTCACTGCTTGAAAGAGTCCAATAAATGTTGATATCTTCTTCTGAAGTATTTTTAGTATGATCCCATTGACTAATGTTTGTTTTGTGGTCTTCTAAAACACAGAACCTTTTTTGTTGAACTGAGGCTTTGCTAGTCATTGTCAAGCTTGTGATTGCATAGTTGGCAATTTTGGAGGGTTGTTTTTTGCATATCCCGTATTGACCTACTTTTTTTTTTTATTTTATTTTATGTCATTTATGATAACAACTTTGTATTCTTCCAGAAATAGAGCTTTGAATATCACAAAGTTAAACTTGTTAAAACTGCTCAAATTGAGAATTATATGTGACATGTTTGATGATCTAATTGCTGAGACAATTGCTCTTTTAACACTTGGCCACTACCACTGGCCATTATAAAGAAAAGAAAAATAAAAGAAACTCAAAACAACCAACTATCCATGTCCATTTGTAGTCACAAGTGATTTCATATGTAAGCAGTAATGTTAGGATGTGTGTGCCTCCAAACCCCTTCTAGTAATGATCACTAGCTGGAAAAAAACACAACAGTCAGCAGGTGACCAATGTGTCTAGTTTCTACAAAACTAAGGATTGCTTAGGAAAGTTCCTTCAGTTGCTTAGGATTACAGGCCATGAATGGGTCATTACATGAACAGTAACAACTCTGAAATTGTATTTTCTTTCTTGAAAATCCTCTATTTAAAAAAAAAAAAAAAGTACCTACAGAAGAGCTTGTGTATGTTTCAGTTGGGGTAACTTGGCAAAAGAGCTATAGCCTATTCAAACCAGCCTGACTATGCTTGTGAGCTAGCTTTGAACTTACTAGACCTGATATGGATGGCACACAGCATAGCTACAGCAGCTCACACCTCTTAATGGGATGGTAGCTGCTTATGTGAAGCTAAGCAAGTGGTAGAACACAGGCTGAGCTCTACGCTGTGATAATGCAGTTTGCTATCTACCTGATCTCACAGACACACATTGTCATGTTTATTTCCAAGGTTAGTCCTACCCAATCTGACCCTCTTCCACTTGGAAATTCAGAATAGGCAAGTTGTCTATTCTGATTTGTGTCAGCTGATAACCTAATGTTGAAAGACAGTGGAAAATAATAAAAGAATCGGATTAATTGCTGTTGAAAGGACATTTTGAGAGTCTTACAAAATAATGTTTAACAGCAATGTCCTTTAATATAACTGTTCCACAGCATACCCAAATGCAGAACTGCGTATTTGTTTATTCCTTACAATTTTACCATCAGAACAGTACTTTGAGACCAGCTCTGTAGTGAGAATGAAAAAAAAAAAAAAACCCCTCGAGATGTAAAGTGGTAGCTGATAGCGATTTTATCTGCGCAATGATGGGAATGTGCTCACATACTCGGCCTGCATATTTTATATGCAGTTTTGCCATAAAAAAAACTTAAAGAAAAAAAAAACCATGGTAAAATTAGAATCGATTCTCAAACTACTAGATGGGTGCTGTGGTTTCAAAATTCCAATGGAAAACATGACAAAATGAATTAGGTTTAAAATCTGTTTTACATGACCTATCTAACTCCCTAATGAGTGAGGACACGTAAAACAATTCTTCATATTTTAAACACAAATGCACAAACAATCATTTACCAATGTACTATGAGATTAAACATCATGAAAAAGAAAAGCTGAGAGGCAAAATTAATTAATATAAGTCCTTTATTATAAATTCTAGCAGACTACATACATGAATTATCACAAGTTTAGTTCTTTAATTAACTTCGAATTGTTTCTTTAATGTATTGTAAACTGGGAGCTTTGAAGAACATATCAGGTTCCCAGTGAAGCTATTACAGGACTTATCAAAGTTCCTAACTTAAAAGTCCAGAAGAGTGAGTTTGGAGGCACATGTAGTGCCAATCGTGACATGCTAAAATTTAATATTTTAAGTTTTGCGACAACATCAAGTTGGCACTGCAGGAACTGCAAACCTCTGAGACCAGAGCCTTTCTCAAAGGAATAATGAGGAAGTTGTTTCTTTCTTAAGCAGCAAATACGTAACTTCAAGGACTCGCCGAGGCGATCGGCTCCGGTGCAGGCATGTTCCGCGGGTGATCGCTGCCTGCAGGGCAGTTTCCTGAGCTGGGGAAACCCCAGGGGAGTGCGGACACCCACCGGGAGCCGGCAGCTCTCACCAGAGCAAGTGGCTGGGGAGGCCTGGGCAGGGCCAGGAGTCACGGTGGCCGCCCCCGCTCCCACTAAGGGCGGCCCACGGGAGCGCCGGGAACCAGGAGCGTGGGAAAACGGGGCGGGAAAACGGGACGTGGCGCCTCAGCTGGGGCGTGGCACGGCGGTTCGCGTGGGAGAGACATTTCCCTTTCCCTTTCGAGGGAAAGACATTCCGCTGGCCAAGCGGAGAGGCTCGAAGTCCGCACGACCCGACAGCCGGGCACCGCTCTGCGACCGTCTGCGCGGGCCGAGGGCGCTCGTCCTACCTGACCCTCAGGGCAGAGCAAAGGCTGCAGCTCCGGCTGGGGGGTCCGCACCACCTACCCCAGCCGGGGCCGATGCCCCCGCCCGGACGGAGCTGCTGAAGGGAGAGGCTGCGGTGCAGACCTCGGACCGCAGGGAGTGCCGAGACCTTTCTCCTGGGGCAGGGACGGGCAGCAGAGCTGCCTGCAAAAGGCATGTCCGGGGGGAGGACCTCAGGTGGATGAGTTGAGGCACTGGAACAGGTTGCCCAGAAAGGTTGTGGCTGCCCCATCCCTGGCAGTGTTCAAGGCCAGGTTGGATGGGGCTCTGAGCGACCTGGTCTGGTGGAAGGTGTCCCTGCCCAGGGCAGGGGGGCTGGAACTAGATGGTCTTTAAGGTCCCTTCCAACCCAAACCATTCTATGTTTCTGTGAAGGTTTTGGTATTTGTATCTGATTGCTCTGCAGATGTGCAATCAGACATTCAGGAGGAGTTCTAAGAAGGTAACTCTTGCCAGCTTCAGGTAATAGAATAAATGTTGAAGAAATTAGATTATTAAAGACAGATGTGAATTTTTATTCACTCCTTTTATAGATATAGAGCTTTCTCAGAAATCATTTCAAAAATCTTTTCTCGGGGGACTGGTAGAGAACGTGTATCCAATACCTGATTTCTCAAGTCTTCCTTGTTTTCTTAAATTCATTGATAGGTAGAATAAAGCATTATTTCTTTAGGAAGTTTATGTTTAGTATCTTTTGCATTTCCTTCTGCATTTTGTATGGAGTTTGGCCTAAACCTTAGTTATTTTCCATATGGTACACTTGAAATGAGGAAAAATGAAGCTTTTGCCATTTACTATCTTTAAGTTAAATATTATGAATTATTAACAAGCAATTGTTATTGTCACAACTTCTTGCTGCTTTTCTTTCCTGCTAGGAGGAAGGTAAGAATTTCCTGATGTCATAGAGCAAAAGAGGAAGGATGGGAAACAAAGCTGTAATGAGAAGAGATATTCCTTTAACACGGTAAGAGATAAAATTCTTCAGTATGTTAGCTGCTGTTGTTAGCCACTACAATGTCAAGTTACCATCACTTTCATTTCTTATAATAATGAATCTTCATGATTTGGCCTCTTTGAAGAATTCCGTATGGAAAAGATGAGAGAACACTACTGTTCTGATAATTTCTTATCTTTCACAGTAGCAGTAGCCATCTTTTATCCTGTGTACAACAAAGGGGGGTCACCCAACTAAAAGAAAAAGGAATAGTTATACCAACTTATTAGCAGTGCTCAATAATGGAAGAAAAAAGAAAAGGTATTGAAGATCTCACAACATTTTTTCTACAATGTGACATTACATCTCAGGAAAAAAAAAAGAGGAGTTTTTTTCAGACTAACAAGAGACCCACACAAATCACAGGGGAAAAAATATCTCACTTTCTGAGAAGCCCTAGTTTGGAAAGCAATCCTGTTAAACTGCGATTGACAATTTTCTTCCCTACAAAGCTATTCTGTGCCATCACTTCCATATAGCTCACAAGAAGATGCGCAGCTCAGTTTACCTCCAAAGATTAGGCAGCTGAGACCTCTCATTAGAATTCTTTAAATAAAGACCATCTCCTTCCCTCAGAATGGAGAAAAGGCCAAAGACAAAGAAAGAATTAAAAATACCAGTCGGAAAAACAAAATAAGATTTTTCTTAGAAATCCAATCTGAAGATTGCCATCTCTGGAATATCATCCCAGTATAAACAGACAATAGCTTGCAATTAAGTTGGGTCTTAGATAGCTACTGGCAACATTTATGGCAAGAGAAGTTGCTATGGTCTTTGTTTTATTTTCAGAGTGATAGGAAATTTCTAAGAATTCAGAGAAGCACAAGAAATGTAAAGTTGAAATATGGGAGACAGTTAAAAGAATTCCCTCAAGGAAGCTAGAATATGTTCATATTTTGCATTTATAATGTTCTAAGTTATGACCAGGATGACCTTATCCTAATCATGACACTAGCTATACTTAAGGAATAATAATAATAACAAAATAGGAATCTACAGTTAGGACTAAAATAGAAAATATATTCGGACCTTCATCAAGGGGAGGAAGTTAAGGAGAAGAAGGGAAAAGAGCTTGCAAATGTAGTTAATTTTGAAGGCATGAAATGGAAATCCCTTAATTTTATAAAAGGTCCCTACATACTTGGTTTAGGCAAGGATTAAAAAAGGAAAGGAATAGAACAAAAAATTCTGCATCACCAAAGGAATCAAATCAATAAACTAGAAGACCTAGCTGTCGTGGTTTAACCCTTGCCAACAACTAAGCCCCCACAGCCGCTCAGTCACTCCCCAGCAGTGGGATGGGAGAGAGAATCAGTAGGGTAAAAGTGAGAAAACCCATGGGTTGAGATAAAGACAGTTTAATACGGAAGGGAAAAGCTGTCCACACAAGCAGAGCAAACCCAGGAATCCATTCCCCACTTCCCACGGGCAGGCAGGAGTTCAGCCATCTCCAGGACAGCAGGGCTTCAGCACGCCCAACGCTCCCTTGGGAAGACAAATGCCATCACTCCCAACGTCCCCCCTTCCTTCTTCTTCCCCCAGATGTAATTGCCGAGCATGACGTCCTCTGGTGTGGGATGTCCCTGGGGTCAGTCGGGGTCAGCTGTCCCGGCTGTGTCCCCCCCCAACTCCTTGTGCCCCCCCAGCCTCCTCGCTGGTGGGGTGAGGAGAGAAGCAGAACAGCCCTTGGCTCTGGGCAAGCACTACTCAGCAATGACTAAACCAACCCTGTGCAATCAGCACTGTTTTGGTCACAAATCCAAAACACAGCCCCATACCAGCTACTGGGAAGAAAATTAACTCTACTCCAGCCAAAACCAACACGTTAGCCAAGCTTTAACTTTTAAGCTACTGAGAATATAAACTAAAGTGAGTCTGCTCATGTTTCTAATTTGTCAGGAGGTAGAATCATACTGCATTAGAACTGTCTGGTTTTAGCAACATTTCCAAGCTGATAGGAGCAGACAGTCTTCAGCACATCTCAATCCAATGTGCAACTCACCTACTGATTGAATGTGTAGTATTGCATTTATGGAAGTGTACTTTTTCAATCCTGTGAGGAAAGCTAAGAGGGAGAAAATTATTTGTGACAAGAGAATAATTCTTCTCACATTGTAAGTCATCCTCATTTACTTCTTTTATGTTTTAGTTTACTATTTAACTCCGTTATTTATTTTGTTCAGTTCTTTATATATTACTTGGGTCTGTATCCTCACCTGTTAACATGCATTAGTCAAATGACCAAACTGCAACAGTAAAAATGTGGTTCTTTCTTTAATTTTTAATTTTGAATAAATAACAGGGTTGCACTGATCACATCAACTGCAAAGGTCAAAATTCCTTCTCCACACACTTTAAATTTTGTATTCTCTGTTCAGATATCTTTATAGGACCTTGCTTGCATGAAAGCATAAAAGCATGCCAAATCAAAGTAGTACTTCTTTATTTCTATTTTTATTATTGGGTATGTATTTCCCTAGAGAATATTGGAAGAAAAAAGAAGAAAAGGGGTGGATCTTAGTCATTGTCATCTCCACAAACAGTAGCTGGTTGCAGCACATGGTCCTGCATTCTCCTAGATGATCCATTTGATTAAACCTGAATTTATCTCACTTAATCTTTGTATCGCTGCACCCTTAAAGTAAACAGAAGTCTATTGTATAGGGTAATAGCTTATGAATTCACTACCTTATGGATATAATGGGATGTGACGGTTTTATTGTGTATAGATCATGGTACTTTGATGATATACAGAATCATAAGACAGCTCACATTGCTAAAAATTGAACCACTTCAAAAACCCATAAGATTGATTCTGCCCTCACTTACGCCATTGTAAATCAGAGCAACACAGCTGAAATTCAGTGCAGTTTCCTAATACTGCTGTAAAACTGGTGTATGTGTATTAAACCATGCCCTATGTTTCTTCAGACATCACAGTATTTCTGAGCCAAACACAGTGTTCAAAAATTTCAAGGGTTTGGCAAAATTTTCTTTCTTACAAAGTCTTAAAACTGCTGTCATTGGAACCTATAAAATTAAAAAGGGCATTAGGATGTGATAAAAGGATTGTAATAGCTAATTTGCTCATATCAGCATGTCTAATATCTAAAAAAAATTTTTAAATACAATACAATTTGTATTAAGTCAGAAGATTTCTCAGTACGAGTATAGTGTATTAATTCTTCAGGGAAAAGATCCCTCTGAAACTTATATATGTGTGTGTATATATCTATATCTATATCTATATCTATATCTTTTTCCCTTCCTCCTATATCTACACTTCCTGGCCACTTCCTCACAGGCTTGAATCCATTTTCTCAAATTTATAAAGGTTAACTCCATAGTAGCTGAGTCTGTGGCTGTCTGTTCTTGTATCAGTGGTGCAATTTTGTCCAAACATCGAGGGACAAATACAGAAACATCATCACCCAGGACGTCCCAAAATGCCATCCTTCCAAGGCACAGGATCTGAGAATTTGACCACCCAATGTTCAGGGTACAAAATGGTTGCAAGCAGTGATAACATCTTCCTAAAGGATTTTTCAGGTAAGGATTAGGAGGCAAAGAAATAATGGGGCAGGAGAGAAAATTGGATTTGAGCACTCCTTTTCCTTCAAGTGTTACTTTCCTCCTTGTTTTCTCTCCATCAGGGAGGAGCTATAAACCAGGAGGACACAAGAAAATTCTCCCACTCACCCTGCCTGCTGCCTTCCAAGTCCCTGTCCTTTGAGACCTGCACCTGTACTGCTGACCAGCATATACATGCCAAATCATCAAGGAAATTTGAGGAAAGAAGGCAGTAAAGAGATGACTATGATGCAATGTTAAAGGAAGATAAGAACGAGGACAAATTCTAAGTAAAGTCTCCTGCCCTGTTTACTGTATCCCACACCTGTTTCCTCCAGTTGCTTACGACAATTAGCCTCCTTATTAGCTTCTGCCTTATTTCACTGTTTTACTAAGCTGTTACTCTTAAATGACCTGTTCAAAGGCTTTTTCCCTCTAAATAACCTCCCTTTAATCCATCTCTAAGGATTCTTATAATAATTCTTTAAATGTGGCCCATAAAAGTAAATAACTGAAGTCTATGCTGGTAACAGCTTTCCTCAATAGACTGTCTTGTAGAGAATGAATAGACGGAAATAATTTTGCAGGACCCCATCACAATATAAAAAATCATTTTTCTTTCAGGTGAAATTATTGAACATGTGATATTGGTTTATGGATTACGTTATGTGATTAGAGACTCGTCTCCACACACGCGAAGGAGCACAGAGGTACGATGGCAGGTGGGGGCACCCCAATGCCCCAGTCAGGGTCATCATCCCCCACCTCGGCTCCCCCCCAAGCTGTTCGAGGGGACCCTCAGCCCCAGGGTATATATATATATATATATATGTATATATATTTTCCCCAACTAACTTTAATCCTGGTTGGCCAGAGAAGGGAATAGGGTGAGATTGTTGGTGCTGTTTGTGTTTGTGCAAGTGCTATGTTTCCTGCCTGTGTTGATTTGTGTGGCTGGCCGTGAGTATACATATATACATCCTGTATTTATGTGCGCATGTGCCTGTGAGGAAAACCCTCCCAGCCTTGTTCCTGGTTGGACCTGGGAGCATGGGATGCTGGTGGTGTCACCACTGTTGGGCTACTGGCTTCAGCAGCTCATAACAGATCAGACCTGTCTCCTTAGGAAACTATGATTTGTTCTAAACTTCAGCACTTCTCAGCAAACCACAACAGCAAAAGATTTGTGTTTGTGGACATAGAAATACAAAGTTTCAACCATGGATATTATTGCATAAGCTTTGAGCCACTCAAGCTTTAACTTAGCTCATATTCCACTTTGTGACGATTTTAACTATATGGCTGCATGACTAAAGCTGGAAACAGTGGAAGGCATTAAACTGCCTTACTGTTTAGCCTAGGAACACAGAGCCAGAAATTCAGTTTGGCAGATCTACAAAACAACAACAAATTTAAATTAGCTTTCACTGAGGGAAAACAGGGCAGAGCTAACCCACTTGCTCCTAACTTACATATGCCAGATGAAGACAGGGTAAGTTGGTATTCTCATAAATAGCAGCCAATGGTGCAAGATTTAATCTGAAGGATAATGAAGAAGTGTTCCAAAGAGCCTATTGTGTGAACCAAGACCTATATATTTTAATTTGTTTTGATGATACTCAACACTAAGGAAACTTGAAAAAAAATGCAGAATACTAAAACCACTGAAATGAGCTAATACTCTATACATTTAAAATGTAAAATGTAGGGCAGTAGAAAATACAAGTAAAGAGCTGATTTGCATGCCAATGTATTAAAAAACTACAGGACAAATTCCTTTTGCCTGTGCTTTTTTAGCATTTTGACCTTTATAGAAACAAAGGTAGTTAGGCATAGCTGCCAACCTACCTTAATGTAGTTGTTACAAGCCATTTTTTAAAGTTTTAACTAGTTAGAATTGTTTTCTCTTGGCAGTTCCGTCCTTTTGAAAATGTTAGCTTTTGACACTTCCCTAAAGTTAACTGTGAACTAGCTAACTAGATAGAAACTAACACAGATTGAAAACATAGTTATCTGTAATCTGGCCCAAGCAACTTCCCCCCCCCCCCCCCCCCAAAACGACAGAAAATTAACAAGCACAGAGAAAAGCACCTCATTCTTAAAAATGGAAAAAAATGCTTTTCAATGCTATTCTCCTCTTAGCATTCCCTGTTTCAGAAATTCTTTCCTGAAAACAACACACTGTAGAGAGCTTCTTAACAGAGCTACTGACAAGTGTATTACTCAGGTCATTTTTTAAATAAATACTTAACATTCTTATATTTTTTGCTAATAGTGTGAAAATGTTTTAGGGACTACTGCTGCCCTTTCAGAATCAGAAAAAAACACACATTTTGATCCTACTATCTGCAACAGTCCTGCCACTGGAGATAGTCTGAAATATGAGAAAATTATAGTGACTCAAGAGCTCCCAGCCCTCAACATGTCTGGTTGGGACGTTGCAACAACTCCCTGTGACAAGTCGTGGCAGGGACACCCTTTCTCTAGAGGGATGTAAATGTCCAGCGTCTGTTCCTGACATTCTGAGGATATTTGTTACAGGAGGACTAGTAAGGAAGGGGAAATATCATCGGGCAAATACAGAGCTGCAGATAGCAGAGACTGGTTTTTAAAGGTTTTCATTATATAGTTCACTTCATACTGTTGCAGCTGTTCAGAGCTGCCTTTGGTATATTACAGACCTAAGGATTGGAAGGGAAGAAATTAAAAGCATAGGTCAAATCTGTCTTTAATAGAATCGTCTGGTGTACACAGTGTGAGTTATCCACTCTGAAAGATTCAAAAGGAAAACATATCGATAGATTTTTATTTCTTTGTCTCTTCCTTGTCACATTTTTAAGAGAATTTGTCCTGCAGACAGAAAACAAATGTAATTTGTATTTATCTTAAATTTTTTCTGCTGAAGCAGATTATTCAGTTTCAATATAATATCATATACTTCTATTACATTTATTTCTTGCTGATCAGAATGCCAACAAATAATGCCTTTTTCACAAACATCAATTAGCTATCTTAATGTGCTGGAAATACACAAGGAAGAGTAAGCTTCATTTGCATTATTTTTAAATCAAGAATGAGTTAAGAAGGGTGGTTTTTAACTACATTATAATCCATGTATTCACACTTAATTGCCTACTTATAATAAATTAAATTAGACAAGAAAACAGAAGAAATTAGTCAACTAAAATGTAAATATATCTGCATGCTATAAATTGTACCAGCTTTATATGATTTTAACTGGGATACCATACAAGTTTCACTAGTTCCATACACATGAAAATATGAAAAGAAATTGATGTGAATGTTAACATAGAACATAAAATTAATGCTAGTGGGATAGTACAGGAGATGCTGTGTGAGGGGAAATAGTGTATTTGTATTTAATTAGTTTATGGTAATGAAACTGCAAAACTAAAAATCTAGTTAAAGTTTGTAGGTATAAGAATATGAATGATAATTCAAAGATGATCATGTGTATAAAATATTCCTATTTTACATTTTATGAGTATCACCAAACAATTTGGATTTGGAAAACTGAGGTAACTTTACATAAGACTACTACAAAAAGAAATATGAGAAGAGTAATTTACTCTGCAAAATGCAAGGAACATTAAGAATCAAATTTGAGAGAGTTGAGATCAACCTCCTTTTCCTCCTGCTTTTAAAGGCCACAGGAATGAAGCATGCAGCTTTGTGATACAAATGCAACCACGCCAGTGCTTTGCTGTACAACTGTGCCAGCGAAGTCCTTCAAGAGTATGCTGAGCCTATAATTTCACAGTCAAAATCATAGAATCACAGAAAGGTTGAGGTGGGAAGGCACCTCCAGAGATCATCTGGCCCAACCCCCCTGCTCAAGCAGGGTCACCCAGAGCTGGTTGCCCAGGACTGTCCAGGCAGGTTTTGAATATCTCCAAGGATGGAGACTCCACAACCTCTCTGGGCAACCTGTGCCAGTGCTTGGTCACCCTCACAGGGAAATAGTGTTTCCTGAAGTTCAGACGGCACCTCCTGTGTTTCAGTTTGGGCCCATCACCTCTGGTCCTGTCACCAGGCACCACAGAAAAGAGCCCGGCTCTGTCTTTGCACCCTCCCTTCAGGTATTTGATACACTGATGAGATCCCCCTGAGACTTCTGCAGACTGAACAGCCCCAGGTCTCTCAGTCTTTCCTCATAGGAGAGATGCTCCAGTCCCTTAGTCATCTCTGTGGCCCTTTATTGCACTCTCTCCAGTAGTTCCATGTTTCTCTCATGCTGGGGAGCCCAGAACTGGACACAGTACTCCAGGAGTGGCCTTACCAGTGCTGAGTAGTCAACATGATGTTTCTTTACCGAAAGAACCCACAAAACCATAAGTCATGAATATGAAGAAGACAGACTTTACAAGCACAAAACCAAAGTAAGTTTGTATTCAGATTACCTGACTTTAGGGAATCAAACACAATATTAATTCTTGCAGTGGTTATAAGT
The DNA here is from genome assembly GCF_964188355.1 of Buteo buteo. Taxonomy (NCBI): domain Eukaryota; kingdom Metazoa; phylum Chordata; class Aves; order Accipitriformes; family Accipitridae; genus Buteo; species Buteo buteo. Next base: position 2,041,355 of record NC_134185.1, read on the forward strand.
TTATTGCTGTATTTTAAGAGAGGCTTTGTAGTGTTATCAAACATCAATACTGCAGTAGCAATGACCATATTGTATTAAGGAAGTTATAAAATAGAACTTCATTTATTCAAATATCACATGTACCAGTGGCACTGGCAGTAAGTACCAGCTGTTTATTCAACATGCAGATGCAGAATACATATTTCCTTCCCCTCCTCACACATGCTGCTGTAACAAACATTTGCCTTTCCTCTATGTGAGTACTCCAAACCTTTGTCCTCCACCCTCTTATCCCATATGACGACTTTGGCAATCCCGACAGTATGCTCCATGAAGTAGGAAATAATTCTGTTCCTTGATCCATCCAACTCCTCTCTCCATCAGCCAATGGTAAGTGCTATCAAAGAGACACCTGTCCCACAAATAAATATTTCCATGCAGCCCAGTGAAAAGGCATGTGTCCCATAAATAAATACTTTCATGAAGTTGAAAGCACATTTATGGGAATCCTTTGTGTAAAAATGTATTGATGTAATTTGTAGCTTAATGTATAATACCAACCCCCCCCCCCCCAATTATTAGTATAGTATAGTATAATACACACTATTTCAGAACTTGATCATAAAACAGTGGGTTTGTATTAGCATAAAAAGTAGGTAAACAAATTATGATCTGCATAAATATTTTGACATTGCCTTCACTGAGTGGCAAATAGCTATCGTCAGAGCATGTAACAGATGATGCAGCTGCTACACAACTTTCCTCTACACTGAAAACTCAAGGGTAAAATACACCTGAAAGATGAATTAAAAATATTAAATTAGCTTACTTCAATTATTGCAAGGAAGGAATTGGTAACTGACAGTTTCTGGGGCTGCAGGCCTGGAAGAATATAGCATAATTATTTACTAAGGATATAGTTTCATAATTTTTTTTGCCAACACACTCTTACACCAAAGTAATTAGTTTTGGCTCTCAGGCTTTATAACTATTTAGACTTCATCCTCAAGATGTGAATGAGATCTCTGTTTTCACTGGTACTAGCCATAGTTTTCTCAGCTAATTGAAGGGTAAAATAAAGCATAAATAGTCAAGAAAAGGAACAAGATTCACTTGGAAGCAATTTTTTGAAAGCAACGTTGCTTGCGAGAGTCTTTTACATATATGAAGTTGTTTAAAAAAGAGTCATTTTTATAGAATTGGAAATATTCTGTGAAGACATATGCAGTCAGCTGACTCATAATCACGTTTCATATGTCAAAACCTCAGCATTATTTTGTTTTTCAGAGAGTAATGTTAAGGAAGAAATCATAAAAAGAAAATATATTTTCAGTGTGTCATAAATAATCTGAGAAACTGTGGGTCAAATCTAAAAAATGCTGTTGTTTCAATAGAAAATATGGAATGAAAATATGTTTTTAATATTTGATACTTGAGAACTATGATTGCACCTAAAAAATAGGTCTAAATAATTCTTTCTCATTCTTAGCAGAAAGGCCACAACCACAGAAAAAGTAATCTGCATTATGAATACGTCAGAGAAATGAGAAACACTTCCTGAGCCCCGTAGGCATCCTGCTTAACAAGAACTACCTGGATCCTTACATCTAATAGATCATATCCTTACTCACTAAAGGCAAGAAATCTTTGCTATTAAATTTTATTTTTAATAATGCACCTATTTGTAAAAAGGAAACAATGTACGTCTGCCTTTTGTATGACTACATTAGTTTCTACAAAATTATACTAATACCAATGTGGTCTAGGATCAGCTTCACGGGACTTCAGACACTTTACATCAAAGTAATAGTTTTATAAAGTGGTGAGACTCCTAGACATTTTCCAAGGATGAAAGCATAAAACTGAAAAATATTTTATGTTACAGTCTTTAAAGTCTCAACTCTTAAAATGTCAAACTAAGCCAGATACTAAAGTAGGTTATATGTGAATCTCTTGCACACAGGTTATGCACTGAAAAATAAGGTGCATTTGGAAACTGAACTGTCTACACCTCCAGCAATGATGTGTGAACTCTCCTTGTTGAGATCACATTTTTTTATGTCTTGGTTCAAAAGCAAGATCATTACTTTATTAAAAGCCTCCTCTGAGAACAAAGGAACAACAATTCAATCCACAGAACTGGTTGCATAGAAGGCCAGAGGAATGGCACAGTATTTTCTACTTCAAATGCAAATTGGCAAAATAAAGGGTGGGTCTCATTAGAGGAAAGCACTGCTTTTCAAGAAGATACAAGAAAGAAATTTTTTACAGCGAGAACATTCACTGGAACAACCTTCCCATGAGCGTGGTAGAGTCCCCATCCCTGGAGGTTTTCAATATGCGACTGGACAGGGTGCTAGATAATCTCATCTAAGGTCCCTTTCCCACGAAAGGCTGGACAAAATGATGTTTCAAGGTCCCTTCCAACCTGGGATGTTCTTTCATTCTATAATAAAAGAGCATGTAAAAAAAGCTAGTAGAATGACCAGGGAAGTAGAAAGCCTGTCACACAACAGAGGACTCAGAAAGTTTAGGTTGTCTGGTGTAGCAAAATGTAGGTTGAAAGGAGATATGAGTATTTCTCCGAAATCTGTCAATGAGAAAAATCACCAAAAAAAGGTGGACAACTATTTAAGTTAAAGGATAAGTATCACAGGTACAAAGTGATGTTGATTTTTCACAAACAAATTTAAATTACATAGTAGAAAACCTTAATCAGCAGGGAACAGTGAGATTCTGGAATAATCTTCCAGCTGGAGTGGTTAGGATGAAAGCTTACTGACTCTGGAAAGTAATTTTTACAGTAATAGTTGCAGAAAGTCAAAACTTGAGTAGTGTAGGAAACAGATTGTGAGAATGTTGGTTATCATCACCAGAGACTGGAATTACTAGTTCAGAAAATCCCTTCTAGTCATGCATTCCTGAGATTTCTTTTTTTTAAATTTTATTTTAACAACGTTCAACTAAATGAATGTTTTATTGAAAAGTCTGGGAGTATAACCAGCATGAAAATTATAACAAAAATATAATATTAATATTAATAATAGGTAAATAGAGCAGTTCAACAATTTTACAATGAGTAGTTAATTTGGCTAATTCATCTGTCACAGGTTCAGTTTGCTGCTTTCCTTTTTCCTTTTTTTTTTTTTTAGAAATGGTAGGTTATAAATGTTGGATTGCAAATGAACAACCGGAAATATCTGTACATGTTTGTGCTATTTATAACTTCTTTTCTTCAGAGAGCTCTGTACCAACTTCAGTGGTGCAGCTATTTGACAAAACACAGGGTTTCGTTGTCTAGATGTAGCTTCCTTCTGCTATTTGAGATGTTCTGGGTGTTAAAGACATCTTGCAAAGTATAGAGGTCTTGGGGAGTCTTGGGGTCCAAAATGTTAGTAGATACCTATACTTAGGCAACTGAATCCCCCCTTTGGAGCACCTGTGTAGTTGTAAATTTGACCTGTTGTCAATCTTAAAGTCAAACATCACAGAATCATTAAATAGCTTAGTTTGGCAGGAACCCCTGGAGGTCATCATGTCCAGCCCTCTGCTCAAAGCAGATCCAACTACATCCATTTGCTCAGGACTCGGCTCAGTCGAGCTTTGAGTTTATCCAAGCATATTGACTCCACAACTACCTTGGGAAACCTGGCCCAGTTTTCAACCATCCTCATGGTAAAAAATAGTTAAAAAAAAATCTAATCAGTGTTTGGAGATTGGAGAGGTCTCTTGCCTCTTCCCCAATCACTGACCACTTCTGAGAAGACTCTGGCTCTGCCTTCTCTATAGCTTCCCGTTAGGTACTTGTAGACAGCAATAAAATCCCCTTACTCTTTTCCTCTTAAGGTTGAACAGACCCAGTTCTCCCAGTCTCTCCATGTACAACCCGCACCAGTCCCTTAACCATGTTGCTGGCTCTCTGTTGGACTCACTCTACTATGCCACTGTCTTCTTGTACTGGGGACTAAATACAACACCCCAGTCAGGAAAACAAAATCTAATTCCTTATTCACCAATCTTATTAAATTACCTAAAAGAATGTTATCATTTGTTTGAGATTAAAATGCATCCAAAATATTATATGAAGGTAAAAATTGGATTTGCTACTGCCACCTGCTGTATACATGTATTCATTAGATCTTTTCACAGAAGTACTCATCATCTCTCATGAGCTTCTTAAATCTGCATAAATGAATTGTGATAGTATGGGGTATTAATGAGAGGATATAAAATTGCTTGCGTGACAATTTTCATATGATAACATGACAGCTTTGTATTAACAACATATATCAGCAGCCTGAATGTGATAGAAGAAAATAATTTTCCAAAAATCAAGGTTACATTTATGATTGAATTAGCACTACACCAAATATTATTCATAATAAAGAAGCCTTCTCAACTGTTAGAATCCAGGAAAAAGCAGAGCAAGTAGCTATTACCTCTTAATCCAAAAGTTTAAATAATCCTGTAAACAGGAGGCATCCATAATTCTGGAATTTACCTGACACCTAAGAATATTGGAGTGTATGTGTAGGAATATCTACTCTTGGTTAAATGTATTGTGCATACTATAAGCAAAAAGAAATTATGCAACTTCAGATTATAATGGATTTGTACAGAGAGGAAGAGAGAGGGTACAGGAAATCACACTGGCAACATTAATTCTGGCTTTTTCAGTTTTTGAAACCTTAATCATTCTTTTAATACGGTTTGTGCGTATATACATAATAGGCGCATTTGAGTATTAACAAGGAAAGAATAAACTCCCCAGTTGTGCAGGGGATATGATATGGCCAAACTATCCTGCTTCTACAAAATTCCACTGACCTTCATAGGATGAATTATTCCAGCTGAGGGTGTCCCCAACAAACATGCTTAACTTTCTGGTTGCAGTACTAATCTAAAGCAAATGAACGGAATACTGGAGATTAATCTAGAAGCATTAAAGAACAGAATCTCATCTCCCAGATGTTTCAGTTTTCTAAATCTGCATCCAGATGATTTGTTTTACATCTCTGGCTGTTGGGGCTTAGGCCATTCCTAACTCCCTCGGGTTACGAGGGGAAGGGGACATCTATACTTTAGCTGTCTTGTCTTCTGCAAACCACCCTGCATCCCTATGGGATTTCATGTCATATTTTTATTTTTTAAGCACTCAGTAGTCTGAGCCTGTGATACCAAAGTATCAGAAAACTTCAGAACAAGGAGAGAACAGACACATTAGAATTGTCTAGTACAAGGGTTAGAATTATTTGTACAGGAGATAAAGCTTCCTTGACAGCCTGTTCAAGACTGCTGAACAAATTTCAATAGGAATTAAGAACAAACATATAGCAGAAACTACATGTATTCAATTATTTAAAAAAATCCCTGTATGATTTGCCCTTGCAGAGAAAAATAAAGACAGACTTGTATGTGGGAGATGCTAGTCACACAAACTATAACGTCGGCCTGAATAGAAAACCGTGCCCCCTGACAGGATGATTGTATAAAAACTGTGCAAGCTGAGCCTTGCTGATTTTTCTTGTGCTACAGCAGGACATCTTCCAGGCTTTTCTTTCAACCCATTCTAATTTTCAAATGCCCCGTGAAATTTTTGTTTAAAGATGAAAAGCATCAGAGTTGTTTCTTCCATTCCTGTTAAGAACAGCATTTTTTTTTTTTTAACATTCGCATCTGTCTTTTTGAGAGGATGTCATTACTGCAGACAAATTTATAAAGCCACAGCAAAACTAAGGACGCATGAACAGCACCTGGGTACCTCCCACAGATAAAAAGCTACAGATGCCAGCACAAAGAGCTCTGTTCCAAGCGAGACTCTGAACATACCTGTTACCACAGTCGGTGCAGGGACAACTATTGTTTCATTTATATCTCTAGGCCTGAGGAACCTCTTCCTGCATTTGTGATTTTCAGGACTTACAGCCTGAGTGAAAAGATTAACAGGATTTACAGCTCAAATAAAAGGAATAACTTAGGAAGTGCACACAGTTGTAAGAAAATACAACACATCTACGTAGCCAAAATTTTCCCTGGTGTAAATGTATGAAAGGCAATATATTTACAAGGATTTAAAGAACTGTTTTTGCTTAGCATTCTTTTGTTTGGGTTTCTGCTTTCCCTTCTTCTTGTGGCTGTTCTAGGTTTTTTTGTAGTGATGTCTTATTCTATTTTATTTTTCTAACAGATTTTAAACTGAAATAAAACAGAAATATTCTTGATTAATTCACTGTAAAAGAAATAGAATAGACAAATGGAAATAGAAATAATAATTTTACATCTGGACTCTAATAACCAGGTGGGAACTTTTCTATCCAAGAGACTAAAATTCTCACGCATTTAACTGTGATATGCCCAGCAAATGCACAACACGGATACCATTTTTTTCCAGATAAATATCTTAGAGAACATGGAGCGTTGTTAATTTCTTTTAAATAATTCAACAGAATATTAATAATTCCACAACTCCTTAGATTCATAAGTCTGTTTAAAATAGCTGTCCTTACAAGTAAAGTATTCAGGGCACAATTTTACCCTAGGAAAAACTCAAACATAAGTTTAGAAATAGTCTGGAGACTAAACTTAAATCTAAATGACAAACAGTTCGGAGTATACGGCATTTGAACTAGGACTTGAATGTTAATATTTGCTTCTTGCTGATAATGCCTGCACAAATTCTATCATGTAAAGAATTAATGAAGGCTCCCTAATTTCCCATAATTTATAGAGGCAACGATGCTGAATATGACTCCCAGTGAAACTGGTTGAATTGACATCCTTGAAATTTGATAGTCATTCATCACAAATAGAAATCCTTGATGTGGCTGTCAGAGGGGAAAAAAAAACCAGCTTAAATTGTAAATGTTAGCAGACAGCAGATAATTGTGGATGTGGGTAAACATCTCAAGCAGAAGCCTGCAACTTGTTAGCTGGAGCCATTGTGTAGCCTTATTGTAAATTTTGATAACACCTGGACCAAATAAATGTTGCATGTCTTGAATCTTCCAGGTAATGGAGAGACATGAGAGAGCATCACCCATCTGATCACCTGTTGCGCTTCTGTACAAAGACTGGTCAGACTGGGAGGACTGGGGGGTTGGGCTTTCAGAGCTGGTGCTGAAGACTAGGAGCTTCTGAAAACAAGAATTGGTGTTGTAGAAGAAGGGGTTGGTAAAGAAAGAGGTGAAGATCCTGGCTGGAGGAAAGATCCTGGAAGTGTGGGAAGAGCCTGGAGATCAGAGAGATGTGTGGAAACAAATGCCAGGGGATGCACAAGGACTGTGATCAGTAATGCCCAAACTGATAACTGAGCAGTGGCTCAGCATGAAACAGCATGACTTTCTGCTTGAGCTTCCCACAGAATCAAAACATGGTAAATGTAGTGCTGAAGGGGTGTGAGTGGGTGAGTCTGTGGGATAACCAAGTATGGTAAGAGCTCTAATCTGGTTTGTTCTTAAATAAATCCCATTATCCAGATCTACTATGGGCTGTCATTTACACCGTTGCCTATGACAGTGGCTTGATTGGCATCAAAGGTGTCATTTTGAAGAGATTTAAAATGTATGACTTCCCTTGACAGAGAATGTCACTTTACTTACAATAAACAAGGAGTATACTAGATGGCAAATTTATATCTAAAAGCGTATATCAAGCTGACTAGAGAAGTATTCTTTGCAAGGTTTGGGGAATTGTGTCACATGAGACACATTCATTTCCATACTGATAAAACAGACCGTCCAGAATACAGCTGCTTATCAATGTAAACTGGTCATAAGCTGTCCTGCTGTTTTTACTGCTGTCATCATTGTTCTTGATGGGTATTACCCCATGTTTGGATCATAGAATCAAAGAATAACAGAATCATAGAATGGTTTGAGTTGGAAAGGACCTTTAAAGATCATCTAGTCCAATCACCCTGCCATGGGTGGACATCTTTCACTACACTGGGTTGCTCAGAGCCCCATCCAATCTGACATTGAACACTTCCAGTGATGGAGCATCCACAACTTCACTGGGGAAACTGTTTCCTCTCATCACCCTCATCGTAAAAAATTTCTTCCTTTTGTTGGTTTTAAACTGTTGCCCCTTATCCTGTCACTACAGGTCTTGGAACAAGTCTCTCTCCATTTTTCTTGTAAACCCCCTTTAAACATGGAAAGGTGGCAATGAGGTCTCTGATGGATGTGCTTCTCTTATTGTCCTCCTGAGCACGTGACAAGAAGAAGGTGGTCTTAAAATTCTTATCTCACCCTGACCTCGGTATTACTCTGGAATAGAAGTAGAGTGTAATACTCTTTAGTGGTGATGGACCCACAGAGGCAGACCCTTGTGACAGAATATTGACTGCTGTGTACTGAACAAGGTAAGTTCCACTATGTTTCATTGCAGTGTAGTGACAGATCTGGTTTCTGAACCAATTTCTTGTGCTCTGTGTTTTGTGTTTCCATCAGTGAAAGAGTTGTTGACATCAGCAAGTTCAGCTTTGTATTTGGGAATTTCATTAAATTCCCAAATAAACAGTGTAACAGAAGAGAGAAAAATGATAAGATTTCAAAAATAATAATCACAAAAATATTATTTATGTATTTTCTAATGAATCCTTACTACTTTTACTGTAAATAGAATTTTGCCAACCACAACAATTAAATAAGTTTTACAAGTTGTCAAAGAACCACCATTATATTTCCAGCTGTATTACTAGTTCTAATTAAACTTGAGTGCTGATAAGTACTTCTAAGAAATATAATAATATATTAGTTATTTTATTCTAGAGGGTACTCTAATACCCTAATGATTTCCTAATTTGTTCTCTTTTGGGTCCTTAAGAAATCAAAGTGGCTAACAGTTTGAGTAAACTCAGTGATTCATTGTGGTTGAAGGGCATTCTTGTTGAGTGGTTTTGAAGTGTTAGAAATGCATTTATCAGAGAGAAATGTGGTTTATGATGTTTTAATTTCTTCTACTAGTTATATGCCAATTGATACACAGTCCTGCAACTAACTGCACTAAAGACTTACAAGCCAAAGATACCATCAGCATCCCAAATAATTTACAGTCTAAGCCTAAGGTGAGAGAATGGGATATAAAAAATAAAAGAGGTAGCATACACTGTGGTATCAAAATCCAATAAATTAATAAATGGCAGAAATATTTAAGTACTACACATTCATATCATATAGAGATATGAAGATGATAGTTCAGATATGTATTTTTCTGTATATGTAAAACAAAATAATTGTATTGAAATAAAATAGGAAAACTGAACTATCATCTGTCTTTAACCCGATTACCATACAATCACAAAATCATAGAATAAATTAGGAGGGAATGGATTTCAGGCAATCACCTAGTCCAACTGCCTGTTCAGATCAGGGTCAACTATGAAATCAGATAAGGTTGCTCAGGGCTGTATCCAGTCTTATCTTGAAAACTTCCAAGGGTGGAGAATGCACAACCTCTCTGGGCAGCCTGTTCCACTTCTTGACTGTCCTGGTGTTGAAAAGTTTTTCCTTACATCCAGTCAGAACCTCTCTTAGTTCTGTCTGCTCCTCCTCAAGCCTTGCCCCTTCACCAGCAGGACCAAGGAGACAGCCACTGGTGCCCCTGTGCTCTGGATGCTCTCCTCCAGAGCCACGTCGCTGCTCTTAATACTCTCGAGGTCTCCCTGACTTTGCTGGTGCCCATGTGGAAAAGCAGCACATGCAATGTCCTGAGTCCCAGTCAAGCCTCAGCAGTCTCACCACAACGTTCTGGATCCAAGTTTCTGGAGAGCAGTACACCTCCACAGACATCCAACCAGGTGAGCAGACGTGCCTCCATCCCTTGCAGGATGGAGGCAACTCCCCACCACTGTCCCCAGCTCCAGCCCTGGGGGAGCCACTGGGCACCACCTGCCACCCGAGACCGGGACAGCAGCGTCTTGTCCTTGGAGTTCTGTCTGAGCTGAGGCTCCTGCTGTTCTCCATCCCAGATCGGAGTCCGTGCCACATGATGCCTCACCACCACGGCTGCACAGGCTTTGGCAGAGGCATCTCCTGGCCCACTCTGCACCCCACTGCGACAACTGCTTGACCACTCTTAGCTGTGCTCTCCTGTAGAGTGCAGCCCCCCTCCCCGGGCCATGTTGCGATGTCGGGACCAGCCAACATTGTGTTCTTGTGTAATGAGTTGGGACAATCTGATGCTTTCTTATCCTGGCTACGGTACAGTGAGTTAGGAAGATTAGGCACTCCCTAACCGTACCTGAAACTCCTGCTGCTTGGATCATGGCCCGCCTTGGAGGGTGCCAGAATTACCTGACAAGAATTATGGCCAGAGTGGAAATACACTGTCCAAAGTCAATTATCTCACAATCCTATAAATAGCGATCCTAAGTGAGACCCTTGGAGCTCTGGGATTGCAGCAGGTTGTGACCCAGTATCTCCCCCTGAGCTGGGACGACTCTCAGGGTAGAATTTTGTGAGGATTTTCGGTAGTAGATGTCATGAGGATTTCCAAGATTGTTTGCTGATAGATGCTGACAAAGAAGAAGGGGTCAAAGATCGTCTGCTGACAAATGCTGATGAAGGAGAACAGTGAGTAATTCACTACAATTAGATTTCTCAAGGTTTTAAAGATCATTTGGTACCAATAATTTATTACAACTGGCAAAGAGAGAAAACTCTTGATCATAGGTTAACCTCTATACCTCTGTGTGTGTGTTTGTGTGTGTGCGCGATTTGATTTAGGAAACTTTGTAGTGCTGGTAGCAAATTCTATTAAATCACTCTGATAATTGGCTGATGATTAAGTATTGTTAAAAAACATATAACCTAATCTTGTGATTTACCATAATAGTGCTAATAAATCTTAAATTGCTGCTACCTTAAAGTCATGTAGGATCCGTAATCTCTCATTCCCTGACAAATTGGCATAGTAATTTAACGGGAGATTTTCCTTTCCCTTTGTATCCCTTCTATTAAGCAAAAATCGTTGTCCAAGTCTGAGACCAAGTCTGGATCCAGCCACACCTAGACTTCTCTCTGAGATGAAGTTTAGAAAGCAAGGGGGTCCATTCTGAACCTCGTGACTCAACAGGAAGTTTTCCTTTCCTTTGTATTAATTCCATTAGACATAAACCGTTGACCAAGTCTGGGACTAAGTTTGGATCTAGCCACACCTAAGCTCCATCAGGAGTTTAGAAAGAAAGGGGATCCATCTGAACCTCGTGACTCAATGGGAGGGTCTCCCTTACCCTTTTGCATCTCTGATCTCTGTGCAAATCATCCTAAATCAATTCTAAGTTGATTTTCCTTCGTATGTTTCTTCAATGTAGTGAGTAATAGGGTGAATCTTGCCATCGAACTTTGTGAAGTCGCACTGTTACAAATTCACATTTAAAAAAATCACTTCTGCTGCTACCTTTGATAGTGATTCTTTAAGTGATCTAAACCTCTCCTTTCACGACATCTTGGTATAGCATATATATTTTGTCTGCTAAGTACTCAAGGAGTGGTCCATCTCATTAACATACCCTGCTAGTACAGCTAAACAGATACTGCTTTCTAGTTGTATGATTAAAATTGGAGTTTTTATTAAATAAAAAAGATTTGACCTTAGAGCCAAACAATTTGAGTCAGTCTAATTTCTTTTCTTGCAGCAACAGGATAATAAATTTCTCTTCCATCTAGGATCTCAGTGAACTGGTATGAAGCTATAGTCAGGATACAAGCAGAAAAAAACACTGAGAAATGAATACCCAGAAATTTAAAAATCAAGTAAGTGTCCTCTGAGGGGAGTAGCTGAGCTATATTTAGTATAAGAAATTAAATAATCATGAAGAAAAATTGCGTGTTTGGAGTATATTTAAAATGGCTTGAAAATCAGGGCAAGCCAAAGCACAGGTACCTAGAAACATAAATATTGCCACAAGATTTAGTACTGGGGTGGTAAAATGTTGGTGTGATCATTTTGAGACAGCTAAACAAGCAAAGAAAATGATTAATCTCTATCATCACTTACTATTGAAAAATGTTTTCCCCTCCCATTCATGAATAAGAGAGTAATCTGGTCTTACAGAACCACTGAGTATGGGCAATGAAGTAACTATTTTTCACAGTACTCAAGATGTACCATCACCATTTCCTGAAACAGAGAATTTTAACAATGATGTGACAGTTTAATGCAAGACCATGGAGACCAACTGCTTTCAATGCTGTTACAAGGTGAGATAACCATGACAAAATGATTTCTGTATGTGTCTATAGGGAGCCCATCATGAGTCTATCATGCTGGCATTACTGTGTGAAATTATGATGGGGGAAAAAAAAAATCATTCAAATTTGTACCGCATGACAATGTTGTTCCAGTGTGAGTTAATGATATATAGCAACTGAAATGCAAGCCTTTTTTTTTTTCCTATATTCTGAATAGAACTCTGCCTAACCACAAAGTTTTGATTCACAGGTAGTGTAAGAGAACTTAATATTAAATTATCATAATTACCTTCAGTTAATCATGCATTCTTCTCTACTCAGTGTAAAAATTCTGATTTACCCTCAACAGAAATTCACCTTGTATAGATAAAATACACAAACAAAACCACATAACTAGAAATCAATTATCCATGCCCCTGTAATCTCAAAAAACATAGTACCTGCTCCCAACTTACTCAAATTTCCATTTGCTTTCTCCAATCCAATTATTCTTGCGCACCTGCCAACTTGCAGTTCTTTTGTTAACAAAATAATTTTGAGCTTGCTCTTTCAGGTATACTAACATATCTATTTATGTATATATTTCCCAGTATTTCATTATTTGTCCCTCATGATCAGTGATTTTCTTTCCAGAAGCAGTATTTCCTTACTGATGATCAAAGGCTATTTTCTTTTTTCTCATAAAAGCCTCAAGTACCTGAAGTATTTTTTAGTCAACATTACTGTTATTCAATTTATTAATAGACCCACCTTTTCTAGGACTTTAAATTAAAAAATATCTTTCATGCTATTTCTAAATTGTGAATTTTCTTGTTCACTCCTCTGTCCTTTTCCATTTTCCTAGAGATTTTATTAAATTTCACCTGTTTGCATAATCCATATTTAGCCAAAGTTGTTTCCGCTTTCTTTTTTTAGAGAAACACTAGCCTGAACTTCCTTATTCACTGAACAACTGAGAAGAAAACAGTAAGAAGTCTGTCTGTTCAAGATAAATTTACACAGCATTAAAAACTTATTCAGCATTGTTTCATATCTCTTGTGCCAGGTAACAAAAGAACTTTCTGATATTGTCTGCAAGGATGCTTATTTCCCCAATAGGTATGGGAATAGTTAAAGAGTGTCGCAAGTATGTTGTTCTATGGCATAAAGCATTGGAGTTTGAAAAGCCAAGACTTCTGTATTCTCTTAGCTATGTAGTTAGAAATGTTTCATTTAAAAAGTGAGCATAGGCCTGGTGAAAATATTGAACAAGCCTTGTCCTTAAATACAGGCACTTAAAACAAGTACAATGACATCCCACAGGTATCCTAAACAATGGGATTCATTCAGGCTTTGGAGGGACCTCCTCTGAGAGTTAAAATGAATTTCATTTTCCAATATCTTTTGAAACTACCTAGTGGGAAAACATGACATGGTAAATTAGAAGCAAACCAAAAGAAATAGCTCTATGGTCATTTGAGTATCAGGGAGAATAGGATCACTTGAATGCTAATACGGCTTTGGGATGTGATGATGAAACTTAGCATCCACATGCATGGATGTGTTGACACACATCCTACAACTAACTTGCACTTTAGTTTAGCATTCTAAGTGAATTCCTCATAGAATATATAATCCATAATGGAAATAAAAAGAAGTCTACAGATTGTAACCAATTTTGGCCTTTCCAAACTGAACGTGGATTCCTATCAGTTGCTTAAAGATTTTGGAGCATATGCTTTATGGGTAATTAATCCAATTACACTAATAGTATTCTTCGATTTAAAAATTAAAAAACAGGTCAAAGGTGATAACAGATCTTAGAAAGACAGTAGATATTTCTCCAGGGAAATGTTGTGGAAATCAGCTAATTTTAGAAGCAGCATAAGTCACAAGAACATATAAGTGGCAGGAACTACTGAAGTCACTGAATCAGTCATCTCCTCCTTTCTCACTACTGAAAGCTGCTGATCATGAAATAAATGCTACTTTGAGAAAAGTTAACATTTTATTCACATCTTCTCCAGAAATCTTTTCAGTACCCTGTCATAAAATTAAGACCTGTGCCAAAAAAAGCAATTATATGGGGGAAAAAACTTTCAAGATCAAGAGATTGACTGCGGTCTTAGATAGAGTAACAGCAGAGAATTTGTTAGATAAAACTTCCTGATTATCTTAGGATCTGAGAATGGCCTGTGCTACAGAGGAAGGCTGAAAATATTTAATATTTATAAAAGAACCCCACAGGGAAGAAATCTTGAGTGCAATTAATAAACTAAGGTACTTAGATATGTGACCTGTGGTGTTACTTTTAGTAAGACTAAATGAAAGGTACCCATGGGAGTTATTGCCCACCTACTTCATCAGGGGAAGTTGGGTGTTTAACTGCAATTAGCAGTCAGTGGAGATCAGGCACCTATGTCCTTAAGGTGCTTTGGAAACCATCTCCTTGAAGACAGAAAATGAGAAAAGAGCAGTTTTGCACCTTCTCATACTTGAGATTTCATTAAAGCATTTTTGATAAGGTAAATTGACCTGGTTAAACTTAGTATTGAGACCGTGAGAAGCAGCAAGGATCAGCTGCCCAACATATGGCCAATGTCTATTATCCGCACACTTTTAAGATCACAAATTTTATTTTGAGGATGTTCACTATCATGTATTTGAAAATAAATGAAACATTAAAAAAGCAAATAATGTCTAAGGTAATGTCAGGAACTAGAACCCATCCAAATAGAAACACAAGTGATGCTGAGGCAGGCAATTTATATATTGCATCTTTCACACAGGGCTTGGTCCATATTAAATTTCACTACCTGTCACTGTTCTTCTCAAAATCCAGTATGAGTCTGATAGGCACACAAAGTGGAAAAACGTTCTATGAGCTACCAAGGTCCGCTACAGTTCCTTCATAGTTCCGTAGTCTAATGGGATGTAGGAATTCACCTTTGCTGTGCAAGGCCTTAAACCAAATCCCTTACAGGGAGTTGATTTCCATGAGCATTGGTCCAGGCATAAAGTTTATATTTCTGATTCTTAAATTTTTATTCAAAGAGTGCATGCTTCAAGCTACTTTTAGCACATACATTTCAATAACCTTTTCTTGTGAAATCAGGTTTATTATAAAGTCTTTTTGCACCCACTGAAACAGAACATGAGAACCTACTATTTTGAATGAACTTTTCCTCAAAAGCTGTATTTTTTCATTCAAAGACAAAATTTATTTCTAGGGAATCAAATCTAAATGCCCGTCTCTGAGTAGTCCTACCACAAACTTGAGGACAGTTGTGACTATAGGATTGCTGCTTTGTCTGTCTCAGTAATCCATTCCAGCAACAACTGACCAAGAATATAATATTAGCTTAAATTGCTCTTGAACAGGTGTTAGAAATAGTGTTTGAATAGGTGCAATTTATTTACTTAGAAATTAACAACACAGATGCTCTCACCCACCATGCACATCCTTTCTTTTCAACAATGATTTAATGGTTTCTCGTACAAAACTAGTCCAAGACAATTAAAAAGCTAATAAATAGGCACAGTGGAGGGTAAATTGCCTTTCCTGCTTTCAAGAAGCATGTGTGCAGCTATAAGATAAGAAGTTGTCAATCTGTTAGAATCTCAGCATAATCCTTCCTCATCAGATGTTTATACCATAGCATACCTCAACATCTTGCTATAAGTACTGAAGGTCCTTCTTCCATATAGCGTCACACCTTGAGAGCATAAACAAAACAGTAGTACTTATGACACTGCCAATATAAGGAAATTTTAAAAATCCCTTACTTTAGAGTTTACCAATATACCAGTTTTATGTCATCTACGTTAAATGCAGTTATGAAGAAGCACAACTAAGATTAAGATTTAAATTAGTAATAAGTAAAGTACTTGTTGAAATTCGTAAAATACTGAAAAGAAAAATTTTTACATACATACATGTTGCAAAATTTTCATTAGTGCATACAAACTTATTTTTTCCTACCATTGTTAAAGCATTTGTTAAAAATACTGTGAGGCTGAACTAAAGAGACAAGATCATTTTTTCCTTTTAACTTAGGAACTATTCCTATTTTTACCGTGATCATGAAATATTTTCTATTTCATCAGTGTTATGGATAACACTAAAAGACGAGTATTCAATTTGCTACATTTTCAGTCTAGGGGGGCTCAGAATTCTCATTCAAGATTACTGAAAGAATTAACTGAGTCATCTCTGATAAATAATATTAATTATAACAAAACTTGGAATAACAGAAAAACTTCAGAAGGTTGGAGGGGGGGAGGCACACATTTTACTGCTATGTTAGAAGTCCCAATAAGAGGGCTTTTAGAGATTTAGATTTGTTAGCTTGACAGTGCTTTCAGAAAACAATTATAGTAAAATTTGGATAGAACTTAGAGATGAATTGAAGGACAACAATATAATTGACATCAATGATCACCATTTTAGGAAAATAGGCAATAGAAAATAAAATTGACATTTATGGCATGATCACAAGTACAGTTAAGAGAAAGCATGCTGACACAAAAAAATTAAATTTTAATCTATTTTTTGGCTTAGTATCATAAAATATTCTGAATAACACATCAATGCTATGCAAAATAAGGCCTCCCCAGATTTATTGAAATTAAAATTAGTTAACTGAGACATAAATAAGTTTGACTACAGAACTTCTACAGAGCAGGAATTTTTTTAGTCAGATATTGAAGAGATCTGTTCTTGGTCTAAAGATGTTTAGTATTTTAACAATAAAAATATAAATAAATTTTAGCAAAATTTGCACTTGGAATTAAGGGTGAAAGAGTAATAAATTTTGATGGAGACATGCAAGTTTTATAAAAATTACATGGCTTTGTTAGATGAGTGTTGGACAAAGTGTTCCAAAAGCAAATGTTTAAACTAAGGAAGTGGGACACACGTGCAGGTAAGGATTATACTGTAGTTCACAGATACTTACACAGGGCTTATGGGTCACAGTATCATCTCACCTGTTGCAAAAAATATGATGTTTTATGTAAGGTGTTGATGTATGAAGTGAGAGAGGTTAAATATGAATAGGAAGAACACCACCAGTGAGACCATTATGGCAATCCTCTACCTAATCCTTGGGTTGGCATTTCTAAAATGATTTGGGAAAGCTTCAGGTCTTGAAAACTTTGTCTTGCAAAGACAATCTTAAGAGCCTTAATCAATCTAATATGTCTGAACAAATACGAAATATTGCATAGAATACAAAGATGTGGAAGAGAATCTCTATCAGCAGACTTCTTATCACGTGTACTTTTTGCCCATTCCAGTAGTTGAAATAGGTTGTGATTATTACCAGTTCTGTTTGCTTTTAGATATTTATTTCTCACATGGAAATTTGTAATGCTGCCTTTCACTCAAACAGCAGTTCTTGCTTGGGGTCACAAAAATGGCAATAACAGTAAACTGTATCATTCTGTTCAGGTCTGCATGAAATCCGTATAAAACTCCATTCGAATTCGTCTTGTAGAAAATCTATGTCGAAAAAGTATTAATTAGATATGTCCACATTTGCAATGAAAACAGGCATTGCAAATTATTTAAAGGGAATCGATAGGCATATTAAGTTATGCGTTGTTTGTTTATAATTTTTATTAATGTGATCCATTGACTCAATCTGACCTTATGAAATGAGCATGCATCTGAGATATGAAAGTTTTCCAGAAATACCCCTTTATTGTTACATTTCTCTGAAATACAAAGAAACACGTTTTCTAACGACAGTATTTTAGGCCTGAATCCAAGAAAGCACTTAAGTAGGGGTACAATTTAAGTGTGTGAGGAATGGTATTGATTTCAGTGGAGGCACTTACATAATTAGAGTTACTCAGGTGATTAAATACTCTACTGGACTTGGACCCCATTGGCATGGCATAAAATTCACCTTTATGCAGAAATGCGGAGTCAGCAGAATGAAAAAAATTCTCATAAAACTCTCAAAATAGGGACTCCAGTGCAAGCTTACACTCAAACTTTTCATTTGCGGAAAACAGAACACCAGCCCAGCTACAAGACAAATCACATGGCCAAAGAATGATGTGGGTCAGTAGCATCTCTTATTTTTCCTTTAAAACAATCGTTTCCTCTACAGTCATTTTTCAAACTGGAGCAGGCCACTCCCAGTGTAACCCAGGGAATAATCTCTGCCACTCAACGTGCAGAAGACACCGAACGAGTGCGGGAAACTGATTTCTTATATTCCACAGGGGGAGCCTCGGTGGGTTGTGTGCTGGAAGAGGCTGTCACTGGGTGTGTGGGTCGGTTGCAGACCAGAAACCTGTCCACGGATGGGTGCCCATGGGTGCACCCACCTTTTTCTCGCGAGGGTGCTAACGGGGCTTCTCCAGGGTTCAGTGGGGCAGCAGCGCAGTACTGCGGACCCCGACTGACCAGCGACAGCATGCCGCTCGGAAACGGGAACGGGAATCTCTGTGCGGCATCGTAGGGTGGAAGGGAGGAGGTGGCGCAGCGCTGTACGTGGGACATGGGACTAGGGGCGGGGTGGTCTGCAGCGGGCGGGCGTACGTAAACCTCACTCCCCACCTCACAGGGTGGTCTGTGGCAGGAGCGGCGTACGTAAACCTCACTCCCCACCTCGCAGCGGGACCTGCTCCACCCTCGTGCCAGTCACCATAGTCACTTCAGTGTTTCTCCTCATCTGGTGTTCTTCGTGCTGGTTCGAAGTGAGAGGTAGAGCTCTAACGTAGACAGTACAGCGTTTTACTGCCTTTTGGCACTGGTGAAAACATGCAAGAGACCATCTGGGTCCTGGGTCTCTAAAGCTCTGTGTCGAAAGTGTACACTAAAAACAGATCAAAGGGTTTATGTAAACATTATTAGTGGCATTAATTTAGAATGCCATAGCATTTTAGCACATGTCTGCTTATAGGATTTATAAGTAAATTACGTCAGCATATGTGTGTGGCATTTATCCAACAAGCTTCTCTCTGAGATTACCAGAAAATCTGAAGTATCGGGGTTTTATCCAATCTGATTTAATCTCAAATGCCTCCACCTTTTTTTCTTTTTGCAGAAACACTCACTGAATGCTTTACGAAGCCAAACAATTGCTGAAGCAGTTTGATGAGACTGACTCATT
This sequence comes from Buteo buteo, assembly GCF_964188355.1. Taxonomy (NCBI): domain Eukaryota; kingdom Metazoa; phylum Chordata; class Aves; order Accipitriformes; family Accipitridae; genus Buteo; species Buteo buteo. The sequence goes on from NC_134185.1 coordinate 2,060,634, forward strand.
TAAAGTTAAGATACGCTTCACAATGTAGTAATTAAATTGTTCTGATATTTTCGATTCCTGTTATTACAACTAATTTACATAACCACATAATTAATTATATGAGAAAATTACTCAGCTCTACTCCTTTAAACTGGTATTTAAAACATCTATGGCTTTGGAATGCAGACATATCAACTACACCAGCACCGGGCTGTAATTACTCTCATCTTGTCAACATGTATTTCCTCTTGTGAGTCTACAACCGGTCAATCACTACAGGACTTAATTATCTATACTTACTTTTGGAGTTTAGCCATTTCCTGCCTGAATTTTTAGATCTTTATATTGAATTTTTTGGTGTTAGAATAGTTATCTGAAATACTTTTCAAGAAGTTCTATTCCAAGTAACAGTTATCACTCAAGGATTGACTACAGTCCATTCACTTTTCCTTTTTCTTTTTTCTCAGTTTTGCACCATGACTCCTTTATTTCTATTGTTTCTGGTTTTTAACTGTCAAAACCGAAGAAGAATTTTTAAACTTCTTCTAGGCAGTTTTCATATCAACTTAAAAGCAACAGTTAATAAATTCTATGTAAAGAAAATAGGCCTTTGGCTAAAAAGAATTAAGCTTGTTGATAAGACATTTCTAAGTCGTGTCCATATTTAACCTTTCTCTTAACGTTTTTTGCTTTTTCATTATTAGTTAATCATGTTGCTGATTCCAGTTTGTTCAGATGTTTAAATGCATTGTCCTAAATGCTGGTATATGTGTGGCCCATGGCTGTTCCAGTAGCTTAGAACCCACACAGACAAGAGAGACAAAGTAGGGAAATAGAAACAGGCACACAAAGAAGAAAATGAATTTCTCATATGTTGTGCAGATTTGAAGAAGGCAATCCAGGTTTCACCTACATCATTCATAGTTCTGACTGCGTTAGTTCTTGTTTTTGAAATGAGAAAAGAAAATGAGAAATGCAGTACAGTGCCTTCCGAGAGAAAAGAGGAATCAAAAAGCCAGTTGGCTGCACTGCAGCTCATTAACCACTGATGAAAATGATGCAGCTGAATCTCTCTGCAAGATGCATAAACAAAGATGAAACAGAAACGGTTTGCAATTGCTGTATTCTGAAAATGAAAGAGAAATAGCTCAAATATTGTTTTCCATGTCAGAGCTGTTCAGACAGGCAGTATTTAATACCTAGCCATTTGCCACTGGACTCTGGGCTAGCTGGATTGTGGCTCACAGCTTTATGCAAGTGCCGATATAAACACTGTCCAGCAAAAATCAACATTTATCAATAGATAGCACACCCAGGTATATAATGTGTCACAATTATTTTTTATTTGAAGAAAAGAAGAAAGGTAGGACATTATATTATATGTGAACTGTGGCTATATGCTATCAAACAAGGGATGCATTGAGTACAGGGCCAGATTTTTCACAGTGTTTACAGCATGTACTCCTGCGGCTGTAGCATAGATGAACCAAATGTACAAAATCATTGCACAGCAAGAAAAAGCTTAAAAATGTAAATATTATGGAAGTAAACACTGAAGATAGCTTTCTTCAGTTCATTGACCTGTATGTAATTTACTTCATTCCAGGATTTTCACAGCTTTATTTTACAGTGCTTTCTCTTCTGCCTCCATCCTTGCTTAATGCTGGTTAACTACAATACAATTATCTTTCTTCATTATACTTTTTATGTTGTAAATGAGCAGCATATTTGGTTTTCTGAAAATTTATAAGGACTTCTATGGCATATATTTTCTGTACATTGCTTTACAATGGAGCCTTACTACTTCTACTGAAATATTTACTCTCAACATATTTTACATTGCCAATTCTGAATACAGCTATTGCTCTTGTCAGATCTGTCACTATGTTTACTCCCTTTCCATTTGTAAATTTGCTTTTAGCATTCCTCATAACTATATTTTATTATGTTAAAAATTGGAGTATAGACAGAAGGAGATGCAAGCTATAGCAAAGACAAGAACTTCAAGTTTTAAATGCTTAAAGACCTTAAACTCTTTATAGAAAGAAGATTTATACTTTTATCTTGCTATAATACTGTACAGTTTGAGATAATTATTTATACAGGATAATTTGCAATATCTACAGAGAAACTCGCCCTCTCTACTTTTGTTCTAGTCACACACCAATAGCTGACATAAGCTACTTACCCTGTAATGTTGGATTTGGGGCACTTTTCCTCATACTCTTCAGAACAGTTATGAAGTTAATTAAGATTTTTGCTATTTGATAGCATGTTTTATAAGGGCAGAAATCCTAATCTTGGCCTGATTCCAGGAACATTCCCAAATAAACTATTTATGCTACCACATATTTTAACTGTGGCTACCACACCTTCTTCCAGGCAAACTGCTAAGTCATTTTAATCTATATATTATGTCTAAGCATTAAGCAATTTGAGATGACCAGAACAAATCTCTTAAACAAAGACAAAAAGCGGTAAGGTCCAACTATCTGAAGGTTTCAGATAACTGAAAAACCTTTATAACTTGAGGCATGAAAGTCAGACAAGAAACCCAGAAGGTTTTTGATATATTTGTTCTTATTCTCTACGAAAGAAGACTTAAAAAATACCCTGTCAGGCAATTCCAGTGCCAGCTGGCTCGCTAGTGCCAGCTCGATGGTTCTGCAGGAAAACACCATGTCCAGCCTGGAGAGAAGTAGATAGCTGTGGGTTAGCTGGCTGGCTTTGGGGTCTTCCAGGCTGCTCTCCAAAGGCTTGATCCCTCTGAAGTCAATAGAATTCTTTCTGTTGATTTAAATTGTCTTTGGCTCAGATCTTAACTTCCCCAAGCCAAGACCTCCATAGCAAGGATTTCACCTACTAGTCCAATACATAGCCCGAGATCGGGAAGATGACACAGTACTTTGTTGGGAGGTATTTGTTAAACTTTGGATAATAAAGATGGTTTTCAACTTGAATTGCTCCACATTATAATCACAATAGCTATAGCTGTGCATAAAATCATCTTGCAGACAATCAGATATTTCCTTAATTAAATGTTAGAAGATGACTTATCCAGCCACATCTGCTAGACTTTTAATGTTTTCCACACATTCTCATATTTTTGACACTTTCTGTGATAACTTCTCATGACTCATTAAGCAGAATGTAGTGAAGACTACATACGGAAGATATAGGGAAGACAGCAATTAAATTAATAATGACATCAAGGTAAAAGGAATTGTAATAGAAAAAACTGGTCTATTCTTCATTCATAAAACTTGCTGGGAAGGTCAGTATTTTCTGTTACAGATAGTTTTGCTTTTCTTTGAACAAGATATACTCAAGAATACTTACACAGGTCTAAATTCACTGGTGTTTTTTAGAATATTAGTTATGTGAAGAAGATGACACTTCAACACTCTATTTATGACTACTTTTGTAAGATAATTGCCTTAAAAATTAAAATAGCAACAATGTAAGTCTTTGTATCATGATATATCTTATCTAGTATTTTATGTTTAAGCCAACAATTTCTTCAGTTACAGTAGTTTAATGATTTTAGTCTCTTCTGTACTGGTATCAACATGTTAAGACTATAGGAATTCATCTTAATTCCTCCTGACAGCTCAGTAGCAGATAAGTATCTAGAATAATCACAGCTTTTTGTGTTTTAGGGCATTGTTCTGCATTCCCTGTTCACATTCAAGTCAGTTTAAGTCCCCATTGTATAATGACTGTAAAAACAGTTAATTAAATACTTTGCCATGAATTCTTTTTTCCTCATTTCATTTTATTTCTACACTGAATGTGCTTAATCAAGGGTGAAAAACATTTCATGAAGAGTTTTATATTAGAATATCAAAAATATCCAGCAAATTAACTAAAAAGTGGACTGCATCAGGTGCAAGTGAGAGTATAAACCTGACAGTTAAAGTATGTGCATGCTAAGATAAAAAAAGGAAAGAAAACAATGAAAATAAAAACCTATGACTGTTATCCTTCACTGGGTGCTAGGAGCATGTATCTTCATTTAATTGTTTATACGAGGAGAGAGAATAGATGACTGCAGTATGGATATGCAGGCTGTCAGATTTGCCTCAAGCAAAACACATATAATCATAAATGCACTGAAGCAGTATTATGAATTTTGTTGATCTAACAGTAAATCAGGAGTTACAATACACTAAATGTTACTAATATGCGGCTCTTCAAAATTTCTGTGAGTAATTATGTAAACCATATGACTAATGACTTATCTACTGCAATTATTTAACTCACCAGATACCAAACTTTCAAACTTTCAATGTTTAGTGTTGGGGATCTTTATCTAATAGGCAATCAAAGCAAACTTTATTATCAATCCATGAAAGACATAAGTATTCTAAAAAACCCTCCACTGCTTAAAAGTCAATGGATATCTATATTCTTTTTTTGACAAATAGAGTTCTTCTGCCTGCTTCAGAGATGCTTTTTGATTTTTTAGTAATTCTCATTGCATTTACATTTTCATCTCATATTACCAAATATTTAGTATTCTACTGATTACCAGCATGTATTTTGTCTTGACACTGTTGTTATAACTGGCAACTGTAAAAATAGGTGTATATGCCTTTCACCAGTTTGAAAAAAGAAAAATCTGCATTTGATTAACAGACCTGATCTGAATTTAAAGTTGGCTGGGGGCTCTCGTATAATGTCAAATGTCTTTGTACATCTGGGTAGGCTGTGCAACAGAACAGACTTTAACAACAGAGATCAGTCATGAACAAATCCCACGAGCGTGTGCATGGAACATCACCGATCTCAAAGGGCTGCTTTGGGGCAAAGGGCTGTCAAAGGTCATCCTGGTGTAAACGGGAACTAATCTGCTGCAATCAGGAAGAGAGGTGATTGCAACTTTGCTAAAACTGTGATAAGCAGGCACTGTGGCATAAATTAATTTGACAAATTACCAAGTAGGCAAGTTATTAGGCAGGCTAAGCAATTTACAGTGGTAGAGTGTCCCTCCTTCCCTGCCGACATCAGCTTGTGCCTAGGTCACAGGATGGGAACTTGTCCGTGCTGCTGTCGGATGCACTTTTCCTCCACAAACACCACTGTGACTCATCAAGAGCTGCAACGGCCAGTAACTCGTGAGCATCTAATTGGAAGGGATGGCTCCAGACATCATGGGCTGAAAAAAGAGGTCTGCGATCACTTATGCTGGGGTAAATTAGGTGGAATTTCACTGATGTCAATGTACAATTGTGAATGAGAAATGTTAGTCTCACTGTTTACAGGTTATCTCTCTGCAGATATTCCAGAGCTGTTTGTTGCTACATAAAGAAAATATGCATAAGGTACAAATCAGTTCTACCTCATTGATCAGAACAGAGGGCTAGCGGAAAGCATCCTGTATCATCACCAACAGCTGGCTGGGTGGGGGCACGCAAGGCAGACCCCTCGCATTCCTCCCCCCTCCTTTTGCTGTAATGGTGGGAAGTATAGAAAAACATCATGAAAAAAATGAGGAAGGATGCAAAAATGTCATTCAGTCCTTCTCTCGCCTCTCCTGTTTCTCTCAGCCCCGTTCCAGCCATTGAGGTCAGACCACACCAAAAGCAATGGCTTAGGCTAAGGCACTCCCTGCGTTCCGCGGTCTGCCCGGTCTGCACTTTCTCCCCTGCTTTTCTCCTTCACACCGCGAGGGCAACTGAACAGGGTGGGCAAAAACTTGCTCCAAAGGCAGCATAATGGGCAGGCTCTAGACAACCTTAATGCCATGCTGATTTAGGCAGCAAGTATCCCTCCTTGTGAACATGAGAAGAAGAAATTTTTTAAGGATTGTTGAAGATATCACAGGCAGGGTCTGGCACTGGGGAGGATGACACCTACAAAGCAAAGACCCTGGAAGGGCTCAACTGAGGCACACACGATACTTCGCAGGCGGTGAGGCAGTGCAGGGAATCTCTGCTGGAAGTCTGGGGGGAAGGAGGGAGGTTTGGGTTGGACACGATTAATGTTAGCCCACCACAGGCTTGAGGAGTGGGAATGTATAAGGGCAAGTAATGTGGATTGTTAACATGCAGATTATTTGACTTTGGCCCAATTATTACAGTAAAGAAGAAAGGAAATCTAAAGAGCATGATATCATCAAGGACAGTAGGGGATACATCAGATCTTTTACATAGATTTATTCAATTCAGCCTCAATTTCCATTTTCACCTGAATTGTAGTCTTCTGGTTACCATTAAATTAATAGAGGACACTTATATAATTTCTTTTTGAGATTTTTTTTCCCCAGGATTTGTTCATGCCTCAGAACTGCACAGAATGATAGTGTCTACAGAACTGAGCAGAAACTCCTCCATGTCATCAGAAAAAGATCCACAACACGACTGAACAAACTGAGCATCAGGAATCTTGAACATAAACCCAAGGGAGAACAGCCGATGCCTTGGAGCCATCTGGTTGTTTCTGCTGAATTCTTCAAAGCAGGGAGTGACTGAACATAATCAGGAGCAAGGACAGAAAGGAACCTTGGGATTTTTTTCTTTATAGGGAAATGATTCTTCTTACTGATTTACAATATATTAAGGAAAAATTATACTGAAATTGTAAGCCAAGTCAGTTAAAACCATCCTAGTGAAGACAGTACCTGTGAATCAATTTTCTCTTGAAGCATATTCTGATAGACAAACCCCATTTATGGAGATAGTTCAATAGAGTTAGATTATTTTCAAAAGAGAGAAAATATTTATTTACAGGCTGTTACTCCGTAAGTTTACTGAATTTTACATAAATACTTGGGTAATGAGTTAAAGGCATGGTAATTCATGTTTGTTACATTACATAGACTTGCAAGAGAAAACCACTTCATAATATTTTTAAAGTATTACAGCAAAAAAACCTGTTCTGAAAATAAGGTCCAGGTTGCTAAGGGACAGCCACACCAAAGTCACTGAAAACATGAAATCCAGAGTAAAACCATATATAAATGTGTATATCATTTTCTCACATAAATGATCACTGAGAGACATCACCCTTAATGTATGAAATCTCAGCCATGGTTAAAGAAAGTTTGACATCCTTCCTACCATTTTACTGTCTGGATAACGGACACTCATTCCAATGAATCAGATGTTCTTCAGTCAGATTCATTTAGATTAATTATAAACTGGAGAGGAAATGATAAAAAGAATAAAGACATAGTTGATGACACAGACTAAGCTATCAAAAGGATTTACTAGCATCAGATTTTCTTCATATTCTCAGAATTTTTATTTGAGGGAAAGCCTTGTAAAGTGACCCAGGCCTCCAGGAAGATGCAGTGCCAGAACTAAGGCTAAAACTTACTGCCACATAATCTTCATTCCATGTAATCATCCAAGTGGTATTTTTAAAGCGAAACAATTTGCCAAGCTCCTCCAACGCCATTCCACTCTGTTATCTTGAAGGAGCTTCATAGCTGACTGCTCTGTAGCACCTTTACTGAAATGTTTAAGTTTTTGCTCAGTGAGACAGGCAACCCGCTGTGAGAATTCTGTTTTCCATGGACTTTGTTTCGGGAAGCGGTACTGGCCGTACTATCTGATACAGATTGCTCTGCAAGCTGGTGGGAAGAAGGGTGGCATCAAAACACCCATCCAGCCCAAACCACTAATTTGCTGATCACCCACAAAGGGCTCATTCATACTCTTCTGTTCTCTAGCTATGATCAAATCATCTACAGCAATTTATGTTAACTGAAACTGCATACAGTACAGGCTAGACAGGGTATGGGACAGAGAGCACCAAAATCCTCTCTTCCTGTACCCAACAGGTATATCCTATTTACATACTAGTGATCAGGTGGATCACTGGATTTATCTTTGAGAAGGAATTTTGCTCTCTGCTATATTGCCATGGATCTCAAATTTTTGCAATTCTCTTTTATATTAGCATTTTTAATTTTTTTTATGACAACAAATTAATATATTCCTTTTAACCTGTTTATACCATTGCAGGGGACTAAGACTTTTTTTATCTTTAAATTTCCTTTTCATAAGCTGTGCCCTACAACTCTACCAGAGGACTGATATGTTAAATCTTAGTGATTAATATAGAGAGGTGGGAGGAAGATAAGAGCCTGTAATATGAAAGTGGGAACAGATGTTTTGATGATAGCTTCTGGCATAAAACTCTGTATAGCATTTCTTCTTCACCATTTCCTCCCACAATTAAAAATAGAATAAAATAGAAAGCAGAGTTTATATTCATATATGATGAAGAATTTCTAGGGATTATTAACAGACAGAAAGGCACCATCAGGAACATTTGGCAGAAATTAATCTCTTCTTAGATCATCACTCCCACTTGACTTATGCGTATCTGCTCTTCTGGGTAAGTTTATTCTTCCCATTTAAATAGTTTTCATGTATGTGGCTATGTGCACACCTTCCAGACTTCTTGTTTAAGCTTAAGTTGTTTAACTCACTTTCTGAGTTGCTCTGGCAACATCTTTTACTATTCCTGAAACATTTGTTTTCTTTTTCTTCTTCTGCCCCCCCCCCCGATATCTGTAGCATTTTATAGCATTTCCTTTTCTCAGAAAAAAAATTAAGTAATGCAAATACATTTTTTGCCACTTGAAATATGGGTTCTAGATACTTTTACCTGCAATGTGTTTTTTTGCCTTTTAACTACATTGATGATCCCTGATATTTTGAGTATTATTTCTGTGAAGGTGTAAATATTTAAAGATAGGAAACAAATTAGCACAATTTTCAGAAAAATCTCTGAGTTGCCAAATTGCACTGCACTCTGCATGGAAAGCTAAGAGAGAGCACGCAACCAGAAATAATACTGTAGTGACACAAAAGTCACATCAGTGTACACTCTATGAAAGTTTTAGTTCCTCAAGGAAAAGTAAGACAAAGCCTCATCACAAGGTAAAATCTTTTATTATTGAGAAAAAAAAAGTAAAATGAAAGCTGAGATTACAATTGCTGGTGCTGGATGTAGCAGTCAGTACATCAGTTTTGCACACTCTGGTTTGGAATAATCTCTTAGTTAAGATGTCTTTAATCATGAGTGACTAAGAAGAGACTCTGTTATAAAACAAAGTGGAATCTAGACTGCACTTAAATTTTCAGTGTCTGTAATGAAGCAGTCCTTATAAGTTAGTGCCTACATTTGTAGTACAGTCATTGAAAATAGTTTTTTCTTGAAAGATCTATCAAGACAATTTGTTTACCTAACTTTAGGTATGCAATTTATTGAATCAGATCCTATCCCCAATTTTAAAATGTTCAGGATATGGGACGTAGTACAATGGTCATAAACAGGCATTTATGGCAAAAAGAGATACAGCTGACATCTGAATTAAGAGTAGCACTACTCAGCATCACCAATTTCAGATGAGGTAGGAACACATGGCCCACTGGTCTGCACTTGTGATCAAGCTACACTCTCAGCCCCTTGACTTAATCCATTCCTAAGCAAGGAACTGTAGCACTAATGCCAGCAAATCCTCCATGCTTCCAAAAATTAACACAAAATAGTTCTCCCATAAACTGTGCTACTTCTGACATTCAAAACTTTACTAGAGTGCAGAGTTACATGGCAGAAGAGCAAATGTGAGGCAGGCGCTGTTTTTTTCTGTGTGCATGAAATGTTTTCTATTATATAAATAGTAAATGCATTGAGATAGAATCCATCTTTAAAAAGCTACTTATTTAATTCAGGGTATTCCCATGCTAGCAAATTCATATCCACAGTAATACTGTGTACATATTTTCAGGAAATGTATGTTATGCTTCAATGAGAATTAAAGTAATATTGATATCTTAAAAAGTAGTTAACCATCTACTTCAATATCATGAACACAGACTTATAATAAGGACCATCTTGCCCTATATGACCTCTTAAAGTAAAGTATTCTTTATCACAGTTATATGATAAAACTTCTAATCTGGAAATAACTATGCTAACTGTAAGTAAACCTAATTTTTAATATATACATTTTGTGCCTCAACTGTCTGCTACCAATATTTTTGAAAAGAAAATGTATTTTTTTTTGTAGCTGTAAAGGTTATGAAAAGTAGCAATGCCAAAATTTAAGATTGATAATCTGCCTATAATTTATCTTGATAAGAATAATTGAGTTAATTACTTTCAGTTCAGCTATAACTGTAGATACCTCAATCTGCATAAATGCTCTTTAGAAACATTTAAATTTGCCTTTATCAGAAATGAATTCATTTCAATAAGGGATAATCTTCATTCCTTACCTCTTTGTCCTGAATTCAGAATCATGCAAACTTGTTTGCTGCCACAGATACCAGGAACTGTAGCAATTACGATTATGCACAATCTTGCTTTTTCCTCCAACAAAGCTTGAGTGCTCCTTGGCAAGGTCTCTGCATGCAAAGTGTTATTCGGCACAAAGGGAACTTGATTATCTATTTCTTAAAAGCTTTTATAGTCATTCTACCTCTGCAAAGTGTGTGTGATATCCTGAATTGTTTTACAGGGACTATATTCACAACGAGAAGAAGAGATTGTATCACAGATAAAATACGTTTAGTACATGCAGCAGAAAATCTGTGTGTTTAAACACTAAGCATTAAAAACTCAAATGTAATTGGAAGAGAAAGAAAAAGAAGGAAAAATTGAATGGAAGAAAAGAATATTCTAATAATGGATAATAATAAATGATTAGTACATTACCTAGCTATTGATAGCATCAAAGAATCACAGAATCATGGAACGGTTGGGGTTGGAAAGGACCTTTAACGATCACCTAGTTTGCACCCCCCTGCCCTGGGCAGGGACACCTTCCACCAGACCAGGTCGCTCAAAGCCCCATCCAACCTGGCCTTGAACACTGCCAGGGATGGGGCAGCCACAACCTCTCTGGGCAACCTGTGCCAGTGCCTCACCACCCTCACGGTGAAGAACTTCTTCCTTACATCTCATCTAAATCTACCCTCTTGCAGTTTAAAGCCATTACCCCTGGTCCTGTCACTACATGCCCTTGTAAAAAGTCCCTCCCCATCTTTCTTGTAGGCCCCCTTTAGGTACTGGCAGGCTGTGATAAGGTCTCCCTGGAGCCTTCTCTTCTCCAGGCTGAACAACCCCAACTCTCTCAGCCTGTCTTCATAGGAGAGGGGCTCCAGCCCTCTGATCATCTTTGTGTCCCTCCTCTGGACTCACTCCAACAGGTCCATGTCTTTATTGTACTGGGGACCCCAGATCTGGATGCAGAACTGCAGGTGGGGTCTCACCAGAGCAAGGTAGAGGGGGAGAATCCCCTCCCTCGAACTGCTGGCCACGCTGCTTTGGATGCAGCCTAGGATCATAGAATCATGGAATCACAGACTAGTTTGGGTTGGAGGGGAGCTTTAAAAGTCACCTAGTCCAACCCCCTGCCATGAACAGGGACATCTTCAACTCGATCAGGTTGCTCAGAGCCCCGTCCAGCCTGACCTTGAACACTTCCAGGGATGGATGATCCACCACCTCTCTGGGCAACCTGTGCCGGTGTTTCACCACCCTCAAGGATACGACTGGCTTTCTGGGCTGCAAGCTCACATTGCTCGCTGATGTCCAATTTTTCATCCAGCAGTATCCTCAAGTCCTCCTCTGCAGGGCTCTCTCAACCCCTTCATCACCCAGACTGGACTGATACAGATCTAATGCAATAACCTGTAGCTCTAAAAAAATCTACATATTTGAAAAATATTTTTACTGGTAGATACTTGACCTCGAACAAGCTATATTTCAGCAGTCACTAGTTTGTTTCTCTGCTCTACCGCTTCTAGTGGAAATAATATAATCTTCTTTAGAATCAAAACCATTTTAACCTTCCCCTTTTGTAGTGTAAAAATTGAAATGATGATTTTTTTACCCTCTAGATAGGTCTAAAAATGAAAGCTTACAGTGTAAATAGAAACCATGCAAAACCTACCTTAAATCACTCATAGGTATTATCTGTACAGTTTTTTAAAAAAGAAAGCTAGTTTATCCAGTGTTTTTCTGCTGCAATGACCCCAAAATTGATAACACCAGAATCCTTAATATTTCATTTAAAAACAATTAATATATTAAAAAAAAGTTTGAAAAATAGAAAACTTGAAGATGTCTTTCTTGTTCTTGATATGTTGAATATTTGATCGGGATAAAGGTTTGGTCATCACTCATTGTCATTTACATGGACAATCAATAATACATTATCATCTAGATATGTCAAGATAAGTATTTTTTATTGCCAACTGCACTGATTAACAAGTGTCTTCTGAATTAGTTCAAGATCCACAGTCTACGCTGTTACATGTGGTATGAATAATACAAAGACTGCATAGCTTCAAAATATCTTTACAACTAGCAAATATTTAAGTTTCTGCCTTCATAATGAACAAGGTATTAGTGAAATTATGCACCAAATAGTAATAATTATAAAAATGTATACTGTTATGAAAAGAATCTGCATCATTTAATAGAAAGATTAAAAACCCCTAAAACTATTCATTCCACGCAGGTTTTTAATGTAGCTGAGGAAAAAAACCCAAAAAACTTTCTTTGCAAAGGACTAAGGTGGACTGACTCCCTGCAAGGATAAAGGAATTACTGATGTTGAGCTGTAACTCATAACACACATTTTCTGCTCTTCCATTTGTGACAAATATGAAGGATGTACAAATATATAATATCTATGTATGCATAATCGCTCACACATAAATACAGACACGCATGCACACACACACACACTGCATGAAGACCCATGGAGGGATTTCTAGGAAGACTAAATTAACCTGTAAGGCTGTCGTGGTTTAACCCCAGTCAGCAACCTACCACGCAGCCGCTCACTCACTTCCCCCCACCCAGTGGGATTGGGGAGAGAATCCGAAGGAAAAAGGTCAAACTCGTGGGCTGAGATAAGAACGGTTGTATAGAATAGAAAGGAAGAAACTAATAATGATAATAATAACAATAATAAAATTACAATAATAATAAAAGGATTGGAATATACAAAACAAGTGCTGCACAATGCAATTGCTCACCACCTGCTGACCAACGCCCAGTTAGTTCCCGAGCAGCGATTCCCTCCCCAGGTGAACTCCCCCCAGTTTACATACTGGGCATGACGTCCCATGGTATGGAATACCCCTTTGGCCAGTTTGGGTCAGCTGTCCCGGCTCTGTCCTGTGCCAGCTTCCTGTGCCCCTCCAGCCTTCTCGCTGGCTGGGCATGAGAAGCTGAAAAATCCTTGACTTGGTCTAAACATTACTGAGCAACAACTGAAAACATCAGAGTGTTATCCACATTCTTCTCATACTGAACCCAAACCACAGCACTGTACCAGCTACTAGGAAGAAAATTAACTCCAACCTAGCTGAAACCAGGAGAGAGGAACATCATGTTGATGGCACACATGCTTCAAATTCTGGAACATGCTCAGTTGGTGTCCACTGTAGTATGGTATTATATCCAAAGAAGACATAGACCATTTCTATCTTTGTGCATAAAGGCTGAAACTCTTTCCTTATTGTATTATTTTCTTGATGAAAGATTAAAAACCAGATATTGAAACAATTTTATAAGTATGCAATTTAAGCCTGATTTGTTTACTCGGTCTTTACAAGGAAGAGAAAACAAGGAAGAATATCGTAATAGATATAAAGACTGATATTCATTAACATCCTCTTATAATGCTAGCTCTATAATTACATTATTGAAAATTACCATCTATAGTAATTGTAATAATGTAATGGTATTGATGCTTTTACAACTATTTCCACAATAAAAAAATCTTATGTTCTTTAAAAGGAAAAACAATACCCTTTATACTTGTTGATATATGTAGAATTATTTATTCTTGGCTATGAAAATTTCAGCAAACCCCCATATGACAAATTTTGAAAAGAACACAGGGCACGTGCCATGAAGAGATATATATTTTTTTAAAAATTAATCCATCTCATTAAACTTGAAAATTAACTGTACCACTGCTGCTGCAGGTATGCAGGCTATTCTTTTTTATTTAATATGCATTAAATAATTTTAATTTATCTAGTAGGTACTAAGTAAGGTCAATTTGCAAGAGCCTTCCAAAGAAAGAAAAAGTTCAAGAAGAACAATTTGTCAATAATATGCCAGAGAAAGTCTGTTTCTCAGTCATGCTGAGAACAAATGTCAGCTGTCAACTTCAATAGTTACAGTCACAAGGCTTGCCAAGTTAGTCATAGTCGTGAAAATCAAGCAGCACCGAGAAGCCCCAGCTGGATGCCATTTGTTCTGGTGAATTCCCTGAAATGTGTAGGTTAGGGAGTTTAACCTCCAGTTTCTACTTCAGGAGAATTACAAACCCGGGGTTTCACGTGAGGCGGAGGACTACGGAAAGCGCCGTCGCACGAGCCCAGGGTGGGCCACCGAGGCGGGCCAACCACTGCCCGGGTGTTACCTGGGAGCTGGTGCGTGACCTGGCAAAATCCTTCCCAGTTTTTTCCTCCCTCACTTTTATTTGTTTGCCCTCACAGGTAAGACAGTGGCTTCCCAAACACAACTGAGGCCTCTAGCCGTAAGGAAATCACGATTAATGAAACAATAGCGGCCAAAGACATTATTTATGTGCTGTTAGAAAATAATAATAAGGACCTTAATCACTGAAATGGGGCCATTTGCCTGTGCAAACCTGGTTGTGTTCTGGAGAAGTGGCTGAAGTTCCAGGCAGCGTGTGGAGGGGGCCAGAAGACCTGAGCAGGGAGCGGGTCGAGAGCTGATAAACGGGGACTGAGCTCACGCTGTGTCTTAGATGATCTTGGAATAACAACCAACTTTAAAACCTCCTATGGAACAGAAAGTCCGAAAAAGAATAATTTGGGAAATAACTGTCCGCGACGTTGACAAGATAACATGCACTTCTGTTCTGTGAACGTTTTCAAATGAAATTTATATTTGTTTGCGTTCCGGACTGTAACGATTATTAGAGGATGTAGCTTTCCACTCCACTGCAAAGCCAGAGGGGTCTGGATACAGAGTGACAGATGGGATTTTCCAAGGGCATCCAGGGCTACCAGACCTTGGGATCTTTGTTATGGCTCCTGGAAGCCCTGGAAGTTCACTTCAAGTCACAGGCTTTGAAGGATTTGGATCCCAGCAGAGTATTTAGAAACCCAAGTGAATTTCGCAATGATTAGACAGACATTTGTTGAATTCAAGATGTTTCTATGAAATGTTTGGCTTCTACAAACTAAAACAGAATTCATAAATAGACTTTTGCCAGGAAATTGCCAGACAGTTCTTATAGTAATTAGGCTCACTCCATTGTACAGTTCCAATGTCTTTGAGTTAAATTGAAAGAAAGAAAATGCTAGAAGAAAAGTTCAGCATTCCTTGGATATAATTCTATATATACATTCTATCTAGTAGAAATAAATATTAATCCTTACTTTATAATTGCAACTCTCTGTTTTTGTGTTAATTTTTTTCATTTTATAAACTGCTCTTGAGCTTACTGTGATACAGTTATAGAAAAAATTAATCCAATTTGCAAGGTGCGTCATTCTGAAAGCTCACACAGTGAGAAGTACTCCTTGCCATCATATGCTGCAAATTGTGTTTGAAATTAACCTTTTCATTTTAAGTGGTATTATTGAACTTCCTGGAGAGGACCTATACTGCTGATATATGGTATTTTTCACTTCAAAATTCAGCTGAAGTTTCCAAAAAAAGATAAATTATAATCTTGACCATTTACTAATTGAGATGTAAAAAACACATTTTGAGTCTCTGAAATTTTTTTAAAAATCTTGATCAGATTATTAGTTAAATTTTCTTCGCTGGAATCTAAGTCAGAATTTATCCCCAAGTTTATCCTGTGAGAGACAGCATAGAGTATAAAGCAGCACAGATCTGATTTAGTACAATTGTCTTCAAACATTAAAACTACAGCAAAGAAAAAATTGAATTACAACCAGAAAAATTAGGCAAAGTCAATATGAAAATTTTAGAAATTGTATCACTGACATGAAGAGTCACTTAAATGCCCCCTGCCCAAACAACAACAGCAAAAATATTCTCTTGTACAATGGTACAAGCAGATAAATATGTATCAACTTAGCTCAGGATAATACTAAATTAATCAAGGCAGATTTCTCTTAATAAGGTTTCCTATTCTTTCTAAGATTGATCTGAAAGCCATTCCTTTGTGAGAGAAAAACAGGTACATATTCTGAAGCTCTGACTGCTTACCAAAAAATGATGAATCACAGTCACTTTTCAGGGTCAGTGGATAATATTAAGTTACCCCAGAGAAAGAAGTAGCTGATACCAGTTAACACCTTTAGAAATCTATGCTTTTACTTTGAATGGCCTTGGTGTTTGGTCCACTGGTGAAATATTAGCAGTTTTAGCATGTGAAATGGATAATCTGAAAAAGAGTTTGCAAAGTAGCCCTGCAAGCTTTTTTTAAAAAAAAAAAATTTAAAAAAAGAAAAACAGTGATTAATTTTTTACTCATATCTTATACACTTTGTTACACCTACAGTAAAGAACTTCCTGTTTAAAATGCCACATGAAAATAAAGGGATGCTGCAGAAAATATATGTATAAGAGCAGCAGAGTATAGCCTGCTATATTTACAGTTCAAAGTGAAAGAGAAGTTGCCTTAGCAGATTCATAGGAGGTCAGATACAGTTAGTCCTACATTTGCTTGCAATACATTACGCTGAAATTTCATTCATTACATGCTTCTATAGTAGTTTTATGTAGAAAATTAATTCCACATCTGAAATACTTATGCTTTGTCCCAAAATATGGAAAGCCAAGAGAGCTGCAAACATTCCAGAAAGCCCAGAAATCATCCTCAAACAGCTTCATCTCTGTAGAAAACACCGAGGCTCTCATAACCAGGAGAGGTTTTCCTAATATATATCCAACAGAATGAATGAGAGAAAGGCCACTTGGAAATTATGAACAATTTCATTTTGCTCTCAGGTCTACTCTTCACGCTCTACTGTGAACATGATCAGAAGCTCAGAGAAGCAGCAGCTAGTTTTGTGTCACAGTTAGTTTCCCTGTGTATCTTCCAGCCGCTATTTGGACTTTATATCCACTTCAGGAAAGCTCCAGGGCAATACGCGTTTTAATAGCCCCATGAACACGTACGTACTCTACTCGTGGGGTGCAGTTACGAGGTCAAGTCAGTTGAGATTCATTGAATCTGAATGAAGAAAACACAATAGGAAACCTTGGAGGCTAAAAGCAGGTACACAAGAATTAAGTGTAAAACCAAACAGTCCATTTGCTCGTTCTGACTTGCAGATGTTTTCCTCATAAAAAATGAGGAAAATAATTAATTTTAAAGTTCGATTTGATTAGCATATGACAAGGATAGAGAACAGTCTCTCCTCGTGCAAAATCATTTTATTTGTTATAGTGCTAATCTGACAGCCTTTTAGTTTAATCTGTAGTTAGGACCAAGGTATAAAATAAAGACCTGCTTCCGTGAGAGTGACGCTTATTTCACTTTGTCAGAGTCCAGTTTGACCAACTCACGCTGCTGTATAAAGTATTGGTGAGATGCTTGTCCCTGTAAAATACCTAAAAATAAAGGCAGCATCTTACTGAAGGAGTGCATAATTCTGGGCTGCATGGCAATATGTGTAATTGATCAGACTGTTCTGAAGTGCTTGGAGTGACAAATATGAGTAGGTGGAGAGACTTGATTTTTCTGGTGGATAGAAAGACTTAGGAAAGCTGGGACAGAGAGAAAGTAGAAATTCTTGAGTAGGGTTTTACAAAAATAGAAGAACTGTAAAGGTTTTGGAATTTGGCATTTTAGTACAAAATATATGCAACAATATGTGTAAAAATATGTGTGTTTTCATGAGATTTATATACTTGATAATGAGCGGTGAATTCTAATATTCTGATTATAACATTGACAGGCAGTTCAGGAGAACTGCTCAAAACTTTGTTTTAGAAATGTATTTAAACTACAGATTCTGAGAAAAAGGGAAGGATGTTAAACTGCCTTTGTTATCATGTGTCCTGGTTTGGCTGGGATGGAGTTAATTGCCTTCCTAGTAGCTGGTACAGTGCTGTGTTTTGGGTTCAGTATGAGAGGAATGTGGATAACACTCTGATGTTTTCAGTTGTTGCCAAGTAGTGTTTAGTCTAAAGTCAAGGATTTTTTCAGCTTCTCATGCCCAGCCAGCGAGAAGGCTGGAGGGGCACAAGAAGCTGGGGGGGAACACAGCCAGGGCAGCTGACCCAAACTGGTCACAGGGATATTCCATACCATGGGACGTCACATCTAGTATATAAACTGGGGGGAGTTGGCCTGGGGGGATCACTGCTTGGGAACTAACTGGGCATCGGTCAGTGAGTGGTGAGCAATTGCACTGTGCATCACTTGTTTTGTATATTCCAATCCTATTATTATTATTATTGTAATTTTATTATTTTTATCATTATCATTATTAGTTTCTTCCTTTCTGTTCTATTAAACTGTTCTTATCTCAACCCACGAGTTTGACCTTTTTTCCCCCGATTCTCTCCCCCATCCCACTGGGTGGGGGGGAGTGAGTGAGCGGCTGCGTGGTGCTTAGTTGTTGGCTGGGGTTAAACCATGACATTATGAGTTGTTCATGCTGTGAACATGTGAATGAGTCTCCAAATGTGGTATTGCTTCTACTGTGTAATTTGTTTTTTGGTCCATATAATATTCTTGTAATTTTCTTTGCTTCAGAAGATCCATTGTCTAAATGTCTCTTGTTTTGCTTTGAAGATATGAAAGATAATGAAAATGATGGAAATACTTTTCACTGCTTAATTACAAAACCCCCCTTTAAACAACTACAAAAAAGAAAGGAAAAGTGGACATAAATCCCATAAGAATAGTGCTGTCTTCTACAAGCTCTGCTCATAAATATTATGCATTGCTGCACACTGGTACATATTCCTTAACAATTAGAATTAGTTTTGCATAAATTAAATGCATTGAATGTGATTAATACAAAAATATTTTATAAGCAACTTCAGCAGAAATGAAATGCTGGGGATTGATAATAGGCATGCAACCTTCTTAATGGAACAAATAATATTTTTAATAGATAGAATTATTTTAAGTACCAATTCTTCAGTTGTATTTTACAACAGCACCCTGTATGTCATGCAGTATAATTAACACATTGGTTGACAGTGGCTGGGGAGGGGGGTGGAGAGAAAGAGAGAGAAAGGAATCAAGCACAAGAACAATATTCTTAATAGCTATAATGTATAATGACAACAAGGATGCTTTGACAACAAAGTGTTCCTTTTTAAATGCCTTTATATTTACTTTCGGGTACTTATTTCATTTATTAATAAGTAAGTAGCAGTGCATCTGGTATTGTTTTCAAAATAAAATTCTATACTAATTTGAAAAAAAAAAAGATGAAGGGAAAAGATAAAGCCAATATAAAAAGCAATTTAGGAAAAAAAATCCAATATAGTTTAAGCCACACTGTTCTCCCTGATTTTACAATTGATTCCATACAAACTGAGTCTCAACAAGGTGAACAAATGCCCCTTCCCTGCTGCCCTGCCAATCTATGTGTGTCTTGAGATCAGGACATGTGAGTTACTGCTGACTCTGACCACTTCAACATGAAACTGCTGTCACTTCCTGAGCTCCTTTCCCTCCAGAATATTCCTGAATCTCTTCCAGTCTTCTTCCAGAAGCAAATTGTCCAAAGCTTTTTAAGAGTCCTCCATCCTTCAGCTGCATTAGGAGTATAAACTGAAAAGCCAGCCGTGCCTTCATGCTCAACAACTTTTAGCAGCCTTCAAAGTCAACACATCTTTGGGTGTTATTTGGTTGAACTTCATTGTTATTACCAATTTGACCTTTTAATTATCATGCCTTTTACTTCTTTCCTTTTCACCTAAAAAGCATTTAATTAGAAACAGGGGCACAAGACCCCAAATATCTATTCAATGTCCTAATTTTTATACTAGCTGTCATATGCCCACCAATCTCATTTTAGTCCTTTTCCTTGAACTCTTCTTCCCAGTGACAGCTGAGGCTGAGGAGGTTCCCATTCCGGCTCCTCCGGTGGGTAGGACATGTCCTTGGGAGAGTAGGAGATGTTTACAGGGTGTCTTGAGTTCAGTACCTGCAGGTCCTTGGTTTGTTGCCTGGCTGTCTCCAGCAGCATCTCTCCAAAACAAGGCTCATACCAAGGATTCTTGGGGTGGTTTATTCCAGGGACTGCTCCCGAGAAGCAAAACTGATAAGGCTGAACCAGGTTTGGCTCTTTCAGCTCTATGTTGTCCTCTGTGACTATACCAGAAGACTGCACTCTCAGACGTTGCCACATGCATTCATATTGCCTTCTAAGGTATGTAACGCGTATTTCTGATTTCAAGCTATTGCGCCGCATCTGGGCTACAAAATTTTGTCAGGCTACAATGCAGCTTTCACGCCTTTTAGACACATCGAACTGAAAACCAGCTCCCATACATGGAGTTCAAGAAAACGTGGCCAAATGCTGTGGAAGCAGCTGGTCTGTTTTACACGGACCGAGGCCCACCCAGAGTGGACACGAGCCAACCCGTGGTGTATAAAATAGTCCCCGAGCTGAAGCTGGAGCAGGGCAGGCAGGGGTTAAACCAGTGACACCAGTTCAGGCCATGGGGAGGCTGAGCCCTGAGCCCCTGCACTGCCCGCTCAGTGGGGGCAGAAATTGTATTTACTGGGCTACAAGCTGTGTCCTGGCACTGATTGGCAGGTGAAATTTCATTCAATTTATCTGCTTAATTAGAATTCTGGATATTACAGGATGGTCATCTTTTTTTTGAAAATGTTAGAGATGCCTAGCATCCTTAAGGAACCTAGTTCTGGACTTTTGTTATGGTAGTAGAACATCAAATTAATGAAGACAGGCTTGTTTTCATAGACCCATTCTCTGAATCAATGCCTGCACTTTGAAAGTAGGAAGAACTGATTTCTCAGTTTTTGTTGAACGGAAATTCTCCCACCTCCTAAATGGAATACCACACCTAAATGTGGTAAATTTATAACGAGAATTTTGGCTTTTTTTTTTTTTAATATAATTTATTATAAACCATGGATTTGGGAAGTGTGAACTCTAGAAAATGAAATAATTTTAGGTGACAAATATATGAGACCCATATTACACTGCTGAACAAAAGTCATAGAAAACCAAAGTTGGTAAAAAATAATCTTATCATCCCTAGGCTGATAGATTTTGAATTTAAAGTATGCTCTGAGGGCCAGAAATAATAATAATTAATGCTTTGCACTTACACGTGATCTATTGTCTGAAGATCTTGAGTACTGCACATTATTATCTCATTAAACCTTACAACACCCCTGTGAGGGAGGAAAGTGCTTTATTATAGATATTTTACAGATGAGTAAACTGAGGTATTCAATTAAGAAAAAACATGGAAGCTCAGTAGCAATATTAGCCCATATTGCCACAGCAGTTAAAAAGCAAATGTCACGATTTTGCCCATTAAGGAAGAGCAGAAACAAATAAAGAAGTGATTAAAGCTCTTCTAAAGAGAGGACAGGCCTTCATTTAAAGCACCAATTTGAGTTTAATAGCTTAAAATAGCACTTGAAAGGACTGTTTAAGAAGGCAAAGGCAGAGAAAAGGTTGCCCAGAGAAGTTAGGGATGTTCTAATTTTAGAGTATTTAAAAAATTTACTGCAGAAGATTTTGTACAACTTGAATGCAGCTCTGTTTTGAGCAGAACTTAGACAAATGATCTCCAGAAGATCCTTTCAGACCAAATCTTTCTGTTTTTTTTATAATTTTTTATATTTTTTATAATGAGTATTACACTTCAGATATTGAACTCTCAGCTACATTACAATTTTTAATAAAAATCATCCACTGTGGACATTTACAAATTTCACAATATTAAAGAAATAACCTATCACAATCTTCACTCCAAGAAGAGAATAATTCCCAGAATTTTTTTGAAGTCCATTAAGAATTATGCTATTCCTTTATTTGCAAGGTTAACAGATGCTATTTATTGCAAAAAAGCAGAAGTAATCACACACAAACAGGAAACCACAGACATATGAAATATTAACTCTCATTCACACATATCTGCAGACCTGTATTCTTTATATTTTAACTGAGTTTTGATAACTCACTGGAGACCATTACACTTCAGCCAGGGAATTTCATTATTTTCCTAACTATATCAGTTAGAAAACAAGTCTTATAATTCAAAACATTAAGCTTAGCCTTAGACTTTTTTTTAAGCTTTTTAACTTATTTAGTGTAAAAGAACACATATTTTTGTTAGCCCTTCCATTTACATGCTTTGTAAAGATATAGTAGCTTCCTTAAAAAAATTATACTTAGAACATTTAAAGTGTAAACTTTTTTCCACAATAAAAATGTCAATTATCTTCTCAAATTTTCATAAAATGTAATGACAGCTCTCAGATGGTATGCCTAACAGCGAAAATCACTAAATGCCTTTCAAAATCTTAATTTTCCTTTTTTCTTCCTCAACACTCAGAGGAGCAAAAGAATGAAAATAATTATCCCTGCTAATTGTGTCATTTTCCATTTGGCAAACATTCAATGTCCACTTAGCAGCATTGAGAACTTCCTTCTGTTTACTACAGATACAACACTACGTATATGCAGTGAACAGTTTGATTATTGTTTGTTTAGAACATTTGCAAGGATAGTGATGACTAAAGTATGTCATGTGTAGAGTTTAATGATAGAAGGGACTTCAACCTGGTCTGACTTTCTGTAGACAGAAGGGCATTACAGTTCACTTGGTCCTTCTACAAAGACATGCAGCCTGATTTACAGCTACAGAGCTACAGAATACACAAGTTCATTGAGGACTTTCTTATCTCTTTATCACGAAAGAGACCGTTGCAGCCTGTTTTCCACATGATGGCAGTTTTCTTACGAGCTATGACACAACCGTCTGTTATTTCTTCCCGATAAACCGAACTCTTACATCTTTCCCTATGAACAGTGAAATCAGTTTTAGACATTCAGCATTGTCCACTCCAGTTTTTCATCAGACTTCTTAAAATACGCAGACAGTGTGCTATCCTGTCAGTGTCTCAAGGGTGAGGGAAAATGAATGTCCATACTCAGCAGGCATTAGCTTACCTACCTCCTCTAGGCTAACAGACGTATTTGTGGTAGGCTGGAGAACTTCATCACAATGTGGCTATATAATGTTAACTTCCTTTAACCATGCTAAACCCATCTTCAGCATTGGCTACTGCTATTATGTAAATTTTGATATGACGTTATAGTTTTAGCCTGTCCCCTTTCATTATAGAGAATAACTAAGGGGAAAGAAGTATCATTGTTGTAAACTTGAAGTTTTGAAGCAGATGGACCAACATTTCTAATGACAACATGAGTCACAGTTTCTTTAAAAAAATGAGACAAAATAACGCATTGGATCACACATAAAAGAACAATATCCTGAAGTTAAATTTCTAAAATATATTTGAGTGGATATAACTCTGAGACTTGGGCTTCTAAACTATAGGAAGAGAGAAAATAAGAAATCTTATTAATTCTGAAGAACTTTGAAGCACCTACAAGAGCAAATGGCTATCTTGGGTTTACATTGTGGTGTTTTTCCAGTACTGCTTTTAACATGTGTCAAGGTTTAATGCTAATGTTTCTTCCCAAAGTACTAAGAGTAAATGAATACAACTAACAAAGGGAAATATAGGGTAGTGAAATGAATGCAAAATTAGAATTCAGAGACTTCATAAATAAGGTAAAAGCTCTCCTGAAAACATAAACCAAAATATTTTCAGGTGTCAAATTTTAAAATGGTCACTTAAATGAAATTTAATTTTCTTGTCCTTTCTTCCTCCAGTGTAGGCTTCTTTTTCTTACAATTTTCCTCAGGTACAGGTCAAAACTGGCTTGTGCAGGTCAAAACTGGTTTGTGCAGGTAAAGACTAGTAAAATTTGGCAGACAACAAAGTTGTTTTCTTTCAGGTAGCTAATATATAAAGGTTTTATTTTTAACAATTTTATTTTTAAAAGCGTCACTGATAGGGGACCATACTCCAATGACTAAATTATTGTGTACCCCCATATGAAATTCTAAACGTACCCTCTTCTTACTCAAACTAGACTATGCAGATTTTTAATGTGATGAATTGATTATTTTTGATCCTTTCCATTAAAATATAGCTTGAAGCTTTTAAAGACTGGGGAACTCCCCAAAGACACATGTAACAACAGAAACAGAAAGGAGAAAAAACTGCCCCTCCTGAAGCCCCAAAATGGAGATAAGCCAGACATTTTACATCTCTACTCTTTATTTTCTGGCAGAATAAGTAAGCAATACTTCTCAAGTAAATTACAATTCATAAAATAAAACTACAGTATTGGAAATGGAAATGTACAGCTTTCTATACTGTGGATTATCCTGCCTACTAGTTATCAGAAATACTTTAAATTGTTTATCATGTTTCCTTCATAGATATTTTTAGCTGGTTATGTGTTCTCACAGATAAGCCCAGCCTTCCAGCTCTAACCACAAACTCTACAGGTTATGAGATTACTGGTGGATGAGATCAAGGTCCTTCCATAATTCTCTTTGTTCCCATTCTTCTTATTGTTCTTTCTAGGACAGCATTGTTAAACTGTATAAGGAGAAAGCTACATTGCATCTACAATAAAAAACCCCAAACAAACAACAAACCGTATCAAGTCAACTTTCTTTTAAATGAGTTTTGACACTGTAGGAAAGAATAGAGTAAAAGTCTGTTGTGACAGGGAGTTCAGCCTCATATGTCAGTACATATCACTTCAGATGTATTCGTTCTCTATTTTCAATTACAAAGGTCATGTATATTGAAACTAGTCAATCTTTGCATTACATTTAAGACAGCCAATTCCATTGAGGACTAGGAGTTCAGACTAGCTTGCTGTTGACTTCGGATAATCCGCTTTTACTGAAGTAAGTTTTTGGTTAATGATCTTACGAATAGAATAAGGAATAAAAGGTAGTTTAATTTCCCATTTTTATTTTTAATTGTTTGGTGTACTTTGGTGCTCTTTTCTTGAAACATTTACTTTTTTAAAATGAGTTATGGCTTCATCTAAACCACTCTGAAAACATAGCCCTTGCATTAGAACAAAAGGAAGCCAAGACAAATTCTATTTTATTTAGTAACAATCAAAATAATAGAGGCCATTGCACTCAATTTCAGCTCCCTGGCATGACTGAACAGAGACTTAGAGGCTTAAGGTACTTTCCAGGAAATTATATAGCAAGGCCAAAGCTAGCATATAGATTTGGCAGTAAAGGAGATGAAAATGTTTAGAGATAGATAATGCAATCTCTTACAAGTCTTGGAAGAACCTCCCTCATTTCTATAAAAAGTTGATTTGGGTATTTACTGATTTTTGGCATAACCATGGTAATTTTATCACTTTTAGCCTGAGGTATTTGACCTTGTTCTGAAACATCTAGATCTTAGTATATAAAGATGCAGTGAGATCATGCCAGCAAAAAAAATTAAGTGATTTATTACTAAAAATTACCCTTATAAGCAAAAATCCCAAGGGGTGTTACTAATAACCCTTTACTCACATTCAAAAAAGTCTTTACTACATAAACCATTCTGCCAAAACAAAAAAGGCTAATTTTGGAGGTAGCTCATAACCAAGATTAATAATGACAACCACATAATGGGTTCATATTAAAAAGAAAAAAAATAGTCTACTGAGCAGAGAGAGCAAAAGAGACAAAGCAGTATTGCAAACAGAAATTATATTGAAAAGATCATTTGGCATTTAAAAAACTTGATAGTTTTGCAGACTTTGGTCCTTTTGCACATAATACTATGATATTTCATCTGACCATAGCCTTTTCTTTACTATGTATCTTTTGTTGACTGTGTAGGCATGAAACAGAGCTATATGCAATATCCATTTAATAAATCTGTGTTTGGCATAGAATATGAAAAAATTCATCTAAATTCCTAATTTTGAGCAGTGGTAATTAAAAACCTTTTATGATCTGTTGTTTTACCTCATAACTCAATCCTTCCACAATCCATATGCTATCAGATGAGCTTACTAATTAAAAAGGAATTTTACCTCTGAATACTGGCACAAAGACAACTGTTTAACTTTTGTAGGTTGCTATGAATGCATTTTTAAAATATGCTTTACATATTTAACTTTACAAAACCTTTCCAATATTTGAAATTCAAACTAATTGCAAACTATGTAGAATTCAGCAAAATGTTTGCTGCTGTCACTGATATTGCACACTTACTTTATCAACCAAAGTAACAGTTTTGTTTAAGTGAACAGAAACCTTAGTCTTACTTTTTTTCTTTTTACCGTATTTATTTGAAACTAGAAAAATTCTTTACATACTTTACAGCTGAGTAAATGTTATGGGAGGAGAATGGTCACAATTTTAAATTTGCAAGATACTGAACTCCTGTTGAACTGATGACTTGCAATACCTCAATGCAAAAGAGCTTTATTAATATCTGGAGACTGCACTGGCTTATTGGAAGTTAAAAAGTCAAACCAAATCAAAAGAGTAGTATATGTCTTCCCAAATCAAATTAGAATATTTTATTCTTGAATCTACAACTTTTAAAGGTCATGTTCTGTACTCTAATTAAAGATAACTGTGAAACAGAGGTACTGCAAAACATTGTTGACTGCTTTTGTTCTGTCCTTGATTCAGTGTGACAATTTGTGCTCATCTTCAAAATGTTCATGCTTTCCTCCTAGAACTGCAGATCTTCGGCAAGTCATCTGTCACACAGTCCAATAGCTGACCTTGATGTTAAACTTCTGAAGTGAAACACTGAGGCTCCCAGACCAGGATTTGGGGTGACACTGCTACTGTGAAAAGGCAAAAATCGTCTGCCAAATGGGGAACCACCTGGAGCTGGCTGATAAGAAATATCCCCAGATGACCATGCCTTGAATCCATTTCATCTCCAGCTATCTGCCTCCATCCCCTTCGAGAGTAAAGCCTGGGATCCTTTACTCAGAAGCAATACCTCTACTCATCTTCTTTCAGGGTTTTAAGCGATAAGACACAAGAGATTGACAGGCATATCTCAGGGCCCTGACGGTCAGCCTCCCTGCTGCTTCTTCTGGCCCCTTCCCACGGACCCAGGAGCCTCACCTCGGCCCCATCCCTGTTGTGGTGATGCCGTAGGAGAGTCAGTCTCCAGCTCTGTCTCTGCCCTGTCTCCTGGATGGACTTCAGCCCTACACCGTAGGTGGACGGACCCTTCCGACCCACCTCGTAGCCTTGTCTCCAGTCTTGCCTCCGGCCCCACTTGCTCCTGGCTGGACTTTGCGGACGGACCCTGGAGCTGGTTCGTTGCTCGCTGAGTCCGGGTTGTCCCCTGCTACCAGCCCCTTGCTCTGCCCACAATGTTCAACCCTTGTTTGTGGAGCACTCTCTGTGCTGGGTCACCCTCACTGCTCTCTCACAGAGCGTTCCTATTACTTTATAGCTTTATGACTTGAATCCTAAGCAATGAGATGAAAAAACTTGATTCAGAGAGTTTCAGATCCTGAAATTATTTGCACTGACATCTTCTATTACCAGGAGAGCGTCCTAGACTCAAGGTCATCAGATATCTTGCAAAAGATGCAACCTTCACCTTTTTCTCTTCCCCAGTGAAGACAGAGTACATAAAGTGAGCAAAGAAAATGTGGAGATAGAGACAAAAAATGAATGACTTTTTAGCCTAATGGTTAAAAAACTCATTAGAGAGGGAACTCTCTAAAGGGTTTTACAAGATCTGCATCTTTGCAGGAAATCTATGAAGGAGAACCTTGCTGGTGCGAGCGATCTAACCACGAGGCTACAAAAGCAGCCTTCACTTTGTTTCTCAGGTTATGCAATCTCTTTGGAATCATATTTTGGGGCTGATGTACCCCTATTCTGGCCGAGTCTTGCATTTAAGCCTTGAACCGGTTCCTTATACGGGCAATACTTGGCACCTGTCTCCCAGTGATACCATGAATTTTAAGTCAGAAAGGACTGGAATTAAAATAAATGCAAAAGGTTGTTTTGCACACTAACTGAACACTCAAGGTGGAACAATTCTCAGACCAAGCTTAGAGGTTTTCTCTTGTCCAAAGACATCTGAAGTCTTCCAGGTAAGCCTCTTGCCAGTTTGTACCTACAGTGAGCATTCCAAATACTACCTACCATGGTGTACTTCAATGTAAGAGGTTAATGAAAACATACGAGTTTGAACGTGCGGTGTAAATTACCACCTCTGCTGACAGGTCAGCCGTTACATCTATATGATATAACAAGTTCAAAACAGCTTACAGTATAGCTGCATCAAGTCGTTTTTTTGCATGAGGAATGGGGGTCCTTAATACCATATTGTCATTTCAGATTGTTTTCTGTGCACTTGTGTGTGAACTACAATGGTCTGAGAAGTCTGTATCAGTAAACTCACAGCAAGTTGAGAAGACATGTATTACAAAGCCAGAAGGAGTTAAAGGGAGGAAGAGAGCATGAATGCTAATGCCACTGCTTTTATAATGCATTTGGTTCAGAACAGCAGGTGTGTTAGTGTTTGCTGATATGCTGATAAGCATGAGGTACTCACAAGTCAAGGAACAGAGCAAAATACCTCTGTATCTGCTGTTCATGCACATACAGCCGTATATGTGCAATCTTTTCTTTTTTTAATGCATAGGAAAAATTAAAGATTTATGGAGAAAGGTGCTGCTTTTCTCAAAAAATCCCCAGTGAAATTATAAATCATGCAATATGAATATCTGCAGATAGAGAAGTGTGGAATAAAAATTACCAAACACAGACACTAGCTCTAAGCAACATCAGCGAGCAAATCATCCACCTAAGATGCAGTGGTAAGGACATCAGTTCAAGCTACACTGAATATTGCATGGTATAATACAAGCCATTCTGAAAGATAATTAGATGCATAATTTCCTATACAGACTGCATGAGAAGCCCAATCAAACTAAATTTGTCATTCTACTGACACATTTTTGCTATCCTTAATGTCAATTTGCTGCAATTTTTTCCTCCCACTGTGTTGTTATTTTTGGTGAGGAAGAGTGCCACAGAGCCCTGAGGTATATTTTGCACAAATCAATATATCGGAATGACAGCTATGAAACTTGTTTACAAAAAAAGACTACATAAAGTTTGAAGAAGAGACTGTAGTGGGCAGACCCATAAATTCACATTTGTAAGATCGTCTCTCACTTTTCTCATTTGCCTTACATATATTTTAGTTTATAACGAAGGCAGAAATTTTATGAATTACAGATGATTGAGACATTTATAATCCTGTGTTAGTGATGTCAGTACTAAAAAGGTCAAATAAACAATACAGTTTCATGATGTCCTTATGAAATATAACAACAAAAAAGATTCTTCCATCTGACTTCCAATTCCTATGTCTTCAATATCTTTTCCTGGTAGAGTTTATTGTAAAATCTGGGATCAAATAGTGTAAAAATGGTGTAATTCCAATAAATCAACATTGGTTTAAACCAAATCAGTATAACTTCTTCTCTCCCTCACATGCATGCGCACACACACATCATAAAAGTCTCCTCAAATTATGTTCCTCTTGTTTGTGGTAATAAATATGTATACTTTACACTAAGCATAGTTCATTAATTACAGTATTCATTACATTTATTAGAGCTGTCAATAACCACAGGTCATAACTTCCACACAAGTAAGCCTGCACATGTGGACTGAATGTCATTTATCTCTGTGTCCTGTTTTCCTCAAAAGATGATGTTCAGTGATTATTTTCTCACGTCTTTTTTTTTTTTTTTACAGGTACAACCACAGAATTACGTTATTGTTGAATTTTACTAGGCCTCGTTGTTGCATATCTGAGGACGCAACAAAACCCACCGCTCGAAGCGGTGTCCCCCTCGGTAAATGGGCATCGTCCAGCCTGCACCCACCGGAGCACCGGGCAGCGCGCGATGAAAACAAGCCGGCAGGGAACGGGGACGTGATTTCTGTTCGGGTGCAAAGGTGCCCGTGCTGAACTGGGATGTGTGTCCCAGAACGTGCGAGACGAGTGCTGAAGCCATCCCCTCCTCTAAAGCGAAGTGTATATTCTGGTGTGCATGCATGAGGCAGTTCTGTAATGGAGCACTCTGGGGAAGGACGGGACGCAGCATCGCGACTCTCCTCCGCTGGAGTTGTTCCAGCCTGGCTGCTGCAGTAGCAAGCCCTGTGCGGCAGGGTGTACTCCGAGATCCCCGTACCCGGCTTCCTTCTCGGAATGAGCGGCAACAAGGCAGTATTTGGGAGAGAAAAACGGAAAGTACAGGTTCGCGGCTGGCAGTTCACACAGGGTTTTGACTACATCTGATCTAGCTCAGCCCTGTTTCAAGTAGAGTACAGAAACATTCCTGGGAACAAGGGCTGAAGGCAAGTTCATACTCTCAGTGGGAATGTGTCAACATTAGGCTGCTGAGGAGCACAAACGCTCTTGCATGCTTTTTCTCACATCTGTGAACCCTGAACCCTCACTGTGCAGTAGTCTGGTTACTACGGAAAGGGTTTCTACATCTTGCCCAAGTCATATGCTGGTCCGATAAGTAAGGCTTGGCATTGTTCTCGGGGACGGGAGGGGTGAGCCGAGTAGGGAACCAAAACTTTGCACCTTTCTTCCTCTTCTAGTAAATAGTGCTGTTACAGAAAAAACCCCCTGTGCTATTGCTCTATTTATTATTAAACAACGGAAGATTTTTTTTGTTTGATGTAGGTTTTCAGTCCTCCTCCATCAAAACAGTATCTTTTCTGTGCATGTCCCCAACTCTACTGTCAAATTAATAAATATGGACATCAAAGCAACTGAAATGCTAAGCAGGGATTTGGCTTAGAAATCTATGGCTTAGTCTTTCTGATAAGAACAGGAATGTTTGGTGGAACATATATCTGCTTAGTAGGACAATAAGAAGGCTATTTGTACAAGAATATTTTTACCAGTATAAAGACTGCATAGCTGAAACATGTTTTTTATTAATTTCTTTCTTGTTATTAATTTCTGCATCGACTTGCAACCAATACCAAATACACAAACACATAAAAACCCATGAAAGGAATAAACTTTCACCACCCAGAGCTGTGGTTTTATGCAGTAAATACTGAGAAATATAGTGCAGTTATTCACTCAATAAATCACTAGACATATCCTATTCCAAAACTGGCAGCAGTTGTTGTTTCTTTATTCTTTTTGCCTTTGTTTATAGGCTTTGCTTCTACGTGTGTCACATTCCTGTCAGACACGCTTTGTACCAGAGGGAAACTACTTCCACTTCATCTGATGTACTGTGCTAGTTTTCTACTACAGAATGTGTTAAATTGCAATCATTCATCTAGTACTGCATTTTCAGTTTCTGTTACCTAACTATGTCTTAATTATACCCAGCAAATGGCCAGCTATAGAGTATGGCTCCTTATCACCAGACACACAGAAGCAGAATATCTTTGTACTTACATTGTTCTCTTCCAACACCCCTCATAGGTCTGATTTGAAATGGTTCTCTACAGGGAGCCTGGAGAGATGCTAATATAATTGTTTGCAATTTGAATGTAAAGAAAATTACTAATAGGTTCATGGAGGCTGCTCACAAAATGACTGTACTTCTTATTACAGGATTCAGCATTTATGAATGCATCCTGACCTAGTTTGCTATACTGAGTTTTCAAAGCAAGGATTGTTACATAAGGGTAGCTCCATTTAGGACATACGGGTCCAGATTCTCAAGGCTGTATAAAGCAATGTATAGAACTTACTACCAGGAAAAGACCTGGCATACTACGGTTAGCTTTAGGTAGGCTGGGTATCACCTGACTGAATAAATAGTCATAAAATAAATAAAAAATAAATGTAGGTAGGCTGAAGGGGCTGTGTGATGGCTGAGCCACTCACTCCCCTCTGTACCCAGGAGCGAATGCCTTCTGAAGAGTAAAGGCAGGGGAGGTGCGTTCTCTAAATAGCCACAGGTGTAGCCCTAAGGAATGATCTGTAGTTTGATTTTCCTGTACGCAGAATAGACACTATGAGAATGAACATTTCTTAATCTTACTGCTCTTTTGCTGAATGGTAATTGAAATAAGGGTCCTATAAACTAGTTTCTACTGGAAGGACTAGTCTGTGAGGTAGCATCTGCGTATGTCCTCAGTGTAACTTGTTTATTTACTTTTACATGGCTATGTAAGGAGATGCATAGGCATGCTGTAGCATAGACAAGATTCTCTTGCTGAAATCTAAATCCAAACACCAGTATCCAGTTCCTGAAAATTTACTGTATGTAGCAAGACTAAGGCATACACAATGCTTTCTTGCTGCAGCACACCAAATAAAAAACAATTCAAGTAATTCTGAAGAAAGAGTATATGTGCATGTTAAAAAAAAATAGATGCAAGGACATATCTATAACACATGTTGGAGCATGGTGAAGAAATGAAGAAATCCATGAGCTAGGTATGGTCTGAAAGGTTAAGATCTAACACGTCACTGAGACAATGCAATCTATCTCCTGTATTTTCCCAGGAGCGCTCCTAGGGTCTGTTCTAGCACGCTGGGGGAGCAGCCAGGTTGTGCCTGGCCCGAGCCAGCCCCCAGCCCGCCACGTGTGTCAGCTGCCTCCTCTCTGCTCTGGAGCTAGGGAGGGCACCTGTGAGACGAGTCCAAGTCTAACTGCTCTGGGTGTTTGTCAAATAGCACTATCTCAGGGTGACAAATCAAGCACAGCCGGCAGATCATCACACAGCGCTTTCTTTTACCTAATTTCATGCATATCCTTGTCTCACTTTCTGTTTTCCTGTTTTGGGATTATTCTTTACAGAGAAGCTTTCTGGGTTCAGTCATGCACGGCCATAATGAAAATGTATTAAGACCACTGGGGGCTCTATATTGATTGAAACAACAGCCATGTAGAACTCTGACTGCTAGTAAAAAAAAATGTTGATTTTATTGTCTAATGCCAGCCGAGCAACTCATTATCTTATAACGACAAGTCTGTGCCCTCCCTT
Organism: Buteo buteo; assembly: GCF_964188355.1. Classification (NCBI taxonomy): domain Eukaryota; kingdom Metazoa; phylum Chordata; class Aves; order Accipitriformes; family Accipitridae; genus Buteo; species Buteo buteo. The sequence continues at coordinate 2,093,640 of NC_134185.1, forward strand.
CACCAGATGTCTGGATACAGAACATCAAAAAAAAGCGCAATGACAATGGGAAGATACTTCTCCAGCGCTTGGATGTCAAAGAAGGAAGACAAAACTGGGCAACTCTCATGAGCACTACGCTATTAATAAAGATTATGATGATAATATTAGAACAACTTTAAAGAGAGCAAAACCTACCATTTTATTTTGTGCACAATTCCATGTGATAGGCACCTTGTAAGAATACGTATGAGCCAACATAGATTTAAGAATGAGAACTCTATGAATCCATACTGGGCTTTGCTCAAAGTTTAGCTCATGCTTCCCAGACCCTGACAAGACAGATATACTTGTGAATTTGGTAAGATACAAAGTTTGGGGAACTTTTAAGTGGGACTTTCATTCACTTCAGAACACAAATACTGGAGTTTTATGCCTATTTGTACTAAGCCTTCTAACGGTTATGTTTATTAAAATAACTAGTGAAATAAAATAGATTACTAGGAAACTAATCCATATCAATATTATAATAGCAACTGAACATAGACAGGCGTTATAGACAGATACACAGCATTTCCTATGAGGAGCATTTTCCACTAAGCCTTGTTCTTCTGTACAGATTTTTTCCCAGACTGCACAATCCCCTTGCATAATGTTGCTGGACTGTCATTGACTACCTCAGGCCCACAATCTTTGTTTGGCAGCACTGTGTGTAGAAGTAAAATCCAACCACGCTGCTGATTTGGAATGTAAGAGGAATACAAGATTTTCCCCTTCCCTTCCCTTCCCTTCCTTTTTCCCTTCCCTTCCTTTTTCCCTTTCCTTCCCTTCCCTCACTCCACTTAAATGTCTAGCCTTAAGCTTTACTATATATGGCCATATACACAAAGTGGAGAATTAAACAAATAATATTAAAACTATCAGAATTCTTAACCACACAGAACTGAATCCACAGATCTTTTAATGAGTGTATTCTGAACACACTAAAAAGAGGAATTAAAGAGGGATATATCTGTGAGTCCCTCCTGTGTGGATTGTTTTCTCCTATATAGTTATAAACTTATGATGACTGATTGTAATAATTTATTATCACTCTCTAAATTCTATGAATGGAAGAAGCATGTGTTTCCTTGATCTCATTTACCACTGTCAAGTTGAAAAGGTATGTGATATTATAATAGATGCATCAGAGACTCCCTATTATGTGAATAAAACCCCAGCAAATTAATATTGGTGAGATGAATTCAGGAATACTTGCATACTCCTTGAAATTGATTATGAGAAAAATAGTCATTTGTGTGGAATTTATCAAAGCAGACAGGTGGAAAAAGATGATAAAATGTATTTTTATGAATATAGGAATATATTTCAATGCAACTTATATTACAAGATACCACTTTCTTTTTCTGACTAGAAAGCCAAACTTTCATTTCAGAATATGCTGATAAACCTGGCAACAGTAAATGTCATGCTGAAATGCAAAGTCAATGGAAACTGTAAACGAAATGTTGGAGCACCCAATATGCAGTTATTCTGACATGCAGCAAAATAAATATGTTTTGAGTGCTGTGAAGTACAACTCAGTTAGGGGTTTTTATCAGATGCAAAATAACGTATTTATAAAGTATGTAAGTGGCAGTACTGTATGGAAAAAATAGCTGTAAGGTGCATTTAACAAGTTTTTTAAAAGTCTGTTTATCTCAGAAAAGTCTGAAGTTGAGTATTTGATGGCAAATAAATAAAACACAAGCTTCATGAAGTATGATAGTTATCTGCTTCCAAGAATTTGATGAGCTATAGAATTATGCAATGCATAAGCAGGTAATTAACATATTAAGCATACACAAAGTATATATAGTTTATACTTAGACAAGAATTCAGAGGAGCTCCAATTCACTTACAGTGGTTAGGTTACAGAATGAATAAAAACTGCCTAGTAAAATCAGCAAGGCGTTAGCCTGAGATTGGCATGTGGAATTGGTCGTGTCCTAGAGACCTGAGAAGCCCAGGGCTGAGTCTGTACGTCAGCAGAACAATTGCATAGGATTTGGTCAGGACGCATAGCTATTGCTGTGGTGAGGATAGCTGTCTTTTACAAAGAATGTTATGTGCTGGGCTTTTTCTTAGGAGGCCCAAATCAGCACACATCTTATCCCTTTGTCACCTAAGAATTATTATATCTTCATTCACAGGACAGAAAAAAAGGATTAATTTTTTTTTACCAGGGGTTGGAAGGATCTAACCTGCATTTGTAGCACAAGAGGCATAAATATGCTTATCTTTTCACCTTAAAATATATTTCCATGAAAAGAATAATATTGGCAGAGAAATAAATTGGTATAAACACGTTGTGACTGAATAGAAATAAGGTTGCAAGCCATCAAAGTGATTGAGTGTCTAGACTAGCTTTACACAAGTCATGGAAAAAAACTTTACTACTTTTAAATGGAACTTCATTGGTTTGAGAAAAGAATTATAAAATGTACTCGTCTGCAATAGCAAGAAACGAAGTTCAGACCCAGAAGGCACTTTCTGATACTGTATTACTTCATAGGAACTTCTTTTACTTCATAGGAAGTTCTTTTACTTTATAGGAACTTGTTTTTATGGAATGTTTAAGATAGCTTGTTACTAAGTAACCAGCCAAATTGCATGTGGAATGAGATGATACCTGCAGATTTTGACAATCAATTACTCTCAAACTAATTTTTGGTAACCCAGCACATCTATAAACACATATACACACTAACTTTCCTTGCTAGGTTTCTAGTAAACACTGTTAAAAGGATTCCCAATGCACTAGCTTGTCATTTAGTGATTCATGCAATGAGCTTTAACAATATCTTGAGGTCAAATGTACTAATGAGCAACTGAAAGACCACTTAATTCTACAGTCAACTTTTATGTCTAGGTGTGAATGCTGATACTGGATGGATGAAGGGGGAAGGAGAATGTACAGTTAATTCTACCGTTAATGGTGATTGTTTTTCTAGATTAAAAAAAAATTTAAAGAACATATTTTAAAACATATTTAAAAATTTCAAACAATTTTATGCATTTATTGTATACTTTTTCCCTACATTACTTGTTTTCAAGGGAACATTGGTTAGTGATTAACACATGAAATGAGAAAATGGAGGCAATGAAACAAGTTCCCAACTGCATGTTGTGTGTAGGCAAAAATAAAATAGCTTCAAGTAAGATTGTGAAAAATATGTTAATTCTGAAAAATAGACCCATATATGCAATGATCAAGCTCATGGATAGTCCAGTTTTAACTTAATCAGTGGCCTGAATTAGCACAGTTTTAAGTGAAGCCATAATTGACTTCAGTCTCTGGGCTACTTGCAGAGCTCACAGCTACCTTTCTTTGCATTTTCAGGCCCTGACATTTCATTTTTTTCAGAGTTTTTCTTCTCATTATCTCTTCTGTCTAGGTTGTTTTTTGAACTCCTGGTTATTTCACAGACTGAATTGGCTGACAGGAGAGTCCAACCCATTATTTTTAACTAAGCTTTGTTCAAATTTGACCTTAGCTAAATTAACATCACTAGTTCAGCACATGATCTTTGAAGAGCAACATCTTGTCAGGCTGCTACTACTATCTGACCCTCAGCCAACAATGTCAATATATTTAGACTAAGTATATTCAATTTTTTTAAACAAAATTAGCATGTATGCATTTGGACAGATAAGGTGCATTTGTAATATGATTTAAAATGGCTGAGTTATAAAGTTCTTGAAAATGAAGTTTAATAATGAAGCCATTGAAAGATACTTGAACGCAGCAATAGTGCATAATGGCTTCTTGATATATAAAAGAAAACTCATATTCTCTTTTAAAGTTCCTAATGATTTTTCATTACTCTTTTGCAGTACACCTGGACTACGCTTCATACCCTATGAAGTGCAGTCTAATAGAGGCTTCATCCTATCACTATTTGTCATCATTTAGAAGGTGCCTCAGGAAAGGACACATTAAAACATCTTCAATTCCTCTCACTGGTTCAAACCTTTACAGAAGTTCAATTTTACAGAAATTGTAACTCAAACAATATATATCTGCAGTATTACAGCATGCAGGTACATTACTTCAGCAGGCAGCAAATCCCAATGACTCATATTTACTTACACAAAGGTTTCACTTCAAAGATAAAATGACAAGGAGTTTTCTTTTATTTTCTTAGCTCCCTTTCAAGGAGCTTAAAAAAACTTCCTTTTTTTCCCTTTGAAAAAAAAAGTAGCGTCTTTAAATGTAACAGCAGAAAACTACTAACAAAAACATGTTCCCTGAAGAGATATCAGTGCAGGTAAACGAATTCTGTATCAGATAGAAAACAACTGTTTGTTAACTCTGTTTGGGAAACTGCATGAAACCACTGAGTTTTGCACTAATTGTAAGAAGCAGATCCATTATGGAAATAGTGTCAGAAACAGTTCAGAAAGCTTCACAAGAGACTCTGAGTTCATGTGTTTACATTCGTATTCTAAATAATTCAGAGGAGAGGGTCTTTAAAGTGAAGAAGAAAAAAAATGATCATGCAGAGAAATAAATAACGTATTTTCTTCCAAACTGGTCTAGTGGGCAATAGCGAGTTGAAATAACCAGTCTGTTGAATTTTGGAGTAATTTAGCTTGGAAGGAGAGGGGTCATCTACTTCAGCTTCCTGCTCAAAGCAGGTCTACCTTCAAAGGCAGAGGAGGTTGCTCAGGACTGTGTCCAGCTACATTTTGAAAACCTCCAAGGATGGAGATTCCACAACCTCTCTGGAAGCACTGCTACAACTTCTGACCACCACCCCTTGCCCTTTTGTTGTACGTGTCGGGGAAAAGCCTGCTCCATCTTCTCCATTACCTCCCATTAGAATGGAATTAAAGCCTCCCCTGCTTGACTTCTCTTCCCTGGGCTAAACAAACAAAGCCCTTGTGTGTCTTCCCGCAGGTTATCATTCCAGCTCTCAAACCGCCTTAGTGATCCTCTGCTGGATTAGCTTTACTTTATCAACATATTCCTTGTACCGGGGCCCAGAACGAGACATATTCCTTCAGATGTGGCCTCCCCAGTGCAATAACGTCCTCCCCGAGCCAGCTGGCCATCTTCTTCCTAATACAGCTCTACTGGGTCTGGCTGGGGTGCAGGTAATTCTCTTCATAGCATCTCGTAGGGGGCTGGTTTGGACTTCTGACCAAAACAGTGTTGATAACACACTATAGTGTTTTAACTACTGCTGAGCGGTGCTTGCATGGTGTCAAGACCTTTTCTTTTTCCCACTCTGCCTCCCCAGCGAGGAGGCTGGGGGGGCACAAGGGGTCGGGGGGGGACACAGCCGGGACAGCTGACCCCGACTGACCCCAGGGACATCCCACACCAGAGGACGTCATGCTCAGGATTAAAAACTCAGGAAAAGAAGGAGGAAGGGGGGGGCATTTGTGGTCATGGTGTTTGACTTCCCAGTTAACCATTACGTGTGCTGAGGCCCTGCTTTCCTGGAGATGGCTAAACACCTGCCTGCCGATGAGATGTAGTGAACGAAGTCCTCATTTTGCTTTGCTTGCACAAATCAAGTTTTTTTCACTTTTGTCCTTCTGATTCTTTGCCCCACCCCGCTGCAGGGGAGAGAGCCAGCGGAAGAGTGGGACTCCCCTTCTCGCGGGGCCAAGCCAGCACGGCAGCGTTCTGTGTGTTTAGCCTTTATCACCACAAGAGTGCAGTCCTGGCTCAGCTTAATTGCTCATCAAGCCACCCACTCGGGACCTTGTCCGCAGCGTTCTTCCCCGGCACATCGGTCCCAGCCCCGACGCACCAGGTTGTTCCGTCCCAGGGGCTGAACTTCCCAATGTCTTTGTGGAACATCACGAAGCTCCACTGGCTCATTTCTCCAGCTTGGTTAGCTCACCCTGAGTGGCAACCCTTCCCTCCAGCATATCAGCTGTTTCCACCGATTTGTTGCCATCCGTGAACCCGCTGAGGCAGTCAGGTGCAGTATTGATCCCCGAGTTACCCGAACCGGTCACTCGGGGAGGCTGCGGCGTGTCTGTCAGGGGAGATTTTCAGACCTTGACTGGACAAGCCCCTCAGCAACCCGATCTAAATTTCAAGTTGTTAGACCTGCTTGGAGCAGGAGGCTGACATAGATGACCTCTCGAGGTCCTTCCAACCTAAATTATTGGTGCAAACAGAAAATACAAAAGGAAGCCTGCATTTTCTCAATTTACTAGGTCATATGAGAGCACTATTTACAGAAGGAATAATTACTATTTCCAGAAAGAATAATCAACTCTTCCCATTCTCACAATGCTTTGATTACAGCTCAGATTGGTTGTATTCATATGCAAGTGAATTTAAACAGGTGGGATTTGGCAAATCCCCATTTTCCTGCAAGAAAAAAATGTAAATGCTTTCTAACAGGAAGGTAGAAGTAAGACTCTGTAATAATTTGGTAAACACCAGATATTTCAAACACTACTAGAATTCCATTATATGGTAATGATGAACACCACACGGTAAACGAAATTATGTTATATACATGTTGCTGTCAGCAGGCTTTCATTCCTGCAATTTCTTCCTAAATTGATCCAAAAGATTAATATGTACTGGATATGACTGTCACTGGTATGCCAGAAGTTTTTAAGCCTCTCTGTATGTTCTCATTGTGAAACCAAATTTTGAATTCAAACTTTCGAATTCAAACTTTCCATTACAGGATACTTTAAAATCAGACCCAAAGGCATGTGTATAAATTCTTATTCCTCTCCCAGTACTCAGAGATCCTAGAGTTTTGGTTGTATTGATGAAGGAAGGATATTTACAGCTCAAAGGATATGCTTTGAAATGCCTTAGAATAGCCATTCTCTGTCCCTGTAACCCTCTGAATTAATTGGCTAAATTGCACACTCTCTTATCATCTTTGCAGTCCTGTTCCAGTGCACTGGAAACCCAGAGCAGTCCAAGTTAAAAAATAATTTCATATCTATGTACACACACACAAACACATATGAAGCCTTAGGAGAGAGTTCAGATAGATAAAATTATTTGCTTGCAGACATCTACATTTTCTGAGAGGAACCTGTTGGGGAAGTTTTTGAATGTGATTGATTTCATCCAAAATAGATATCTAAAAATGATGAAATGAATCGTTCACTGAAAGTACCTCTTTTCCCCTGCTTACTATGCAGCTGTCATTTATCCATGACTATTTCAGAGAAAGATAGCTCAAGCTGTATGAAATTAATACCATCTCTGGCTAAGGACTTCACATTGGGAGCTGACAAGATTGCTATTAGGGACTCCCCATGTGCTTCCAGTTTCTGAAATCTTATCTACAAGGTCTGGTGTTCTTTGGGGTATTACTGGGGTGAAAGCTTCAGTGTGGGATTCACCTCATCTTACTGAAGGTGTCTGCAATATTATCATTACCATGTCTTGGAATTCCAGTAGCAGCTAAACCACCTGTTTTTTCCTTGAGTGAATCTGGAATACAAACAATCTCATTTCCAGTACGCTGTAAGGCAAAAAAAAAAAAAAATGCCATGGAGCTTGATACTCACAGTTCTTACTGTTGCTTAAACACATGCTTCCCCAGAATCTGATTAAAAAACCAGAAACTTTTAAACTCTTAAAGTGAAAAAAAAAATCCTATTTTATATAATATAAAAGGACTGAGCAAAAGACTACACGGTTCATGTATACATTTAAGTTAATACACCGAAGTTAACATTGACAGAGCCAAGTATTTGACCACCTTCTTTTTCTTCAGCATAGTACTTGAAAGATCTAAGTATGTTTCTCGGACACAAACCCCAAAATTATTTTACAGTCAAGTTGCCTGAGAATGAAATTTGCAGTAAGCAGTTCAAGTATTGTGACTTATGTCTGAGTTGGGCTGGCATAATTATCACTAAAATTGAGAGCAAGAGCCCAAACATTGGGAGATTTATGCACATAACTTTATTTGTCTTGGCAAGATTAAGAAAGACATGTACACTAATATTATCGTAACAGCCTATACATGTGTTGATAGTGTACAGGTTGGGATGCATTGGTTTCCATTTCTATCTTTCTTTGCTTACACTCCCAAGACTAGAGCCTATGGAAAGAAAAGCTTAGAAGTACAAGATTCAATGTAACCTGCCTCCCCCAAAAAATCAAACCACCCCCCCAACCTCAAAACCCCCTCTGTGCTATACAGTTATTGCACATCTTTGACTAGGAGAGGGGTTTGGGTTAGGTTTGTGGTCTTTAGCTGGTTTTCTGTTTCCCTGTGAGGGATGAAAAGGCCCTTCTGGTGAGAAGGGGCCGCGGTCAGAGCTGCGGTGCTGGGATGAGAGGGACGGCGCAGAGAGAACTGGGAGCGCGTACTGGCCTGGCTACACCCAAACCGGTACTTGCACCGACAATTCCTGGCAAGTGCTCGGTGGCTTTCTGCTGAGCGACAGCCCTGGGGCAGAGGTTGCAATATAAATAGTGATAACAGATGTAACCTGTCTGCTAAGCTACTATAAAAGCCAATCTTGTACATGGAGCAAATACTCGCTGTTTTTTGTTTTTTTTTTTCAGGTCAGTTACAGCATTCCCTTCTGTTTTCCTTTGTTTATTTATTTATTTTTTTTTTTAAAAATCAACTTGAGCCTAACTATTGCACCAACTTTGCTTTGCCTTTTCAACTGAGGAGTTATTCTGGGTCCTTCCTTTATTAGCACTTTGGAAAAGGAAGGCTGGGGCACAGGGGAGGGGGAGAAAAGTCTCTCTTTCTGGAAGATTACAAAAGAGAAACCCCTCTGCAACCTGACCATTTCTTTTTATATGGAATGTATTTCCCAGCTAATGCAATGGAAAATATTACTACTCTGTTAGCAGTATTTGTTGGATATATTTCTTCATTCATACTTGTATGAAATGTACGTACTCACATACTTTATAAGATGTACAGTCAGTTCCTCACTAGGAAATGGCTTGCTGTAGAATGCACCAAATGATTTATTCACATTGATGATGCTTATCCTTTATGCCTGGTCCTCCTCCTCCATCCTTTATTTGTAGTATAGAATTATTGTGTAATATTTGTACTGTCCTTAACATGCTCACTATTAAAAAATCAATGAACTTAAATAAAATTGATTTTCAAATATAGCCTAGAGGGTATTCTGTGAGAAATTACACCTTGCATTTAGATTTTTTTCACACTGCTTGGCTAGCCAAAATGTTTGGAATTTTATTTTAAATAAATTAATGTTTTAGTTAATAGAACGAATTTCAATAACTGACTTCTAAAAATACCTTTTCTACCTTTCTTCTCCTCCAAACAAAGAGGGATTTCTTTCAAACAGAGAGTGAAACTGAACAGCTGGGTTGAGAGTTTCAGTATCCCTATTATGAGATGAAATCTTATCTTTTCAACTTAGGTTTATTCTGGCAGATTTAAATACAATAGTGTGTGATAAACCCATGGAATTATTATTTTTTAGGTCATACATAATGATTGACCGAATTACAAAATTTGTAGGTGTACGTATGCAAGATGATAGTGCTATCAGACTAACCAACTATTGTAATTAGTCTTTCTCCACAAAATATTCAATACCGTACTTAAAAGGTCAAGATAACACCTTCCAACTGTCTATATACAAGCATCCCTGCAACAAGAGGACATTTTACAGTGAGACTGGGTGGAGACCAGAGTAATTAATTCTGTATGGTGAAGTGAGGTAAATTAATAAAATTATTTTATATTTAGATATTGGTGAGACAATGACCCAGCCCATGTATTCTAAAATATGTAATAATTATAATTAGATGATCAGAGCAGCAAACAATATATTGCCAATGGATTTGGTATCCAGCTCTATTAAAAATTCACAACAAATAATTTCTTGTATTTCTCTATAATATTCTCTAAATCTGTAATAACTTTCTAGCATGGTTTTTGCAATTATTACAGTACATTAGAAAAAATTATTTTTATGTATTGTATAAGTGTTAAGTGTATACATGATTCTGCAAAGTAACTTCATTGTTTTATTAATGCTTTAATGAAAATGGAGTCCTAGATATTTATTTACTGAGTAAATAAAAACATAATTAAGTGCATTGTATGAAGTACTATGAAGTATGCCACTGCAGATATTGCAAGGCCTATTGACCTTTTGCAACTAATGTCTCTCTTTCATTATTTTTATACAGTAAATTGTTCTGTATAATGTTTTGAGTAATGAACTCTACCCAGGGATATATTTTAGCACATAACTGGACATAGTGGTATCTGAATATGTTGATATAGTCAGACAAAACATCTTTTAAGAACTAACATAGGAGAAGCTGTGCGTACTGGTGTCAGTCCACCTCTCTATGAGCTCTGACTTCTCAGAGGATATTCAGAAAGTACTCACGCTGCAGGGCTGGTTATGAATAATGAATGGTACTGCAGCTCCAGGAAACAACGGGTCATATAACTGGTATTCAATCCATTCTGAACAACTATATTTGGAAAGAAACAACCTCCACACCTGTTAGTGAAATATTACCAAACAACCATCTGCTTTGTGAAACAAGAGTCATGAAAATATTATTTGTAAGCCCTCCTGTCATTTTGACCAAAGATAAGCAAGTCGTGTTTGTGCAACTGCAGTATTCCCTTGTGTCTATTCTGCTTCTAGTCTGATGTGACAAAAGCTTGCTATTAATTTCAGAAACAATAAATTCAGTAATGTCATGTCAGACACATCAAGTTAGAGGTAAGATACAAAGTAAGTCCATATGACTTAACAAATTTGAAAAGATAGAGGGTATCACAGATGTCAGAACTGATCTGCTGTATTACATTACTTTCACTTCAGATAACAGCTACCAGAGCTGATGAAGAATGCTACATCTCCCTTTGAGGATCTCCTCACCCAATTAGTCTTGAAAGGAAGTCCTTATTTATACAGTTAATGATATTGAAATAATCTGATATGTCTACGTTACTTTATAAAATCAAGTTACAGGGAAGTTGGAAGTAATGTGACCCACTTTTGTGAGGTCTTGATATGTAGAAGTAGGCCACATCCTACATGTAAGCAACCTACAACCAGCATGTCTAGGTGCAATCACCACTTCTCTGGGCAATTTATTCCAGTGTTGAATCGTTCTCATGGTGAAGACTTCTTTTCTTGAATACAGACCAAATTTGCCCTGAAGCTACTTACGCCCATTGACATCTTCTGTCACTGGGCATCCTTGTGAAGACAGTACCCTGATGTTCCCTGTAACTACCTTTTAGGTGTTGGAAAATTGTGACTAGATCCCCCTTGAGATGTCTCTTCTCTAAGGTGAATGGACCCAGTTCCTTCAACCTTTCTTCATATGTCCAGTTCTCCAACCCTCTGATCATTTTGGGACCCTCTGTGGGACACTCTCCAACTTTCCTGCATCTCTCTTCAGCTGGGAGGAACATAATTGGATGCAGTATTCCAAGTGTTGCCTAAAAAGTGCCAAGTAGAGCTGAGCAACCACCTCCCTTGATCTGCTCACTATACGCTAGACGTTGCAGCTCAAGAAGTAGTTAGCCCTTCCTGCTGCTGAGGTACATACCACTGACTCAAGTTCAGCTCCCAGTTTCACTTCAAGCCATTATCCACCATTCTTTGAGCTCAGTAGTATAAGGTATTTTCCACCAATTGTGGTCCGTCCATCCAAGTCCATTTCTAAACCAGCTTGTCAACAAGGATATTGTGGGAGACTGTGTCAAATGCTTTACTGAAATCAAGGTAGTAATATCCACAGCTCTCCCCTCAACCAGTGAGCAAACTGTTTTCATCATTGAAAGCAACCAGGTTTGCTAAACCCAATTTACCTTTGCTAAATCTGTATTAGCTTTTGCCAATGAATCTGCCACATAAGAATGCAAAACCATACTGCCCAGCAGTCAGTCTGTCTACAAACAGCAGTGATGCTTCCAGCAAGGTGAAAGGCTGTGGTTCTCAGTCTGTGTGGACAACAAATATAATAAAAGTGTTGGAAGTGGCCTCAAGGATTCTTTCAAAACACCATATAATCATACAAACAGTATGACTTTTTTTTTAAAAACCTCTAAATTACAGCTCTCCACTCTCACTGTAGTGGGGAAATAATTTAGCCCTATCCTGTATCTCAATTTCTCTCATACTTCTGAGACTCATATTGGGGGTCTACAGAAGTTTCTTGCCTTGTGATATTAACATTCATTTTTGAGGCAGAAATCAAGGCTTTAACTTTCCTTTCCAAATATGGCTGAACACTATGATCACAATTTGGTAGTAATTTAATGGTAAATCTAGTTACTATAAACTTAAAAATTTAAACAAAAAGAGCAAAGAGGATTCACTTAGTTATAAAGCAGTTATTAAAGCAATGTCATCTCATGTTTTGCATAGCATTTTAGTACATTCCTATATCACTCCATGTCCAAGCCTGCATCTTCCTTGGGAATTCAGCACTTTGTTCTGATGCATATGTCCTTAGATCTCTAATTTCATTGAAATATAATTCATTGTGTTCAAATAAAGGTATCTTACATAATAATTAAGGGTCAGCACATTGATCCTACAGTCCCTACCTGCATGCCAGGCAACCAAATCTTGAGGTTACTTTCCATATTTTCAACTAACAGTTGAATTCTGTGAATATTAATATCCTTCATGAGTGGTGGACTACTAAACAGGCTGGTAATTATACACTGTGATTAAATAATCATTGAAATTCAACTAAAAGAACAAAATTCAGTAATAGCATAAAATCCATTTTGATGAATGCCCTTAACATTAAGAATACATGAAATGTCCTTTCAGAAATGTATGTAGCACCCAGTTGTAAGGAAATGCTGGAGCACTAAGTTATTTTAGCTTTTTCATCATGACTAGTTAACAGCTTGATTCATCAGTTAATGTGCAGGACACCATAAAGCAGAATGGAAATACATTTATTTTAAACTGGTCTTAAAAAGGGTAAGCACCAAACCACACAACTAAAAACCATAAAAATTAGAATTTTGGGGGAGTTTCATGGTTTTCCTCATTGTATTTCTATTTTCAGGCATTTTATTTTTGCATAGAGCATGCACCTATATTATAACTCATTATAAGTATGTTTGCTATGTTTATTGGCTATACTTATTAAAAGGAAGTATACGGAATTGATATAGGTATGAGGAACAATCACTTGAATGACAATAAAGCTTTTATAGTCAGGCTTTTCTGTCTGCCATTTAGGCAGAAAGAAACAACCTCCACTATATTTACCAGTAAAACTGAATGACAAGACAGAACCTTCCAAGGAAATGAGAGAGGGTGTTCTAGGGCAACAAGGCTACATAAATAGAAACAGTTCTGTCTGCAAGCTGCAAACAATATAGAATTCAACTGATTTTAAATGTTATAAGGTGAGCTGATCTTTCCTGTTAATACATGGAAACTTCTGACCTGCATCTAGTTGGTATACTCATCCACTGAGCCTGTTACATTCCCCTTAACGCAGAGAAACCCTAGTACAGCAATGTTATCTGGCTTATAGCCTTATATTTATTTATAAGAATATTTTGCCCTCAATTGTTATTATTACTTTGAAATTTTTAAAAAAGTAAAAATTTAAAAAATAATAATGAAGAAAATAGAGTGGCAGCAATCTGAGAGACATGTAGAGCTAGTTATGTGACACAAGATGTTGCATGTGTCTAGAGATGTCCTAAATAAGGAATTTTGGGTGTTATTCTTGGCAACAACTTCCCAATTAGAAAAAAAAATAGTTTAAACATTTAAATTAAAGAGAAGATTACTGGCAGAGAGGGAGGAAAAGGACCTCAGTAAAAGGGATCAATTAGATGTGTTAGACTGATGGAGACAAAAACTCTAACGAAGCTGTCACACCCATAGGTGGCTACTAAAACAATGCGTTTGACAAACTGCTATTTTCTGTAGTTCCAGAACTCTGTGCACCTGATTTGTTGCCAAAGATTGTCGGAATATCCTGTTTCTGCTCCTGTTTGTTACTAAGGAGGAAAGTCACTGTACTGGTTCCCTGGCTGTAGTACCTTTTCCAGCTGAGTGTGTATCCAGCGTTAGCATGCACCAGCTACACCACATCTACCTGCCGATGGCTGCACGCTCTTGTACCCATTCTCTGGTCCGTCTCTCTGCTCTCTAGAGAGCTCACGTAACATCACTGCAGTCTGCTCTGCACCCCAGGCGTTACAGGTAGTATTCACACTCTCCACTTCTCCCAGACCTCTTTTCTCAATTGTTCTGTACTGTTCCTCCAGACAAGTGCTCATTTTTCGACGATGCATGGTACACATTTACTTCCATCATTTTCTCAGGGGTAGCATTTAATTTCTAACTTTCAATCATTTCATCAAAAAAGCCTAAATATTGTTGAAAAAGCTTGACTTCAGCTTCCAAGATGCAGACTTAGAAGATGCAATACATATTTCCCAAAACACGAAGACCATGATTTATCATGGAAATACAATCAGAGATTGTAGGTTATGAAAGAAAGAAAATGAAGCACCATGGCAACACCACTTTTTTGTTTGTTTTAGTTTTGGCTAAAAGGCATTTTTCTTCCAAACCAAATTTTTTTCTATTAAAATGTTTTTTTTTCCCCCAGAAAAAGAAATACACAGAAACTGAATGCAGTTTGACAGCCAAGGCAACATTTTAGCATTCTGATATTTTTCAGTGCTTCCAAAGCTAGCAGTTCATAAAGTATGCTCTTTTTCAAAGCTATACTCACCTTGGAAAATACACGATTCACTGTAAACAACCAACAAAGTACATATTGTTTCAGCAGAGTCAAGATTTTACCTTGGCTTTCTGGAGTCCTTCTAATAAGATCCCACTTCTGTAGCTACACCCAGTTGTTGAACACTGTTATTCTATTTTTTTCCCATGTAAATAAATATTGCAATAAAACCAGTTACCTACTATACAAAAAAAATCCCAACACTTAGGAGCACTATTGTGTTACCTGGTCTTTTGTGACCAAGCAACCTCCTTCTAATATTACTAAGGCTGGTGGTATTTTGGGGGAGCAGGAAGGAGGAGGAAAACACATATTGCAGAATAGTGATAATCTTAATTATTTTCTGGGTTATTCTTTTGGAGCAATACTTTGAGAAAAGCAGACTTTTAAATAGGCTTCAAGTGCCTCAGAGTATAGAAGTGAAAAGCTGCTAAGACCTTTCTGACTTGTCATATTGATTTGAAAATCAGCTAAACCACATGGTATTTTAGATGTAAAGAATAAAAAAGTCTAAATACCAGTTTCTACATGACAGCAGGTACTTCCTCAAGAAACCTAATTAACTCACTTATAATATTCCTTCCACTGCTTTTAGGATTGTTCTTCTGGAGGCATCTCATGTGCATTTCACTGAGTAATCAAGTTTGGGTGGTAATGACTGGTCTTTTGATGATTTGAAATACATTAATTCTTCCATAGAAAATGAATAATTGGAAGACATTTAGTATAACTAATGATTTCTGTGGATTTCATTAGAATAAATAATTATTTGATTCATCACATGCACAGCTAGCAACTGCGATTATCTGATCAATACACTTTCATAAATGACAGCAACATTATAGACATTGGCACTTTTTGCTGATATTCATTCAGATGTCCTGAAAAACAGCTGCCTCTATAAAAGGCAACAAGATAGCTAGTGTATTCAACATGTCCTGATAGCCTATCTTTTGTATTAAGTATAAATCATCCTGAAATGTAAGATTATTCTTTTTTTTCCTCTAAATTCTAATAAAGCTTTTTATGAAATGTCAAGTCTCATTATTTCTTGAAAGTCTTGGCTATTAATTTCTCCTTTCAAAGCAATATAGTATTTCGTATGCTAGAATGCATACAAATCTGTTGGTTTTAACTTGTTGAAAATTTTTATCTTTCTTAAAAATTTGTCAGATAATTAAAATTAGAAAATCAAGGCTAAGAAATAATCTTAAACATTTAAATATTTTATTATGATTATCCTGATATCTTTGTAAAATAAACTTTATGTGATGATGTTCTTTGTGAAGTAAACTTTATGTAAGATGCTTTTTGCAGGCATGCATGAAAAAAGCCCATTAAATTCACTGACTAATTTCAAATTCCAAAAAATCACAAGTCTAAAAGTGCTATTTTGATATATTCCAGGAAAGTGAAAGTTGAGTTCTGATGCTTCTATTGACTGAAAAGCTTTACCATTAGATCTCCTCTTCTAACACAGCAGAGATTTAATGAGGGATTTCAGCCTTCATGTGGGTAAAATTAGGTGTGTCATCTTAAATGTCAAAAAATTACAGTCTATGATAAGGATGTTATAATATCCAAATATGCAAATCCTGCTATCAGTCTTTCAGCCCTCAGTGATACAGGATGCTACCTGTCTGATGCTTCTCTGTCTTACATATGTTGTTTAATTCCAAGCAAAAAGAGGAGGGGAAGAGAAAGATACTTCATAAATATACCTTTCCAACATCTGTTCTTAAAAAAAAGACAGCTAACTCAGAGATGTGAGAGAAAAGACCAAAATTTGGATAATTAACAACCAAGAATGGGATTTGTGTTACTAATCATAAATATTTACAGTGCAGATTTACATCATACAGCTGATCTAATCTTCCTAATAACTATTACATCAGTCATGAAAAAACTAAAGGCATTTCTGGATTGTGAATCATCACTTGGTAAACGTTTAAAACGTTATGTGAAATGAGTCCTAAAAGTTTTAATTTCTTTCCATTGGCAAGATAAGATTTTAAGGTGTGTTGTGAATATATAGATTGGACTCCTGAATCTTTGTCTACCCCAGGTAAAAATGTCAAACCAGTTTCTGGCAAGTGTCTTTCTTCTCATGCTTAACGTAGAGCTAGAAATTGCAGGACTAGCTCAAAAGAGCTGGATGACTAATTTTTTGGTGGCAGTTACAGCATGAAGGATTAAACTTCTGCCTCAGTCCTCATCAAGTCACCTCTTTAATCCTTTGACTACAGTAGCTAAGAGTGTAGATATTGTATTGTAAAAGTTTTGACCGAGTGGAAAGGAGGGAGGAAGGAATAAGCAAGTCTTTTGTTTGAGATTTATTTTTTGATTGGGCTATATATGAGCCAAAGGAAATTGCTTATGAAATCTAAGCACGCCTTCTTCCACAAAGAAGAATTTCTAAAATACAAGAACTGCTTTTGCTAACAGCTGACTAATGCATGTGGCAGACTAAGATAACTGAGTATGCAATGGCAAACGATTAGGATGTTTCTGAAGAAGGAATTGAAAATCTCTTGGAATGAAATAAAGCATAACATAAGCATAAGAATGAGAAAAACTGATGTATTTTGAAGAGTTAAGCCTCCACTAATGGGGAATTCTAAAAGATATAATATACAACAAGGACAAGCATTAAAGATTTTATAAATAATACCTTCCCCAAATATTGTGCCAGTTACAGCAAGGACAGTTTAGACTTCCATGTTTTGCCAAGATAAATAAATCCTGGCACTAACTATGAATGTACTATCTAATTAAAGAGATCAGAATAGAATTTTACTTTCAGGCAGACACCTTCAGTTCCTCGGTGACTTCAGTAATAAAGAATTAAACTCTCAAGATGAAATTCACAGATTGTAAATGGCCAATGAAAGCTCCCCCCCAGCCCCCCCCCCCCAAATCCCAAATCTCCTTTTATTAATGGTAGATAAAGGGGTTTAGATGAATTTATGCTTTTTTTGTGTGTGTGTACTGTGACTGTATATCCTAAAAAGCAGCTGTTGGTGATGACCATTAGGAGAAAATAAAACAAAACCCAAAACAATAGAAGAAGCCATCACTAATGTACATGTCTAGTAGCTGAATGAACATGATTATTGTCACGTGCTGCTACAATATTTTCTGTGGCAACTTCATTTGAAACATTCATATTGACACTGTGGACATTACTGAGGGGATTGCTACTCCTAGAATTTACCTAGCAAGGAAAAAGCACATATTTTAGCAGTTTTTTGCATTTCTATCCCTAATGAGCTGTATTCCAGGACTGTATAAAAGAATTGGCTGAGAAAGTGACTTTTAGTATAACTAGAGATGTAAAACAAAACAAAACAAAACAAAAGTTAAACTACATTTAAGTTAGTTAAAGTAATGTTGCACTGGATTTGATACATTATTAAAACTTTGAGAAAGGATGAGGAAGTGAGAGAGATGCTATGTTAAATCTGATCTAAATTCAGGAAGATTTGGGCAAAATCTCACGTAAATTTTGGAGAAGAAAATTCAGGCATATAAAGGCTTGAGATTAAAGAAAAGCTATGAATTTCAAAGCATTCCTTAAGGCCCAATTTGCCTGAGCTAGCCCATCCTTAAATTTTATTTTTTTTTAAATCTCAAAGACATAGTAATAAATGTAACTCATAAATTATAATTCATTTACTAGGAAAAAGCCACAATAGATTTTGAATACCACTGAAAAACAGAGGAAGATTTGCCACTATGCTAGATTTTTTAGAAATGTGTTAAATATTGCCGATTACAGATGTCATATTCTTTCAAGTATTGTAACAACAGACACCCCCATTTGGTCTTCCATACGCAGCCACTGAAGAAGCTCCTCTCTCTCCAGTCCCCAAAAGAAGGATCGTATTGGATCAATACAGAAAATTAAAAGAGAAAACAAATTGCTTCTGAATCTAAAGACCAGAGAACCAATGTGACCCAGTTTCATTGTTGTCAGCTAGAATTATATGTGAATGCATAAGACCCTACAACATTTTGGCTTATTGAACAGAAAAAACTGTTAAAATCATGTTTTCATATATATTGTGTTTCATGTCTGAAAGAAAAGGAAAGTGAAATATTAAGTAACAATCCTTAATATTAAAACCAAACAGATTTTCAGCCTGTTTACATTAGTCACCTAACTGGAACTGGTTTGCTTCAGACCTGCAACTTTATACATACAACAACCACTGAAGTTAATAGGCAGGATTTTTTCCCCCATAGACACTTAAAGAATTTAGGTAAATACAGGGATGTTTGTGGCAGAGGTGTATGCTCAGCCACCTCTTTAATATTCACAAATAATTTGCAAAACATAAAATTACGAGGAAAAAGTACAAAAGGGAAATATATTAAAATCTCATTTAGTTAAAACCCTTGTATCAGATTATACAGCTATTGCCTTAAATTCCACACCCTGAAAGAAGAAACTCTTTTTCAAATTAAAGAAAAGTTGAAATCTTTTGTGGAAAAATCAATTAACCTTGTAGGGATCCCAATATAATCATGTAGATAATCATCAAAGTTGAGCATAACTAGTAGCAGGGGTAGAGCTGCCCTGGTCTGGGTACATGATGGTGTAGTAAACCCCAGTGAGCTGTGCAGGTGCTCTTTTCTTAAGAAACAGCTATGCCAAATTGATCACTGATAGCCTTTATTTTATTGCTAATTACATCAGCGTTGTTTTATTGTCATTAAAGTGAACTGTGTAAATCTGGTCTAAGGCCTCTGTGGTTGCGTTTGGCCTGAGTACCTGACTTTGAGGACTGCCTATTAAGGCTGGATGCAACAACTGATGAACAATGTGGGCAGCCTAGACAGTAATTTGGCTGCAGCAAAACCATGCTATTAATTTGTTTGAATTTTTATTTTCAATTGTGGGAGGCATAACATATGTAGATAGTGTGCAGTTTGCCTCAAATATTGTTAGTGTACTTCAACAATTCGGGCAGTAGCTTTACTATTTCAGTCCTGAGTTATTCTTTAAAAAGGACTGCCAGCTGTATTGAACTTAATAAAACTGTGTGGTAGCTTTTGTGAGGTTTCATTTTATTGAACTTTTTAATGGTGCCTTATTACAGCTTATTTTCACTGTCGTATAGGGACTGCAATTCTGCCCTTATCGTCCTGCTGCACATAACTTCCCTCACATTATTTCTTTGATCATTCACATTTAGTTATAATACATACACATTTTCCACTTGTCCTTTTCAGATCCAGTCAGTGGATTAAAGCAAAAAACTGTGCTTTATTAAAGTAGATGAACCCTTTTTGGAACCTTAAACGCATAATGAGAATAACAGAGAAGAAATCTGTGTGAATCAAAAAAAAAAACATCCCCAAAATTCAGTTGTAAAGATGGAAGAAAGGCATCAGAATAAGGCTAAGGAGACCTCTGTCCACTTTTACTGCAGTGTCTCTAGTCATAGAGAAAATCACTTCAGCTGGGATTCATCTCATCTCCTTTACCTTCAGCTGTCTAAAACTTAGTTTTCTAAATCTAAGCTTTCTTAGTTTAAGGTCTGGTACAAGGGACTGATACCTCTAGCAAAATGCTCATCCCACCTGTATCCCTCTACAACTACAAAATAGGGAAAGCAACACTTAATACATCCAACGATTTCCTGTTTTTCTTCACAATAACGATGACTGCACTTAAAAACAAACCAACCAAACAAAACCTATTGAACTTTCTGGCTCAGATTAATGCTTATGCTACTGCAAAATGAAAACACATATATAAAGCACATTGTATAATTGTTCCTAATACAAATCAGGCATCACAGACACTATTATAATACAAATAAAGAAAAACCTTCTATCATGTATTTCACCTGACTTTTTAATATGGATAAAATAGAAATATATATGCATTGAAATAACATACAATGAAAGTGATGAGTAGCATGAGAGCAATGCAGAAATGGTTTTTGAAACTCTGAGAAGAGAGGTTGTCATGGAAACAGCCAGGTTAGAAATCTTTTTGTTGCTACAATTTTATTTAGCTGCTGCTTAGTCATTATGTTATTTTAATAAATTAATCTTCCTCAAGTCATTCGTGATTTTATTTTTCTCAAAACAAGATGCTACGTTAAGAACTTTTCAGATGCAAGGCAATGAATAATGGCATATTCATCTATACTGAAACATACAAACCCGAAAACTTCTGTCTCACTCCTACACTCATCTAGCTGAAAGATTAAAAGAGAAAGGTGAATAAGAGTTAGTCACTCTCTCCATAAAAGGCTATCATGGCATTCTAGACAATATTACCTAGAGTGAACTAAAGGAAGAAGAAAACATGTATAAACAGTCCCCCCAAACTTGAAAGCCTTCAATTATTTATATATGGATGTAACATGTGAACTGAAAAGATCAGCTAACAGAGCTCATCTATAAAAGTAAAAAAAAAAAAAAAAGGTTTAAAATGAAAACAAGTAAACAAAATAAGTACCATGTTAATCAGGAAAGGAACACAAATACTCAGGTGACAAAGAAAAAAAACAGTTTGCTAACTAGCCTGCCTGCAAGAAACAGAAGTTTAATTAGTCTGTATGAGCATAGCTGCAACAAATAAGAGTTTCTAAATATTAATTATCATCAAACAAAAGAAGTGTTAAATACCACGGGAGAAGAATGGAAAGGGCAACAAGTGACACAACTTCAGAAAACAACCTGAAGCAATGAATATAAAACAAACTTAAAAGCAAAAAAAATTAATAGCATCTCAATGAGGAATATAAATTGTCAAAATGACAAAAAACATGAGGGACAAATAAAAACAATCTGAAGACTGAGCCACATAAAAGGAGGAGAATGTACAATGAAGCTACAAGGCAGTAAAATATACCGGCAATGAATCCAAGGGTTTTGAATTGTGCATGTTATTTTTTGGAACAAGAGCAGATCTAACACTCTCCACCGACATTTTTTTTCATACTAAAAGTTCACTGATAGCTAAAATGTTTTGTGGACACATTAATCTTAACAAATCTTGGAGTACAATATAGGTTCAAATACTGTCCTTTAGGGCTTCCTCGTCAGTGGTGTGCCCTTCAGTTTTCTTGACAGATGATGTGAAGAATTACAGTCACTCTGTATTGAGCCAACACCATGTTAGCTCCAATATCACATATTACATCAAATATCATATACTAGCTGCATATATATCATCCCTGAACTTCCCTCTGCCATTCCTTCTGTTGGTGAAGATGGCATTATGTCACACTTTTATTACACTGAATTCAGAATACAAATTAATCAATACTGATCGGTCCTTATGTTTCTGATGAAAAAGATCACATGGGGACAGTGAGTGATGGAAAGAGACGTACTGCTGGTGCCTGTCCTGTTTTCCTCAGTACTTTCATTTCTGGCTGGAGGTTTTCTCTGCTTCAGTGAAAGAGGCAGGAGTTTCTTCCTATAGATTGATGGAAAACATTTTTCCAGAAGGTATTATTTAACAATGCAAGACTTCTTGCTGTGTCGGAACACAGATTTCAGACTCCTTGGAATTCCTTGCTTTTCCAGTGCCATCTTCCAGGCATATCTGCCATAGGCGCAGCACTTGCCTCTGGCAAAGTACTGTGTGGCAGGTTTATCTAGGGCCTTTCCACTCTGCTTATAGGGCTTATTGTTATGGTGCTTTCACTGTATTTCAAGAATCTGAAACGGAATTCCTCATGTTAGTTGTATCACTTGCTAACCTGGATTTAAATATTTTAGAACTTTCTTGCTACAAACTTTGTCCTTAGGTGCAAGATATACTTGAGGAGGTTAAAATACTGAAGGTTCCTATTTTTACTTTTCTTTTTATTAAATCTGCTGATCCCCAAGACTGGTGCTTGTGGGTGTGTGGTGGGTTCACCTCGGATGGCTGCCAGACCCCCACCCAGCTGCTTTCTCACTCCCTCTCCTCGACAGGACAGAGGGAGAAAATAAGACAAAAAATCTTGTGGGTTGAGATAAAGACACGGAGATGACTTACCGGTGAGCATCATGGGCAAAACAGACTCAACTTGGAGAAAATGAATTTAATTTATTGCCAGTTAAAAATAGAGTGGGATGGTGAGAAACAGAGACAAAAGCTAAAACATCTTTCACCTACAGCCCCCCACCCCTTTTCCCAGTCTCAACTCCACGCTTTTATTCCTGACTCATCTACCTCCTCCCACCAAATGGCACAGGGGAATGGGGAACGGGGGTTGCAGACAGTCCATAACAGCTCCTCTCTGCTGCTCCTTCCCTCTCACACTTTCTTCTCTGTGCCGGTGCGGGTCTTCTCCACAGGCTGCAGGCCTTCAGGATAAACCTGCTCCAGCACAGGTCCTCTCCAGGGCTGCAGTCCTTCAGGAAAAGGCTGCTCCTTGTATTGGTTTTATGTGGCAAGGTTTTGGTAGCGGGGGGGGTTACAGGGGTGGCTTCTGTAAGAAGCTGCTGGAAGCTTCCCCTGTGTTCGAGAGAGAGCGAGCCCATACCAGTCGGCTCTGAGACGGACCCGCCGCCGGCCAAGGCCGAGCCAATCAGTGATAGTGGTAACGCCTCTGGGATAACATTTTTAAGAAGGAAAAAAGTTGGGAGAGTGGAAAACAGCCACCAGAGAGAGGAGTGAGAACATGTAAGAGAAACAAGCCTGCGGACACCAAGGTCAGTGCAGAAGGAGGGGGAGGAGATGCTCCAGGCGCCGGAGCGAAGATTCCCCTGCAGCCCGTGGTGATGAAGACCATGGTGAGGCAGGCTGTCCCCCTGCAGTCCAGGGAGGTCCACGGTGGAGCAGATCTCCACCTGCAGCCCGTGGAGGACCCCACGCCGGAGCAGGTGGGTTCCCGAAGGAGGCTGTGACCCCGTGGGAACCCCGCGCTGGAGCAGGCTCCTGGCAGGACCTGCGGATCTGCGGAGAGAGGAGCCCGTGGAGCAGGTTTTCTGGCAGGACTTGTGACCCCGTGGGGGACCCGCGCTGGAGCAGTCTGTGCCTGAAGGACTGCACACCGTGGAAAGGACCCATGCTGGAGCAGTTCGTGAAGAACTGCAGCCCGTGGGAATGGCCCACGTTGGAGAAGTTCGTGGAGGACTGACCCCGTGGGTGGGACCCCACGCTGGAGCGGGGGAAGAGCGTGATCAGCCCTCGCCCTGAGGAGGTGAAGCGGCAGAAAATAATGTGTGATGACCGTAAACCCCATCCCTGTCCCCCTTGTGCCGCTGGGGGGGCTTGGTGGAGAAATCCGGGAGTGAAGTTGTGCCCGGGAAGAAGGGAGGGGTGGTGGGAAGGTGTTCTGAGATTTCGTTTTATTTCTCATTACCTTACTCTGGCTGATTTGTAATAAATTGAGCTAATTTTCCCTAAGCTGAGTCTGTTTTGCCCGTGACGGTAACTAGTGAATGATCTCTCCTGTCCTTATCTCGACCCACAAGTTTTTGTTATATTTTTCTCTCCCCTGTCCAGCTGAGGATGGGGGAGTGATAGAATGTCTTTGGTGGGCACCTGGCGTTCAGCCAGGGTCAACCCATCACACTCCTGCACGGGCTTCCTTGCCACAGGCCTCAGATCCTGCCAGGACCCTGCTCCAGCGCGGGCTTCCCATGGGGTCCCAGCCTCCTTCGGGCATCCCCCTGCTCCGGCGTGGGCTCCTCTCTCCCCGGGCTGCAGGTGGAGATCTGCTCCCCCGTGGACCTCCCTGGGCTGCAGGGGGACAGCCTGCCTCACCGCGGTCTTCATCACCACGGGCTGCAGGGGAATCTCTGCTCCGGCGCCTGGAGCACCTCCTGCCCTCCTTCTGCACTGACCTGGGGGGCTGCAGGGCTGGGGCTCTCACATATTTTTTCTGCACTGCTCTCTCTCACGCACTTCCAAATAGCATTTTGCCCTTTCTTAAATAGGTTTTCCCCGAGGCACCACCACCTTGGCCCGGCGGTGGGCGGGTTGGATCCGGCTGGAACCGGCTGTGTCCAGCACGGACCCTCCTCACAGAGCCCATCTCTGCGGCCCCTCACCAACAGCTTGCTATGGACACCCAATACACTTTGCCAAACCAAATCCTCTAAAACACTCCATCCTAGATACCTAACACACGATTAGTGAATTTGGTGTGCCTCAATTTTTTGTTTTAGCTTTTTCAGTGTGTGTCGAATGAGAAGTTCCAAAGTCAGGACCTTTCCTCCATGAAGGCTGGAAATTTGCCTGTGCACAAGAAACTCATGTGCCTGGAGATGCCGGTCACACAGTGCCAATGTTGTCCAGTCTGTTCACAATGTTCCATATATCAAATGGGAGGCAGAGATCACTTTTCCAGAAACTACTCTTTTAGAAAGGTTTAGGTAGAGAAGCAGATACCTTTTAGAAAGGTATACATATATAGACAAATGTATATAGATAGACAGATGGTGTTCACATGGTTTATTCTATGCCCCTGAAAAGAAAGCCCTGTAAAACGATGCAGTCCTAACATTATAAAAGAAATTCCCTTGAAGAAATTCACTGTTGATAATCATACACCATAATCGACCAATACTGTTCATCAGCTAAATGGAAATACTATTATCTAAAATGCTGAAGTTCAAATATAATGCTTCTAAAATCTCTTGTATAAGATCATCAGAATATACCAAAAGCCATACTAGCAGTAACCAGTCACTCGAGCTGTATTATTATAAAATTACTTCCCTCTTAAACACTTTCAAAAGATGGTTATGGTGTTCACCTGAAAGCCATGCATTTCTTCTACACAGAGAGAAAAGAAACTATGTAAAGATGTCATACCATATCTGAAGACATTGTCTGATTCCATTTTATCCACTTTATGTTACTCTTTGTCCTATTTCTTATCTTCAGATGAAAACTAAAACAGGTCATTTTTTTGGTCATTTTAAGTGACTGTGTAGGATACAGAAGCATTTGGGGTAGATCTGGGCAGCTGTCTAGAGAGAAGGCATGCCTGAACTGGCACCAAGGATCCAGGTGAAGGCTAGAATTCCGATTTGGATGAGCAGAAGCCAGTGATCAGAAACCTCAGCATCGTTCTGCAGTTCATATTAGCAGAACCAATTCTTTGACTAGTGATATTAAATATACTGTGTAAAAATTCACTCTGGAGCAATGTAGAACTTGCAGTAGATTTCCTAAATCAAAGTTCATTGCTTTAGCCCTCAGGCCATCCTTCCTTTTAGCTTTTATAGATAAAGAATTTCCTTACTGGTGTTCTCTTAGTTTCTTAAATGTGGGTTTTCTGGAATTAAAAAAGAGTTTGCTGTCATGTTTAACCCTACCAAGTCAGTTGCATTTTTGACACTGGATACATGGATGAAAAAGGAATCCAGCATACTCTTCCTAAATTGAAAGTTTTCCAGAAGTAAGAGTTCTTTTCAAGTTTTTATGTGATTCTCTATTACTCAGTATTGAATTCTTACCCACTATATTTAAATATTTCAGCAGTCTGTGGTCATTGTGTATTCATTCCAGCTACATCCTACTTTAAAAATATGTAAATATTCATTACAAATTATTGAACGTCTTTGACTAGGAATGTCTATGCCATGACATTTAAAAAAAATAAATTGGTTTATTACAGCCCTAAATGTACTCTAAAGATAGAGAAATACAGACATATAAAGTCAAAAAAGCATCCAAATTTTTGAAGTGTATTTTCTTCACTTTTAAAATTGTCCTTATATCCCCCCAAGGTGCTTCTTCTAAGAATATATTGAATCTGTTTATAGGATGCTCAGTGGAAAACAATGAATGGATTTCACACAGTACGACACTATACATTCCTCACTAAAAAATTCAAATTACTAATACTTGATGTTTTGGCATCATAAATAACTAAAAGGTATCACTAAGGTTTTTCATCACACTTTACTAGTTTATGTTCACATGCACAGACTTAGAAGTTCACCTAATTTCAGTGTTTTTTTCTTTAAAGGATTGGATATAAATATGATTTTGTATTTTTGTATGAAGGTTAAAACATGATTTGACAGAAGATGTATTGTATGAACTGCCGAAGAATGAAACTAGTACGTTGGTATTTGTGTTACTGTTGTGACTGACTGTAGAACTTTTTAGTGCATCAATGAATCCAAGTTAGGCTAAGGATTAATACTGAGGTTCAGCTAACAATAGCAAAGTGTTCAGAGGTAATCTAGTTTCCTGGTATTTAGGTAGAGAAGACACAGCTACTCATACTTTAGAGACAATGTCTTCTGCACTTATGAGAATGAAATGTGAATCACTAAAGTAAAAACTCCATAAAAATAGTGAAAATTTAAAATTTCAGTAACAGGAAATTTTTGCCATAAACACAGCAGAATTGTATCTCTAAAAAGAAGCAGCTTATTTTAACAATTTCAAGTTATTCGTTACTGTAATGCCTTAAATCCATCAATGTAACTTACTTAAATATTTTTATTTGATAAATTATTTTCCACAGCTATATTCAAATTTTTTGTGATGTGTATCTTACTATTCTAAGGCTATTAAAAAAATCATTATTTTGTTGTAGATAGATAAAAATTATTCTGACATTATTCACTGTTGTTTTAATGATCATATATAGCACAAACATTCCAGTAATTAGATTTTATTTTGAAAGGTTCCTATTGAAGTTTCCGATTGATTTATGCTTTATTTAGTAATGAAAGAAAGGAAGAAAATGCTTTCAATTTTGCATGGCATCAAGATCTCTTATTTTTATGACTGATGTAATTAAGTTTTTTCACTAATATTCTATAGAGTAATTAAAAATGAGATAGCAGCATCATAAATGATTCAAAAATAGGAAAAATATTTCACAGGGTTAGTAAAAACTTTAATGCATCTGTTTTTAAAGCAATTTTTAAAATTTGTCTGAAAATGAATCAAAAACCCCAAACCTGCGCTCTTAGGGAAAAGTGCAGGTGCTGTGCTAAACTCAAATACTTCTGTCTTCTGAAACGTAATATAAACATATTTAATACACTGAAGAACATCAGTATTGTAAGAACGTTCTCATTTTGGCTGTATCCAACTGTATGTGTTCAGTATTTTGTATGTACTAATTACAGAAGTGTGCAATGTTAGTGTGCCTTGGTTTCTATTAACACAGTGACTACTGGTGATAGAAAACACCTAAAAGCTTTGGAATTTCCAGTGGAGAAAATACTGAGGTCTTCACACCTGCATTTACGACAATTTCTAAAAATAGAGACTCTCTTGGAAAGTTCATGCAGACATAAACATGGCAGACTGGAGGTTGGTCTGCTGGAGGATTGCCCTGGTAAAGCAGAGGTCCCAGTGTTCATTCTACATGCATTTCCCACTTCAGACTCTTCTTTAAATAAAATAAAAATGGAAGACCACAAGTCCCAAGCAAAAGCACTCTGGTCACTCCATAAATCTTCTCTGACAGTGGAATTCTCTTAACTCCAACCAACAGCAATGTGTTAGTAGCTCTGCACTTCTTAAATATAGTACTTTATAAAGACACAATATCTGAAAGAGCTTACTTCAGTATCAGAAGCAGTGTAAATATTAGCATAGCTTTCTTGTCGGGTTAATGAACCTTGCTTGTTAATCAGGCTAATTAGCTTGCTTTCTTCATATTCAACCAAATGTCTACACCACACAGCACAGTGAAGAATCCAGCCTTTCATCCGTCATGTTCACATTCTCATTGGGGCAGTTATGCATTTCCAGATACAACTCTATGCATCATGTGAAACCATGTGAACTTTTCAGAAAATATATCTTAATAATAAAAATTCCTACTATTTTATCCACTTTGCATAAAGAAACTGTATAAGATGAAAGAAGATACAAACCACTCTTTCCTTTCAAAACATATAGTTTTACTATTTATGCAGCATCTCTTCACTATTAAGCCATGCCAAGATCATTCATTAAGCTATCTTCACCCACTGCTAATACAAAACTCTTCAGGAGTCCTTCCAGATTTATTTTACCTTAGCATCGAGAGTTTCTGAAGGGAAAACTAAAAGGCAATTAATCCTTTTCTTTCTAAATTGTACGTCAAGATAATTTATGCTCTCATATCCCCAAATAAATGGCATTACTCTTATGGCATATTTTGAAGACAAAATCTCATTAAATTTTAATGTATATAACTCCTAACTATGACCGCCTTGAAATTTTTTAGTCAAAGTTAAAACCTAGTGCTCCTCACTTTTGACATGGCTGACATATTTCTTGTCCAGCAAAGGTGTCTTAAGCTGTATCTAGTAAAATAGAGTTACAATTCCTTGTAAAACAATAATTCAAATAAAAATAGAAATAGAACCTCCAATGCATAGAGAGGAAAGCTCTTTATGTTCATTATTTGTAGCATATTCGATAGTATTGAAAGGTCTAATTTGGAAAGAAATCACCATGCACCTAAAAATAAGATGCAGCCAGAGACTGTTTCAGACAACAACAGGCAAAGCAGAAAAGTGGAAAGATAAGAGCCACCTACCTAATGAATAAAAATGTACTCCAAAGAAAAGCAAGCAAAAAACATATTATTGGTGGTCTAGTCAGACTGACAGTTGCAGATACAAGTATTTTAATTTACAAGAGCTTGATCATTAGGGCATATCCAAATTATCTGTGCTCCCTTGTATTTTGTTATTGAATACATATGATTTATTAAACGTTTTTATTGTTTATTTATTTACCGTTATTTGCTAAAAGCCAGCAACTACAGATCCTCTGATAAGCAAATCCTATTTTTTTTTCAGAAATCCAATATGATACTGGTTGTCAGTGAAAGTATGGAGGCATAAATTGTCATTTTTCACTCAAGGATTAGCTCGAGTTACCTGTCTTATCTTTTGAAGTGCTGCTTTTGTTAGAACCAAGCTAGCAGTAAAAATATCCAGTAATGTAGCGACTTTTGTTTTCAGGCAATTTACAGACATTATCTGTTTAATCACTGCAATATCTTTGTGAGATGGTAACATTTGTTTATCTACACCTTCACCTAGAGAATATGAACTGGGATATTAATTAATTTACCCAAGGGCACAAAGGGAATCTGTATCACATTTAGATTAAAATTCTCTTCTTTTCCGCTTATTGCTAGATATGCACATCACTACACAAATTTCCCCCTCTCTAATTCAGCTTGCCATTATATTAATAACATAGCTGCAAATAGTAATACAGAAAGTCTTAACTCTTTTCAAAAATAACTGGTCATTTCTACAGATAACCTCTGGTTCACTGTGAGTTACTTGATCCTTTGACTGATGATGAAGAAGAACCACTGCTATGCACAGCATTTTAGTAGAGTCAATAGAATGAAACTCAGTTTCCAGTGTATATATGTGTCTATTACATAAATCACATTGTTCCAGGTGAATACCTGGATTAACCTCAGAGACACAACAGGAAGGAATGAATAGTTACAGACTCTCAAACCATACGTGCACACGCACACCAAGAATGATAATAAAAATTAATTGGATGAAGCCTGTCTACAGAGCGACTGACTTTTCTTGAAAGAAAGCAGCACAAATGACCTACTAAGACAACGTCACAACGATTTTATTTCCTATCACTGACACACGTGCTGCTGTGTGAAAGAGATCTCCTTTCAGATCTGTGGAAGAAGGTGCAGGATGCTTCTGTCTAAAATCCACCCTATGTAAGGGTGTTAGCAAACACCAACAAGAGTTAAACATGGGATAGCAAAGCAGTGCATTCAGTGTGAGAATCTCCACCTCAGAAGACCAAAGGAGACAATGCTTGTGTTAATGTTTAGCCACAGCCCTTATTCAGTAACACACTTTGAACACATGCCTACATTTGTCCAAATGAAGCAACAAACATGAAAGCATCATCTTACCTTCGCAGATGTAACTCAGTATTGTCTTCAGTTCCCAACTCAGCAGGATATGACCCTTAAGGCATTTAAGGATCTCTTGATATTAAGTACATTAAAGACCTCTTAAAATCAGTTGCTTTGCTTGAGAGGGATGGTTGGAGATTTGTGTTTCAGTACTTCGACATTTCCAGGTTTTACTGATCACTATTAGTTTCTCTTCTTAACACCCCAGTACTGTAAACCTTCTTAGATTATGACTATAAAATTAGTTTTTCTGACCTTATTTTCCAGAGTAACAATGAGATTATAAATGCATATGTCAAGAACAAATACCTGTTTAGAATTTATCAGTAATTTCTTATCCATATTTATGAATGAACTTAGTAGTTGCTAAATCCCTACCCCAGCCTCCTTTGACCACAATGGTTATAAAAAACGGAGAGAAACTGCTCATCCTGGTCAAAGGATTTCTAAGGTCAGGAATTTCTAACTCACCCTTTTCTATGTTTTCTTAGTCAACATGCAGTAACATGCAAAATCCCAAATTTTGCAGTGTGTATATAATTAGCAAAGCAGAACCTTCAACATTGTACTTCTTTCTCCCTTTATTTTGCTGGGTCTTTTTACACTGTGTGCTTAGTTCAGTTGCCACGTGGCCTGATCCATCTTAGATGTCCCTTATATCCTATACCATATCTTGGATACTTAAGGGCACTTTGGATGGCACAAAGTCCTCAGGCAACCAGACTGAGGTCATACATACTTTAGAACAGTGTTCAATTCTTTTAGGCGTGAGTAATGTGGCCAGCAGAACAGGATTCCAAAGGCTGGGATTTTGGATGTTTGCTCTGTTTCAACATGTTTTGCTGCCTAAATCCTACACTTTTTTGAAGGAATGTGTTGCTGTAAGGTGCTTATACAAATAGACACTAAATAATTGGAAATCTCCAGTTCTGTAGTATTTCTTTACCAGTATGTTCCAGTACTACAAGTACTTTTTAATGTAAGTAATCTATTATTTATAAAAGTTAGTCACAGACAAATTGTCATGGGCACTCACTGAGAAATTTTTTTTTTATTTTAGTCTAAATGACTAGCTCTGTACCTTTCAAAATGTAAGCAAAATGCTTTCACCATACAGGACTTTATAGCACCCAAGTAACAAAAGTAGAACTCACACACTGTTCCAAACTAGCAATTGTATAAAAACTATAAATGCTTACCAAGGGGGCAATTGCATTTGAAGCCATTTATGTCCTCTTCACAGGTTCCTCCATTCCAACAGGGTCTGTCTAGACACTCATTCATGTGAAAAGAACATGTTTCACCTGAAAGTTTAGATTAAAAAAAAAAAAAAAGACAAATGTGCTGACGTGTTCAAATCATAAAGACATATTTGTAATGAAAAAGGACTATGGGATTGTCACAGTCTACATGCTGACCCCACTGGCCAAGGTGCACTTACTGAGTACACAGGGATACTGATAGACATCTTGTGTCATGAATTTTTCTGCTTTCTTAGTTACAAGACAGTCCATTTTGACAGGCAATGTTGGAAGCATGACAATCAGGAAAATAGAAAGCTTTCCTACTGAGGATATGCATAATCCTGGAGCTTTTTTCCATTATACAAAATTACTATATTCAGGCAATTTTTGTTCAGTTGTGTCAATCATTTTCTTTCATTTCACTCACTGTCTCCTTTGAAAAAGAATGGCAAAGTATCTGCATATAAAAATCAGGCCAACACTAATTTACAGACAGTTATGCATAAGAGTAGAGTTCAGCCTATGTTCTACAGAAAGTTGGTACTATGATACTGGATATTTCTCTTTCTCCATGTAATGCAAAGGAGGAGGATGACCAAGTGATTGAAGAATATTTAATAAGGCAAAATACAGATGAGAAGGAAAGAAATAAGAGCAAAGGTAGGAAGTATAGTGAAATGTAGATTTGTAATCTACAATAGGGGTTGCTTTGATTTGTAACAGGAAAAGCTATTTCCAGCCACAGGAATACAGAAGCAAATCATACGTTGCATACTTAGAACAGGTCAGCAGTATACGAAGCGTGCTGGGCTTTCTGTGAACCTCACAGAATTAAAACCAAAACGAATGCTGAAATTCCTCTGAATTCTTTGCACTGAGGAAAATATTTGGTCTCTTATCTGCAGCACACATACATACCCTCTCATACAATCACAGGAACCAAGACAGTCAGCTCTCAAAACCCATAGTTTGTGCATCTACTAGATATAAAAGGCCTTCGTTGGAGGAGCCCATAGCAGCACCAAGCTTCTCTTCCACCCATAAACTTATGACAGCGTGGCTCCTATTAGGATTTTTTCCTGCCTGTAAATATGCTGTGCATTTTCCATGAGAGTTCAAGGTATCTGGATGAAAAGGGGGAGACACAAGCAGACACCAGGGAGAGTTCAGGTAACTCAGAAAACTAAAAAGCTATCTGCTAGCAGCAGCTGCTGAGTGCTGCTTAGAGTGTGCTGTGGCACCAGTGAGGAATACAAGCAGTCAGGACTGGCCAAAATATAAATCCTTGTCTAAGTTCTTTTAATTTTTTACATTTTCTTTGAAGTGTTGATAAGGTAACAGCACTATGTGCAACCTTCCTGATCTAATTCTGATATTTTGCTTTCCTTATGTTTTCTAGTTCAGATCCATTTCCACAGTTAAGTCCCTGATTACGGTAGGTCTCTTTTGAGGAAGATAAATGGAAATGTATTGGCATCTGTTCTCTCCTTCTGCATAGACAAGTGGACAGTAGCCCAAACGGAGTTTCCTCTAGGAGTAAATCATCTGGCCACAAGCCATGGGTAAGCTGCAGCATGTACAAGAAAACCTCCTTGAAACAGATTCTTTCACCTCCCTTGAGTTGTTGTGTACTCCTAATAAATAAAAGGTTAAAATAAAGCAAATGCAGTTCTGAGGGAAATAATGGAATGAGATCATCCTCATTTACTCATGATATCCACGATTTCTGAACTTCTTACTGCATTTTTGTGAAGATGGCTCTGTTTTCCTCTCGAATCTAAGGCAGCAAAGGTATCTTACTGAACTGGGTAGTGCCATAATTTTAAGACATGGCTGTAACTACAATCCCTTGTGAACTGTTCTTATCCACCTCCTTTGATTTTCTTTTCTTTTTGGGATAGGAAATTTGGCATGGCATTCAGCAGGAAAATGAGTCAACTATATGTAGGCTTCTGACTACAGATCTATGCTTTAAAACTGAGCATTTAGGGTGAAATTTAGTTCCCTAAATGTCAGTATCTAATGCAATATAGGATATCCTGTATTCAGGCTCAAGAAAATAGTCCTTAGGGAATAAGAATGGACAATAAGCAGAAACAGTCGCAAAAGTTTTATAACAGTACCATAAATTGGTCATTCAGGCTGGGAATCCTGATGGGATGGTAGGAAATAAGAGAAAAGAACCAAGACACAGAGGGCAGCTGTCAGCTGAGGAGTATTTCCAAAAAGGAACAAAAAATAGCATGTACTGGGCAAGGTGAACCCTTCGAGGAATTCAAGAGCAAAATGACACCTGATCAAAAGGTTAATTCTGTGGCCATGTTTTGACTGAATTATATGAAAAGATACAACACCTGGGGAGTCCTGAGACGATGATGCAATAATGAAGGCTAGAGGAATTTGGGGCATGAGATGAATGTTGGAGCTTTAGCTGTGTTGAGGAGTAGTGACAAAACCTGATTGTGAGTAGGAAAGATGAGAAAGGAGTCAAAGCCGTTCTCCCATTCCACGTTTGGGAGGAAGCATAATGATACTGTCAAAGGAACTGCCCACGGTAGGAGAAGATCAGGTTCAAGAGCATCTAAGGAACCTGAAGGTGCAGAAGTCCATGGGACCTGATGAGATGAATCTGCAGGTCCTGAGGGAAATGGCAGATGAAGTGGCTAAGCCACTATCCATCATATTTGAGAAGTCGTGGCAGTCCGGGGAAGTTCCACTGACTGGAAAAGGGGAAACCTAATGCCTCTAATGCAGGGGGGTTGGAACTAGATGGTCTTTAAGGTCCTTTCCAGCCCAAACCATTCTATGATTCTATAATTCATTCCATGTTTCTAATGTAAGGAAAGATGTAGAAAAAAAAAATTATTTTGCATCTTCATTTGGAAAAAAATAAATATTTGCTATAAAGTATAGCTAAGAAATGGCATCAGAAACTGAATTTCCTTTCTGATATCATACCACTAACCCCCATTATATTAAGACTTCAATGAATACAGGTTTTCTTAATGTATTTTCTTAATGTATTTTCTTAATGTTGTAATCTATATTGCAACACTCCCTAGATTAAAAGATTTAGTTCTAATTTAGACAATTAATCCCAAATTTACAGACTAATGCTGTACAGTAGAGGTATACATGCCATATTTATTTAACAGAAAACTATCTGGTTTCAGGCATTTTGCTTTTATTTACCTATGGCTCTGCTAGATGCGTATGAATTCCATTCTTCATTTAGGAGAACAAGGAAATGGGAAAAAATTCCCTGCTCTGATAACAAAGGTGCTGATTTCATGCTGGAGGCTGTTATTACAGCTAAATTACTTCAGCTGACAAAGAAGCAATTACATGCCACTCAGCCTCATCTGAATTATCAAGCACCGAGAATACCTTTCTCATAAATGATGAAAATATTTGCGAAAACCACTGACTGATTTACAAGTTGTGCTAGCTAACAGTACTTGCAGAATGATTTAGAAAGGTGCCAAACTTTCTGAAGTATTTCAGTTGAAAATGCTGTTAACACATTAAATACAGATCAGTTTTTTTCCTGACAAGCTTGCAGTATTGTCGACGTACACGGCTAAGACTTTAGTCTCTATGCATCTCTCTTACCATTCCTTCAAGATCACTTTTGTTTTCCTTCTAATTTTGCTATCTAGCCACTGAAAAAGATACTATTCACAGATCTGAAAAACTGATATTATTTTTCATCTAAAAGTTAACAGTGCAGTTTTGGTAATTCTGTACATCTCAGAAAAGGCTAGGAGAATAGAATTTTTTTGCCTATGAATCATGTTGAAACTTGGAAAAGCCTTCACGTTTTAGTGCAATTTATGCCAATCAAATGCACATGTAGTGAAAATAAAGGTAATTGCTTTTTGTGTACTGCAGACAATAACTAGCTCCTCTGGTTACGTGCCGTAACATGGAGTGCCATTAAACTAGCAGTTGCATCTGACAAAAGGCATGTCCCAAAACTTTTTGCAAACAGTTGCTAGGGAAATTTAAGAATTCATGCCCTCAGAGTACAAAGGCAATATATGGACAGTATTTTTTAAATATTTCAGAGAGAATCAAAGACTCTATGAAGCTACTGTGAGACCATATTTTCTGAGTATTAGAGACATGATAAAAGCTGGACACGTACAAAGAAGCCTTTTTTTTTTCAGTATGCAGCTAATCTCAACTACATATTTGAAATGGATGATGAGAACCTTCTTTGAACATCAGATAAAAAACACTAATTGGCTACAAATTACTTTCAACATCAAAGTATGTTAATATAAATATTTTCTGGGTTTACACTTTTAAGGTTAACATTAATACAAGACA
The DNA here is from genome assembly GCF_964188355.1 of Buteo buteo. NCBI lineage: Eukaryota > Metazoa > Chordata > Aves > Accipitriformes > Accipitridae > Buteo > Buteo buteo. Next base: position 2,129,789 of record NC_134185.1, read on the forward strand.
TCCAAACATAATTAGTAGTAAAACGTAATATTTAATTAGTTATGTAATAAATCATAGCTTAAAGTCTGAATTCCTAAACAATTTACAGGGATCGTGTCACCAAATTCTGAAGTACAAAGAGAATGTTAAAAATGATCATGAGCCAATTCTACTTCTATTAACCCTATAGTGTGTTTTATCCTGTGTCAAATTGCAGTGTTCTTAAAATATATAACAAATAATTACAGCTCCTTAGGAAAGCCTGTCACTCTTGCAAATTGCACGGCCTGACGTTTAACAGCAACATTTTCTACAGGCACATCAATGATACACAAGAGACAGATTATTCTACAGGAACAAAAAAGTCCTGAGAAGAGCCTAAGGACCTGAGTAGGTACATGCTAAAAATTTGGCAAAGATAATTAGTCCTCCACCAGTGTTACTGATGGAACTTACTCTGTTTAAAAAAATCATGCTATTTTAACAAATGGAGATGTTCTGAAGTTCTCAGGTAAATATAACTGGAGATCAAAAGCAACAAAGAAATATTCCTTTTCATAAATATAATGGATGAAGCCTCGTTGAATATTCCTTCACTTCAAAAGTAAGAGCAACTTTGTAAGATCACTAGATTGAAAGTTTGCACCTTTCAGTGGTTCAGACTTTGGGTGTTTTATTTCTGCTTAGATTAAGGAGTTTAATTTCTCACTTCATCTGAACTAATTGAACTGTTTTTATATTTTGCTGAATATCCACAAAACTGATTTTTGTTTTGATATCAGAATAAGTTAACTTTGTACCATTCTCAAGTATAATATTCAGACATTAGAATAAAATTGGAATTGATTTGAAAGCTTATTTTCTCAATGTAATACACATTATATATAAGTATCTCTTATTAATTGCCACAAGTACTATAAAGATCCCTGTCCGAATTACAGAACACATGCAAAAATATCCAAAGTTTCATTTACATACTGTTTATACCAACTTTCGTTTTATAGGCATAATCAAATATAAAGTTTGACAATGCAAAGGTAGACAGAATGACCACAACTAATAAAAGGATGTCCAAGAATATTTTTTTAACTAGAACTCCTTACTTGAGGAAATATTACTTCAAGACATAAGCTGAATCTTTCTAATCCCATATCAGATGAAAAGCAAATGATTTAAAATTCTACTTAATGTAATCTTACTGAAGTCCTGCTGAAAAAAACAAGAGGTTTTTTAAAGTGCAGCTAGCATCGGAAGCAGTAACAATATATTTGAAGGTTGTCTTCACAACACTCCTGCCTTACTGTCCACCATTCTGTAAAATGTATGTAAATATAAAGCATTCAAGTCATGTACCTGAGAACAAATGGTGTAATTTTGTTGCTTTCTAAGCAACATAAGTTATCGTGTTAGATAAAGGAGGTATCAGCCTGAGTAACATTTCTGCTTACTTTGCAGAAGATGCAGTTATGGAAAAGCAAGACAGACAGTCCAGGTGTGGCCTTAGTGAACTTAACTGACATTTCCCTTTCTCAGCTTTGGTGTTCTGTACACTTCAATTTTGCTTTTATTTGAGGTCTTTTCTGTGTGAGAAATTGCAGCAGTTAAAAACCCAAAACAGTTTAATTTTTTTTATTTATTTACTTTGTATAGCATACACCTTTCTGTGAACACTTATTCCAGATTGAACGTGATTTACATGATGCTTTCTCAAACCACTGCACCAGCTCAGCTTCTCTGAAAGAGTTTTAGACAAAGCCTGTGGCTCTTCAGCTTTGAACTGCCAAGTGCGGCTCATCCCTCTGGGCAGGATTACACCGTACGCCTGACGGGCAGCCTCGCCCCAGTAACATAGGAACTGTGTGACTGGAAATGGGAGCAGGCGTTTCAAACGCAGAATGTGCCTGCCAACAAACCAACCCAACCCCGTTGCCTTCCTTTGTGCAGCAGAAATAATAACGTCATGATTTCAGGTGACCCTGCTAAAAGAAGCAGATACCGAGGCCCTGAGAACGCTAACAGGCCCTAATTGCCCTGAGCAGGTCCACCTGGGACCCTCCCCGCCCCCTGCCCATCGCCCACAGCTCCATTTCAGCTCAGCTCCACTCAGCTGTAGGCACCCAGACCTGCTCTGAGCTTTTCTGTAGACGTACTCGTTTCCAGTCCTGCCTCTGGCTCTCTCTCAAGAATGGTCTCCAGCCTACGCTGTAAGCAATTTTTCTCTTTGTGTGGACCCCTTGTCTATACGTTATAGTTTTATCTCTGGTCCTGTCTCCTGCTGCTTCTAACTCGCTTCCGCAGATGGACCCGCTGGGTTTACCCTCGGACCCCCCTTCGTGGCTCCCCTCGCGGAGCAGCGTTGCTCTTGCTGCTCCCTCCTAACAGGGTCAATCTTCCTTACGTGTTTGTGTGTCCGTCAGCTGTTCTAGACTTTGTTTGTACAAGGGGTTAAGCGTTCCTAAACTTACTTGTGTCGAAAAGGATCGGTTTTCACACAACTTTGTGTATTTTCCTTCAAGATTTGTTTTTCTTATTGGCATCATGGATGTACTGTTCACATCTATCACAGAAGGGTGAAACTATTTTAAAAACATTCAAACAACTTAAAACCATTGAATAACTTACTGAAAGTACAAACACTTAAATACTTCCTCAGATAGACTCCAAATGTTATGTGGACTTGTCTGATGTATTTGTGGAGTAAAAAAGGTAAAAACAAAGCACAGAAATTTAAAGTAATAGAATGATATTAAAAATGCTCACGTGTCATTTTCCTCTTTTGGACAAAAAGAGGAATGCTGAACAAAGAATACTGAAGAGTATCATATATACAATATATTAATGTCAAACTCAAAAAGCCTGTAGAAGGCCTACATGGGTGATGAGCCTTAATATTGTTATATGTTACTTACACATGGGTAAAGCAATGATGGATCAGTATCTTACTACTGTGAGATACAGTATGTATTCAGAATAAAAAGATTTTCCAAATCTTAACTATACAGTCAATATCATATAGATACAAACCCTCAAGAGAAACCAGTGAGGCAGTATTGCCTATCTAGTTAGAGTTCTCAGCAGCTGTCTTCACGTTTTTGTAGGCTTCTAAAGAAACAAAAGTTTTAATGAAAGATGTGTTTGGATAAAGACAGCATTTTTTCAAATATTTCCAGGAAGAGCTTCTTTTAAGCCAGAAATGAAGCACAGGGGTGTTTGTTTAGAAATGCCAGTCATTGTGAAAGCTGGAATCATTTGATGCTGAACACTGATGTTTTGAGATAGAGTTAACGCAAAGATACGGAAGAAGGGATAAACTGGGAATGAGTTTGAAGGTGAACAGATGTTTGAAGAAGTGAGCCAGGAGAGGGCAATATAGAGGGTCATCACATGATCAAAAGGATGGGATAATTTTGTTGAAAAAATTACTTACTCAATTTTTAAAGATCATACTGCAAACTGCCAAGTTTGACATAGGCCAAATTCTCTTGTAGGCAGTGGACAGTACTCCACACATGTACAGTTTACGGTTCAAAAGGAAAGACTGTGGTACATGATGTTATAAAGTATTTGTTTTTACTGTGCAAATACCCAAGCCTTGGACTTTTTATGAACTTGTTTTTTATGAAATCAGATCATGCTGTTCATGTTGACAAATCCCATTGCAGTGGCTAAGAGGTCCCTAGCTAACAGAATGTAAAGCATTTGAGAAATGCTTATAGACAACAGATCGATCAATCATCTAGGCAGAGGAGATGGCTATGAGTTGTCTGTGTAAAATTCTGCTTCTGAAATTAAAAACTGATTCTAATGTTTTATCTAAGAGTACCCAGGGATTCATTTATTAGCAGGAGAGAAACCAACTTGGTGACTGGGAACTCACAGCTTATTTGCAAATCTATGAATCCTAGTACACAAAGTATGATAGTTCCCCAAAGACGTACAGAGTCCTGAGCAACAATAACTTCTGGTTTACTCTTTAGTTTATTTACTATTGCCATTGATATTTCATCTGAAAGTGAATTTACTATTTATGAAGAAAAATGAAGTACATCTGGATATGTAAAGAAGTTGAATTACAGATAAATGACATAATAAACACACGCACAAAAAGAAATTGCATAAGTGTAGGGTTTTTAGTATTACACGGAGATACTCTTCACTGATTCATAATGTGCAGTTATGACTGAACTTCAAATCTGTTCTGTGCTGGAAAATATCCCAGGATCATAAACCCTCGGAGACTCTATGAAAATGGAATTGCTAGGGTAGTGATAACATTTTTATAAGCTTAAACAGCGTTTTATTAATTGTTTGTGGTTTATACTCTCTGAAAAATCAGAATTCAATATATTGAGTATATGTGATAACGAGTTACACTAAATGAGTAATATTGTGAAATTTCTTTTTTTGAATTTGCTTATGTGGGAATGTTATTGTATAGGAACTCATTGGGTGATAAAATAATAATAATAAAAAGTATTTTCCAGTAATATATCATTTATATAAGCAAGTCCTCATGTTCACAGAGTCACAGAATGGTTGGGGTTGGAAGTGACCTTTGGAGGTCATTTCGTCCAAACCCCCTGCTCGAGCAGGAACACCTAGAGCCAGTTTCCCAGATGGCTTTTGAAAGCCAGATGGCTTTTGAATATCTCTACGGATGGAGACTCCACAACCTCCCTGGGCAACCCGTGCCAGTGTTCAGTCACCCTCACGGCAAAAAAAAAATTTCCTGATGTTCAGACAGTACCTCCTGTGTTTCGGTTTTCCCACTGCATCTGGTCCTGTCACTGGGCACCACTGAAAAAAACCCAGCTCCATCTTCTTTGCACTCTCCCTTCAGGTATTTATAGACATTGATGAGATCTACCCCCCCCCCCCCCCCCCCCCGCCCCGAGCCTTCTCTTCTCCAGGCTGAACAGTCTCAGCTCCCTCAGCCTTTCCTCCTAGGAGAGATGCTCCAGTCCCTTAGTCACCTTAGTGGCCCTTCACTTCACCCTGATGTCCACCAGGACCCCCAGGTTCTTCCCTGCAAAGCTGCTTTCCAGCTGGTCAGCCCCCAGCAGGTACTGGTACTTGGGGTTATTCCTCCCCAGGTGCAGACTTGGCACTTCTCTTTCTTGAACTTTACGAGGTTAATGTCAGCCCATTTCTCCAGCCTGTCGAGGTTGCTCTGGACGGCAGCATGACCCTCTGATGGATCAGCCGCTCCTCCCAGTTTTCTGTCATCAGCAAACTTGCTGAAGGTACATTCTGCCCCGTCAGCCAGATAGTTAATGAAGATGTTAAACAGGACTAGACCCACTGATCAGCCTGTGTATGTCTAAATCCATGACACCTAAGACTGCTTAACAGTGAAATTAAAATAATACAGTTAAAATTGTTTTTTGGAACTTGATCAATTTTTTTGCAAATGGCATCAAAGCTCATGCTCAGAATTGTACGTTTAGTGGAGGGAAGGTCAGTTGAGCAACAATTTGGAGACACAATCTAAGAGTTTCCATGCAAATGCGGTTAAAACTCATACGTCATACAAACAGACAAATATATACATATATAGATAAGTGTTATTGAACATCATATAAACATTGCTTACATGGAATTGGACAATCACATCTGTAGTACAAGGAACTTCAAAAGAGAAAACTTACCTTTGAACCCAGCAGCACAGTGACATGAAAAGTGGCCGATTAAATCTATACAGATAGCTCCATTTTTGCAAGGTGAACTTAAGCATTCATTAATTTCAACTTCACAGAAGGGTCCTTCATATCCAGGCACACAGCTACAGCTGTAATTATGCAAGTGGTCCTGGCAGAAACCGTATTCAGAGCACTGGTTTCCAATGCAATTGTCTACATCATGTTCACAAAATGTGCCAGTGTAACCAAGGGGACATATGCACCTGGTTTTGAAATGAGAGGAGAAAAACAAAACAAAAACAACAGCCTTGAATATATAGGTCAATAATGACTAATAATGTTAACAATATTTTCACTTTGAATTACTCACAAATGAATTACAATTTTTTTTCAATCTTCTTTCTTTACCTTTAATTAGTCACTAAGTAACTTTGTTTCAGAGACTGCTTGCAATAATTAAATGGAATTGCACAACAATCAAAGTCTTAGCTATTTAGATGGGATAAACTAGTAGCCATATAGCTTTTAATATCAAACTTCTAATGACAATATTCAAATAGAAAACTGATATAAGCTGTGAGTATTATTAATTTTTAGAATTTCTTTTCTAAAAATTATTATTTGCTTGCTGCAGTATCACTAAGAGAAAAAACAATATTACATCCTGCTGGCTCTGGACATAAAATCAGTATAAAAATGCTTTTTCATTAGAAACAAAGGTTGCAATTTCTGTCTGTAACTGACACCCCCCCCCCCCATACAATTTTATAGAAATTGACCAGGATAATTTTCCCCACAATATAGAATGGCTTATAAATGATATAAGACTGGAGATGACTTTTTCATGCTTTCTCCCCTCCCCCCCCTTTTATTTAAATGTGTGAATGAAAACAAAGCTGGATTATCTCATAGCTGATCCACATCCCTTGTATTTGGCCATATTTTCTTTGACCCTCTCCTTATCATGTCCAGAGGTCTCCTCACATGGGAGGAGACAATCTTAAAATAACCTTACATATTCCATAGAGATGGTATCTAGAAGCTGGAAAGAACTAACATGTTAAGTAAGTCTAGATTATAGCGATTTTCCCTACTGATCCATCTGGCAGAAAGGATATTTATTTCTTTTTTTTTTTTTTAACAGAAGCGAATGTTCACGTGGCTGTTTGCTTCCGTCCTTGCTTATTATTCCTGCATTTTTATGTTAGACTTGTGGAAATTTCCACTTAGATATTTTCATATCCCCATCAAATTTCCCATAGGATATTTGTAAGACAGTAGGAAAAAAACCCCATGTAAGTTCTGTGTACAGAAAGGATCCTGTAAAAGATAGCATGATGGTAGCTATTTTGAATGACATTTCACCAAAGCTTTTTGCAATATAACATTTGGACTAAGGAAGTTACAACCATATCCACCAGTGGTATACTTCATTCTCTGTTCAGTTAGGCTCTAATTTTACCTGCAATTCTTCTTGGCAAGAGAGAATTCAAATGACCAAAGAACTTTGTCTATGTACAGACTAGAGATTGAGAAGGGCAGAATACTGTGGGAGCTCCATCTATCATAATACTAATGAAATACTTCTGAAGAAAAAGGAAGAGGGAAAAGGGATATGTATAAAATGCATAGCTCCTAGTGTTTAATCCAATTACTTTTTTTTTTTTTTTTTTTCTGCCAGGGTAATCTGTGGACATTAGTGCAGCTCTGCAAGTTCAAGAGTAGCTTCAGAGCACATAGAAAATTAGGTGATTTTTCCTTTTCATGTTGTGACTAAAAGAAGCTTACAGTAAAGAGGGTATCTTTATAAGGAGATACTGTTTGTTATGTGGAACTCTACAGTGGACTGAGTTTAGAGATGGTTTAGTAATTTTCTTATAATTAAAAGGCTTTTAATCTATGGAAAAGCCAGGTACTATTTGAAAATGAAATGGTTATTTCTTTAAACAGCAAAATCACCAAGTGATTGAGGCACAATTATTATTTTTATATGTATATAAACAAATATCAGCTGCTTTCCTTTCCACTGGCTCCTTGCAGGAAGGGCCAGGCTTCCCAGTTAGACTTTCGTTAACTTGTGTCTTCTTGATCCCTAGGAAATTTTTTTGTAATACCTGAGGCCTGGCTTTGTGCTCCCTCGTGTCTCAAGGTGCAGCTGTATAACTGTTTTAGATCAGATGAAGAGAAAATTTTTATGAATAATTTCCTGGCTGTTCCAAACTGCAGTGTTTTGTATCACATTGCAGAGCAGTATCAGAGCATGTAAAATTGATTTATTTCAGTTGAAACTAAATCAGCAGATGTGCTCCTTGGAGTACAGCTAACGCACCCCAGCTGCTAATGGGCTTTTAGTCCATGGACCAAAACTGAGCTTGCTTGAAGTAAGCCCTCCATATCTTGTATAGTGTGGTTGTGAGTTCTTCAGCACCACAGTTTTTGCTTTACAGAACCATTTCTACTGCACTGCAGTACCTACTCAAGTAGGTATAGCTACTGTTTTCTCTTTTCTAGCCTCAGTCACTCCTTTGCAAAGGAGAAGTCTTGCCTTTCCTCTTGAGAGCTCAAGTTGCTTCTGTTTCTCACTTTTTAAAGGAATGAAGTTCACAAAAATCACCTCATACGGTTGCTTTACAGCTAAATGTAAACGTTGATTTGCATGAAATTTCATTACACATAAACATGCAAAGCACATGCACTTTAGTTACCTTTAGCTGCACAGTTTCTGAATTCACCAACAGTAAAACTTCGGTATGGAAACAAACAGTCATACTAATTTTTCTGGTGCAGTTAACCACTTCATTTCCTTGGTTAACTATTATGTAGTCAAAAAATACTTTTTTTTGGTAATGATTAGTGTATGCATTGTGAAAATGCAACTATTCAATCATTCTTTGAAAATGTGGCTCTTATTAATAATATTGAATAGAATATTTAATTACAGCTCTCCTTAACAAGAAAGAGAGGAAAAAGAGAAGGAATTTTCTATCGTTTCTTTATTATTACTAGTCGTGTAGCTTATCTTCAGAGACCAGAGAAGAACTACACAGAAACAGATGTAATGGATAATCTTCTAGTTTCAGTTTCATGTTTCTGATTCCATACTACAAGCAATGATGTTAGGAGTATCATTTTTTTCAGTGCTCATCTGCAGCAGATAAAGTAACCTCTCATTTTTTTTAGACTCTTCATTTAATATTATTGCTCAGGAAAACTAAAACAAGATCATGAAGTTTTCTCTTGTCACTTTGGTGTGAAAAGTTTGCTTGGTTTAGCTATTAAGTGTAGGTTACTGCTTTCTTGAATATACAGAAGCTGTTGTAGTTTCTTTTTTTCAGTGCAAACATGATTAGAAAATAGCTTTAAAACTGGACCTTCTCGTCACGTGAAACAAAGCAGCTGACTTACACAGCTACTCGAGCCCAAATCTGTGGCAGTGGCCCAAGAGAATGTAAAACTACAAACTAATGGTGCAGAAAGCAGTTTTGTTCTGTTAGCATTTGCCAGATGCATACATTAATGCTAGAGTATTCTACTCTTAATAACAAGTTAATTTCTTACTGTGTGTTGAGGATTAAAACATCTAAGAATCATTCATTTATTGTTTATAATCCAGACTGAGGTTTAGAGGTGATAGGATCTAGAAGTTCAATAAATGCCTTATAAATGTAATTTATAATAATCTACATCAAATTCTAATGACATGTTTACATATAACTTTAGTACATAACATCATATATGGAAAATCTCCAAAGGAAGGCTATATTATATTTAAATGAGTAAGTAATAGTCTTTATTTAAAAACTGTGCTCTATAATGTGTCTATTTTTCAATAAAAATGGGCCATTTTTATGCAGTAAAAGTCTAAACTAGTCAAATCTTTAAGTTTAGTGCATTTTTTGTTAATTAACAGCATTAACTTATAGTAGTTACCACTTACATTAATGCATTATATATTCAACAGTACTATGTACAAAGCAGATATGGATTGCACTGTGCATATTTCTTAAATTTAATGTATAATAGCGTAAGTGCAGTTCTGTGGGCTTTGGATGTCAGCATTTGACGGCATATATTTGTAGCTTTAACATGTTTATATGATTTTAAATGGTACAAGATGTTTAAAAGATGTTGTCATTTCATCTCTAAGTCAATCTATGAAATGGGTCTTGAACACAATTTTGTTAAAACGCTGTGGTGGTATAACACTGACATAGCTGAACTTCAAATATCTTTTCCTGTCTGTCTTAGAAACAACATCAAGACCGATGATCTCTAAGTTATTAAGTCTTTTACGCTCATACTAGGAAAAAATACCATCACCACATTAGATTTTAATGAATATGACCTTGCATTAATACTTCAGCAACACTAAAACACTGAACATGATATCAAAAGCTTTGAATCATGGATTGATTTGCAGTTTTCATTTACTGCAAAGCTGAAATGCTTCTCTATGCTAAATTCAAAAAGAATTTGTATACAGATATCTATGATACCAGAATTTCTATTTGTGAGTGAATCTCTAGCTCAGGAATAATGGTTTTTGCCCTCAGCAGAGGGATGCCCTGGCCGTGCGCTGCCCAGGCAGCTCAGGGCTCAGCCTGGCCATGGCCTGAGCTGGGTGTCACTGGTTTAACCCCTGCCTGCCCTGCTCCAGCTTCAGCTCGGGGGGTGGCCCCGCTGGGGAGGGGGGGGGACACCTCCCAGCAAAGCCCAGGAGATGCTAATGACACCCCCCAACTACTTTCTTAAGGAAGACTGAAACGTCAACCTTGCGAACGGGGTGAACGTTGAAAGGATGAGCACAGCACCAAAGAAAAGGTAAATACGACCAAGTTTGGTATTAACATCAGTGAGAATAACAATAATTTCTTAGCTTCACATATATCCTCTTTTGTCCATAGCAAGATTTCCAGTGTAACAGATCCTAGGAGGGAAAACCATCACCTCAATGCTTTTGCTACAAACATGGATTTCAGTAGTGGATACCAAACACAAGCCACAGTTACGCCACTGAGGATTGCTTTGCTCCACCCCATATCATGTGGATGACTGTACGTTGCTACTCTACTGCCTAAATATAGTTAACGTTGCAAAATAATCTGATATGTCTGTGAAATAAATGTTAAATGGAGATGCAGGTAAGTGGGGCATGGAATTTAGTCTAAGAAGGAACGTGTTACTCAAATGCGGATGGTTCTGGCATAGCTGCAGTGTGTTCCCACCAACGTGCAGTAGGATACAACTTTTTATCCCCGAAGGTCTATAACAGCAGGCGTGCAGGTAAGCAAGCAGGTACTTGTTAGTCCAGGCAGGGCAGCTGTCACAGTGTCACCACAGACTGCCTGCACTAAAGACATGTAGTATGGCTTGTGCCATTGAGTAAATAACCACGTACGGCGGATGAATCTTTAAAGAGACTGAAAAAAGCCAAAGGCTGGACTGAAGATGTGGTTATGCTGATCTGTGCTAGGAGATGACCCAGCTATTTTCTGTGTTGGGACAGAAGGCACATAGGAGCACTGAAGCTTGGCATTAGCAAAGACTTTCCAATATCTCTCTACTTTGTTTTTTAATATATGCGGTTGGGTTTTTTGTTTTGGTGTTGTTTTTTTTCTTTGTGTGTTTTTTTAATTATTATAGTAGTCCAGGCAGATTAACTGCATTTACTCAGTATTAATTATTTTGTTTTCTAGTTGAAATATGAACTGCACACACATTCATAAATGGACTAACAGGTTATTTAGTTTCACTTTGGCTTTTTGTAAGCATCTGTATTCTCTGCAGAAAAGCTGTTGTATAACTTATTACAGAGATATTCCCTAAGAAATTGCGACATATATTCACCTACCTTCTGGAGTTGTAGCAAAACGAGGAAAAGTATTTTTCCTCTTTCTCTAGTGGAAGAAGCCTATTATTGCTACAGAAAACTCTGTATATCATAGTACTAACTTTATACGGCACTGCCAACTAGGTCCTGCAGTCAAATTGCATATGTAGTATAGGATGAACAAACTTGAAAATGGAAATTAGACATAAAAATATAATTTAATCAAACAGCTTAATTTATCTAGCTGGCAGAAAATGGAAAAAGTCAAGGATGAATAAAGTAATAGAAGCTTTAAATTTTGTGATACTCAAAAGTTATCTAAATTATGTTTACTTTTCATAACCTTGCTGCCATCATGCAAAGAAGTGTATCATATTGTAAAGCATTTTATTTAACAAAGTGTCACTAGGTAAGGCTTTACAAGATTAAATTATACACGCTGGAATTTATATACTGAATACTGAAAAACGAGCTGGCAATTCAAGCTTTACTGTACACCAAATCTAACTTCTTAATGGGAAGTTTTCCTGCATAAAAACTCATGAAGTGCTGACCTCAGAGCTATAACTGTAGACTAAAATACATTTTTAAAACATATTAGTTTATCATGACCTTTTAAACAGTAGTAAATCCTACAATACAGCTTCTTCAAGTGTCTTAATCTAATAGCTCTCAGTCCTTCTTGCTGGGCTTTCCTGAGGCTATGATGATAAGTGTAGAACTGATCTGAACAGACTGGACTGGAGAAACAGGACAGGTAATGGAAACTACATTGAATTTTAAATTCTGTCTTTTCCCTCTGTTGCTCCCCTTCACTAAATAGACCACAGTAAAATATCTATTAGGACTTATTTCAGTTAGGAACTTAGGTGTCTGAAATGTAATGCTGCCAAGAAATAAATTTACAAGGGTGAAAAAATCAGAGCAATGAACCCCCCCTTGGATTTCAAAACAGGAGGATCAGCTCCTTGAAGAGCTCTTTCACTTTAATTATTCATTAAATGCTTCTCATTAAGCCATGTTAAATCAGTTCTTCTCTCTGTCTTCTACAGAGAACATAATGAAACAATACAGGTTCTTTTGAAAGGAAAATTCAAATACTTTTTTTTATGTAGCAACACTGTCTATTTACTGAGGTAATGAATCTTCTCTGTTTTTTCTCTCAGGTATATGTGACCAAAGGTCAAGAGAGTCTTTTGGCATGTGGATTCAATTGGTCTATTGCATGGTATCTGCCAGATTCATCATATAGACAGCTACACCATCAACTCAGTGGTAGGAGCAGTAACCCTTTGGAGAAGCTACCACTTTAAATACATGCTGATTAACTTATGTTATGATATCTCAAACAGCACAGACTCAGCTGGAAGTGCAATAAATCATTTGAATTAATAAGAAGCTTTGTGTCAGTGTGATTGAGACCACTTTAGTTGCAAGAGAAGGCTCACTACACCAAAGGAGTAAGACTTGCTGTTGTGATTATGTTGCTCTTACATAGCCTTACTGAGCGTTATGCTATTCACAGTTTTAAAGTCCCCCTCCTTCACCCAGAGCAATTTCCCATCCTGAACTCAAAGGAAATTCTCTGCATATACTGAATAAACACGTGTGACACCACTGTCTGGAGCGGTGATTTCAAAATGGGAGGAGAAGCAGAATATGATGTAGTAAGGAGACAGAACGTTGGAAAAATTACATAGAGCTGAGTGCTTATTTCCAATCTGGAAAAACCTGACAGCCTGCAGAATGTGAGAGCTTAAAAGAGGGGGATGTTCTTGAAGCTAAGCTGGATACTTTCCATGCTTTCCTGGTCTTAGCATCACTATAACAAGCCACCACTGGAACAATACATTATGACCAAAGTTTAATAATTAGTTTAGAAGTTAAGATTTCTTAACTAGGAGAAAAGTCTAGATAAAACACTAATTTTCTAGAGATAAAAACCCTAATATATAGCATTTTGGCTTACTTAGTAAGTGGACAAGATGAAGGTAAATGATGTTTTGAATGACTGTAATAGCTTTAAAAATGGATCTCAGTAGGGTTGTTAGTGACACTTACACATCTAATTCTCCATATATCCTGCAGACAGTTTTCTTCTGTCTTCCTGAAACTAATTTGCATCAAATACAGCTCTTGATAACTGCCTTATCAAAAATGATACCCATTTTAGGATAGAAATGCAAATTGCAAAAGTCTTTCAAAAAAGTTGGCTAACTACAGTAGTTACGTTCAGCATTTCCACTCCCATTCTTTTGGTTTTAATGGTGTATTGGAAAGGGGAAATGATAATTGTTTCACGTGCTGACAATAAATAACTCTTGGGAAATACCATTATTTTTAAGGAAGGAATAGTTCAGATCTCTTAAAAAATGCTTCACTGCCATTAAAAAGCAACAACCCTCTGTCAACAGAGCAAGAATCATACAGTAAACACTCTGCACGTTGTCTTTGCAAAATAACCACTTGTGTTTCTGTCGAGTCAGGTTCTCTGATAACAAAGCTGTCCACAGCACATCTAGGATTGGGAACTTAATGGTATGTTTTCTTGTTCCTTAAATAAACAGACCGATATGTCAACTTGATTTCTCTTTCAAAGATTGAAAACCTAAGAATTAAGTGTTTTCTGTCTGTAGCCTGAGTCTGGATTAGCAAGCTAAATTGAAAAGTTCTTGTTTTACCAGAAGTCTTCAGACCTACTCATTTCTCAGTAAATACTAGTGGATTTTGTAAGGTAAACATGACTTTGTTCTTCTGTCAGAATTCTCTTCCTGATACAGACAGAAAAACCACAGATTTATCAGTCAAATAAAGTATGGTCTCGTAATTTGATATAGGAGTTGATTGTGGGCTGGCGGGAAGGAAGGATGTATACTTTGTAAGGACTGTGGCAAAAATTCCTTTTAACTCGGGTCTATTGAGAATCATGTACTTATCTGTATTTGTGTGCTTATCTGGGGATTTCAGCTACTATTACAGAAGATCCTATAAAAACAGAGGTGAAGTGGAAGAAATTTTAATTACTTTTATTTTAATTTTGTCCACTATTGCAACCTTTTCTGAATACAAAAACTAAAGCATATTAATCACAGTGCTTCTAAGTACAGGACACAGCATAAAATTAAAGCCTTTCAAAATACATTTATAGACATTATGGAGAGATTTTAGTTATTCTGTTTTTTGCAGAGGAAAAATAAATAATTCAAGTCTGATAAGAACAGCTGAACTCTGCTTATTGAAGAAATCCTTTTCCATTTATTTTTCCCCATACTTTTATAGTCTCATTTTCAAATATCTACAGCATGTTACAGCTCACTAAGGAATGCACATACTTGCCAGTTTTGCCAATATCTAAAAAAAAAAAAAAAAAGCCACAAATAACTCAGCATTTCAACTATTCACTTCAAAATTATAATTCAAGTTTTAATAAGAAAAGTCACTCCATGTCACACTCCAGGCTCATAAAGTTTTTACCATTTACTAAAATAGACGATTTGTTTATCTGAGACTTTGCATAGTTGGTTTAACTTCTTTGTCCACCAAAGAGGAATATTTGTGAGGCCTTCCTGTGCAATACTTCACACTACACAGCCCTATTAAATGCACATGCTTATCAAAAGTTAGTATCCATGGCATTTTAGAATCTGAGAAAAATATTACTGCAATAGCAACTCCCTTTGTAATTCTTGTTGAAAGGAAAAATATCTTCATACGGCATAAACTTCTTTATGAAGGCTTGTATGGAAAGCATCATGTTAGTACCTGTATTTATTAATTCCATCTTCACATGTGGCTCCATGTTGGCACTGGTTTACCTCACAGTCGTTAATATTCTCCAGGCATGTTTGTCCTGTCCATCCAAGAGCACAGACACAGTGAGATCTCTGGTTTTCTTCATCATAGAAGCAGCTACCTCCACTTGCACATAACTGAAGACGAGAAGTAAAAATACATAAAGAGGCTTTTCTCTAGGTGTTGGGTTTTTTCCCTGAAGAGTTTAACTGAATAAGCAGTTGGTAATAAAAATGGTTATTTAATGTTTTTATGTTGTAATATTAGAAACGACAGATCTTCAAGAACCTAAAATACTGAATGTCATTAAATCTATATATCAGTTCATTGTTTAGTTGGAAAGAGGCATTTATGATTCAATTTAACAGTGCCATTTTCATAACTGACCTTAAAATGTGCCTCTATTAGGAGGGATGATAGTGAACCAGCCTGTTATTTTTCCATTGAAAGAGTGGAACAACTGTTCCTATGCTTAAAATCTACGTATAATTTAATTGAATTTGTGGCTATCAGGGAAAGAAAGACTGAGTGATTTTTTAATTTTAATGATAATTCCGATTCACAACCTATCCTTGAATCTTTTAAATGTATATAAAATGTTATGTTATGTATATATATAAATATATATATAAAACAACTATGGTCTGGGAAGACCAGAACCTTCTTTCTTTTCAACCTGCAGATACTGAGAAATTAATAATCCTACACTGGAACAGCATTATTTTTTATTTTTATTTTTTTTAGCCTTTATTTGCTAATATTACTTACTAAAATAGTATTTCCTGTATTCAAAAATTACAGAAAGTTCTAGGTTGGAATGAATGCTCCTTTTTTCATTTTACTTTTAGGATCCCATTTAATTTTGATGAAAATTTTGCCAGTGTAAAAACCAGTAAGTACAGTTTCATTTCAAAGCAATTAAGATCCCTCCTTCTAATCAATTGGTTTCTAAAGAAAATGGTGTCTAGAAGATGAGCTAATGCACTAGTACTTCAGTTTGATTGAGTCTGAATCTCTTTATAATGTCATTAAGATTTGTAATAATAACAGTTCTTGGCAGAAATCGTCTAATATTCATTTGTCTTTGATTAAGTTTTAAATTGACCTTAAAATTAAGAGATTTTTTGCTATAATCTCAGTACTGAATTTTAGACTTAACTTGGGATCCTTTTTCAATAGGATAACTTCTTGAAGAAAAGCACTGCTCAACATAAATGCAAAGAAAACTCCTACATGTATAGTTTTGGAAATATTACCTTTTTTGATTTTTATGTGTCGTCTTACTTTTTTATTTAAAGATTTCTGCAGGATTTTGTCCTGAGGCTTACTATTTTCTTAGAGCTCAAATAGGTGAAAGAAGCTTATACTCAAGAAAACCATCTAGAAAAAACTTAGACAATTAAGACAAAAGTTATATTTCAATATTGCCACAATATTATATTCACTATATTCTTATGCTGTTTAGATACTTTATACTGTGAAGAAAGGTGTCACCCTTTAAGATGTTAGCACAATCTAAAGCAACTTTAAATTAAAATTAACGCTATGGAAGATATTTTTAGCATAAATCTAGGTAGTATTTTTCTCTATCAATCACATAGATTTTTATCTCTGCTGTAACATTAATTCCCTATCAGTTTAAACATTTAAAACTCTGAGTTAGAATAATTAATGATTTTATAAGAAATTAAGGCTAAATACATTTATTAATCTATTACTAAAGTCAAACTGAATACTTCTACCTTGTGGTTTTCTAAACTTCAAATCTGCATTGTGGTTTTCTCAAGTTACTGCAAAGATTTGTTTGTTACTTCTTTTATACAAGAAATACTTTTAAATGAAAATAAATAAACAAACAGACTTTTGGAAAGAGTAGCATCCTCCCATGAATCAGCTTTTTCTTTTTCCCAAAGTAAATCTTCCTCAGAGTTAAGATTAAACACAAAGCTCATCATTTAACAGACTATAAACGAGGACTCTTCTGGTCAGTCTGATCTTCACACTTCTTTCTACAGCAAGTACTTTAAAACAAATCTGCCATATTATGTAGTCTTGATAAAAATGTAAGAATCATTTCCTTCTAATACCAACCAGGCAATGTTTTTACAGCAAGGAAAGATAATTAGTCCCTAGATGATTACATTTTATTCTTCTCCTTTCTTCACTTGGCAGCTATTGAGGGAAGTAACCCTACTGTATGGCCTTCTCTTCTCTACGTGTCATCTGTTGTCCATTGCTCAAGATAAGGCTCTCAGCTAGAAGGATATAGCTCAGTGCAATCATTATTTCCTAATGCTTTTTTCATCCTACTTTTCCTGGAATTCTCTGTAGTTTGAATGAAACTGTACTTTTTACATGTATGTATACATATATATAGACACACACACATATATATCTATTTTCCCAGGCATATCATTTTACTACAATCTTCAGGCTTTATTACTGCAAAATGAATTGTACCTGGATATTCAAAATTTTCCAAAAGTGTAATTTTAGTTAATCTTCCCTATGCTTTTTCCTGGACTAGTGATACATTAAGTAAGTACATATATAAACAAATTTTCTTAAATGAAAAAAACAACCCCTCCTCAAAACAAAAATATCAGAATTTCAAGAAATATTTGCTGAAAAGTCCCGAAGAAATTATGAAAATAAAAAATGGAAAAGTATGATGAATATGGAAGAAGCACTCCACTCAGTTGAACTGCTTGTACATTTAACTTTTACCTACATTATATATGCTATTGAATTATTCCTTGTGGGGCAAATGCTTAAAATCCTTAGATTGCCTATAAGCAGAACCTGTTGCCTTTGTTGGTCTCCAGAATATGAGTTAGTTCTCCTAATTCATGCAGACTCAGTTCCACTCTGTTTCCTTTTATTGAATTTTGCTACTCTGGCTCCTGACAATTAAGCGTTATTTTTCCATTCTGTAAGAGTAGTATTGTTAAAGCAGTTTCTAAGAAGAAAACTTTGTAGAGAACCGTATAGAAAATATATTTCTACAGATGGCTATATTGCTCAGCATCTAAAAGCCTACCTGCGATGCCTGCTACCACCAGTAATTGAAGAGTCACTGAAATTCTTATTTGGGAGATTAATTTCAAATAACACTCCTGAAGTTCACAGATGTCACTTGTCCTTTGCAAATGTATGCACTATATTCCATCCTACTTTTCCAGATCATTTCTCCAAGGTGGTGTCAGATTCAGTTTTATCATGTGTAATCTAGTCCACCATTCAGAAGGAAAATACTGAATGGAACTGTGTGCAAGTCAGAAATTTAAAGGAAGATATTCCCTGTTTTAATGCATTCACATTTCTTTTTTTATATTTATTTTCAAATAAATTATAAATAATATTAAAAACAACCTTAATGTTTAAAGTGGTGTGCTAGGAAAGAAAAAAAACAAAACCAACACCACATTAGTTTAATTATACATTTATATAGAGATAGAAGTGCCCCAATGACTTAAATTTACTTTTTGTTTATTAAGAAATTATTTAAAATATTAGCATTCTTTTCAGTCTATTGTGCTGCATACACAGATGTAAAGCAGTTCAGCATAACTAAGGTACCATTGGAAATGGAATAGAAATGAAAGAATGCAAAAATACATACTTACTTTCCAGCCATAAAGAATAAATAAAGAATTAAATGCTGAATTATATAATTTACTGAATAATATAAACCTTTAATTTCAAATTATTACTTATACTACTTCAAAAAGTACTCAAATATTCATTTGTTTGAATAAGACCTTATTTTTTCCAATAAGCAAGTGATATTATTTAATGATCTGTAGGCTAAGAAAACAAGTAAACCCCAAATATATCACTCCTTTATTTTAGTTTCTATTCCCTTTCCCATTAGAAAATCTACTAATTATTCACATTATGCCCAAATTAAATGTCTTATACAGTGAGTGTATATAGATACATATATATATTATTAAATTTTTTTCTCACATGACATTTATGATGGTCTATGAAATGTTTGTATGAATAAATTAAATATGTCTGAGGGCTTTTAAGCAAATATTACAGTAAAATGTTTTAGTAGCTCCCATCAGCATCCTTGGCACACCATCACTTTCCATCCTTAACTAGCCATAATGATTATTGCATCATTATGGTGTTATGCCATGTACAATAAATTTGCACTCAGTATGACACTTTAAATCATAAAAATGTTAAAATTTACCAGATGCTGAACAATTTAAATGTAAAACTTTGAGCCAGTGAGTATGTCAGTGTTACATTTCATATTCATTGGTGAGTGTGTACCCATGGACTTCAAGGTGACATAAATGTTGATTGCTTCTTCGTAAACACATTGCCTGCTCTGCATAGTATATTTTTATGGTGAATATATTTCAATAAAAGAATAGATTAAGCCTTTGAAACACTGCTTATCGTGTTTGAGTAGCTGTTTGAAAGGGCTATAGAGCATTGTGTACATAGCTTTTAAAATATCTATCATCATAAAAAAGCGCAACAGTATTTTACTTTATCCTGTATTGAAATCTCAGTAACTCAAGTTAGGTAGTCCACCCTGGTGTGAATGAATCCTACCCAAACCAATAATTTAACTGAAAAGATCACTAAAAGGAAGTGAGAAGGATACAGCAAATGCATTTCTTAAAGACATCTGGGTACACAATGGATGCTATTTTGGCCTAAGAATTGCCTGTATCTAACTTAAAGTTTTCTAGAATACTTTGAATGTACAAAAATCAAATTCATTACTATATTCTGTGAGCATTTAAGAGTAACTTGCAAGATTGATTTTTTTTCTAGCTGCATTTTCAGCTCTCATTGCAGCCTAGTTAGTCTTCCTTTAGCTTTTTTTGTTGTTGATAATGGTTTTTATTTTTGTTTTTAATGGAAATGAAGCTTTTGTCATTCCTTCTGTGCATTGACATACCATCACCCTTCTCTCTAGTATCTTTTACACACATCAAACATTTCAAGGAAATTTCGCCTTAAGTTTCTACAAGTTTCACAACATAGCAGCAGCAAGTAGGGGACAGAGAGAGACATGGGTGAGTAAACGTATAAAGAACAAGAAGGGCAGAGCTCAGATGTTAC
Source organism: Buteo buteo (assembly GCF_964188355.1). Lineage (NCBI taxonomy): Eukaryota > Metazoa > Chordata > Aves > Accipitriformes > Accipitridae > Buteo > Buteo buteo. Next base: position 2,150,120 of record NC_134185.1, read on the forward strand.
AGGTTTGTCAGACAATGGCCAGACTAGTCGCATCATGCACTTCTGGATGTGCGTGTTACACAAGAAAGAGGAAGGTTAGCATGAGGATACGTCAATAAGGAGTACTTTGTTTAGGAAACCCATAGTAAATGAGGCTTCGACAGCTCACTGCTCTTAGAATAACCTGTTTGATTTCCCAGAAACACTGGGGGGGAATATATCACTTTATCCTACCTCTGTACTTCCAATACATGGTGATAAACATGTGTAATTAAATCCATGAGATTTATCCATACACAGTGCTCCTGGGGCACAGCTTATATTGTAGAATAGGCAGGCGTCAATATCCAGTTCGCATCTTTCACCTTCAAAACCTGCACCACAAAAAGAATGTTTAATCACAGTTCATTCACAATATTGACATTATGTCTGTTCAGGGTGTTAGCAGTTAACACCACTCTACTAGAGTAATTTGGCAGTTTTATTTCCTAAACAAAGTGAAAAAGTGGGATTCTTCATAAAAATATTCATTGTATACATTGAGATGTATTGCTATTTTTATGTTGCTATTTCTTAAACTTAATACTTGGATGACACGTTCTTTGTTCTGTTTAGAAAATACAATAAATTTCCGATGACTCACCTATAGGGCAAGTGCACTTAAAGTGATCTTCATAGTCAACACACGTTCCTCCATTTTCACACGAATTGGAACCACAGTTACCAATTTGCACCTCGCAGAATTCTCCTAGGATTGAAAAAAAAATCCTAAAAAGGTTAAGAATTAATATCATGTTCTTAACCCCCCCCTATGAACCATTTTAGTAATAATGGTAAAATAACTATTGCTTTAAATAATCTTTCTGGAATATTGGTTAGAATTTAAATACCTTGTGTAAGTTTCCAGACTCCTTTCTCTCCCTTTATATAAAAAAACCTCAGGGTCTTAAAAAAAAGGTCAAAACAAACCCTTTCAGCATTAAAAAACAATTTTAGATGGGATCTAAATGGGGATACAGAGCTGAAGAGGAAGGATTTTCACTGGAAATAATTATCTGAAATGGAGGTGATACCTTTGCATTTTCTTCTACTTTTTACGGCTGCATGAGTCAACCCTGATCTCTACTCAAGACTTTTGATTCTATTATTTATGTATTTCATTACGTCATTTCTGGGCTCCATTTTAGCTAGGAAAAAGCTAGTCCTCATTTGTCTGATTGAACCTCTAGTGTCATTCCACCGAAAAATTACTTGCTTCGTTAGCTGAAGACTTTTTTTTAGCTCAGCAAGAAGAAATAACTGCACTTGTAACTGGACAGTTATAAAACACGTACTGAAGAGAAATATATCTCTAGCAATGTGATAAGAGTCAATAAGGAAGACCGTCAGCTTTACCATTAGTCTTGGAAAAGCAATAGATTTGACAAAAAAGAAAACACATTAAGGTTTTTGCCTTATTCTTTTTGATACTGAAAACAATATAATGAATTCTGTGTAAAGGTTCTTGAGGTTTTTTTCTTGTTGTTGGTGTGCTAGTCCCTTTTTCCATTTTTTTTATTTATAATTTACTATTTCTACAGCAGGAGTTCAGCATTTTTTTTTTTTATTTTAGAAAGGATAAAGAGAGAAATGAAAAGTGAGACAATCTTTACTGTTGAGAAAACTAGAAGAAGATGGAGGAGGTTTGAAAAGTTTCAAAGAGGAAAACTGCAGAAAAGAAAATAAGCATAGATTACTGATGTTTTTATGACCAACTTGTTTGTAATCAGTGTTACTTCACTCAGTAGCTTAAGCAGAAAAAACGAGCTGTACAGGAGAAAAATATTTCGGAGAGATGTACAAAAAATTGGGATAATTTCTTTAATCAGACAATATGTTCTGTAAAATGGTGTGTCAAAAGCTAGTATTCTATTTGAAATTCTTCTTATGGCAAAAAAAAGGAAATAATTTTACTTCAAATAATGAAATTGTTTTTAAATTTTTAATCAGCTCTCCTTCTGACCTGAGGCCAGAGACGTCAGGAGTACACAAACTAACAGTATAAAATTTGGTAAGGAAATGACTATGTCTCTGTTTCAGTAAAGCATTTCTGCCAGTTTCATTCACTTTAGTCTATTCCTAATATAAATCACTTCAGCTTTGAGAAACATACACTGTATCTTTTAATATGCTGTAGTGGAGGGTCAAGCTAAGACCTAAAGACTGCTTTATATGGACTGTAATGTAAACAGGAATATACTTATTAAGGCCTCAATGCTGTGATTTGCTGGCCAGAAATCTCTACCTGGGGCCAACAGGTGCTGAAACACACGTACAATCTCATGGATTTAGAGAGAGGTTGACCAGCATGCTATGCAGACTTCTAATGTTTGTTTTGTCCCTTTGCTCCTCAGCCAAAAATAGCCCAGTGTTAACTTTTATCAATTTTTCAACAGCCAAGAGTATATTTTATTGTAAGTTATACAGCTTACTGAGTCAGAAATATTTTTAAAGTATATTATTACCAGTAAATGTAAATAATAGAGAAAATAGGAAATTAGATACTGCTTGATATTTATTATTATAATATAATATGTAATGTTATGTGTGCAACTATGGACAACTTGACCTTACATTTACAAGACTCTCATTTGCTAACTTTGTATTGACACTAAAGGTAACTATATGTATCTGTACCTCTGGGGAGATACCATAATGATTAATACTTTTAGAAAGTCATGTTATGAGCCAGAACAAGAGTTATAAAATGTAACTTTGTGTAATATTGGTTGGCAAAAAGACATGCTAAAAAATAAATAGATACTTTAATTGCAAAATCAGCCAAATGTATTGAGGAAGTTGCTGTCTCCTAGGAAATGTGGGGGGTTTAAAATTTTTTTCTTAATGAGGTCTGGAAGGCAAAACTGGGAAAAAAAAGCTGGGAATAAACTTCAACTCAGTATGTATTTTGGATCCATTTTTTTCATATTTATTCATGAGGGTGGAATTGTCTTGTCCAAGAAACCCTTATGAATAAATATTAGTACAATCAAACATGCTTAAAGAATTATTTTGCTATAAATCTGAAATACTTATAATGGCTGTATCCTTTAAGTGAACTTTACAATTTTTCCCTGCCACAATGAGGTCAAGAAAACCTAGTAAATGCAAACTGTTATAAAATTTATTAGAATCTGAATACTGCTGAGAAATGCATAATTTATGGTATTAAGATCTGATTAAGTGTTAAATGGATGTCAGGAGAGATCTCCACAGTAATCCACTTAGCTTTTAATGCCTAATTATCACTTCATAGTGAGTGAGGGCTGAATAATTGAGAAATGCAATACTTAGAAAACTCAAACAAGATTTTTTGTGCGCAATTAAGCATGTTATTCTTCTATCAGGAATAAGTTCAGCAGGTACAAAGTACAAAGGAAAAAATAAAGAAATTATACAATATAAGAGGGAGGGAAAATAATTTGATTAAAGAGTTTACTGTTGTACTGTTTATTTTTAAAAATGACCTTACACATTTTTTACCTAAGCGTTTGTTCTTACAAGTTAAATTGTTTAATTACAAATTCTATGACCAAGAAAACAGTGAAATAAAATGTGACCACAAATGGGCACAAACTGAGGTTATGCATGAACATCAGGAAACATTTTTTTACTGCAAGGGTCACCAAGCACTGGCACAGGTTGCCCAGAGAGGTGGTGGAGTCTCCATCCTTGGAGACACTCAAAAGCCATCTGGACATGGTCCTGGGCAACCGGCTCTAGGGGACTCTGCTTCAGTAAGGGAGTTGGACAAGATGACCTCCAGAGGTCCCTTCCCAACCTCAATCATTCCGTGATACTGTGAGTCTGTGATTCTGTGAATATCTCAAGTTGAAAGGGACCCATAAGGATCATCCAGTCCAACTCCCTGCTCCTTGCTGGACCACCTACAACTAAACCATACGACTAAAAGCATCGTCTACACTCCTTGAACTCCGACAGCCTTGGTGCCATGACCGCTTCCCTGCGGAACTCGTTCTAGCGACTGACCACCTGCTCAGTGAAGAACCTTTTCCTGATGTCCAGTCTGAACTTCCCCTGACGCAGCTTCATTCCATTTCACCACCTTTTTTGCTGTCCTCTGGACACACTCTAATAGTTTGATCTCCCTCTTATATCGAGTCACCCCAAACTGCACACAGTACTCGAGGTGGGGCCGCACCAGTGCAGCGTAGCGTGGGACAGTCCCCTCCCTCGACCAGCCAGCGATGCTGTGCTGGATGCACCCCAGGACACGGTCGGCCCTTCTGGCTGCCGGGGCACACTGTCGGCTCAGCTTCAACTTGCCATCGACCCAGACCCCCAGATCTCTTTCTGCGGAGCTGCTTCTCCAGCCTGTCATCCCCCAGTTTGTACGTGTAACCAGGACTGCCCCATCCCAGGTGGAGAATCTGGGAAGTCAATACACTTCAGTTCTTGAAGATGGGGTTGGCATTTAAGTTTTTCCAGTCAAGGACCTCACCAGCTTACCATGACTTTTCAAAGAGATAGTGACCTCACAATGGCATTGGCCAGGTTCCTCAGCACCCTTTGGTATGTCTTTTCTGGCCCCATGGACATGTCCGATGTACTTATGTGCTCCTAACAGTATCTTCCCCTACTGTGGGTAGTGCTACATTCCCAGATTTTGTCTGCTACCAGGCTCAAGGAACTGGAGGGCACCTAAGCACGCAGCTGTGGAAACTGAGGCATAAAAAGGAGTTTACTTTGCATTGTCCCCACTGCCCCACCGAGCAGATGGCCCTTATTCTCCTTGTCTTTTCTTTTGCTACCAATACACTTAGAGAAAACTTTCTTGTCCTCCCTGATTCTTGCCAGTTTCTTCTCCAGCTGAGCTTTAGCTTTTCTAACTCCATCTATGCACACCCAGGTAATGTCTCTATATTCCTCTCAAGCAGCTTATCCCCACTTCCACTTTCTGTGTACTACGGGATGAGACATTTAACTACATGAGCGTACTAAAAATGAAAGAATATACCTTGCTTCTCATCTGTGTTTGTTAGCTTGGTATCCATGATGCACTAAAGCAACTACATAGTTCTGGGCTTCGTACCAGCCAGCTAAGAAACAGATAAACTAGCATACTTACGTCTGATTATAAACTTACCAGTGCATTTAAATAATAATAACAAATAACCAAATCCAGATGATATTCACCTAAGAATTCTAAAGGGACTAAAACATGACATTGCTGAAGTACTGTCAGTGGCATGTGAGCAATCACTGAAATTGACTTTGGGACCAGAAGGATGAAAGGTGGCAAACGCAATACAAATTCTGAGAGGAACCATGAGGGGTTTTAGCGCGTAGCCCCGCACTACAGTACTGCCACTGCTAGCAAGAGGCCACAAGCTTTGCACGGAATTTGCAGGGCCTTAGGACTGAAGATCATCAGGCTTGGTCTGTCTTTCCTGCAGTGATCTTTTACTTGGCTTAAATGTGACAGCATTTTTTTCCTTCTAGTTTGCTTTACTTTTGTTTATCTTGGTACAGTACAACTATAGTTTTATATAGATAGTAGTAACAAGTGGTTATTGTATGTATAGTGAGATTTACAACTCTAATGCAATGCTGTAAAGAAATACAGGGCTGGTACGATAACAGAGGCCTTGAGAAGTGGAAACACCGCATGCGATGTGAGGAACACAGGCATGGGGTGGTAAGAGATGGGGCATGGGTTTGACATTGGAGACCCCGTGGCTATAAACAACTCACCAGTGGTCAGTTAAAGAATGCAGACCTGGAGCTGGACAAAACTGGTCTTAAGGGTAACAAAAGGAACAAAGAAATAGTATTTAATAAATGTTAGAACCACTATAAGAAGTAAATTCAGATACAAAATAGAACTGCTGCCCAACGAAGAAAAAGTGTAAAAGCATCTTAGCAGACATATAGAAATAACCCCAAGGAGATCCTAGAAAGCTGGAGAAGAAACCACCAGGATGAACATCATATTCCTCCCAGTGAAGGACTATAGATTCTCTAACACCATCCCCACCACCACCACTATGAAACAACTGACCTTAAACTCCAAGAGGAGGAGGGAAAAAGGTGAGTATAATGTCATGAAAAGGGGCAGAAACTAAAAATTACGTGACTCCCAGTTTAAACACCATTTTTATTCATTTTCTGTAGCAATTAGATCTAGCCCAATAATGATTATATTTTTAACATTTCAGTTACATTACCAATAAATTTGGGGCTTTACATGTATATGAAGTGTGCTTCTTCCTTGCCCATAACCAAGACTTGGAGCATAACAGAATCAGCTAACGATGTACATACTGGTAAGTCTGAATTTACTGAATAACTTCCTGAAGGTCCTTATAAAGAATATAACTCACAGTTGCCTTCCATATTCCCGAGTGTAGAAAAGTCAGCACTTCTAATAAGAGTGTTTCATTTTTAACTGACCCAGACATTTTAAGGTCTAAAATCAGAATTTGCATTCCTTAGGACTTTAGCTGCATTTGTCGTTACTAGAAATATTTTCAGGTTTATGTGTTCTGTTTTGGTCTACTTTTGCACTTCTGCTCTCAATTTAATATTATCACTTTTTTTTGCAGAAACTATGTAAGTAACAACTATTATGCTAATAAAGAGTACATAAAGAATCTACACTAAGCATTTCCTATTCCCTATTTTATATGGCAACAAATTTATCAAACAAAATATAGTGCATGACCTAACACTTTTCTTCAGTGCACAGGTACTGGGACTGCATCATAATTCTTTTTTTTTTTTCCCTTCTCTAAAATGAAAGTAATTTTAGCAAGCTACAACTTAAGAGTATTTTTTCTTTTTTCTGTTTTTGAATGTAGTTATGTTATAACACTAAAATAGATTTAGTGCAGATGTGCACACACAGACATACACACAAAGCCACTACTTCTTGACCATTTAAACCAAGAAGCTAGGGGGAACATTAAAAAATATGTTCTTTGGCAGGGCATGGGCAGTTAAGATTCACCTTCTGAAATGTGGGCCTTTACATCCATGCTATTGCATTTACAGGCCATGAAAAACTCTTAACTTTTGAAGCATGATTTGTCTCATCCTGAACTCTATGTCCAAAATAGGTCAGATGATTGGAGTCTTTAAAATACTCATTTCTTTCCACAGAACCTGCAGAGAGCACAGAGTGACAAGCCTGGTACAGACATTGTAGGCACTTAAAAATTAGCCATGATTTATTCAATTTCCAGGAACTTTTAATTATTTTGAAAGACAATAAATGCACTTACAGTAATCTGTATTGGACCCACTAGAAGTTGGAAAATAGATTTACACAGATTCTGAATATTTCCTCATTTTCATTTGGAGTTGTGTAAAACTATGCAGTAAATATATTCTTAGAGAATTCTAGGTATAGTAATTAATCTTAGGTGAGAGATCTTTGTGAGGACTTGTGCCCTAACTAAAATAATTTCACCCTAAGTAATGCTATTCAGCCACACCTTCTAAAAAGCATTTTAAACAGCAGGAAACATTTCTAGACATCTACTGAAGAGTATTAGAGATCAAATTTAGTTGTTATTTTTGCTTTCTGTCAGTTATCACTGAAAGGTCTTCTTTAACAGAAAACTGAATCCTCTGCAAAACAGCGAGCTGTTCCTTTTTCCTTCATTTAATGAAGATAAGTATTCTGAGTGAATTCTTCTAGTAATACTTAGCAAGTGACTTCTTTTATTCCATTATTTCAGTCCATGGTCATTGATGTTTGGAATCTGTGTGCACTAACAATTTCTCTTTCAAAGGTGACAATGGTAATAACATAAAGTGCAATGAACAAAGCTTAAAATGACAGCAGCTGTTGCTGAGACATATACTGCTGTGTAATTCCAGTGACACTCCTGTGATATAGGGACCTCCCGCGATGCTACAAAAATTCCTTTACCAGTTCACCTTTAGTACAGGGAACAGAGCGGTGGAAGAAATGTTATTGTTCTTTTTATCTATTTGAGTTTTGAGACTTATAAGACTTCCACTGTACTTCAACACAAAATAGAGACCTTCCCCAAATATTCTGGACATGGCAGAACACCCACCTGCCAACAGGGAGCAGTGAATGAATTCCTTATTTTGCTTTGCTTGTGTGCGCAGCTTTTGCTTTCCCTATGAAACTGCCTTTATCTCAACTTTCAAAAGTATTCTTACTTTTACCCTTCTGATTCTCTCCCCCATCCCACTGGGGGAGAGTGAGTGACCAGCTGTGCGGTGCTTAGCTGCCCACCGGTGTTCAACCATGTCAACACTGTGTTGTGGAGAACAAAAGAATTTTAAAATGTGGATTTAAATTAGGGGGGTAAAATAGGGTTTAAGTTAGGCGATGTAATTGTTTCATTCACTAGTATAAAAATTGTCTTAACTAGTCTGTGAAAAATAAAGGAACTTTTATATCCCATACCTTCTTCTCTGGGACATTAGCTATTATGGCACTGAAGATACTTTCTACAGAAGACTGTTTCAAACCACCTACGTAGTTCAATAGTGCAAGCTTCATCCAAGTCTGTTTATATTAATTTCCAATATACCTGTAGAAATTAGCAGCCCTGTCTCAACTCAATTAAACAAAGAGAGAAAGAACAAAAATAAATTGTGGATAAAACTGTGAATGATCTTAATGAATCTTCTAAAAGGAAAGTTTGAAGATGAAGAAAATGTATGTAATTGAAGTAGTACTTCAAATTCTGGTGGGTGAGTTTGCTTGGGGTGCAATTCATTTTAGCAGTAGTAAGATTATTTTAATTAAAGGACTTCTCTACTAACTAAATGAAGTGTCTAACATGCCCAATCAATTCCTGCCTATATGATTGCTCTACACAGAAGGAAAGATAGTAATTAATTAGAGGAAGCTTCTTCAAGGACAATTGGTCTACTGTGCAAAACCTGAGAAATCGCTGACATGGATTGTTTCATTTCAATGTCATAAGCCATGTTACTTACATGCACTGTTGTAGATACAAAGGTTTTTATCCACTTTCAGAGAAGAGAAAAAGGAAAAGGAAAATAAGGAACTAACTGTAGAAGGAAATTGAAAGCACAAAAGTCGTGACATCTATTCAACAAATATAACTATCTTTTATAACCTTTTTATTTTCTCCTTTGACCATTTAAACTGAACACATGGATATTTTTCTAAGTCAATGATCCAAAATGTATGTTACATATAAACCAAAATAAGAAATGTAGTTTAAAATTACATTTGTGTGTATATGTTAACTTTCTACAAAGTTTCATTAAAGAGTATGAACCAAAATCAAATGTTTTTATTATTTTTAAAATCAAAGTTCTGCTTTTCACAGCTGACAATGTTACATCATGTCATATTTTGTTTTCCCTAAGATAAGTTTTCTCCAAATATGATTTAAATGTTAATGCAAAGGCTACAGCTGTAGTGTTTATAATTTATAAACACAATTAAGAACAATTAGATGTGAACTGCAATAGCCTTTCTGGTTGCAGATGCTATTTAATTCAGAGTCAAGTAAACATGCCAAAATTGCCACTGCATTGTCCTTTGCTCTCTCTCTTCCCAAACACACAAATGCAACAATAAACAGGTATAAATGAAAAATGCTATGGAACAAGAGTGAAAAAGTAACGGATAATTTATAAATGGAAATAAATAAAAAAAAAATATATCTATTACAATATAAAAAACCCCTTACAATGAGATCACACAAAGGAAAGAATCTTGACCTTATGGTGAGATGTCCCTGAACACTGAAGTCAGTTCCACTTGACCTCAGTCATTACTCAGTGCTTAGTAAGGTTAAATTGTATTAATTGCATACATTTATTGCCATTTACTATAGCCTGTCAGACTTTTGTTTCATGACTATGTTGTACAGTAGCAACCTTACTATTATCTCAAAAGCCTTGAAGTATCATAGTGAAACATTACTTTTATTAACAAATCCATAATTTTAGTTGTCACACCAACAAAAAATAACCCAAGATTACACTGAAAAAAGAGAACCATACAGGTGACAAGGTGGAAGTGAGAAGAGAGGTTGACAGTTACAACTCTCTGGGATATGATTCTATGATTTTTTTTCAACGGTAATAGATTTAAAGTCTGTTTTCTGTGTGTATTACTAGCATTTCTTTAATTTTATTTTCATTCTTTAGGTAATAACTACTAAGCTTCTATCATTCAATTGATTATTTTTTAAATTCTGTTAATCTTTTTGGCACTTACCTTTAAACTGATATACATCTGGCTAATATCTGTTTCCTCACTGTTACCTAAAACTGGAGTAAATCATATTCAATGCTTCTTTTTCAGTTCTCTCTCTAAACAAATATTAGTGAAGCATTGTAGAATCCAAATTAAATGGGCTTCTACTTCCAGGGTAAGGAGGAGGAAAAAATAGAAGTTGTTTTCCTTGCAAGCTAACAACCAATGTGGTTAATCTAAACTACTTTTCCAGGCTTCTTTTGTAGCCAATTGAAAAAGAAACACTCCTGAAGAAAGTGTTTCAACCACTACCAAATACCTAACACAGGTGGCCTCAATTCCCCCCTGAAAACACTTACTTGCTGACAATACATAGAGCCTTGAAGACTTGTTTACTAGGTCTCACATTACTTTAGACTTCTAAAGTCAAATAAAGTGAATCAGTTAATTCCACCCCAATGATAAAGGGATTCAGGTCTCAGAAAGATAACTAAAGCTATCTGAACAAATACAAGCTGATACAAACTAGCAAACTCCCTGGACTCCATTGCTTTCATTAATTAGATCTCCAGGAACTATAATGAGAAGGCAGACATCTAGCTCACATGCAGAACTTCTACATGTAGACATACACTTAGTCTCTGCAACTGAAGCTAATACTTCCTCTAGGTCGATTCTTACTATAACCTTAACTGGAAGCTTCAAAAGGAACCTGTAAGTTTGATTTAGATTTTCTAGGCATCACAGCAGAGGGCAGAAAATGCAAAGAGATGTGGTTACTCCTCCAAACACTTCTCTATTCCTTCTTTTTGAAAATTCAGCATTCCTATACTTGAATATTTAAAAGGAAATGAAACTACAAACTTCTACATGATTTGTATATGCCTTACCTGTGAAATTACGAGGACACAAACACTGAAACAAAGGCTGCTCTCTCAGGTGGCTCATATCAATGCAAGTTGCTCCATCAGAACAACTATTTGGGTAAATTAAACATGCGTTTTCAGCAAATTGGCAAAATTCTCCTGTCCATCCAGGGGCACAGAGGCACTAGATGAAACAAACACACAAAGAAACAAAAACCACAGAGGAAACACAAAATGAAAATGTAATGTGAAAGTTTGTAGAAACTTCTTTGGGTCTTGTATTTTACTACTGAGCAAAAGTACGGCAGAATGCAGAGTATTACATCCAGCTGAGACTGTTCTTCATGCCTCTATTTGCAGATGATAAAACAGTTGAATGAGGCAGAACTCATCTACCATGTCTGTTGAAAAAGTGTGGGACACATGAGTAGGAGGAAATGGCAAGATAATTGCTGGCTGTGAGGGATGGAGCTGCCTGCAGGAACAGAAGAACCGAGTGTGCAAAAAGGATTTCAAAGGCCTGGAGGTGAGGGGGAAACCAGGCAGTGACACTAACACAGCCTGCAAGATAAACACAGTGGCCAGCCAGTAATGAGGAAACATAATGTGGGGCTCCTGTTATACATTCTGACCCTGTTGTTAACTAAAATAACTAGAAATAATTTCTTCAGAGGAAAGGGGAAGATTTGAAGCTGTCTAGTGAAGTTTTTGAATACAAGGCTAGAGCTGCTGCTCTAAGAAAAAATACATTTCTAGAGTAATGGAGATATCTTTGGTAGTCTTCACACATGACATGTCTTTTGTTTTGGGACAATGACAATACAATCATGACTCATTGGACAAAGAGTTTCATTTACAAAAAAATGGAACCAAACCATAGGAACACACAGGTAGCATTATTATTCCATTATTATGGTAGAATTATTATTAAGCATTATTATGACAGAAAAATGTTGGCAGAGTCTTTTTACTTCAATATCCTTCAAGGACCTCAGTGCACCATTAAAAAAAATGGAAGACACTGGTTATAACCATAAACAAAAAAGTAGATGACGCTGAAAATATTCTATTGGAATACAAGCTTATATTAACTTCTGCAAAGAGTCCTATGAAACCTATAAATTACAAGTGTCCTGATCAGAATATAATTAATAGTACCTTGCCTTGAATCCAGTTATAAGGGGAATAGAACAGTATAGCCACAGCAGCATTGAAGTATTTTAGGACACTGTGAGGATGTAGCCAGGCACAATGTATAAGCATTTTACATGAGCATGTGGACAATGTGACCACCAAAGGGACAGAGATGGGTGTAGTTGCACATCATACAAGTAACAAAAGGTTTCCAAAGGACAAGATTACCTTGACCTTGGGAACTAAGGACCACCAAGGACCATAGACATCAGCACTAACTATATGGCATCAACTCCATAGTATTGTACAATCACTGATATTTTACAATGTAAATGTTACAGAATAACAGTATGTAGGTGTAGTGAGAATGACTAACAATCTGTAAAAATTGTTAGCATGAAGTATGCTGTTTACAAATTAATTCAATAAAATTTTGTTTTAAAGTTTAAAACTGACCCGACCTATCAGTGTTCTAAACATTTCCACTACAGTGATCTCTGATTTCCTAAATAATACGCATGTTTTGTAAAAATGAACAGTATTCAGGTGGCTAAGCGAAGCCTTTAAGAGAACTGCAGTGATGGGAATTCCACATTGCTAATCTCTGAGTTAAACTAATGAAACAGCAGATAGCTGAAGTGAGCTGTCATCTCCTGAGTGACCCAGATATGAGGAGCATGATATGCAACAGAATTAGTGTGACTTACCTTCCCAGGGCCTGGAAGAACATAATTTTCTCCGCCAGCTGTATATTCCTTAGTCCCTATTTTCCAAATTCCTATCCCTGCATCTCTCTGTTGTGACAATACCCATACACAACTCTGCCATTTCCAGATTTCATTCCCCTCAATCTCCAGAAACATCTGCCACTCCCTATGTACTGTCCTTGTCCCTGATGTTATGTTTGGTCACATTTGACACTACTACAAAAACGTAAAAACAAGGTGATATGTTTGAGGTAACTGTATCTATGGGTACGTCTACCTTTGTCATTCAGTATACAAAGCTTCCCCCAAACAAACCTATAAAAATATGATTTTTTTCTGTATGTCAATATAGTTTACATCCATAGAATCCCAGGATAATTTAGGGTGAAACAGACCTTTGGAGGTCGTATAGTCCTACTCCTTGCTCAGAGCAAGTCAACTTTACAATCCAAGCTGGTTGCTCAGGATCTTGTCTAGTTGAGCCCTTTGGACATATATAAATACCCTCTTTGTCTAAGTAATTCCTAGTTTGGCATTCCTCTGTCATTGATAGTACTTCTTTCCTCTAAATTTTGTCACTCAGCATAGGGACTTGGGCAACTTGAAAGCAGATACTGCAAGTAAAAACCAGAGCAAAGGCACTGAATGTCAGCCACCTCATTCAGCAGTGGGTTTACATTATCCTTGTCTCATTTTTTTTCTGCTGCTGTACCTCTAAAAATGGGATTTATAGGATAGCTTCTCTTTTATGATTGCTTTTCATAGGTACAGTATTTATTTGGAAATTCTCATTGACTAGACTCAACCTTTTATCTCCTCAGTCACTAAACATTACTATTTACTGGTTAAAACTCTTTAACTAGTATTTTCTTTCTTCAAATATCTTATTAAGTACATTCTGCAAGAAAGAGCTTCTTCAAATAAGTTCACTGAAGTTTAACCCTCTTCCTAGTGGATACATGTTCACTTAAAAAATCTGTTCTCAGAGATGGAATTGTTGTGAAAACTACATTTACTTTTCATCTAGCAAAGTGGCTTTTCTGCACCTGGGGTGAAACGTATTACTGGCAAGACAGCATTCAGGAATTAAATCACTATTTCCAGATTATACCTGAATTGTTTTGAGGATAATTAAAGGACAAGTCTTAGGGAAGCTTAAGCCAGCACTTTCCACCAACATGAAGTAATTTTTTTTAAGCTGAATTGAGATCACCCCAACAGCATCCTGATAGTTTTATTGAAAAGTGGTACACTAACCCTTTTTTTGCCTTATCAGTTTTCAATTGCCTGGTAAGATGACTCACAAGATAAAGATGTTCGTGTGTATAGACTTCTCTGCTACTTTTAAAGTACACGGAGAAAACCCCAACTCAACCCAAAATTTAGAGAGCAAACAGGGTACGAATGCTTGCAGTTTTTGTTTTGTCTTACATGTTCTCTTATGTGGTTTTTTCCTACCCTCAGATTTTCTTCCTTTTTTCCCCTCTCCCCTCTCATTCCACAAATACAGACAGTGATGTGCATCTCCTTACTGTTATTTATTTTCTCAATTTTTTCTATAGGTATTCTCAACATTAGGAACTTGAGTGACTGGTTTATGACAAAAGATTTAAAGAAATTAGTACATGCTCTTTGGCCAAATGACAAAAAAAAGGAAGAGTATTTTTATTTTTCTATGTTGATGCAGCTAGAAAATCTGTTAAAATAAAGGAAAAAAAATCCTTAGATTAATACCAGAAAAAAAATTTCTGCTTACAATTTTCCTATATGTAAAATGCTTTCCTAAGAGAAGCTGTAGAAGCCACACAAAGTGGGAAGTTAATAAATGCAATGAACATATGGAAATTTAGTTCATAGCTAACAAACATGTTGCTATGTAATGCACTCAATTGAGGAACTTATTTGGGGAGATCTTTTTAATCACTTCTTCCAATTGGAATACAAGTATTTTTATGAAAGGGAAAGTTACAATATTTTTCCTTCAAACTGTGTACAAAAATGAAAATGAAAATGAGGATAATTCTATAGCTGTCAATAAATTCTGCCATGCCTGTAACAGCTAAGGTCTTAAAACTTTACAACATTGATTCATTAGCCTACAAAACACCAGGGCACGTGAGTGAATTTTTTAGCTTAAAAAGAGAAAATGAGTTGGTCCTAACTTACTATATCTGTCATTACATGGGGTAAACCTCTTTTTTTTTTTAAGAATTAAATTATTATCTTGCAAAACATACTGAAAAAAAAAGAAAAAAGGTACAATTATTTACTGTGGGTTTTTTTTTGTCTGCTTCCAAATTTATGTAACATACTACTGTAAACGTGCTGTTTTAAACTTCTGGAAATTTCACCATCTCAAAATCATCTAGTTATTTTTCCTCTGCATACCATTCATAGAAATGGCATTGCATTTTATCGATAAAACCAATATTTCATATTGATCATGTAGCACATCTTTCACTGTAATGTTTATCAATTTTGTGTATTTTATTTTTCAATATTTTTGCTGACTTATGCTTTTATTTACTGACAATGGGTTAAAATGACCATGTCATCTTCTCAGAAGTTTTGTTTAAAAATGAAACAAAACATTCTTTTTGGTTATTTCTGGTGTATCTTACTGTTTATTTATAATTAATTATATGCTGTTCTAGTAGATCAATTAAGATACATTGTATAAAGATATGTAAAGGTATTGCATGACCAGAGCTTTAACTAAATATTTTTCATTTAAATTAACTCTTGGAAATCAGGATGTTTAGTTTATTACATGAAGATTTCTACTGTTCATTAACTTCTGTACTGCTCAGGGATACTTAACAGCATGTATGAAGTGTACCTGGGGTGCTTTGATGCTGTTTATTTCAATACAATAAGAAAAGCAGGGAAAGGTTGTTTCGATAAAGTTCAAATTAAACACTGAAGAAGCACAAAACTATATAGGACATTTCAAAATTTATGTGAACTCTGTAGAATTACTGCTACAGTGTGGAAGAAAATGGACTAATTAACTAGTGCAAAAGTAGCCCCTAATGGAAGTATCTGACTTTGAACTACTGCTGTTTGAACAGGCAGCTGGAAGGACAAATACAGGAGAGACATCAGTGGAATTAATGATGGTGGCAAAGTGGCTTCACAGAGATGAGACTATATTGCTTGGATAGTCCATGGGGAGAAAACAGTAGGAAAGACTCTAGATTTTTTTTAAAAGGAAAATGACAATCATCTATTTTATATGTTGTACCTAAGTATAAAAGTTGCATCTGAGAGCAGTAGATTTTGCAGTGCCAATTTTCATTGCTTCTAGCATTGCTAGTAGAGCTGTTATAAATATTCATAACAATTTTATCACTCCAACCAACTGCTTTAATATATAGTTTGCCAAATATATTAAATGTTTGTTTCCTTACGGCTTTTTTATACTCAGAAAACAAATGTTCATTGATACAGTGCAGAGGGCTTTCAAAGAGTCCTCGTGGCTTTTTTTTAAAAGAACTGCATCTGTTAAACAAGGTAAGGTTTTCTCTCAGCTATGCTTCCTCTTAATTCTGGATATGTTATCTAGAACTTATTTCTCCTCTCATGCAACAAATAGAAGTGGCTGCTCTAAGGATAAGTCTGAAGCCTTCTTGGGGCTATGAGACCTAAGCAGCGTGACTGATGTAGCTCAGTTCTGGCGATTATTGCTAATTCTGCATAGAGGTGCTTTACTTCTGGGTTATAAATTCAGCCAGACTTCTGGGCATAAAGTATTACCGAAGAGCGTTAGGACAGAGCGCGGCTCCTCAGGGGAGACCTGACGAAGTGGCAAAGGGGAGCGGTGGTCCCGGAGTTTCCAGAGAGGCTGCCGAAGCTGGCGCGGGGAGAACCGCTGGCCTTGGCACTGCTCGCCGCTCTTCGGAAAAGCAGCAGCTTGATTCCCAGCCTGGCAGCTGGCTGACGGGTCTGGTTCTGCACCCACCAGGGCAAACCTCAGCTGGTTGGGGATGAAACGTGGAGCTTTCGCTGCCCGGCTGCCATTTCTGCACGAGTTCTGCTGAATGCGTACCACGTACCAGCTTTCTGACATGCGGAAAAAACACAGGAGAAAGAGAGGTTCCCTCCTCTCTCCCTCGTCCCCCCAGAAGGAACGTATTGGCTTTGGTGAAGGCAGTTCTTTGTGTTAGTATACGAGCCTCTTCTGCTTTGCCAGAGAGCACGATAATCTTTGGGCAGCACGTATGTGCAGGTTTTTTAACTTAAACTACAATGGTGTGACCCATGGTGTTACTGGTTGTTCATTTGTACTCGCAGTTTTACTTTGTCAACCATATATCCTCTGGGTTCACACTTTGTTGTTGAAATATCTCAGGTTCACCATAAAACTCCAACTATAACAGCTATGGCTTTGATATAGGGTTGTGAGGAAAAGGATCAAAAGAATGTAACATGAACAGCCACAGAGCCATCTGCAAGGGCAAGATTTTAGATACCAATCTTTTCTATTATATTATTTTTTCTGTCCTTTTACAGTGGATCATACTATTTGATATATGCTATTAAATGCATATCCATATAAGAAAGCAAAAATTGAGTGACTGGGGAGCAGTTCTCTGAAAGGTATGCATGTTGGTACATGTTTTCATTAATCAGTGTTACCCAGGCCTATACAAACACCTGATGTTTACAGAACACATATTCTGCAAATTAGTTAGAGAAGTTAAAACCGGTACTTTTCCTTAGCTTCACTCCCCCTTAACAGCACAGTCTCCTTCCACTGCACTGCATGAACACTAGCCAGAAATCACTGATTAATTATATCACTTTTGCATTCTAATTGTTACACTGTAATTTTTGCTATTGCTTGATATAAGTGGACGTAAGTAGCTGAAAAGAGCTAAAAGCAATGTTTCTGTTTTGAATCTAATATTTCTACTATGTAGGTAAGTTAACTGGGAGACACAATCATTTTTAAATCAGTATATCTTTTCATGAACCCCTTTATTTCAGTGCGGCAGAACTGGGCTCAGTATTTGTTTCATCTGCTATCAACAATAAGGAGAGGCAAATTCTCAGAGAGAATTCCTTGCGATCTATTTTATTCTTCTGTGGGTATATTATAAATAGTATACTCAACAAAGCAAGAATTATGTTCTTCTAAGTATGGATGTTTTGGTACTCTATTAGCATAAATCTCTAACATGCAATATTTTGTAAACAACCTCAGATTTTGTGTTAAAGTACTTTTATATACTATTGCTCTAGTTAATATATATTTACAGGTAGAATTAATAAATGTTCTTAAAACACAGATTTTTAAACAATTTTCATCAGAATTAAGAGTTTGGCAGATACAACATGCATATTTCTTTCAGTAATACAGTATTCATTAATTTCTGAAATTATAATTTACATGTATTCTCTTCACTAACTTATCATGCTCTTAAATAAAATTCTTGTTACAGATCTCTTATAGATCTGATTACATATCTGTGGAAGTGCAAGTATTTGTATAAGTAACAGGTCAACCTAAACAGCTGCTCCTGTCAATTAAGATCAGGGACTAAGGGAAAGGACAAGATGCAGTAATTAATTTCAGTAATACAGTTAACAGTGCTATGAATTTAATTCTTAGTGAGACTTGAAAAGTCCACAACAGTATTTAACTTAGAATGTGCACACAGAACAAGGTGGAAAAATATGGGCTGGCCACTTTGAACAAAGGACTGGCATCTTTTTTTTTTCTTGTTCCCATTAGTAAATAGGAGAAATAATCCTTGATCACCTGTATGTAGCAGTTTTCAAATCAGGTAGGACTCAAGGAACATGAGCAAACACAAGGAGTCAGGTGGAAAGCCTTGGGGAGAAAGTTATCAACACCTCCTTAGCGTTTGTGACTACAAGAAAGGTGATGATATTTAGGCTGAAGGAATAATTACACGCAAGGAATATTCAGAGAAACTGTCAGGACCTTGAATGCATCAACAGGCTCTAATTGGCCTGAGCAGCCTATCATCATCTTCCTCTACACTCTTCCTTGGGGACCTCTTCCCCCTCTCCCGCGGGTTTAACTGCCTGTGTTCAGGGTGAGCTCTGGCGCGGCCCAGCACTGTCCCTTTGGGACACCCTACTGTGAAACAGAACTCGCCTCTGAGATGTCCACGCTTCCAGCCATTTACTCGTGAGCTGCATTTAAGCTCAGGCCTTTGTGCTAGATCCTTCCCAGAGCCGTTTTGTCAGTACGCCTGTACCCAGCTTTGTATCTTGCTGGTTCTAATCTGTTGACTTGACTACCCAGCTTGACCGCACGACTGCTCCATCACGATGGACTTGTCTGGTGGTGACTGGACCTTTGCTGAATCTGTGGATCTGCTCTGTTCTTGGGGGTATTGAGGGATTGTGCCCTTCGGTAGTGAGGACACTGTCCCTGCCAGCCTCGCTGTCACCCTCCATTCCCGCTCTCCTTCCCTTACAGCGTAGATGACTCTTCCTACTCCCTGGAGGAAGGAGTAAGAGTAATCCTAACACGTTTTGTCTGAACACCCAAACAGGTAAAGTGGACTGGGACTAGATAAATGGCTCTAGGTGGCCCTGCTTGTGCAGAGTGGTGGACAAGATGACCTCCAGACGTCCTTTCCAACCTCAACCGTTCTGTGATTCTGTGATCATCTCCTGTTATTTGCAGAATGAGTGGTTGCTCAGAGTAACCTTTAAGTTGTTCCCAATTACTGCCATTGGAGAAACTACTATTTCCTTTTTTTTGACAAGCTACGGCCAGAAGAACCTTGGTATGTGATGGATCTTGCTCAACATTTTCAGGAGCTATTTTGAGAGGTAAAACAAGCAGAATTACTTTTTTTCAAATTGTCAGTTGGAATCAACCTCACTGCACTGTAGTTTCATCATCAAACTTTTAAGTTTGTATTAAGTTTAAATGCGCTTATGTTTAGATTACTAGTTTGATTCTGGTTAAAACAATGGCAACAGATGTTCTCAATTCAAGCAATGTATTTTTAAATGCTGCAACATAGCTGTGATTATCATCGGTGTGGATAATAGCACTGGACCACAATTAGTTATGCATTCTTTTTACTATAAAAATACTCTTCAGTTCTCTTACTTGATATAGTACAAAACACAGTCTCAGTAGAAAAGTAATAAAAAAATCCATATTACCCAAGTGAATCATCCTTGTGTTATTGATTTAAATAAATAAAACACATAAATGTATGTCCCTCTTGTCTCTTAGAGTAATGAACGCATTTCAAGTTCTGCTTGTCTGAAGCTTTTATACTTTGGAGCACTGAATTAGTTTAACATGTATTAAATTACTTACAGTGAATCCTCCAATTACATTAAGACACAATCCTTCATTCAGACAGTTGATGCTGAGCAGCCTGCAGTAGTCAATTACTTCCTCACAGTTCTTTCCAGTGAATCCTGGCATGCAGCTGCAAATACACCAGTGTATTTTAGAGGACTTGCACTTTAAAAGTTAATTGTATTTAATTATGTTCCATAACTCTATTAAATAGTGTTCTTGCAGTAACAAAACAGATCTCATATATTATTTAAAATAAACAGAACATGTTTTCAAGCAATTAAAAGTCAGTTGCATGATTCTGGATATTCTTACTTCTCCAATTTTTTTCATTGATTAAAGCATTTTCATATCATACTTCCTATAATCTTCCAGAAACAAAAAAACATCTAAAATGGGGTAATATTTAATAAAAAGCTATAAATGGGATTTTTGAAATTTATTAGAAAGGATGGGTCAATTAAACCATCAGAGAAAAAAATTAGAAATAAGATGATAAATGATGTTTAATGTAGTTAGCATCAATCACTACTAATGATTAACAAAGAGTAGCCTATAATGACATGCTTAGGTATGTAAGGAACAATGTAAGGTATCTAGGGAGAGAACAAGGCACGGTTTGTTTTGTGTTTGCTTAATTGTAATTGGGTATTTTCTTTAAAGGAGAAAACCAACATTCTATTTTTGTGACAGTTTTTTAGCTCCATTTGATGCCAATGGAGCTGTGGGTAACTCTTCTATGGTAAAAGGAACTGTAGACATTTCTTGGAACAGTGTAGAAAAATATCTGAATATTTATATCTTGCTCAAAATGTGCAAAAAGTAAAATCCAGACTGCAAAAACTCTCTTTTGTGTTTTGATAGATACATAATCCCTGTCCACAGGGGGACACTCTATGCAAGTAGCAATGGACTACATAATTCTCACCCTCCTCTTGAAAAAATTACTGTATGTAAATTCTATAATTACACTGCTACCATTTCAAGTACTTAGAATCAAAATTCTTGCAAAGTTTATTCTTAACAAGTTTCCGGTTCACTTATTGTGGCTACAAGGAGTTTTTCATAATACTTAACTGCTTTTATTTCAGCATGTTCAAAGATATTAGGTAGTTACATACTTATTTTTCTGTCTAAACAAAGCTACTCATATCAACAGCATATTCATTGTCCTTTATATTATAGCACCATTCATCCATATGTTATGTTTATATATAAAAGGAATGTAAAGTAAAAAAAAAATAAAGTTTTTGTATCTTTTGTTATAATTCCATTTTTTAAATAACACTTAAAAACAAATCAGAGCAACTCAGTTACAACATTTGTTTTATTGATTTGTTTATACCCATGATCCGAAATCAGGTGAAAGAGCTCCTAGCTTTCTTGGTTCAATTTATTTAGGTAATGTCTGATGGTTTCTTAAAATAGATAATTTAATAAGCCAATTTTTGAAGATTCTTATTCTAATTTTTAATATTTCCTCATTTTTCTTATTTCTGTTTTTATTGTTGTTTTACAATAGGCATACCAATATCAGAGAAGGTAAGAGTAAATTAACAGCAAGAAAGTTGACAGTAAAGTTCCAAAGATGACACTAACAGAACAAATTTTCTCCGAACACTCTTTCCCACTTTTTGTGACTTTTTATTGTCCTAAAGAACACGGATATAGAAGAAGATACAAAGTAAACAATCAAAATTTATTGTGATGGATATCCTTGTTCACTGCCTATTTGAATTCACCTTAAATTTTGACATTTAAGAAAAAATGCTACTATTAGATTCTTAGCACAAAGTTGTATATGATATCAAGACTGAAAGGATGGAATTAGGATACAAGATAGTCATACATCATAACTGAAGTGGAGAAAATTAAATTGAGTCTGTTTGGTTATATGTTTAGAATGGAAAACAACTGCTTTCTCAAAAAAGAAAAGGTAAGTAGATAGAAGCTGAGCTTGTGATGAATATAAAGAGAATGCACAAAATAGGGGCAAGCAAAGCAAAACAAAAAGGAGTAAAAAGCCATCATTTGAATTTGTATATGCATGTGAGCTAAACACCATTATATTTATTTAAAATGTTAAAATGCTATAAACATGGATCAGGTAGTGGTATTACACCAAATGAAACAGGCAGTTTTTTGTGGAGTAACTTGACATAGTCATAACCTGCAGTATTTGACAATGATTACCAAAAAATGAAACAAGACCTCCACTTAAAACTTTTAATGAGCAGCTCCAAACCTCCTGAGTACAGCAACACAGTTAACGGTAGGTTTCCTTCGGGTAAATTGAGTTAAAACATGACTCACAGACAGAAAGATTCCAAGTCTGTGACTTAACAAAACTGGAACGGTTAAGCCACTGCTCCTGTAGGTCTGCTGAAATCCTCTGTTATTCAAGTAGCTAATGCAAGGCGTAAATTGACAAAGAGAATTTTGAATCCTAAAAATAGTAAAACCTGCTGAACTGCTGGCCCTGTCTAGAGGTCGGCACCTCCTCTCCATTTCAGCACTCTGACATTGGTGAGGCTGCAGCTCTCACAACCAAATTACCGAATCTGGTCTCCTTGTGAAAAGTATGTGATTCATGCTCCCTCAAAATGCTTTCTCTCACCTATATGCCTCCTTCCAAGTATACAGGCGTAAATATACACAAAACTTTCATTTATTAAATATTTGGGATTAAGTGGTAAAAAACTGATTTTATTTTCACAAAAAATGAGGAAATAATTTTCAATTTATTAACAATAAACACTAACAAATATTGCAATCACTAACTGGAGCCTTCAGGGACTGAATGGCAAAACCACGGCTGAATACTGGAGATTTTCGATATGCGATTGTACAGGGTGCGAGATAATCTCACCTAAACACCCTTCACCACGAAAGGTTGGACCAGATGACCTTTTGAGGTCTCTTCCAACCTGGGCTGTTCTGAGATTCTGTTGAAACCAGCTTCCAATGCTGCCATATTTATCAAACGTTAAAAGTCTGCAGGTTTAGTATCTGGTTTGAGACAGCAGTCCAGGCTTTCTCTGTACCTCTGTAGAGAGAAAATTGGGAACCTCCAGAAGATGCTTCACCTCACCTGTCCTGGATATTTCGCTTTGGAAGAGATGACTGACTTTCTGGAGTTCTTCTTCTCCTTCACCAAGAAGGTGAATATGGTGTGCAGCTTGGATGCTAGGGAAAACTATGTGGATTGAACACTATCCAAAGTTTTTGCTTAAAGAGTATGTACAGGGCCAAACACTTGATGTTGTACCAAGTTGAAGGATGCACTCTTCATTACTCTATTTAGAGTGTTCTCTCTAGGATGTTATTGCCCCCTTTTTAGAACGCTCTCAGTGTTAAAAATAATAGGATTATAACCTATGCCATTCCTCAAAGTAGCTCTCCACAAATGTGTCTTGCCTGTCTTGTCAAATGTGTATTTTACAGGTAGCAAAACTGAATACATGAATAATACACAAATATCAAAAGTAAAATCTAAGCACCAGTGATATTAATAGGATCTTAACACTTGATATTAGTAGTAAACAGGATTGTACCATCTGAGCCCAAAACTAAAACCTCTAGTACCTAGCCTTACCACATAACTTAAGTGATTCTCTTGATAATCAATATAAATGGGTTGTTAATTGCCCACTTTTACTTTCTGTTATACTTATCTAATGACTTCCACTCTTATTCTCACATAGTGTATCAGTGGAAAGACTGTTAAATCACCATGGCTTTCCATAGCTATTTTTATTAACCAATTTCCATGGTACAATGAGGTTCATGGTACAGACTATTTCTACCAGTGCTTTGTAAAATTATAAACTATTCAATCTACATTGTACACAGGGCCAGGATATCTTTTTTATTATTTTTTTTTTTAAAAGAAGGGCAATCTACATCTTGTATTAATTGTTCATGCTATGAATTTCTCTAAATGTAAACTTCAGGCATCATTTCATACTAACTTATGTACCAACATACTGTGTAAAAGACTGGCTATATAATAGTAAATTATTAGTAGCTTATATCTTGGTTTAAACTATTGGAAAATAAATGATAACACTGTTGTTCTGTGCTATACATATCAATATGGGAAGATCTAACTCTGTGTATGTGTTTGTATGTGTGTGTATGTATGTATATATGTATTTAGGTATAAGTATAAAAAAATTGTCTTTTTTTCTTCTTTAGGAAAATTGTAAACATAGTTCTACTTATATTTTAATTTCCAGACTTCTCAACTGAATCTTTTCAGATGGACTGTAACTTTATGTTCCATACTTCTGTTATGTATTTGCAATTTCTAGGTTCATTCATAATATGTTTTCAGGCTTTTGTGTATCACAGCTTTCAATTTTCTGCTTTTATGAATATCCTAAAATTTGAAAGTTGTTTACTGCACTTCAGTAATGCTTAGCAGAACTTACTTCAGGCAGCCAGATAAAAGCCAAGCAAATGGGAAGCGGACAAATTGTGCTCCTCAGTGGTGTAAGAAACTATCTAAAAAGCTATTTAAATGGAATGAAATTATATACTGGGTCACTTCTGTTATTTTCAAATGGATAATTTTTTAGCATGGTCTTTCTGAATAAAGCACTTTTTACCATGCTGCTTTAAGGATAAATCTAAGACCTACTAATGCATGTCTGTGAATTAGAAATCAAATGAGTTGTCTTATCCTTTCAGAAACAACATAAACATCATACATCCTGAATGGGAGTGGTACATGTAGTATAATTATCTCACTTTCATCAATGTGTCAGAATTTATATATTTTATCTTACAAAATTAATGATGAAACAATTTATAACTCCTTAAATGTTTTAAATCTTTTTGTAGTACTTCAGGAGTTTTCAAGAAGGCTAACTCAGTAGAGCACCAAAAATAAATTAAAAATTGTTAAAAGAAAAGTTTGTAGTTTTCTGTTTTCTGTGTGACTGATGAAGTCTTTTCTTTCTGCAATCAGTGGGATATCATCAAGTGATCCAACAAAGTACTGAAATAAATTAATTTCTAATCTTACCGGCAGTTATAGTTCTGCTGTTGAGCTACACAAGTTGCATTATTTAAGCAAGGCAATAATTCACAGGGATTCAGTATTCTCTCACAGAACTTGCCAGTGAATATTGGCAGACAGATACATGCCACATCCTATAGAAGAGAAGGAAATTAGAAATAATTATTTGTTGTACCCAAGGCAATACAGAAATTAGTGTTTACTTCCATTACTATAGAGACCCTAAATAGGACAGGGTTTCATCACATTAAACAGTCTACAAAGACAGAACAAAAAGCAGTCCTAGCCCCAAATAGGTTACAAACATAATTTAGGACAAGTGGAATAGGCCTTCCAGCACAGATTATACCAGAGTCGGGTTTGCTAGCTGGAAACACACCAGCTCTAAATTTGGCTGGCTTTGTGATTTCATAACTGAATAGAGAAGGAGCTTTATAATTCATTTAAGGTTTTTCCTCGTTTCTGAATTTGTTCCAATGTAATTTTTGCATCTATCAAACAGTAATGGTGCACAAGGTACATCAGATAGCAAACAGTATTCACTAACTAGAGTAGGAAAGAAAATGGTGTGTACCCCTTTTCCCCTTCAATATGAAGCACAGAGACTATGCTTCTCTGTGATGGTGAAAGACATCTGTCAGTTACTGCAGTCCATAACTTACACAGTAGGAACTGTAAGTTATTTTACAAACCAGAATATTTCTTAGAGCTGACACTCTCACCCTCATTTTTCTATAGAAAGTAATGTTCTTTATAGGCCTTTTGATGTCAGAAAGTGAAGGAAAAATATAGAGAGGTTTGTTCCCCCAGTGAAATTGGAAGTGTTTAGGTGTTTCTTTAGAATCGGTCTTAAAGGCATGATCAGGGAACTTTTTTTAACATCTATGGAGAGATTTCTATATGTGTGAAACAGACTACTGCATCTGTCTATAGAAATGATTGTACAAAATAGTATGTGCTAGTATATCTACTAGACAAAATATTTAGACAGATTGCATAATTTAGAAATCTATCAATGTGTTCATCAATTTAGATGTCTTTTTTTTCTCTCTCTGTGAGTGAGTATGTCTCACTGCTATGTGATAACTGAGCTTTTGAAATCTTCTTTCATTATTTTGGTTCTGTGTAATCACTGCTATTTGCAATAGTCATGCTACTGAAAGAACATCAACAATGCACTTTGAAATAAGACCAGATATGACTCTATTATCAAACCTCTGTGAGTCTGCATGAGTTTATTCTATTTTACAAAGAAAAAAAAGAAAGGAAAAAAAAGGAATTAAAACCAGATACCACAGCAAAAATCAAGAATAGGAAACAACCACTAGTTAATAAAGATGACTTATGTATCATGTTTTACATCAGAAGATTTTATTAGAGAAAAAAAATGAAACAACATTAATAGTTCCTTAAGTGACCACCAAGCAACTGAACTGAAAATGTGGAATTTGGCATTTTAAGTGTAGAAATATTAGAAACACTACACATTCAGACAATGCTGTGTTTCTTCAAGAAGCATACAAAGCTAATCTAAAAATTTACATTAGAATTAAAATTTTTGGCACTTTCATGAAAGAGATCCTCCTGGAAGCTATGTCAAGGCACATGGATAACAGGGAGGTGATTAGAAACAGCCAACATGGTTTCACAAAGGGCAAATCATGCCTGACTAATCTGCTGGCTTTCTACGATAGAGTGACTGCACTGATGGATAAGGGAAGAGCAACTGATGCCATCTACCATGAATTCTGTAAGGCTTTGAGATTGTCCTATGCAACATCCTTGTTGCAAACTTGGAGGGATACGGGTTTGATGGATGGACTATACAACGGGTAAGGGATTGGCTGGATGGCCATTTCCAAAGACTTGCAATCAACAGCTCAGTGTCCAAATAACAAGTGGTATCCCTCATGGGCCTGTACTGGGACCAGTACTGTTCAGTATCTTTATTAATGACATAGACAGTGGGATTGAGTGCACCCTCAGCAAGTTTGTGGATGACTCCAAGCTGAGTGGCGCAGTGGATTCTCTGGAGGGAAGGGATGCCATCCAGAGGGACCTTGACAGGTTTGAGCAGTGGGCCCGTGTGAACCTCATGAGTTTGACACGGCCAAGTGCGAGGTCCTGCACATGGGTCAGGGTAATCACCAGTACCAGTACAGACTGGATGATGAATGCATTAAGAACAGCCCTGTGGAGAAGGACTTGGTGATATTGGTGGATGAAAAATTGGATATGAGCTAGCAATGTGCGCTTGCAACCCAGAAAGCCAATTGTATCCTGGGCTGCTTAAAAAGAAGCGTGGCCAGCGGGTCAAGGGAGGTGATTCTGCCCCTCTACTCTGCTCTCATGAGACCCCACCTGAAGTACTGCGTTCAGCTCTGGAGATCCCAGCACAAGACATGGACCTGTTGGAGCGAGTCCAGAGGAGGGCCACAAAAATGGCTATAGAGAAAGGCTGAGGGAATTGGGGTTGTTCAGCCTGGAGAAGAGAAGACTCTTAAAATATTATTAAGGCCTTTCAACACTTAAAGGGTGCTTATAAGAAAGCTGGAGAGAGGCTTTTTACCAGGGCCTGTAGTGATAGTGCAAGGAATAATGGTTTTAAAATAAAAGAGGGTAGATTTAGATTAAAGGAAGACATTCTTTACTATAAGTGTGGTGAGACACTGGAACAGATTTGCCAGAGAAGTTGAGGCTGCCCCATCCCTGGCAGTGTTCAAGGCCAGGTTGGATGGAGCTTTGAGCAACCTGGTCTGGTGGAAGGTGTCCCTGCCCATGGCAGGGCGGTTGGAACTAGATGGTCTTTCAGGTCCCTTCCAACCCAAACCGTTCTGTGATTCTATGATTCTATGTTCAAATAGGGTTCTCTGAAGTTTATACTCACATTTGGCAAATTGATACATGTACCTCTGTTCTGACATGGCTTTGAAGAACATTCATCGATATCAATTTCACAATTGTGACCAAGAAAACCAGCAGGACAATCACAAACATATCCAGACTGACTATATTGACATATGCCCCCATTCAGGCATGGCTGAGATGCACAAGGATCACCAGGTTCCTCACAAAATGGACCTAAAAGAAATAGACATAAAAAATTAGGGAGTGTTTGAGTGAATGAGGCTTCTTGATGTGCTGTCTGTAAATATTACCTTGTCACCATTTAAAAGCAAAGAACTTAAAATATTCCTGTGTATTTTGTTTGTTTTGGTGAATAAACATGGTAGAAATATGTGGGAGTGACTAAACTTATCTGTAACAAAAGGAGGAGGAGAACTGGAACCACAGTCCCAGAAGACACTGAACGGTCACTGCACATCTCTCTCGCAGTGTTTATTATTAAGGGAAGCTGAATCCAGTGGAATTTCAGACTGAGGAGGTTGTTCCATTCCTATTTATAGATCCAGCCGGTAGCGAAGCTGAATGTACTCTCGGTGCACACACAGTCACTCACACACACAATACAGACACAGTGCCCACATGGATCAACGTGAAGAGCAGTATCTTTCCCCGCACATAAACACTAACAGCACTCAAATGAGCAGGAACAGCAATGATGGCTCAAACTTTTTCCTCCTCTCTGGGTAGTCAGTATTGAAGTTCACCAGTGAACATACACACTTGCTCATTTTCTAAAATGCACAAATAAACCCACATTAATGGATTCCTCAGATATCAGCATAGGTTTTAAGTCTGTTTGATGTCCATAACCGGATCCTGAACCTTTTGCCAACTTGCTGGCTCAGACCTTGAGTCAGCCCAGATCTGGATATCGTTCTAGTTGCTGGCTGGTCCAGCTTAAAAGCCCACCCCTGCCCATGAGGAAGGGTGGTAACACAGAAGTAGGAAAGAAAAGAGACTGAAGTGATCAGATGCAGGCTCAGCCAGAGAAGCGCAATGAGCATCAGCCCGTTTACACTCAGCCAGCCCTTTTATCACCTTTTCTCTGCATTTTCCCATATTTGTACTTCTCCTGTCCACCTTGAACCCTACCCTTCTCCACCTTTTTCTTCCCCCGGATAAACAACCCTTACCTAAGTGTTTGGCCCCATTGGCCCCTGTTTTGTCACCTCCATACACAAATTCAGTATTTCTGATATGGTTACCTAGATAATCTTGACTTTATGTGGGATTACTGATATGGTTACCCAGGCTCTGTTGGCCTTGCAAGAAAATAATCCACAAAATGTCCCCAGTTCTACCCCTTTAATTATCTGTGAAGTTTTCCTGTCTCAAAAAATTCTCCCTTAACCGTCTGTAAAATCCAGTCATTACTCATGGTGTTATCTGTAACTTTTGTCAGCCACTCACTCAGTTATTTGTTAAGCTCAGCAACTTCTCATGTTATGTCCAGTAGTTTGCCATGTTCTCTTCAGTTATTGTAACCCCAGGCAGGGGTTTAGAAATCTGCCTGCATGCCTCAACAGTTATGAACTGCCTAAGTATTTTGGACAATTAACTCTTTTAAATTGTGCAACATCAAAGATACAGCAGAATTATAGCAGCTAAGAATTTACTTCCATTTACTTCTGGAAATTTATGTAGCAAGTATGCTTTTTACATATCTTGTACTTTGGTAGTCTGATTTAAACCACCTTCCTAACACATACTTTTACATCAGACACATTTTTCAATAATTTGCTCTAGCAACAAGTCTAACTTCATAATAAATCTATTCTGAAGTTGTAGTATGTATTGATTCCACATTTTGTTAGTCACTTGAATCAACTGAATTAAAAATAGACATTCATAAAAAAATAAATTATACTTTGACAAAAGATGTAGACTTTTGAAATGGTAAACAGAATACTTTTAACTCAGAAGTGTAAACTGCAAAGTAAACATAGCTAATTCATTCTAAACCAATTAATAGATAAGTATGTAAGCCTCTAATAATTTCCTTACCAACAGACTAGCTATATAGCACAACTGTAAATATGTGGAACAACATTTACCAGGAGATCCAAATTTCACATTCTGTCTCTATTATATACCAGAACAGCTGATGCAACAAACACTATACAAGACAATCCCATTAGCAGAAAAAGGGTCAAAACACAATTTCTTTTTTGTCATTCAGTTCATTGGAAATAGTTGTTCCCATAAGGCAAAATGAATTGGATCTATCTTTTAGGACATATTTTTCACTTCTCTTCAGCATCAGAGGACATTCAAAGCATCTTTGGTGAATTTGTTGCTATCCCTCATCACCATAGTAACCAAATTACAGTAAAAATATATTGCAACTTGCAGATGTTAGGGCTTGCTAATAGGAAAAGCTAAGAAGGCCATTCCTCATAAAATGGCCGTTGACCGGTATTAGTGCATATATAAGAGAACATTTGCAACATGAACTGAGGTGGATTGGTCAATTGTTTCTTATTATTCAATTTAGTATTTAGCTGTCCTGTTATAGTTCAGTACAATATTACATCCTGGCAGTACTCATAGATGAGGTTATATATTGGTGCTTACCTTATTTTTTTTTTTCCTTTTATTGGGCACATTTGACAAGAATGGGTGCTCCTGTCCTGCCCGCATTACTGAATGGGAGAATGCAAATCAGCAAAACAGTGACCCCAACTGCTCTACCCAAAGGAAAGCCAGGAAGTGTAGTTCTATGAGCCAAATGGATTAATGAGTTGTTCCTGTCATTGCTTCTACCCCTGAATCCACTCAATCCTTCCCATTTTTTCTGCCACCATTACCATGAATTTCTTAGCCTTTTGTTAAACAATGGCATTTTTAACATATGTTAATGTTAAATGGATGGATTATTAGAACAGGGAAAGACTAAATGAACACAGAACAATGAAGGCCAGTTGGGGAAACCAGATGAAAGAGGTGCATTTTTGGCAATGTTATGCTAATATTTAGCAAAATTAGGAAAGGCCATTGTTCTACTAGAAAAAGAGATAGTGCAACTTTCTTCTTAAGGGAGACTAAAAGTAGCTAGAAGAGGAATACAGAAAAGCCTGAGAGGAGATAGTACAGTGTGAGAGACATATCAAGGAAAAATTGCATGGTTCAAGGATGGCAAAAAAGGTATTTAACTTCTTTTCTCCTTGGCATCTCCTTGAAAAAGGCAAAAAAATATATTTTTCTTTTTGTTAATTTGGAAAAAACCAGTGCGTTTAGTGTGAATTGGGAGCCATTACCTAACCAGGTTGAAGGGGATCAATTTAAATGAAGATACTGAGGCAGCAACTGCAGTCATGGTCTGAAACACAAGTCATGTCTTTCATAGGTCTATCTAGAGTGAATTCAGTAAAAAACTCTACTAAGTTCCTAATGTCTTTCAGGAGGAATTCAGTCTTAGGCAGGAGTATTTCCTTAATCATTGATGCTACTTATGTTTTGACATTCCTCTACTTTATAATTTCTTGTATTCAGCATCTTATGTGAAAAGCAAGAGCAGTGCTCTTTCACCTGAACATCCATGCCTGGTGAGTTTGACAAATGAAGTCAATAAAAGGAATTCTGGAGAATTGGTGTTTTGAGCTTTTTATTCTATCATTCCCAAACCTGATGTCACACTCAATCTATTTTCTAAAGAAGATTGAAAGGTGACTTGATTATAGCCCTTGGATGGGGAAAATATCAAGCATGAAAGGGATCTTTAATTCAGTGGAGAAAAGTGCAACAAAAGCAAATGACCGAAGAGAGAAGCCAAACCAAATAAAGTTAGAAACACCTCACATTTTTACCAGTGAGGTCTCTGTACCAGACTACCATGAAAGAACTGGATTCTACCATTGCTGATGTCTTCACATCAACGCTTTCTGAAAGATACTACTTTAACCATATAAAAGAGAGAAGACTTAATATATGGGTAAGCAATATAACAACCTTTGGTCAGAACAGATGAACAACTGGTCCTCTCAACTTGCAAATCTATTTATCTACTTTGACTCAAAAGGTATACCAAACCTCTTAATACTTGTGTAAAATTAGGAATTAATTCAAATTTGCACTTTAAAATGTAAATGTTTTTGTCATCATCTATGCCTCTTGTTCAGGTATGTTTAGATAAATACATAACTTCATAGCTGTGCTAACATTTACTGACCTCTTGAATGCTGTTGTTAGAAGCAAGGTAAAGAGGGAACAGGATAAAAATAGATCTGTATAATCTGAAGTCAAATGCAAACCCCTGAAGGAGGACAGTATTTAAGCAATGAACAATACAGCTGGGAAAAACACATTGGTCTAAATTGCATATGCACATTGAAAATGTTTGTAAACATTCTGGAGATCTGAGACTTAAATTAAAAAAAGTACAAGGAAAATTCTTTTAACTGCATAGATTTGATATACATAACCTTGTCTTTCACTTTGATATCAATAACAACATAGCATAGGCATAGTATTTGACAAAGGTGCTGTGTTTTTCTGTTGCCAACAATTTCAACAGAAATAATTCTTCCCTCAGTCAGACCCCAAAAAGAGACATTTGCTGCAAATACTGAAGTCCCTTTAGTGTTCAGTGATGAATGATTAGCCGCTCAAAGCTATGATGTATTGTTCAAATTCTCAGGAAAATAAATACAGAAACCATGTTCTAATGGGAGATGGTTGATTCAGGAAACTTCAGTATGAAAAAAACTGGTTATCAGCTTGATTGAATACCCTAATTAAAGAGGAAAATTCAAGAAATTAAAGACATCATCAGTAGGATCAAGTCACCATTGTCTTTCAATACAGTGAATTCTTGTTTGGTTTACTTCAATAAAATAAAAATTGTGGAATATTAAAAAGCAGGAAAGAGTGGGTAAAGACTCCTATACACCAACATGAAAGCTAATGAATTTTAGTTTAAGGAACTGAACCTTATTTCCAGCATTTTCTATTGCTTTTACATGTAAAGAGAATAAAACCCTTCACCAAAACCAAATGACAAACCCCCCCAGCCCTTCCTTGTTTGATTTAATGGTATCCCTGCTAGTCTTCATTAGTTTCACTACCATGCTACAATGATAATCCATTAAAAGTCAAAGGACATTCCTGACACCATTGATAAGCATCGGTCAGTTCATTAAGATACCACATAGTGCCATTCACATAAATATCTGGGGCTACTGATTAAAATAAATAATTTTTATTTTTAATAGAAGTCTTTCTGGGCTTCATATTTATACAAGCATTTCTCTTTCTAAGGAGTAAAATATGTGAAAGATCATACTAGCATACTACGCTTTAATGATTTCAGTACTTTTGTTTTGTTATTCCTCTAATGAAAACCCATTATTTTCTAGAGCAGTTATGCATAAGGCACAGTAGATTATTTCCGGAAACAGCATATGTTACA
Organism: Buteo buteo; assembly: GCF_964188355.1. Classification (NCBI taxonomy): domain Eukaryota; kingdom Metazoa; phylum Chordata; class Aves; order Accipitriformes; family Accipitridae; genus Buteo; species Buteo buteo. The sequence goes on from NC_134185.1 coordinate 2,183,665, forward strand.
CACATATACATTCACTTATTTGTACTTTAGTTAGAATGAAGCAATAATATTTCAGGGTTGGCATAAAAAAAGAACTATTTAGTGGGAGAGAGATTTATTTTCAGTTTAAATGAAACAAGTTGTTGCTAGGAGCTACAATCAAGGACCAAGATACACAGTAGGCAGTAAACAGAATAAAGCCTGGGAATGAAGACAAGTATAATATAATTCAGTTGTTAAGAACATTGTTAATATTTTAATAAGTTCAGTTTCACAACTGAAATTATAGAAACCCGCACGTCATGCCCTTCTTATGTCATGTTATTATTAATGTTTAGCACTCTCATTCACTTTAAAACTAATTCCAAAACAAGGCTCTTTTAATCTGAGGACCATCAGGTTTCAGTTGATTAATTGAAAGTATTTCCGCAATTAAACTAATCCCTACCTGCACAGCTCAGTTAACAATTTATTATAATTAGTCCAATCCAGTGCACTCCTTGTTTTCACTTTCCTGAGTTTCATCAGCTGCCCTTCCTCTTAAATATAAAACCGAAATGTATTTTTAAAAGTTCACTTTGTAGAAAGAATATATTTTTTTTTCTGCTTAAAAGCATCACTGAATCACAAGCTTTTGTCTTATATATCTAGACCCTGGAATATACCAATATTTCTATTGGTGCACTAAAAGCGTTAATCTTTGAAATACGAATACAGTATTTGCATCTTCATATCAATTTCTAATCAAAACCAAGGAATGACACCTTTTTTTCTGCCTATGAAGTTTCAATAAAGTTTGAATCAAAATGAAATCTACTTAAGGCACTGTAAATCTAGGTCTCAGAAGATAGTGAGTGCAAATCTCCATGAAAGATTATAAGGGCTACAATCTTAATTTTAGACCAAATAGGCAGTATCAAAGCTCACTGATGTGCTTTATACAAAAGCTCCAATCAGCAGACTTGAAAATAGACATTTTGAAAGTAAATGAATGAGAAGAACATTAGCTTCCATCAGAGGAAAGCCTATTAGAGAGTAAATTACAGTACTGCTGGAAAAACTCATCAAGAGTCCTTGTAAACTTTTAGTTTTACTTCTTATCTTGACTAACCACAGTGTTCAGAAATTCTAAAATAGCCGAAGCAAGTAGAGCTGGGCTGATTCTGAGCCAATGTCACCCTGGCCACTGCTGAGGCAGCGCGCATGGGCTCTCACTTCCCTGGGGCGAGAGCAGGGCAGCACCCTAGTTAGAACAGATCAATATACTATTCCTAGCCTAAAAGCACTTCCTAGTGACTCCGTATGTTGCAGAAAGCGGCGTTCAAATCGCTGCTAGGGGCGGCAGAAAGAATAGCCGTAATGTTCAAACTGACAGCTATGACTTTTATGAAGAACACCAATGCTGCCCACTCACAGACAGTCTAGGTTTAGCAGTGCCTTTCTCCTTGCAGCCAGCTGCTGGCGTTTCCCACACACCAGCTACAGAGGAAAATCTAAGTGTGTCCATTAACAGTGAATTCACTAATACTCCATGGTTTTTACTACAGCAAAATTATACGATGCCTTATCCATCTTTTGGGAAGGTGTTTTTAAAAATGCAATGATTAATCGCTCCTTTTGTAAGGCAACAGTTTCTCCAGACAACATTAATTCAGTTCCTCAGCTGCCCCTCAAGTGACAAGACCTTTCCCATGCTCAAACGCAAGGTATGTTCCTGATGGCTCACATACCTCTGTGAGAGGCTCCGTACTTCTGAATTCTGAAGTGTCCCACCTCCCAGAGATGAGGAGGTCTCTCCTGGCAGTCATGGACTAGCATTTTGCCTGACGTTATTCAGTATGGTTTCTAAAGGTATGAATGGGAGATACACTTTGTATTAAACCCCTGAATGATAATAGATCAAGTCAATATACTGAGTGGGACTGGAATTTTCTTCATTAAAATAAAAAAGTCTGTTTGATTTCAAACTGTGAAACTACAAATTATGAAAATAAACCTGCACAAAAATATTAAGTAGAAAACTATATATAAATGGATGCCAGACACCGACAAAGTGGCAAATGCTTTGTGAACCAAACCAGAAGGAAATCTATCGGATGGCAAAACTAGGCTTTGTTTGCTCACTTTTAGCGGTGAACCAAATACTTTCTCATTGCTCCCAAGAAATAAAACATCATAATCATTGGTGAGAGATTTGAAAGTGCTGGTTTATATACATCACTAGCGAGACTAAAATGAAATACTTCATATCATTCTGAGTAAATGACAGAGACAATTCAAGGAAATTTAATACCAGACTGTCTCCCAAGTGAAGGTAGGCAGAATGTGCAAGGGCACGCCATAGCGAGCCGGGCAAAACCCAAGGATGCAGCTGGAGTAGAGGAGGAAGAAAAGAGAATCCATGCGGTTCAAGTTCTCCCTGGGTTTGCAATGTAGAGACAATGGTCGATTGATCTAGTATGGATGGGAATCAAGGTAGAACCGTTGAGCAGAAAAAAGTTATTTAGCGATATTTGAGAAGTTTCTTGTGGAAACAGATAGAACCATTTCAGTTGTAAAAACTTGTTGTGACTAAAGCAGCAGCAATAAATTGAACAGAAAAAAATTTCACAGAAGAGAGAAAGGGGTAAAAATGACCAAAAAGGCATCTATCTTTAGCTATTAATATCACTAATACAGGGAAGTGTATTTCCTGACTGTCAAGAGCTGTTGCAGAAAATAAAAGCATGTATTAAAAAAGGATAGTGCAAAATCCTTAAAAAAGAAAATAAACTTCTATTTAGAACAAATGGCATCCAGCCTTTTCTGCTTTATTGCCTGTGTGTTTATGGCCAGCTAGAATTGAAAAGCAACATCCCTCCTGAAGAGCTTAATAATATGGGAAAGGGAATACGCCTCAAGGAACACTGTAAGTCTATTAAATTCTCAATGGGCAAGGTGTTGCTTAAGATTTCTATGGATGTCTATAAAAATCCCATTGGAAACTGAAAGTTCCTGAACATTTCTGTTCTTTGTGAGGCCGGCAAACCATATTCCCTTCTCTTCTGTTGAGTGGAGTAACGAGTGGTAGCCTCAATACCTCCTAGCGGCAATGATTAGCTGCCTGTTGGAATCCTACTGCCTTTTTTTTTTGGTGGTGGAGACCTTCAGGCTTCTGCTTCTCCTTAGGGTCTGACTTGTTCTGTTGTTCTCTCAACTTGCCTCTTTTCCAAAGGTCAAACCTTTAGAAGCTCTTTAGCTTAGATATCTATTTCATATCAAAGTAAACACTAAAATGAGGTTGTTCCACATCCCATAGGTATGTTTGGAACTTAGGCCTTTTCTCTTGGGTTTTTGAACAGCAGTTTTTAGCTGAAACTAATCCCATTCAATGCCTTCAGAAGGGGTTTTGCTCTTTCTAGTCCTTTGTCAGTCTCCATTTTAAAGAAAAATAAAAAATCTAGAAGAAAATTAATTTATTTGTTTAATTTAATTTAAAAAAGATTTATTTTCCACATTGTAGTCACAGGGTTATTACAGTTATTAGTTGTTAGTCACAGGAACAAAATCTACAAGTAAATCAAGACTGGTGGAAGCAAAAATGTGTTTATTAATTTAACAGAAACAGTTGAGGAAAAAGCAAACAAATAAAAAAACAGTTTTGGTTTACAAAAGCTGCTTTGTCCCTACAAAACTTCTTTTGCTTAATAATGTAGAGTATTTTTAATGTTCCTAAAGAGTCTACTAAAGAGGCAACTTCACCAATATATTACCAGGAATTTCAAACTGCTTTAATTTTTAAATAGCTTCCATTATCATAATATCTAAGGTTTAAGGTAATCTTTGTGAGTAAGACAGAGTGTTCAAGATCTGAGAAAACTATTTGTTCAGTTGTGCCATACATGTTAGTTATCAGGGTTGTACTGATCTGGTAAAATTAAACTGTCATGTAATTTTGTGAATCTCAAGCAGTAGTACAGAGGTAAATAAAAATGTAGGAAAAATCTATGTGTTCCCAACTCGAAGCAGACAAGCTCTGTCTGTCATTTATTCTACTGACCTCAGATACTCAATGAATACAGAGGTGATGATGATGATGTCAAATACAAACAGATTTTCTTTTCTATGTTTTACTAAGAAGAAGGTCTAGCCAAATTTGCCACAGTCTTTCATTACATTTATTTAATCCATGAAGTTATTGCTTTTCAAGATAGTTGATAGTGAATTTAAAAAAAAATAATTAAACATGACTGTTGGAGCCAAAGTCACACTTTAAGTTATGGGAAAATCACTACTCAGTCATTTAATAGTCTTGAAAACATATACCAGTGTGATTCTGCATGCTGTTGAAGGTGTGGTCTATCTACATCTTTTATATAAATTTCAAATGTTGCTACTAAATTTTTCTGCTACAGACATCAAAGATTTGAACCATACCTTTACAACATTTATCTGACCTCATAACAGAACACAAATCATGTTCAAATGGTTAGATTCTCATATTAAACTAGAAGAGATCTATTTCTAGGGTTCATGCTTTATAATACAACTCCTGCTTATTTTACCTGTGATGCAAGCAGACTGGCTGTTTGAACAGAGTAGGTAGAGCTGGAATTATTCAGAGGCAAGCTTATATTGTGCTTGGTTTTGTTTTTTTTTTACCTTCCCCTGCAATAAAGTCTCCATCATCACTTTTTCTTGTTGTGATTATTAAATGGATGAGTTTAAAAACATTTTCTCCTCTTTTTCCTACTTGCTACGTTAACAGAAATTTTGATGAGATGCACAAAATTATGTATAAATGGGCCAGAATTACTCTGAACTGCTCAAAACACTGTGGGACATTCTATTTCACAAATGTTCAAAACACAAATAACAATTTTATCCACATTATGTACAATTTGGTTATTTATGATTGTTAGCACTTACCTTTCTAGCACCATAAAACTAGATGAGATTTTAAAGGATGCATAATGAGCCTGAGTGACATTTTTGAAAACATCTGAATAACTTGACATACAAAATAAATGTGCTATGATGTGAGATATCTCACTTAGAATGTGAGATATCTCACTTAGATGTCTCTTCTGGTATAGCTAGACTATTTCACATCTTAAAATATCCTGTATGAAGTAGTGTTGGTAACTCCATATTGAATTTTAGATTTCATTTTTGAGGTGACTTAGATACTTTGATAACCTGTAAAGTCCCTTTTTCAAAAATGATCTAGGCACCTTTAGAATAGAAATTCTATTGCTGGCCCTATAAAATATGCTGCTAAATGACAACTTTAAAAGGTGGAATACATAAGTCAATCATATATTTTTGAAAAATGATTGTTAAATCTGTGTTAGCAGGCTTACTTTAGTCTACATAATAAATTATTCTGACTGCCTTCTTGACACACTTTTCTTTGGTAAAGTGATATAGGTTAGATTTGCTAGGTTATTTTTAATTCACTTATGGAAACATGCAAAATGACACACCTCCAAGTTTTTGGCAGTCATAATTGTATTTGCTAACTTATCTCAGTATCACTTCACATTATCTGGTGTAAGTCAGAAAAAACCCTATAAAACCTGATGAAATGGTATTGATAAAATGCGTCAGTAAATACAATAAGTAGATTCAGCAAATTCCTCAGCTTTCTTTCCTACAGAGTAGAAGTTGTGAGATCAATAGTAGATTTTAGATATTTGGACACCAAAATCTTTAGGCTAATACCTATTGAAAGCCAAATAAAGAAACTGACCTGCAACTGGAAGTTCCCTAAAAGACTTTTAAAAATTGGCTCTAACATGCCTCTATTATGTACCCCAATATTCAGCAATCATGACTACAACATGATAAATGTAAACCGTTAAGAACTGTAAAACTATTTAGGAGTTTTTAGTTCATTATTATTATTATTATTACTATTATCCATTCTTTCAGCAGTAATATTTTCAAGAATTCTTCTGAAACTAGGATAAATTAAAGATGCAATAGTTTAAATATTGATAGTAAGCAGTTCAGTTAGTTATATAAATCCAGGAAGAAGAGCCTTAAATAAAGCAGTAGCTGGAAAGTTGGCATTTTGGTATTTCTCTGCTAATATGCAGACTTTCTAGAAGCACGTGACAGGTGATTAACTTTGTCCTCTCTCCTCAAAGTTACCACAGCCAGCTGACTGATGACAAAAGATATGTATGGGCTGAAACATCAAATGGATTCATAAGAATACTCGAGCAGTTTCCTCCATAACAAATGAAATCATGTGTATCTTGACCTCTCTTGTTTGCAGTCAAAACTGTATTGTGTGAGAAGACAAAAAACTTGGGTAAGCAGGTACCGAGCCACTTACATCTTTGTCCATGTCAACTCCAAATCAACAAAATACACCTGCAGTCGAATGCAGCTCACAGCCCTAGCATATTATACACAGCTGTAAATATTGAACTTGACAAAAATGTTGACATATTTTCACTACTGTCAAATTTTCAGATGGAGTCCTCAGCGACACACAGTTGTTCAAAATTTAATTCCCCCAAACAGCTTGAACTTTTAGAACTCACTAATTCTTATGAATCCATTAACAAAATTATTTTCAAAATGAGTTTAACAGATGATAATGACTGAAGCCAGTGATTCATTTGTCTCTATAGTTTTGGAGCTAATTGTTAATTATTGTTAAAGATTATATATCTTCTTTTTCTAATCTGTAGTAGTGTAGAAGCAGGTTTACAATTAATCAAGAAGAAAGAATCTGACATGGAGAATACCCTTATCGAAAGATAATTGATTGTTCAAGTCTTTGACAAAGGAGATAGATTGTTCAAGATATATGGATTTATTTTTTTTTCCACGGTCCTCAGAAATCACAAGTCTAAATGGCAAAGTCCTTCCATTACAGTGAAAGAGGATTTTGGCTGAGATGAATTCCTACTAATTACTTAACAATGTTCAGAAACATGACTGTAGATTTGAGGCAACTGCTAAAGACCTGGGAAACAGATCTTCAGGAGACATATCCACTTGAAATTCAGTAAGTAAGGTAAGGGTTGAGGAAGAGATGTAAATGCAGACCTGAAGCTGGACAAAACTGGTCTTAAGGGCAACAAAAGGAACAAAGAAATAGTATCTAACACACATAAGCCCCACCATATATAGTAAATTCAGATGTCAAGTGGAACTGCAGCCCAGTGAAAAAAAAAGGTATATAAGCATGTTAGCAAACATATAAACATGATCCTAAGCAGATCCTAGAGCAAGGAAGATAAAACCATCAGCACAAACATTACATTCCTCCTTGTGAAGGACTCCAGATCCTCACAGTAACACTCACCATAACACCCCTGCTGCCAACAGCAGTAAAAGGAGCAGGGAAAGGGTGAGCATGGCATCTGGAAAAGGGTTAGAAACTAAGAAGTGTATATCATAGAATCATAGAATGGTTTGGGTTGAAAGGGACCTTAAAGGTCACCTAGTTCCAACCCCCCTGCCCTGGGCAGGGACACCTTCCACCAGACCAGGTTGCTCAGAGCCCCATCCAACCTGGCCTTGAACACTGCCAGGGATGGGGCAGCCACAGCTTCTCTGGGCAACCTGTGCCAGTGCCTCACCACCCTCACTGTGAAGAACTTCTTCCTTACATCTCATCTAAATCTACCCTCTTTCAGTTTAAAGCCATTACCCCTGGTCCTATCACTACGTGCCCTTGTAAAAAGTCCCTCTCCAGCTTTCTTGTAGGCCCCCTTTAGGTACTGGCAGGCTGTGATAAGGTCTCCCTGGAGCCTTCTCTTCTTTAGAACTTTATCTGTATTTGTCCTGGTTTCAGCTGGGATAGAGTTAACTGTCTTCCTAGTAGCTGGTACAGTGCTATGTTTTGAGTTCAGTATGAGAAGAATGTTGATAACACACTGATGTTTTCAGTTGTTGCTCAGTGGTGTTTAGACTATAGTCAAGGATTTTTCAGCTTCTCATGCCCAGCCAGGGCACCTGACCCAAACTGGCCAATGGTGTATTCCATACCATGTGACGTCCCATCTAGTTTAGGTACTGGGAAGGGGGGGGGCAGGGATTTCGCCGCTTGGGGACTGGCTGGGTGTCAGTCGGCGGGTGGTGAGCAATTGCCCTGCGCATCACTTGTACATTTCAATCCTTTTATTACTACTGCTGTCATTTTATTAGTGTTATCATTATCATTATTTGTTTCTTCTTGTCTGTTCTATTAAACTGTTCTTATCTCAACCCAGGAGTTTTACTTCTTTTCCTGATTTTCTCCCCCATCCCACTGGGTGGGGGGGGAGTGAGCGAGCGGCTGCGTGGTGCTTAGTTGCTGGCTGGGGTTAAACCACGACAGTATTATTACTGAAATACTTTCTATACAGATGACTCTTAAGATTTCAATTATACTGTAACTTTTTGGCTTTATATATGCAGTGTTTTTTCCAGAATCCTGTGTTTAAATATCGATACGTACTGACACATAGAATGGCAGCAAGATAACAAAACCAAATGAAATGAAAGCCAGGGAAAGTGAAAAAAAAAGTCATTAATTTAGTATTGAAAACACTTGCTGGGTTAAGAAGACCCCTTCAGTAGTAAGGGATAACTCTACAGCATCAGAAGACTGTATTTTTCTCTCACCATTTGGGAGGTCTTTTCTCTGTAATATATAAAAATGCACATTCATATGACCTAACTCAGGCCATCTAAAAACTAAGTATTCAGTCTAACCCCTGTTAGAACCAACAGTTTAAACTGGACACCTCTAGAAGAGGGTTCATTCCATCCAAAAAAGGTATCTAGGACAGCTGCAATGAATTGCTCCTGGGATACCTGTTTTTCTTCTAACTAAACAGGGCAAACTAAACAATATTTCAGGTTAGATACCAAAGTCTAGACAGCTGATGTTGAATAACATGCAGCCAGCCAATGAAGAATATCTGAAACTTCGCCAAATGAATGTATTAAAGCTAATCAGAGAATATAGTTTTACCACAGATTTATCTTCAGAAGCATTCACTTTGCAGCAAGCTGCAAAGGCTAATTGATAAAAATAATCTTTTTTAGTCTGTTGGTTTTACTGCCAAGGTGGTAAAACATGTTTTGAGATGACTGATTACTGTTTGGAAAAAAGCCAATGAAATGATGTCCTGCATCTTGGAAGAAAAGCAACTTCAAATATAATGTATTCCTACTTATACCTTTAGGGATTTCATTCACATATATATTAACTAATAAATTAAAATGGACAGCGATTAACATAATCTTTTCATTTTTCCTATACAGTATTTTTATTTTCATCTGTGATCTCCATTAATTTTGAAAATGCCCTAAATTTAAAAGATCCAAGTTTGCTTTTATCAGTATTACATTTGAACAGTTCAGCAAATAAGAAGTTTTAGGACTTAAATTAATTTTAAAAGGATTTAAATCTATCAACGAAATGAACAAAGCTTTGAAAACCTTTTGAAATAGTGACTTTTTGTCACAAATCACAGGTTGTCATTATCTTCTTGTAAGATAAATTTGGCCTTTGTCTGTTTAATAGTCTGTATATCACGGATATGCAGAGTGGATCTCCCTTTAAAAGAAGACAGACACTATTTTAGTGAAATGTTTGCAGCAATATTGATTCTACACACTGGTTTGTATCCCTCCTGGAGCTAGTGATGTTGTTTGTAAAATTCTGCTTCATTGCTAATTCCCTAAAATAAAGAAATGAGTCTTAGTAAATTTGAAATGTGTATAGTCATCATCTATTTAAAGCAAAAAAATAACTGCACACATTTTTCATGTTTTCTAGTGTTTGAATTTCATTCACTAATTAAGTAGATTAGGTATTGTGTTCTGTTGACACATGGTATGATGTCAATAAACAGTCAGCTACTTTCAAGACACATTGTGTCAAGCCATTGATTTCCAGACCCTGAAATAAATAATAAGATATTATTACAGTCTGTAAGTCCTATAGTCCTTCCTATTTTAATTATGAACAAAACAATTACCACTGTACTCGCACAATTTTGAATTGATTGCCTGCCACAGACATTTTCTTCATTATTTTTAGAAAGCTCTTCTCTTACCTTCTTGCTTGTGGATGTTAGAGCTACTTGCTTCCTTTCTACTGATTGAAGTCAAGCAATGGAAGACTGGAACTAAGGTAACAGTGAGTGAAGGGTACACTATGGCACCAGAGTACAGCCTCGTACCTGAACTCAAACATTAGTCATCTAGTGACCAAATTGCTTGGATGTTGCCTCTGGGTAGGTATGGACCTGCAGGCATTCCGAAGTATGGAGAAGGAGAAATCTGAAGTTGAGCTACTCCTTAGAGTGGGAAGGCAAGTCAAGTGAGGGCTGCTTTCTGGAAAGTATTGAAATATCAAATAGCAGATCTTTGATAGGATGACAAAGTTTGAATTGCTTTGAGAACGGTGTGGTGGCACCACAGGGCCAGCAGCACAGGAACCCTAAGCTCTCACCTGCTTTCAGGACCATACTCCCCTTTAACGCACGGGCTGTGTTTTCTCAATAAAGCCTCCAAACTGTGAAAAGCTGTAATTTATTTGTACACAACTGTAAAAGCTCCAGTATGTGTATTCACTGTCTGTTATTATTAAAAGTACCTAAGTCTGCAAGTGTTCGGTGTGTCTACTTTTAGAATTCTATTAAGAATAAGTATAGATTCCTACTTACATATTTACTAAGCAAGAGACAATAGGGATAAGATGTGAGCAAATATGGCTTTGTTGTCTACAGGTTAGGGAACTTATATAGCAACTATGAAATATATAATATGTTCAAGATTCTTATCCCTTTCACAGATAAGGATGAGGGTCCTGTCCTAGTGTCCAGAGTCCAGAGTCAGACTTATCTCTTTCTCTCTCTGGACTAATAAATTCCATGGAAAATGAAAAAAATTCAAAACGTCACTGTAAAAACACTCTCACTTTATATAAAATATAGGTTGCTCTTAGTGACATAGACTTGGTTTGTGTTTTACTTCTGGGGTTATTACTAATTTGAAACTAAAAGTGGTTCTAAATATTGTTATTCGCACTTAGTTTCTTTCACCACTGTTATCATAGGGTGTAAGGGCAGGGACATTAGGAAGTCTGTAGTCCAACCTCCTGCTCAAAGCAAGACAAACTATGAGGCCAGACCAGGTTAGTCAGGTCTTTATTTAGTCTAGTCTTCTAAACCACCAAAGACAGAGCCTGTATACTCTCTGAGCAACCTGTTCCAGTCCTTGACTGCCCACACAGCGAAAAAGATTTTCCTAGTATCCAGTTTGACCCTCTCTTGTTTCAACTTATGCCTGTTGCCTCTCATTCTCCCACCATGCACTACTGTGGCAAGTCTGACTCCATCTTCTCAATAACCTACTGTCATGGTTTAATCCCAGCTGGCAGCTAAGCACCACCCAGCCGCTTGCTCACTCCTCCTCCAGCAAGGTCGGGGGGAAGAGAATTGGAAGGGTAAAACTGAGAAAACTTGTGGATTAAGAACATTGAAATGTAATAATAATAATCATAATCATAATCATAATCATAATAAAAAGGAAAATAACAAAGAGAAATGAAACCCAAGAAATACAAGTGATGCAAATGAAAACAGTTGCTCACCACCAACCGACCGATGCCCAGCCAGTCCCCGTGCAGTGGCCCCTCTGCCAACCTTCCCCCAGATGTAATTGCCGAGCATGACGTCCTCTGGTGTGGGATGTCCCTGGGGTCAGTCGGGGTCAGCTGTCCCGGCTGTGTCCCCCCCGACTCCTTGTGCCCCCCCAGCCTCCTCGCTGGTGGGGTGGGGGGAGAAGCAGAACAGCCCTTGGCTCTGGGCAAGCACTGCTCAGCGGGAACCAAAACGTCCCTGGGTTATCAGCACTGCTTCCAGCACAAATCCAAACCACAGCCCCATACCAGCTACTGGGAAGAAAATTAACTCCAGTCCAGCCCAAACCAGCACACCTACCTTGTAGGTATAGATGGATGCTATGAGGTCCTGCCATAGGATCAGATCTTAAGCCAGGACCCTAAGATGTTAAATTTCAGACACAAAACTGCAAGAAATCCTGAGGGTTTTAAAGGTGACATTTGTAAATGATAATGGTAAATTGTATCAAAAGCCATAACAGTGAATAATAAATTAATTTGTTGTTTCGAGGAAAATCAATCTTATTTTATATTACTTTAGTTAATATCTTGTACTGAAACCAATATGTTGAGATTTAAACATGTCAGTCTTCTTATACTTTTTCTGCAGAATAAAGAAAACTGTGCAATGAATTCTAGCATCCTTTCTCCACCAGTGGTAATTAATTACTAGCCCAGGGAGAAAGATTAGTGTACTGAATAGTGGTGTTATCAATCCTATGACTTTGTGTCTGGAAATATTCCCAGAGCAAAAACTTCTGATGGTATGTCATTATGCAAGAAAGTTAACTTTAATTCTTAAAATAAGTTTGTATTTCTGGTGGAGGGAGTTCCAAATGAAAAAGTGAAGTACTTGTTAGGTCATTTTTTTACTACATATAAAATGACAGTATAAGTTAGTATATGTTAAATTCTTTTTAAAAGCGTGTGAGTGAGCAGCATAAAGGAACGCTGTCTGTTTTAACTTTTCCTGTCTACTGCACTATGGATTAGAAGAAAGCTGCTGGAAGGAAGGGGTGAAATCACTCCTGAGTACAACTGAAGCTGCAGGAATCCAGGCAGAGCTGTGAGCAACAGGGTGAGCAACGTGAGCACAAAGCGAAGAAAACAGATAGGGAGCTAAAGCACCATGGTGAAGGGAGAGAGACATTTTTCCTATGGTCCTAGGAAGTAAAGTGTAGAAATTGTTTCAGCCCAGAGAACTGGACTGACAAAAGAATTGGGGAACTGATAGCAAAACTGGAGGAAAAGACATAACAAAGGCCTTTTTATTTTAATTTGTCTTTGTCATGATGTCTTTCTTGAAAAGTTCATTGTTCTCATTATGCTTTTATAAAACATAGCTTTAGCAGTTCAAAGCCCTTCCATATTACAGAGAACGTGCAGGCAGGTCCAATTCAAAGCTCTGGCTGAGTCTACCAGCAAAATGTACTAATTACACTATTCTTGACTTGAAGGGTCAGAAAAACCTTTAAACAAAGCAAAATTAAATATTTGAGAATATAGAAGACGAAACAAAAATGCTGATGGCACTAGGAAATGGACATGTGCTCACAAATACTTTGCTTGTAGCTGGCTATCTGATTTTAAAACTAGTCAAGTTTTGGAGTGAACAAAACCAAATGCAATCTTTAGTTAATTCAAGAGTGAGAACTGTTCAGCCCTATTCGATATGCAGTGTTATCAGTCAGGACAGCTCCATTCAATCTGCTATGTTATTTTTTAATGCATGGATTCTTAGGAACTAGATCTGAACTGTAAACATTAGCTAAATGAATTATTGAGTTATTTAAGTGCTACACACTAATGCCATTGTTTCTGATGCTGGATGACTAGAGCTATGGCTCCAAAGGCACTGCTCTTGAAGATGGAACCAAAAAGCAAGAAAGCTTCCAGCTACACATTCTTGTCTCACTTCTTATTTAGCAATGAGTGTTACCCTTCTGCTAGTGTTTAGGCAGAGGCTGAACTGGGATGATATTAAATGGGAAAGGTAGGATGGATTTAACCAGATCAAGAGCTAGAGGAAATGACAAAATGGCATAGGGAACTCAGAGGTCAATACAGTGCAGAGTTTGACTGGAGAAAAGTTGCTTCTGCTTACCTATGTTATGAATTTGGTAGAAACTGGGAGCTACATATTATGCACAAAATATTATGGGCAAAAGGAAACACACCATATGATCCAATAATTTACTGTTAGTTCAATTAATGTTTGAAATCTTTAATAGTTCATACTCTCAATATAGAAGCACCTAAAAGCCTTAAAATACCTATAGAATAAAGTTTACTACTATTCCCTTTCTCTTGCATTATGTTCACCCTTCCAGTGTCTCACTGGAGCACAAGGTTGACAGTTTCTGTCTTTCTCAATAAGAAGGGGGTAAATGTTCTAGCCTTAGTTCTGAGACTTATGGGCATCTTGATGCCTTCTCAATGAAAAGTATGAAGTTCATGGAAACTGTTTCTTCCTCTTCTGTCTCAAGTCTAGGTTTTTTTTTTTTGGTTGTTTTTTGTTTGTTTGTTTTGTGCGTGTGTGTGTGTTTTGAGGTTTTTAAAATATATTTTCTAATCACAGACTACTTTCTTCTCAGGGGCTGCCAGCCAAAGCCTTCCCCCCCTCCAAAAAAAAAAAAAAGCTGCTGTTTTTCTGCGGGAGGTGGGATGGGGGGTGTCCCCCCCTCCTCAGAGGGACCATCCCCAGAGCTGGATGTGGAGCAGGGGTGGCAGCAGTCACAGAACCCAGCTCAGGCCAAGGCGAGGCTGAGCCCCTGCACTGCCAGGTCAGCATGCAGGCTGAAGGCTTCTACCGTTAATAGCAAAAATCACATATTCAGTGCACTACACAAGCATTACACTCTCTCACAGGTGCAAGATACTGCCAGCCAGCTAATCAGTAGCATATTTACCCTCTAACTGGCAAAGAAAAAGGCAATCTGGTGTCTATATACTGAAGGACTTATGATACCCACTTTAGAAAGCACTTCAGATTATGCATCAACCTATTGCCTTGCTATCCAAATCTGTATCTTGTTGATTTTACTCATTCTGCTATGGAAAAATATTCTGTTGTCATTTTATTCAGAACACTGATTTACAAGATAAAGAGTAAAGAATGTTCTAAAGTTTCATCCATCCATAAAGCCCACCTGATCCAATAAGCCAAAAAGTTATGGTTTTTAATCCTTTCCCTTCATTCTGCCATATTTTCAAATTCTGTCTTCTGTTCTCTCTTCATATCCTTGATTTTTACTCTATGTCATAGAGTAAAATACACTATGCTTATTTTTTGTACTGGTTTTGGTTGGGGTAGAGTTAATTTTCTTCATAGTAACTTGTATGAGGCTATGTTTTGAATTTGTGCTGGAAACAGTGTTGATAACACCTCAGTGTTTCAGGTTTTGCTGCGCAGTGCTTGCCCAGAGCCAAGGGCTGTTCTGCTTCTCCCCCCACCCCACCAGTGAGGAGGCTGGGGGGGCACAAGGAGTTTGGAGGGGACACAGCCAGGACAGCTGATCCCAATGGAGCAAAGGGATATTCCATTTTCGTGGTTTAACCCCAGCCAGTAACTAAGCACCACGCGGCTGCTCACTCACTTCCCTCCAACCCAGTGGGATGGGGGAGAGAATCGGGGAAAAAAAAAGTAAAATCTGTGGGTTGAGATAAAAACAGTTTAGTAGAACAGAAAGGAAGAAACTAATAATGATAACAACAATAATAAAATGACAATAATAATAAAAGGATTGGCATATACAAAACAAGCGATGCACAACGCAGTTGCTCACCACCTGCCAACCGATGCCCAGTTAGTTCCCGAGCAGCGGCCCCCCCAGGCCAGCTCCCCCCAGTTTATATACTGGGCGTGACGCCACATGGTATGGAATACCCCTGTGGCCAGTTTGGGTCAGCTGTCCCGTCTGTGTCCCCTCCCAACTCCTTGTGCCCCTCCAGCCTTCTCACTGGCTGGGCATGAGAAGCTGAAAAACCCTTGACTTAGTCTAAACACCACTGAGCAACAACTGAAAACATCAGTGTGTTATCAACATTCTTCTCATACTGAACCCAAAACACAGCACTATGCCAGCTACTAGAAAGAAAATTAACTCCAATCCGGCCAAAACCAGGACACCCATACCATATGACTCTGTGCTCAGCAAGAAGAGTTGTGGGGAAGAAGGAGAAAGTGGGGGGATGTCTGGAGTTACATCGTTTATTTTCCCAAGGGAGCGTTGGGCGTGCTGGAGCCCTGCTGTCCTGGAGATGGCTGAACTCCTGCCTGCCCGTGGGAAGTGGGGAATGAATTCCTGGGTTTGCTTTGCTTACGTGCATGGTTTCACTTTCCCTATTAAACTGTCTTTATCTCAACCCATGAATTTTCTCCCTTTTACCCTTCTGATTCTCTCTCCCCCATCCTGCTGGTGGGGAGCGAGTGAGTGGCTGCGTGGGGCTAGGCTGCCGGCTGGGGTTAAACGACAACAACCATCTGGAGAACTATGTAGAACTGTGCTGTATATGTGAGTGAAAGCTTATTTCCCGTATTCCTTTTTCACATTTCCACGAAGTGTTGTTTCCAGCAGAAGTTGTTATATTGTTCAAGTTTCCCCAAGTAGAGTCACATTAGGTATCTGCAAATTTCTTTGTTTTGAAGTAATATCAGAATGTGCCAGTGCCTTTTTTGGGTAATTTGACCTTAAACAAATCACAGGATTGCCTCTTGAAGTAAATTGAGTTTTTAAAATACTATAATTGACAGTTTTGGTTTGGTCTTGTTTAGTTTGATTTGGTTTGGCTTGCTTTTTTCCTACCAAATTTGTTCCGATTTTAGTGTAGCTGTTTTGGGCTTGTTTTAAATCTTGATTTCCTTCAGATTTCCTCAAAGAAAGGGAAAGCTATCTGGGTGGATGAAGTTATGAGATATGCTGAAGGAGATATTAATGAGTTGGGATTTTTTAGAATTGTCTTTGGAATGGATTTAGCAAGGGAATAAAATTTATGCAAAGTATACAGGCATGTATTTAAATTCCATTTTATTCGGTGGGATATAAATATACTGGAACAAGTCACCAAGTCAGCCACCACTTCGAGGTGGACATCTTCTTTACAGTGAGTTCCTGAGTAACACCTGAATGGTTTTTAAATTAAAATAAGGGCCAGATTTTATTAGAGTATGAGCTAGAACAATCTTTTTTTTAAACATAAGGAACTCAAAGTGACCCAGCTAGCTACAATAAAAGGAATTCATACATAGCTTCTTCCTCCTCCATGGTTTTTCTGCAGATTAATTCTTGTTTCTGGGCTTGGTTTCTTGGCTAACTGCAGTTCCCAGTCCCTAGGAAGTTCTTTCCAACACCACTAACTCCTGTTTGGCTGATCCTTCCTCCTCTCCATAGCCTTCTGCATAAGCTGCAGTGTTTTTGCACTCCCTTTTTCTCCTGTTTGCTACAGTGCCACGCAGAGGCTGCTCCCCTAAGTCTGCTCCGTTGGTCACTAGGGAAGAAGCAATCTTCTCTTGTCTTTCCTATTTTTAAAAGGGATGTGTCAACTGAAACCGACAAACAACAGTGATTCTTTTCGTTACCCACATTTTTGAAGTGCTCTGATGGATGGGTGTCATTATTCCATACTGCTGGTTTTTGTTATTTTAAAATGATGCTACTGGTGTCAGGAACTCTGACTCATTTATAGTTCTCTCTCTTCTACCTGGCCTGTGGCTGTACAGCCTTATATTCTTCTTAATTTACTGTCTTATTACATAGTATCATTAAATATTTTGAATATTCATACAAAAATTATGAAGGTACTGCTGATCCTGAGTCATGATATATGTTTACTATTACTACTATTACAATTAATTAGCATATGGAAGATGGTTTTTAAAAGGATATTGTCTTAATCTCTCTAAATCTCTTATGTTTGTAAGAGATGTGTGTGTGCATTTGGGTACAGAGGCTGCTTTTAAGAGATTCCATTAAGCAAAGCTGTAAAAGGGCTATAGTTATTGATGCAGTTCAGCAGGGAAATATATAGAATGTTACAATCTATTTATGCATTTGGAGGCATATAATTGTGATTGGAGGCTTATACTTATGAGTATTTAATGTATTGTGATTTTTTGACTGTTTTTGACTAGGTAGATAAAATTTTGAAACATTTCTTCTCATGTGAATACACTTTATATGTTTTCGTTATTGGGCTCTAGGTTCAATGCACATAAGCTATAGTTGCTTTTGTGTGATTACGGTCAGTGTGCTGGAAGGTTTTCAAGGGATTTGCATTCTCAGAACATTGGCCTAATATATTTATAAGTCATTGTGAGTCAAAATGAAAACAAGAACTGAACTCTTTGAAATATGTCAAAACTCCTAGGGTCCAACTCCCTCTGCCTGAAGAGTGATAGAAGATCTCTTGTGTTAATGGCTTGTTCAGAATTAGGAGAATTATTCTGGAAAGTAAACTAAATAATCAATCAACAATCATTCTCTGCCCTGCATTGAACTTGTTGCCTATTTTGCAGGCAAGACCACCAATGTCCAGGATGGATTCCAAATGAACCATGGGTCAAAAGTACTTTGTAAACTATTTAAACTTCTTTATTTGGAGATCCTGACCTGAGCTACTGTTCATAAATTAAATGTATAATCATGAATGTACAGACCAATAATTTGTCCACATAGTCATGGACAAAACATGAAAATTCTAAATTGAAATGGCATGGTAAAAGACCTGCATGTATTGCATTCTTTAATTACACAATGGTACTTTAACGCCTTACATTTCTAGAAATAATAAATTCAATTGCTTTCATTCAAATTTACTTACAGGAAATGCTGGTCTCTCCAACTGTATGTGCAGTTAGCTTTTTTAACACATAAACTTCAATCAGGCTGCCGTTCTTTTGAAACAATGTAAAAGGATTTTCTTAAAATGAAAGACTGTCTGATATAAAAAGAAAAGAGGCTTTGCTTTCAAATGGCACTATCCTATATTTTCATGACCTTGATTCATTACTATGTGGACAAAGTTAAAGTCAAGATAGTGCTGAAAGGTGTACTATCTGTTAACTTCAGAGTGATTAATGACAAGACAAGATAGCAGGTATCTCAGAGTTGAGAACCCATTAACTTGGGAGAAAGCTGAAAAGCCAGAGGGAAGAAATAAGTCATAGTAACAAAAGGAGACAAAGAAGCAATGCAGTTCTCTTGACTATAGATTGATATGCTCCTGTAGCCATGCTTAGCGTCAAAAGGAATTTCAAATTACTGCTCGTGTACACTCTGGCTTTACATTCGAACAAACTATCACAAGTTGACCAGTAAGCACTAAGAGCTTAAGTAGGAGAAAAATAACAGATGCCAGCAGCAACCTAAAGAAATTATTCTCTAGAGTGAGTGCAGAAAAACAACAAGAAAAGTTCAAATATAGGAAAACTAACAGTAGTAATTTTTTTCCCCATTAACATAGTTAAACATTAAGGCTTTCTGTATTTGGAATAAAAATGGTTTCAGAAACAGTTCTGATTATGTTTTCTTTTTATAAAGCAATAGCAACAAAAAACACTACTGATATAAGCAAAGCATTCTTTAGTTGTCAAGTGTTGATAAAATGGTGCCTGCTAAGTGATCTTCTACAAAATTAATTGAGTAGAGAGTACCTGCTGCTTTTAAAGGCCAATAATAACAGTAAGAAACTGTGAAACTGTAGTTTTTTGTACTGAACACTTATTAAGCTCTGTATTCCTGCAGTGAAATAGATTTCTTTTGGACAAATCAAGTGATGAGTGTATGCCTACATTCTACATCGACACACAGTAAATGGAACACCTCAAGGTATAGTGATTGGATCTTTCACGGACAGCTCAAAGCAGTGACAAGTCTAAGCATGGAAGACTCAGTTTGTGGATATGGAGAGGAAGCAGAGACTGCAGCCTAGAGCTCATGAAAGCTTCTATGTTGGTGGCAGGACTTCGGCAACTAAGTTCTCTCTCTATCCAAAAGTGTAATAAAATATCCTCTAAACAGCTACCACCTAATTATCAAGGTACCCACACTCTATAGGCATCAAGATTTCGATATTCTATATTTGTCTAACATGCAGATGCCATGTTTAGGCTCGAGCTACCCCAGTTTGTTGTGCTCACTGCCTGTCTCCCGTGGTATAACAGATAACAGAGCTAAATGACATTTATTCACTTCTAATTGAAGTAACATCAGCTTATCTATTTTTTGACACTAATGCTACTATACCCATGTTCAGTGAAGATGCAAGAACTAGGAGGCTCTCTAAATTCCCCCAAAAGTTTGTCAAGCTATACACAACTACAGAAATTCTTGCATATTGGTCAGATAGAATTCACTCCATGCCATGAGAAGCAACACTTAAGGGCAGTCACAGTTAATCTTAATAAAACTGAGCTATACCCACTTACTGTGGAGAAGATCATATTACTTTCACAAAAACTTAGTGCAGAATGCTTGTATGTTTGGTTCACAAAATTTTGTGTTTAATACACAAATATTCAGAAAATATCTTTATACAGAAATACAATTACAGTGATCTAATGCTATCGGTGGACATGAGAGATCACTGTACTGAGGAACTTCATTGTTTTAAAAAGACTTAATGATTCCTAAATGGATATAATTAAATCAAGTTTAATTTGTTGTAAATAATGCAATCCCAAAGTACAAAAATGCATTTAAAACTGAAGTACAGAAATAGATGTGGTTCAGCTACTTTTTTTTTTTTCCGTAAAACTAAAGATAAGCTTAAGCCATTTGTTCCTCTTGCCCAATAAAGCCACGGTTTTCTTGCAGCTGCAATTCAGTCCATCCAAAACATATTTCTTGCAGTTCTAAATGTGTATTCATTTACAGAATGCTGTTTGACTTGGGGTTTTCAATTTTTTGTAAATGATCACTGAAAGAAATCCATAAAATCATGTTGGTCACACTGAAAAATGAGTTTGATACAAACGAAAGTCTATAATCACAAATTATTAAAATGTGTTGGGGACAGCTTTTTGCTATGGAATATGGATTTCAAAATACTTCAGAAAAGTAGGATGCAATCCACTGAAACATGTGCAGACTCTACAATTAGAAAAGAATGCTCATCTATGCGATAACTGGCTAAATAACAGTATTTAGAAAAGAGTTTCATGCTTTTAGAGCACCACAATCAAAATGTGAATCAGTAATTTCTGTTGCAAAAATTACTTGTATAAATGGAAATATTTTCTGTATAAATATAAAAGTATTTTCTGTAACTTGTGAAATGTTTTCCCTACTTTTTTCTTCAGGCATAGTTTCCAATTTGGGGTCTTAGAATGGTTTGGGTTGGAAGGGACCTTTAAAGGTCATCTAGTCCAACCCTCTGCCGTGAGCAGGGACATCTTCAACTCGATCAGGTTGCTCAGAGCCCCGTCCAGCCTGACCTGGAATGTTTCCAGGGATGGGGCATTGACCACCTCTCTGGGCAACCTGGGCCAGGGTTTCACCACCCTCTTTGTAAAAAATGTCTTCCTTGCATCTACTCAATATCTACCCTCTTTTAGTTTAAAACCATTACCCCTTGTCCTATTGCAACAGGCCCTGCTAAAAAGTTTGTCTCAATCTTTCTTATAAGCCCCCTTTAAGTATTGAAAAGCTGCAATAAGGTCGCCCTGGAGCCTTCTCTTCTCCAGGCTGAACAACCCCAACTCTCTCAGCCTGTCTTCATAGGAGAGGTGTTCCAGGCCGTTGATCATTTTTGTGGCCTCCTCTGGACCCTCTCCAAGAGGTCCTAGGTACCTGCTGGATTTTGGGTAGAAATTAAGGCAACAGCGGTACTTTGTAAAGTCCTAAAGGCTCAGAAAATGCCTTTATCCCTATGTGGCACTGTTGCACTTCTGAGCAATGGACAAGCATGACAGGTTTGAAATAACCCAAATTTGTACAGGTTTCTGCGATTTATACTATCAAACATGAGAAAATTATACTAATTGACCATATTCAGACAAACAATTTGCACTTTACTACCCACTTTTTTTACTCAGCTATGTCAATTGATAATTAACAGCCACAGATAGGAAAATTGGAATGGGATTATGCAATTTTTTCTTGGTATGATCATATAATTTGAATATATTTTCTAAAGCAGTACTGCACTATTCCTTTTATTCTTGATTATATTAACTCCTGCATTACAGAAAAATAGAAAAAGTGATATGCAGATGACATAGTTGGAATTTAGAAATGCTTGGCCAGCGAATCTCAGCTGGAAGAGTTTGAACCTGCCTGGATGGGTAAATTGGGGAAAGAAAAAGAACAGTACATGATTACTGACAAACGAATTCTCTACCTAACAAACTGGTAGCTCAGCTCTTGGTGTTACAAAGAGCCATCTGGTTATTTTGCTACTATTGAAGCAATACACTCACTATGATGAAAGAACATAGGAGGTCAGAAAACTGTATCTTTACAATGTCACGAAGTTGGTGGCATGAAATGACAAAGCCTTGACTTTGTATTTAAAGAAAGGTCCTAGATAAGCATAGTTTTAGGGAAGGAAATTAAAATAGTATCCTACTGAGTTTCAGGTGGTCATCATTAATATAGTACTTCAACAAGTTGAGAAGCAAAAATTCTAGATGCATGCATAGTCTAGGCATAGCAATTTGCTAGTTATATCACTGCTGGGCAATTTGGAATTTGCAGAATTACCTATGTATCATGCAGTTTGCTTGCCAGATGATCAACCTATGGGGTGCTATATGTCACAAGATGCCTAACAATTGCAATCTAAATACCAATTGTAACACATTAAAGGGTTCAGATTCAATTACTCAGAGGAGCAGAGAAGAAGAAATTAATGGAAGTCATTCTTAATGCTGTTTAGCTTTTTAAAAGATCAAGTGGAAAATGTCAAATAATCAAGCTATTTGCAAGTACCTGGAAGACGATAAAGATAGCATATAATAACAAACATAAAAGACAACATGGAGTTGTAAGCTACAAATCTTGTCAGACCAGTCTAGGTTTAGGAAGGACAACAAGTCCTATAATGCCATTTATATTAAGTTTAATAGTACATTTGACGTTGCTTTCCATAAATAGTTGAAAAAAACATAATCTGGTTCTGTCTCAATTAGGTTACTGGCTCAGTTTAAAAAACAGTGGAAAAAAGTAAGTGAATCACTGCAGAAAGTCCTGCTTGAAGAACAAGAAGTATCAAAAGTTTAATGAACATGATTTACAAAGACAATTTGAATGAACTTGAGTTCAGCTTAAGAAAAAAAAAAGGCTCAGGGATAATGTGATGGCAATTTACAAGTACAAGAAAGATTTCAAGATTTTCCTTCTAAGAAAATCCTATAATAACTTGAATGACCAAACTGGAGTAACCTTTTCCATGGCCAGGGTCAGCATGGAGTGCTGCACACTGCTAGGTGGACAGTTCAGTGCTTCACAATTTAGGGTTACCAGAATCTACAGGGATATAAGATTATCTATATTATTTTATCTTTCTTTATTTTGTTAGCCCCGATAGATACCATTTTAAAACTATCATTTAGTATGAGACTTTAAAGAGTCTGAGTGCCTTTCTTCCTGGGGTCATAACAGACCAACACCCCCTGGTAAAAAATACCTTTGTGCTAGGAAGTGCTAGGTGAAAAAGACAAGAGGGACACTGACTAGGAATTACATAGTAGTTATCTTGTGGTAGCCTAACAAAAGAAAATATTTTTTCTTATAAGGAGTGTTACAGGTATAGCTGGTACTGCACTGGAGAAGAGGGATGGAGTAGATGATACTGGGATGAATTTCATGTGATATTTCTTTGATTTTTTGCCAGTCAGGATGCAAATCAGGCAGCATGCACTATCTCAGAGGAGGTTCTTTGCTTTGTCAAACGCAAATGTGAGAAGTGGGTTTTTTTTTAAAAAAATAATTTCATCAGAACACTGTTAAAGTATAAATATGGCATAAAGCTTGAGTAAAAGGTAAAAACAAGTAGAAGCTTGAGTAAAATGCACACAAGTAAGCTGCTTATCATAAATGAAAGTTTTAAAATGCTAATGAAGAAAAGTATAAATGTCAACAAAATGCAAAATGGTATCACATCAAACACCTCTACAGTGGCTTTAAATTGTATATACTCCTAGGATGGTGCAATTGCACAACATTTCAATGGAGATGACCAAATTCTGTCAACTGATGGAAGAGAAATCCTGAATCATTGGTGCAAAGTGAACAATTCAACACCATTAAATCATTCATCTATCATTTCTGACAAAATGCTAAATGAAACTTAAGCTACCCGTCAAGAAGCAGATAGTAGCTGTACCTCCTTTGTGATATGCTTACAACCACTGAACAGCTGCAGCAGAGGCATTCAACAGAAACTTATGGTACTCCCACCAATACACAGAAATACAGGAAACACTAGTGAGTCAGAAAGACTGTGCTTTTGACAAACTTCATGTAAAGAAGTTTTTTGCACATGAAAAAGTAATGTTCATATCTACAAAGACAAATATGACCTCTCAGGCATGATAATGACCATATTGATTCTCTCAGTGAAAAAACATTATAAGGGCAATATTATGGTTGACAGCGCTGATTCTAACAAACTTCTAGCAAATCCGTTCAGTTTCTGATTGTGCTGGTTTTGGCTGGGATAGAATTAAATTTCTTCCCAGTAGCTGGTATGGGGCTGTGTTTTAAATTTGTGCTGGAAGCAGTGCTGATAACCCAGGGACGTTTTGGTTCCCGCTGAGCAGTGCTTGCCCAGAGCCAAGGGCTGTTCTGCTTCTCCCCCCACCCCACCAGCGAGGAGGCTGGGGGGGCACAAGGAGTCGGGGGGGGACACAGCCGGGACAGCTGACCCCGACTGACCCCAGGGACATCCCACACCAGAGGACGTCATGCTCGGCAATAACATCTGGGGGAAGAAGAAGGAAGGGGGGACGTTGGGAGTGATGGCGTTTGTCTTCCCAAGGGAGCGTTGGGCGTGCTGGAGCCCTGCTGTCCTGGAGATGGCTGAACTCCTGCCTGCCCGTGGGAAGGGGGGAGTGAATTCCCTGATTTGCTTTGCTTTTGCTTTACCTGTTAAACTGTCTTTATCTCAACCCAAGAGTTTTTGCACTTTTATCCTTCTGATTCTCTCCCCCATCCCACCAGTGGGGAGTAAGTGAGCGGCTGGGTGGGGCTTAGTTTTTGGCTGGGGTTACACCACAACACAGATCAAGTTGATATGATTTGTACAACAAGGCAAATTTAACAAAAATCTTATGTAGTCAATCTAAAACCTTCAGTACTATCAGCTATAAGGTTCTCTGAAGGCTTCAGGAAAAATTTCATTATTCAGACATGTTTTCAAATATATTTCCTCTATTTCATAATGGGTGAGGGCACTGGTCCTTGTTTAAAGCAACTGCTTAGGTCTTTCAGTGACAAAACAGTTACAACATGTTAGCTTGTTCTGTAGTACAACCTCTAGGTTGTACTTAGTTGGTGTAAAGGAATCTGTATTTGTCAACATATACGTGAGAGAGATTTTGTGCTAAATCAAAATTTATATAATTGCTATACTGTAGGCTGTTCTTCGCCAATGATTATGCACATATTAGGATGTATGCCATATATCATCAACTCTTTTGATCAGAAGAACAAGCAATTAAGCCTGCACATCATCATAAAGGAAATTAAGGTCCTCATCCAGCTTCACAAGACTGAAAAGCTAGAAGATGCTGAAAAGTCAGTTAGATCTGTGCATTTCCACTTAAAAACTGAAAAATCTGTGGGAGAATCTAACTAGGTTGACAATATAACTGATAAAATATACATGAATGATGATACAGATGAATTCAAGTTTTGGTTTAGGACACTAAAAACTCATCTCTGTATTAAAGATAAAAAAAATTATTTTGAATGAAAGTGTGTTCATTTTTCAAAACCAGTTTTATGTAACATGCAGATATTAAGAAACTTGCAGTCATCAGAATAAACATCTCAATGCTTTCCACATGAGTCTGTATGAATGATTTTGCTGATATAAAGTGACAGAATATAGTTTTGAATATTGAGATCAGCAGCACAGCTGTATGCTTCTTTAAGCACAAATACACTGGTCCAGGCATCTGTATGTCAGATAACAGATTGCTCAAACCTATTTTCACTGGCCAGATAATATCTACATAAATGGTTGAAAAGAAGGCTAATGAAACATTACTTGAATACAGTCAAGATAAATCTTTAGCAGAGTGGCAGCAGTACCACCACAATATGGAAAGCTAAAGGCTAAGGGTAAGTTGCTGAGTCAGGGAACCTATACTGATATTGCAAAGGCCTTCAAGCAAAAACTAATTCAAACCACATGGACAAAAGACACCATTCAAAGTGACTACAAAGAAGAGTACAAAATATTTTTATGGCACTTATCATACTAATTGGCTACAAAATAGTACCATAAATTACTATGGCTATAAATTACAAGGGTTACAAAAATAGGAGTAATTTCTCACGAAGAAGCCACAAAAATGAATCTTCCTATATTGAATTAGTAATGGCTCTGTAAAAAACATTCCTGGAAAGCTCACCTGTCTAAAGAAACACAGGAAACAGTTTGAGATTTAGGATATTCTGATGGAAGTCTGGCACTGCAGAGTTTGGGGATTGGGACAGGGGTTGTGGGGGAAGAAAAAGGCTTATTTTGTTCTGAATGAGTAAAACTTACAGGAGTTGTGGTGGTGAAATGTAGATAAAATTATCTAATTTTTGTGGAGAAAAGTGTTTGTGGACTGGTCCTATTTTTATTTTAAAGATATATTTCTTTAATTCTTCTGGAAAAGCCTAGTAACATATAAGTTGCAATCAAATTAGCTAAGTAAATATAACTACTACCATTTCCACCTGGATGTTGATGATGTGATTTAAAGTTGGTCTTGTAAGTCTGACCTACTATGTGGAGAAAGCCAGCACAAGATTAATTTGTGGGGATGAAGACAAGTGAAATAACACATAAGGAAATATTTACCTTGTTATCATCTGCGCTGCTGGTCTGTTATTTTCTCTGGCGTATAGTAAGCAATAGGTAGTTTGGTGTGAAGGCGTTTAAAGAGATAACTAACCTCATTACAACTTATGGATATGATACAGAGTCTCTCTTGCCAGGAAATACTAACTTATTTATTTTACTACTGTGTACAAGTCAGCAGTGACACCATTGCCTTTTACTTCTTATGGTTACCATAGCAACTAGATTATCATATTAACCTTCTGTTATTATTAATTTCTTTCTTTTATATTTTAACTAAGGATCTTAATTTATTTTGTGCTTCTTTAATAAAGATTAATAAACTCTTAAATAATCCTTAGTTTATTCTACAACATCAACAAGTTCTTAGATAATACTTGTTTTTTTCTGTGTAATAGACAGCAGAGTCTATTACAGTTTTCTTTCCTTGTATAATCTTCTTTTTCAGTATTTCTTTCTCTCCAATCATTTTAACTGCCCTTTCAGATTTCCTTTTTCCAATTAGTATTCATTGAGGACTCATATGAGAATGATATTGAGTGAGTTGAATTGATAATATTACATGGTATTAACAGGAGCACAATATACTGAAAACGTAATGCTACTTGGTGGCACAAATTTGCATTGGAGATCCTAAACTAAATAAAATAAGCCAGAATGAGTAGTTCTTTTCAGGTTGTTTAGTTTCCACAAATGCAGGCAACTAACAACCTTCTGTTGATAAATACAGGTTAGAGTTGCTTCACGGGAATACACGAACTGAAAGGACTTCTTGGACTGCTGAGTCCCATGCCCATTCGAAAGCACTATGTTGTGTATTCACTTTGATAACAATGAACAAGCTACATTTTGGGAGGGATGGGATTCATTTGAATAGGCAGGGCAAAGGTATTATTGCCAGTAGGATGGCTGACTTGGTAAGGAGGTGTCACGGTTTAAGCCCAGCTGGCAACAAAGCACCGCGAGGCAGCTCGCTCACTCCTCACCCCCCGCCCCTCCACGGTGGTTTGGGGAGGAGAAAATATAAAGAAAAGCTCGTGGGTCAAGACAAGGACAGGGAGGGATCACTCCCTGCTTATGGGCACAGGCAAAAACCAGACTCAGCTTGGGGGAAAAAAAAAAAAAATCAAAGCAGAATAATGGGAAGTAAACCCAAATCTTAAAACACCTTTCCCAACCCCTCCCTCCTTCCCAGCTCAACTCCACTCCTGGTTCTCTCTCCCTCCTCCCCCCATGGCACAGGAGGACAGGGAATGGGGGTTGGGGTCAGTTCATCACACGTTGTCTCTGCCGCTCCTTCCTCCTCAGGGGGAGGACTCCTCACTTGTCCCCTGCTCCAGCGTGGGGTCCCTCCCACGGGAGACAGTCCACAAACTTCTCTGGCATGCATCCTTTCTACAGGCTGATCTTCAGGCACAGGCTGCTCCACACAAAACCAACGAAACATGGCTTAAGCAGGATCACCTCTAGCATTTGCATGAAAGTTAGGAAGTGCCTACAAAGGACAACTATGGAAGAAACGAACAGACCCTTTTTGGGAAATCAGTACGCTGGTGTGTTTCTCTGAAGAACCTCTCCACAAATGCACACATCATGGGGAATAACATGAGGAAATGGAGATCTGTGTGCTGTTGTAGGGCCATGGTCTTGTTGGCATCCCAGAGACTTGGTGGGATGGCTTGTATAACGAGTGCTTCAATGGAGGAATACAGGCTCTTTAGGAAGGACAGGGAGACAAGGATGAGGAGTTGCTCTGTATGTGAGAAAACAGCTGGAATGCATGGAGCTCCACCTGGGTGTGGATGATGAGCTGAGCGAGAGCTTAAGGGTGAGGATGAAAAAGCAGAGTGGTATGGGTGACAGTAGTGTGTGTCTATTGTCTACCTTGACATTAGCAAGTATTTTGGAACTGTTTCCCCCAATATCCTCATGAAAAAGCTGATGAAGTATGGGCTGGATGAGCAGACAGTGAGGTGAACTGAAAACCAGATGAATGGCCAGGCCCAGAGAGAGATGATCCGTGACATGAAGCCTTCTTGGAGGCCCATAAACAACGGTGTACCCCAGGGGTCAATAGTCCTGTTTAGCACCTTCATTAATGATCTGCATGATGGGGCAGAGTGTACCCTCAGCAAGTTTGCAGAAGAAACAAAAATGAGAAGAGTGGCTGATGCACCGGGGGTTGTGCTGCCACCCAGAGGGACCTTGACAGGCTTGAGAAATGGTCTCACATGAACCTCATGAAGTTCAGCAAGAGGAAGTGCCAAACCCTGACCTGGGGAGGAATAACCCCAAGTACCAGTACACGCTGGAGGCTGACCAACTGGAAAGCAGCTTCGCAGAGAAGAACCTGGGTGTCCTGGTGGACACCATGTTGAACATGCACCAGCAATGTTCCTTTTGCTGCAAAGGCTAATGTTATCCTGGGCTACGTTCAGAGGAGCGTTGCCAGCAGGTTGAAAGAGATGATCCTTCCCCTCTACTGAGCACTGGTACTGAGGCCAGTACTGTGTCCAGTTCTGGGCTCCCCAGTATAACAGAGACATGGACATGCTGGAGAGAGTACAGCAAAAGGCCCCTAAAATGATTAACAGCATCTCTCCTACAAGGAAAGACTGAGAAAGCTGAGCTTAGAGAAGAGAAGGCTCGGGGGGGGGGGGGGGGGGGCCTCATCAATGTATATAAATAACTGAGGGGAGGGTGCAAAGAAGACAGAGGTGTCCACTGTGCCCAGTGACAGGACCAGAGGCAATGGCACAAACTGAAACAGAGGAGGTTCTGTCTGAACATCAGGAAAAACTTTTTCAGTGTGAGGGTAACAGCCCTGGCACAGGTTGCCCAGAGTCTCCATCCTTGGAGATATGCAAAAGCCATCTGGACACAGTCCTGGGAAACTCACTCTAGGTGCCCCTGCTTGAGCAGGGGGTTTGGACCTGATGACCTCCAGAGGTCACTTTCAACCTAAACCATTCCCTGATTCATTTTACAGTTAGGTTGTTTGTTTCACAAGCTAGGCTTTTAGTTCTACAGGACATTCACAGTAGCACAATTACAGATGTCTTTCAAACTCCACTTAGAAAATGAAATATTGTATTTCTTCTCACACTGTATTTTGCTAGACTACAAGAAGTAGTTCATATAGTCTTGTCTTCACTCCTTTGTGCTTTACTTGCCCCACTTCATTTTTATTGCATGAGGATAAGCAGAACTTTAGAGAATATATGTCAACTGAGTGTCTTACTTCATTACTGGGCTTTGTAAAGGAGTGAATACCTCCATATGTCAGTTGGAAATACCTTGAGTAAAATGTCACAAGATCACAATTGCCTTTTTCATGATGGTACTGTACTGGTAGCTCTGTGTGGGTTTCTTTCAGATCAGTCAAAATACATAGGTTTGCTTCTCCATCTATTGATGAGCTTATGCTTTTTAACAGATTTTCTTAAAAAATCTTTAAAAGTATCACATTTAACGCTTTTATTTACTCCAGTCTTCCAGGTCACCCAAATCTTCCTGTAAAACTTTTCTAATTCTCTGTTTTATTGACAGAGCATCCTAACTGATATATTTAGCAAATTTCATTACTACAGCTTTACCTTCAGTACTCAGGTCATTAATGGGTTGTTGTCACTCCTGATCATCTCTTGCGCATATTTGCACACCTCACTTCCCTAAGAACCACTCTTTGTAGGTTTACATTTCCAAATGTAATCACCTTTCTATATGGTTCTCTGATACAGATTTGCAAACCACAGTGCTTTTGAATGTTTATAGATGTATTTGTTATTTGATTGCTATAGCTTTTTCACCAGAGGTTTGTAATGTTAAGCAAGGTGGAGATTATACATTTTCCTAGGAGACACTGTGGTAAAATCACTGTGTATATACAATAGTTAATCATAGTACCAGTCATTTTTATGAACAGATAAGCAGTCAGGTGCTATAATTTCTATTGTTGTGCATAATTTTTTCGCCATTGTAGGTGCTATCAAAACTCTTCCCTTTTCATGATATCTGATTTTGGTTAATTAGTCACTTTCTGTTGATATGAGTGCATATTATACTAGGATACATCAATGCAATAGATACTATGGAAGTCATTTACACATACAGAATTCCACTGTGGTTACACTTATCCAGTAAATAAGCAGGGATTTATGTATGGCACCTGGGCTGTATTCTTGTCTCCTATAGTGTCCTGATAAGTGACTTTGGACCTTCAGCCACAGTTTCCTAGAATTCAGCTGACATGCTATTTCAGTCAAAGTTTTTGGAGAATAATATTTCTGCTTGCGGAACCCTTAGTAAAACACTGACTGGAATTACAGCTAGAATTAATGTAAGGTACTGAACTGAAAAAAAACCCAAACCCAAACCCAAGAAAGAAAAGTGGAAAAAAAAAAGAAGTTATATATTCCATTTTTTTCAATTTCATGGCATTCTGTCTAATTATCTTTCTTTTTTCCTCTGTATGGATTTCATAAGCCTTTATTATCACGCCACTGTGAAATAGTAACATCTGCCTTTTATTTTTGCTCATAAACCATGGATTTGATTTCAAATTATTTTTCTTTTAAAAATTTTTTGCTTGCTTAATGTTGAGAATTTTAAACAGTCTGATGTTCAGAGTGGCAGTACCTTTATTGACTGTGTCACTTTTATTATTTCCTACAGTATTTGTCCTCTTTCTAGAATTACTATTATTTTTAATATTTGCTTTGTCAGAGTTTGTGAAACTTCAGTATGCTGTCTATACTTAAGTTTTCATATCACATTGTGTTTTTTTCTCTCAGTAAGGGTAATTTATAACTCTGTAAGTGAAATGGCAGCACAGGCAGAACTAAAAAGAAATATTACATCTCTATGTTTTCATCAATATTAACCCAATATATAGCAACGTATGTTTTGTCTTCACCAATCCAACTGTGATTGCTAAATATGAATAATGACAGTCAAACCATGAGCAATCTCTGTTTGTTGTGTTATCTACCTATCTGTCTATTCATCCATCACCCCAATATCCAATCACTTCCATAAAAATGAATAGTGATATATTTTGTGGACCTAATGGAGCCTTTGGCATGTCTCCCATTTCAGGCCCAGCATTGTGCTGGGGTAGAGATCTTTTGTTCTTGGTATTTGCTGTGGTTTATGGCTGACAAAAAATGTCATATTTGAGCTACCTCTCATTCATCAGCCTTGTTGGTTACCCTATGCTCCCATGCATAACTGGTATTCCTCACACTCACTTTTGGCTTTTTGTAAAGCGTAGCTCTGTTTTTATTTCAACCACTTCCATTCATCTTATTTTTCATTATTTATCTCTTCTTTTGTTTTCAGTTATTTTTTTCTTTAAATGCTAATTACTAAATTTGAAATGTCTTTCTCTGATTCCTCATTTCTATTCAGTCTCTTAGCTGATACCACCTTCTGAGCCTACCTTCCGTGAAGTCTCACAATCATTCAACTTAGTTTTATAGAAACAAATCTCCTTTTCTTGTTTTTTCTTTTTTTGTCATTCCTCCAATGTGTTCTCTTTTGTGGTGTCACTCTCTCTTGTTAAGTTATACAAAAAGTTATTATTAAGTCTTGGCTGTAAACCCTTCTAGTTCCTCTCTGAGTATACTTATAATACGAAACAGCATTGTTCTGGATAATGTAGCTCTACAGGGCTATTAAGAAAAGAAAATGCATGCTTTCTTCTGGTCCTATGGAAGGAAGTGGAAATGCTTTTGCTGCTTTCTACTGCTTGTCATACTTCATATATATTTTATTAAATAAAGATTATTACAGCAGTGTGCTTTGCAGCTGTAAGAGAAACAGCATGTACCTTTCCCTTAAGAAAATATCTTACAGAACTGGCTACTTCATAAATGAATACCATTGATGATACTCCCTTTCATGATGCATCTAGCAGATGTTGGAACAATGAACTAAAATTAACAATTAACTAGAATTTATGTCCAAACATTTTCTCATTCCTTATTTCCCCATTTGTTTATACTCTTTGACTCATCCCCTTTTTCTTTGCTAATGAAATAAAACCCACAGAATTTCTGCATCAGATTTTGTGCATTTAACTGAGACATGCAAGTTAATAGCTTGCTTTCTGTAGATATCTTTGCTGTCAGTGGAGAGACAGACAATTCTGGGGCAGACCAAGTACGATCAAAATATATGTCTCTACTGACTTCATATTATGATTGTGCTATGATCTGAAAACAACCACATTTAAAACTGTAACAAAACCAGCAGTAGTTAGATAGTAATAATTATCAGTTGAGAAAGTGGACTCTACATACAGTGGTATGCTTTTAAACAGCAGTGTTGTGCAGTGTGAGCTATTGCAGACTAGGCAGGTGTGTGACAGAGAATAGTCACGAGACTGTAGCAGGCTAGCAGGCTCCCTGGGAGTTCAAAGTAGAGGCTTTGAAAGTACAGGAATGTACCAAAGGCTCCAGTGCAATGCGCAAAAATGGCCAATTACTGATATAAAATTGTGTAACAAGCTAATGAAGCTGCCCATAACTCACAGGATGGCTGGAAGTGCCCTTACAGTGTACACAAGACTACCTGAAAAAGAACTGGTTCTGCAGATGCCATGCTTCAGAATTGGGTATGCAGAGCTGATCACTCTGGTATCCTACAATGTACTGCTACATGTCTAAGTATTGCTCTATTATCATTAAATGAAATTTTATTTAGTATTTTGTCTGAAGCTTTTCTGACTGGGTTTGATTGGTCTGGTTACCCATATTTACCGCCCCTTCTTCCCTCCTCCTCCTCCTCGGTGCTCGCAGGGCTGTTTCTCACACTTTTTTCTGCAGCCCCCTCACTGCCAACAGCTTGCAACAGACACCCCGTACGATGGTAAATAGAGCTAAACCCCCTGAAGGAAGGGGATGGGTTCTAGATTACTTTTTGGTATCTCACCCTCTTCTGTTTTTCTATGATAATTTTATATCTTTCTAAATGGCGATGGTATTAAGTAACAGCCCCTTCTTTTACAAGTATGAAAGCTCTTTGTAAAGATGATGTTTTCTTTTCTCCTAGTTTTATGAGATTGTATTTGTCTATATTAAAAGCTGTAGATGCAGCACCTGCAGCACCATAATTCACACTCTTCTACTTTTAAAAGATTTACAAATATTGATTTTGTGTTTTCTATCATACACGGAAACTGATACTGATTGGTTAGGAGCAAGGATAACACAAGTTAGTGATTTATGCCTACAACTGAAATGTCAACCAGTTTCGTTTGTACCTTTTACATACTGCTATATATTTTAGCACTTTACAAATGCTGTTATTTTCCAAAGTCTAAATTTAGTATATAAACGTAATACAAGGTTTCTTCAAGAAGATCTGTTTTCCAGAAGACCATTTTGATAAGTATTAATTGTATAGTCATCAAGAGTATTGAGATATTAACCATATTTATCTACTTGCTTTTGAGAACTCATGGTAATATTTTATACAGTAAGGCTTTTATCAACATATACTTCTTTTAAATCACATGAATAAAACTATTTACAATCAGTTTTTGAAAAATATCATTTAAATATGTAGTTTAGTCCAAAGCACATAATCAGTGTCAAATAAAATAGCTCTTTCAGTATAGCTGATTTATTTTCAAAGTTGAAAAAGAAAAAGATACCTGCACTATCAGGATGCAAAAGAAAACACAAGAAAAATGGCATGAGATTTTTAGGTTATTTAAAGCACAAAACAGTAAATGTGCCTGACCTTATTAGGTATATTAAATCTATTTATCCCTTTCGTGAAAAAAAGACACTTTTTCACACTTGAATGCACTAGCTACAGAATAATTCACAAATGAAATATAAAGATGGGAAATTAACTAATCAGATGTATAATTCTATGAAATCATAATTGAGGAAACTAAGATACTGCATTCATCACCAGTTGTTACATGTGCTGAGATTCTTCAGCCACTTGTCTGAGTGGGACTGTGGGGTTTTTAGGAACACAACTCCTTCCCAGGAGTACTGTGAATTGCAAAAGGTTCCTCATACAAATCTCAAGATGTTACAGCACAACAAAGTGAACCACCAAATATTCGGATGAGCAGATGGGTACCGTTAGCTTGCAGTCAGCTTTGATACTGTACTGAGGCCTCTGAGAAATTGCCTAAACTTTCCTTCCCTTCCTCCCTCCCTCTCTTCCTTCTCTCCTTTTCTCCTTCCTTTTCCTTCCTCCTTCCCTTTCCTTCCTTCCTCTTCCTCCCCACCTCCTTTCTCTCCCTCCTTCCCTTCTTTCCTTCGTCTCCCACTTTTCCTTCAGCTGATAACATTCAAGACACACGTACTGAATTTTACCTCACCGATCTGTGGTCTATAAAACAAGACAGTGGGGTTCCTACGTTGCACGTGCATACATGCTGGCACCTTTGATAACATCTGCATCACGTGGCATTCATAGTAGGCCACTCATCCCTTCACTGTATTAAACCACGTCCATTCTCCAGGCATATGCTTTGGCTGTTTTAAAACTATGGTCACTATTTGTCTGTCATGTGGGAACTGTTTAGAGCTTAGGCTGCTGTTGTTCCTATTGACCACAAGGTAGTGTGCCTTCATAATGCCTCCTGCTGATAACATGTGGACTTGGCTTGTCTAGTCATGATTATGCCTCCCTGAAATATCAAAAGGCTGTTGAGCTGAATGGCTTTTGTATTGCAAGGGTTGCAATCTGTATCGTTCAAGGTATATGCATCAGTGCAATTTAAGAGCTAGGACCTGTAGGACAGTGAATATGTCATTAACGGGCCCATCTATTCTTTTGGACTTGTTTTAATCTGTATCAATTATAAATTAATTTTCAGGAAAAGATTAGAAATTTGTCAGATGTTTTTGGTATCAGTATTTCCTTATGCTACTTCCTAAGTCATGAGCATTTTCAGCCTGTTAGTCTATCAAATACAGATCAGAGTCAGCGTGTCTTGCTTTTTAGTCCTGATGTCTGCCTACATTTCTCAAATGTTATAACCCATTTGGTTCATCCCCCAGTGTAAATTTTCCTGGGTCTGTAAGACTGAGGTATCACGGCTCTTAGATACAACTTGCACCTCTGTTCTCTCATGGATTTTGTAGACTGTAGGCACACTCTGACTGTTCCTTAGAGCTTCTATTATTATACCCATTGTCACAATATTGTGTTTGTATTGCTTAAACAAAAACTACTGTAGACCCTGGACTCTACAATATGGGGTTCATTTTTCTCTCTATTCAGAGCAATTATGTGAAGAACTTGAGGAAAATGCAGGCAGAAATTCTACTTCCATCCTACACAACCCTCCTCTGCACTGATCTCCAAGCTTCTTTGAATAGAAATTTGTATTCTTAACACGTCTCCTTAACAGTTGTTTCCTACCATAATTGTTTTAAACAGAAAGTGAACTACAATTGCATTCAGATTAAAATGAGCAGACAGATTTGTAAAGAGGAAAGTGTTATGAACAGCTATGTTAGGTATCTGAAGAAAATGATGGGACTGAGAAAGTGAAAAAAACCCCACAAACTTACTATGCCTTTGTATGCATACTACTGTTGAATATTACTACAGAAATCCTGGAACACCAAGGCTATAAAAATCTCTGAATTACTGTGGAACAAAATTTAACAATATACTTTATGAGGTTTAAAACTCAAAACCCTGTGGAAGTGTTTATTTTTCTCCAGAATTTTCACTTTTGCTACTGAAGTTGTCTTTACTTCATCCAGAGGCAACTTTAAGACAGATCTTTCTACAAGGTGTTTGAATGCACTAAATATTTGGTTAAATGACTAATGTTAAGATGACATAAACTGGAATTTCTCTGTCTTATAAAAATTTTCACATGACAGAGGATCTGGCCCTATCAAATAAAAGGCTAAGCAAAAACAGATTCTGTGATAATCAATGTGCTATACTCATTCAGTCATGATGTTTCGGGATATTTGTTTATTTGTTGTTTTTTTTTTTAAATGCATTTATAATCAGGACTACAGCTGTGAAGCCACAAAGTTTACCTTGTACTAATTTATAGGACATGGAAAGCAGATAATGACTGATTGTGAGAGAGACAAATTAACTTTATACACAGATGTCTAAAAGAAAAGGAATATCAGCTTGACATAAATCAACCTAAATTATATTCCTAGTAAAATTAAGCTTGTTGTAAAATATATTTTACCTGAATCTCAATTAAAAAAATTGTTTTTGTAGTTCCTTTTCTTTTATTACCTATGCATAAAAATGTAATGTTTAACTTTTTCTAGAACTGTTATTTTTTTGTATGCTGGCAACTAGAAAAGCTACCTGCCCCTAGACATAGCATTTATATTTCTTTCTTGCAACTTATGAACATTTAGATGTGCTTAAAACTTCCAAGGCCTTGTTGAAATATCAGTATTCTGTATATATATAAAAAAAATAATTACTATAGTAATATTTAACATATTTGTAAAATGCAGCATTTGGATCATTCCTATGAAGTCTTGTTTTTGGTAAGGCTCATTTCATATGAAATCTCAGTTTTAAACTTCATTCAAATCCAGTTGCAGTATGTCATTTTAGAACAAGTTGGTAATATAAACTATTGACTGAAACTCATGGCAAAAATCACTCTAGGCCACACAGTAATGCACGTAATTACTCTTCTTTTTATATCCCCAAATTATTATTGCTCTGTCTTTTTTTCTTTTTAATAGAATTCTGACTCTCCCAACTGTAACATCAAATGCAAAATTTTAAGACTAGGTTGTAAAGGATGTAAAGGAAGTGTGAAAGAAATAGCCTATGGTCCGGATCCAGCAAAATACTTAGGAAAGCATGTAATTGAGTCTAGTCATACACTTGCATGTCCGTAAACACTTATAGCACTTTTATGACGTTCTTTTCTTGAAGTGTACATGCGCTTCAGTCAATAACACAAATAACACATAGTTACTAAGAGTCACAGTCTATGTCTGTACTAATTAAGTAAAGAAAGCTTGGGCTCAGTTTTTGGCCATGGTGAAGTGGAACAATGCATTCATTTAAAACTCTGTTGTTTTAAATGATGTTAAAAATTATCACAGAATGTGTTTTAATTGTTGATTCTATTTATTCCTAATCCTTGAAGAATAATAAAAAAGGGAAAAACCAGTAAGTCAGCAAAAAACAAAACCAAGTGGAGCCAAGAAAATCCTGACCACAATAAAATGGAGGTTTTTTTGAGTTCAGACAGATCCAAGATTTTTCCAGGATCTTCTCTTTTTCTTTCTTCCTTCTAGATCCAGCCTGAAAAAAAAGTAACTGTGGCTTGCTTTCTCATTCAAGCAGTAAAGACACCCTAGAGCAAAATGACTTGGGTTTTTGTCATCCTTGTTGTTCAAAGGACTGATTTGTAAATTGTCTTTTCTCTTGCTTTCTGTATCTGTTCATTTGTAAGAGGAAGAGCAGGAATACAATCAACCTTGATAAGTATTCATCATGGTAAGGATGAAATAATCATACTTGAAGTCTGCTTAAAAAAGGTAGAAGGTAATCAAGCAGTGGCATGCCAGCTAAAGAGTAGGATGACATAAATTTACAGCAAAGACCTCTTCCTTCTCTGGATGAAAAGGTTGCAGAAAACTATATATAGGTGAGGGAGACTTCAGATAAAACAAACAGAAGGAGATAATTACTTCTTCATTGCATGTCTTTACTTGTTTCTCTAGACCTTCACTTTGGATGACATCCCAGTTGTTAATGGACTTTTCTTTTTACCTTTTGCCATCTCAAATATATTAAAAACTGAGAGGATGCAGATAGAAATGCTGAAGGAAATATAAAGAATCATTTGTCTGGAATCAGGCAATGATTTTTTAAGAAAAAATTAGACAAAAGATTCTCCAAAGGGAAATTAAAGATTACTACCTTGATGTACACCTGAAATTAGATTTTTTTTTTTAATTAGTAAGAAATCTATGGATTTACTGAAGATCTTTATTTTACAAATATTTCCTAAATTCTAGTGAAGTTTTTCTGTGGTAAATCAAAATCTATGTAGGTTCGGAAGTATTTCCACATACATATATCATATGAAAGGCAAATTTCTTAAATTGATAAGTCAGACTTCAGCTTTTCTCCTCAATTGTTATGTCAATTCCCAGTTACCCCCTAACCCTATGCAGAGACTCATGGTGCATCATTACCTAGCTGGGCAGGGTACGTGTGTCTGTGGCTGTGCTGGTGGCCTCGGAGGTAATCAGAGATGGTTTTCCTCCTGACATCAGAAGATAAAGCCCAGGAGGCGGTGGAGGGCATCTAAGTGGAGGATGCCTTCGTTCCCCCTAGATCCCAAGAGACCTTCCTCATATGCATGATCCTTATTTCAGCGCGCCCCTTCCCCACTTCTGTGCGTCTCTCTCCCTTGTCTGTCCTTGGGAGTTCGGCCTCCCCTGTTAGCCCTCTCCCACTGAGCTGCAATGACCAAGACCCCTGCCATGTGCTCTACCTCCACATTCAGTCATCCAAATACTGATGGTCACACACATATTGAGGAAGTCTTTTGTTACTCCATCTCAGAAAACACTTCTTTACTATGAGGGTGGTCAAACACTGGGGCAGGTTGCCCAGAGATGTAGTGAAGTCCCCATCAGTGGACATATTCAAAACCTGACTGGGCATGGTCCTGGGCAACCTTCTACAGCTGACCCTGCTTGAGCAGGGGGTTTGACCTACATGATCTCAAGAGGTCTGTTTCCAACCTCGACATTTCTGCAATTCACCAACTTCTTTCCTGAGTTGTATCTGAAAAATCAGCTTCATTTGGAGCTGTTTTAAATCCTTTTGGCCTAGAATTATCTTTTACTTATCTACATGGAAGTTCATCAGTCATTTTTTCTGCTCAGTTTTGTACAGTTCTTCTGGGGTTCTTCATTTTTGACATGCCACATGGCTACCTGAAAGAGCATGATTTTATCTGCACACTTGGAGATATAACTGTTCATTCCCTTCTCCACATTATTGTTGAAGATGCTGAATAAAGTCAGACATGATGATAGTCTTTGGGTAATGCATGAGCGAATTCTCTCTATCTTGAAATAATGTTCCATATGTTTAACAATGATCTCACAAAACTTCAGCAGACAAGTGAGGCACCATTTCCTTTTACAGAAGCCATGCTGACTCTAATAACGTCCATGTTTGTTGTGTGCTTGGTGGTCTGATTTTTTTCACAGAACTATTGAAACTGATACTTTTGATACTACACCAACACTTTAAGGATCTGACATTAAGCTAGTTCATTTGAATTATTTCCAAACCTCTACCCTATGGCCAACCCTAAACCAATTACTCCCCATAAAAAGCCAAAGTTTCTTCTTTTTTTCTTACCCCTCCAGCTCTACTTTCCTTCACTACTCAGTAACAACTGAAACTCTTCTGTTTTCTTTCTTATCTATATTACTGACCCCTTCCATACCAGTACATCTACCTCTTACCAGTCTTCCATGTTATCCTCCATACCTTGTAAGCCAGCACTGAACATGGATTTTCATCTCTTTCCTGATCTGTTACTCCATATTTAATTTCCTACTAGTCTTCACTTACTGGAAACTTACTTTTAGGCATATGGCATGACACAAATCTGCACTTCCTCTAGTTTCATAGGCCCATAATGATCTATTTCCCAGTGACCCCTGCTGCCAACAGTACCAGCTGTAAGCTATTCATGATCAGCAGTCATCTTAGGCCTGGCAGAGAGGGAGGAAGTTGCTGGATCTACAGATAAACTCGACCATTCTGCTCCACACATGTACTCTGGAAGTGATGTGTCCATGGTTCTGATGTCTCTAATGAGGATAGGCTAATACAAGAAAACTCGTATTTGAGGGCAAATTATATCTCATCTGTCATTATTGCTATTTTAAATTTACCTCCCTTGAGGCACAGGGGATTACAGAAATTCAGTAAAAAATATCTTTTGTAATTCTGCATATAAAGGTTTTGGGGGATTTTTCTGTATAATGTGATTTACAGCTGAGAAATTCAAAGTGAAAATTTAAACCTATAATCCTAAAAATGCTTTTAGCTAAAAATACATTTGAGGCTAGTACAGAGAATTTTGTATGACTTTGCGCAGAGCATACACATTCTTATAAAGTGAAATGGTTAATTCATCATTATAATAGATTCTTAGAATGAAAATATTTTTTGAAGGTTTTATTTCCTTTTCCAAGATTTTAATCTTTTAAAAGTGAACTATTAAATATTCATACTTCTATAAAATTATAAATTTAACCATGAACTATTTCAGCCACAGTTGCAGTAATATCAGAATATTGCAATGCTGGTACACAGACACTTGAACAAAAACCATGAAAATGCAATGTATGGAGAGTGTTTTTTAATAAAGAATGTTAATCATGCCCACATTGCAATGTGGAAAAGGTGGAAGGGAAAGCTTATTTCCTTTTAAAATTCTAGGTGTTTTTAATATAGTATTTAAGGAGAGAGCAAGCATGACAACAATGTTCTTGTTTACATTAATACACTTAGGAGTATTACCTAAGTTTAGATATCTATGATAGAAGAAAATACATGTGAGATAAATATCTAGAAACTTCTTATAATTAGGGGTAAGATCTAGGTTAAGACCAATTTCTCCAAGGAAATAAGATTTTTGACCCGTAGAGGAATGCCATGGGTAAATTAATCTCTCAGATTAAGACACCTAAATTTACATAATTGCATGGTTACATGGTAAAGTACATCTATGCATGTGGTCTTCATGTTCCCACTGTTTTTGGTTGTGAAGTAGCTAATACCAGTCAGTGGAGTTTGGGGAGTGATTCAGCTAACTCTAAACATGGGCACTTGGTTGATTAAATCTCTTAGCCCCATTTTGTGTTGACCAGATATTCACTGAATGCAATAGGTATTTGGACACTTAGCTCTTATACCTAGATGTAAACACTTTAAATTTAAGAATCTTAACTTTGTGGACATCTAGCTGAGACACAAACCAATGCTAGGTGAGATGAATCTCCAGAGCCTTGCAAATTCAAACTTGGTATTGATGACGTTTTGCATGGGAGACCATGATATGGGTTGGCAGGCCTAGCCATCCTGTGAAAAGTGCGTGTTAAGGATGACTGACTAGTACCTTTGAAGAGGCTCACTTTTGCTCATTGAGGATATGACTAAGAACACCAGCTGTTCTCAGAGGATAAAGTCTTTCCATCCCTACTTATGTAAGACTAAGTCAATTGGTGTCATATAAACAGGGAACACACATGAGCATTTGACATCAGAGCCTTGGGTCTTCAGTTGTTCAGTCTCCTGACCCAAGTGTGTCTTCTCCCAGGTGCCATTAGAGGATGAAATGTCATCCTCTTTCAAACATAAACCATCTGAGATGTGTAAGGAGAAGAGCTGCAAC
Source organism: Buteo buteo (assembly GCF_964188355.1). NCBI lineage: Eukaryota > Metazoa > Chordata > Aves > Accipitriformes > Accipitridae > Buteo > Buteo buteo. The sequence continues at coordinate 2,225,691 of NC_134185.1, forward strand.
TATATATTATAAAGAGTTGGTTTTTTTCTTACAACTAGTTGCACTCTCTGCATTCTGTGATTCAAATAAGCGTAGTACTAACAGGCTATTAATCAAGCAGAAAAACTTCTGGGTTTTTGGCTAGCAGGAGTTTGGAGAAAACCAGCAAACTTGGAGGTTGTAAAGTGGATAGAATAATTTGGGTATTTCACTGCCATGGACGATCATACACTAGAGTTTCAGTCACTTTATTCTTTAATATCTTTTACAGATTCTTTCTAATTCCTTATTCAGTGCTATCAGTATTTCTTAGTTGATAACATTATACATATAAAATATTTTTTCTCACTACTTTTTGCAAGGCCATGTGCATGCATTCTTTTGTTTTCTTTGAAGAACTGTAAAAAAAAAATTTAAAAAAAAAAGAAATTACAGTAATCAAAAGTAATTTAAGAATTACCAGTGAATATGTCTAGTGAAGGACAGATACCCAAAGAGTGAAAAGACTTTCTGTCTGTAAGGAGATATAAAAGATTTAGTCTGATTTGCAGCCTCATAAAACCTTATTATATTCTGTCATCTCTTTTCTGCACAGGATTGTAATGTAGTAAGGAAACAAAGGGAGCTCATGAGTTAGAATAAAGAATTGTGTTACTTAGTATAGTGGAAGTTCTGTGACCTCACAACAAACTCATTCAGTTAAAGTGTATAGTGTGATTGCTTTAGTGATTTAATTTAGTTAAGATTTAGTGAGAATTACATCGCTTCTTCAACTACTAAAAAACCCACAATCACTTACTTAAAAATAAACAGGTTTAGTTTAATAAAAGTAATCAAAAAAAATTATTCAGTTAGAAATTCATTGTGGAGTATGATATTAATAATTTTGTAGGGAAGAAAGGCCTTCCCTGAAGAAGATGATGTTGGAAAAGTATTCATATGCAGGAGGGAGGAAAAAAAAAAAAAAAAAAGGAGAGAGAGAGAGAGAGAGATACCAGGATTTACTTTATCCTGAACCAAACTGTCACACCAGTTATTATAAATAACATGGGTGGTCATATATCTGCCTTCATATAAAGTATCTTCTACAGACACTAATGTAGAGCCTGAGTATGGATTTCAGTTTTTAATGAATTTTGAGACTAATAAAAAATAACTTTACCATTTTTTGCTTTAAAATAAAGCAGCTATTAAATCAGTTCTGTTTTTATTTTGTAGGAAGCGTTTTATTTGTAAAAATCTAGAAAATAAATTTTAAATCACGATTTTAGGGTAAAAATCTTTTTACAAGCCCAGATAATTAAATGCAAATGGATAGTGATAAATAAACATTTTTTTAATCCAAATTTTTAAGATGACACTGCTGCCAATATTGACAAACTTTTGCAAAACTGAAGAGACAAGGAAAAAAACATTTCCTGAACTGAGTCATCTTTTAGTATTCTGCCCTGCGTTTCATCAGCCAAACTCTTCACTTCATCCCAGCTCAAGCATACATCCCCAAAGCAACTTATAAGCCATATACTTAAAATCTGTACAGCACCCATGAATGTTTGCACATTGCTCTATATTTCCAAGTTATTTTAGAGCTGACAGACTTACTTCTCTTATAATAGGGCAGTTTCCACTTTGTACTGTGGAACTAAGTATTATTATTCATCTCATGGTCAGTAATCTTCCCCAACTTTTTTTTAATAATTTGTTACAATTAATTTTGTTAAAGACTTACTAGTTGGTGTATTGCATTAGAGTGTTAGTGAAATGTGCAAGTTACTCTCTAAGGTCTTGATTTACATTTAACCATAGGAAAGGTCACTGGAATTTGCCTTGACATAACGTTAGTAATAGGGAAATCTGAGTGCAAGTTAACTAACTCCTTTAAAAGGGTCACTGAGCTGCTCAGCATTTGAAGCTGTTCTATTTAGTAATTAGCAGTAAACTACAAGAAGCATACATATCTGGTGTTGTCCCAGAGTAATTATACTTGTCTATTGTAAAGTGCTATCAGAGATATATTCAATCATTATATTGATTGAGTATACTTAATGCTGAGTTGATATACTTAACAAATATGAAAATTATTTATAAATCAATGATGTTTTTCTATTAATAAAGGCAAAAAAAATTGTGCGATGCAGGAAGATTATCAAAACTGATAGGAAGCTTTGAAAAATAGACTACTGAAGTGTGCAATGAAATCACATCAGGAAGGTACATTTAAGAAAACTTAAATCTGCTAGGTCAGACAAATGAATTCGTGTCACTTGGTATAGTTCTGACAAGCCTTTGTTGTGTATATATCTTTACTACTAGCTAAGATAGATTGATCTGTATTGTTTTTGTAAGAGTAAATTATAGCTATTTGTACTAGTGTTATCTAGCAGTCGAGTAACAATTGCCTAAACTGCTTTAGCCTCACAAAACATATGAAGCCCTGTCACATATTCTCACCATCTAACTTAAGGGCATTTACCTTAAGTCTCTAGAATATTCCTTCATTGCTGAAGTAGTCTCTTCAGGGCCTCAGTTCCCTGAATCACTCTCTGGAGACACAAGCCCCTAGAAAACATAGTCTTAATTAAGGTAGCCTCATCAAACACAATGTGAATGAAATGCTGTGAACTTGCTGACTGAATTTAAAACAATTACTAAAGAGCTGGATCAGAGAACAGGGAGATGGGTGTCGCATTTTTATTTTCGTATCTGGGTCCTATGTGACTGAGAGATATTATGGTCTCTAGCCTAGAATAGGCATGTAGTCTGGAGAAGAGCTGAGTCTCTTAATCATCAGCTCAGTTCCATCTGTCATTAAGTTGCTTCACTTGGATACACAGAAAGTGAGGACAAGTACTGCCTGTGGACCATGGTGAAAGTACAGCGGAAGAAAGTGTCTACTGAATGGTAGTTTATGACAGAGGTTCAATGTAACAAAAGACACTGAGGAGACTCAGACTCTAACTTTGAAATTTCTACTTTAAATTGTTTTAAAAGTAGGTTAAAAATAAGCTGTAGAAAGGGCAAAGAAAAAAATCAGCTGGAATTCTCTTACAGGAAGTATTTTATAATAAAAAATAAATGATTTTGTGATACTTGATTCATGGGAGAGATGCAAACTCTTATTCTGGACATGCTGTCACAGATTTTATGGTACTTCTGAAACAAGGATGAAATATACATAAAGTGATGTGATTAAAAAAATCATCGTAACTTCATTAAATCCCTAAATACAACATGCATTTCCTTCCTTAACACTAGAAGAACTACAGCCATTTCAGTATCATTCATAAAAATGTCCCAAAATCTTGACCATACTTTCTCCATTCCAGTGACATTGAGCAGCAATTAGGGAATATTGCTGCAGCTGGCAGCCTGGGAGAAGGAAGCAGATAATGATAGGAAAACATGTAAAAGGAGGCTGAGATGGACCCTTGACTGATAGGGGAGAAACTTTCTGCATGAACGTCACACTCCGCCCAACAAAGACCTCAGATTGCTGACCACTTGCTGCAAGTCTTGCCCCCTCTTCTTGAGGGGGACTGATGCATTGGTCTTGGGACCAAGAGGAGCACTGGAAAACTGAGCTTAGCACCAAAGTAAAAAATAGATAGTAGGAAGGCATTTTTGTATAATATTTTGAGGGGTATTATTAATAAGGCTTTAGGTATTAATTTGGGCTATAAGTGTTAGTATTAGACAAATTGAACTATTAGGCTGTTAAAACACTAATTGTACAAACAATAAATTCTTCTGTCCATATATATATAGTGAAGTCCTTTTACAGTTATGACCTTTTTCAAAGTACTCTGGCTGTAATTCACTGATTAAGCCAACAGACCATTTTAAACTAAAGCACCTGGATGATGGAAGCTCTAGCAAAGTGGCTCCAAGCAAAACCACCTAATTCTTATAGTATCTCCTGTCCCACAAGTGAGGAGGGAACTCATTATGGCCTGTAAAGAGGCTAATTGGACCACTGGGGAAGGCAGGAAATGTAGGTCTCCCTTACAGGAATATGCAAAAAACCACAATAATCTCAAGTGCTCTACAGAGGGTTGGTTTTTAATCACTTCTCTTACCTCCCATCTTCTCACCTACAGAGTAAAAAGCTCCAGATTCAACAAAACACATTCAAATGGAAAACTACTGCTCTTAATCCACCAAACACTGTCTAGGGTAAGCACACTAAGCATTACCATTGCAGAGGTAGTTAAGGTATTGCTGTTTCCTGTTGGTTGTGAATGAATCACGTTAATTTTCTGTGCATCTTCAGAACAGGACCACAACATCCATCAGAATTTCTGAGACATCCTCTTTGTTAGGGGATATATAACAGGCATCTCCTGTGGCGGACTCCGGACCCTGAGGAGCTCTCCTCCTTCCCAGCTGCCGGAGCCCAGCCCAGAGCCCCCAGAGACCTGGGAGTCCCTCTGTCCCAGACCAAGGGTTACAGCTGTGGCTTTCCTCTTTGGAGGCTCAACCAGCAGCAGACATGAACACGCGTGCCAGAGACACACGTGTGCAGAAGACACTAGCACAGCCAGCTACACAGACTGCCCACAGACAGGGCACTGCCTTTAACAACACCCACACAGAACACTACCAGAACTCACATAAAACATATGTTCAAAAAGACAAATCCCAGTCCTCCTCTCTGGCTGGTCGGGATTGAAGCTCACTAGTGAAAACACACAGCCCCTTATTCTCTAGTTCAAAAGGACAGGCACATTCGTGGACCCCTTAAATAGCAGCATGGGACCTCAGCTCATCGAATTTTGATACCGAGATCCCGGGCCTCCTACTCACCAGACAGTCCAGCTTGAAGTCTGCTAAAGGATTACACGTGCATGCACCAGGTGAGGGGAAAATATAAACGTTCTGGTCTTCCCAGTGGCTCATGCTCAGGCACACAGGCCCCATTACTCTCGGTCCCCTCTCCACTTGCTGATGCTGAGACTCCCACTTGCTCCAGCTGGCACCAGGCACGGGAACCACCATCACCCGAGGTCTGACACCAGTTACTGGCACTAAATTCACTCCCTGCGGACACATGCTCCCATAATCTGTGGTCTCCCTTCAGCTGCTGATGCTGATACCCTCATTCACTCCAGCTGCTGGCACCACAGACCTTAGGACCACCACCACCAGTGGTCTAACTCCAATTGCAGACCTCAAATTCAGTGACTTTCATCGCTCCAGTTTCTGGCATCTAGACCTTACAGCGCTCACAGGTGGGGAGAGACTGAGATTACATGTAAAGAGAGTTAATAAAGGATTTCATAAGAATAATGGATAGAGTATGGTGATTTGGAGCAGCAACTGCTCACACACTACCAGCCTATGTTATACCTCCTTCCTCTCTATACCCACCCTGTGCTTGTTTCGTTCAGATCCCCTTCCCCTAAACATTCTTTAATAAGCCTAAGGGGGCAAATTCTGGTATGAACTGGAGTATTCAATCGTAAGAACAATGGCATGCCTAATGCTAGCTGTTTGTTATTAAGTTACGTTAAAAATGTTGTTTCAGAAAAGAGTAAAGAGTGTTTTGAGAGCTCAGTGAATGAACTAAACAATTAATAAAAAATAAAAATACATAACTGACATGAACATATACATTGCTAGTCCAATAGATCATTCTATCATTGTGAGCACAACTTGGACAAAGCAACCTTTACTTATTTTGAATAAATACTTGTAAATAATAATTGTAATTATAAATATAAAATAATATTATTATAATTTTATTTAAATCTCATCAATTTACAGTAACAAGAGTATTTCTTACTTTCATTCAGATCATGTGAACTAGTTACTGCCAGTCTCTTACCTCATTTTGGAAAACAGGTATGTCAAAGTTTATCAAATCTTAAACATCATTTGAAGAATTTTGTATTATGTTTGTGTTTTCTGTGCACAAGTTCGATATCAAAACAGAGGAGCGTTTTGAATTTGCTGCCAACTTCACGCACTTAGAATAGCATTCGAGAGACAAGATTCATAATCGTGCAAGTCATCTTGTCTGAGAGCGCAATACAGCCACAGTGGAATAACAATAGAAAAATGTCTGTTTTCACATGGGTTGGGTTTTTTGAGGTAGCTGTTCTTGAAATTGCCTTAGTGCTAGTAAACACTTTTACACAAGATCACAGGAAGAAATGTAGACTTAAAACAACCACATCTGGTCAGAAAACATATGCAAAATTATACTGTGTTTTAGTCAATCAGTCCTGTTGCAAGGTATGCTGATGTCTTACCTACTTTCCTGTTACAGCAGGACCTGAGGGTATTTATATAAGAGCAGGAAAAAAGAGGTAAATTCCTGAAAGTATGTTCTCCTCCCATGATACTTATTATGCTTAGAAACAAGAAAGGGTTCTCCATTTTCTTTTAGCTAACTGGAGAATAAAAAGGGAGCTAATTCACACGCATAGTCTCCTTTTCTCCTTCACAATCCTTACCAGCACCCTGTAGAGTAGGTTGCAATGATAGGTGCCATCCACTAGAGTTGAGTGTATTGAACTATTTTCATGTCATTAGGGGTTTGGGTTTGCCATATCTGGAAGGGTGTTCCTCCTGTGTCCTCCCTTCCTCTCCCTCATTAGGTCAATATTGCAATGATACAAAAGATTTTTGTGGGGAAAATTTCAAAAGCAAGGTGGCCACACAGTTTGAGTGAAAGGGACAAGAGTAAGTGTTCCAAAAAACTAGAGACCATGCGAGGGGGGAAAGCCAGTTCTAGAAAACTTTACTAGTGGACTTTTCTCCTTTGGAAAAAAAAAAGGGTTTTTTTTCCAATTTTCTCAGGATGATGTTGACCACAATGCTCTCTACAGTGAAGGAGGAAAAGGAGAGTAATATAAAACAGATTTACTAGGCATTTAGAATTAAGCATGTCTATCCCATTTTGAAGATTATAGTTCTACACAGACTTTACTAAAATGCCAACAAGAATGTTCAGTCTTTCAATATGAAAATAAAGATTGGCTCTTGGATCCGTTATGCTATTTTTTTTTCTTTTTTTTGTTTTTCTTTTAGCTCTGCATCTCAATGTAATGATTTGTTTATATTCTATGATTGTCAGGGATAAGTGATGCTTCCAAGAAAGAGACATTTTTAAAAGTTTTACTGTCACTGGATATGCAAGTGCTAGCTTTATGCTTAGCTCATTCTTAAAAAATGTTCTTCTGAGTATTGCTACTTCTCTTATACCAACACAGTAAATCTCTGCTGTGAAGTACAAGAATGAATAGTGTTTTAAGTTTGGCTGCTATCCTGACCCCCAAGAAAAAGTGTTTACAATAGGATGGCTTTAGATACATTTTCCGATTCAAGCTTTTCTCATGAAAGCATCTTATTTGTCCAATATATCATAAGTAAACCGATTAGCTTCTGAAGGTTGGGGTTTTTTTTAATCAAGACATACCACTAAATCATGAGATTATTGACTCTTTAAATTATTCCCATCTTATTTTTCTAGCACAGCTATTAAAAGGATGCTGAAATTATGAATACAGCTGTCATGATCATTCTAAATCATCCAGCAAGAGCTTCTGATACTGTTCTTGCAAACTCTGTATTTGAGAACCAGTGAGTTAGTGATTATGAGTCTTCCTTTGCCATACTGCCAATAGACGAAAGGTATTCTTGGATGGGATCCAATCATGAAAAGCTTCTATCATTTATATGGTTTTATTTTAGTACATGGGTATTTTAGAATAGTCACATGGAAGTCTGATTTTTTTATTTTACAAAACCTATGTAAAAAAAAAATAATTGAGGAAATTACAAACTATGCAACAATCCTCTAAAATAACTGCTTTAATAAAGCAAAAGTTGACACCATTATTATAACACAGAAACCATTATTATAAGACAGGAAACAAAGGTGATTCTTACCTGTAAAGCCCTTGTCACATTCACAAAGAAAAGTGTTTGGAGTAACATTGCTGCAGTTACCATTGAAACATGTATGGGGCTGGCACTGTCCAACTATTTCTGTACAATTTTTACCTATTTAAAAGGGATAATAGGAACATTGAACTTTAGTAAAAATTAATATTTTTTCCTGAAATGTCAAATTTATATGTAAAATAAAAAAATTATATTTAATAGATAGGTGGATCGATACATAGGTATTTGTGCTAAGGTTGGTTGCTAGTTTTCACCAGAATTACTGAAGTTCTAGAGCACGGCAGAAAGATATTCAGCTGCTGTAAGATGAGCTACTGTGCTCAACCTCATCTGCCATATAGTTACAAATTCACATGTAGCTTAAAATGCAGAAATGCTATTAGTACTGTAATATTTGTTTCTTTTTGACAGGAATCTAGCTTAGAGTTTCTTCCAGCATTGCAAACAAAAGATGTTCTCATGTGGAGTCCAGTTTGACTGAATTTTTCTTAATATGCATCTTTCTGGAAATTACAATTTTAAAATGTTTATGCTATTATAGCATATGGGTCTAAGTATCGTATAATTATGCTTGCCACTTGAATTGTTGCTATGACATTATTCACACTTCAACAACTTTTCAAATTTCTAATGGACTTCGTATTATGGGATGTACTTTTTTCCTCCCTTACTCTTGTGTAGCCACGTCCATAATGTATGTTTAATCTCCTAGTTCTTCTTGTTTACATACAGCTTATTTACTGGACCAGTATTGCTAGTACAAAATTATGGTATTACCTAACACCGTCCCATGTAGGCTAACAGAATATTTTAAGCATTGCTTATTGTTAACATTAAGCATGATCATTGTTTTAACAGAATTGCTTGTGAAACTCTCCATTAATTTGAATTAAAGTAGTACCAGACACTTACTGATATTATTTTCAAAGCATTTTACACAGCCCCAGAAATTATAAAAGAAATAGAAAAAGTACTGCATAGCATCAATGTTTTCCACTATTTTACTAAACTTTGAATAATTTTAAAAATCTTTTTCTCATAACATTGACTTATTCATACCTGTATAATCTTCTATTTGCAAATGCATTAGTAACCAAATTATTATGCAGTTTGAAAAGCAATTAAAAATAAATTACAGCAAGCTTTATGCAACATAACCTTCATTTCTGTGTTCTATGAACCTCACTCGTTCCTGACTCATCAGCTGTGTTTCATAGCATAGCATCGCTATTGCGAGTGCACAGAAGTGCAGTCCATCAAAGGAACATTGCTGGAATTCTGCACCACAAGTACAGAAAGAGCTACAACAATCCTTTTTGTGATGTGAATTAATAATTCTGGTACTTTCTGAAGGATTCCCAAACCCCTTTGGTCTGAATGCAGGAACAATATACCCATAATTTCCTTCATCCCCTTTTCTTCCTCCATGAAATCCGGACAATGGTTAGATAAGAATGTATCTAATCATGCTGTACACTCTGGTAGTCCAATCCCAAAACCCAGATTCAGTTTCTCCAGTGGGTTTTGGGTAAGTACGGCAATATTTCCTAGATAGAATTAGGTGAATTTTATTTGTGAAATATTTAATTTGGTGATAACAGTACGTTTAGCAAACTCCTTTTGAAAGGAACTTTACAGCGCAAAACAATCTGAAAGAAAAGAGTAAGTGCTTTGTTTTGCTTGCTCTTCTACTTAAATGTTTGACTTCTCAATTAAAAAACAAATTTTGATTTAAAAAGTTTCTCTAATGTAATTTAAAAGGTCTTTAAACTGAAAAGGGAGGTTTTGTGGCAGATTGAATGAAAAATTCATTTCAACAAAACTGTTTGCTGTTTTTCAGCAGTTTGGTTAACTAACTTTTGGGGGGAGCTTACTCCAAATGATTTATGTTATTTTGGTGTAAGAACTTGAACTGCTGAACAAACAAACAAACAAAAATCAGTTACTTCTGTAAGTTCACAAGTACTTACCTATGTCTAGTGCTTAAGTGGGAAAGAAGCATGATAAGAACTTATTCTGGTTTTCCCCACAATGCATTCATGAATGTAAGCAAATACAAACTGTCTTCAAATGACTGCACAGTCTCCTATGAGTGACTACATGTAAAAGAGACCCGGTGCAGGTGTGGCAGTGGCAATGGACAATCAAATCATACAAAAACCTCGCTAATGATGTTCTCACTGTTTTATTATCCATTAAGGAAAATGTATTATCTAGGTAACATTTATTGCTAGAGGGGAAAAGAAATACCTGAAAATTTTGGAGGACATGTGCATTCGTAAGAATCTCCAGAAAGTTCTGATTTCTCAGTGCAGGAGGCATTGTTGTGGCAAGGTTTAGTGGAGCACATATCAAACTTCTGGCAGAATCTTCCAGAATACTGCGAGAAACAATGGCAATTATATGCTTTTTCCCAAACATGGCTTAGACATTTTCCATGCCCCGAGCATAATGGTGTGTTTGGAGACTGTTGGCAAAACTGCTGCTTCACGGTGACGTTCAGACGGAGGCCCATGTTGCACAATAGCGGACCTCTCTTATGAAGCTCTGCAAAGTAATGAGTTCCAGCACCAAGCCAGTTAGGGTCAACTTGGTGCAGTCCTCTTATCTGGCAAACAAAAATCAACTGCTCTTGAAGAAAACTAGCTTTAGGGCAGTTAATAAATTCTTCCTTGGACACATTTACCACATTCATTCCATAGGACTCAAAGGATGGCTCAGAGGAGATGAAGAGACTATCACCTAATTGAAGCTGTAAGGGGCATATCTGAGGGATACTGAGATTTTCTTCTTCCAAGATTTCCCCAGTAATACTTTTATTCATGTTCCAGCATTCAGTGTAAAAGTCTGAGCAGATGTTTTCCCTTGGTTTCCATTTTATTACACTAGGTTTTGGTTCCACTCGCCATTCAGCAGTCATTTGCCTCTCACATATTACCTGCCCATTCACAACGCATAGCTGAAGAAAGTACGCGAACATGCGAACTGCTGATTTTATAGTCATTGTTTCACTTGGCAAATGGGAGTTGACTTTCACACCTGCTTCATTACGGAGGATAGCTTCAGAACACTTGTTCCTTAAGGTTCATCTCTATTTTCCTTGGCAGCCTAGGAATTCAAACAGAGAAAAATATTTCTGTTTTCACACCAAATACAGTTGAATATCAAACCCTCATTGCAAAAATAGAAATTATACAACAAAGCAAGATCTACATCTAATTACACTGATGTGAAAATGGAATGAGTCCAATTAACTGATCAGAACTACACCGCTGTAACTAAAGTCAGATTTTTCTTATTTCATTCCTGCTAAAGATTTGATTTTCATTTAGTGCATTATGTATTGAAGAGAAAGAGCTTAAAAGCATGATTTCCTTATTCCCTTCCCCTGTTGACAAAACCTAATGATAACCAAGTTAAGATAGGACATCTGTGGCAAAACTAAGAAGTAAACCAGAACATCTAAGCTCAAGTCATGAGCTTTAACCATAGATGTTTTTTTGATAATGATTTATCATTAATTTATAATAAAAGTAGATATTCTGAAAATGTAGGCATGTGAATTACAGCTTCAATGAAGAAAACATACAAGCACATCCTCAAATCTTTTATGTTCACATACACTCAGCAAAACTTTTAATTAAATCCTTAGTTTTCAAAGTATACATCTGAAAACCAAAGGTCCTTAGTCATATGCTTGAGGTTCTTGATGTATCACAGTCAAAGCCAGCAGACTACAGAGTCCTAGAGGACTATTTAATTTATAGAAAAGTCTTTTTTGGTCCTTCAATTTATCTGGCAATTTTTATTGCATGGAGATGAGTGATTACAGAACAGAAAGAAAACCAAAATAAGATTATGAAGGTTATTCTTGGAGTCATACAGAAAATGATGAAAACACAATATGATGTTTAATACCTTAGAAATTGTCAATAGCTTTGAGTTAGTAGCAGTTTAATTTGCCTTAAATATAATTTTTTTTCTCCCTTTTAGTTCTACAATGCCTTTTTTTTTCTCAGTATATTTATCTTACACTTTAAGATAGTGGCCTCCAAACTGACATTTACAAATGAGAAAATTATTGTAAAGAATAAACTGCATCTTACAAGGGAAGCCATTTAATAAAAATAAACAATTGCATTTATATTTTGAAATTTGTTTATATTGTTTTCATTTTTACACAGCATGTGGAATGACATGTGGATGTGTATATTTCTACACCTACATACACTTGGTCTATCTCTATAGTGCACATGGATTGATACTGCTTTAATTACATAATTGCATTAAATGTCCTCCTCTTCCCCCATGTACTTAAAAAATATTTTGGAGCATACTTTGGACCATGCTGAAAGATCAAAGTAGGACAGGAAAGACAGTGTTTGTGGAAACCTTGAGCTGGCGAGTATTAAATGACTCAGTGAGCTGTTGAAAATTACAGAATAATGTCAAAGGCTGATATTCAGTCTCTCCTATCATCACCTAAATCGGGATAAAAGCATCTAAAATTTAGCTATGTCCTATTAGTAAATTGGTGTGCATGTGAACCTGTCCCAATGACCTTTGTGTAGGAGCATGACCAGCACTACTCAAGCCTTTGAAGATCTCAGAAAAATGTGGACTATGACTAACTAGTAGTAATAATAGCAGACTTGAGGTGTAGAATATTAAACTCAGAAGAGGTGGAAACTAGATTTTGATCCTCCTCCCAGAATAGTTTTAATTTAATTAGTAAATCCCAACTCTGCCTTCAAACAGTTGAAGTACTCTAACCACCTAGCTCCACAGCCAGGCAAGTATGCTAATTTCTAATTCCTCTACCTGTCTTTGTATTTCCACCCCTGGGAGCTAATTCCCCACAGAAAAAAAAAAAGAAAGGACATGGATCTGCACGAAAACTACTAGCCTTGTTACAGAATACTCATAGTCTTTCTATTTTGAGACCATTCCATTATCTTCGGAATCTCATGATGTTCAATGATACCATTAGATAATGTGCTATCAAATGTGTAGTTTGGATCATTTAGCATTTTTTCTTTTAAGGTAGCAGTGTTGAACTATTATATCCATTATAGTTGCTATTACATCTGTCACTATTATCAGGTGTAAAAGTCTATGCTCTATATTACTGTACATTTAGAAATCCTACATTCAGCAACCCATCTTTACATACCTTTTTCATAATGAGATTTTCTCAGGGGTTACTAAAATAGATGTTTATAAAAGGTTATTTTTCTTTTTAGACACTTCAAAAAGAAAGCTATTGCATGTCTAATGTGGAAGAATTCTTGCCCATTTATATTTTGCCCTTCATTCATGTAATTATGCACAGTTCTGGTATCATATACAAACTTCATTTTTACAGGTAAAGAAACTGTGCTTCCTCACAATATTTATATGGGATAAAACTACTGAGCTATTTTAAAATAAGTAATCAGTAGTATTTTAACAGTTGGTACTCTGACTTCACAAAAATCATTACTAGTCTTCATGCAACTGAAACATTATTATGGGAGTACTAGAATTAATAATGTTAAGTAAACAAATACATTCTGTAAAAGCAATGGAAAGAACAGGGGAAGATGGAAAAGAAACATCAAGAGAGAACAAAGATTTGTTTCTTAGCAATAAAATCAAGAGGAAAAAAAGTTATATAGTGAAGAGTATGAAAAGTAATGAGCTATGCATGAAATAGAGTTACAGTAGTATCATACATGACTTAGAAAATCAGCCAAGAAATTAAATATCTGCAAAATGCTGATGCCATGTCATAAGACGAAATGATGATGAGATGAAATTTGAAAGTGATTATGATAACTGTTATATTTTAGGTCTGCTTTAGGCAAGGAGAAAAACTTCCTATCTGTAACCCCAGATGTTTCCAAGTAATTGATGAAGACTAAGAAAAGTCCAAGACTGGGACTTGTATGGACACACAGTAAGATACTTGATGAAAATCTAACTCTTAAAGTTACATAAGGCTGGGTGAAAGGCAGCACAATGCTCTGTTTTGTACTAAAGGACAACTAAAGCAGAAAGGTTTATGCAGAACCCCAGTGAAGCCATCTAAAAGCAAAAATGAATCCCAAGTTATGTGCGTTCCAGTCCAGTATCTTAAAGATTATGTTTCCTTTCTAATCAATGAGACATTAAATACTAACGGCAAAAATAAAGTACATTTTAAGCGAGATTGGAGAAATACCCACAGAAGATACCTGACTCTAAGAGCCTCTCAGAAAAAAAAAATCTATCAAAGAAGACAATAAATCAGAAAATGTTTAGGAACATCGTGTCACCACGTTGGTGCCAGGAATGAACCCCCTCGTGCCTCTTCCCCACACATCACACGCACACTTTGCAGACTGCCCGCCTGTGTTTGAGGTCAGCTCTGGTGGGATGCGGCTTTGTCTTTGGATCAAACTACTGTGAAAAGAGCTGAGAGGGAGCTGAGGGGGGGCTTGCTGGGGGTCCCCCACCTCGCTCAGGAGCTGCATTTAAGCTCAGGTTCTCGCCCTTGGTCCTTACCTGGGCTATGCTGCAGGTGAGCTGGTACCTGATCTTCTACCTTGCTTACCTGGGCCTTGACCCTCACCCAAATGTTTGAATTACTGGTTTGATCTCAGGATCTGTTTCCTCACTGGGGAGCTGCCTGGGAACCACTGACTGTTGGCTGGCTCTGAGTGCCATCCCCGGACCCGCTCTGTGCTTCTCACATGGGTGCTGTGGGACGCTACCCCTTGTCACTGGGCTCACTGTCACTCCCCCCGTCAGCACCCCTCCCTTGCAGGACAGCCCATGTTTGCTGCTTCCTGGGACTGTGATATCATGCTTCCTTTATTTGATACATGTTTAAAAACATCACATTTAAGCATTACTTAATATAGAATCATAGAATGATAGAATGGTTTGGGTTGGAAGGGACCTTAAAGACCATCTAGTTCCAGCCCCCCTGCCCTGGGCAGGGACACCTTCCACCAGACCAGGTTGCTCAGAGCCCCATCCAACCTGGCCTTGAACACTGCCAGGGATGGGGCAGCCACAACCTCTCTGGGCAACCTGTTCCAGTGCCTCACCACCCTCACGGTGAAGAACTTCTTCCTTACATCTCATCTAAATCTCCCCTCTTGCAGTTTAAGGCCATTACCCCTCATCCTGTCACTACATTCCCTGATAAAGAATCCCTCCCCGATAAAGAGTCCCTCCCCATCTTTCCTGTAGGCTTGTGTCCCAGTTCCTCCAGGGTGGTTGTAGGAGGTTGGGGTGTTGTATGTAACAGAATTTTTTCTTCTGCCCTGTGCTTAATGGATTCCTGATGCTCAGATCCTTAATGTCCTAGCCCTGGTATGGATTGCCCATGGCCGCGGTCTCTGAGGATGTTCATATCCCTGTGGCATGATGTACATCCCCCAACACATCTCCAGCCCCTAGCAGCTACCAGTGACTCTTGTACTCATGCACGAGCATCTGTCATCTTTTTTGCCTGTCATCTTTATTGCAGTTTTTTTTCTAAGATCATGAAACCTCTGACCATGACTGTGGCCACAACTGCGACCGGGTGAGGTCAGAAAGGCTGTGAGCACAGGAAACTCAGGAGTAATGGGAGGTTACCATGCTACCAGGGTACATTGGGCAAATAGCTCAACACAGCATAATTAAAGATTAAAGATTATCTCTTTATGTCGGATCAGTGACTGTTCCATGGAGCAGTAGGTTAGAAAACACAAAAGGCAAAGCAACCTTTGCCGTGATTCTGGTTATTTTATATGTCCTGATTCAGAATTGAAGAGTGTCTCTCTAACAGAGGCCATCATGTACTTAGATTCAAAATGCTTGCAGAAGGAACAAAAGTAAAAAACAAGCCCACAGTTGTCTTCAGTTTCTAAAAAATAAACTATTAATGCAGTTAATTTGTTAAAAGGAGGCTTAAAAGAGGAAAATGGTGTTAAATGCTCATAGGAAAAGTCGACACTATCAAAGGATACTGTATTTGAGACAGAAAAAATTTATACCATTAATTAGGGCTTGAAAATGGATAAAAGGGAGCTGGCGTGGCTAAACTGGAGGGTGTGGGAAGGAAAGCAAGAAGCAGACATTAGAATCTGAAGTTCCCTATAAATAAATCAAATAAAACCATCACAGACTTGGTAGGTTGAATGTGAAAACATAGATTCATATAAAAACACTAGAGGGATCAAAAGAATATGAAGAGCAAGTAACAGTATCAAAACCAACAACAAATCTCTAGAAAGACAGCAGTAATAGACAGCCTAACAGAGAGCCTCCATGACCAACAGACATTCTGGGTACTAATGGAATATTCAAGGAGATATTTAGAAAAACTAAATTATATGTCTTTATATTCACTATGAAAGAGTTTTATGAGGCTGGTAGAAAGAATTTGTTAAGGTCCGAAGTGTTGACAGAAGATGTTTAAAACAAAATAAACAGCTGCAACAGTGAACCAAACTCCATGAAATACCCAGTTCTAAGGGAGCTCAAGAATTAAATAGATTTTTTGTGTATAACCTGTTACTTAAAACTACCTTGGTAAGAAACACAGGGGAAGAGACAATATGACTCTTGTAAAGCAAAGTCAGGCCTCAAGAGACTGATTAGATTTCTCTGAGGATTCTTCATAAACAGAGTATTACACAGTCACTCAAAAATTTGGGATTGTGTTTTTGCCTGTTAAAGTATACTTGCTACAGGATAAGAAGAAAGTAATGTATTTTATATCATTTAAATGCAAGAACTGCCTATAGAAGTATCAAAACACATTAGTCCTTCCTCCCAGTTGTGTGCCCTACTGTGCTCTTTCTTAATGACCAGTGGAACTTGAGTTATTTTCTGCTCAGTGCTATCACTTCTTTTGGAGGAGAGTTGAAAAGTGGATTCCTGTGAATCTAGTTTATTTTCTCATTGGTGATAGAAGGAGATGGGAGAAACATGGAGGAAAATTTCATGTTTGGGGGGAAGGTTCGAGACACTGGTGAGGCAGGGACAGTAGGGATCTGGGTTCTTGCAGCTCTTAAAGAGTAGTCACAGGCCTCCAAATTGATGACAATACTTTCTAAGGACTGAAGCACACAGAGTTTGAGGCAAGCCAGAAAGTCGTTGAGATGGCTCGAATCAGTGATTTGCACAGTGCAATGGGTAAGAGCTGTTAATAAACTCTTTCTGTGTACGTTCTGTCTTCCTTGATTTTTCTCTGTTAAAAAGCTTATAATCAAACATGCTGTTTGAATAAAACATGGCTATATTTCTTAGCTTAAAACCTTTGGGGGAGCTTGCTTGAATAGATGGGCTATGCAGAGCATGCCTGTAGAAAGTAAATCTGCTTCTCCAGTTGATGGAGGGTATGTCAATATGCTTGTCTCTGTCAATATGCTTGATAAAACACCTTTTCCTACATTCTCTGAAGAACTTGCATTGTCCCAGGATCTACATGCTGTTGTGCCACTGCTGCAGTGGCACAGTTGATCATATTCACATTTGGTGAAAACTGCTCACAATACAAACTGGAGAAGAAAACAACATATTCAGAAATTTATATCTCAGCCAAACCCGAAGAAAACTTCACAAGCTACTGAGAATGGCATTCCCTCTAGTCCCACTGACTTCACTCTGCTGAATTTCACAGGTTTGCTGCAGTCACTGATGATGCTTCTGGTGCCTGGGGGAAAAAACATTGCTAGAAATATTAACAATGGAAATTGCTAAGGAACACACTGTGTTCTTGTGATAAAATTCCTTTCTAATATTCCTTAGTCTTCATACTAATTTACGTAAGTCATATTTAGTTAATTGCACTACAGCTGCATTAAGAGAGAAGGTGGCAGTGTTTTTAAATGTATTTTGTCCTTTAACACTGCTGTACTTGCCAACACAAGGTCCACAACAATGGACAAGAAGCTTCAAGCCCTTTAACAGTTCTAGCACAATCACAGAACAAGGTTCTGAAAGTGACCATCAGTGATGATGATAAAGTGCACTGACATTCATTGAAACATGTTTGGAGTGTTTACTTCAGTTACTTTCCTTCAAACAGCTTCCCTGATTAGTGGTGTATGAAGAATGAAATGAAAACAGATTGAGTTAGAAAAGGATACACATTTCTTTTGCCCATCACCATGCTACCTTTGCTTTTGGTGTTTGAACTTTGAAAATATTTAGTCATGCCAGTAACACACGTGTAAACTTTTTAAAAATGGAAACAGGACATTCAAGATGGAAAGTATGACGGGCAATGTAAAACTGTAACAGGATTCTAAATGCAAAAGAAAAGCTTAGCTTTAGTTATTGTGTACAGAAGTAACATGTAGACTGGGAGCCAAAGCCACCAATATCTGTGTTCTGCCACTGACCACCATGTTTACTGCTGGATTTGCCTTCAGGATTCTGCTTCTCTGCAGTTCCTGTGGTAATATATTTCCACTGCTGTCCAGATAGAATCACTTGTGTTGCTGATTTTATTGTTCAATGCAGAAACAATTTGTTTTATTAAACAATACTTAGAAAGGCACACTAGATTTGCCTTCAGTGTTCCTTTTTACTTCTTTCATGTTGAATACTCAACTGCTCTAAAACATTGTTTGCTGTACTTAATACATTGTGGTTCATGAATGAGGTGTTACTGCTTTGAAATCTCAAAGACACGGACTTTAGAGAGTTTTTTTTCTTGACTACTGTTTCTACATATAAAAAATACAAATATTAGAATTTCATCTATAAATCCTCATCAGAGAGGTGAGAAGGTTGGACAATAGTTCTTCATGCATTTTGCTTTGTTAGAAGAATTTGCTTACCCCAAATAATTGACTATTATATGCTAATTTTACTTTTTAGAAAACTACTCTTTTTCTGTAAGAGGGTGAACAATGAAACAGTTTGAGATAAAAGTACTCTAATGTAATTAAATTACCTATGGTGATATTATATTTTATAATATAACAAGTCACAAAATATGTGAAGTACCTAACACTCAGCTGATTGGAATATTTACACTAGTTTCACTGAATTTGAATTGAGACCTCCGTGAATGATAGATAAAATAATGAAAAAAAAAAAAAAGGGTAATGGATTGTGCAGTAATGAGTAATGAGCACTGTACTATGAGTACAGTTAGACCTTGAATGTCAGCATTTCTCAGTTCAATAGAAGATTACTACCCCATGAAAAATTCTATAAGTAAAACTATTTATATGTGCCCAGCAATGCCTGATTTTACACTAAATATGATTCAGAGTGTATTTTTTGGTTTTTGTTTTATATATTGCAATGAACTCACTTTCAAAGTTAAACAAATGTACTATTATCAATAAATATTTTCAATATGTTTTTCATTCTTCAACTGTGGTTAAAATCTGACTGAAAAATCCAGATGCAGTTGGATAGTTGATTATAACTTGCCTTTAAAAGCCTAAAACTTTGATGAATATGTTCCCAACACAGATTAGTAGTTATTCAAATTGCTAGACTTAAAAAAGATCAATTTCAGATAGCATAAAATTGCTTACAAATAAAAAATAATTGCAGAGATTTCACAATTTTGTCTTCTGATTTTGTTTTTAGGATTTTTCAATACTTTTTTTTTCTTTTCTACTAGGAGTGGCATATTTCTAAATTTAGAAAGTAGTCACTAAGACAACTCATACTAAATTAAGATCATCTGTACATTAACTACCATGTAGGTGTATTCTTAAGAATCTTATTCTTCTATATCTTTTACACCTTCAGTATTCAAAATCTGGAACCATATTAAGGACATAAGTCTCTGGTGCAGAACAAATTGATCTGCAGTACACATCAAGATCCACAAATCAATTTAAATCTATTATCACTTTGTGTCCATTTCTCTGAGCTTTTTTGAGTTCTGATAGCAGGTATTATATAGGTGCATTTACAGTAACCTTTTCATTAAGATCAGAAGTATCCTTCTGAAGCCAACTCCAAATCATCCCCTCAGCATACTTCGGTTCACATAAGGTAGCAATCTCAGAACAAGTGAATGTTCAGGTGAAACAAACCTGAAATAAACACTTCAACAATGTACCTAGTGCACTCCAGCAACTAATGGATGGTTGATCCATATGGGTAGGGCTAGTCTGCAGCAAAACTCCCTGAAAGAAGAATAGAATGGATATCAGGTGGCAGTATCAGGTAGCTTCACTGCTTCACTTTAAAAATCCTCTCTTATTACTCCACACTGCTTGAAAATGTAGGCATATCTGTGAACTAAATGTGAACTAAAATAGAACTAATTTCCTAAACTATTGAAGGAGTTAAACTCTGTTGTATTCAGCAGAATTGTTCCCTAATTACAGCAAAGGAATTAAGTCTAATCTACCTGAGAACTAGCATAGATCTTGAGAAGAAAATTAATTTTTGCCAACTCCAGCTGATTTAAGTCCAGTGAATTGGCCTCAACACTGTGTTAGAGAAAGTATCAGCCTGATTTGTTCATTCTTAAGGAATCATATTAGTCAAGGATTGCTTAACTATTGCAGTTCATTGTAACTGTAGTTGAGGACAGAAAGAACAAGATTGTTGGAGACTTCTAGATGTCCTACTTAACTGAAAAATGAATCAGCACAGGAGCAAGCCAGATGTTAAAGGAAGGCTCAGTTCTCTTTTGAATTTGTATCAAAGTATTCAGAAAGGATCAGAGCACTATGGTTTCACTTTTGTCTTTTGTTTGTTTGTTTTTTTTTTTAAATACTAGAATGCATTTTTTCCAAGATAAAATAGACCCTTATTATACTAAATGGTTTAAAAAAAAAAAAAAAAGACTGGAGTTATTAGCAATACCTAAGAACCAAACAGTATTATTTAGGAGCTACAGAAGTATTAAAATATAGTAATATGGTAGGAAGTAAAAAATGTAAGATACAATAGCTTTGTCTATAGTAATAAGTATCGGGGGTTTTTGTCATTCTGGAAGTGGGAAAAAGATATTGATCTTCTATACTGTTAAACTGTTAGGTTGGCTCTTGGAATGACTGTGACCATTACCAACTCATACTTTAACAGTCAGTTCTCAAGAACAATTTGTGAGACGTCAGACCAAGGATCATTCCCAACAGGCAGTCACATGTTCTGGAGGCTAACAAAAGGTGATCATTTGGATAGGTCAGACAATCCCGTTAAGCCTCAAGACCAGACAAGAGGCTCTGGAAATATTCCGTTACTAGAAAAACGTCTTCAGGCCTTTAATGTAGGATATGCTTATACTATTTCGGGGAGTTGGGAAGCACAAGAAAAAGGACAATGTCTATGTCTACCTGAAAAAATAATTGCCAAGAATATATGACCCAGAATACGTGTCCAGAATATGAGTGCTGTTTTACTAGTATTTTGAAATACATTATATATAAAAGCAAAATAACTGGACCTGTGAATAATGGCAATAAATTAAATTGTGTGACTCACAATATTAATACACCATATTAATTTAGACTTTTCATGCAACTTGGTAGCTGTATTCTTGAAAGTAAAAAAAAAGGTAATTCATGCCACCTATGACAGTTATGTCTCATTTTCTGTGTTTTTTGTTGCCTCTGTAATAATTCTTGTATGAATTCACAGAGTAAAGAGTATGGGGCAACTGTATTTCAGGGATGAGAAGGAAAAATCAGAAAACTCACAATTCTCACCATATTTATTTTGAAAAACACGAGCAAATAGGCAGATGATTAAATCCTCCTAGGTCTTCAGAAGTCACTATTAACTCTCTGCATATCAGCCAAGCCTTCACAAGTATCTGTCAATAACCTGAGTTCTATCATCTGAGTTAAACTGCAGCAGGGGCAGAGGGAAAATCTTTTTCACATACAGCACAGAAAAATAAGGTAGTTTTCAAAGCCAACCCTTCCACTAGTCAAGATGAGATGAATAGAATTTTAATCTAAATTTTGAAGACAGTATCATGTGGATTGCATAAAAGAATTTCAGTCTTGATGTCAAAATGATATGAAGAGCTAACAAGTATAATGTTAGAAAGGAACTTGCAGTTCTCCTAAAACCTCTGCTGAAACTGACACTCAGGGAGTAATCAAGACTCTACAAATAATCCTCAAAAGCAGATTTTAGCTGATGGTGGGAAAAAAGCCTGGGGACAGCAAAAAAAAAAAAGAAGCGTATCATCAACATTATTCTCCAGATTCTCATCACAAATAATGATCACGGTGAGTTATCTTTTGCTGACATAAATGTCTTGGTGTTCCTGGAACAGTATTCAAACTCTCTACTTGTGAGAAAGCAGATATCTTGTCACCTGCTTCAATTGCAGAAACACGCTACAGGACAGAAAGTTTTATAAAACTCTGATGAGATTGTGCTTGAATTTAATTGCCGAAAAGATCTGGTTTGGACCTCATGCTGCTTTTATTCAAGTGGTGAATTTATTCAGCTATATTTGTGTTACTAGTCAAAGCAGCAACGCTTCCTGGCTCAGAGGAAAAAGGTTACTGATGCATCAAAATTAATTTACATTGGTATCTGAACTTTGGTTTCCTTTTCTTAAAACAGCATTGCTCCAATGGTAGATTTTGGATGGGTAAAATGCATGTATTTTACTCAGACTTTCATCATGATCTCAGAAAATTAATTTCTCACACAACAGAGAGAGATTCCTTGATTTTCTCCTGATCATTCATGAAAGAGGTGCATGTGCCAGGGTGGCCTTCAGCTCTGAGGGAAGCGTGCAGGCTGTAATTGTCAGAGCAAAGCAGAAACTGGTTCAAGGCTTCCTGCTGAGAGCACTTTTTTCCTAGTAAGCTTTGGTAAAACTCAGCAGAGCTCAGGGAAGAAAAAAAAAACCAACAAAAAACCAAGCCAAAGTAAAACAAAACAAACCCCTTAGAACGTCTGAAAAAGATGAAGAAAAAAAATAATAGTGAAATCTCTCCAGAACTTCTAACTTCTAAACCTAGAAACTGATTGATGGCTGACCCTGAATCACCTGCAGCTTTGAAACAGATACACCTCTTTTCATTTTTTTTCAGGAGCCAGATGGTATTGGATTTCTAGGATTATTAGAACAAGATGCTTATAGGATGCAGTTGATCAAAGAAGAAGAGAAGGATATTTTAAACAGCATTACTAATGCCCCTTGTGTAATTGAATGGTATACCCTCTCCTGTGGTCCAGCAATTTTCAGAGCTGGATCTTTTGGATTGAAAAAATTACACTGTTCTCTCTAGGAAAGTAAAAACCCCTCTCTGTATTTCCTGTAGCCTCTGAAGCCTCCACCCTGTTCTTTCCAAGATCTCCCTAGCTCTGTTCACGCTTGACAGTCCTTGCTTACTGAGGTTCTTGCTCCCCACTTGCATGGCAAGAGCATCTTCAAAAGCTCATGGTGAGCTGCAGTCAGACAAAGCATGATCTTTCACTCATATATTGTCCACCTCTTGATAAGAGTGATTAGAAGTAAACGTTTAATCTGAGCTGAAACACAAAAACTTGATAATTTAACTACTGAGGAAAGAGTTTCTGGGTTTCCAAGTTTTATTTTTCTTATTTTGGCACTAGAAATGTTATGCAACATGAAGACACTGGAAATTTTTACCTAAGTTCTAGAATTTTAGTCTGGGTTACAAATAGCATCAGTCACGGTGGCACTTTTCATCTTAAAAAGCCTTCAACATTAAGAAGACTTAAAGACAATGTTTAACATGCAGTAAATTTGGAATATTATATTAACTATTATGTAAATAATTTCTGAAAATTAATTCAACTTACTGTTCATAAAATGGCTTCTGAAGCTTTTCAGAAAGTTGAATCAACATTCTAGAAGCTATAAAATATTTTTAATTCATAGCAGTTTCTTTTCTGAAGGAATGTACATATGTTGATAAAAATGTAACCATATAATTTTAGAAAATCCTATTTAACTGTTCATGGAATTGTTTTGTTGTTTTGGGTTTTCTTCCACAAATATTAAATGAAAAAGGGATTAGATTCAGATATATTGACTAACTTATCAGGGAATTCACCTCACGTAATTGAGATTTACAATCTAATTATGTCCTATTCTCACTTTTGGGTCTTGTAAGTTTTCCAGCATTTTGTCAGCCTGTTTTGTGCATAAGCATTCTTATTCAAAAAGCAGTATCTGTTTAAAACATCTCATTTGTTGACTTCCATAACACATTGCAATACACGAGCTATACTTGGAGATTTCAATATCCATTTGAGACATTCGCAATTACTTTTATTTGATGTATGATTTAATTCATGATCTTGCATTTTGCAATGGTATTACTCTACTTTTCCATCTGTGAAATTCAATTGTCACAAATTGTTTTCACTTCTTAGGGTCCTTTATCAGAATTAAGCATCACTGGCCCTTAAAATCTGCACATTTGAACAATGTTTCTAATCTGTTTTCTAGAAAAAGAACTAATTTTGCAAGTTATTTTGTGTAAAATAAAGCTGTACTTCTGCATTATATAAATAATGCAGATACATTTCTAAAATCTATAAAAAGTGACATTTCAGTACTCCTAGTCTAGAAGTTGCTTACTATTTTTATTAATCATTCTTTGCATAGTCCAGTGTATTGTGTCATGTAGAAATACAGATAGAAAAATTCTGAAGTAAACTCAGACTTCTAATTATGACATAATTTCTAATAATATTGAAATAATTTCCTTTCATGGAATGATAGCTGGATTTTTATTGGGTTTTAGGTCATCTGGAAGATTGGAATGTTAGAACAGGCAAATTATTTCATTGCAAATCAAGATCTGTAACACCTAGGCTTGGCTCCTGCAGAAAAGACCAGCTACAGAAATGATACCTGAGACAGGGAATCAAAGATCAAAGTCAAAGTATTACAGTCAAGAATGTGACACTAATGTCAACTTACAGTTGTAGGTTGTTGGCATTAGAATACCCAATTCTACATATAGAAGTGTCATTTGAATTTAGAGTTCTATATTTGGCTTTCACAGAATCACAGAATGGTTGGAAGCTGGAGCTCATCTTGTCCAAACCTCCTGCCCAAGTAGGATCACCTCGAGCTGGTTGCTCAGGACCGTGTCCAGTCAGGTTTTGAATACATGCGCAGGTGGGGACATCGCAACATCCCTGGGCATCCTGCCCAAGTGTCTCACCACCCTCACAGTAAAAAAGTGTTTTCTTGTGTTCAGATGGAGTTTCCACAGGGGACTGGTGAGGCCACAACTGGAGTTCTGTGTCCAGTTCTGGGCTCCCCAGTACAAGAAGGGTATGGACATACTGGACTGAGTCCAGAGAAGGGCAACTGGGATGATTAAGGGACTGGAGCATCTTTCATGTGAGGATAAGCTGACAGAGCTGAGGCTGTTTAACCTAGAAGCAAGAAAGCTCAGTGGGGATCTTATCCATGTGTATAAATACCTGATGGGAGGGAATGAAGAAAACGGAGCCAGACTCTTCTCAGTAGTCCCCACTGACAGGAGAAGAGGAATCAGGCACAAACTGAAACACATTAAATCAAGCCTCCCTGACAGTGTTAATATTGTCTGAGCCAACACTGGGGAAAGTAATTGAGAAGTATGCTATGCCTTAAATGAACAGCCAATATTCCAGGGCTGAGTTTTCTGTAGATGAGACTTCTTTTAGTTTTGGATTTACATGGCAAGGTTTTGGTAGCAGGGGGGCTGCAGGAGTGCCTTCTGTGAGAAGCTGCTGGAAGCTTCCCCCATGTCTGACAGAGCCCATGCCAGCCGGCTCCAAGCTGGACCTGCTGCCGGCTAAAGCGTAGCCCATCAGCGATGGTGGCAGCGCCTCTGGGAGAACAGAGTTAGGAGGAAAAAGTTGCTGCACAACAGCAACTGCAGCCGGAGAGAGGAGTGAGAAGCTGTGAGAGCCCCAGCCCTGCAGCCCCCAGGTCAGGGCAGAAGGAGGGCAGGAGGTGCTCCAGGCGCCGGAGCAGAGATTCCCCTGCAGCCCGTGGAGGACCCCAGGCTGGATCAGGTGGATGCCCCCGAAAATGGCCGTGACTCCATGGGCAGCCCTTGCTAGAGCAGGCTCCTGGCAGTACCTGTGACCTCATGGAGAGGAGCTCACACTGGAGCGGTCCATTCCTGAAGGACTGCTCCCATGGAAAGGACACATGGAAAGGACCCATGCTGGAGCAGTTCGTGAAGAACTGCAGCCTGTGGGAAGGACCCGCGCTGGGAAGGTTGTGGAGGACTGTCTCCTGTGGGACCCCACGTTGCAGCAGGGGCAGAGTGTGAGGAGGAAGGAGCGGCAGAGACAACGTGTGATGAACTTACTGCAAGCCCCATTCCCTATCACCCTGTGCCATTCAGGGGGAGGAAGGAGAGAAAATTGGGAGTGCAGTTGGGCCCGGAAAGAAGGGAGGGGTAGGCGGAAGGTGTTTTTAAGATTTGTTTTTATTTCTCATTATCCTGCTCTGGCCTTTGATTGCCAATTATCTTGTTTCCCTGAGTCAAGTCTGCTTTGCCCATGACAGTAATTGGTGATTGATCTCCTGTTCCTTATCTCAAACCACAAGGCTTTCATTGTATTTTCTCTTCCTTGTCCCGTTGAGGAGGGGGACTGATAGAGCGGTTTGGTGGGCACCTGGGGTCTGGCCAAGGTTAACCCACCAGTCATCAAGTTCTTTAAAGGAGTTGAGAAGGGAGTGAAGAAAGAGCAGGTTAGCTGTGTGGCTACTACCCAAACATTTCAGAATTCATACTGTGCTTTCACTAAGAATTATTGCTTGACAAAATCTATTCTTAGTCCCAGTTGGAACAATGGGTAAGAGGAGATTGGTTTGTCATAATGATCTTCTGGATCTCTGTGATCTTTTTTTGCTTTTCTTTCTTCATGGTTTTAGAATCATAGAATATCTAAAGTTGGAAGGGACCCATAAGGATCATTGAGACCAACTCCCTGCTCCTTTCAGGACTACCTAATACTAAACCATATGACTAAGAGTGTTGTCCAGTCTCTCCTTGAACTCTGACAGCCTTGGTGCCATGACCACTTCCCTGGGGTCCCTGCTTCAGTGACTGACCATCCTCTCAGTGAAGAACCTTTTCCTAATGTTCAGTCTGAACTTCCCCTGATGCAGATTTATTCCATTTCAATAAGAGTAGAATGGTGAACAGATATGTTAACAGACACTGCTCATGTTTAAAATTTAACTGTTAAAGCAGCAATCTGCTGGTCCCTGGTGTTTATTTCAGATCCTAAAAACTGCCCAACTATACTTAATAAATCATAAGCTGGTCTTGTTGCTGCTCTCATTATATTCTTGTTAAGATTTGAAGATGAAACTCCTTACAGCTATGGGTTACAAAATTTGAAATATTCAAAAGCAGTGGACACAAACCCTGAGCTGTCTTAGCTGCCATGGTTTCACTCACTTATCTGAAGCTATGACAATTTTTTCTCTGAACAATTGACCTGTTATGATTCCACAGCACCCGTTGCCACTACAAGCTTTATTACAGTTAAGATTTGGGCAAGATCTGGCAAGGTTCTAACAGAAACTGAACCAGAATTCATATATTAACTTTTATCATGATCTGTGCTAAAGCTGGTGGGTCTGTCAAACTTGTTTATATAGCTTTCAGGTAGGAAGCAGTTTGTGACTGGCCAGACTAGGCCATAAACAGAGAAAGTTCAATTCCTCAAATCTGATTTCTGAAGTCTAGATAGAAGGCTAAGAGAATGCAAGGTTGCAAATATTTGCCCAGAAAAGTTATGAACAACTCTTTCCAGTTTATAAACAGCTTATACAAAACTTAATAACTTACATAGAAATTTTCAAGTTCCAGTGAGTGTTATCAAATGTTAAATGAACACCTATAGGAAAGGTCATGGATAATTATCAGCAGTGGATGTAAGCAAGCTACTTAACAGCCTCAGGAAAGAGTAATAATATGTTAACATTTATATCATTTCTTAGTATTTATGTATCATTGGCAAAAACTGCAAAAGGTATGGTAATTTGTTCATAATATTTTTTTTCTCATATACTGTACATTTTATGATTATTGGATTTATATTTAACACGTCCCAAAAAATCTGCAAAGCAGACACTACTAATCATAGGAAATGTTTTCACATGAGGGTGGCTGTGACTGACTAATAAATCCCTATGATGGAAGAAGGCTCAGAGGAGGTGGGCAAGGGCGATGTGCCCACAAAATCCAGGGAATAAGGCAGGATGTGACTGAGCACAGCTGTTGCAAAGCAGCTGACTTTATCTCAAGGCAAAGGGGACCAGAGGGTGGCCTTTGTTTTAGATGAACAGCTATCAGCAGTTGAGTGGATCAACTGGTGGTGTAAGTGTTTCTCCCTGAGTTTGTTAAAACTATGAATATCTCCCTGAGTTAACCACACCAGCATGGGGTGTGTGAATACATGGCTAAACCCAACAGAGAGTATAAAACCTAGACAACTAGCAAAACAACTTTGAAGATAGGAAGAGGTTTGATCCAGTTTCAACCCACGTTTCTACTTTGTGGTGACTGGGGACACCCAGTGTTGTGGCAGTGAGCATATTACAGAGAGCAGTAACGGGGATCATATTGGTATTGTGACTGAACAGCATGTTGCAATTTTTGTTATATTTTGCAAAGTTTAACTTGCACTTGTATTGTGTTATGGAGTATATTTTGTATAACTCTGCTAAATCAAAAATCCCATGTAACATCTTTATCTTGAAGTAAGTAAATTTGATATCAACCATCACACCTTCCATGTGTGGGCTACCTAAAAGAACCTGGTCAGAGAGTATTGGAGTCATGACAGTGGGTTACCTGAAGAACTACTCAATCATATCATTCAACATGATTTATATGCAGACTTCTTATTTTGCTCTGTCTTATTAAAAGCATGCTATGGATTTCACTAAAATGACTGAAAATAACTAAATTAAGATTTTAATTTAGGACAGCAAAACACTTGCAATGTAACTATTGTACAGTGTGGTCTTTTCATTCTTACATTTTTTTCTTTACTTTATTCTAATTTAGTATGTGTCTGCTCTGTGTCATTACTACTAATAATCATTACTCATTAATTGTGATGAAAATTATTCCTATAGCTAGTCATATAACAAGATTCTAGCACATTGGCTTGCACAAACGCAGAAGACAAAGACCTACTCCCATGTATTTTCACAGACTCACTCTGAAAATTAAAAAATATTAGAGTAAAAATTCATAGCAGGGTCAGAAAGGTACTGACTTTTCCAGAAAGTCTTTAGAAATATGTTTATCTGCAGAACTTCAGTCCTTCCCCTCTCTCTGACCTGACACCCCCCCCCCCCCCAACTTTATTCCTTTATACTTTTCCATTTGGCACATCTTACATCTCAAAAGATTTTTGTATCCTCACCAGAGACTGGTTGAAAGCCTCTTTTAATTTCCTTACTATGTCCTACTCATTTCCCCCATTCATAGCTGTAATAGCCTTTCTGAGAGTGGGATTTTTTTGAGTTGTACGTTTGTTACTGCTCTTTTCCCAGGCCTTGCCTTGTGAATGCATCTTTCAACTTTCTTTTGTGGATATACTGTGTCATTACAAAAGAATACATTTAAAACTGTTGAAGGTTTGACTTCTAAGCCATGAAACCAAGACCTGTCAGAATTAAGGCTGAAACTCTGGCCTGAC
Source organism: Buteo buteo (assembly GCF_964188355.1). Classification (NCBI taxonomy): domain Eukaryota; kingdom Metazoa; phylum Chordata; class Aves; order Accipitriformes; family Accipitridae; genus Buteo; species Buteo buteo. Next base: position 2,255,196 of record NC_134185.1, read on the forward strand.
ATTGGCCTTTTAGTATAAATCCAGTGTCACAAGCAATCCTCTTAACTAGTTCCTTTTTCCATGATCATACTTGTAGTTCAAATAGAAAATTATTATAATCCTTTAAGAAGTAGGAGTACATTAAATTAAATTCTTTCAAATTTATAGTGAAATTATGCAGATAGACACAGGATAGGTAAGATAAGAGATCATGTACTGCAGAGCCACCTCAAGTTATTTATCATAGGTTGACTGCAGTATAGAATACTTTGGGCAGCAAACTGACAGTCTCTGGAATGAAATGGGAATAAGTAGATTTCTTAGAGACAAAAGTTCAATATCTTTTTGTAAGTTACAGTTAGTAACATACTTTCCCCTAATTTATAAGCAGTGCTGACCAAACAATAGCTTGTTTTGATTATTTTAAGATACCTGGAGGAGAATCTTCTTCAATAAATTTTGATAATGTGTTAGGGTTTTTTGCATAAAAAAGGAAAACTTTCATTAAAAGTGTAAAAAAAATATAAAAATCCACCATTTCATATTATTTTCCATTTCAAATAGGTTGGGTATTTTTCATTTTTTTGCCCCTTTCTCCTCTTGTCCCTTTAAAAGGGGAGAACACAGAACAGTAGCTGAAAAAAACCCCAAATATTTTGAAATTTTTATTTATTTTATTTTCATTTGTTTATCAAATGACAAACCCCACCCAAACAATTCCCTTTTTGTTAATTTCAAATCATGAAATTCTACTGCCAGCACCCTTCATGCATCCCTTTTTTACTAGTGCATTCCTACATTTGTCATTGGGTTCTAATCTTACCTCCACACAGCCACTGTGAAGGTGAATTAATTGAGAAGTGCTGTATTTCTATACTTTCCTTTGTGTCACTTCATATTTTTACCAAAGTTTTTGTGTTGGATTTTTTTTCTGGTTGTTTTATTATCTGACACAAATTCCTATTTGCTTTTTGCTTTCTGCATATTTGAGTGTAGAAACAATTCATATGGCTTCCCATTTCCTTTTTGCCAGACTTTACTGTACTTTGCCTTAGCACAATATGCTGTCTCTGTACATTAGAAAACAGCTAACTGTTCCAGAAGTAAATGAGCCATCCTTACTTTGAAACAGATGTAAGATAATTTAATTTTCAAATGACCAAAAAAACCCAAACAAAAAAACCCAAACCAAAAAAACAGTCCCCTGGAATTGTTCAATTTGCTAGTATACTAAATAGAGTCCGAATCTCCTAAATCTCCTATACCGTAAATATCTTCCTGTCTTCTCTAGCAGTTATTGCATTCTCCCACTCCCTGTTGTGTTTTTTTCCCCCTTCCTCCATTTCACCAATAAACACAACCTTTTGAAAAGTCTTGTGAGGGGCTATAACAAATTTTGAAAGTGATTTTTTTCTTCTTTACTAGATAGTTTTACTTGCTCATCTTTTGTAATCTGAATGAGAAAACAGATAAATAAGATTGCATAAAAGCAGCCCCAGTATGGTACCTTCAAACATTGGTCTTGGTTTTGAAACCTACTTACCTACTGTAAGTTTTCCATAGGCAAACCCACACATAATTACAAATTACAAAGTTATTAATTAGGTACAAGTCATACTGTTCTTCTTATATTCAATTGTGTGTCAATTTTTCTTTACAGTATCTTTCCAAGATGTAACATAGAGCTTGGTATCTATGGAACACATTAGCTAAGCTACACAGCTTCTCTAAAATAAATCTTTGTTGTAGTATTATATGTAGGCATATGTTGCATTTGGAAATAATCTTAAAATGATGCTAATTATTTCAGACTGAATATTTAATGCAATCATATAACCCTGTAACCTTTTCATTTGAGTTTATTGAACCGATGTAATACTACATTGTCATACCAGACAGAGGATTTGTCTTGATTTGTAACAGTATAGAACTGGATTATGCTTGCAGCAGTTCACATTTTGACAACACAAATGTACACAATTCTGATTTTTCCCATTATTAAAATTCTACGATTTTTTTAAAAAAAGAATATGTATTTTAAGTAATATAGGCAACATACTGTTCAGTGTTACTAGAAAAAAATAAAGCAGAAATTTTTATTTCTGTCTAACAAATGCATAGATAATTTTAGAATTGTGATTGGCAATCAATGTAACATTTAAAAATGTAATAGAAAAAAGAGGAATGCAACTATATACAAATAGGTTGCTAGTTAACCATCAGACGAAAATATTTTTAAATGGTAATAATTCCTTATAAAGTAGTTCGGCTTAACATCTGCTTAGCTAATTGGTGGTAATCATTCTTACAGAACAGGCCAGGATATTATCCTCTAACTCAGAGATTGCCCTTATGACTGAAATAGTCAAACATAAACTTATGACCTATTTTAAAATTCTTATTTATTTCCTTGTAGCATGGAACAGACATTGCATGAGCACAATCACAATAGCTACTTAGAGGCATTTACTACCATTTAGAATCCCTAGCCCTCCTGTACTTGAGCATAAGATGAAATGCCAAGAGTTAGGAGCTTGGTGTATGCCTAGTAACTTTCTGCAGAAATATTCAGTGATGTGCTAGGTTTTCCCACATTTGCTAAAGAGGGCAGCAAATGAACCTTATGTGAATGAAACTCTCTCAAAGTAAACATGGGGATTTGCAACATAGGAGATTTTGGTGTGGGGAGGAGAAAGCTGTGAACTTACATGTTGAATGCATAGAAAATTATTAGGAAGAAAAAAATGTCTTAAAGAAACATAAAGAAAAATCTTGCTCAGTATAATACATTTTGTAGTGTGCAGTACTTAGGGCTATGTGTTTACTGGTCAGGTCTCCCATTTACAAATCTAATAGCACCAGTGTATGTCTTGTTGTCATCTTGGTATCACTTAAGTCCAAAGCACATAACTGGGAAAAAAAGAGAGAGAGAAAGATTTATGCTCTGTTTCAAAACTCTCTATTCTGGCCTTTAACTGAGTGCTAGAAAGCGTAATCTTTATGGTAGAAGTCACTTTCCCATGAATATATGAAGGAGTGCTAATGATGCCTCACACATATGGGAGATCACTGTAAAAGATGAGTTTACAGAGGTAAGTTATAGGCTTTAGGAAAATGAGATTTGATCATTCAAGCATCTCAGGTGATGATCATGAGAACAGTTAATGAACTTGAAAAAAGGTGTTAACTCTCCTGAGACAATCTCCTAGTGGCTGGGAGGTAATGATACATGTTTGCAGAAGCAATTTCGGTAAGACATAGCAAAAGGAGAGTCAATTAAAATAATTATCAGAAGTGTTACTCTATGCTGCTGTATTATAAATACAAAAATCTATTACTGAAATTTAAAAAAGTGAAAAAAACCCCCAACATGTATGTTTTAGATTTTCTAGTCTAAAAAATAATACATATCTCATCCTTTCCCATCCAAGCAATCAATCATTGCAGGAGGTTAATTATGTCTGCTAATGGAACACAGATTTCAAAATACTGTGATTTCAGGTACAACACTGAATTCTCAGGTAACCCAGACTCATTGTGAAGACTTTTGTGACTGTCCAAAAATTTCACAGATATAGTAACCTGTGAAAAGTAAATGCAGTGTCCCCAAACTGAAATGAAACAATTCACATATTATTTGGTAGCATGACTTCCAAAACTCTTTTGGAAAGTGTTTTTGTCTAAAATACTTTTTGCTTTTTAATGATGCAACTAAGAATTGCATATGTGCCAGTTACAAGAGAACAATGTTTCATGAACAGGGAAGACCTTCATTCTGAAATCACCTGAGAATACTCCAACACATTCTCACATCCTTTTGATTACTTACAGGTAATTCAGATCTAAAATAACTCTGTTCATTTGTAGTCTGCATTTCTGGAGTTAAATTGAATAAAGAGGCTCTTTGACAAACATTTTATTGTTCTTCAGTCACAAAAAACCATAGCAATCTTCACTGGAGTAAGTCCATTACAAAGCATGCATATAGTTTGTTGCATTTAATCCATACAGTTACAAGTTTTAACTTCAGCAAGCTATATTTGGCTTGGGAAATGAGAGCTAGGATCCAGTTCTGATGCAGATGGTGTTATCATACTGTAAGATCCACATAGTCTGAATGTTTTAAAATAATTACTGTTTAACATGCAAAGAAGAATGAGGCTTGCAAGGAGAACAAAAAAACCCCACACTAATTAAAAGTGTATGAAAAGTAAAAAAAATAAAACTTGATTTCATCAATGGTGGTACAAATTTGAAACAGGAATGTATTCTCAGCAGTTTCAAGAATTGTGTTGTCACCAATTATTTCAGATATTAATAAACACATTAAAGAGTATGGAAAAAAATTCTGTGTTAAAAAACAACTAATAGATGGCAGCACTACAAAGCCTTTTCCATTTGTAGCAGAAATGTCATGCTTCAAATGCATATCAGCATTGTTCTCACAAAACAAAATGCAGCTCTTCGCAGAGAAGCCTCTGCAGCCTCACACCCTGCAGAGGCCCTACATTCCTGTCTCTCCCAGGATGTCTTCTCTGAAGTTGTGGCTCAGCCATGAAAGAAAACACCTGTACCAGAGGGATGCTAGCAAAGCAACTACCTACCATCACCTCCTGCACGGCTGCCTCAGAGAGTTCAATTGGCAAACTGCTGCAAAAGCAAAGCCAAAACCTGAGGATGTGCTCGAGAGTTTACTTGACAAAGTAACACGGAGATAAGGAGCGAGGCAGCTGTGTGCAGGTGCTGAAGAGATTTTTCTGTCAAAGAAGAGTTCTTCAAGTCCATGTATGGAGAGAAAAATGGCTCAGTTAGTCGAAGCAGCATGGCAACTAACAATCCTGTCCAAGGCTTGCTTAACATACAAAGGAGCTTGATGGAGCTTGAGAGATGCGGTACTTTTTTCCCCATCTTATCTAGAATCCAGAGGTATTGATTTCCTGCTTTTCTGGTCAAATCCCCCTTTCTTTTCCTATTAGGCTGAGCTGGAGTGCCTGGCTAGCATTGGATGTCTTTAAGTTAAGTTATACCTTGTCCAGAAAATACTTCTATTCCTTCCCTATTTCTAAATTTCTCACTTTTACAGGATTACAGGTTACCTCATGTAATCGTAGTTTGCTCCAAAATGAGAAGCTGCAGCATCCTCAAAATGTTGCATATTCTAGTCATACACTCTTTCTATTACATACCAATAACATTTCTTAGAGTTGCACTTTCTGTCTGCAAGACATCTTTGCACTTGTATGAAGGTCCCTCTCATGAAGGTATTTACATTCTAAGGACAGAGAAGGAGAAATGAAGGGGAAAATTACAAAAAATGTAGGGTGGGATTAAAAAGAAAGATAAACTTCCTAGTTTGAATGCCTACAAGCCTGCAGAATAAAAGAAATGGGTTCTCAGAGGGCTTGAAATATGATCAGAGTAGGGGCCTTGCATACAAGCCGCGGGATCCGACGCAACACATAAGAAGCCGCGTGAGTGAAGGCACCGGGCGATTCTGTAAGAACCTGACAATCAGGCAGTCAGGGGTGGAAATCTTAGAACTGAAGATGGGAACGTTTTACATGTGGCTGAGCAAGAATAAACTTTCCTATGAAACAGAAGTAAGTAAACTGACGGAATCGAAAAGTTTTTATACAGGTTTATCATAAATAATACTCTTATGAAAAATTATCTGATTATATAAATATTGGGAAAATATTATGAGGAACGTAAGTATATTTTTATTTTTCACAGCTTTTGCTTACTTGAACTGGAATGGAATAGGAAATAGTGTTATTTTATTAATAGTAATATTGTTTATCTGATTTGCTGATACATTTCTATACTAATTTTATTTTTCTTATAAGCTTGATAAGGAAAACCACACAATTTAAAAGAAATCATGCTTTCAAATAAGCATTTGGCACAATATAGACATATATTATGCATTTGAAAATAAACCCACAACTGGAGACTCTGCCTTGAACAATGTGATGAAAATTTTAGTTAGTTAGTTAGTCAGTTAGTTTTGTAAGTTTGAAACAGATTTAGTTTAGTGTTTGGATCTAAGTACCAAGGCTTGAAAATTCATTTTCACATCCTTATATTAGCTTATAAATTATTTGACATGTAAGTCTCATACGTTCGTACAGACCTGGCACATACTGTCTTTTTTTTAATATATAATTTTAATTTTAAAAGGCATTTTCTCATAGAACTATTTCACTGGACTCCCTGTCCATGTTGACATACAACGGCAGCACCACCAGAATAGCTTATGCATTAAATATTTTATAATCTTGTTATCTTAATTTGCCTGTACTGAATTCTAGCCAACGGTAAGAATAAGAAGTCATTATCAGGTAGTGGTACAGAACAGATTTTAGGTGGTTCATGGATCCCATTCCAAGAGCACCTGCTGAAGCCTCCTGAGGTAACATATGCTTCTTCATGTTTTTACAGTACCTTGCTGGAGGGTGCGCAGTTTAAAGGCATACAGTAATGAATCCATTATAACGAAAGCTATCTTATTTTCCTGTTCTAGTCTATTAAGCTCTGTATTTCTGTCTTCAGAAATAAATTAAGCATCTGATTTGCAGAGGGCTAGTTCTCTATTAGCTGCCTCTCAGTCTCTGAAAGAACAGTAATAAAAGCTTGTGTCTTACATTGGTATGCCTGAATCAAATCATCCTCAGCTGCTTGTTTTGATTGATCTAAAGATAGACACCCAGCAGCCACTTCACTCGTTCTAACTTGGCTGAAATAAGCTATGATGAAGAACCAGCAAGTCAAGATAAAACTTGTGATTTTCACACAAGATACTGGGTTAGACTTCCGACAACATCCTACAAAACCCCATCAATGTTGGCGCTAATTGGCATAAATGGCAAGGTTTTGGTAGCAGGGGCAGAGGCGGTGGGCTGCAGGCATGGCCTCTGGAGAAGGATGTTGAGGTTGTCCCGGCGATGGACACAGCCTGTGCAGGTCACCTCCACGATAGACCCACCACAGGACACAGCTGAGCCCATCTGCCAAGCTGGTAGCTCCTCAGTGAAAACACACTTAAGAAAGATGAGAAAACATTGAGAAGGAGGGAAAAATGGACCAGGGGGACAAGAGAAGAAAAAAGTAAACAAGGGAACAAGGTCAGGGTAGTAGAAGGTGCTCCATGGCAGAGGTGGTAACGTCCCTGAAGGGATTGAGGGCCATGGACAAGCTTACGCTGGCACAGGGACGCCCTGAAGGGACTGCAGGCCACGGAGGACCTACGCTGGAGCAGAAGAGACAAGTGAGAAGGAAAAGCAGCAGACAGAAACTGTTGCGCCCTGATCCTGTGCCACCCTCACCAAAGGGATTGCATGTAACCTGTGGCAATAACAAGGGGAGTGGATGCCAGGAAGGGCGGAGGAGAAGTTGAGTCTGGGAAGGGGAAAGGAAAGGTATTTTCCCGAGCATTTAGATGTTCACCTTCTTTTTTTCCCCTATATTTCAATCAGTAATTAAAAGTTTAGGTTATGTTAATTGGCAATGAATTAAGTTAAATTCCCCAAGTAAAGTCCGTTTTGCCTTTGACAGTAAGTGGGGAGTGATATGTCTGTCTTTATTTAAACTGATGAATTTCCTTGTCCCTTTTCCTTCTATTTTTTCCTCTATCCCATCAAGGCTTCCCCCTCCTTAGCTGTGTGGGTGCTTGGCTGCTAGCCAGGGACAAACCACCACAGACGTCAAAGAAAACCAAGTATTTTCACAACTGTCTCCTGGTTTTACCTCAGACATAAATACTTATTTTAGGGCAGAACTTTTTTTCTTTTGAAAGTGGAAGATAATTGAGTACTCACTGAAATAAGATACTAATAGTCTTTGCAGAAATCACTTCCTTTTATGTATGTAGCAAATGCAGAAAAAAATTAAGAGCATATTCTTACTGAATTTTCTGCAATCCTACTGACCCCCAAAAGAAAAGCTCCAATCTCAAACTATTGAACCTCTTTTGAGTAGAGACTGACAGTGAAAATAGGTTGCATGTTGATCTTTGTAATATAAGTGCTCTTCAGGCAAAAGGAGGTGTAGGTTATGCAACTCAGCTCCACTGTGACTTGGGAAGAAAGGGTATGTGAGGGAGATCAGAAAATCTGTTTTATATAGCATAGAGAATTTCTAATTTTGTCACTTCCATATCTGCTATGGAACATACAATCATCAGTTAATTGATGTTGATTATACCGTGTTTGTCAGTCTCTTTTCTCAAGTAACAAGTGATAGGATGAGAAGAAACAGCCTCAAGTTGTGGCAGGGGAGGTTTAGATTGGATATTAGGAAAAATTTCTTCACTGAAAGGGCTGTCAGGCATTGGAACAGGCTGCCCAGGGAAGTGGTGGTGTCACCATCCCTGGGGGTATTTAAAAGATGCATGGATGTGGCACTTAGGGACATGGTTTAGTGGTGGACTTGGCAGTGTAAGTTGTATGGTTGGACTCAATGATCTTAAAGGTCTTTTCCAACCTAAATAATTTTATGATTCTATTTTAAAATTGACAATTTATATTTCTTTTTTTTCCCCAGAATCATTAATTGTCAATTTATATTTATCACATGGAAATGGAAAATGGTATTAAATTTTTTCAACAACAAAGATAAAAAATAAAACCTTGTGCATTTTAATGTTAGGATAATTTTCCTTGCTACTGCTTTGCAGGTAAGGGTATTGGTTTTGCTTTGTAGCTCTTTTTTTTTTTTCCCCTTCCTTTTTTTCATTTTAGAGGAAGTGTGCTGATCTATTTTTTTGTAGCTAGATGGAAATGAAAACAGAAGTCCTTATAGAACAATACCCAAAGCCAGCAGTGAAAATTACTGTCACACCTTTTCCACACAGACAGCTAAAACAGATTAAATATTTGAAATTTAGTGTGTTAATAGTGCTCCTTTTAACAAAGACTATGACTGAAAAAGGAATTGATTAAATAATAATGAAAAAAGGAACCAGAACTTGGTGTGAACTCGTTAGACTGAGATTCCTTTTAGCAACAACTAAGGAAACCCAGCTGATTCTGCACCTCAGAATAGACATTTTGTCTTCTCAGTCTGGCAGGTAGAGTGGCTGCTCAAGGACAGTAGTTTCCCTAGGAGAAATTTGATTAAGGAAAGACATACAACCCTATATAACCAAAACGTTCACTGAAGTGTGATCAACAAAGTCTGCAAAAAATGAACACGAAATTCTGAGCATTGTTATGCAACTTTATACTGTACATTACTCCCTTAATAACATTTAAAGCAAAACAACCTCTTTCCCTTGTCCAGATCCAGCATTTCACTGTAAAATAAATATACATCTGTTTACACGAAGGATTTATGTTCAAGTATTAGGAGAATCAAATCAAACTTACCGTTATCTGGATTTCTGTGGAAAGCCTAACCTATAACATTTGATCAGTGTTGTTGAAGTGACAGTGCCATTCAGTGTGCTTTGTTAAGACTACTCATCTCCCTACAAACAGTGGCAACTCAAAACTAATGCTGCACTAATAAAAGTTTAAATATGCATATTTTTAATCAGAAAAAAAATATCTTGAATATACTCAGTGGCCTGAACGTCATACTTATACAATAGAAGTGAACTGTGTTTAACTAGATCTGCTTTGAGGCATACAATATGTTTGAAGTTTAGTTTTATTTGATTGCCTTCATGAAACACATCTGTTGATTTGAACTTTTTCCTTGAAAACACTCCAGCTGTTTTCTGGATTCTGAACTTGACTTTTCAGAACTATAGATCTATTTTATGTTAGTTCATAAAAGTGATCCAGAAAGCACGTGCCAGGAAGTTATCCAAGTTTAGTGTTTGTTGACCATGATCCTTCTGCATTAGGGTTTGATGGGGTTTAGGAGACAATGCCATAGCAGCCAAATGTATTTACTCCATACTCGTTGGAGGTGGTGGATGGGAAAATCCACTAAATTTGCAGGTCATTCTCCTTTTTCTCCAGTGTAGAGAAAAGAGATCATGAAGTGGCTTATAATCATTACTCTAAGGCATCTACAATTAGTCTTTGCATTGACAAGATTAAATTTACTTGTAGTTGATAATTGGGCTATGACTATTGTACTTTTCACACTAGCTGTCAACTATAAGATGACTCCTGCTAAAGTTATCATGGAAATGAGAGCTTTGGTGTATGTCATCTTAAATATCTCATCACCTTGTTAGCAAGGTGTTCTGGCTGTTGTGTGGGGAGTGGACTGGATAGGATGGTGAATATTTGAGTATATGCTGAGAATGCCAATCTGATGATCCAAATCTCAGGATAAGCAAAGATGAACAAAGATGATACCAAACACAAGCCAATTGTAATAAACAAAGAAAAACACTGGTCATCATCAATAATAACTTCATTTTTACCACACCACGTTGGCTATATGTTTATTCTCTTCACTTAAGAGTATAGCAATGAGCTGCCCTTGGGTAGAACAAAGACCTGTATAGCTTGTTTCTTGTCTCTTGCAGTGGCCAATTGTAAATACTTAGGCAAAAGCCCAGAAATAGGGCTCTTCTTGTTATTGCAGCTTTTGGAGACATGCAGCCAAGGAACAGCCTAAGCCAATGGTGATAAACTGTATTTCACAGCTTTCAATGCATTTCTTGATTCATGAAAATAATTTTTATCTTCTTCAAGTCCTTCCTAAAAAGATAGGCAGATTTAGATATATTCATGAATTCAGATTTTTACTAATACACCTCTGTTATTTTTTTGCAGATTCAAATATGACTGTTTCTATACTAAACATTTCATCAGAAAGAAGTGTATCAATGTGTAACTCAAAGATAGTTTTTTAGGGTTCAGAACAATTTCATGCCAATATCAAGAGCTGTGAAAAAGTGAATATTCTGTCTTTACCCAGGCAGAAAGGCACAAACACACTCAGAAACTCCACACCTTTTAGATGCCCAGTTCTAGTTATGAAATTCATAAGCCTGACCTAAAGATAGAGCATTTCCTGAAGAAATGACAAGACATAAATGTTTCATTTTCCTCTATACCATCTACAGGCTTTATACACTGCATTTTAAACACTTCATTCTAAATAACTAAGCATGTAAGTTTCTGTACTGCATAAGAAATGAATTCTAAATTTAAATCTAAAAATGGGATGCACAATAGACAAAATGAGAAAGTAGATGAGAAGGATGTTAACTTATTAATACAAAATACCAAGAAAAGGTCTGTATCAGAAACTCTGCTATCTACTATACTTAAGCATCTGTTAATGTGCCCATGTTCACATGAAGGCTCATAAACAAAAGCTTCACCAGTTTATGTTTCAACAGGAGTAGCTGCATTTTCCAATATTCTGTCTCTAACAGTAGCCAGTAATAGACATTTAGGAAAAGAGGTAAGAAATGGAGCAAGTGTGACTAAATTGCATTTGGTCACGCTATTCAGTACTGATTACTGATTACAGTAGTGGTTACTGATTGACCTGTCATTAGATTAATCTCATTCTTTTTCTACTTCCAGAAATATGCTATGGCAAAATATTCCACAATTGTTAAATAGTACTTTCTTTTGTTTGTTCTAACTGTGTCTGTTATGAATTGTAAAATGTAGTGGCTAATAGTTCTCCATTGTTGTATGATTTTAAACACATCATTTGTCCCTTTTTTGAGATTATACGTATGGATCACATCATGCCTTTGATAAAGATAACCTTTTGCTCAGGAAACTGTCTATTTCGGGTACTCAGGAAATTAAAGCTGTAACTTTAGTTTCCACCTTAACTATTCAGGATACAAACCCCACCTCCTCCATTTCAAAGGAGAAAGCCCTGACAACTAGGCTGCAGAGTAATCTTGGCACATGCACAGTCCATACACCAACCAAACAGCTATCATTAAGTTTGCAAGTACAGCTAGACTGTCTCATTTCAAAATCAAATACGTAATATCTGTTGCATTTTACACTTTATTGACTTCACATCAAAATTAAGTGGGAGCTGTTGACAGTGGCTTAACTGTTTATTTGATCAATGTCATATGCCATTACCGGGTATAGTCTTCAGCTAAAGAAAGTGAGACCAAAGACAGGAAAGAAGGCTGTCCACTTGTCTGGCCCTGGTCTTCACATCCTGCATGAAAACCTTCCAGAGAGTAGGTTAGACTGAGCTCATTGGAGTGTGCCCAGTTTTGGAAAACCTTCTATAATGGGACAATGGGGTTAAGGAGAGAGCCTGCAGTAGAAAGGATAAGGACACATTTACAACTGGAAACAAATTCAAAGCTAAGTCTCAGAAATGGTGAAAAGAAGGCAGCTTTCATTGGGATCCACGACCATGCATTATTTTAACATGTAGAGCCTCTAACCCACTAAAAGTTACTGTCTGGAAAGCAAGACTAGAGGACAAGTTGGAAGGTCAGACTGGGTAAGAGGAAATTTATTTTCAGACCTGTACTTAATCCATTTCACCCATAGATCTGGGTATTTCACTATATGAAGTGTCACCTTTTCCCCATGTATCAATCTTAGAAATCAGAAACTTGTTGCCATATGCTTGAAGGTTGTAAGGGACATCATGACTGCCAGAATCCAGTCCCAGTTAGTCACTGTCTCAGCCAAATGTTACAAAGAGCTAAGGTTCAAGACATGGCCCAGCCTGTTGAGGTAGGTCCTGCAGTAGAATGAAGATTTTGGAGCAGATTTACTTAGGATTATATAGGATTGCTTACACAGTATAATCTTATGCCAAAATCTCACATTTACTCAGGGCATGTTTGAGGGATGGCTCCAATGACTTGAGTGGGCTTCATCTGGTCCTTGAAGAGGGTGAAACTGAACATCATTATACCAAATCTCACTCAGAAAAACCAGAACAAGAGATTCACCAAGCTAAATCGCAGTTCAAGCCAAGAATGAAATGGAAACATACCATTCAGAAGGGGTAGATTTGTTTTCTGGAAGCAAATAAAATCAGATATATGTGTACCATAGAAATGTCAGAGACATGCCAGATATTTAACAGGCATAGGGAAAAAACTATCCAGTGCTGCTAACCCCAAAACATCTCTAGGGATTATGTATGTTTCTATACCACATGTTTATAGCATAATAAGTTAGTACTTTTAACCCCAGAAGTGAAGTCTCTGGTCTGTGCAGGATTGCAAATGTACTAACAAGCAATGTCAAACTGTCTACAGAAGTATTTTACAAATTATTGTCCGGGATATTCTGACAGAGGATGTTAGGGACATTACAAAATAAATCTGAGATTTACTATTAGCAAGAGTAGAACTAATACATTCTCAGATCTTTAGAAGTCTGATCTTCAAATCTTTAAAACACTTTGTTTCTTCCCTGTTGCTTTGTCATTGGGATTCATATTATTCATTTAATGTTTGCATGAAAGCAACATTCCAGCTAGCGGTTACATGTTCTGCTCTCTCTCTCCAAGAAAAACATCTGCATCTACAGAAACAAAAAAGGGGTCTCTATGGAAAAGTGCATGTAAAATCTTTTCTCAGAGATAGTTTTGCTACCCTTGCTAAATCACATCACATTGTTAGATGTCATACCAAAAGTATACTTCCTGTACATCCATGAAAAAAATTAGCCTAATTTTTCTGATAATAGGACAACAAAGCGGGGGTTGGGAATGGGACTTTGAGGGGTAAAAATTAAAGCCAATGTTTAAAATTATTCTAATTTTTAATGTGTCTTAAAATAATAATACTTTTTACTGTCATAAAAGATAGAAATAAAATACAAAAATAGTTTAAATAAAGCACATATATTTGAACAAAAAATATAAGATTAATATACTATAGAACAATTTATTAGAGGAGTCAGAAATAGCAGGAAAGCACAGAAAAAATGTCAAAATCTTAATTATTTTTTTTTTCTTTTGGAAAAGTAATTTGATCTACACTTCCTGAAGAACTGTCACTCACAGATTGTTCCAGTTAGCAGACTGTCACATTGAACACTATACGCAACTCAGTGAAATTGGCGCTGCTCCATAACTGAGAAGTTGTTTTTTTAAACTGCTTTCAATTATATAATATCCTCAGAGTCAATAATATAAAAGCAGCAGCTTCTCTCATATGAAGGAGAACTTTTATCATGTCCTAAATTAAGTATTAAGTAACAAGCTCTTGCATTTTAAAATCCTCAAAAGACAAGTAACTGGATTAACTGTTCTTGCAGTGAGATAGATTAGTGTGGATCAGGTCATAAAAGTGACGAATGGGCTCTAGTGTAATATTTGTATGAACATTTTCATGGATAATCTATCTCAAATGCAAAAAGAGTACCTAGCATAATTTAGTTACTCTATATTTGAGAGAGATTCTGTAGTGAAACCTGAAAAATTCTGTGTCTGCACTCATTTTTGAACAAATCATAGTTAATCATGAGTTAGATTTAATTAATTCTATTTATGTGAAATTGAGATTAAGACAGAAAGTATTATATGGGACATGATATTTCAACACATGTTCACAAAAAAAAGTCCCATTCAAAAAATAAACATGCACATAAATATCAGAAGTCATTTTTGGAGCTAATTCACATGACCTGTAACATTCTCAACAATTAAGTGCTCACCCTGCTTCTGAATGTAGTGCTCATTTCTTTAATGCTGCTTTTCTGTGAAAAGTTATAATGCACTGGCTATTTTTTCTTCAATTGTAGAGATGTGATGCAAAGTATTTAATGCAGAGCCACACAGGGAATTATTCTGAAGTTGGAGAATGTGGACTGCAGCTGTAAGGTGTTTTACTGCAGATTGAGAATAATAGTATTCAAAGGGAAACCACCAAGCTGAAAGGCAAATTCTTATCCTAGGGATCGCACTATTAAGAATAAAAAGGTAGCAAAGTGTTAGTAACATTTGCCTAACCCAAAGATATGGAAAGCATCACTGATAAAGAGAATCAGAACAGGAAGAACAGAAGTCTGTGGGAACAGAAATGGAAATGAACTATATTAGTATAAAGTGCATGATTGCTAATAATAAAAGTCTGTATGCATGGAGATTCTGAGGTGGAAAGGGCAGAGGAAGACAAAATCCTGTCTGTATTAATTCATCAACTAGCAGTGTGATGGAGACATGAAAAAGTCATTGAGTTTTGTAGGGCTGATCAGGCCATGTACTTGCAATAGGTAAGGAGTTGGGCCAACGTGTGAAACACGGCGGGGGCTTTATCGGGAATATTAGGAAGAATTGCTATGACCTAATTTTAGGTCTCTAATTGAAACATGTTCATTATAAGAAAAGTCTGCCTATGCAATTAATAGAAACAAATAAGCTTCAGAGTATGTGAACAATATTCTGAATTATCATACTAAATGGCCTGCTTTACAGTTTCATCACACGACGAAACTATATTAGATTCCTCAGACAAGTAATATGGGCAATTCTTTGTTGTATACAGCATGGGTCACTGCTTTTAATAGATTTATTCAGATGCAGAAAAGGAAGAATCATTAAATTAGCCTAATTTACACAAAAATACTAAACCACATTGATTTACTTATCCTAGTGAAATGAAGGCTATATTGAGTTATAATTTCTCATAAGTATATCAGAGACCTAAAGTGCAATGTTGGCACAAGAACAAATTAATATAAATGCACCAGAAATAAATTTAGGAGAAAACCCAGATATTTCTAACCTTCAAACTACCAATGTTGTGGAGTAGTAAGTCAGTAGAGTAAGTGGGGCAAAAATATCTTGCTGATTTTATTAGAAAGGTGAATCAATTTACAATATGGTTGCTTACATTACCAGGGGACTGGGTTCAGTGACATGTAGAAATGTTCAAGTCCTCCCAGAATAAGGCAGACTTAACCTGTAAGACTCAGAAGGGTTTTCACATTTATTTTATTAAGAATTAAGGGGAATTCTCTTTTGTAAGTTCATGAAAGTGTTTTAGCTAATATGCTTCTTATCATCTCCCATTTCCAGAATTTCAAGATAAATGATTTTGCATAAGGCTGTTTTTTCTTTCCTGGTGATATATATAAACTTCCATGATATCCTTTGTCATTGCAAGGAGGTGAAATGCAAGTGCTTTCTTTCAGCTAATAAATGGTTCAGATGTGTAAAAACAGTGTTAGGAATTTGGATCATTCGATCTTACTTCAAACAGTAATCAGGAGAATCTTCATGTCAAAAAATAGTTACTAAATACTTTTAATTTACCTTTACAGCTATTGGGACTCAATCACTACTGCCTGTTGACATAAATAGCCTCGTCCTTTTAGTTAAAACACAGATATAAATGAAAAAAAAAAAGGGCCCAACAACTTGACATGCCATCTCAATGTTTTTACGATATCATAAATCATTAATTTTCTCATTCTGAGAATACCTTCTTCTATGCTATTAAGGTGTAATGACAAATACAGTTTGTACCTGGTAATCATTTTGTTGTTTGAAAGTTTGAACATAGCCCTGCAGCAAAGGCTGCAAGCTTCAGCTACTCAGAAGAAACCAGTGAAGGTATATTTCAAAAGAAAAAGATTTCTTTTACATAGACTACTCTAGGAAATGTGTGCTTAGGAGAGTCTAGAAGAAATCAAAGTCAAGTGAAAGACTGACAAAGTACAGATCTTATGCTATAATGGTGTAATTATGCATAATTTCAAAATTGTACAATCTGTAAAATAAAAAAGTAAAATAACATTGTCACTGTGTTTCCCCATATTATCAACATCTGTCAAAGTCATGTGTTACTGTTAACTAGGCATTAGGTATACTATACCAGTATTAGTATTACTGCAGTCATGATAGTTGAAGGATGCACAATAGAAAAATTTCTAGGAAAGGAGAACATACTTTTTGATGCTATCTGACATGCCTAACCTTTCTCTGTAAGCTAGGTATAAATCTTTACATAGCTGCAAACGACGCATCTTGAAGAGTTACAAAAAAAAGAAAAGCGAGAACAGTTTTCAGACACTGAGACATCAGCCAGAGTGGGTATACAGCTCATTCCTCCTGCAGCAAAGCTGTATCAGCCTCAGCAGACCCTGGTAATTTGCTGTTTTCCACAATGAAGTACTCAGACAATCTAACAACCCCCTGCCAAAACAAGCCTCGCTGCTGATTACTTGTTGCCCCAGCACAGGAGTTGTTCTTGAACTGCTTGAGAACGTGAGCAGCTCAGTAGTCCAATATTATTTGACTGTTAAGCTTATATATAGCTTAATAAGCTACTAAACATAACTGTTGTGAGTGTGTGTGGTCATGTGTTTTCTGGGGGTGCTGACCTTGAGCTATACAGGTAATTCTTAAATAACCACTGAACTAGAAAATAAAGCAGGGTTTTGAATGACTTTCTATTTCATCTGGTCCAGTAAATGTTTAAATGTTTATATGCAATTAAATCCACCAGGTAATCCAAAATGGGTGTATAAAGTACTCTTGGAAAGGAAGGTGATTTAAAAATCTCAGATTAAAAAAAAATATAAAAAGTTAGATGTCCTACTTTCTGGGCGAGTACTTAGACGTATATAACTGAATGGCAGAGCAACCACTGATAGATTTCTTAATCTAATCTCAGTTTTCCCTTGCTTGTCTTGTGCAAGACAAAATTTCTTAGCAGATTGAGTGGAATATATCCTTTAAAACAAAAGATGTTTTTAACATTTTCATTTCTATTAAAAAAACCCAAAAAACAAATGCTGTTTCTGCTCAATCTGGTTTGATTCGAAAGGATCAATTGCGTTTGCAGCTTTGACCTTTACTTGGCTTCCACTCCTTCTTTGTTTGTAGGTCCTTCAGGAGAGTAAGGGATTGGATATGTCTAAGATTATATGAGTAAGAAGAACACAAGCAAGTTGTTGTTTTTTTTTTTTCTTCAGAGCTTTTTATGTAACCTAATGGAAGCAGCAATCATATTGATTATTATGACTAAATGTACTGCTTTGCCCCATTGTTATTTCTTAAAAGGTGCGAATTTAATCTTAAAATCTGTATTCTGCATTTGTAAGTATACCATTTGGGCATGTCCTGTCACCATTTGTCAAAGCTTTACTTTCAAGTAATATGTACAGTTTTTCAAGGGTAAGATTCAGTTAAGGAAGAATGAGTACTCGTCATTAGATTGATTATGCTGTTACTGGGCATATTAATTCATCAGTAACATGCTGTTAATGATCCTGTGCCAAAGATTACCAATCTGTACACAACCTACAGAGTGTTGTAACCTGTTTTTCTAATGTTTATATCAGACAAAATTTTGGATTTACCAGTATTTTGGACTTAGTATCTCCCCCTGGTCAATTCACCTGGCTTTTACTTCACTACCTTTTCTTTCCTGAGCTCCGGTTTAAAACGCATCTGAATCTCTCCTATGGACTGAGTCTGTGTTAATTTGCATCCTCTTGAGTCACTTTAATTTCAATTAAATTTAGCATGTTGACTTCAGTAAGAAGGAGTTCAGGAAAATACATGTGGACAAGGAGATGGCTGTTTAGTCTCCTGGTCTGTTGTAAATGACCAGAGAGTCACTTCTCTGTTCTTCTGCAAAATAATCTCCAACTTTTAATGGGAGTTGTATTAAAAAATTCATTATAGATGGTAAAATACCTGCATACTATGATAAGGCAGAGGTTAGTCAAAGAACAACGGTGGAACCCACCATTTCATAAATATATGAAATAACCACGGGCTACTGTTCCTTATTTAATGGTTCCCATTTAAATTTTCTTTTCCCTGACAATTTAATTTTCAATTTCTTTACATGTTCTTTGTCAGAGGTCTACATTTTCACAAAGGTTTGAATTTACTTTCCAATTTTTTATTTTGCTGTAATCAAATTTTTACAATATTTGTATCCACTACACCTTTCTAAACTCTCTATTTTCCTCTGCAGTTTATACAGATATCATTTAATTTCAACCCATTTTCTCATTCCAGCTTTCTTTTGGTTATTGTTGTTGTGTTTGTTTTTTTTTCCCTGAAGACTGTTTGTCTAAAGCATGCTAAATTTATGACAATTTCTTCATTCATATCAGAAGACACTGAAGCACCACTCACCTTGATAATATCTGGAATGGGTGAAATGTTGTTTGTCTCTTTAGTGACTATTGAAATTAGTAGTCAAAATCCTAATGGTTGCTCAGCATATAAATAAAGGTAAAATTCAGAAACAGATAATGGCAAGATATGCTGATTTATTTCAAATTAAATAACAGTAAAGTTAGGAAGATAAACAAGAGTAATGTAATTGTATTCAAAAGCACTTGAATTGTGATTCAGCCAGCAGATGGCAAGTGATGTTCAGTGAAGAAAGACAGGAAGGCTGAAGATCTTACTTGTACCATGCAAATATTCCATGAATTGAAGATCCAGACAAACCTTTTTCCTCACCTATCCAATTATAGAGTATACTGTGCTTTTGTTACTATGAGAAGGAAAGAGACACTATCTTATGCACCCTAGCAATCTCAAGGATAAAGTGCTGAAGATGTAAAATGATTCCTTTGTAGTGAACCTGAAGAGGCTTTGTTTCATTTTTACTGGATGTTCCAATCTGGAATGGACTCATTTGCTTACATCGTGGAGTACTAATCACTATTATTTGTCTGAGCATGCTGAGGGTGATGTAATGCGAAAAGGGAAAAGCACCAACAATTACTGAAAACAAATGCAAAATATTGCCTATAAAACATTACTGCTTCTACAAGGAATTATCAAAGACAGAAAGCATAGCTGAAGCATGACGTGAATGCTGCAATAAAAATGACAAGTGGCCAGAAGTGTGGTCAGAAATAATGTGGAAAAAAAAAAAGGAACAAAAGCCTTTTTATTTTTTTCATCCAATGAGTTCTGTTGGATTTAATGTTAGTATTAGGGAACAGGTTTTGACCCTAACAATATAAATGACTCTAAAAATACAAAATGTTTGGTAACAATGTAGTTCTAACTCTCGGTGCATTTGTTACATCATCTAAAATCACTTTTCAGGAAATGAAAATGTCTTAAAAGGCAAAAGTCAAAGTTTCTTCAAAAAGTACCAGCAGCTTCTATTCTGTACGTGGCAAAGCACATGGTGACTTACACATGCATCACCCAAAGAACTGAAGAGACAGGCTTTCACAAAAACCGTTCCAGACAATGTCAGCCAAGCGTCTGAAGGAGGCATTTAGATAAAAGCATGTAGTATTTTCATTAGATCAGGTCAACATGAAAGTTTTCAGCTGGCTTTCCCTCACATTTGTCAACAATACTAATTAATAGCTAGGGGTATAATTTTCTCTTGGCATTCTCTGTAGGATGCTTGATAGCCCTCACTCTTTCTTAAAATATGCAGTTAATCTTGGCTTTCTAAACATGCTTACTAATAGAATGCATGTTAAAAGTGCATAAATACTTCACATTAAAATTATATGATTAATTAGCTGAATGGAACTAGGGCAGGAGAACAGTGAAAGAAGAAAAAAGCAAATTTGATTCTTCTCCATCTTCAAAATAATTTGCAATTTTTTCCTTTGCTAACAGTAAAACATAAATTGTGATGTGGATATAACAGTAAACTGCATGGAGTAGAGTCAGAAGACTTTAATTTTGTAGAGACTTGATGTTAATTGGCTTAACAATCCTGCCAAAGCAATTAAAGCAGCAGTGGGTGGTTTGAGGATGATGCAGATCGTTGATGCCCTATCAAACTTAATACAATCACAGCCATATTTCGCCTGAGCACATCCTGAATGAACCACCCACACAGGACAGAGATTTTGGAAAGCCTCTGTTCAAAAGATTTCAGTGATAAGTGAGTCACAAGAATGTCAAATGTTGTACACTTTTTGGCTCCTTGTGTTGGATACGGGATGAAAACTTTCACTTTAAAATATACTTTTTAAAAAGGAAATGAGGCAGAAAGAACAAGTGCTGCTTTTTTATGACTTTTTTTTTAAAAAAGCAGGTTATATTTGCTGGATTTTAAATATTGGTGTTCTAGGTAACTAATAAAGCAAAAGCAAGATGTTGTCATTTATGTTTTTGAAGAATGATTTAGGTTTCAGTCATATAACCAATTGTCTTTGACTGAAGATGCACAGCTTGAACTCTACATTCAAAATTTAAAAAATGTATTCAAATTGTGCAAAGATACCAAAGCAGAGTTATTAACATTCCTAAATCGAATCACTCTACCAGCAGCTGTAGCAGATGTCAGAATCTTTCTCAGCTACTTAGAGAACTTGTTAACAGTTGCACTTGCTTCAATTTATTTATTCCCACTCTGTTTGTTGAAATAATTTAAATGAAAATGTCTTTGCAATGACTTCAAACATGAAGTGTAAATATTCCATTACAATTTTGCAAAATGAAAGATCAGTTTCTAGCCTTGTACATTGTATTTTTATACTTTAGTACCTTGTTTTAGAATCCAAATTTATGGCCTTTAACATCATTAGGAGAGAAAAAAAGAATATAAAACTTGGATTTGGGGGCATATTTTGTCTTTATCTGTTTCATTAGTCACCTTATCTGAGGGCCAGATTCTTATCTACTGTGAGTCAGAAGAGTTTTCAAATAACTGGTTTACTGAGTCAAAGATTTTGAGAGGAGTGTTAGCTGGAAGTTATCTGTTCTATCTTTTTTATGTCCCCACTACATGGTGTATTGTAGTGCTGTAAAAAATGCTTTGGACAGAGACTTGACCTAGCTTTTAAAATGAAAAATTTTAGAATTTCAGATTTTGTTTCATGCAATTGAATACCTCAGTCTTTTGCTTCAGAAAAATCAAATATAACAATAAAACTAATTATCTGCAAAGAACTTGGGAATTTCTTCTTATCTGGATATATTCCCTGTATGAAGTGTAAAGCTCAGTTCATTCAGTAACAAAACCTTCTTTTCCTCAATAAAATTAGAACTTTGCCACTTGTCTATCTTTTTTATTTGAACAGAATGAAAGTAGAACTATAACGCTAATCTGTACTGGGATCTTTATCATGCTGAAACTAATACAAGCCCTCTTACACCAGAAATTTCTTTTGTTGTTTTATTGTTAGTTTTACCTTTTCTGACAGATTTTTGCTCTTCCTTTTTAAATTTTAAAATAGAATTCAAACATGAAATATATTTTTTTACAACTTTGCATACCTACATAAATCACAGATTACTTCTTTCTCAAACTTTGACTGTGAATTATGGAACAGCACATTCATAACAAAACAAAAAAAAATCTGGGACTCAATACGGAGAAAAAACAGTTGTTCTTGGAGAAACAGGAGAAGTATAAAAAGCTGATATATGCTGCTCAATTATAAGATGTATCTGTAGAGGATGTATTGAAAATCCTTTGAACTGGATATCTTCCCAAGCACGCACTTTTTGAGGAAGTCTACTGCTCCCTCTTATCAAGTACATCTGTTTGATAGCTGCTTTTATAGTTACACTTTGTTATTTTTTTTTCTAAATAAACTTGCAAGCAGTTTTGCCTATGTGAAGATTGTAATTAACTTTACTGAAGTGCAGCAGTTTTAAAAGTACATGGCATTGACCCAGGATTTTGTAAGAAGAGCTGCAGAGTGCAGTTATGTCTACCATTAGTAAAGCTTTTATTGTATTCATATCCAAAGTTTTTGCCCTTTCACTGTCAAAGTGATTTAGCTACATCTCTATTTCATGAGGCCAGGAATCCTCAAGCAATCTCTAACCTGCAGTAATAAATAAAATTTCAGAAAAGCTGACCCAAATTATTTACTGTATGAGCAGGGGTTTCTTAACCTCTTTAAAGATATGACTTTGAGTTACAGACAGAAGTATTATTAGGTATAATTTTGTGCTAGTATGTATAGTTTTCCTTGAATATATTCTGTTTTGTCTATGATAGTGCAGGATTTGTACTGAAAATATTTGACTTTTTAAAATGTGAATGAAACCTAACCAAACAGTCATATAAACATTAAAAAAGTCTGTAACTATATTCCCAATGCTTTCTGTGACTGTTGATTTACCGATAGAAAAACTATATAAATTATAGAAAAAAACCCACCAAAAAACTATGCACAAGTCAGAAACATATAAAGTGAAATAAATGAATAGGCTTCATAAAAAAAGCAACCAACCAGCCAAACTACAAAATTTATGAGGGGCTTCAGTAGAGCAATATGATTTAAAAGGTTGTTTTATAATAGTTTTCAGCATGGTAAACTCAGAAATTCCTGTTAAGATCAAGGGTTCACTGTTCAAAGCACTGTCCAGTTTCCACCAACTGGAAAAATAGATTAAGATCACAGTTTTGTGTTTTGAATTAGAAGGGCTGGATTTTCACAGAGATGCAAATACTTAGAAGTTTGTATTTCTGTTGTGTATTGACTTTACCCATACAGGCCATGTTGTATAATAAGGACTGAAATTCAGATAAGATAAAAAGTGAGTAGTGCAGGCCAGTCAAGAGTGATCAGACTAACAGTGATATTAAACTGTAAAAATTGTTGCATGCAGCCTGCGCAGTACACTTGCAAGAATTAAATTAATTAATACAAAATTAAAAATTATTTAATAGTGAATTAATAAAATGTTAATTAATAAAAAAATTACATAAGTAAGACACTGTTTGTAAAGTCCTGCCAAACCGAAACATTAGAAAGAAGACTGAGAAACACAAATAAATACAATGACAGGTTTTGATATTTTTTTCAAATATTAACAATTCTGATTTTTTTTGTCTGTGAACAAATGGACTAAAACACATACTTAGAAAGAAGGGATTCTCTGAAATAACTTGCTTTTTGTAGCTGAAGTCTTTAAGGTGAAAAAAAAAAAAAAAAAAGGAAAACCCACCAAAACTTGATACAGTCTCAAAAGCGAGCAACAATTGGCTTGTACTGCCTCCATTTTATAGTTTAATGATTTTTTTGCAACTGTTGTCTTAGAAACTATCCCCATGCACTTAGAAAGAGGTCATATCTGAGCTCCCTATACATAAACATATATTTACCTGTTTTTCATAACAATATGACATAATGTTGCATAGTAAGCGTTTCAAGTTTGCCTAGTGGTAATGTATCTTACTGTCATGCAGGGACACCTTGCCACGCGCTTCTCGTCCTACCTCAGTTTCTTGCCAGGTGGTCACAGGCTTTGTGCTAGAAAGACCATTGAGTCTCTCTTCCCACGTATTAGAGGGAAGCATGGTTTGTTTGGGTTGTCTGGTTTTTTTTGGTGTGGGGGTCCCCTTAGTCATTAGTGAGGCTTGTGTAGAAGTTATGTCACTTTGTAATTACTGTTCTTTTACAAGGTTCTGGAAGCATTTGATAGGGAATATTTTATCTATTCTTTAGGATAAAAAAAAAATCTCATTCATGAAGGCACTGATCTATATTTGATGCTATGACATAAATGAACCTTACTCAGTGCAACTATTAGGAAAGCAAATAGAATTATTTCAGATATATTATTGGCTAGAAAATTATGCAAAAATAAGCACAGTTATTGCTCTTGATTTTAGTGGAGTGTATAATTTTTGTAGTACTACTGATGCTGTCCAGTGCTATTTACAAATAGTGCCACGATAGTTGAGAGGTAATTCTTTTCCTAACATAAAGAACAGTGGCAGATTTTGCTTCAAATGAAGATTACATCCTTTAACAATTACCATTGTCCCAACTTCAACTCCGAATTTTGTCCCTCTTATAGACCCAAAAGCAGGAGTCAAACTGTTGTACAAAAATGACCACTCAAGAATATTTAAATTTCCTGAATCCATCTTTCATTCTAAGATTTATAGCTCATTTTATTATGATAATTTTAACTGAATTTGCCAAACTTTGGAATCCAAGAAAGACACAAGCCATTTAGGTTAGTTTGGAGATTTTCACTTTGCATAACACCACAGTTTAAAGTCCTGTGGCCATCCAACAATTCTCCAAAAGAAGTCTAATTCTCTTTAGTCACAGATTGTCTACACAAGAAAATGCCCACTATTAGAAAAATGAAGGGAAAGAAGTGACAGGGTCTAATTTTCACTCACATTCTTAGGTCATATAATTCCCCTCATTGTATTTTAGAAAAGATGCATACACAGGACTCTCTCGATTTGTGTCCGTAATGGAACTGAATCTGATGAATAATTTTACCACTTACTGTGCTAAAAATCACCATTATCTTTCCTTTAAAAATTTTGCACAGTGACTCTTTCAGATTGGTGCTGTGACTTACTGTTTCTACAAAAATTATTCCTATATCAAAAAGAAACATTTCTACAGCCATCTTACTCACCTTGCTTTTCCTTTTATTATCTTATGGTGTCTTTTAGTGTGTCTTCTTTTTCATTTGAATCATATATAATAACTGTCTTCCCTGCATACCTTTTTATATATTTTAAATTCTTTTACTATAGTAGAAGATACAGAACTTTATTAGTTACCATGATTTTATTATTATGCCTTAAATTTTACTATATTATTTCAGTCCATACACTTTATGTAGGTAATTATGAGAGAGGTTGTATTCCAGAATATAGTCATATGTATCTTAATATTTATTTCTAATTTGTTCATCCCATTGGAGACGTGCAAATTAGAACAAGCTTCCGTTACACCAAAGGAGATACTTTATAATGTCTTTGGCTGTGGTTGAATGTTTTGAATCAATAAATTGCTGTCAGCACTCGGAATTTTTATAGTTCCTAGCTAACCTTTCAACACCAATTAGTTGCTACATTTTAGGTTTTATATGGTTTTATGGGGAAGGTGGGAAATAACATGGTTGCTTATTGCTGACCACCGTTTGGGAACTGATAATTAGACTCCTGTGAATCTTTTATTCTGAGCCTCACATCAACGCCTTCTTCAGCAAGAAGGCTGATGTGAACCTCCTAGATGGCTTCTGTGTACACAGTGATTCATTCCTTTAGAAGGAGTATCATTCTGAGGCTCAGCTTTACCTGTGAAGCAGTTTAAAAGAGGTGTAATGTAACCTCCATCTCAATCAGTATTTAAACATGCAAAATTTAAGTTTTGCTATGTAAGAATGCTTGATTTCAATAAGCTTGTCTGTTTGTTTTTTCTCTTGGACATGAAATGTGGAGTGCTTGAAACTTATTCTTTTTCAATGACTTTTTAAAATTGCAATATTACAAGATTATATTATGACTGCAACCTTACCAAAACTCAGCCTTTCAGCTTTACAACCTTTATCTTATCTTATCTTATCTTATCTTATCTTATCTTATCTTATCTTAAGCTGTTTTGCAACAGGCTGAGCTTATCTAGTTCTTGGTGCGAAAAATGCAGAATATCACTGCAAAGAGAATTATTTCTGAAACTTCAAAAGCTATTTCCTATGAAATGTGCATTGTGCATTTGAATGTACAATGCAGAAAACGGGTAAGTGGTAGAGGCTATGTTGTTCAGAGAAACAAAATGACAATAGTTAAGTAAAAACTTGGAAACTTGGAACACTGACAAATTTCTTCTGCATTCAGCTGGAGCACTTAAGTGTCTTTTTGTTACCCACCAAATGGTATTAGCCATTCCACCATCATTGCTGGTAGAAGATATCATGTGATTCTTTTCTTCTTTTTATGCACTCAGATTATGAGATTGATGAATAAAAGCAAACCAGGCTTTTGGGTGATGGTGGAAGGTTGTAGCTTCAAAAGGCGGGAAATTAGTATTGACATAGATAGCTTTACATTCTCACATCCTTCCAGCTTCTGACATGTTTCCAGCTTCTATTAAATCTTTCTATGAAAAGTTCTCTGGCTGAGGAAAGAAGAGTGGGCTAGAAACATAAAAGCAACAGAGAAGTGTTGGGTAAGAAGAGTCTGAAAGTATGAGGCTTCTTCTGAAACATGTTTGCCCTTATATTTATGGCATATTAATTCTTTACACTTAAACTATGGGAAGACTCAGGAAAAAGATAAAATCTTCATAACAGGAAAAGAACTCCATCTCTCCCCTTTCCCTCTTTCTTTGCTTGCATCTACTTGAAAGGCTCACCATCTCCCACTCTGTAGAATGTTATGTGCATTTACATATTGTTTAGATGCCATATTTTAAAATACTAGCCATTATTTTTAACAATCACCCACCAATTCCTTCCCTACTTCCTTTACTGTCCTGGAGGTGAAATTAGGAGGGCAGCTGAGCATGTGGCAACAGTTTCCTCACCTTTACTTATAACAGCTTAAGTAGTCTTGACAAGCTACTACTAAGCCATTATGTTTCCTGGATGAAAAAAATGAGGGAATTGGAGGCAGGAGAAAAGAAGAGGCATAAAGGGTAGAAGACAATGGGAGCCTTCAACTAAGCAGGTATGGTTGGATAGATATGAGGGGGATTTCTGTAAAGCCTTTTAGCACTCCTCTTTTCAACTCCTGCTCAAGTCTTTTAAGGTGATTCCATATTGTATGATTTTAACGAGAGAAATGAGATTTGTTGTTTCAGTACAGGTAATACTGAATTTCAAAGCAACTCAAGTCTCTGATGTCAGCAAAGCCTAAAATTCTTACTTCCCAAAAGATACTGTATTAAATGTGTAGGCTGTAGACAACAGTAACAGTTCTTGAAGTAGAAACCCAAAACTTCATCTTTTCATCTTCAAAAACCTCACAGCTTTGTCCTCTGATCGTCATAAAATTTCTCCTTTCCTTGCAGGTCAGCCAGTAGGGAATGAAAAAATCCCCTGTCCTAAGTGTTCCGATTCTACACTTTTTATTTAGGCTCATATAACAAGCTTTTTACTAACCTCTACCTAAAATGTGGGCAGAAGTGAAAATAAGAAAAGGTGGCATCTTGTAAAGTAGAGCCCAAGAGAAGAAAGTGACAGATCAAATGAATTACACAAATCGTCACTGTCAGTGGTTCTAATGCTAAAGCTAAGGCAAATAAAATGGTAATGAAGTTAAGCAACAATGTCATTCAGATCAGTTAGTGAGACTCCTGAATAAAAAGTTAAAATAAAACCCACCAGGAGCCAGATTAAGCTTTTTTATGCCAGAGTAAGTCAAGTCTCAAAGTCAAGTTAATTTCTCCCTATATTTACACATACTAAACTGCAGTATATCAGGCCTCCAATAACAGTGCTAACTATATTTCTGGCTTATCTCAAGTGCAAAAAGATTCCCTGACCCAATACTTGTCATTATTCCTTAATGTAGCTAGGTCAATATATTCATTATTCATCCAAGGGTGAAAAACTTACTTTATCCTAAAGACTACATTTAGCCACTGTTAAAAACTGTGGGAATAGAGACAAAAGGACCGATATCTGAGAAAAAGCTAGTTTAGTTATGGGCAAACAGGCTAATCCACTATCTGAAATATTTGTTGGAAAATTCACAATCCTGAAGGCTGTTAGTGCCTTCTAATTGTGGAGGCTTTTGTGCTGATGAACTGTGTATTGTTCAATTTTGCTTAGGTTTGTGGCTTAGGGACCTCAATTTTTAGTTTTGCAGTCTGTATCTTCACACTTTTAAGCCTTGCTATCTATGTTTAAAGGGATTAAGTTTGATTTCTGTGAGCTGCTATTCCACTTCCAACATTTTTACCAAGACTAGAAAATGGGTTGGAACCAAGGCATTCCCAGATTCCCTCCTTCCCACCCTCCTTATCCCTGAAGCAGTTTCTGTATTCCAAATAATGATGCAATTAAGATATTTTTTTTGACAAACCCTGTGATGTTGATTCACCCTTTGCCAGTACGGGTCTCAGTAGCTAAACTAGAGAGGAAACCAATTTTCTTTAACATCAAAGGATTTCAAAAGCTTGGAATGATTAAAGGAGAGTAGACACAAATGAAATATATATTAAAAAAAAAACAAAACAAAACACAAAAGATAGGAAAATTATCAGTAAATAATATTTTAAGCTTTATTTTGTCCTGTAAGTTAATTATAGATGTTCTGTTCTCAGTTCTCTCATATATATCTTATGTTTGATAAATCATTTTGTGCTAAGTATTAGTATTCTACATCAGGTTGTACAAGCACCCAACTGTAGCTGGCAGGATTGCTGTCACTCAGCAACGGTAAACACATGTATAGCCATTGTGGAGATTTTGTTTTCAATGTTTTGCAACAGGTTTTCAGATGCACTATGAAAACTCAAAGATTGCCCAATAAATAGGAAGTTTTATAAAGTAAGTAGGTGACCATATTTATCAGGTGATAAAAATGTCAAAATTATTCTATGACCATTCCACTAATATGGCAAATAAATGTCACTGATCACCAAACTGAAGCACAAAAACTTCAAAGTGGTGTCATGGTTTAGCCCCAGCCAGCAGCTCAGCCTCACGCAGCTGCTTGCTCACTCCTCACTGGTGCGGTGGGGGAGAGAATTGGAAGGGTCAAAGTGAGAAAACTTGTGGGTTCACAGTTTAATAGGTAAAGCAAAAGCCAAGCACACAAGTGAAGCAAATCAGGGAATTCACTCCCCCCTTCCCACGGGCAGGCAGGAGTTCAGCCATCTCCAGGACAGCAGGGCTCCAGCACGCCCAACGCTCCCTTGGGAAGACAAACGCCATCACTCCCAACGTCCCCCCTTCCTTCTTCTTCCCCCAGATGTCATTGCCGAGCATGACGTCCTCTGGTGTGGGATGTCCCTGGGGTCAGTCGGGGTCAGCTGTCCCGGCTGTGTCCCCCCCCGACTCCTTGTGCCCCCCCAGCCTCCTCGCTGGTGGGGTGGGGGGAGAAGCAGAACAGCCCTTGGCTCTGGGCAAGCACTGCTCAGCAATGACTAAACCAACCCTGTGCAATCAGCACTGTTTTGGTCACAGATCCAAAACACAGCCCCACACCAGCTACTATGAAGAAAATTCACTCTATCCCAGCCAAAACCAGTACACTGACCTCTGGATTATCAAGTATCTTTGATGAGATTGTACTATATTCTATCACCTTTCAATCCTCTTTTCCTGAAATAACAGCTACTTAAGGCTTTGATGATAAATTTGTTCCACCTCTCAAATATTTTCTGTAGCTTTTCACTTTTTCAGCTTTTTATCATACTTTTTTTAAGTATCAGATATGAAAATGACAAGGAGTGTTCTGGGATTTGTTACATGGGTTCTAAAATCAGAAGCCCTAACAATTTTGCATTTGTCCTGTGCAGCAGTAATTTTCTGGGGGATCACCTACTGTAAGGGTTTTTTTCACAGCAATCACTGTTCAGTAGACAGCTCCTCTATGCTACAGCTACGTCCTGGAGTCATTGCTTCTAAATATACAACTTAGACAATACACTAGAGTATATGATACACCTGCCCCATCTTTTTTTTTAATGCTTTTATTGACCTGCCCACCAGCAGTTTATTTCTGGGACAATGAATCCAATTGCAGTCTCCATGTACAGTCTGTGCAGAAGTAGTCCGGAATCAGTAGGCACTTCGGCTACTTATGTGAAGATAGATGAGACCCCGGTCCACCTAGACTCTTTCTAAAGTTAACAGAAAGAAAGAAGCACTTCTAAAAGATTATTCTGGTCTTGAATGAACAGAATCACCCTTTCTGTCTTTCTTTTTTGCCTCTGACCACTGAGCTTCTAACTTGGACAGGATGTGAAGTGGAATTAACTTAGGACTTAACTAAGAATTTATTACTATGAATTTCTATTATAAACCAAGGGTTCTTAAAAGTGGAAGGACAGAAGAGGAAGATGACATAGGTGGATTAGTGTCTCAGAGGATGTTTAAGAGCCAGCTATGCAATGTGACTACAAAAAAAATAAAAAATCTAATTTTTGGATGTGCAGAGCAACATCTCCAGAAGCAATGGCTAAGTAATAATGCCATTGTGCAAGACCTTAGATGGCATGTATCCTCAATACTGAAGAAATAAGATGGGAAAAGTTAACATAGAATTCACAGCTGTGATTAAGAAAACAGAAAATTGAACTATGGTTGGAAAATAGAGGTTAGCTTGTTTAACTTAGGAAAATAAAGGCTGAAAGGGATATGATTGATGTTTATAGTACATGAAGGTAAAGATTAGGCAGAAAAAAGCTAATGTTGGAAAAAGGTATACGTGCACTGTGAAAATATTAAAGCAAATTTTTAAAAAAGGATTTATAACTGATAATAGAAGACAGCCTTAGCAGCACAGTAGGAAAAAAATCAACAGTTGTATGCTGGAGCTGGTATCTTCATTAGATGAAAAGATGCATACAACAGCATGAAGCTGGACCAGGTTTCTCCTAGTTTTATATCTCTCAGTATTTTTATCCCATTTTCCAGGTGCATTAGGATTCCTGCATTACATGTCTTATGCAATTCCTCAATAATGTTGGAGCTGTATCAGAGGTATAAGAAGAGGAAACACGATGACCATATCTTTGGTCCTTGGTTTCTGATATGTAACAAGTGCTCCCACTATGGTCTTTTAGGTCACTTTGTGTACAGTTTGTTTAAAAAATAAAAACTCTATCATATTCAGAATAAATCACTAATACATCAACTTTATTAAAACTTTGGAAGGAATCTTACCTAGTCTCTTGTATCTGACAGTTTGAAATTAGGAAAGATGGCACTCTTCATCACAGGCTGAGGGAAAGATTTCTGATTATTTCAACAACATTAAAGCTTTAGATTAAATTCTAAAAACAAGTGGAAATGTTACCAGTTTTCTCTGTGCACTAGTTCCCCCCATTGTTTTCTTTCTGAAAATATGTCTATATATTTATCCAAAAATCTATTTCAAAATAGCAAGATGAATCTTTTGTGAGTTCAATATTGTCCATCATCTTTGAACCTATGCACAGTATCAAAAACATGATGAAACAAAAATGACTGTTTTAATTAAAATTAATCCAAGGGTGAATAGGGAAAGTCTGAAAAAGGGAAAGACATGGCCATGGAGGACTGCATTGCAGATGATACTAAAAAAAAGATCTC
The DNA here is from genome assembly GCF_964188355.1 of Buteo buteo. Classification (NCBI taxonomy): domain Eukaryota; kingdom Metazoa; phylum Chordata; class Aves; order Accipitriformes; family Accipitridae; genus Buteo; species Buteo buteo. The sequence continues at coordinate 2,286,999 of NC_134185.1, forward strand.
ATTAACAGCAATTTTAATGTGTTAAACTGTCTCCATCCTAAGCCAATCAATAATGTATCATTTAAAAACTCAGGAAAATTAATCCAGCTGCTGGGAGGAGAGTTTTTGTAACCAGAAAGAAGGTGGATAAGGGTGCAACAGCCCTGAGCTATAATGATGAGAAGCAAAGTAAGTTTTGACACCCCTGAACTAAAAAATCCTGTCACAGGTCAAATACACCCTTTTGCTTCAGGCAGTCCCTTTTTATTTCCATTAAGTTGGGATCTTCTTTCTATATCTAACTGTATTTTTAAAATTAATTATAATTTAGAATGATTAATCATTTCAAAAGGGAAGTGCCAGGTATACAGTGAAAGCTCTACCTCCAGTCTGGTGTTCACATTAGCTCTTTTATCTCAGGGCAACAAGTGCAAATTTCTGCGAGAATAGAAATGGCATCAAGATAAACAGAATGGATTACCACCTTGAGGCGCTATGTGAGAATCCTTTGTGCTAGGAAAAAGTCTTGTTTCAGGAGCACAAGCTGTTAAAACTGTCTTTTCATTTAAATAGGTTTTAAGGTCTTTCATGATAAAAAATTTAACTCTTTCCCTTCTTTTTTAAATCATTGTCATCTAACTAACAGTTGTTAGCCAAAAGTTTTTGGGTTTGCTTTACTGGCATGTGTGGCTTTTGCTTTCCCTATTAAACTGTCTTTATCTCAACCTACAAGTTTTCTCACTTTTACCCTTCCCACTCTTCCCCATCACGCTGTGGGACAATGAGCAAGCACCTGGATGGGGCTGAGCTGCCAACTGGGCTTGAACCAGAAGAGTTCAGCAAATGTAATGTTATACTAATGGAAAGAAACATTACAATTCATAACTATTCCTCACTCAGGTTACATAGAAAGTATGTACTTCTAGTCTAAAAGATATATTTTATACTTCATGTTATAGACAATATAAGGAATAAGAAGTAATGATGTAGGAAGTAAATTAAAGATGCCTGTAACTTGTAGGGTTAAGGATGTTTGAATATCTTATGAATTTTTAATTTAGTGTCAAAGTGAATACAAATCATAACTGCGTAGGCTAACAAATACATAAAATTATGACAGATTTTTTTTTTTACAATATTTAGTAATTGATCATATTACTGAAAAAAATGAGTGAATAAAGTATTTTAAATCAAACTGTTTCAGAGGCTGATATATGTTTGGACTGACCTCTATGAGTCAGGGTGAAGGTGCTTCAAATACCATTTATATGGTTCTAGGAGAATGGATGAATTACAAGCAATCAGAAATCTCGTATCCTCAGTAGTTGTGATATCCTATTATTTTTATCAAATAAAAATGCTTCCCAGAGAGGTACTGAACAGGATACATAGACAAGAAATGGTAAAAGTTCTTCATATTTGATCAGAGTAAAACATCACTTCAAAGATGCAAAGGACAAATTTGTTTCACTCTATCTGGTTTATATATCAAAAGGCAGAAAAGGTAGTATTGTATAAAAGAGGGAGTATGCTGTGTAAAATATGCTTATTGGAAAAGAAAATTTTTTATTCATCCCTCTCACTGAAATATTAGATCCTACTTGTCAAACAAGTTACTTTGAACTATATGGTATACAGGAAGAAGAAATTAATGTTTCAATAAATGTGCATTAAAATATCTTTTGATGAGGCTTGTAACAGTAAGATAATGTGACACAACAGAATCATATCAAGTTCTGTGTGATTCATTGCTTTGTATTGTCACAATACTTTTAAAGCAAGACTGTTAAATGATTTTAAAATGGAATCTCAGGGAATGAAGTAATTAAAGCCTATGTATATAGAATGGGAGATGAGAAATAATAAAATGCTTGCTCTTTTTGTGCCAGTAAAAGTTATTTTAAAAGTGTATGGCACTCTGCCATACTCCTCAGGCCCATATGGTCATGTTATTTTAGTGTCTTAGATATGTTGTTTAAAGAGTTTTTTGTCACCAGCAACTATATTCTACAGTTACATATATGCATACTTAACTGTAAGTATAGACTATGTAGCCATAACTATGTACATATGTATAATATTTTATAATGACTTTAACCTTTCACAACACCTTGCTAAATAAAGATGTACTGGTTTTTTTCCATTTGGAAAACAGAATCCATAGTACAGATAGATAAGTGAATAAGGATTTCCACATACAAAATTCCTGAATGCTTGTCTCCTAATCCCTGCCAATGTACTATTGCTTCATTTGCACTGTAAAATTTAGCTTGTGTCTTCTATAAACTTTAGATCATTGGCACCTTTAAACAAAATGTACTAGCTGGTTTTCTAAAATGCATAGAGGACATTAGTGATCTTCAGTTTATATGGTTTAATATGGAGTGGCTAGAGAGTGACCAAAAGTTAGTTACTCATTTCTTGCAGAAATAAAGATGTCAAATACCTTTATGTTTTACTTTGAAAAAATTTGAATTTAATTCTGTCTGAATTCTACATGAGCATTGAATTACAGGTAAACACATAAAAGATTGAAAGCTTGATTAAAAATTTTATCATCACTAAAATAGCAAAGGTAGTAGAATTTGATAAAATGTTCTTTATTTAGATCAGATAGGCAACTTCTTGGAAAAAAAGTAAAATTTTTAACTTTGAATATTAGTTACTACAGTTGTGATGATTACCTAAGATGAATTGTGACAAAACTTGTACCAATGTGAAAAGAAATAGATAACAAGTAGCAAATTTACAAATAAATAAATTAAACTATTAGCAAACTTTCAGAAAATGTATACCTAACACACCAGACTTGAAAATATCTGTCTATGTGTTCTGTTATAGTACTCAAATACTCAAATATTAACAGTATAATTTTTAGTTTGGAGATGAATTTTATCTGAACCTTTTTAATGAGGTAATGTGTATTCATAATTTATGGCACTTAAATACTGTTTCATTTCATTATAAACAAGAAAATAAAATAAGAAACTGTCATAACCGAAGAAATTTCCAGGAAGAATGTTTTTATGAAAACTTCAGTTCTACTGCAGTCAGAAGCATTTTGGAGAACATCAAGCTTTTACCCTGTCATTGGAGGTGATGTAGACATATGAATATTTTTCGTACTGGATTTACAAGGTGGTATTACCTCTATACATTTGTTTAGGTCACTAGTATTTTTTCAGTGTTTTAACATCGATTAGTCTATGTGTACAATTAACTAACAATGTAAACATCTTCTATAATATATCAATAGAAAAAATATTTATTACTAGAACAAACTGCTTGCAATGCAATAAAATAGGGCACTATATCCTTGATTGTCCAAAACCATATCAACTGAATTTCTGAACAAATCAAATGTAGATATATTACAGATAATTTTTTAATTGATCTTAAAGCCTCAGATAATTCCTTGTGTATTTGCCTTCTTAAATTTGTTTCCATTTCTTTCCCATTGCAGAATGACAGTTCCAGTGTTTAAGGTGCCACAACACACCTTTAGTATTTACGACGAGAACACAATAGTTTAAAAAAATACTAATAAACTCACATAAACACAAACCTCAGCCAGGCAGCCGTATACAAGAATAACAACATCAGCCTCTGCTCACATCAGTGACCTATACATGTCTCCTTAAACATTTGAGAAAATAGATAGAATTTGTACAATGCAAAATCAATACACTATTAGTTCCTTATCCTGACCCACTGTCACACCATCAGGACTGATATATCTTGGTCATGAAAAGAAAATCCTAGCCTCTGGACTCTATTTCCAAAACAAAATAGCTTTTTCCCAACTTTTCTGAAACCTGTTAGTGTTGGATACAACAATCGTTTAAACCAACACACCTATCAGTGTGACAGGATACATTATTTTCTGCCCAAACTAAAAACATCTTTCCACCATGACAATGTGTTATTTGCTCATCAAAAGGGAAAAAGTGTTATCTGCTTCTGTATACCTGCTCAGCTTTATTGATGAGTTATTGCAGGGACACCCAATTTCTCTGCCTTCCAGATGAGATTAAACCTATGGTTTTACAGCATCGTGGGGAAGCTTCCACTTTTGCTGATATGTGCGTGTTTCACGATAAAGAAAGATTTTAGTCTATATGGAATAAATTTAGTATACTCTCCGTACAGTCCATTAACTAAAAAGCTGTATCCATGCAAATATTCTAAATGCTAATATTTCATAAATTGACTTCAAATGCAATGGAGAATTCTGCTAATATACATTAAACGGTAACATGAACAGTGTGGAAGACGAAGCTTCTGCTAAACTAGAGAACAGCATGCAGCAATTAAGATATTGACTTTTAGAAAGTTTTTAATAGCTAATTACCGTGCTTTATGCACATTTATTCCACTGTATTCTCCACTGCTCAAAAGAACCTGAATAAATGCACGCAACAACAAATTTCTGCCTATGGAGACTGAAGGTTTGTCTACTTTTTCCCTTTGGTTTCCTCCCAGATGGATTTCAGTTACATTTGGAGCAAGGAAATGTGTTACATTTCCTCACAAAATGTAACTCTTATAATTTAAGAAGGTCACCTAGTAAGCTGGTGTAAGAGGTAAATAACACTATAAACAGTGAGCCTATACTATGCAAATTAAGTGTAATCAATTACTGTGGATAATAGGTATAGATCATACAAAGGCTATTGGGATGTGTATTAAAGAATTAGAAGGATAGATCAGTCATGAAGTGTCCATAACCTCTGATTAGCTGGGGCCAATCAAACAGAAAGTCAAAGCAAAGAAACAGGTTTTGGAGCAAGAAATGAAGGTCATATCTACAAATAGCGCATTCATAAAAAGTAGCAACTCAGGAAAAGATTTAAGTCAGAATAAAGAAACAACTCAGAAAGATTTTATACAAAATAGTGTGGACAGAGAGAGAAGTGATTTTCCATTTGTAAACGTTTTCATTGAATTTTTATGACTACATTTTTTAGATAACAAAATACAGGCAAGAGTGCAACTAAAAGCACAAAACTGATATAAAAGCACCGAAGAAAACATATATCAAAAGACTAAAATGAATTCATCTGTTTCAGTAAGAAAAATTTCCAACTTGAACATAGTTTTTAATTCCTTTCACCAGAAAAAACAAAATAAAACCAATCAAATTCTAAACGCCTTTCTCAGTGTAGAGAAAGGCACAACAAGAATCAATGACTAGAATAAAATTTAGGCAAATGTATTGAAGGAAACATATGTCTAATGGGTGACTGATCCTTTAGTAAGAAGGATATGAATTGTATAAACTTTTTGTCTTAATCAAAATGAGAAACATTACTGGAAATATGTTTGCTCCAGTAAAAAAAAAGTAGTGGGTCTTATATGAATGCAATAGTACATAGTTAAACAGCTTTTGAGACAAAATCATCAGGCTGAATCTTCAAATTACTTTTCTAATATAAGAATCTATGGTATGATATCCATACTGATACAATAAAGAAATATATTGAAACTAAAGCAGTAAATTGTCTTTCAAGGATATAATTCATTTTTAAAAAGGACTTCTGAAATTATTTTCTAATTGCTTCTGATCTATATCTATCAATGAGTTCAAATTTCTTCATAACCGTAATGTTTTATGATAAAGATAACAGCACTATTTGCCAAGTTAAATCTATCAGTCAAGTATGTAATGTTGACAGATAAGATTTTTTCCAACTATTGTAAATTTTGCATAATGTCAGAAGAAAATCAATTATTACACTCACTCTGTAATGTGTAACAGATGCAAAGACCATTAAGACCTTGTCAAAATCACAAGTATATTGTTGCAATTTAATTTTCTATCATTCCATATGCTTATACCATTTTGACTTTTACAGTAAAATGTGGATGACAAGAGAAAACAGATGATACATTGTTGACAGATCCGAAAGTATAATATCAAAATATGTGTAATATTGAAAGAAATGAAAGCATTTTAGAAGATAAATTTCACTGACAATGTGTAAACATGATACATAAGATAAACATAGAATCATGGAATCGTTTAGGTTGGAAAAGACCTTTAAGATCACCAACTCCAACTGTTAGCCTAGCACTGCCAAGTCCACCACTGCAAAGAACCTAACCAATAACCGATGATCCTACATTTTATAAGTGTTCTTGAAAGAGCTTCAATGAATGGGCCAGCCTTCCCTTGAATTTGAAAAAATAATTTGAATCACTCATGACATAAGATTTTGCAGCGCTCTGATACCATTAGAAAATGGTCAAAGGCAAGAAATAAAGGATTTTCTATTTAGTTGAGACTGTAGATATCAAAAAAGTCAGCTTTTAATGGGGAATAATCTTAACTTACAGTCATTCATTCTACCATCAAAACATGCTATTGACATAAAAGCAATATACCACAACTTAACAGATTTCCTGCTACATTTGAATGTAATATATTGTCAAGAAGCAATAGTCAGAATAAAAGGATAAAATATGAAACAACTATGACTAGGAAACAGACTTGTAATCTCTTCCTTTTCTTGGCACATTTCTGTTTTTTCAGGTGCTATCGGACTGAAACTTTTACAGCATTAAATAAACAAGGCTGCATACCCAAGAGAAAAAATAAATCTGAAGAAATATATAGTATGACTTTTAGTACTTGAAAATTCTGATTTTCTTTCCAGAAACTGGAAGGTCATTTAAAAAAACTTTTTGGTAAGGATAAACATTATGTAAGGAGACCTATTAACTTAGTTTGTTATTTAAAAATAGGATGCCTTAAGTGTTTGGTGTTATTCATCACTATGACCTCCTGCCCTGAATCATTTGCATCTCTGAATGACAGCGTTATCCTACTATGCTGTTGGTGTCATTGTCAAGGGCTGTTGCAGAAAAAAAAAAAAAAGGCATGATGTATCTAGTAGGTGAAGAGGATGATGTAGTTATTATAGTGACGACCTCAAAAATATATCGTTGATCTGTAGTAGCATTTATATTTTAATCGTGATTGTGAAATCCATTTGGCACATTAATAATTTTCCAGCAACTTGAAACTTGAACTCTCATCTTTTTGGTTTTTAGATATGTATTATAGTCAACACTGCTATGGATCACAACATCACATAACATGATGTTACTTATGGGATACTGCTATCCAACATACAGATTAATGTGGGGTGCCAGAAACACTTCCTTTTGTCACTGGAGGCTTAAATTCAAATCCTCATTAGTTCACAAATTAAATTTTATTTCTTGAGCTTGTCTTAGTCCCTGTGTGTCCATATCATTAAAACAATATGTGTCCCTGAATAATTGGCTTTGGAGAATGGAATTTGAAATAATGAAAGTGACAGTGTATACATGTCAAGCTATCTATTTGTTATCGAATAGGGTAAAATAGAATAGAACAAAACAAACCAGAAACATTTCAGGTAATATTTTGCATAGAAAGAGAGATGTGAACCTTGAACTACATTGTCCTGTACATCCAGCCATTCCCTTATTACATCATTGCTTCAGCATTTCTCTTAAAAAGTTGTAACAAAAGTTGTAAAAAAAGTTTTGCTTTTCTTTCTTTTGTATCTGTGTGGTCCTTTTTTAACAGTATTACATAACAAAGTCAATTCCATTTTTGCCTAAAATAGTCATGCCAATTCCTGCTGTAGAAAGTATCCATCTGCCACAGAACATGTAGTTAAGCTTACTGTGACAGGTTTGGAAAGCAGTAGTTTAGTATAGACTAGAAAATAGGCATGGAGGCTAGCAATTGGAGTTAGAATCCTAGTAGTGGGGATCTACTGATAATCTACAAATTAAATGAATTGGACAGAATAGATAAAAATAGTGAATAAATCTCTGAGCAATTGTAAGATCCGTTAAAAGCTAATATCATCAAGATATTTTGGGAGGAAAGCTGCAAATTCAAGACATCAGCATCACAGACTGAAAGGTAAGTACTTGCAGAGAACTGAAACTGGTAGATATGAAAACTGCAAGACAAAGTTAATAGATGGCAGTCTATGGGCAAAACATTAATGGCTGAGGTCTGAAGAGCCTGAAAGAAGTCTCTGGGTCTGGGAATGTCATGAATTTGAATGGGGCTTGTTTGTCAGACTCTTGACTAAGAGATGATAATTGTTTGTCCTCCTATCTGTATTACAAGAACACTCTTAACCTTTGTGTCTACTTCCATGCAGATCCTCGATATGGGACCACTGTTGTCTCTGTTTTACACAGGGAGAAGCAAGCAATGAGAACCCAGGTAATCTGTGGAAATCTTACAGGAAACCTGTCTCAGATGCAAAATATTAACATGGTTTCCCTTAAACATGATTAAATAAGTTCTAAGCATTAGATAATCCTGTGTCAGAGTTCTGGTTTAAAAATTTTAGGAACATCTGAAGAGATTATCAGTCATAAAGGTTCCAGATGTTTCTTAATAATATGCTAATAATCAACAAACTATCTACCATGATCAAAATAAATGCTCACACACTGGACCTCAATGCTTCCTTTCCGCACTGAGAGTCAACAAAGTTTTATCAGTAAAATGCTTAAATAGTGATATAACTTATTTTAAAATGCCGATGAGCTATTAAAAGGATGTTTTATGTAGCGTTGATATTATTCTACAGATTTGTGAGAAATTTAAATTTATTCTGGTCAATGTGCCAAATAACTAAAATGAAAACTAAGCATTTTACATGTAATGTAGTGATTGCAAGATGTCAGTTAGCTTTACCACTTTTATTAGTATTAATTCTTGAAAGCACAAACTTAAGTAAAATACTAATTTTTTAATGTTTCTATTGCAAGGTGTTCTTGGAAATTTAATAGAATGCAAGAGAGTTTCAAATAATGATTGGATGTCTGAGGGAAAAAAAAAAGAATATTTTCTTATACACCCAGATACAGGTATATACATAGATTGTGAAGCTGGACTTTTCTTTTTTAATTTGGAAAATACAAATTTTATTTACAAAATTATCAGAGTCCTAAATGGACATAATGTCCAGTTAGACATTACTGTTGCTGATCTAAAACCGTATCTCCAACTGTAACATAAAAATAGTTTATTGTACAATTATCTATTATTTATGTGTTTAAATTAAGGAAAATACAAGACCAAGGTCCTGCACTGCATTTCACTGAAGCCATCTGAAAATCGGCTCTCCAGGTGAAGCTAGTGCTGTTGGATCTCCATGATTAATGGAAAGAAGGAAAGAGGTACCTCAAGAAGATGCCTAACTTCTGTCTTGGACACTTTCATTAGAAAGAATTGCTCTCCAGAGATACCTCCTAGCTAGACAACTTTTCCACAGGCTCATTGACTGAAAGCAGCTGAGGAGTAAAAAAGCTTGAGTATACAAACTGATCATGGAATGATAATGAGCTATCAGGGTGGATCAGTGGAAGCAAAATTAATTCCAAGGTACTTCAGCTAAAACTTTCACTATAAAAAACCAGGGAATCGGCTTTCATGATATTCTGAAATGCTGAATACAATTCTTTTTCCTCATGTTCAAGACTGATAGCATCAAACTGCAAAAGATGCTGACAGGAGCAATGACAATCACAAAGTGAGTAGGGAGCCGATCTTAGGAGACGAAATGGAAAAAACATGGCTTGCTCAGTCTAGCATAGTATTTCTAATATACTTCCAGGAGTTAGAATTGCAGTGTTAGAAGCAGCTTACTATAGATGTGAACTGTATGGGCTTGCCATAAATATTTACATTAGCCAAGGAACTATTATTTTGCAGGAAGCTAGGCAGTGAAATTCTCTGTCTGTATCAGATGCAATCTAGCTAATAAAGACAGAAAAAGGAGTATGATGCCTCTTTACAAACACATCAAGGGTATAAACATCAGCAAAGAAAAAATTACCGTTTAAGCCACAAGTCAATACTGGCACAGTGGTGGATAGGTATACATTGGCTGTGGAAACATTTGAACCAGAATTTAGAAAAATGTCTAATAGTTACTGAATGTGTCCTAAGCAGTGCTCTAATAGAAATAGGGTTGGTAATCCCAAGAAAGAAGCATAAAAATTAAATCAATGTAAAGGAAAATCTAACTATTATAAAATGGAAAGGTTTTGAGCTATGATCACTGCAATCACACAGGCTTTAGTTCCCACTCCCAGGAGCTCCCTTTCAGAGCTATGTTTCTAAATACTTGCTGAAAACACTTCCTTGCTGTGTTAGGGTCTCTATTGGCTTGAAAAAAAAGAACCAATTTCCAATTATACTAGAAATGTTATGCTTAGACTTTGATTGCATGATGCAAATGATTTCTGAATCATCTTAGTAGCAATATTTTACATTTTATATATGGAGACAAAAAATGAGAATAGTAATTGACAATAAAAGAAAGAAATAGTCTTATTAACGAGAGCCATGCACCACATCCCCAGCTGCTTTAAGGGACAACATTCTTAGTGCACAAACTGTTTGATAAGACAGTGCAGCAAGAGGGTTTCTTTTTTTCCAAACAATTGGAGCTATGACTTAAATAGTGTAATATATTGTCATTTCTTAATTATCAAGTATCATTCATACCAAGTAACTGTTAAATTATTTTTTAACTATAACTTTAGCCTTGTAGTCACAAGTAAGAAAGTGATCTTTATGCATAGGTATTTTACAGAAGAAAGAGATGTGAGATAGCTGCACAAGAGGAAATAAAGCTATTGAGCTTCATCTGTTGTCCATGGATCAGTTATTTTTCAGTATTTGAATTTCTCAGAGTTCAAAGTCTTACAAAAATACAACGCTGGTCATTTTGACCATCTCTAATATTGTCCACATACTACAACTCGTAACTGATTCATCTTATTTGACTAGTTTCATATCAACAATCCTTTCTGACTCGGAAGTTAAGAAAAGTTGTGAAGTTTGTATGGTTTCAGTTTCAGTTTGCTTTATATGGACCCCCCCACACCCCAACCCCAATCCCAAATCCAAACCCAGCTACATTAGAAACTGAAAATGCTCTAATATCTGTCTTTAGAAAGTTAAAAAAAAGTTCCTCATGCAACCTTAGCTCATATCCACCAGAATACACAACATCAGGATAGTCATTGTTGACCTGATCAGTCCTATTTTGTTTAGCTGTTGTATTTATATTAGTTAGGAAAACCACACAACATTACTAAAGAAAACCAAACTTTGTGGAAAGTGGTAGTACCCTTTAGCAGATGCTACCAAATGACTGGAAAAACAGAAAAGCTTTCAAGCATACTAGATTTATATTATTCTCGGGATTAAAATAATATGACTGGAATAATTCAAATATTACTAAAATGTAAGTTCGAAAATCCACTCAAAGCAAAAGAGTGTGTCAATGTATTAATATAAGCCATTTACTTTCTGTAATTTTAGTGTTGACCAAATCTGCAGGTTTCTTGATGGGTTGCTTACTATAATAATCAATAAAAGGATAAAATGATTAATTTAAATGTATTAAAAGGCAAAACAGGAACTCATTTATTTGCATGCAAGAGTGAACAAGAGGACTTTGGAATTATGTGGTTCTCAACACACAAAACCCAATTTGACTATATAATATAAAAAAAAATGACACAAGAAACAAATGGGCCTAAAATATCTGAGAAATGAAAAAATCTGTTATGCTGATAACTAAACAAACAGCTGAAATACTAATTCAAATGAAGAATAAAATACAGACAAAGCCCTTTCAACACTCATTTCAAATTGGTTCTGCACAACTGATGTTTTTATGTTTCCTGTACATTATGTAAACTACAAGTACTCAACAGCACTTACTGTCTTGTACTTTAAAAGCAATGATAACCATGGTAGAAGTCACGCATGTTACATATGTAAAAAATTATGTTTCACCCCAGCTCTGCCTATGTATAGAGCTGATCAGAAATTCTCTGAAAAATGGTGTCCTGTTAAAAAATTGCTAATTTCTTGATTCTGAAACATTAAGTTGGAAACATGTTGTATTTAATAACTTTTTGGCCACTTGAAGGTAGGACTTCAGGGGGCACACCAAAGTGTAGCCCAGACAGATTGACTGTTTTACTTGCTGAAGTGCTTTGGGGAGCTGCAGCCCAGAACTTCGAATCCTCTTAGGATTTCAATCTGTCAGTTACCAACTTTGCTGATGATCTCCTTTAGGTGAAAGAGTGAGCTAACAGTTCTGAAATAACTTTTCCCACAATTTTCAGGGGTTTTGGATTTTTTTTCATACTGTAATTTAAACTTAACTCTGTTGAGATGACATTTCAAAGTAATCAAAGTCCATTAAAAAATTACTTCAGGACAACACTTTCCAGGTTTTCCTGATGCTATATTCTATGGAACATAATGGCTGATTAGTATTTTGTATGCGTGTTATAAAATATTCTTAAAACAAAAATAATTATGACCTTAATGTTTCAGTCTGTGTCAGCAGGAGAATAGTTACTGACGCTGATATACTGGTAGTTGGGGATACATCTGAGGCACTGAAATCAAACTTTTCTGATGATACACAAGAATTACTTAGGAGATAACACCTTTTTGGCAAAGGAGACAGTAACCTGTAGATTTTGAAAAAGAAAAGGAACATAACTTACCCTCATAAGCACTAAGCTGTAAGAAAATGAGAGAATAATGGCTAAGAGTCAGACCCCAAGAGATATGTTTTAGATAGTGCAAGTGATTTGCTCTTGATAATCTTTTTTCGTCTCTGAATTCTGCAAAACAACCTTTTACAGCTAAATGCTGTACAGATATAGGTGAAAAGGCAACAAAACAGGCCTAAAGCTATTACATATTTTCATTGTCTGCATTTAAAGATTGGCAGAGATTCTTTATTGTTTTGCACTATGCTGCAGGTATATTTTACTCCTAGAGAGAAAAGACTTAGTACAAAGCTGAACTCAGAGCGGCTTAAATTTCTGTTTAGTAAGATCTGACCCATGGTCAATGCTGTAGAAATGCTGCCTAAGTGCTGCCTAAGACTTTCCCATGTGCCTGTCATACATAAGTCACCCTGAACGGCAGAGCTAGTCCCAAACTTTCTGATGGAAAAGTGGCTTTTCTTGCTATCATCTTGAAATATTTCAGATAGAGTGAGTGATCTTTTAGTAACTCAGAGAATTTGTTTTGTAGTAATCTCACTAGCCTGCTGAAGAATGAAGAGCATTGCCTGTGCTATGCTGGCTCTGCAAGGCTCACTCATGGGCTCCTGGAGAGCAGCAGGGCTCCTGTTTGTACCCGTGAGTTCTGCTCCCTGCTTGAACCTGAGTCCAGGGATCCAAGGAGATCCTTCTAGGGAGGATCAGTGGTGCCTCTGTGGCATTCAGATAGGATGTCTCTTGCAAGGATCTTCAGATCCGATGCATCAGCTCAGCTCCTCATCTTTGTTCTAGGAGACCACAGAGGGCTTGGATGTGTGTTGCTCAGTAAGCATTCTGCACCAAAGCCTTACAGTGCTCTGGGCAATTGTAAAAAGCACATTTATTTAACTGGTTAGTGGAGTTTGGAGGTGTTTCTGGTTGGTTGGTTGGTTGGTTGGGTTTTTTAATGGCCAATAATTGTTCACTTCCATAAGCCTTTCATACTTTATTTTTCTCAGTCTTGGTCTAGCCAATGTTCTATTACTAGATAAGTACAATGTACACACTAAATCAAATATTCAGAACTTTGCAAGAAGTTCTGCTTCCTGCTTGGTTAGCTATTTGACAATTCCATAGAATCACAGAATAATTTGAGTTGAAGGACAACCTCAGGAAGTCGTTTGGTTCAACCCACTGGCCAGAGCAAGGCCAACCTCGTAAAGCAGGAGAAGCATATGGCTGAATTTCGGAAAAAACTTTTGTCCAAGGGTAACGTATAGGAACAGTGGCAAGAAAATGGAAATACCTGGTGCAAGATCACTTTTCAAGATTCTTGGAAGGAAAATATTGTGAAACAGAAAAGCCTAAGCTTTTTAAAGGCTAGATTAAAAAGATCTCTATGCCGTGATGACAATAAGGACTGCATAACACAAACAAGGATAGTGATACAAGTCCAGTTTAGGAGCTCACCACTGCAGGCTTAAACCGAGGGGCTCTCCTCTGCCTCAGTAGACAGTACCCTACAGCACCCTTTGTTAGTAACTCCATGACCAAAATGGAGATAATATACAAAGCAATTTTTAAATACTTATAACCAAACCATTACCAAAACCAATAGCTTGCTTTATTTAGAGATGTTTTATTAGTTATTTGTGTGTTCAGTAGGTCTTTCTTGGGCAAACATCAGCAACATTATTAGACAGAGATCAAATCTATTATTTGGTCAAGGCAGAGTTCCTTGCTTAAAGGATTAGCAGACTTTTGCTTGCTACTTTAATACTTAATGATCTAGGATATTTTTCCTTCTGTGCCTCAAAATCCTTTACGGGTGTTGCATCCCATATATATCAGGCAGCTGTGCACAAAAGCCTAAAGCACAAAAGTTGGTTTCATTTTATCAGTTACTTCCCATTGCAAAATACATTGTGTTCTTTACTAAGCCAGGCAACTTTGTGGCTACCCCAATCTCTTTTTCTGATCTGTTTCTGTACATTGAACCACCTTTTGCCAGAAACTACTGTTATTCCAACAATATGTTTTTGAAGGGTTTGTTTTGGATGTTTTCTGTTTTTTTTCTTTAGCTTTTAGTAGGTAAAGCTGCTAAAATCCATGGTCATACACTTGTTTTTTCCCCAATTAAAGTATCATCTAGCAATAGCATATTCTGTTGCTTTTTTTAAAAAAAGACATTTTTTTGACTAATTAAAATATTATTGCTGTTTTAGAAGTCCCATGTTCTTTACCCCACCATTTGTAGTCTACCCAATTTACGCTGAATTTAAGATTTGCATTCTAAAAATATCTGTCAATACTTTACAGTGGAAGACATGGTAAAGGTAAAGTGATATAGTTGTGAAGTGATGATGCAGAAAGCAAGTAGCAGATTCATAATGGAAATGTGCTGGAATTATTAATGATTTATATATAGCTAGAATAATTTGCTGCAATTCTGTAAAAGCAAATAAAATACATGAATAACAATGGAATGATAGGCAGACGGTTGCAGTTCTAGTCACATTGAAGTAAAGGAAATTTTGATGAGAGAAGGGTTGTGCTCTGTCTGAAACAAATATTTCTTCCCCTCCCCCCCCATCCATAGTTCTATGTTCTATTTTCTTTTGGAATAAAAAATTAGACAAGAAAAAACTTTTTTATAAATTAGCATTATCCTTTTATATTTTCTGGTGGTTTCCTACAAGCTATACAGGTGAGTAACAAAGAATTTTGAAATATACTATAAAAGCAGAAACGTAAATATTTCTGGTCTCAGGTATTTGTGGTGTTAAAGTAAGGCTGTAAATATTTATTAATTAATACATAGCAAGAGACTCCTGAAAATACCCAGAGCAAATGAAAGTACGGAAGAAAGTCTAATGCGCATGTTAATTCTTATGGGGTTTGGGTTGTTTGGTTTTTTTAATCATAAATTCTTTCAAAGCATGAATGAAAAACTCCAGGAAAAATAAGAAAATAATATCCAGCTGAACAGAAAAGCTGAAATATTTGAAGATGCTGAACAAGTTACAGCTGCTGAATTAACTAAACATAGGATGCCTGGTGCTTTCCTCCTTTGAAAATCTCAGCAAAAGGTTTCTTAGACTATCTTATTTAATATAGTGCAATTTATAAGTAAAAGGGTAACAATTATTATTTAATATGTATGTATACTTTCCTTTATATTGTGTGTGAAGATCTCTCTGCCTTATTCTCCCCTTGAGAATAAAGAAAATGTTTAAATGCATTATTTTTATGGACTGTTTGAAACACTTCAAGCCACCATTTTTTGGATGATAGTAATATTTATAAACCTTACTAGAAAGTATATTTATTTTACCTTTAAACCACAAAAGAATAAGCTATAAAACATTTTATATTTGGAATTGAGCTCTTTTTTCCCGCATCACACTTTTTCCCAATACTTCGCAGGAAAACAACAGAAATAGGACTAGAATATTACAGTAATTTCAAAAGAATCTATTTTGTAAAGCAAACCATCAGTATTTTTTATGTTTTGATAATAAATAATTGCATTAATGTATGAGCTTGTAATTCTGGTAGCATAAGTACCTCACCAGAAGAATGTGTCTTAGGAAGAACTTATACATAATTAAGTAATATTATCTATTGACAAGGAATTAAGGAAGGTATCTCTATCTCCTGTCATAGCTTTGATAGATCATATATTCTTAATCTGGTGGTTTTATTCTTTTCACAGGTTACTTATCCAGGTGTGCAGTGTAACCCACAATGATACTTCTGTTGGTTAACAACTAGCAGCTTCTGGAGACAAACAGCTCGACTTACTCCCTAAGAAAGGAACTGCAATGATAAAATGTATTATATTCTATATTGTTATCTTCTTTCTTATTCTGAAGACGAGACATTTTTTCTGGGTCATCTAAAAATACTTGACAAGCTGCTGTATTATGAGTGCTGTAAGCTATGCTAATTAAAACTGTCTCATTTTTTGTGTCTCTTGGTTGGCAACAGTGGTCTCTTCCTACATTCTTGGAATTTGGGGCAACCAGAGTTCTGCTGTTTGTGAAAGACAGGTGTACTGAACCACCCAACGTGAACTCTGCACAGATACCTGGGGTCCTCTATACTCCCGAATGTGGCTTCTGGACACACTGTGCACTACCTAAACTGCTCAAAATGTTTTGTTTAACTAATCGTGTTCAAAAAGATTCAGTTTCTTTTCTTGTCTGTTAACAGTATCAGAGAATAATAACGGATGACAGCAACTGCTCACCTACTAATTTTCAATAAAAACAAAACTGTGATTTGCAATATTTTAATACATTATGGAAAGAACAAATAATTTCCTTATTTACACATTTAACATATATTCATACATTGGACATTGGCAAATGTTAAGATAATTTTCTTCTGTTGCATAGTAAACTGTTTTAAAATTTATGGTACATTTCTCAGATAAGAATGTAAGAGGTTTTAAATTAGTTATCTCATTTTGTTCACAGACCATTTAAAACATCAAAGTGTTTATCTTTCCTTTGAAAGCATTATGCAGTATGGCACAGATACTGAACAACTGAACCTCCTGAAGCGTGATCTGTGCCTCTAAACGTTATGAAGTTGTACTTTTGCTCCCACATGAA
Source organism: Buteo buteo (assembly GCF_964188355.1). Taxonomy (NCBI): domain Eukaryota; kingdom Metazoa; phylum Chordata; class Aves; order Accipitriformes; family Accipitridae; genus Buteo; species Buteo buteo. Next base: position 2,304,140 of record NC_134185.1, read on the forward strand.
GTTCCTCATGAGAACAGTGTTGAAAAGCATAAACGGGTAGATAAAACCACAACATTTGACATTCCAGCTATAAAAAGATAATATTAAATGCCTTCTGGCATGCAAAACACCATTTTAAAGAAAACTGAATAAAATACCTCATTTGTTACTATTTCTTAATAAAAACCAAGATGTTTCCTGAAAACTGTTTTCCATTGGTAAAGCTCACAAGGGGAAAATACATGTAAAACAGCTGTCCCTCAAGAGGTGAGGTGCTGCTGACAGTTGTTGCATAATATGAGGCCAAATTTTCTGAACTAATTGTTTTGCTTCGCTAATTCGATTTTCTTGCTTATCAGATCCTCATTTCCAAAAGTAAACATTTATCAGATGAACACAGTAGTAAAAAGTCAAGGTAAGAACCACTGTTGTTCTGCTTCCTAGAATGTCCCCAGCTTCTTTTCTAATGTACTTTACTAGTGATTTTTGAAATTATTGTTCCTGCTTTGTTGTAATTAGAGTCAATGATTATATAATCACAAGGAAAAAAACCCCACAACAATCCCAAAATGCACAGTCTTCTCCCCTGCATAAAATGGTGGTCGCGAGGTGCTTGACCATATAAATATGAAATGTTGAATCTTTCTTTTAAGTTTATAGTTCAAATATAAAAGATTATGCGATAACAGAGGAAAACTTATTTACCCCTCCTGATATGATAAAATCATACAAGGCCTTGTCTGAATTTCCTCCAAATAGTAGGAAACACTTCATTTCCTACACCATCATGTTATGTTATTTTACATGAAGTTATATCATACTAGTGAATCACCACCATCAAATTGACTAGCACACTCAGGTCTTAATAATTTTTTGTTGTTTCTAATGATGAATTTTGAGTTTAGAACAAAAGTTCATGTGATCTGTTCTGAAGAATATAGCCTGAAACTTTACCTTTAATCCTATTTTCCTTACTCAGGTCTTCAAAATCATAGAGTACTTTTTTTGTGAGATCTGTTTTAAACTGGTTCACAACAACCATTACTTATTTTTTACTTCCTCATAACAACATGATACCATTATTACTCCTTATCTGTAGAGTGGGAATTTGATTGCCACATGATAAATTGCATGTCCACACAACAGCAAAATTAAAACAAAATAATGCATTGTTACCTCCTGGGCAATAAGTATGTCCAGGTCTACGCTGTAGAAAAGTAGTAATTGACTGTGCAGCTGAAGAATGTATCACAGGGTGAACATGATGGAACCGAATTAAGATTTTAAAGAACTGGAATTCAGTCATTTTCTAATCCTGCAGTGCTTGACCTAGAAGTCTTATGACAGTGTTTTTATTATATGGTGTCTGCATACTAATGTATATATCAGAAGTACAGAGAAGTTTATCGTATGGCTGCTGAGGCTACATAAAGCTCTTGGATTCTGAAACTAACAGCTTGCACTCATCGATGATTTTTCCTTCATGGTTAGTTTGAGAAAAAAATGACAATCTCTCTGATATGAGAGAACTTGCCCTTCTCCTTTCTGTGTTCTGCCTCTAAAAGGCAAGTAAAGCTTGTTTATTGGAAAAAACAGTTAAAATAAATTGTACTGCTATTTAAAAAAATAGAGGGATAGTTATTTTCAGTCATGGTGGTTTCAGTTCAATAACACAGTTAAGCAATGACTTGCCCCAAACAAGTGTAGTGCAACAGACCTATGACTGTTTAAAGCCAGACACAGATTTAAAGCCATGTTTAATTATATATATGAAGTCAAATACTAAATATGTCCTTTTATAGACAAGATAAATTCAGGTATTAAATTCCAAAAGACAATGAGTACTTTTCTCCATTTTTCTATTTCCTTGTCCTGATAACTATATGGAAATATTCTCTGGTTTAGAAAGGAAAAATTGCTATGAAAATAAAATAAGAACAGTGAAATGTGGAGGCTTGAGTTTAAGAAGAAAAACCTGAATAAATATGAATAACATATTATCCTATGTTACTTGGGCTTTCTTTACACAACGTTAACAACATTGATAATAAGGATTAGGTCAATTTTGCAAATCAGCTCCCAGTTATAGCCTCAGAGTAATTGGAGATAATTTCAGAAGAACGAGAAAATTACATAAATCTCCTAAAATTTTTATTTATTTAATGATAATTTTTCTATATTCACTGCCTAAGACTGTGGATGCCCAGTCCATAAACAAAAAATTCATTCTGCAAATAATACAACACAATGAAACCTTTTTTACAAACTTCCCAGAACTAACTATTCACCAGAACTAACTACAGTGGCAGGGGTTTCAGCTAATTGGGCTGTGCTAATAAAATGCATATGCACACTTGCAGAAGCTCAGCTGGTGGGCAATAGCTTGTTAAACCACCAGCACTCAATTACTTTTGTCCGTGTTGGAGCCCTAGATATAAACTCATTCATTTCTGTATCTGAGACATAGGATTGTAGTGTCTGCTCGCTTCTCTCGTCACTTCACCCTGACAATTTTAAACCGCAACCCTAGGTGACTAGAGCTGCAAAGAATTTGTTTAAAGTATGAGGCTGGATGGAAAGAGAATATAAGGAATATAGAGGAACAAGCAACCAGGAGATACTCCAGCTTTTAAAATGAGGTGCTAGGCAAAGCATCTGCAACCTCTGATTAACAGAGAACTGCTAGCTGCTATTGCTGAAACTAAAAGCAAGGTCTAGATGCTTCAGTCAGAAAGGTCCAGTTAAGGGTAGATTTCCAAGCACGCTGGGATATGTCCACCATAAGGAAGGCTATTAAAAGTGTGTGCCTGGGTGTCCTGGTTTCGTCTGGGGTAGAGTTAATTTTCTTCCTAGTAGCTGGTATAGTGCTGTGTTTTGGATTTAGGAAGAGAATAACATTGATAACACACTGCTGTTTTAGTTGTTGCTGAGCAGTGCTTACTCTAAATCAAGGACTTCTCAGCTTTTCCCCCCACCCCACCAGCGAGGAGGCTGGGGGGGCACAAGGAGTCGGGGGGGGACACAGCCGGGACAGCTGACCCCGACTGACCCCAGGGACATCCCACACCAGAGAACGTCATGTCCACTATATAAACTGGGGGGAGTTCACCTGGGGGGGCCGCTGCTCGGGAACAGGCTGGGCTTTGGTCAGTCGGCAGTGAAAAATTGTTTTTCGTTTGCATCACTTGTTTTTCTTGGGTTTTATTTCTCTTTGTTTTTGTTATTTTCCTTTTCAATATTTTTTTAAAATTATTTTTTTCTTATGTTTATTATATTTCAATTATTAAACTGTTCTTATATGAAGCCATGAGTTTTCTTTCTTTTACCCTTCCAATTCTCTCCCCCATCCCACTGGGGGGTAGTGAGCAAGCAGCTGAGTGGTGCTTAGTTGCCAGCTGGGGTTAAACCATGACACTGGCACACCAACCAGAATACTGGCCAGATTGGAAGATTAAGAGAAGTGCCTACAAACAAGCTAAAATAGAAGCTTATTATTAAATGAGCTTAAGGTACTGAACAGTGTTTAATAGTGTTTTTGTTTCTTTTCAAAGCAAGAGTTCAGATTAGTTATTTACTGTAAGTCAGGAATAAATATTACTGATCCAGACATAGAATTTTGAGGAACCCATAGATACTAGAATAAAGGGAGAAAGGTCACAGGCTTTTGGTATTGGATGCAGGATAAAATAGACTTCAAGAGGAAGTCTACATATTAAAACATGAGTCATACAGTGTATATTTTTAAATTTAGGCTAATTAAGCTTTGATATTGTGGGGGTATTCCCTTAGCAGTGATTTATAAATCAAAGAGTTGCTTTCCAAAATGTTGTAATCTAGTGTGGTGGGTTGACCCTGGCTGGAGGCCACGTGCCCACCAAAACTGCTCGATCACTCCCCCTCCTCAGCTGGACATGGGAGAGAAAATGAAATTAAAGGCTTGTGGGTTGAGATAAGGACAGGGAGAGATCACTCACCAATTACCATCACGGGCAAAACAGACTCAATTTGGGAAAAATTAATTTAATTTATTGCCAATCAAACCAGAGTAGGGTAATGAGAAATAAACCCAAATCTCAAACACCTTCTCCCCACCCCTCCCTTCTTCCCAGGCACAGCTTCACTCCCGAATTCTCTCCCTCCTCCCCTGCAGTGGCACAGGGGGATGGGGAATGGGGGTTGGGGTCAGTTCCTCACAACTTGTCTCTGATGCTCCTTCCTCCTCAAGGGGAGGACTCCTCACTCTTCCCCTGCTCCAGCATGGGGTCCCTCCCATGGGAGACAGTCCTCCACAAACTTCTCCAACGGGGGTCCCTCCCACGGGCTGCAGTTCTTCACAAACTGCTCCAGCGTGGGTCCCTTCCCCGGGCTGCAGTCCTTCAGGCACAGACTGCTCCAGCGTGGGTCCCCCGCGGGGTCACAAGTCCTGCCAGAAAACCTGCTCCAGCATGGGCTCCTCTCTCCATGGGGCCACAGGTCCTGCCAGGAGCCTGCTCCGGTGTGGGCTTCCCGTGGGGTCATAGCGTCCCTCGGGCATCCCCCTGCTCTGGCGTGGCCTCCTCTCTCCCCCGGCTGCAGGTGGAGATCTGGTCCCCCGTGGACATCCCTGGACTGCAGGGGGACAGCCTGCCTCACCGTGGTCTTCATCACCACGGGCTGCAGGGGAATCTCTGCTCCGGCGCCTGGAGCACCTCCTGCCCTCCTTCTGCACTGACCTGGGGGTCTGCAGGGCTGGGGCTCTCACAGCTTCTCACTCCTCTCTCCAGCTGCAGTTGCCATTGAGCAGGGCTTTTTTCCCCCTTCTTAAATCTGTTCTCCCAGAGGCACTGCCACCATCACTGATGGGCTCGGCCTTGGCCAGTGGCGGGTCCGTCCTGGAGCCGGCTGGCGTTGGCTCTGTCGGACATGGGGGAAGATTCTAGCAGCTTCTCACAGAAGCCACCCCTGTAGTCCCCCCACTACCAACACTGTCGTGGTTTAACCCCAGCCAGCAACTAACCACCACGCAGCCGCTCACTCACTCCCCCCGCACCCAGTGGGATGGGGGAGAAAATTGGGAAAAAGAAGTAAAACTCATGGGTTGAGATAAGAATGGTTTAATAGAACAGAACAGAAGAAACTAATAATGATAATGATAACACTAATAAAATGACAACAGTAGTAATAAAAGGATTGAAATGTACAAACGATGCGCAGGGCAATTGCTCACCACCCGCCGACCGACACCCAGCCAGTCCCTGAGCGGCGATTCCCTGCCCCCCCCTTCCCAGTTCCTATATTAGATGGGACGTCCCATGGTATGGAATACACCGTTGGCCAGTTTGGGTCAGGTGCCCTGGCTCTGTCCTGTGCCAACTTCTTGTGCCCTGGCTGGGCATGAGAAGCTGAAAAATCCTTGACTATAGTCTAAACACTACTGAGCAACAACTGAAAACATCAGTGTGTTATCAACATTCTTCTCATACTGAACTCAAAACATAGCACTGTACCAGCTACTAGGAAGACAGTTAACTCTATCCCAGCTGAAACCAGGACAAACACCTTGCCACACAAACCCGATGCATCTAGTCAAGACAAAACCTAATTCTATATAGTCAAATGTTTGGGACAATAAAATATAATTAATTATCGATCAACATAGAGTAATGAATGTTTGTCAGTCTTGTGGTTTTTAGAAGTGGTTTGTTTGCTTGCACATCATTCTACAGCATTCTTTGCAAGCACCTAAGCTGGATACCTGTATTAGGAATGTCCAGAGTATGCTAGTACCCTCCTGTGTGCTTATGATGTTGTGGTGTGTGTCTCTGCTTGTCAGCTTCTCTCAGTACTCTTAATATCTAAGAGCGACCTCTAAACGGGGGAAGGAGGGCAGAAATATATTGTGCATTTTGAAAACACATTTTGAGATTCTTCAGTTCAGTGGGAAGTAACTTTGCATTAGTAATCAAGGGTTTGTACACATTTGCTTGTACTTAATTTAATTAAACATTTACATCATGTATAGCATGGACATGATAATCAGTGTTTTTATAGTTCAGTGAAAGAAGAATCTCTCAACAGCAAAACATCATTTACACTTTCATAGAAGTCTGAACCCTGGATGCATGAAATTGTATCTGCCATAAGAAGCCAGAACACACAGCCAGAAGAGTCTGAAAAAGATTTCTCTTATGACCAATCACTTAAATACAATGCCTGTGGACTTCCGGAAACCAGTATGGTTCCAAAATTAAGATTACATAAGACTCCTAAAAAGAGGAAAGCAATTTTGAAGCAAAAGCCTTTAAGTGATGCAGCACATAATGTTGTACAATTTGTAGGAATGAAAAGTATGATCTCAGACATTGTAGAAGAACAAGTTTCTCAGGCTTCACAGAAAGAGGCCGTAGTACTTTGTTTTTTTCTTGTGAATTTCTGCCTTTAAAAAATAATGACAGTCCCAGATTTGAGCTAAATTCTCTGTCACTGAACAAAAAACTCAGCTGTGGGTACCATCATCACTGACTTAGTGAGGCTTAGTGCTCAATGAGGATTATGGTCAGAGCAAGCCTCTGCTGCTGAAATCAGAACATCAGCAATACTTGAGGCAAAGTTTTTCCCTTAAGTATGACCATTCAGTCTACAGGCATTGTTTCAAAACCAGATGTCAGGGTGCTTACACAGGCAGGCTTCCATAGTCCTGCGGATTTGGAAAGTGGCTTTCTGCAGGATAATGAAAATAGTAGGGTGCTCAGGATGAAGATAAGAAGGAGCCAGTCATGCTGCAAAGATCCTCTGGTATCATTAACCCAGTGTAAAGTGGATGTCTCTTAAAATAGATCTGCTCTTTCCTGCTTAGGACATAAGAGAAGAAATGAAAACCTAACTCATGGAAGAGTGACGGTCTATTCAGAGAAAGGCACTGCCATAGGACAAAAAGAAAGTTGGTAAAAAAGAAAATTAAAAAAAGAAGATATGAAGATGCCACATAATCAGAACTGAGCTGGCCTTTCCCTTTCTGCTTCTTAAAATGTGAATGAAAAGGATGATGTCCGAAATAAATATGTTAAAATGAAACAAGTTTCTTGTCCCAATAATCTAAGTGAAGAGAAACAGGGCAGGGAAAAATGTGAGCACAGTTTGAAGAGCTGTGAGGCATACACCTAGAAGGCAGACACAGACTTGACGGAAAAGAGACATTTGGTGAAGCGACAGTCCCAAAATCTGTACATGTCATAATAGCTTTATGCAGCTAAACAGTTTTTCAAATACTTTATTTAGATTACAAATGTAGTTTTTTCAGTCTGTACATTCTCTCTCTACAGGCTGTCTCCTCACACAGTCCAGCAATTCATCATACAATAGTCTGATGGACATATATCATCTCAATGAGAACGAGAAAACATGAAGAATACTAATTCCAGAACTAGTAGAACAACAGGCTGTGATAAAGAAGTAGTTATCAGAAATCAGTGTTAAGAGTTGGCCAGCCCTGCTCCAGAAGTCACATTTCATTGCCTTGAAAATGTCAAAGACTTATTGAAAGAAATATTTATCATAATGTTAAACACATGGGAAATACATATAATTCTACCTATTTCCTTTGTCTAATATAAAAGCCCCTTGAAAATAAATATTTAGAAATATGCTACTGCTGAATATAAAGACCTATACAACATTAATCTGCTTGTATTTAATGTTTCCATGTCATGCTAGATACATTTTCTTTCTTTGCTGCTACAGATATTATTCTTTGTTCTAATAAAATGTTTCTGGCTAATCTGCATTATCTCTTTTTTAAAAACAAAATCAAACGCCTTAGAGTTTTGGCAAATCTCCAAATCTTTTAATTTATGACCTTTCTAACTGAAGACCTGCTCTGGTGACTGGTGAATGTATTTTCAGTGCATTGTAGAAAATAAGTGTTCTTTTCTTTAATTATGGAGCCTGAGAATTTTAATGTCAGTCTATATAGAATGTTTTTTCATTATTAAAAAAGTAAAATGCCTATACTTAAATATATAGGAATTATGAACAATTATTTAAACATTTATATAACAAATGCCATTGTGTTCCAAAAAATCCAAAAGATAATGTACTGACAGCAAATAGCTTAGTTAGCAACAAGAAGACAATCTTGATATACAGTTAAAAAGAAAAATTTTAATCTATGACTACCTTTTTAAAATGTTCAGAAACACCAGTCATTTATTAATCACTGTAAGAACATAAAAATGTGCTATTTCCAGCAGTGGCCAGAATTAGATGTCTAGGAAAGACTATTAAAAAAACAGAGTAGGCATATAGCAATGCATCTCCAAAATATTCTCCTAATTACCACTACTTTGCAGTCAGGAACTTGCTGAAACAGAGAACATAGCATAGCTGTGATGAACAGCCATTTTTATTGTTTAAAGTTTAAGTAGCTGCCAGGTAAAAATTGCCTGAAACTTCTGAGCTCTATTTTTGGGCAATGAAAGAAAAATTGTTCTAAGCAAATTTTCTTAAAGTCAATTCTTCTATCTACCATGACTGAATTCAGTTTTTCAGTGTTTTACTCCTGTAGAGATGACCTTCTGTTAAAACTACATCTATATAAAGAATAAACTTTCTTAATTTATTTCAGGTGTTAAAGGTTGTGAACTCATACAGGAAAACCCAGAAGACCTAACCTTAAGTCTTGAGAGGTAAGTGATGATGGGGTTGATCTGAAAGTGCTGTTAATTAATAGATAAAGAAAACCAAGTTCTGGCAGGCAAACCAGAGTAATCTGGCTATATCTCTCCTTGAGGTATCTCTCCTTGAGAGATAAATGGCAAAAGGAAAAAAAAGTAATGCGGGAGAAGGGACAAACTTCATAGAGATGCAGATTAGGACTTCAGAAAGAGAAGAAAAAGAAACTATAGGATGCTTCATAATGGCCAGCCTGGTAAAGTCCTGTGCTTGTTGAGCAACTCAGAAGTAGGGAGTGTTCTTACTTTGAAGCAGGAAACAATGTAGGTTGTAGCTGTGCAATGTTTAGCCATTGGAACAGTGTCCAACTATGTTAGAGGTCTCATAGAAACTGATTCTCTCAGCATCTGTAGCAACATACTATTCATTAGAAGTAGCGATGAGATAATTCAGTCTTTACTCATGAGTACAAAGTATCTCCAGGAATTTTTGTAATTTAATTTCTTACAAAAGTAAGGGTTCATGACTTTTTATAAATATTCAAGCTCATAGTACCATCAGAAGAACTCATTGTGATATCTGGAAAAAGAGAATTTCTGCGTTAGCAAGTAACAACAAAAAATGGCAGTGGTAACTTGAAGGCAAGGAATAGATCAGTCTTACTCTTATGAACAATGATATTTAAGGAATTTTTTCCAAGGACCTCTGAAGATGTGAAGAAAAAGTTTACACTCAAAAGCTAACAGAAAAATAATAGAAGTCAGTATGGTGTAAACCATCTATTCTCCCCAGCTTGTTCACATGTTTAAATAAAATATGTGTAAACACAAAAGTTAATCCATTATTACATTAATTAATTAACTTTGCATGTATATGTATACATGCATCTAAAAGTCCACTTCGTATTTTGGATTGGTATATGGTATGTAAGCCCTGGATATTTAGTGGCCACCCAAGTAACGCTTAATTTCTAAAAAAGAAGAGTCTGACAAGTTATATCTTCACAGCTACTGTAGGAAACCCTGCAGTAAGAGAATCTCAGAAACCAAGGGTGTTTCCTTGTGGGCAGTAGAAGACTTTTGTGACATAATTAGTTGAAAATGGTCCTTTTAGGTTCAGGTAATTGGAAGCATTTTCGCCTTGCTTGTCAGGCTAGTTTTTAGTGCAGGTGGTCAAGCCAGGAAAAGATAAGGGCTCAGGACTGGTGACATTTCCTGGCTTTCTTAGCTTTCCTTTCCAGAATTAAGATAAACTGTGCTACAGAGAATTACTGACAGTGAGGGAAAAATGAGAATCTTGGCTATGCAGTACTATAATTCTCCTCAGAAATGGGCTACTGTCCTTAAGGCAGCTTTTAACACCCTTTCAAGCTTTGTTTGGTTTTCGGTTATGGCAGATACTAATTTGCTCAGCTTGTACAGAAGCACAGCCCTAATATTTCTTATATAATGATTGATATGTGGCAGCATCGTACATGAGTGCATATTTTTTATTTATTTTATTTATTTATTTTATTTATTCTCAGTAGAAAGAGGGACCTTAAAGGTTGTAGACCAAAACTGGAAAACCTTTCTTTTCCCCCACGAACTTGAAAGACCTTAAGTGTGCTTTGACACAGAAGTTGAGGGGAATTTCACTTGAAAGAGTCATTATTGAATCTATCTACTCTTATGTAAGTATGCTGACATGATTATAGCTAAGTTTCCATGCTGAATGTGAGGTTGCAAAAGGAATTTTTGAAGGATTATTTTATGAGATTGAAGAATGGGGCACGATCTTAAAATCTTTAAAACTTGAAAAGTGATATAATACACAGATTTTGATTGCAGCTTCAGTTCTTCTTTATTTTTCTCTTTTTCACATAGCTGTTGCTTGACAATTATTTTGGCTGATAAATCACAAATGCCCTATGAGTATAAATCCTTTTTATACTGCACAAGTTTATATGGACACAAGTAGCACAAGATTAAAAATTAGCCTTATAACTAAAAGCCTTGGTGATCTAACTACTAAGGAATCTAATGCCTCAGTCAATTGTTATTGTCTCTATTAAACTCTGTATTGATTTCTTAGATCACAGAGCTTTCTGAACTACCTTGGGAATGGTCAAAAGATTCTTGAAGTGAATGGGTAACCTTTCTAATTACAAAAGCAAACCTGGTTAAACCTCTTGCTACAACTTACAAACTATTTTAAAACCTTTATTTACAAAATCAATCATTACAGAGTAAGAATTTAGTTTATCTTAAAGACTTAATTGGGTACACTTTATGTATGAAACTTCTGTGATTCACATTTAAAATGTATATTCTTCTGTCTTAATACCAACAATAACAGCAGTGGAGTTAATATAGAAATCATTAAACCAGAAATTGCCTTCTTCTAGCTTGTTTTTCATCATCTGGATTTAGTTTTAACAGTTAAAGGAAAGAAAATACACTTGAGTAAGAGTAAACATTAGAAAGCTACTTGATATTCACAGTTCTTGCCTTAATTATGAACACAAACTCAAGAACTATGTTGCAGCTAAGTTAAAGATTTTTCAGTCAAAAAACACTTGCTGTTATTTGCTTAGATACCAGAGTGATGAACTGCATTTAATTTAGGAAATAACAAAATAGCTTTATTTTTTACCTATGAATACAGTTATCTGTTACCTTTCTCATGAAGTTTACTTTTTCTTCCATTTGAATATTTTTTTGTGGCAGGTGACTGGCATCTTTAAACATTGCAGGAATCTCATTAGAATGAAGAGTTTCTTTAAACTTTTCTAATATATATACTGAATTTAAAGAAAAGAAAACTGAACAAAACTGACATTAGTGGATGAATTTTGGAAAACAACAGAGCTTTTGAATTTAGAAAAGTCTAGTTTTTGCTGTCTCTACTTAGATGCATGGTACAGAAGTGTTCAATACATATATTTAACTTCATCACATCAAGCAAATAATGGGAAAACTGTTGACATAGACTCCATAGTATATCCCTTGTGCCTAGAAAAAGTTCTTTAGGAAATTTGGGTACAAATTGAAGCAAGAACTCTACTAGTCTATGAATATTATTTTTGTGAAAGCACAGTTTTATATACTAAACTATTACTTTAATTTATAGGTAAGAAACAAATCTGAATTTTATTTATTAATGATACAGAAGACTAATAGTTAAAACTTCAAAAAATTTAGTGTGTGCAAAAAGGAGCATATAGTATCTCTGTTTTATTTTTAGTGACACAAAATATCCTTTACTTTGTAATGGCCAGTGAAAAGCAAAGGATCAAAATTATATTCAGGTTGCTACTGGTCTTTTCCTCAGTACTGTGAGTATACTAAAGGAATTTAGTATTCACTATCCAGTCAGAAAAGCAACATAATGTTGCTTTTGAGAATGTAGAGTTCATGATAGGGCACTGAACAGGTAGTCAATACAATAATGAAAAATCTACGAATATCAAGATAATGTATTATTCATGGAATTGAGTGCACCCTCAGCAAGTTTGCTGATGACACCAAGCTGTGTGGTGTAGTCAACACGCTGGAGGGAAGGGATGTCATCCAGAGGGACCTTGACAGGCTTGAGAGGTGGGCCCGTGTGAACCTCATGAAGTTCAACAAGGCCAAGTGCAAGGTCCTGCACATGGGTCGGGGCAATCCCAAGCACAAATACAGGCTGGGCAGAGAATGGATTGAGAGCAGCCCTGAGGAGAAGGACTCGGGGGTGTTGGTTGTCGAGAAGCTCAACAGGACCCAACAATGTGCGCTCGCAGCCCAGAAAGCCAACCGTATCCTGGGCTGCATCAAAAGCAGCGTGACCAGCAGGTCGAGAGGGGGGATTATTCCTGTCTACTCTGCTCTGGTGAGACCCCACCTGCAGTACTGCGTCCAGATCTGGGGTCCTCAGCACAGGAAAGACATGGACCTGTTGGAGCAAGTCCAGAGGAAGGCCACGAAGATGATCAGAGGGCTGGAGCACCTCTCCGATGAAGGCAGGCTGAGAGAGTTGGGGTTGTTCAGCCTGGAGAAGAGAAGGCTCCAGGGAGACCTCATAGCAGCCTGCCAGTACCTAAAAGGGGCCTACAAGAAAGCCGGGGAGGGACTTTTTACACGGGTAGGTAGTGATAGGACCAGGGGTAATGGCTTTAAACTGAAAGAGGGGAGATTTAGATGAGATATTAGGAAGAAGTTCTTCACCATGAGTGTGGTGAGGCACTGGAACAGGTTGCCCAGAGAGGTTGTGGCTGCCCCATCCCTGGCAGTGTTCAAGGCCAGGTTGGATGGGGCTTGGAGCAACCTGGTCTGGTGGAAGGTGTCCCTGCCCATGGCAGGGGGGTTGGAACTAGGTGACCTTTAAGGTCCCTTTCAACCCAAACCATTCTATGATTCTATGATTTTATGAAATTATGTTATGTCCAATTTCTAGTATAATCAGCATAATAACTTATTAAGTAGATGCATAATGGAATTCATTCACCTATTCATTGTAGCTATAGTACCTGATTTTTAAATAAATAAGGTAAATAATCACATTTTTAAGCAATTAATTCACTTTTGAACAATGCTAAAAGCCATTCAAAACTTGGCTTCTGTTAAGAGGCACGAAATAAAGAGATTAAAAAAAAAGCAATTTAGTTTATTTGAAATATAGCTAAACTGAAAAAAAAATAATAGTTCCCTTGTGCTTCCTCAGGAACAGGTTAGTCATTTATGCCATCTAATAACATTTCTTCATACAAATCTTTTTAATAAACCTAAAAGATCATGTTATTTTATGCATTTGCTATAATAGCCCATAAAAACACAAGTAAGTCTAGCAAATACTTCCCTTTTGCAAACACATCCATTTTTTAAAAACAAATTACATTTGGAATTTCACCTAGAAGTTTTGCAACTTTTTTTTTCATGTTGTCTAAGTCACTTTTTAGTTCTTACATAATGAAATTGGTCAAGGAATATGTTCCTGTGGTCTTATGTATGGGATTGAAAAGAAGGTTTGTTGTCTAACATCTCTTTTTACAAAAGTTCTTAGGTCCCCAGGGAAGGTGCTCAACATCTCTCTCTTTGTGGAAGTAAAGTGGCAATATGTAATATATCTCACAGCTTCAAGAACTGAATCTAAAATATTTAGTTGTGTCTTTAAAACTACTATATAATTTCTCTGGACAGAAAGAAAAAAAGTCTGTGCTACTTGCAGTGTCTTCTACTGCAAATAACAATGACTTCCACACATTACATTTTAAAAACTAGATATTTTATAACCTGTATTTGTTTTCCATAGGTTTGTATCTACCTCCCTGCATTATAAAAAATGTCAAAGTACATAAGCTTTATAGTATGTTTACTGACAAGTATGTCTCTTCTATAAGAAATTCTAACAACTAGGAAACTTAAACTAATAATAACTTATTTTTCAGATATTTGTTTTTCTAGTTATTGTTATCTGGAATACATTATGTGGGTCTTTTAAAGAATTAGGATGCAGTATAAAAATGAAATGAATTTTGATAAAATATCTCATTTGACATGTTTAATGCTACTATAGTTCAACTATTTCTTAGGGCTCAGATGAATAATACATATGTTGCATTTACAGGTTTATTATAACTTCTATAGACAAGCAAGTTTATGAAAACAATGAAGTAGACACAGACAAAACATGCTTCCATTTTTAACATTTAAGAAACTGGAATGTATTTAAAAACTCTTTTGGTTCCTAAATCTAGTTAGTATAACAATGGATAAATCTTAGTATTTCATCTGCTTTAAAGAAATTAAGTCCAAGGTAATATTACCTTCTAATCAAAATGTTCAAGCACATCTTAAATCAACTTCTATACTTTCACCATTGCTTTTTGACGCAAGCAACTGCAATTATAGAATTTATGTATCTATCTGTTTTGATTCACTGTTCATATATTTGTATAAATAAAACTAAATATAGATACCTTTTAAGAAAACATAAGCAATTGGTATTAAAAATATAAAATTCCATTAAGATAAATTTTGGAAATCAAAACATTGCCTATGATAATAGTCAGATGTGATATTCTCCAAGCTGTCCTTTGCTTCAAAAGAGCTATGACTAATTTTATAATGTTGTCTAATAACCTGGTATAAAAGAAAAGTCTGTAAGAATATTGAGCAAATCTGAGGTTTGCTTCTCATTAAGAACCGAGGAGACAAAGGGCTGAATTCAGGTGCCCTCATGTAGGCATTAGTGCACTTTGAGAAAACCTGGGATATCAGAGACATCTATACTGTATTCATGGATAGGTGACAGGCCTATTAACCCTTCTAGATTGGCAGCTAGAGGCCTATCAGGCAACCCTAGGACATCTCAAAGGACACCAGAAGTTTACGTGTTGGCAACTGAAAAACTACATAACTCTCTTGGCTATAGGAGTAATCTGGTAAAGAGAAGAGGGAAAAAATAGATTGGGATACATAGGGTTAGTCAAGTATATTCACTGATAACTTTGTCATACTCTGTGTATCTAGAAAGTGAGAAGATTGAACTTTGTACAGAAACATCATATTTTGAGGCCATGTAAAGGTCTGGTAATATTGCACTTGTACTGCTGGAAGAACAAGAACCCCCACTAATGTCTAGACTGCCTTAGATGGATGTATGAAATCAGACTCGGATTGTTTCTTTTTCCATGCAGCTGAATGTCTGTTAGACAACTGAATAAACTAGAGTCCCTGGAGGATGCAATAGCCGGCACAGACCTATGAAATAGTGCTGAGCTTCTGGACACACTGAATCTCAAAAAGCAGGATGCATTTTTATGCTTTCTCTAGATCTGGATCTGTCAGCACTGGTCCTGAAGCAGAAGGGTACATAACATGGACAATGCAGACCAAAGTGATGAATGAGGAGTAAATTGGATGCTGCAGGCATATTAGATAAAGGCACTCATTCAGAGCCATCTGGCCTAACTAATTTGCATATATGAAGACTAGCAAAGAGGAGGCTGTCTTTTTGTCTTTTATCTTTCCTTGTATTAGCTTTCTAGGGGAGAAGATGATATTATAAAGAATGACAGGTAAGTTTCTCCCTCTTCCTTTACTCCTTGCTAGAGAGAATTTTACTGGTTTAGCATAATTTTATAATACCTCACTCCACTTTAGAATTGAGTGGAAAATTATAATTAAAAAAATACTGCTGTGTTCACTACTACTGTTTAAAGTTTTTAAGAGAAAATTAATTTAAGTAAAACACTTGAAAATTAGGAAATCATTTCATTTACTTATACAAAGAAATGCGTTCAGCAAAACTTTAGCGGTGACAGTATGATCTCTGGAAGCAAGGTCAGGCTCTGCAGGAAGATGACAGAGCTGTGGTTTGTATATGCAAGGAGAAGACATGAAAGGCCAAAGCTCAGAGTTGAAACTGGCCAGTGTTGTGTCAGACAACAAGAAATACTTTGTGTTAATTGCAAGAGGTTGATTATCGGACTAACAGGGATGCAGAAGAAGCGGAGCCATTCAATGCTTTTTTTGCCTCAGTCAGGCCTTGGGCTACCCAGTCCTGTGAGTCGGAGGACCACGAGTGCGGGAACAGTGACTTGCCATTTGTGAACACTGCAATTGGAAGGGACCAGTTGTATCAGCTGAACGTTCACAAGCCCATGAGGTCTGATGGGATTCATCCCAGAGATCTGAAGGAGCCAGCAGATGTTACGGCACATCTCTTGATCATCTACCAAAGGTCTTGGGAGTCTGGGGAGGTCCCTGCTGACAGGAAGGTAGCCAGTGTTATTCTCATCTACCAGAAGGATGTGAGGGAAGACCCAGGATGTTACAGACCTGTTAGTCTAACCTCAGTTCCTGGAAAAATTATGGAGATTATACTTGGTACTACTGAAATGCATTTGAAGAATAATGCAATCATCAGGCACAGCCGACATGGGTTCACAAAGGGAAAGTCCCGTTTAACTAATTTGATATCCTTCGATGATAAGATCACCCATCTAGTGGGTGAAGGAAAGGCGGTGGATGTAATTTTTTTTGATTTTAATAAAGCTTTTGGCACTGCCCTTCACAGCATCCTTCTGGACAAGTTGTCCAACTGTGGGATAAGCAGGTTCATGGTGCGCTGGGTGAAGAACTGGCTGAAGGGCAGATCTCAAATTGTTGTAGTGAATGGGGCTACATCTGGCTGGCGACCAGTCACCAGCAGCGTTCCTCAGGGTTCGATTCTCGGGCCAGCCCTGTTCAACGTATTTATCGGTGACCTAGATGCAGGAGTGGAATGCACCATTAGCAAGTTTGCTGATGAGACCCGACTGGGAGGTGCTGCCGGCGCTCCTGAGGGACAGGAGGCCTCGCAGAGGGATCTGGATGGATTGGAGCATCGGGCAACGATTAACGGGACGGGATTTAACAAGGCCAGACGCCGGATTCCGCACCGGGGACGGAGCAGCGCCGGGCACGAGCATAAACGGGGAGGGGAGCGGCTGGAGAGCAGCCCTGCGGAAAGGGGTCCGGGGGGGCTGGTCGGCAGCGGCTCAATACCGGCCGGCGGCGTGAGCGGGGAGCCGAGAGGGCGAACCCCGTCCCGGGGGGCATCGACCGCGGGACGGCCAGCCGGTCGGAGGAGGGGACGGTCCGGCCGCAGCCAGCGCTGGGGCGGCCTCGCCTCGAGCGCCGCGCGCGGCGCTGGGCCCCGCCGTGTCGGAAGGACGCGAAGGGGCTCGGGGGCGTCCGGAGGAGGGCGGCCGAGCTGGTGACAGGGCTGGGAGGAACGTCCCGGGAGGAGCGGCTCAGGACTTTGGGCTTCTCCGGGTTGGAGAAGGGGAGGCCGAGGGGCGAGCTCGTCGCTCTCTGGAGCTTCCTGAGGGGGGAATGAGGAGAGGGAGGTGCTGAGCTCTCCTCCGCGGGATCCAGGGACAGGACGCCTGGGAACGGTTCAAAGCTGCGTCAGGGGAGGCTCAGACTGGACGCGAGGAAGCGTTTCTTTACCGAGAGGGTGGTCAGACACTGGAACAGGCTTCCTAGAGAGATGGTCGATGCCCCAAGCCTGTCAGTGTTCAAGAGGCATTTGGACAATGCCCTTAATGACGCGCTTTAGCTTTTGGTCAGCCATGAAATGGTCAGGCAGCTGGACTAGATGATCATTCTAGGTACCTTTCAACTATTCTGTTCCGTCCTGTTCTATTCTAATTCTATTCTATTCCATTAATGGCAATTTTCTAGCTCGGCAAAAAATGGAGTTCTGTGCGAATAAGAAAAGGCACCACTCTACCCAAGAGCCTTTTTCCTGAAAAATTTCAAAAGCCTGCTGCAAAGTATAAAATTTTTGAACAAGGCCTAAAAGGTTAACAGAATTAAAATTATTAATCATAAAATGAAATTAATTGCTAACTATTTGATCTCTATATATTTCTGCATATTTATTTAAGTAAACAGAATGCTTTTATCTAAGAGAAAAAACTTTTATCTAAGAAAAAAACCTCAAAAACTACTTCTTGATGCGTTGGTTGAAAAAGCCAGAATTATTACCTTACCACAAACAACATCCAATTAGCACTACAGAGCTACTAGCAGTACTAACTTCCAGAAAGTAAAATTCTCCAAAACATGATTTACTCTCTACTGCTTAGCTCTAGATATATAACTTAGAGATATGTTCTGTGGATAGCAAAAAGAACATTAAGAAGCACTTCACATTTTTCTTGAGGTTTTCTTTCATTGTTCACCTTTAGTATACAATGCAGTGAGAACATTTCCTTGTGATAAATCCTTAAAACTGAAACACCATTATTTTTTAGTTTAGCTGATGAATTTTAATATGCAAATTAAGATATAAAAATACAGATATATTGCTAGGAATATATTTTAAATACATTTAATTAGGACAGTCTCAGAAATACTTTGATATACTGGTATTCAGTTAATACCATTACAGTTCAAATAAATGAGAAAGCAGATGCTTATTCCTTTAAGAAAAAAAAAAAACCAAACACTTATATGCTGTCTTGGAAATACATATGACCATTTTTCCTGTAGTTCAAATCTTGGATCTAATGGTGAAGTCTTCAGTCCCCATATATTTACTGGGGATCTTATAGGCTTCCACAGGCTTTGATGAGGAAAATGAGGGTGTGAACACTTGAGATGCAACCAATATTTTTCTGTGGTTAAAAGGAAAACCATCTGTAGATGGATACTTAGGGCCATGAGTTTAATTGTTGGCAAGAATACTGTTATATCTCTGAGCTATAAAGTTGTGAAGAAAGCATAGATATTTGCAGGTAATGTTGGGAATAGGAAGACTTGTCTGCCCTGCCCAAGCGTGTGGCCTGATCAAACAGGAATATGCATATAATTATATAGTAAACATATAGGACAAACACATTAAGGACTGCATCTCATTTTCTTTTTTGGATATAGTTGTGTGTTTCAACTTGAAAGTGGTATGTATATATGTGTGTATATGTATATATATGTATAAACTGAAAGTTTCAATAGCCTCACCTTATTAGCTACATTCTGAACTTGTGTAAATTGTAAGCTGGGAAAGTTCACATCTGTGCGTTGAAGAAAAAGTATCTGAAGAATGAATGGGAGGCTTTGCTTGGTTTTGCTGTTTGTTTTTCCACGTGGCATTTGATTAAAAGTTATTAAAACATTCAAATTTTCATATGTGGAAATAAAACTTTTGTTTTGGAACTATGAAGTATTTTCTGTCATATTTATATAGTACACATCAAACAAGTAAATAATGGTGTCCTTAAGATCATGCAGCATATTTAATCCTTTAGTAGAAGTTATCAAGTAGATTTTTTACAAGGCATTTACTAAGATATAAAACTATTCAACTCAGTGATTCTAGTAATATTTAAAGTTAATCATATATAGCCACCCTTGGTATTATCTAACATTACTGAGTTATCTTACTTTTTAAATGGATTTTTTTTGATAAAAAGGGTATACAAAACACAAACACACAGTGGTTAAGAGAGGAAAAGAGTGTTCATGCTTACTTATACAATATAATAACGAATATATACCTTTTATATTAGCAAAACACCAGTTGCTTAAAATTACACATTCGTTTAGACTGGCTAAAAATTAACATTTTCCATTGTAATTTCCCCACTTTCCAGACTGTAATATATATTTGTTTATTAAGAATCCTAGCAATGCTCTCAAAACAGGAGGAAATTATTAACAATGTTGAAGGATAATGAGACTTTTACTTCTTTGTGGGGAGATTAATGGTTTTCAGGATTTTTTTCTTCCACATCATTCTTCTACACACCTTAAACTGTTTTAAATCAAGCTAGGAAATACACTGAAGACCCACAAAGAGGTCTCATCTTCCAGAAGAAAAAGGTTTGAATAAGATCTTTATCTCATTTATGAGTACAGATAACCTCAACTAGGCCATAGACCTCATTAGAATTTTATGCTTGTGAATAGAATATTAAGAACTGAAATATGGAAGAAATTTCACTATTTGAAGATATTGAAATATTAAAACTTCTTATGCTTAAATGAACACTAGTTTCTATAGTATGGTGTCTCTTCTGATAATACTATTTTATATTTTACATTAGCATAAGATGGTTCCAATCAACAGGAGGGATAGAAAGTTTATGCCTTTAGTAGGTGCAAGAAAATAAACATAACCAAGTAAAATTTCAGAGTACACTTCACTAATGTCAAAAGTTCTTTGCTCATAATGAGACCTTAATCAGATATATATTAGGTTGCCATGCTTTCAGTGTATGTTCCATGATTTTTAGAAAACAATTTTATTGGATTAAATTTTTTATGAGTAATACATTTGCAATAAAAATGAGCACAATCATTCATGCACTTATGTAATTACTTTCAAGAACCTGAAGTAAATTCTGTAATCATGATTAATACTGATTAGGCAAAGTTATTGGTATGGTTTGATTATACAGAAAAGTTGAAACAAATGGATTTGATTTTTCAAAACGCAGTCCTCCATAATGCACAACTTTTTTGTTATTATTACTTTTTTCTGGTCTATACCTTTTATTTTTTAGAATAGGAGTTAAATTCTGTTAAAAAAAAAAAAAGGGAAAAAAGTCAACATAAAAAACCCACCCCCTGCCCAACATGTCTCTATATCTGATCATCTACAAATGCCATTGAATTACCCAACTTCGTTGTGGTCATCCTAACATATTACATTACTAATTAAATGATGCATTGGTTTTTGGTTATTTAACACAAATACTGAAAGCTTATGAACACTGTATTCATGCCAGATAATACAAATGCACATGGATATTAAAGGTGGTTGGGAATTTCACATGCAATATTCTCCACCTTGGTTAAGAAATGTAAGAAATTAGAATTTTTTGCAACATTTAAAGCCTTGGCTGCTTTTCTTCAGAGTGCTTCAGTGCTTCAGGTAAATGCAAATGCTACTGGCAATATGCAGCAGACCTGTTTACCTACGCAGAAGTAGTAGAAAATGTCATTTTATGCACTAAACTTTTCTAACAGGTCCCTAGATTATTTGTAATGAGTGACTGTTTATTTCTCTGTCACTTCTAATAAGCTGACGGCATTGGATTTATTTTGTCTATTGTCTACTTTCATCTTGTTTTATCTACTTTTAAGTCCTTGAATCATATTATTCCACTGTTATAAAAATGAACAGTTTCCAAGTTTCATCATTATTTGTAGAAAGAAAATAATGATGATGACCCTCTTTGCAAAAGCTCTTTGAAATCTCAGATCTCAGAATAACAGCAGATGTGTTGTATTAGTAATATAACATATACGTGTGTATATTGTATTGTTTATAGCAAAATGATCTGCTTTATCTAGAAATCTGTTGCAAACACAATTGCATGAACAATTCCCATTTTATTTCTTCAGAACTAGTAAAATTATTTTGCAGATGATCAGAAGTTATGATAATTTCCATTCTCTATCTTGTATGGTAGCACTGTTTCCTGGAAAGCACGACAATGTTAATGAAGATTACAAAAGGAGAGAACCCTGCAGTTTGTGTTTATTTCAGATGTTTTCATGGTATAGTATCAAACTATACATAATATAGGACCCTTTCTTCAACAATGCCTCGGGCAGTGAAGCTATTTCTTCTTTTTTTTTTTTTATACAGACACCTACACTACAAAACCACTTTATCCCTTATATCATGGTCTTGATACACATATATGTCAGATTGGAAGAGTCATATGTGTAACGCCAACAATCTCATTCAACAGCTGTGAGTTTAATATCCCACAAACAACAGTGACTTTAGTAGTGACAATATACTATTAATTAGCACAACATGCCTATATTTCTAGACTTCAGGGAATTTAAATTTAAATTTACAAAGATGAGAGGTTACTGAATAACAGCTAAAGCTGATTTCAAAGCAAGTGATGAAATCTATTTTGAAATAATTATTATTTACAGTGAAATCACACACTTGCATGCAACATCAGACTCATTCTTATCTGTTTAGAAGTTAGATCTTTGTGAAGATGAAAGCCACTGTAGTAAAAAAACGTATCAATCAGTCACTATGTAAATCAAAATCTGTGGAAACATTAATAAAGGAAAAGTTGGCATCAGTTTTCTTCTGCACTGTTCCAGTTAACAATTAAGCAACATGTCTGAAAGTCTAAGTATTTGTGGTACAAAGTTACTAATTATTTTATACTAAGAAACCAAGGGTTGGAAAAAATGGAAAAAAAATAATTCTGTAGATGACTACAGACAATGGTACTCCAATATGCAACAGAAAAAAAAAAAGGAAAAAAAATCATATGAAGCTATCTTTTACCCTAAATGAGAAGCCATTAGAGTTCTTTTCCATTTCTATTTTTATGTGTATGGAATGCTTTTTAATTAACAGACATTATGAATACAATATATTTAACAGATGTAGTTTCTAGAGAATCAATTTGTCTCATATTAAAAGTAAATTCTGCTATCTGAGATAGAAATAGAATTGTTCTGTTCCATACAGCAATTTATCTTGAGAGCAGCTGCACCTCTATAGTCCTTGAGAGAAGAACATACTCAATGTAATAGAAGCAACCATTGAGCTCCCTTTTCAAATCAACCTAATCCCAGACAGGTTAAAACAGAATGAGGCAGCCAGTCCTTGCATAAGTGAGCATGAAATGTCTCTGTTCTTATTCCAGTCTATGGACATGGCACCAGCAATTATTGTCTTACAAGCTATTAGTTCAATTCTTAAGCAACAGTAATCACACAGGCAATATTTTGCATTTTTATGTTGTCCAAGGTCTTACAGTGATCCAGACTGATGGAGGAAGGTCACAATTCACAAGAAAAACATTGCTTGGTATTTACATCACAATAATGCCTCGAAGCTTCCAGTCATTAACCAAGGTCCCATCACACCAGACAAAATGGATAAAAAACCCCAAACAGATAGGCTTTTCCACAAAAAGCTCGTGACTGAGTGATCATTTGAACATTTTTATAAGGATGAAAAAAGGCCTAACTTGACTGCCACTATTTGCAGCTTTTTGACTACTCATTTAAAAGGAAGGCAAAAAACAATTTGGAAGATGCCTTTCAGGTCCATGTCAACCAAATGGTGATAAGGAAGGGAGTATCGTAGCGTCCTATTGCACTTGTTATACCACTATAGCTGATGTTCTTAATGAAGAGATGGGAAAGTACCTCTCCATGCTTTCCAATTCTGCATTGAATAACACCTTAGAGGCACTTTCAGATGATTTATGAGGAACTACCTGTATTGCCAACCTCAAAATATAAAAAATTATAAATTTGAGTTTCACTGCACAAGCTCTGATACAACGAAATCACACTGATATGGTCTTTAATCTGAGTTGGTGTTTTTTCATCTTTCAGTTTATAATGCATGCAAGATTAATGATGTTCCTATGCTTCTTCAACCCACCTCTTCCTGATATTTAAAAAAAAATAGGAAGCACACATTTCATTTAACTACGTTCCCTTCTGCTTTCCCACCTCCCAGTGAAACTCTTTGTAGCAGTAGTGTGAGTTGTGGAAGAATACTTTTACAACAAAACATAACACATTGGTCAAGCTATAACAGTGCACTAATTGTACTTAGAATTTGTAAATGCTATTAGTTATACAAATAAATATCACAAACTCTAATTTTCAAAAATTTTTTTTCTGATATTCACCATGACATCCAAATCCATGCTGATTACTATAATCAATCACTGTAATCAGTCACAAAACCTACTGTAATTCAAAGTAGCTCATGTGTGTAGACATTAGTATTTACCCAAATTACCTTTCCTTTCCACCTCTGCTACCTTTGCATTTTTTCTCTGACGGAACCCAGAAACACTTTCTTACTTCTCTTCATCATCTGACACAGTCTTTTTCAATATATTGATATTGATAGAAACAATGGAAATTCACAAGCTGGATTTAGTCTTTTAAATTAAATTTTACTTTTGAATGAGTATTTTTGCTACAGATATGAAAATACTGAATGTGGCTACTATAATATAGATAAACACAGAAGGTACAACATCATTAAGGATTACTACCTAGCTGGGAGAAGCCAATGCATACTGCTAGTCAGAGACATGCAAAACTGATGGGACATAGGTAGTTCCAGTTACAAACTTGAGAATACAGAATGAAATCCAGGCCACCTTACTAACAGCTGTCTGGAAGTTTGATGCGATGTCAGTCTCACCATTTGGGAGCTAAAAGACTGATACAGTCTCCCTCACCATTTCAAAAATCAAAATATTAAGAGGAAGTTGAAGCCACAATGAGAATTTAGATCCTCCCACCAGTAGAGTTCCAGGTGCAAAAGCCTACTGAGCTAGAAGGAGTGCAACAGAGTCTTTCCTAACTCCAGATAAAATGGCACCCTACAATTGATTAGATGATTTTAGTCCCAGGACCTCTGGGGTGCAAAAGTCATGTGAGAAGGCCTACAAAGCGAACTGTCACCTTCACATTATGGAGAAATAAAACCAGACTTCCCCCCAGCTAAAAACTGCTCGTCAGTCAATTCCCTGGTAACAGTAGCAATTGGAAGCTAGTGTAAATGAAAACGGAAAAGGAAGCTTACAATGGCTACCACGTTAAATAGGCAAACTGTATCAGCATCGCTGTTGTCATTGACTGAATTCCAACCCAACCACTTTCCTGTTTCTGTCCAAAGAGGACACAAGCAGCTAGGAGAGGTCCCATTGCACTGCCACTCACAGGAGGCAAATCAAGCTAAGAGAAATGTTGTCACTATCTTTACTAAATCTTTTAAATCCATGCTTTGGTTTTTGACACTGAAACATTTTAAATATAAGCTATAATTTCTCATATGATCAACGTGTTAAAATGGTAAGGGGAAAACAAACCTTATCTAAATATAAATACATTAAGTTACAGGGCTTCAATGGTAAAATAGCTTGTATAAATTAACATTATTTTATATGCACACAGTACAACATTACCAGCTGCTATAGTGGCACTGCACAGCATAAACCAATTATAATAAGATTTTCAGCTAATATAAACTAAAATTGTGAAATTTTGTACCTTTTAAAAACTAAGAACAGCCAAAAAGTTTAAGTCCAAAATCTTGACCTAGTTTAAAAGTTGAAACTGCTTGTAAATATTCTTCAGGTTCTAAATATTTTCATCCTTAGAAAAAACTAGATACAAACCTTAACTGTTTGAAGAACTTGCTGAGGGTGCACTCGATCCCACTGTCCATGTCACCAACAAAGATGTTAAACAGCGCCAGTCCCAATACCGACCCCTGAGGAACGCCACTCATCACTGCTCTCCACTTGGGCATCGAGCCATTGACCGCAACTCTTTGAGTGCAACAATCCAGCCAATTCCTTACCCATTGAGTGGTCCATCCGTGAAATCCATGCCTCTCCAATTTAGAGACAAGGATCTCATGCAGGACAGTGTCAAATGCTTTGCACAAGTTCAGGTAGACAACATCAGTTCCTCTTCCTTTATTCACCAATACCGTAAACCTGTTGTAGAAAGCCACCAAATTTGTCAGGCATGATTTGCCCTTAGTGAAGCCATGTTGGCTGTCACCAGTCATCTCCTTATTTTCCATGTGCATTAGTAGAGTTTCCAGGAGGATCCGCTCCCTGATCTTGCTGGGCACAGAGGTGAGACTGACTGGCTTGTAGTTCCCTGGGTCTTCCTTTTCTCCCTTTTAAAAAATGGGGGTTATGTTTCCCCTTTTCCAGTCAGTGGGAACTTCCCCGGACTGCTGTGACTTCTCAAATATGATGCATAGTGGCTTAGCCACTTCATCTGCCAGTTCTGTCAGGACCTGCGGATGCATCTCATCAGGTCCCATGGACTTGTGCACCTTCAGGTTCCTTAGGTGGTCTCAGACCTGATCTTCTCCTATAGTGGGCAGTTATTCTTTCTCTCAGTCCCTGCCTTTGCATTCTGTGACTTGGGCAGTGTGGCTGGAGCATTTGCCAGTGAAGACTGAGGCAAAAAAGCCATTGAGTACCTCAGGCTTCTTCATATCCCAGGTAACCAGGTCTCGCATTTCCTTCCAGAGAAGGCCCACATTTTCCCTAGTCTTTTATCACTGACGTACCTATACAAGATTTTCTTGTTGCCCTTGGCGTCCCTGGTCAGTTTTAATTCTATCAGGGCTTTAGCTTTCCTAACCTGATCCCTGGCTGCTCAGATAATTTTTCTGTATTTCTCCCAGGCTACCTGTCCTTGCTTCCACCCTCTGTAGGCTTCCTCTTTGTTTGAGTTTGTCCAGGAGTGCCTTGTTCATCCTTGCAGGTCTCCTGGTGTTTTTGCCTGACTTCCTCTGTGTCGGGACGCATTGCTCCTGAACTTGGAGAAGGTAATCCTTGAATATTAACCAGCCTTCTTGGGCCCCTCTTACCTCCAGGGCTTTCTCCCATGGTACTCAGCCAAGCAGATCCCTGAAGAGGCCAAAGTCTGCTCTCCTGAAGTCCAGGGTAGTGAGCTTGCTGTGCGCCCTCCTGGCTGCCCAAAGGATCTTGAACTTCACCATTTCATGGTGGGCCAAGACTGCCCATGAGCTTCACATTCCCCACCAGCCCCTCCTTGTTGGTGAGAACAAGGTCCAGCGTAGCACCTCTCCTCATTGGCTCCTCTATCACTTGGAGAGGGAAGTTATCAGCAATGCATTCCAGGAACCTCCTGAATTGCTTATGCCCTGCTGTGCTGTCCCTCCAACAGATACCGACATGGCTGAAGTGCTCCATGAGGACCAGGGCTTGTGAACATGAGGTTGCTCCTGTCTGTCTATAGAGGGCCTCATCCATTTGGTCTTCCTGGTCGGGTGGCCTGTAGCAGACCCCCATATAATGTCACCTGTCCCTGCCCTCCCTTTAATCCTGACCCATGATCTCTCAGTCAGCTCCTCATCCATCCCCAGACGGAGCTCCATGCACTCCAGCTGGTCACTGAACAGAGGGTGACAGCCCTCCTCATCTCCCCTTGCCTGTCCTTCCTAAAGAGACTGTATCCTTCCATTCCAATGCTCCAGTCATAGAAGCCATCCCACCATGTCTCCGTGATGCCAATAAGATCATAGCCCTGCAGGTCTACACACGTATCTAACTCCTCTTTGTTCCCCACACTAGTGCGTTTGCATAGAGGCATTGAAGTTGGGCCCTCGATGAAGGTGCCTAGCTGAGTGGCTGGAATTCCTTTGTGCTGCTCTTCTGGTGCTCTCCTGCTGACCTGTGATCTCTCTCCAGGCTCTGGGCATCTGTTACTGGCACTGGCATCACACTGGAAGGAGTGGGATAGATTGAGGTTCCCCTCCCCCAGCAACTTTAGATTAAAGCCCTCTTCACCAGCTTGGCAAGCCTATGACTGAAGATGGTCTTCCCCTTCTCCAACAGATGGACCCCATCAGCCCCCAGCAGACCAGGTTTCTCAAAGCCAGTCCCATGGTCTAAGTAGCTGAACCCCTGGCTGTGGCACCAATCCTGTCACCATTTGTTGATTCACTAGATTCGAGTGGCCCTTTCAAACCACCTCCCTTTGACCGGGAGGACTGATGAAAAACTACCTGTGCTCCAGAGTCCCTTACCCCTGCTCCCAGGGCTCTCTAATCCTTCTTGACACCCCTCAGACTGCTCCTGGCTGTATCACTGGTGCCCCTATGAAAAAACAGCAGCAGATAATAGTCAGTGGACTGTACAAGGCTTGGTAGTCTCTCAGTGATGTCCCTGATACGAGACCCCGGTAAGCAGCACACCTCTGTAGAAAGTGTGTCAGGCTGGCAAATGGGTGCCTCTGTACCTCTCAGAAGAGAGTCACCTACTACTATCGCCCATCGCATTTTCTTAGTTGTGCTGGTTGTTATACGGGGAGCAGATCAGGCTGCCTTACTCAGCTCCAGCGTCTCTCCTGATGTGACAGGTCTTTCCTCTTCAGTCTGTAGAGCAGTGAAGCAGTTCTGCAAGAGCACCTCAGGCTTCGGGGGTAGTCTCCCTCCTGCTGGTCCTTGCCGTTGCAAGTTTCCATTCTTCTCCATTATTGCCCCGCTCCCCTCCATGGGTGCCGGTGGGGGAGTTTTTGGCTGTTTGGCCGTGGGCTGTTGGTCTCCTGCAGACTGCGCTTGGAACCAGCTATCTAACTCCTTCTCAGCCTCCCTGATGCTACGCAGCCTTCTCACCACCTCCTGCAGCTCAGCCACCTGAGGTCCTCCCCCCAGGCACACCTTTTGCAGGCAGCTCTGCTGCCCGTCCCTGCCCCAGGAGAAAGGTCTCGGCACTCCCTGCGGTCCGAGGTCTGCACCGCAGCCTCTCCCTTCAGCAGCTCCGTCCGGGCGGGGGCATCGGCCCCGGCTGGGGTAGGTGGTGCGGACCCCCCAGCCGGAGCTGCAGCCTTTGCTCTGCCCTGAGGGTCAGGTAGGACGAGCGCCCTCGGCCCGCGCAGACGGTCGCAGAGCGGTGCCCGGCTGTCGGGTCGTGCGGACTTCGAGCCTCTCCGTTTGGCCAGCGGAATGTCTTTCCCTCGAAAGGGAAAGGGAAATGTCTCTCCCACGCGAACCGCCGTGCCACGCCCCAGCTGAGGTGCCACGTCCCGTTTTCCCGCCCCGTTTTCCCACGCTCCTGGTTCCCAGCGCTCCTGTGGGCCGCCCTTAGTGGGAGCGGGGGCAGCCGCCATGACTCCTGGCCCTGCCCAGGCCTCCCCAGCCACTTGCTCTGGTGAGAGCTGCCGGCTCCCGGTGGGTCTCCGCGCTCCCCTGGGGTTTCCCCAGCTCAGGAAACTGCCCTGCAGGCAGCGATCCCCCGCTCTGCCGCAGAACGCGCCTGCACCGGAGCCGATCGCCTCGGCGAGGTGATAGGTAGGAAACAGGAAACATTGAGGGCGGTGGAGACTTCAAAATCCATGTCTCACAGGAGTCAAACAGTGTTCCGGAATGATGCTCTTATCCACTCAGGATGTAACAGTCATCTTGCTAAAATATTCATGCAAGAAGTGCGAGAACAAGGTTCAGCAGTTTCCTTTTTTTAAGGGCATTCAAATACATATGTTCCTAGAGATTACTTTGCATAAGTAGATGATGGTTACCATGAGGCTGGGAAATTCGCTTTCCTTCCTTGTGAAAGTGAGGCCCTATAGAGTCAGCAAAGCAGCTCCAAGTTCTGGTTCTTGCTCCCAAACCTGTTATATGAATTTTATGTCTGATGCCTAATTAATCAACAGTCCCTTGAGCAAGGACTTCTGTTACATTTGCAAATCTGGCTTTTAAATTGAAACTGCTTGATGAGTCATCTGCTCTGGGGATAATAGATAAGACATTTAATATTATCTTAATACCTCTTTTCTCCTTTTTTTTTTTCTTCTTCTAAATATAGCATTGTTTTCTATCTGACATTTTTGCCCAAAAAATGAACCTGAAGATATTGACTACAGATCTAATCAACAGAGAACTTTCTTCACATTTTGTAAGGGTGGGGAATACCTATTTCCAGGTAAGTAATTTAAAACAATGAAAACAGAGAGCAAAAGTGGACAATGAGTTTACAAGATGGTACTTTAAATAATGTGTTTGTGTCTCTTCTTTTAAAAATGTATTGAAATATGTCAGGCCCATGTCCTAGAGACAGAGAAAAGGAGCTGTAGCGGTTTGAAGCCAAGTTCTGAAAATGTTGGTCTACAAACTTCCCATGAAAAGAAAAGACTATTGGTCAAAGTACACTCTTATTCAAATACTCATATACTGGTCAAGTAACAGTCCAGCACTAAAGCAGCTACAGATGTTTAATAATTAGTAAGATTTCTGAAGCTAAGTCTAAAAGCAATGAAAGATGCTAATATAAGCAGATATGCTGAATAGAAGCTTGCTCAGTGTTTATTAGATCACAAATATGCAAGGGGCTGTACTCAGAAAGACTTATCAGCAAGGTAAAAGCTCCAAGACTGTTTATTGCCCACTTCTCTGATATTGTGCAAGCAGTACTTCCTCTTTTTAAATTCTTTATATGAAAATAAACAGCTGAAATCTGTACCATGTAATAAAGGGAACCCCATACTGTAATATGAACCTTGTATTAAAAAACAGAAGCACACTGGTATTCAACTGAAAGCTATCTAGTTCCTTGGGAAATATGTCATATCAGGAACTAGAACACAGAGAGGAAAGTAACATCCAGAAGGCCATGTGTAGGAAAATACCTGACAAACATTTCAGACATTTCTGTGGAAGGTTTGCATACTGAAAACTAGCCTGAAAGGACCTGAAATACCTTCAAAACAGTTAAGAACTAGTCAAGAAGATTCTCCAAAGTATATTAGTCAGGGAAATTGAAGTATACATGCCACCTTTTGGTAAGCATCTTTGAAAAAAACTTGGGGCTTCTTAATCTTGAAAGGCATTCAGAAGAGGATTAGACAGTAAGAATTTGGAAATCTGATAAATTTTCATTTCTAAAAGCTTACAGATACTTTCACTGGAAAATAAGTACTTCCCTTTAAAATTCATGATAGAATTCTTTCCACTCAAATTAAAAATACCAGCAAAACCAAAAAACTTTGACTTTTTGTTTTGATTTGATGGGGAAGAAAGGCCACTTCTAGAAATAAGAGATCATTTCAGTCCAGCAATCCGGACAACAAGAAATTACTGAGTTCCCATTCAAAAATGAAACGCTGGTTTGCTTCAGGCAGCCGCAACAAAATGATCTCTCTCTACCTATCTTTCATCTAATAGATTGATGCAAAGACCTAGATAAAGCAGAAGAGGCTCAAAGGTGTTCTTCCAAGCTAATTATCATTAAATAAACCTAATATTGATATCACTACTGTTTCAGTTTTCATTCAAAATTTTCTATTGATACGGCTTTATTATACTCTGTCCTATACTGTTTAGTACTTCCCTACTTCATCAGCTGGTCAGACTTGACTTGAAAAAGGTTCCAAATAAAAGGAAAATTAACTTTTCTGATTACTTTTTGTGTTATCATTAGCTTTTAAATGCAGCTCAAACAAAAGATACTGAGGTAAGGACAAAGTAGGGACAAGGATAAAGTGTTCAGTAGACTTTAAGTGGTATTTATGTTTCTAAAAAATGCCTATTATGTCCCTCAAAATAATCTGGCTGCTAAACTTCTATGTAATTCAATAGATCTTTTCCAGATTCATGTTTTGGTATAAACATTTCAGCTATGGTGCCTTCACCACCTTGCTATGGACACCCAGTACATCAGCCTATTTAACTATCACACTCAGTCTTTCTCAGTACAGGTATAAGAACATTTCCTTATGTGGACAAGGAGAGTTTCATACATTTCCACTGCCCTAGGTACATTACCATGTTATCTTCCTTCTTCTTTCAGCATGTAATTTTCAAAGCAAAAATACATTCAGGTTGTAAGACGTGTAATGTCAATGATCATGTAAAGTTGGTATGTAGTTATTTTAGTTCAAAACTATTATTAAATATTTCAGCTATGTATCTAATATGGACCAAAACTACGTTGTGAAAAGAAAGCAAAACCAAAAATTAAACTCATGCAAATGTGCTACCTCAAAATTATAGTCGAATAGCACAGTGACTTATCACATGAATGCATAAATATATATATATATATATATATATACAGAAAGGATTGAATATGTTCCTTGAAGTACCCTGTCTGCCAGTTTTTTAAAGTTCCACCCTATATATTTAACTACAATTAAAACATTCTGGATTTTAATTTTGGTCATAATCGATACATTATGACTTGTCATGATTTAACACACTTATTTCTGCTATAAAAATTTTGGCTATATATCCCTACATTTGCATGTATATGTAAAACTCCAAATAGTTACCTAAGTCACTTATAACCTATTTGCTAATCTCCATTGGTATTATATTTTTGCACTTTCTACTGTTCTTGCTACAAATGACATTTAGAAAAAAAAAAAAAATCTTACTATTTTGTTGTGTTTCTTGTGCTTTCTGTTCTTTACTGGTATTGCTTCAGTAAGCATCACATAGGGTTAGACTATCCAAATCACCAAAAAAAGTTTGAAGTCTGCAGGGCTGTGAAAGTTTTACATATTCCTGTGAAATCAATGGGTCATGAAAAATTTGGTGTCCTGCCTTCTTGACAAAGATTAAAAGGAACAAAAGATGGTTTGGCATGAATCCATTTTGTGACAAAAATTGCCATCAGAATACAAAATAGCACAATATTAATCCATTCTCATGAAAATGATGGTAATGAAAATGAGAAATGGCATCAGCTAAATCCATTTTCATTACTCTGTTATGATTGCAATCTTGTAGCTCTCAGATAGTGTGCTGAGTGAAGAGATCTATATTTTAGCCACAATTTTAATGTCTTTGATGAGCATCTCCTTACCATTATACACCATTTCATTCTAGAATTTGAATTCTTGTTTTAAAAAGCTTTTAGATCAGTTCCAGGTATCTAAACTTGACAGCTTATTTATTAATGGTCTTTAAAAATGGTCCACAGAAAGCAAAGCCATAGAGCTCTGAAGAAACTGGCATTGCATAACCTGATTAGTGAAAATGTGGAATCCCCCATGTTTGTAATAAAGTTATGAAAAAATGCAGAAGCATAGTATAAAACCATAAGTGTTCAGATCAAACTCATTTTCCTTTTAAAAAAAGTCTTAAAAAATATTCTACTGAAATGAAATGTATTTTTTTGGATTCCAGGTGCTTTAAGATACTCAAACTGTCAACATTTTTAGTAACACTAGAATTTCTATCACATTTAAAAGAATTGTGATATAAGTTAACAGATTACTTTCTTACTGTCGAATCTGAAATTTTATTTACATGGAATTATTTTTGTATTTTTTTCTAGCTAAGCATAGAATTATTTTCTTGTTACTCTGACATTTTACTTTGCTTGGTGTGGATTAGGAAGAACAAGTCAATATACGACATTGCTAAAAATAAACTTATTGTTAAGTTTTTGTGTGGTAACACAAAGCAATTTAAAATATATGTGGCTTAATATCCAGAAAGATCACTCAAAAGAAGCCTCCAAAGAATCACATCCTTATTTTAACTATACTACGTATTAACTCTATTTTTTTTCACCACCTTGGTTCCTACAGTGAGATTGCTTTGGCTGTATGAATAATCTTAGTCAAACTTATGTCAGCATTTGGCTTTAGAATATAATTACAATAATCATGTAATTATTATTTGTAAAAGAACAATCCTAGCAAAAGATGATTATCAATTTGTTTGTATGCCCCACTCTTTAATATACTTACACCTAACATATTTTTAGCTCTACACTTTCATGCTTGCATTTTTGCAAAGCTTAAACAACTCCCTGTGCTTTGATTTCCCAAGCACCACAGAACCTGATGCCCTGAGAATAGGATTAACCATACTACATAAATACAGTTGAGTGTTTCAGCATGAAAAAACGAGTAGCCTAACAGATGAACGGCAAATTTAAGTATTCCAGCAGGAACTTCCACATTCCTATCTTTGGCTTTGTGCACAGGCTTCCTTTGTGTCCATGATCTCTAAGAATTCCCCTTCTTCCTACCACCATAGTAAGGTTACTGCAGGACAATCTCTGTAAATGATAAATCCAGGCTTTTCAAATTCTTTCTCTGACTTTTTTTAAATAGAGGGGACAAACTGCCTGACTATCAAATTGCCTCAGCACATAGAAGTCTTGCTTGTGATTATGGCTAAATTACAATAAATACCATCCAAACACAGGGTAGAAATCTATGACACTCCCCTTTCATGCTTCCCACCATAACATCAAGAAATTTGGTGACCGAAAGCTCTTGATAAAATGATAACAAGAACTTCCTGCCATGCTAGTGTATCACAAGGCTTCCTGAGACCAGGAGACACAAAGATGAGGCAGCTCTGTTGCAGCCTGGACATCTACAGCAGTTGGCCAGCAGCTTCCTTCTGTATGGCCTGTTCATTGCAAACTGACCAACATAAAAATCAACTTAAAAAGCAGGACAGTACCCGTCAGCCAAAGACCTGTGTGGAAGGTTTTCCATCATACATTAAGCTCACAAAACCACACACAACACCTTAAAGTTTTAGAATAAAATTTATTCCAGGAAAAAGATATTTACTTGGGCAGTTGCAGTCTGGATCCATAAGCTCTTCTTAACGCCTCTTTCCCTTTTTACAAAAAATACTGTGTGCAAGCTATATTCTTAAAAGTAACAACAGTATAACTCATCACATTATATAGCCATGTCTTTCATGTGTCTGAATTTAATTTTCATGTGCCTGAATTTATTTTTTTTTTCTTTATGATCATTTCTGTGAGTTATAGATCAATGTATTACTCAGATTTTTTTATTAGTCTGAGTGCTGTTTGCCTTCTCCTGCACTTGGAAGCAGTGGTACATTTGCATCAAAACAATGTATGGAAAAACAGGAGAAGCACAGAACTCAATTTGATTTCACATAGTTTATTGGCTGTACAATTCTTCAGAGTTCTCATGACAAAGAATTTAATGAGAATAAAACCTAGCTCATTAATCTACTCATTCCTGAAATATATAATAAGGGTAAAAAATCTTAGATTAACATAGTGCAATTCTGAATTAATCTTACAGTCTTGCCTTGTCCCATATGCCTTATCCTACAACACTAAACCTGCCTTTGGTCCTTGGAATCCTGATAACATTCAGAACCGACCCGTTACCTTCAAAGCATAGTCACTGCTACTCTTCTTTTCTCCCCACTACAGTTTTGAAGTTTTAAAGTAAAAGAAAGCAGATAAAGTATATTGATTCAGAATGGTATTAAGCAACACCTCTGCTCAGTGCTTTATATCATCTGAGCAATTATCTATTTTTTAAAAGAAAGTTGCTCCATCTTCACTTAAAACATAGTTTACACATTCAATTGCAGTGACTGTATCAGGCAAGACTAAAATTCTACATAGATTATATAAAGCCCATTTCAAAATTCTGTTCAAAAAGACCCTTGAAATATTAGCTAAGTTGGCTTTTGTCTCTCTTTTCTTACCCATGGAGTCTTTGTGCCATGTCTAGCTATCTATCTGCTTAATGATGTCAGGATGCTGCCTCATAGGAGCTAGCTGATACAGTTCTCCTAATGAACAAAACGATCTCTCCAGGCAGTGACATCAGACACTGTCTTCAAGGTGATCCAGGCTCTTATGAAGAGTTAGTGTTATAAAATTACATATATAGTTTCTTGAAAGTCATATCTAGGGCAGTTTTTGAAGAGAGCTGTGCCAGTGTAGACAGCAGGGAATTACAGCACTCAAATCTCAGCATAGTTAAAATAGAACTACTTGAACCAAGCAAAAGCTGAGTGGTCTGGACCATCTGAAAATTGGTCCTGAACACCCAGATTCTCTGACTGAACTTCTTTGTGTAGGTTCAATGATTTTTCTAAGTACAGATGTTATATTAAGTTGTAGTGCCCTTCACAAGGTTGCTGTGTCAACTACTTGACAAAGTACCATTCTTCTATGTTCACTGTGCATTTTACCACTCAGCTGGTAGCCAGGAGACATGATGGCTCCTGGCTAAAGAATTCACTAGGAGACATCCAGGCTTACAAGTGCTGTGATGATATGATTGGAAGAGAAAATTAAAAATAGCTAAGTAACTAAATGCAAGACATTTAGCAGTAGGTGGACTGAGTTCTGATACTTCCAAGAACAAAAAGAGCAAATCATATATATATATAAGATTCCAAAAACCCTAGAAACTGGATTAACTTTAATTCAGGAGCACAAACTCTCTTTATCTTAATTAGGGAAATAGTATTCTGTATAGAATATGAAAGGCAAGGCACTATGTTTCACTTAAATGGAACTACAAAGTACACTAACTACCTCTCAAGGCAATGTTTTTTCCTTAGGCAATATTAAAAAATAATTTCTATGATGTCAGACATTTCTTTTGACAATTTGGGGAATTAATTTGTGCATGTGTGTGTGTGATTAATGCTCTCTGATCTAATGAGTTCTTTGTATTGTTTTCCTGTACTCTGGTCATCCATGTTTTCTTAGATTACCTGTTTTTCTATTAGGAAGAGAGGAACTGCTAGTTTTGTATCTGACTCTGAATCAGACTGAATGAACTTTGCCTCAGTGGGACAATGAAGCAGGTACAACACAGGCAAAGCCACTGGTCTGCAAGGAAAGAGAAAAGAGTAGCTGTGTGTTTACATTAAACACCTGTAAAAAGGCACGTGTCAAAAATACAAGAACAGAGGAAAAAGGACTTGCTGCTTTTTGAGCAAAAGCAATAGTTTTCATTGTCACTCTTGCTGAAAGTGATGGAAATTGGTCACAGGTGTAAAAAAAGAGATTGCTCAAAGGGAAGCCAAAGACATTTCTGTTCATCTGGAATTCTGAAACAGCGTAAACACTTCTGGATGCCAAGGAAACTGAGGTGATAGTGATCTACATGTATACTTGACCATTTTGGTAGATCTGTAAGTTTCTTGAATTGTCTCTGAGCTTCTATATATGTGTACATATATATTTCAGAAAGTTCTCTGCAAGTATCTGTCTACATAATGCTGTTGCAATATATTGCTCCTGAAAGGTTAAAGCAGTATTCCATAGTAACAACAAGAATGGCAATGCATGCATCTTTGCCACAGCACAATTTGGGTAATTCTTTTCACTTGGGGATATCGTAGATTACTGTTTCAGAGTCTGTCTGCCACAGGTAAAAACTATGCTTTGTGTCTGTTTAACAACTACTGAAAAGACTGTTCATAAAATGGCAAGCAAATGATGTCCTGCTTCACTGGTGATAATATCTCAGAGACTGTTAGTTGCTCTCTGCCCTGGTTTTTGTTATTGAATCTCACAATTGCTTTACCTTTAGCTGCAGCTGTGTTAGAAACAAAACAGACCTTCTGATGATGAAAAGCAGTGTTGTTTTGCAGCTTCTAGTACAATACAGTGTCTAAAGTAGTTTCTGTATAAGAATATGGTTTGTACAAGTATACGAAATGATTGCCATCCTGCTGATGAGCCAGGTATAAACAGTTTACACCTTGAGCTCAAGTACTACCATGCTTAAGAGGGCCAGAAGCACACATATCGTCTTTGCACCAGTCTCATAAAAAGATGTACACAAGAATAAAAAGCAGATTTCAAAAAAGCAAGGAGACATAAAATGACAACTACACCAAGTGGCATGATGTGGGGGTAGTATTAACACCTCTAATTCACTGTGTTGAATTTACACCTCATATAGGAATGGATTGCCATTGACATATTTTTTCAACTTTCGCATCGGCGTGAGATGTTACCAGTAACATGTCATATAAATATGCCATTAAAACGTAGTGTAAAAAGGACTTCCTATACAAAAGAAAATCCAATAAAAGATAACTATGCAATTCAGTGTCCTGCCTTGATTACAGGACTTGCTTGTGTCTTTGTTTTTAATAAGATACATTTTGTGTGCAGTCCTCGTATCACATTGTGTCTCACTTAATATGTGAGGCATTTTAGTACGGCATGATTGTTTTGTTACTTCAGGCAACCCTCCAGCTGTGGGCCAGCACTTGGTCAAACTGATTTGTTCTTGGCAGGAAGCTAAGAACACATAACACTTTCAATTGTACGTTATGACTTTGGGGGGTTGTGGTGGGAAATAGCCAAAAGTGTTATCTCAACCCTTTCAACAGTGTACAGTTTGGTCTGCTAATCAGTCACAACCTCTGCTCTTAGAAAGGGATGGATTAATGGCAGTTTTCAGAGAATGCTGTTAAGTTTACAGTGGTTTGGTAGTCTCTTACACTGCATAACTACTCCGGTCAATCACATACTGATTCTCATTCTTGTGACAATGACTGTAATGAGAAAAGGAAATTGTAGAACATGAATCTTTTCCTGTGATAAAGATTATTGCAAGGATTTGACAGGGTACGAAATTAAACCCACCCTCTTAATAATCTTGAAATTGTCATCTGCTGTCCCCTTCAAATGCCACAAGGGAGGTGACTGTTTGGACATTATCAGTCACAAAACCAGAAAGCAGATCTGTGCTTCCTTCAACACAGTGAATCATCATGCAGAGATTGTATTGTAAGTGATAAAGGCTAGTACTTATGCAAATTAATAAACAGGCAAGAAATCAAGTCTTTTAATTTAGCTAAACAAGAAGGAGAGCAGGGATGAAAAGCAGAGATTGGCCAAATTGACGTGTTTGGCAAAATTCCTCTTTTTTCATGTTGAGATGAAAATTTGTGTAATAGATCAAAAAGATAGGTGCTCAGTCCATCCTGCCAGTCTCATTTTTTAAAAAGCTTTGCTTTTTTCAACATGTTGCTGTTTTTCGCCCTCTTATCTCACTTGTTATTAAGGCTGCTACCTATACTATGTTACAAAGTAAGCCTGAAAATTGCTTTTTTGTTGTTTTAATTAGATGTTTTGGCAATTAGGGTAATAGACAACAATATTTCCTCAAAATAAAAAGGAAAAGAAATAATATATTAAATTATTCCAGTGACTAACATTATGTGAATAATGTACCATAGTCTTTTGTCAACCTGGAAAAGTTCTGCAATTTAGAGAAATTAATTGGCAAATCAAGCATCCTTTATGTTGTAGTCATGGGCTTTTAGGCTGTGTAATATTCATCAGTGAGCATTACTGTTAACTGGTTTAGTCATATTGCTGTACTGACTATTTAGGATGCATTAACACCAATGGGCTAAATTTACAAAACTTGCTGGCGGTGGTTCACAACTGAGTTAGCCTGACATTAGCTTGAAATAAAGCAACTGAAATGCAGAACTGAAGAAGAACATGACAAAATACACCATTATTTATATGATCATCCAAATATTGCTTAAAAAATTGAACCTGAAACCCCTTTTTTTCTTGTTTAGAGAAATGCATATCGCACAGGACTAAGGAAAGCTAGACTAATTCTCCATTACACCATAACCTTTGTGTAAGCAGCATGTAGGTTCTTCATCTTAACGTACGGTTAATGGTTTTTAAATACAGTTCATAATACTTCAGCTAAGATAATCTGAAAATCAATATATTGAAGACTATGAGATGTTCTTATGTTGCACTTGTGGTTATAGAAGAGGAAATAACATTTAAGAGCAAAAGAAGAAGATAGAGTTTTATTGCATTTTGTTTACTTTAAGGCTATTCAGCACAAATGAAGCACCATAAGCACCTCAGTGTTTTAGGGTCCAATTCCAGAAATATCAGTTGTCCCTGAGGATAAAAAGTAATATTATCATCTATTTTAAAAACAAGAGAACAATTCAAGACTGTGACAAGGTCATAATGTCCTAATACTTTTCCCCTTTATGTTATAAATCACCATTTAATTTTCACTGCATAGATCCAGCCTGTACAGATGCAAAATCTGACAATGAATGAAAATAAATTATTTCCTAGGTGACAAGTAAGGAAAATACGGACACGTTGTAACAGAAAGTGATTCATCCATGTAGTTTTACGATGATAAGGACATACACTTTTTAATGATGAGATGTCCTAAAGGTGTCTTTCTTATATGTACATGATTATAACTAACTTCTGTGATTTCAGCAATGCATCATCATTTATCTGTGAAAGAACAAACGTGGTGTAAAGCAGCAGGGGCAGAAAAGAAATTCTGATCAATAACATTGCATATGAGCTACTGTATGATTTGCAGAATGTCAGGAAACTGTCCAATTAGGCTTTTACCTAAAGTGAACATAAGGTAGCACTGCTCACCACAGAGAAAGAGTAATGAGAAG
This sequence comes from Buteo buteo, assembly GCF_964188355.1. Taxonomy (NCBI): domain Eukaryota; kingdom Metazoa; phylum Chordata; class Aves; order Accipitriformes; family Accipitridae; genus Buteo; species Buteo buteo. The sequence continues at coordinate 2,343,971 of NC_134185.1, forward strand.
AGCAGTCTCTCTCATGAAAATCTGCCTTTGCACTGAGTTTAACCCCCCTCCCACAGACAAATAATAAATTGAGATTAGTCTGGTAAATACAGAGGGCATTATAGCAGGTAAAGCTGATATCCTTATGCAATGACAAGGGACATTGCTTTTAGAATAAATATTTTTCTAGGAAATTTTCTCCTCAAAATTTGCAAAGATGTGCAGGCACCTGACTCCTACAGGTTCCATAACCTTTCCCACGGATGCTGTATTGTGTAGAACACCAGTGAACAGCAAAGGATGAGATCCCGAAAGAAGGAAATTACAAAGGTGTGGTAACATAGCTACTCTTCCTAGTTTTCATTTCTCTCTTTTACAGTTTTCCCAAACCTTTATCCTTCTAGACAAAGGTGCAATAAATACAGGGAGAAAGTGATGTACTAAATAAGGGCAAATATGTGACTTCTGCTGCCTGTAGCTGTTACCTAGTAAGAAGTTCATGGCAGTGGGGTGAACAGGCACAAGAAGAGGGGAAGCAGGGGAGCAACTAATAGGCTCCAGAATGTCTCCCTGCAGCTCTGCAAATGGAATTTCACAAAAAAAGGAACATTGGATAAACAGGAGGACACGCTACTGGGTAAAAAGACTGCTTAGCTCTTAATTTTGTTTTTCAAAATACTTTGTTTCAAACACACAGTGGTGCATAAAGAAATGGGAAAGTACAGGGCTAAATCTACAGCTGAAGGAGGAGCTGTGCTACATAGTGTTTTCGTTTGGATCAGGAATGCGTTTTTTAAGTGAATCCCGATTGTCCCCACTTTCAGTGCTTCAGATCACATCACATAGCACATGAATAGGATTCCTTTCAAATGAAATTAAACCAGAACATGCACTCCTGATGTGTAACTAATAAATCCAACTGCTAACAGGCATTCAAGTCCCCAGGTAGAAAGCAGAGTTAATCCAAAATAAACATCCTGAAATGCATAATGTGGATACCAAGCCTTCTGCACGAATGGTTTTGCTGTCAAGATCCGCTTCAATTGGGCCATGCTACTTGCTGTGTTGGACTGAATCTTGTTGGCCAATGCTACCAGAGACATAAAAAGGCAGAATGTCTGGGATTTTACACACCATGCGCAGTACTCTTCCAAATATCCTTTGAACAACTGCTGTGTTGCAATCTGAGAAATAAATATTCACTGTAACCACATATGTTTCCCATTTAAGAGCTATGAGGAAGACCAGACAGAATCTGGGTGTCTATGTTCAGAGCTCTGCTTCAGACAAGCTTTATTCGTGGCACTTCTCCCATGTATCCTCTTTTTTGTGCCTAGGCAGTACTTTTAAAGTATGAACCAGATTTTGCTATTTTAACTTTGAATTGTTATCAGTTTACACTGAAAATGACCTTAGTTGGGGGACTCATAGTGGGATAAAATAATATTCTTATATTAAAAAAAGACTCCAAATATATAAAAATTCAGAGGATACTAAAAATTACATTGATTCTTTCCTTTCCCACCCACAGAAATAATTCTATTTCTATGTATGAAAATTTTATGTTACTTTCCCTACATTTCACTGTGTACTTAGATTTGACAGTCATGTTTTGTAGAAAAAGATCCAGTCTTGTGGTGGACATCAGGTAGTGGAAACTCCATTGCTTCCACTTCTTTTTTCCCAATTTCCATCTTATAGCTTTAGTTTCTGTATACCAGTTTCTATGTTATGCTTACATTATTTGAAAAATATTTCACTAATGTAAAATGTCCCTGTTAAGATACATTAAAGTAACCTTTCAGTCTTTCGTTTGCAAAGTTACATTCCTGAATTCTACCACAAGCGGTTATGTTCAACAGCCCCTCAAAGACTTTTGCAGTTCTCATCAGCTTCCTTTCCAATTTTCAGCATAAATGGTATTATATCACTGGTCTCACCAGAAGCATATGTAGGAGCATAATCATCCCTCTAATCTGTTTTCTTTATTTCACTGGTAATTATGGAGTTGATCTGCTTCTATTTAAATTCCACATCAGAAAGGATTTTTTTGAATAAACGTATTTGCTTTAGAAACTTTGTCTTTTGAAATTTACCAATTTTTATATGACATTTATATGACGATCACATCTAATTATTTTGACATATTGTAAAACAATCACAAGCACTTTCAAATTTAAGACTATGTGAAAAAATTATCAAAATGAAAAATGTCTGATAAAATCGACATTGATGTCGTGTTTACACTTCTGTTCAGTATTATATGGCAATAGAATTTTGCACATCATAGACATAGAAGCACCAACACTGATTTCATTGACAATCTGCAAAAATAAAATTACTTAGAGATTTAAGCATTTCACAAACTTTGTATTAATGAAGGTTTAAAGTTCCCTGGCAACATATGTAGTTAAATAGAACTGGAGGAGCATTAGAGTTTTTGTTCAATAGCTTAACATAAGTGTGGAAGGAGTGGAGAAATCAGTTTGGATAGATTAAAAGAAAAAAAATCACTGACCATTTATTTTGTTTTCTTCATTGATATGAATGGAAACAAACTTTTCTTCTCTCTCCAAAACAAACCCCAAATTGTGCCCATCTTAAGATTGAATATATAATTTCTACTTCAACAGTTGCAAGGTAGATGCTATTTCACGAAGCTGGCATTTAGGAAGAAAAATAACCTTTTAGCCTAAGTAGCTCAGGTATTTTCTGAATCTTCCGCATCCTTGTAAAGTTCTTTAAATACCAGGATTTGAGTTTTTCTCAGTATCTCATTGAAGCTAACTCAAATTGTATAAAATACATAACAATTCAGTGAGCAGGCAGAGAAAAGTATAACTATATAAATTACAGGCTAAGGCCCTCCCCAGGAAAGTGCGAGAAGTCACTTAAACCCTGTAAGAAGCAGGAGACTCCCATGGAAATCTGTGTTAATCTCTTGACTATAGAATAAGGTAAACAGCTCCACAGTTTCAAAATTACTACCTGTCCTGGAAGAACCTAATATCCTTCCTTTCTTTTGTCACATTAAAATCTTCCAGGCACCTTAAATTCCCTCTTCCTATGAAGGGTGAGCTACATAACTCTCATTTCCCACCTAATTCCTTTCCTTTTTTTTATGCAGAACAGTGCTTTGTGCACCTACCCATGAAGGGAAAGACTCGCGTGTAACTCATTCTTTTACCCAGGAAATTTTAATGCATATACCCCATCAATGACCTGTCTATATGCTGTTAGCCATGCAAGAAACATCCACTCAATCTGTGAAGCAACTGGTGTTCAACAATTATAGGTCCTTGAAGAGAAAAAGAGAACAAAGTCTATGAGCATCTAATGAAAAAAAGAGACCACAGAGTGCGTACGTTGCAACCACTTACTTATGTGAGAAGCTTTACCTAACCACTGCTTTCACGCTGCATAGCATATTTACCCTATTTAAGTTTTGCAGTATTGATGCACAAAACAATGGCAGCTGCTATCTTCCAAAGGAAGATTTCCAAAGGAACACACTCTCTGGGAGTCATGCAAAATTAGAAAAGCTAGTAAAAAACTGGGGGATCAGAAGGAACCCACAGAACAGCAGCAGTTTGACAATGTAAAGTATGCCAAGATATTTTACAGTTTTCATCAATGAATACCATTTATAGAAAAAATGAATCTTTGTCTCTTTTGATTTAATAAATAATTATTATGATTTATAATTGCTGCAATACTTGGACTGATCCAGAAAGTCAATGTTCAAGATATATTTATTGCTAATAACAGCTTCTTTGTCATGTACCTTGGAAATCTTTATTAACCTTAAATATCTTTCACACTTTAGTATGGAATTTACGTTAAATACATTTTAGGATGAAGGTGACTTTTACTACAACTCTTGTCCAAGGTATGCTTAGCAACATACACATGGTCATCAGCACTTTGAGTTACAGATTATGATCTAATGCAGCATTCCATTTGCAAAGCAGTTTTTCAGTAGATTTGACATTGATCATCTGTCCATTTGATTTGTTAACTTTATAAAAAGTTGGTTTTTTGCAAAATTACTAAAGGCTTGCAACTTAATATAGAAAATGCTGTTATTTTATATTTTAATTTATCATAAGCATCTTTTCCAAAGGAATGGTTTTGATTGGTGAAACCTATGACATTATTTTTCTTTCCCTATCAACTCTCCAGAGCTAAATAAGCCTTAGGAATTTGAGGCTCAAATGTGACTAATTTGACTGGCACAAGAGAATGGATGCTAGGCTGACAGAACAGGGAGATAGTAACAACATGCATCAGTATGGACATGAAACCGTGTTGCTGCATCTATCAAAGTCAGTTCCTGTCAGCATGTCCACTCTATAATAAATCTTATTTTCTTATAAATCTTCTTCTCTCTATCTACCAAATGTTTATGAAAAAAATAAACAATTGGAAACCAAAAATCAAGACAATGTATCACACCAGAAAGAAAATCAACCTTCCCAAATGGTTTTGGGAACACAAATTGTCTAGGTTTATATTTACCAAATATCATACTATCTAATTTTTAACATTCATTACATAGCATTTTCGGGGGGGGGCTTTTAAAAAAAGCTACATATTAAAGCCTACTTATTTTTTCCCTATTCATGTAAAAGCTCACTGATACTATTTGGAATGTGTATAAAGAATGAGAACAGGAGGAAAACATGGATGAACATGTGTGCAAACGTCCACACATTTTCTGCAACATAAGTGCATACAAGAAGTAAAATATTGGTCCCAAACTTGGCAAATATGTTCATGATTTGTTAAAATTTGCTCACAATTTTTTTTTAGCTGGATTACTTGTCTATAATCTAAAGAAAAAAATTACTAAATAGTTAACATTATTATAAATACCAATGAGACAAGCAAAATTAAGATGCAGATAAACTCCCTTTTTTGGTTCTCCAGGCCAAGCAGTTTACTAATTACTAAATGAATAAATTCTGCCTCCATTTAGCCTTAAATACTCAACTGTGTTCCCATGAGCAAAATTGTTTCTTCAGAAACACTTTTTTGAACAGGATGGGTTGCTTTGTGTTTACAGTAAAATGATGTAAGGTCTGGCTAGGCACTTATAAAGCTCTAGTAATTATGTTATCAAAATATGCCAAAATGTTATTATTGAAACATTGATTATTGAAACATCACTGGTATAGTAGAAAACTACCAACTGCATTTTGAAGAAAGAAAAATTTATTTAAAAAGCAAGGGTTGATTAAGAAACTTGCTGAAAATCAGTAGACGTGGCCTGAGATCTACAACTGGTTCTACTTAGACTAGTGGGTTGAGTGCTGCCCTGTACTGGGAGGACATACAGGGATCTTTACTAGGTTGCAGTTCTTAGCACTGTGTGCCATTTGTAATGACCTATGTGTGGTCAAGATGTGTGGGGTTTTTGCTACTGTCCCATTACTATCTTCAAATCACTGCAAAAGAGAGGTCTGTGCCAAAGGTCTAAGAAGTGGATTTCTTCCATTCCCTGTTCATCCTCAAATCAGTTCAGTGCCGCTGCTAGTGTAATACTATGTAGTCAAGGGTCTGCTAATTTCCTACTCCCTTTCTTGTTGGAAAATGTCCTAACTAGATACCTCAAATGCACAAACTCCTCTGGTGGGTTTATTTAACTCCTCTTCAGAGATGTATAAAAACCAAGTGGCATTTTTGTTGTGCAATATTATGAACCTAAAATACCACCATGTATAAAAAAGGTGTATGTGCCTTCCGATGTTTAAAACATTTCAAATATGTCATGTTAAAATGATATTCTATCTTTATAACATATTTTCAGTAAATATTTACATGCCTTTCACATGATTATCTTCTCTTTCATATCAGACCGTTCTTTAGCAAAGGCCAGCTACCACTGATGTTACATGGAAAAGGCCCTTGGACAATGACTATCATTGTCCTAGTTACTTCAGAAAAGAGGCTTAACCCTTAATTAGATGATCATTGTATTTGAATGAAATTGCTTAAAGACTTCTTACTAATCACCAGAATTATTTAGCAAATTACTTAAAAATGAAACATGAAATTAAAGATATAATTTAAATAACTTTAACAGTTATATAAATATTAGTATAACACATAATGGCATGATTTTAGTACTAAATAAATATATCTAGAAGTCATAACTGGAGATGCCTCACAAAAAGGCAAAAATACTGATTCTGTGAAAGCGCTTGATACTTGCTACAGTATCTCTTCCTCTTAGTGATGTCCTGGCCCATTAAAAAATAACAAAACATACTCTCATAAATGTATAAACAAAAATGCTTATTATACCAAACTGTTACCTTTTTTCTTCCAATCTTCACAAGTATAAAGGCACAATATCTTGGTTTAATTTAAGTAATAAAGCAACAGTCACAACTGTTTTATTCAACCTATATCATAGCTTTCACGATTAATATAGCCAAGTTTTGTATACCAGGAAATGACAGTAATTCAGGCTTATTTATGAAGGTGTTTTTAAAAATGTATCAGCTACATTGTGTATAAATATTGCTTCCAAAAAAAGGACACTGTATCTAAGTAAAATTCCTTAAAAACATCATACATGTTATCAATTGCAACAACAAAATAAGATCATAAAAGTATAATGAGAAAGAATGGATAGTTACTAAAATGAAACTCAAAACTCCACTGATCTGGGAGCTCTCCATGCTAGCTGGGTGGACTTTCTACTGCCTTTTGGAACATTTGGCTGTCTTAGAAATTTAAAAAGCTAATGCTTTTAGTGAACACAGAAAAGCTTTTCTTTAGAATATGTTAGTAAGTACAAACACAGAGTCTCTATATCACATTCAGAAGCATTTTGCAGTTTTTCTGTATGAAAATCATATGTGAGTTCTGGTCACAGTTTTTAATTATTATCATATATTTTGAGTTAAATACAGTTGTCTGTTCTGTGAACAATAACTCCTAAGTGGGATACACTCTGTGTAACTTGTATATTGCTTGCTATTGTCAGCCTGCAGAGGGATAACAGTGTGAAAACAGTAACATCGAAACTAACTTTAAATACCTTGGGAATAAGTTCATCCTGTCAAATTTATTATCAAATAAAAGTAAAGCTTTCCAAGATTAGCTATCTCAAATAAGCACTAAAAGCCCTGTAACCTCTTATGCTTTACAAAGTAAACTTAAAAGCGCGTGTGTAGGCCTACATATAGCCCAGACTTTATCTTTCTAATCTGGTGATGAATACAGCAGGCCACCATCTGGTGTGCGTGTACATCAACAACTAAAATACAGCCCTATAATTTAATAATCACAAACTTTAACTGCTACTTACCACTTCTTTCCAGATACAGAAGGTCTGAGATTAAATCTGTCAAAAAAAACCCGTAGAAAACCAGCATAAGATTAACTGTTTTTGTTCCGGATTTCAGATGCAGACAGTGAAGCAGAGAGAGCTCTTCTGTTGCTACGGAAACCTGACGCTGAGGATTTAATGACAGCATCAGATGGTATTGTACTGGAGATTGTCTGCTTGAGGGACTAGACAGCAATCCTGCTGATAAGAAATAAGAATGAATTCCAAATGTTTTCAATTTGCTTTACCAGAAGAATCCTTTCACTGCCTCAAAGGTATTAATTTGATAATAGATACAAAGAATTTATATTAATGTTAGAAGAATATATACCAGTGAAACATAATCTGTCTGGAAGCTCTCTAGCCAGGTAACTAATCTTCCTAAAACCTCTACTCAATATGTAAAGTTTATAAAATTGATACTGTATTTCCAGTTTTTAGTCTGAAGAAGATATTTTGCTTCCTCAGAACATTTGTCTTTAAACTGACAGCTTCTAAAAATGAAGAATTTTTAAGTTCTTGTGTTTAAGTTCATTAATTATTATTAGGAAGGGATCTGAAGAGGAAAAATTTCCAACAAATTCCAGATTCATAGAGGCCTGGAAATATTCAAATTCAGGGATTTATTTCATACTCAGTCATTCATTTAGAATTGTAAATACATTTTTTGTGATATGAAGTTTAAAATACTATTATGATTAAACCCCAGTATTTATGAACACAGCCTGCATGAACTGCGAAGTATCACCTGTCAGAATGTAGGTTGATACATGTCTTTGACAGTTCAAAATTTTCTTTATTAAAGTACTACTACTTCACAAATCATTCGGAGTTTCATTTTTCTCTGCTGATTAGTTGATCATTATCAGATGAATAAATATCATAACAATATTTTCTGAAAACAAAAAACATGATTCAAATACCAAATATGACTCATTTTTTTGTTAGGACATCTGAGCTCCAGGATATTAGCTAATTGGGAAGTCTATATAAATACACAGAGATCATATTTTATATTTGAATGAGGGTCTTTCGTACCAAGGTATTTTAAATACATATTATGTGTCCCAACCCACTACATAATTCTGGGAAGCCTGTTAACTGTATTCACAAAAGCAACTCTTTTCCTTCAAGAATAAGGCCACTGCAGCTTTAGTCTCCAAACAGAACAGAAAGGTCTGTCATTTCAAAGGTCTAAACCAAACATCACACAAGAGCAATTGATCTATCTGCCTTTGAAGGTTAAAGTTTGATTCAGTCCTACTGGGATTTAAGTCTGTAGCTCCAGGATACTTCGGTGTTTTAAACCTGAAGATAACACCATCAGTAGACCTCACCATTAGCATCAAAGGGAATTTCTGATTATGTCAATGGTAGGGCCAAGTAATAGGTCTACCTATTGTCCTTAAAAAAAAAAAAGGGGGGGGGGGAAGCAAGTACAAGGAAAAGCTTGCTTAGGGAAATCTCATGAATTTCCCCATAATATTTGCTCTTTGGGTCTTAAATAATACTGGAAAAATTATTTATCATTGATCCATGGTCAAACTAAAACTTCATGAAAAAATGGTTCAGGTTGAACCATTTTTTTTCCTGTTGATTTTTGAGTAAGAGTTAGGATAATCAAGATAAAGCGTAGGGTTGTCTTCAACAACAGCAGCAACAACAACAAAATAATATTAAGATTAATTTGGAGTCAATATAGGTAATCCTGGGTTAAATACTCTGAAATCTTTTGAATTAAACATTTCAAAACTATCTTCAGAAATATTTAGATTTATTTTCAAATGAAGAATGTTTTGAATGGAAAAGAACTTCTTTTTGAATAGTCAAAATAAAATGTGTTAGTATTTCACAAATGAACTATGTTTTAACTTTTTGAAAAATTCCCCCATATTTTAGCCCAAGCTGCTCACCAATTTCAGTCAGAATTTCTTGTTCTAGACAACTTCGCCCTAATTCCTCTTTGGGAAATGGAATACTTGTCAAAAGCAATAAAAACCCCACACAGTATATGTTGTGCAATAGCTTGGAAAAACCTCCTAGAAGGAGCATTTCCAGAATGTACCACTACAGAAAAAGAATATACAGTATTTGAATAGAAAGTACTGCATGTACAGTCACCTTTCTTATCTTAGAGTTAGAAAGAAGAACCTTGAAGTGGCTTCAACAGTGGCTTTTAAGGGAAAATTATTTTGAAGTTTTTTGAATTAGGGGAAATTATTAATGGAGGCTACCCAGCAAAGCAAACAAAAAAAATTTGACCATGACAGCAATTAAGACTATGATAAAATCTAAATAATTTTAGAGCCATTTCATCAAAAATATAAAACTATTTTTTGAAACCTCTTTCAGTCCATCATGTGCAAAACACAAATCAATGAATCACACAGAGGCTGAAAAGACTTTAGATTAATTTATGCTTTGAATCATTGTGACCTATGTTATCTTTTTTTTTTTCCTTCTGATTTTCAGTGTGCATGTGTTTTAAAAAGTGTTAAGAATGACTTTATAATCTCTGAAGAGACAGGGAGAGCTCAGTCCTGGAAAACAACTGGGCATGCTTAGACAGAGAAAGTCCCAGGGCCTACAGGATTTTGCAAAAAGAACCTGAACTAAAAGAATCACAGTGAGAGGGTGGAGGTCTGAATTTTATGCAGAGACTGACAAACTGCTGAGAAGACTGAGAAGCACACAGGCCTCAGAGGCCATAAATGGGCCAAAGGAAGATCATGCCAATGTTGTTATAACTCAGAAAGTCACTGAACAGTTGAAACCAAGCTTAGGGGAGAGGAACTCCCAGTGGTAACATTGATAGGAAGGGGCAGAGCTGCTTATAAATCCTTTCCATTTCTATTCTCTTTGTGCTATTCACTCTGAGTTTGTTTCTTATTCAAAATATTCACTGTATCAATGGCTTTCAAATAATGTCTTGATCTTTTTAGCTGAAAAAGAATTCTTTTTTTCTTTTTTTTATGGAACTCCTAAAGGAAAAAGAAACACATCCATGTTGTGAGTGAAACAAAGACTTTTTCAGTCTTGAACAGCTCCAGAAGGCAGGTAATAGTGAGGAGATAAAAAATTATATTACAACAGATTAGATGCAAGATCTAATGATAATGATATGTGTTTTCTTCAGACAAGTGTGAAATAGTTTCATTTTGATAAAATTCTTTCTTTTAAAAGACTAAGTGTTAAGGCAGCCAGCAAATGACTAGGCTGCTTTGTCACTGCAGCTGGAGCAGGACAATAAACCAGACCCATTGTTCTGGCCATGCAAGTTGAGACTGCTCCTGCCACCAGGAGGATCAAGGTGGGAATGAAGGAAGGCGATCTCCCTGGCTGGCCAGCTTGATCCGGACAGGTGGATCAAGCATCTTGGTATCACCATGCTGGTGACTCTTCCAGGCCTGATGGCACTGGCAACTACTCACTTTTTTCTAACAGTGTGTAGGATGAAATTCATCAGGCAATGGAGATGACATGTACGTTTGTAACATGTTGACTATATGCTTTTTTAACCCTCTTTTTTCTAAAATGTAGTTTAGCAGACAGTTAAAAACAGTCAGGAAAGCCTGAAGGAACCTGAAGTGACTGTTAGATGAAATTAAGGTCCTTGTATTCAGAAGATTTACCAGCAATGAATGTCATAATGCTTTTCTGAATCTAGGCCACTTATTACACTCTTACTTCCACTCTAAAGATGCCATGAAACAATGAAGGAAAATATATGTGAAATATCAAAAGCATACCTTGGAAAACCAGAGTTGAGGCAAATTATCCTTACAGGTAGCTCAGTTTACCAAAATAGTCGGCATTCCAAGATGTCTGGGGATCCTACCAATAGTATCCTCTTAGGAAACTGCTTCACTATTAATTCTCAAGTGTATCATCTCATGTATTACTATCATTCAAAAATTCTGGTCAACCCAATCATTTTCTCATTTAGGAGTTATAAGGAATTCACAGCTACTATAGCATGATTCTACCAGCTATAGATTAATGTAAAGTATGAAATTAATGGAGATATAATCAAACTCCCAGCATAAGCAAGATAATTCATATACTTCAAGCTTTGGATATGTAACAGCAGATGAACGGTAGTTACTGAATAAGACAAATGTTCTGTTCTGGAAGTTTAACTTGATTTTGGTTTATGTGTTTCAGTTCCGTGAGCACAGACAAATGCATAAAGTGCAGTACAGCAGACAGTTATAATTAATAGTTTTCTAGTACTGAAACTCACAGCCAGTGCTATCTCTCGTGTTCATGTCATTTATTCTGTTATAGACACTAGGGACACTAACAAAGATACCAAACCATACGTGTGTATGTGTATGTATACTACTTATATTTGGTCTGAAGATTGATAAACGTATGCCTATGTATAGATAGAATTACAAATAAACCTTCATCAATCTACAGGTGCAATTCCTATGTCTAATATATGGATGCATTATGGGAACATCAAATTCTTTTGGTTGAGTTTTGTACCTTGTGCGTAAAGTGGGGAGATATGTAAGTTCTACATATTCTCACAGGCATACCCATTTTTCTGAAGGTCTGTCAGTCTACCTCCTTATTGTTACAAAAGTGGTACGTAGATGTATTTGGTGTTCCCAACTTCCAGCCATGTATACTCCTACCTTTGGACATCTCTTGCATTGGACCCTGGTTTAAGTATGGTACGTAAAGTGTGCCTTTTCTTTCCCATACACGTGTGCAGACCATCTGCCTTTGAGTCACTCTAGTGCCAGAGTCCTACAGGTTGTTTATATATACCAAGGGAAACCACTGCCCTCACAAGGATCAGTGAGTGAGTGATATGTTTCAGTGGTACACTGATGACCACACAGAACTCTAAGTAATGGAAAACTATCGTTCCAACTTTCCATTGGTATACTATGTATTTCAACAGGACAGAAACATCCAGTCCAACATCATTTACAAACCGTTGGTTAATATATTATAATCACCCCCTGTCCTGGACAACGCACACCTGTGAATAAATTAGCCTGTAGTAGCTACTCTGCTAATTCAAATAAAAAAGGTCATTCTTGTGGCTCTGGGCTCAGGTTTAATACCACATTAATGAGGAGGGGCATACCAATGTGGATATCATATCAAGAAAAACTCAGAAATTCTCCCTGCCCATCAATAGTGCAGTCAATGTTGTCAGTACTGTGGTTTGCAACAGATTAACTCCTCCCATGCTCCCCTCTCCCTCTAAGGTTCCTTATTTCTCAAAAAACCCCACACCTGGACTACATATGAAATTACCTATAAGTAATTCTATTCTCACTTTAACTGTGTGCATCACTTCCTTCTGTTTCATTGTGAGAGCTGGTCTCTTTCAGGCAAGGACCATATATTTTTTCACTCCACTGTTAAATGCATACATTTGAAGCTACATAAAAATGTTAAATAATGAACAATAGAAAGTAATTCAGAACTCTCTCTTACCAGAACTTAAATCTGGCAAGATTTCAAGGAAACATTATTGGAAGCAAAGTGGTAACAGCCATCAGTGAACTATCTACAGATTTATGTTTGATAGTAGCTTAGAGCAGACAGCTTTTTATCTGTATAGGTATTACTTCACCTCATCTCTGCCCTTCAGTATATATACATATATATGAGGCCTAATAAATAAAATAAGCACTTCAAGGCACCTTGGTTCATGTTGTCATATTCTGTATTGTCACATCTATAACTCAGACATCATATAATATATATACATCATAGTGATATAGCTTTATATATATATGGCATAGTGATAAGCATTTTTGTACTCTATTTGCTATGAATCTGAAGATCTAATGACTAGATATTAGTTTAGTCATTTTACAGTAGATAAAGTTGTACCGTTTTATGTAAAGCCTAGAAAAAAGGGCTGAAAAAAGAAAGTATTTTGTCACTGGACACGTTGTTTCATCACTGGACTACAGTTTGTTTTGATTTTTTTACAGAAACACATATCTCTATCATTTAAATTATACATTTATTTTTCCATTTCCTGACTTATTTTTCCTCATAGCCTTTGTTTAAGTATCTCAACTTGAACAGCTATTGGAAATAAACTACCTAAAAACATGTCTTAACCATATCACACTATCCAAACAGTTAAAGCTGATGTGCAAAACAGTGGCAAAGACTGGTTTATGCAGAAGCAGGTCCAGATTTTCTGACCTATATTCCCAGAATGTCCTGCAGGAACCTGATTAGTTCCCTCAACTGCACGCTGGCCCTGAATCCAATGTCAAGGCAGAACAAAGTACAGAACAAGATATCATGAGAGCAGACTGTGATCCTGGCTAAAGCAGGGAGCAGGTGAATGGGAGAGGAGTACACTATGACAAGGATGTGGAAGGAAATGGGGAATGTATTACTGGGTTCCAGATTTAGAGTGGAAAACTAATGGAAGCATAGGGCGCTTTTTTGTTGTGATATCAGTTTGTAGGACTAGGGTAAGCATAGGCATGAAAGAAAAGAGATTATTCTTATCCAGACATGCAGCATGGCACAGAGCTGAGTTTACTGTAGCTATTGCTTACACCTCTACTTGACTACACCAGCAAAAGCTAGAGAAATTGAGTCTGAAACCTCATCACAAAAACAGTGAGGTTTATAAATTTTCAGTAAAGCAAGTGTTCCATCTATATTTACGTCCTTACATCATAGTCATATTTACCTTTTCCACTATACAGTCTGGATTCTGGTTTTATAGGGTGAGATATTTTAATGTTATAGATGTGGCCATGTCATGCTTGGATGTGTGACCTCAGGACCAGAGAACAGGATCTGCCACTGGTCAGTTTACTAATATAGAAGAAACCTTATGTGTCACTTACCCAAAGGAAAGTAGATGACCGCCCTGAAGCCATCTTGTGGCTTTCTAGGAAGTGGAGCACTATAGCTATTAATTAATAATCTTTTTCAGATTGTTATAAAAATGTGAATGTAGTTTTAAAAGTGATTTTTTTGAGTAAAATATGTGAACCATTGTCCACAATATGGATAAATTTATTCATTTTGCCTTCTTTCTACTGAATAATAAGCAGTTAAATCTTTGATATTCAGGTATCAAGAATGCTATGTCAAGGTATTAAGAGATACTAATGTGATTTTCCAAAAGTCCTTGCATGATGTTGGAAAAATAAATGAACACCATTTGTATTCCTGTAGTGAATTTATGTTGTTAGATTATTTTTTTTTTTCAGTTTCAGATGCTTTTTTGCAAATACGTTCTTTTACCAAATGGTGGCACAGCTTTATATTTTTGGTTTGGTGTGCTTCAATATTAAAAAAAAACCACAACATATCTGTTGTTATAATGAAAGGGACTATGTATAATCCCTTCCCTTATATCATCTACAAGAGCTCAGGATTGTTTGTCTTCCTTTGTGGGATGCCAGTGCACATTTTCCAAATAAAATCACAGAAAAATAATTTAAAAAAAAGAACCTAGGCCTAGATTCCTGGGTTTGTTATGTGCTAGGTTTGAACTGCGGGATAGTGAATCTCAGGCACTCTCATTCTGCAGAATAGGGGATCTTTTGAACCACACTATGATTTCCTCCCTTCCAAGGAAACAAGGCTGCATAGAGGGATGATGCATATCTGGCTCTTATCCTGACATAGATTCAGAATGTTTTTAAGTACAGAGCATAAAAGGCAGGCCTACAAGTGTAGATACCACCAATTTAACCCTAAGGACTTCTGTTTTTTTTCTCTCTGCCTCTTCCATTTCTTCTGTCAGGTCAAAAATACCTATTTCAAAAACACCAGTCATCAGTTTGTGCCCTTACTACAGCTAAGATCCAACATAATTTACAAAATTAAAGTTTTCCTATTTATCCTAGCTGCAAGATTCAGTCTGATGAGTATGCTTAAAATACGCATTATCTCATACAAACGCAACAAGGAGACAGTTACATCTCTTCACATTCAGTAGCCAAGAATTCAGTT
Organism: Buteo buteo; assembly: GCF_964188355.1. Taxonomy (NCBI): domain Eukaryota; kingdom Metazoa; phylum Chordata; class Aves; order Accipitriformes; family Accipitridae; genus Buteo; species Buteo buteo. Next base: position 2,359,254 of record NC_134185.1, read on the forward strand.
CCACAATGTGGAACTGTTGTCTCCAAGTTGATTTCAGCTTTTTCAGGTCCCACAATTTTCACTGAAATTTGGACTACTCTCAGACAAAAACTCTTGCTGACATGTTCTACTTAGTATGAAACACTGACATTATCATTATAATTTGTTCTGTTGCTTAGTGATCATTTAACTACTTGATATTATAGTGTGACACCAACAGAAAAAATGCTGTTCCCTTTTGTACTTTCCCATCATAGTCACCTAGCACCTTAGAATGTGCTGTACCTAGACTGTTTATCTGTAAAGGGCAGAGGTTGGGTTCAAATATTTACTTTAACAGTATGTTTTAGATGCTTGAGAACCGTAGCCTCAAATCTCTTAATTCAGGAGAATGCTCGTCATGTAGCAATTTTATGCATAGCAACTGCTTCTCTTTCTTTTTGAGAAAGAACAAGTGTTTATCTGTTCTAGGTGGTGGATAAACACAGCTTATTCTAGATGACTTCTCTGTACTCTTAGCAGAGAGAACAGGTTGGAAGTCTTCTCTGGAGCTGGGTAGTCTTACCCAGATGTGTTTTTGCATCTTATCCAATGCCAGTGGGCAAGTGGTCCATCACAGAATTAATGCAGGTTTCAGGCTGTTTGGCTGAACTTGGCTGAACTTACAATTTACATTCCTGGGTCACCATCTTTCATCTAAGCTCAGCTTCACTTGGGATGAATTCAGATGACTATCCCTTCAGTCACAATCATTTCAAAACAGTAAAAAACACTAGAAGAGCAAATGTTATTTTCTAAGTGGCTTCTCTACTGCTTTGCTCTTTCTCTAGTTCTACAATATAAAATACAGCCATATAATATAACTTCCTCTGGTTAGATTTATATTTTGTTTGTTAAGGTTTTCATATTAAGAAAAAAACTTTTTCTTGTTTTTTCTTTTTTTTTCTAGTTAATTTATGACTTTATAGCTAGTTAATTTATGACTTTACACAGAATAAAAGAAAAAAATTAAATGTTGTATTTGCTGGGTGAAAGAAAGAAGTAAAATAAAATACATTGTGAAATGTGACTGCATTGTTCAAGTACTATATTAGCAATACAATTTTAAGCAATATATGCTTGAATAGCAACTTGAAAATGTGAGGGTAACAACGTAAGAGGACACTTTATATAGCACTTAAAAAGAATGACCCTGATATCTAGGAGATTATTCTCTCTTTTCAAATCAAACCTCTGGATCCTATTCCAACTGTGAGGGGACTTGAATGACTGCCGTTAATGATTCAACCTTGAACAGTTCCCCATTGTTTTGGAAGGACAGGTATATTTCTACCTCATTTTCTCTTTTTCATTTTTATCACTTGGAACCATTACTCTGGCCACTGGTCTTGGGCTACATGCCAAGAACGGTGAAATATGAGAAAATGTCAGAAAATTCAGGCATATTTAAAGCTCAAAACCCAAAAGATACAGTTCATGCACTGATACAAATAGTTACAGTTTTTAATTTAGCTTTTAAGCCAGAGGAGAGAGTATTTCACCTTAAGGATATTTACTTTATAAAGAGATATTAGGTCACTCTAGACTGCAATATCAGACTCTAGGGCCTCTTTTATAAAGTTATCTTCAAATCTGCTAGTAGAACAGTAAAAAAGTAATAAAAAACTTTTATATGTGCGTTCTCATGTAACCAGTTGTATGAAATATATTATTTTAAAATTTTCCTGACATATTACTTCTGTCTATACTTTAATTTCTGCTATAAAAAAGCACTTGTAAAAACCATGGAATGTAATTTTGAAAGTTCACATTCATAAGATATTCTCTCATGTTGCAGTTTTAATTCTCGTCTGATTAGTCTTATTATTTTTAAATGCAGTAGGCATGATACGAGGTTTATATCTCTTCTAACTTGACTTCAATCCCTCTCCCAATACTTCATAATTCTTCTGCTTTCATATCAGATCCTGTAAATGAAGAGTCTCTTTATACGTCCACATTGGTCCCATTAACATTAATAGTAAATGCATCTATGCAACAAGCAGAGAATATAAGCTAAATTTTTATTTCTCTCTCTAGAATGTATTTCTGTAAATTCAGAGCATACAAATGTCTGGTTGATGGCCCATTCATCTGAAATTTAAGTGAACTCACACTATAGCATGGCTTTGAGACATCCATATAACAAAGTGTCAGGAGATTAAAATTATCTTCCAAGGTCTCTACTACTCTGCTAGCTAGTGGAAGCTACTTCCTTTCTCTTCTTCTGCCTGCTTGTTCTGATATATACATATACAACTCCTAAAAAAGGGAGTTCTGACTTCAGTTGAATTTCAAAATTCTAGCAGAAAAAAAACCCAGATTATTATATTGTTGTGGTTATTAATATTTGGTAGTGAACACGAATACATAGCTAAAGAAGATTTGGAAAGTTGTCTTGGTTTTAGTGACAGATGAAGCAAAAATGGCTATGACAGAAAAATCTAAATATGCAAGCTTGGTCCTGCTATGATTCTTGTGCACATTTTCTGGAACCAATTCCTCATCATCCTCTTATCTGGTTTTGATCACTGTGAGGGTACTGAATATAAATGCCTAGTTTGTTATGTTTTCTTATATCTCTCAATTTTTTTAGAAGCATCAGCTGAGTAGACACTATTTGACGACAGTGAATGTCCTTCACATTTTCCCTGTGGGTGTATCTGGAATAATAAGTAACAACTCACAGGGATATTCCTCTATAAATGCTGTTAAACCTCAAGACCTCAAAACCTCAGGAAGTCCTTCCATGCATTTTAGCACAGAGACAATTTTGACTTGGAAAAAGAACTGGACCTTTTGAAAATATTCCCTCAGAATTGTTTTTTGATGGAAATCTGAGCTTTTGATTAAATATTTCATAAAAGAAGAAAGAACTTTCATTTCAGGAACAACAGAAATGAAACCTAAGAATGAAATATTTTTGTCTGAGATCCCTAAACATCTCAGTTTGGTAGTATTGCTGTCATACCTCAGGAAAATTCTAAATTCAATGCCTCAGATTGTCATTCTCCTCCATGGACGAGATTCTCCAGCCTAGCTATTATCCTGTTACCAACTCGATTTAAGAGAGAGAAGTTTCATTTTTCAGAAATAAGTTGCTTTGTTTTAGTAGAGAAATTTATTGCAGCTTTCCGGCACACAGTTTGTAATTCCTTCCCACTATGAAAAACCTGTTTGAACCTTATTTGTGTACCCAGTTTGTTGATGGAAGTGTTTTTAGATCTGCTATTTAACATGATCTGATTCACTGCCCAAGTAAGTAAAAGGAAATCACCCTTTTATGGAGCTAAGAAAGGTGCAATATGTTCAGCTGAAAAAAAACCAAACGGTGTTAAGTGTGAATTTATCATTACCTGTCATCCTCTTATTTTTTTTCTTATTTCAAGAAGCATTATTATCTGAAAGGAAACAATCTGCAAACTACTTGGAGGGTTCAATAATCTACATCTTTAGTATGCCCAGTAACAAACATAGATTAGGATGGAGCTAGTAAACCATGTATTTGCTTAAGAAGAAGGATGGCTTCCCCATCCCTCATTCCCTTTTACCATACAGCTATTTAATTTAGTGTGAGATGAAATATTCTCAATTGATATAGTTAACAATTTAGGGTTTGTTATTCTTATACAATCTCCCAGAATTCAGCCCATATTTGAATTTCTTGGACTTTTGCTGCGAGGGGAAGGAATACATTAAAAAAATCTTTGAAGGCATCAAAGTAAAAAACATCCCTAACCCAGAAGCCCTTTCTGAGCTCCACGTACATGCCTACCTTTACCTCAAAGGATAAGATGATATTAGGCACAAGGGGGTTTTCACAAGCTCTTACCCTTCATCTTAGGATCTGGCCATCTCTCTTGCAGTTTGACAACCCCTTCCACTTTCAGGTAGGGAAAGGTTTGTTGAAATTAGTCAGCTTGCAAATGACCTGAAAAAATGCAAAGGCAAAAAGTTATTTCTAATAATAAAAAGGCAAACATACTCCATAGGAATCTCACCTGCCATAATCAAGTGTTTAAAATCACTTTAACTTTCAATAGATTTACTTTTCCAGGCATATTTTAAAATCATAACCCCGCAATGCAGAATGTATAGTAGATGTGATTAATACATGCCTTGGGTGTGCTGCAGGCATTTGTTCACACACCCACAGTCTGTTATCAGTCAATGCAACTCCACTGTTGTCATGTTTTGTTGCTTGTTTATTTGACCACGTTCTTCATCTGTCCCTTTCTATAAATACATACATATATAACCAGAAAAAGTACAATGACATTGGCTAAATTTTCATATACATCCTCTTACAGAAAAGATTTCTCTCACTTGATAATGACTAATTTTATCGCTCAGTCTCTATGCAAATATAGAATGCTTATCCAATTAATCTTTCTGTTTCCAGCAGTGCCTGCATAGTTAGTCATGACTCTGATCACCAGAGCAAGCCGCTCACTTTAATATTCCAAGTCAAGATGAGAAGCCACCCACAGGCTATTTTGCCTCTTTTTAGGCATTCCAGTGTAGTTAGGAAGAAGAAGAGAAAGAGACGAAGATTGGAGCTATCCTTTACTGTCCAAAGTATAGACTGGACTGAATGCTTATTTACTGTAGATATAAAATAGATGTCTTTAGATGCGCAAAAGATTATTAAAATAGGGTATTGTTCCGGGTTTGTGTGGTGTGGGTTTTTCTGGGGGAGGGGGCTGTGGAGGTAGCTCCTGTGAGAAGCTGCTGGAAGCTTCCCCAGCTCCAAGCCGGCCCCACCGCTGGCCCAGGCCGAGCCCCTCAGCGATGGCGGTAACACCTGTGGGAGAACGGGTTTAGGAAGGGGAACCTGCAGCGAGTGGCGGGATTGGAATGTGAGAGGAATACCTGTGCGGGTACCGCGGTCCGTGAAGGAGGAGGGGACGCCCCCGCAGCCCGCGGTGGGGCGGCAGGCTGTCCCCCCCGGCCCGCGGAGGGGAGCGGAGGCCGCCCAAGATGGCCGGCGCTCTGTGGTAAAGCCCGCGCTGGAGCAGGCTGGGACTGAAGACCGGCCCGCGGAGAGGACCCGCGCCAGGGCAGCCGGTGAGGAACTGCAGCCCGCGGGCAGGAGCCGCGCTGGAGCAGTTGGTGAAGGGCTGTCTGCCGCGGGAGGGACGGACCCCCGGCGGAGCAGGGGCCGGGCGCGGAGTCCTCCTCCCCTGAGGAGGAAGGAGCGGCAGAGACCAGGGGTGAGGGACCGACCCCAGCCCCCGGCCCCTGCTCCCCTGGGAGAGAGAACCGGGAGTGGGGCTGCGGCGGGAAGGCGGGGGGGAGCTGTTCTCAGGTTGGGGTTTACTTCTCATTATCCTTGTTTTGATTGGATTGGTGGCAAATTAAATTGACTTTGCTTCTTCCCCCAGTTGAACCTGTCTTTTGCCCGTGACCGTAGCAGTGAGTGATCCCTCCCTGTCCTTGTCTCGGCCCACGAGCGTTTCTTCATATTTTCTCCTCATCCCACCGGGGCCGGGGTGGCGGAGCGGCTGCCCCGTGCTTTGTTACCGGCTGGGCTGAAACCACAGCAGGTATGTCTGTCTGTCTGTCTGTATGTATCAGAGGAAGACTCCTGTGGATTCAAAAAGAGATTGTATTCCTTTTGTTGCCCAGAAACTACTATGCTCCTACGTTACCTGAAAATTCAGTTAATCTGACCATAATTTTACAGTGCTTCATAATTTGATTTTCCCTCTCCTTCTTTGCCACTGTTGCTCTCACTTTGGCTATAGTAGCTTTAGAAAGATAGATTTGGGGGCAGGGGGAGGGTTGGAAGGATGAGGGTTCTTTATGTAATGTATTGAAAACCCAAGGAACCTTGCAGTATTTGTTTCTGTGTCTACAAAACACAGAGGGTAAGGACTCTGGTCCAGTCACTGGGTTCCTTACAGCGCCATGAATTACAAAGCTGAAATCAGCCAAATGAGAGCTTCTTTGGAGATGGTGAAAACAGGTTCTGATCTGAACTTGATCAACCAATATAGAAATACAGAAGTCTGGGCTATCTTGTAAGTGCCTGTAATTCATCTTACCACATTAATTGAGACGGAGATAAATTTGTACCTTATTTTTCCAACAAGCAGCAACTGGGTACTCTGTAGTTTCTCATAGGCTGCCTCTGAATGCAATTCAGCCTGTGCAGATGGCCTGCACAGGGATGACACATCACTTAACTCTCAATTAGCTCCTCACTGCAGACTTTAAATGGGATTACGTGATACATAAAACCTTGCTGGCACTGTCTGAAAAGAGGTGATTTACAGCCTCTGAAATTAAAGGCTAACATCTAATGAACCAGCGATTTAAGTACTCTATCATATTTTTTAAAAAATTTAATGCTACTGGAATATAGTCTTTTCTTTGAAATTTTTATTGAAAAATATTTTGGCACATTCAGGAACTCTGGTTCTCAAAGTCTGGCAAATGACCAGAAGTATCGCGCCCTTACTGACATGTTTCTCATCTGTGCTTTCTGAGAAGCATGCATTTGCTCTGCAGTTGTAGGCTGCAACACATTAGCTTCCTTCCTTTTTTGTCTGCTACAATATTTTTAACTCAAAACCAGCAAAACTGAAGCCATCAGGTTGTGCTCAACCCAGATTAAAGATCAATAATGATAGCTGAAATGTTTATTTCATGTTCTAGTAGGGACATACGTTTCCAGGCATCAAAGCAGCTGATAGATTGTCTTATGGTCCTTCTAGACTGATGGCAGTACTTAGACATGTAATGGTTGCAACAAAAGGCAAAGATGGATTTGCAGAAAGGGTTTTTTGCATGTTACATTTATAATGTGGCAAGAGAGTTCTACAAAGGCACCAATGAAAAAAGAACATTTTATTTCTATTCATTGGAAGCTGAACAATTCATTGATTTTTAAATTACCTTCCATTCTTACAAGATGCTTTACAGCTGTATTTTATTGACTGTCTTTTTCCTCATATAAATAACTTGCCCCTCTGTTGAAATCTACTGAAACAGTGAGGTTTACCCTTATGCTCAAAAGAGCAAAATCCGTTAGCATGCTCTTGTGTGGTACAATTGTTTTCTGGAGGAATTAAACTACTATTAGAATATATACATTTATTTAAATCTATCTGACATAACCTCTATTTCTGCTTTCTTTGAGCCTCTGATGTTCTGCGAGTTTTCTTCCTAGTTCATTTTTTTGATGCAAAAAAACTCTAGTGGTAATGTGTTTTAAAGAAAGATTCTAGAAGTATTAAGAGTTTGTAAAATATTATGTGCTAGAGTAATTCCTAATGCAGGTTATCCCAGTTGGTAAAGATCTTGGAAGCAGAAGGTTCATTAGACTCTAAACACTAGACAAGTTTTAATTCTTAGTTTGCTGGAGATTCTTCCTCTCGGTATGTGAAGAAGAGTGTCACAAAACTTTGGTAAAAAAAAAAAAAGAGGTTTACCTTCTGCAACTGCTTTTCATTTCAATATAGCCAAAACAGACAGTGAAAAGACATAATTCCAAAAAAGGATTTAGAGGATCATAATGAAAGGGCAACCACACAAAATGTGATGCATCAACAATAAAGGGCTAAACCCATCCATAGAAGTGTGAACAGAAGTTTGTTAAGCAGGAACAAAACAGTGATGTTACATGTGTATTCAATATTAATAAGATCCCTGTTGGAATATCACAGTCAGTTTTTCACTTTAAAACTTGCTTGAGTTTGGGGATGATTTGCAAAAGTGGTACAAGAACTGAGACATATTTTCACAAAAGTTTGGATCTAGCCCATGCAAGTTGGGCTGCATTGGATACAGACATGTGCATTGAGGTGTCTGTAGAGTAGATATCTATAAGTGGCCTAACTGATTAAGCTTCCATTATATTTAGTATGTACCTTTGGCTTGACTGAGTTACCTAGGTGTTTGGTGCATTTGAGATGCTTGTCAAGTAAGTGTCACTCTAGGTGCTCAGGTCTCTCCTGCATGTCCTGTGTCACATTTACCAGTCCAGCGTGGATATCTCAGATGCTCTAGGGTGCCTAAAATGGCACAAAATACTTATAATTGTGCAATTGGACTGTGACTTTAACCAATTTACCATGCAGAGAGACATTTAGGTCATTCTAAAGCAGACACATCTGCCTGAAGGCTTTACTAGGAGCCTTTGACTGTGTTGATTAGATCTCCATGGACTGTAATGAAAGCTTAGACATCTACCTAGTTAACATGTAGATAACTACGTTACAGATAGCTAAATGTAAACAACTTGAGTCTAGAGTTGGATTTCACCCGCAGTCTTCTTGGGCATTTAGGAGAGAAGATGAAAGAACCATAACCTATCTAAAAATATGTGAAGAGGAGAATGCACCTGAAAGAGGACTTTTCAATGTAAGATATACGAGCAATAGCAAGATACAAGGTATGCAAAATGAATCTAGAAAAAAATTAAACCTGAAATCAGGCACATTTTAAGAGCAAAAACAATAAAGCACTCAACACTCAAGGTTTTATGGTCCTGTCAGGTATGGGAAAGAACCTGAATCAAGATTGACTTGATTTTTTTTTTTTTTTTTTCCAGGTCTCAATGCTTTGGTAACAAATATGTAATAGACTAGTAGAAAAAACAGAGAATGAATTATTTGCTTGTTACCTAAAGGCCAGCATAAAGCAGAATGACAGAGTGGATTATCATAACAGGTTTTTTGGCCATAAAGTCTATTGCTACCTTTATACTAGTTAATAAACAGGGGCATGAGATTGAGCTCTTGCCCATGACTGTCCATTTCTTTTGTTAACTCAACCCCTGGTGTGGCTTTGCCTCAGGCCAGATAACACTCTCCCAGACAATGTTGAGACACAGTTGAGGAAATAACATGTGAAACCTCTGTTTCAAAAGCACATTTGCGTGTAATAAACATAGGAAGTCTAAATACCTTTTTTGTCCCTGCATTAGTTATAACAATAAATAATAGTAAATAACAATAGGGCTGTTACTTTGCAGTATTTCACTTTATGTAACTTCCTTACTAATTTATATTTTCCACATAACTATTCAACTTCTTCCCTCCAAAATACAAGCTACCTTCCAGTACAAACTGGAGTGCATCTTGTAGCTGAGATGTAACAGAAGAATTAAAACTGTGCTATTGTTAGCCATAATAAAACAAGTACTGCTGACCCATAAGCTGAGGTTATGATAGATGTAAGAAGGCTAAGCCTAAGCAATGAAATTGAATGAATTTCCTAATTTCTAGTATTGCCAGTTTTTATATGAAAAATATAAAGTGGTATATTTCTATTAATTTTTAATATAATATGCTTTGAGCCTAACAGCATATTTTATCTCAGAATTGTCCACTTGGTGGATCTGTTATATAATGGAGAGATGTATTTTAGCGTGCCTTTTAAAATATATGTGTTGCGCTTTCTCTGTAAAATATAAGTATTTCATGCTTTAATAAATGGGTTTCATTACACAGTGTGTATAACTTCTTTATGTGTATCTGCTTCGTAATGTGATTTATGATCTTAATGGCATCTATTTTCATACTCTTCCTTTCATAAAAATTAAATCAAGTACTATCTGTTTATCTGTATCTGTTTCTTCTCATAAGCAATAATAATTGGAAGATGTCATGCAGCTCTGGTGAAGCTCAGCCTGTGCTGCTCTCACACATTGCTGTATTTGGATCTTGGCATTTTACATTTCTGTATTCCTATGCTTCCCGAGTTTTGAATGGACAGGTGCACTGCTCCTTCCTGTCACCTTTCTGCCTGTTAGCCCTTCTCGGAAATGAGACTGAGAGCTTTCTCTGCTCTTGCCCTTCAGACCATCACCTGTGTGGGAGGAGGCCATGAGGTCTTGGCTCAGCAGTGGTTGGAAACACCCCACTGTGTCTCAAAACTGCAGCCGGTGAGGGGAACACGCAGCACTGCTCCTCAGACATAATTAAGAAAGGATGGAAGCTGCAAGGAGCAGATGTGGACTCACCTGGGGAGATATGTGGGAACATATGAAAGGAAACACAAAAGGAAAGAAGTGAGGAGACACCAGAAAGGGATATGTCAGAGGAGACACGGTCAGTCAAACAAAAGAGGACACCAGAGGAGAATGGTGAAAAGGTGCAGTTTTGGAGAAAATGGAGGAGGAAGCAGATGACACGTGGAAAAGCACACTGTTGAGGACACAGCTGGAGACACACTCCTGCAAGAAGCTCCATGCCATGACTACAAATGCTTCTGAGAGGACTGCAGTCATGGGTGACTTATGCTGCAACAGGGACACCCCTGACAGTCTGCGGCCATGGATGACCCATGCCAGAGCAGGGACACCTCTGAGGGGACTGTAGCCTGTAGAGGAACCCACTACAGTACAGAGCAGCAGTAGAGACCAAGAAGCAGTGGAGGTGCATTGGATTTGCATGGCAAGGTTTTGGCAGTGGGGGACTACAGGGGTGGCTTCTGTGAGAAGCTGCTGGAAGCTTCCCCCATGGCTGACAGAGTCAATACCAGCCGGCTCCAAGATGGACCCGCCGCTGGCCAAGGCCGAGCCCATCAGTGACAGTGGCAGCACCTCTGGGTTAACATATTCAAGAAGGGAAAAAAGTTGCTGGGGCACAGAAACTGCAGCCGGAGAGAGGAGTGAGAAGCTGTGAGAGCCCCAGCCCTGCAGCCCCCCAGGTCAGGGCAGAAGGAGGGCAGAAGGTGCTCCAGGCGCCGGAGCAGAGATTCCCCTGCAGCCCGTGGTGATGAAGACCACGGTGAGGCAGGCTGTCCCCCTGCAGCCCAGGGAGGTCCACGGGGGAGCAGATCTTCACCTGCAGCCTGGGGAGAGAGGAGGCCACGCCAGAGCAGGGGGATGTGCCTGAAGATGGCCGTGATTCCATGGTGAAGCCCACGCTGGAGCAGGTTTTCTGGCAGGACTTGTGACCCCACGGGGAACCCACGCTGGAGCAGTCTGTGCCTGAAGGACTGCAGCCCGGGGAAGGGACCCACGCTGGAGCAGTTCATGGAGGACTGTCTGCCATGGGAGGGACCCCACGTGGGAGGAGAGGAAGAATGAGGAGTCCAGCTGAGGGGGGGGGGAGTGATAGAACGGCTTTGGTGGGCACCTGGTGATCAGCCAGGGTCAACATACCACATTATCATTCAATGAGATTTAAGGTAGATTTCAAGGACACTTTTTAATTCCAGGGGCACTTACTTGTTGCAATGCAGAGATTGTGACACCCAAATTTTTGGAACATTTCATCTCTCCTAAACTAGCTGCTTGGCTCTTTCCTTACAGTAGAAAATAGAGGACAGTTCCACCTATGTAACCTTGATGCAAAACAAGCAGTGGGTTTCTATTTCTTTACTTTGAAAATAGTAGGAGTTGGAACAACACAATTAGATTAGATGCTTTGGAATAGCTTAGGTAAAGGCAATGATGAGCTAGGTAAGAATCATTTAAAATAAAGTCTATATGCCAGGACTTAGGTGAAAAATTTAGTAAGAATTGATTTTTGAAGTTGTTATGGTCTGTCAAAGTCTGTGTTTATTTTAACAGTAACAGAAAGGTTAGAACATGTTGTGATATTTACATGCCTTGTGAAATCAATGAATAATCCTTTCCAATCCCAGAAAAAACTTCTCATGCACACACATGCACATGGAAATCTTACAGCTACTTCTGCTCAAACACCTGGTAAAACATACCTGTGTATTGGCATATGAGCTTTTGTACTGTCAGTTCCTCCATTCAGTGGAAGCTGCCTTTTTATAAAATAAATTATATTCCATGATACAACAATATTAACATACAATCCATTTTCAATACTTAAAGCAGATTAATTTCTCCAAAATAATCTACATTAATATATTTGTTTTCTGATTATATAAACCACTACAGCAGAAACATCAGAGAGAGTATTTTTTTTGTCTGGACCTAAGTACTTGTGAGATCTCTCATAGATATAGGAAAGGTTCTCACTGCAGATTAATATATTTTTCATATGTTGCTTACCAGCTCTTCTTTCCAGTATATAATGAGGTTCTTCCCTAATAAGATTTTAGGATTGTATCTTAAGTAGAGAGATCCTATTTACAGAGCTATCACTTCAGCTCTGAATAATACAGAACTGTGACTATATTAGAAATACAGTCCTGAATGGCTTGCTTGCTTCCTGGCCTCTCTGATGATTTTACATCATATGCTGATAGTGGTTCTTTGAGTCATGACCTTTAATTGTGGCCTATACTTTCAATATTATGTATGCCTAATAGCAAGAAAAAAACCTTACAGCCTTTAGTGGATCACAAAGCTTTCTGAAGGCCTAACATTTCTTTTTTCTTGCTAGTATAGATCGTTGGTAACTACACAGAACAGTAGAGTGCTATGCTACCCTCAAACTAGAGTGAGAGCAGACTCAAACACAAAGACCTTTCAAAGATTCTCATCACCTACTTTATATCAGACATCAAATCATGTTCCAGCCTCTACCATCTGAAGCCATTAAACAGCTAGTGGGATTTTCCGTAACAGTAGGAGCATTAACCCCAGTGTCCTGGACAAATTCCAACACAAGTAATTACGCTGTGCCAGTAAATCCCGCTGCATTTTATTTGGACACTGCATTTCTCTTTCTTGTAGTAAAACATTACGTGAGGTTTTCTGTGCATTGTTAAACAGGTGCTGAGTTTGACCTAAAGTGGCTGTATTTCAAGGATGAGTGAAGTGATGTCTGTAAGATGCAGTAGGGGTTTCATATATTGGGTTGGAAAGCATGCTGGTAGCCTCTGGATATTAAGCATTATATGATGTAACTTTTTATAATTTTATTACTGTATTCATGCAGAGGAGTACTAAAGAAACACAAGAATCTTAAGCAACTGTAAGTAGAATGTACGAAACAGAAGTTCTTTCACTAATTTTGAATAGTATTGGGCTGACTGTTTTCTTCCTCTGCATAACTTCTCAGGACCTCAGCAATATCCCTGTTTCATAGTATAATAAAGATACTGCTTTCATAATTTTGCTTATAGAAAATAAGAGTGCTTACATCCTGGAGCAGCTAGTAGTTTACAGAGAAGCTCACTCCTTTCTCATCCCAGTGACTGGCATTCAGCTTCCTGCTTCATTTGAACTAGAGTAAGAGCTTAATCTCTTCTCTCACTGCAACTCTTAAGACAAGCTTCTCAGTTATTTGAGTTCTGGTATTAGTTACTTCATTCTGAGTTGAAATTCCGCCCCCCCCCCCCCCCAAAAAAAAAAGCCTTGAGGGGGAAAAAGGCCAAGGCCTACATATTCAGGGTTTTTGTCATCTTTTTCTGTAACAAGCTTTATTCTCAATACTGGAATCATTTACCTGTGTTAAATATTCTGGGGTGCTTTATAACTGTTCCACAGTGTTAACAAAACAAATTTGAACTTGTTCCAAGCTTGTCTAGATGCAACAAATGAACTGCTCAAAATTTGTGACTAATTAGTTATTGTTTGCAGAGTGCTTTGAATATATAAAACACTTTGCAAATGCTAGGCATTATTACATAGGACACAGTCCACTGCAGAGATAAGAAGTGCTTGACTGTGTGACCCATGGTCACATCTTCTGTAGCAGCTTTATATTATTGTGCAAGAACATGAAATTTTGTATGATTTACAAAATTACTTCCCAAATGCATTTCACCATATCAAACGGCTTCAAATCATGGCATTTCATTCACTTAGAAAAGAGGAAGTCTAGACTACCAATTATAGAGATTCAGCTATAAATTTTATTATCTAAGAGCACTTTGATGGAAATCTTTTTAAGTAAGGTGGAGATACTTTCAGAAGTTTCTAGCAGACCTTTTTCGTTTGTTTGTTTTCACCAGAAGTGACAATAAGTTAGAATTTCAGAAATCTATGAAAAACATCAATTTCAGTGAAATTCTGACAAAAAGAAAGCAATTCTAGTTTGTAAACTCTCTGCTAAGCTGGGCTGAGAAACCAGTTCCATGCCTGTCTCTCCCTTTTGCAGCTCTGAGGTTTTTGCCTTCTCGGCTGACTTAAAGTCCCAAAACCTGGACCTCAGTTTCCAGATTTATGACTCTGGCTTTTTAGTGAGCTGAGACTTAGAGATTCCTGCTTGCTGGGTGACCACACAGGACACTGATGGGACCTAATGCCAGCCACAGGATAAATTCCAGGACCACTTAAGTTAAACTAGGATAAATTCTTATGCAGTTTGAACCTCCTGATATTCTGGCATGGGGGAGGGGGGTGGGCAGGGGAGGAGAGGTCTTAGCAGTGGAGTAGTTCTGGGAGCATTTTGATGTCTTCCAAATGAGACACGATTTTGCATTTTTTGATGTAAAATAGGTATTGGCATCCTTCAAACCCTCTTACTTGCCACACATTTGATTTAGTTTTGCGAGTTCATTTTGGAGTATCTCAGAGAGCTGTAGTATTAAGCTTGAAGAAACCTCTAAGTTAATTTGAACTTTATTTTAATTAACACTAATCTTTAACCATGAGTCATTAGGAAACATATTTTCACAGAAATGTGTTGTGGTTTTAAATAGTTGTTAACTGGTGCAAGCTGGTCTTTTGCCCTTTTTATAGTCTGAGGCCTGTGTAATGGATACGTAGGCTCCTTTCTTTTAAAAGTGTGAAGTAGTAGTTGTTCCTGACCACACCTGTCTAATACTCCTGGAGGCATTCTCTCTGCATCAACAACCTGCAGGCAGAATGCCTGCAGCAAACATCACATGGTTAGTGCCGTGTTCAATCTGCTTCATATCATAGTGCATTTATCCCACTCCTTTCTCCATATGCTCAGGAAATGTGGTGCTGGAAAATGGATTCTCTGTGTTTTACTTGTGAGGTACATTTCTACAAGCACAGCTGAATTCTAAGCCCTCTGCTATTAAGCATTTTAGTATAACTACTACTACTAAGAATACTGTTATTACTGTTATTACTGTTATTATTACAGCTGCCATTATTACCAAACAGAGATGATTTAGTAAAATACAAAGCATGATTAAATAATTTAGTGTCACAGTATAGTGCATTCTTCTGAAATGATAAATAATTCCACGTGCTTTTCATTTCTTATTTGTTTCCATTCTTTGGTCTCTTACTTCACCGTGCAAGAAGCCCGCATCAGACAACTAGACCATCTGTGTACATCCAAGCAATTAAACTTCAAAATATGATCATACAGGGCTGTTTGTCATCAGCTGCAGAGGTTAACTAAAATTCACGTTTGTCAAAATGGTATAATTTTCTTATATGGATGTGAGTTTTAAATCTGTAGAGCTGACAGTGAAAACAATATAAAAAGAAAGTATTTATGAACTGAGAAAAGGAAGTCATGTATTTATTATTATATTTATTATATTTAGTTTCCTACCATTCTGTTGCTGAGTATGGTTATGCTGCCTAATTTTTTTCACTTAGAGGAACTCCTCGCTTACACATAAACTACATATTTTACATAGAAGGCTTCATACATGTAGCCTGGAACACAGAAACCAAAATGGGACAGGAGTCTCCAGTGTGGACCTGGATCCAAAACCCAGTTTACAAGGATGGAGAAGTGTGGCTCACAAATTTCAATAAGCTTATGCTAGGTTACATCAGCTGCAATACTGAAAACCTAGGAATTTCATAGTGAAGTTTGAAAGAATTCCAAGTAAGCAAAAATAGCAGAGTAGAATATAAATAGTTATTTAAACATAATTATAGAATTAACCAGCACTTATTTGAAAGAACAAAGAAGCACTCAAATATAACTGAAGTACTTTGTGTACATTTTATACTGTGTTTATTACTGTTGATGTGCACAAAGTGAATCTGTATTTTGAATGTCTTATACTTTTATCCTAATATCTGTTTTTATTGCATATTCAAATGATATAATTTTCTTAAGTGATTTTTTCTTTTTCTTCCCTCCTTCCTTTTTTTTTTTTTTAAATCCTGGTTGTTTTAAAATGTGCTCTATGTACATGATAAAATGTAAGCTTGAAAATATGATTAGATATATTTCTTTTGAAGAGAAATAAACTTTTGTCACAATTTAAAACTCTTTAAAAATAATTACTAGTGTGTTTATTTTAGCAGTGGGAAATACTTATCATTTACAGTATTTTCTTTTCATCTGTAATTCAGATAAATGATTCAGAATTAAATTTCATTTAGTTCAAACATTTAGGAAAATATCATGTCTTTCTTACCTTGTGAATAAGGTCATTAATAGTTTAATACTCACTTTTTCCAAATTATTTGTCTAATTCATATAAATTTTATCTTTCTGTTCTGTTATTCACACCATGGATGGCAATATCAGAAGAGATGCATTCTAGGGTGACTCTTAAAATAGAGTGTTATATGTAAATAACATGCTTAGCGTACCTTAAAGTGAACTATGAATATTACATTAATGGGATGCTGTTGAACTGTGCACCAGAAACTAAAAAACCAATTAATACATTTCTAAGCAAAACAACCTGGAAACCCTTGGGCATGGTGAGAATGCTACCAATTACAAAGCTAAATATTGGACTGGCTTTTCATATTGTTGAGCTCTGATCAGTCTCTTTACAAAAATAAAATGATAGAGCGACAGAAGGTCAGGAAGCTCCTCCAGGGGATTGCTGTATCAGAGGCACCAATACAATAATGAATCATTATGGCAGCATTGTAAAACAATAACAGGCTGAAACTTTGGGTGATTCACTGAAGCATTGTTACATATTTGAAAATTTCATAACCATAAGATACAGACAAAGAAAAAATCTATGCATAGACTGCTCTACAGAGAAAAATACTTCTGCTGGCAAAGCTGTTGAATTTTTTTGTCAGTATGCATGTGGCAAACCCGAGGGTAAAAAAATCTTTCTATGGAAACTAAAATGTGAATGTTTTCTCATGGACACCCTAGGTCATTCTCCTAGTCTTATCTGAAGCAAAAGGAGTTTCACAAGCCTGCACTAAATAGCCTTTGTAGTGACCACAAATATGAGACTGTGGTAAGCAGAGCAATCAGAAAAGTCAGATTTCAATTCTGAGGCACCCTCCCTTCTCTCTGCTCTCAGTGAGCTTCCCTGTACTCTTCGTGTGGGGAGCTGCCCTGCTCTTCGTCCATTTCGTTGCAGCGGCATTTGATGTGGGATTCTTCCACCTCCGTCTGCTGACGTGGGGTGGCTGCTCTCATGGGCTGAGAAGCAAAGTACCAAAGTCGGCTACCTGACCGGCTGCTGCAGCAGCCTGCGGGAAAGGGATAGACCAGTGTATCGGGTGTGCGTGGCAAGGTGTTTGTAGTGGGGGGGCTACAAGGGTGGCTTCTGTGAGAAGCTTCTAGAAGCTTCCCCTGTGTCCGACAGAGCCAATGCCAGCCGGCTCCGAGACGGACCTGCCACTGGCCGAGTCTGAGTACATCAGCAACGGTGGTAGCGCCTCTGGGAGAACAGAGTTAAGAAGAGGAAAAAGTTGCTGCACAACAGAAACTGCTGGGGCGGGGGGGAGGTGGAGAAAATCGGGAGTGAAGTTAAGTCTGGGAAGAATGGAGGGGTGGGTGGAAGGTGTTTTAAGATTTGGTTTTATTTCTCATTACCCTACTTTTACTGGATTGGCAATAAATTAAATTAATTTCCCTAAGTCAAGTCTGTTTTGCCTGTGACGGTAATTGGTTGAGTGATCTCTCCCTGTCCTTATCTCGACCCATGAGCCGTTCGTTCTATTTTCTCTCCCCTGTCCCGCTGAGGAGGGCAGTGACAGAGCAGCTTTGGTGGGCACCTGGCGTCCAGACAGGGTCAACCTACCACAACCAGACGCGTGGCTATTCTGCGGAGTGAAGCTGGGGCTTGAAAGCCTGAGAAATGTGTTAGGGAATGCCGCTTTCCGCACAGAAGTAGGGATGATGCCCACTACTGGAACCAACAACTATTCAAGAACCACCCAACAATCACCGCCTTTTCTGAGAAAAAGAGGCAAACTATACCCCCAATGCTAGAGTGTGGATTTTGCTTGTGCCTGTGGGATAGTAAAAGAGGGGTCTGTAATCAAAGTGTATCTCAGAGGAATGTATAAGACAGCAAAAAGGAGGAACAAAATACAAGCATTGTCTGTTAATATCTTAAAAAAACCCCAAATGACCCACCTTTCTCATTAATTGCCCTCCTGCTGCCAAGAAGCCTACATGTTTGTATGTCATTATTTATGAAAAACCCATTTGAATAACTTTGTAATACTACCATCTAGATCCGTTAAGGAATAACCAAATCAATGTGAGTAGTACACAGGTAAGTGGTATGTAGATTTAGATGTAGAATTTGATGTGTATTTAAAACCAAGCTCTTTCTACAACTTGTTCTTTTTATTTTAAAAATATGCAAAACTTCTAAATGTGGAGGATCTTCACTTCCCCATGAGGAAAGAGAAGGGTACAAAGATTCTTCAGAACTGTTAGTTTTGTTACAAAGATACTGTAGCGTCTTGAGCGTAGTGTTTTCTGAGGGGATGTTATCCCATACGGTGTGAACTATAAGAAAACTATAAGGACATGCCTACTCAAAGAAAAATGCTTTTCTGACAAATAGTGAGTCCCAGAAATATTGTAGACAGCATTTTCAAAAGTATCCAATGATTTTTGTTATTGCCATTTTGGATATCCAACGATATGTCCAATTTTCCCTTAAGACTGAGAACTTGTTTTTTTTACTAAAAGAACTCAAATTATACATAGACTGAAAAATATTCCATTGGAAGTGATATACCCTTACAAACTTAAATTTCATAATTAAAACAATGTGGAAGCATACTTGTCAGTCTGGAGTTAAACATACGCTATTCCACTGGAAGTCTGAGACAAGAAATAAATATTTATTTACTAGCTAAATAATTATGCTCAGTTAAAAAATACACAACATTTAGAAGCATCCTTGAGTTACTTGATATAGATTTGGATTACTATAACCAAAAGTTTTGATTGTTAAGGTTATTATTTATAATCACCTATGAAAAGTTACTTCTGGAAATATTGTTAGCAATGCTAACAGTTTTTCTCTGGTGTAGTCTACTATAATGTTAATAAAATCCTACGATGGGCTTTATTTTATTATATGGGCTAGCTCTTTGTGGCACTCCTGCTTCTGAAATGCCCTTGTCAGTTAATTTTGGAGTATTTTGAAACCACATTTACTGCTTCAAATTGGAATCCCCTGATGAAATCTGGAATGTGGTAGAATATGAAGATTTATGGTAGCATAACTCACTAAAGAGAGTCCTTTGTAGACATAATTTTTGTCAGTAGCTGCAATTCCAGCCTAAGTAATGATGAGCCCTCAAACTGTCCAAGATTCATAGCATTTAGGTTGCAATATTAGAAACTTTGTCTGATTAACCGATGTATCTGCTTGGGCTGAAAAAAAACCCAACCCAAACCAGTTTTGCTTCTCAGGGAGACTGAATAATGGCATGGTTGGCAAAATTAACAAAAGACAAGAAAAAACAAGCTAGAACTTTATGATTATTATTTCTTGTGAAAACTCTCCCAGATGACAACAAGCAGCTCAAAGGCTTTTCTTTGCCCTGGTTGCCGTCATTGATACCGTCTCAGCCCCACAGCCATATGGCTCTGTCACACAGTAGGGTAGTAACGAGCTAACGAGGAGGCTAAGGCTCTTCTCAAATCCATGCCGGCGTGTAGTAAACTGAAGGCCAGACGCTGTAATTGATACTGCTATGTGTCCTCCTGTACATCGATCCCTTCTAATTGTTTTCCAGCGTTGTCTTAGAAAAGTGGATATGATTACCTCAGTATTTGCAGTGTTACAAAACACAGAAAATAGACCTGGAAAGGAACTGGAGGTATCATATAATCAAATTCTTTGCCCTAGGACAGAATCAGCTGTAGCCAAGGCATTCCTAACACATTTGCTTTACCTATTTTTTATAAAATATCAATGATATGGATTCTAAAAGCTCCCTGGACAATGTATTACAAAACTTAATTACCCTTACCAATAGATAGAACCTTACCTTTTTTTTTACATCTAACTTAAATATCCCTCCTTGCAAATTAAGCCCATTACTTTTGGGCCAATGGAATAGAGAACAGTTAATTGTCTTCCTCTTTCCAATTGCTTTTTATTTATGGGAAGGCTGTTCCCTTGTCTCATGATCTTTAAATTTTCCTGAACACAGAAGTAATATAAAAAGACAGAGCTATGGGGCACATTCAGAAGTAAATTGTTGAGAAAGTGGTGAAGATATTTTGGAGTGAGAAGTAAATTTTTGTATGCATTCACTATGCTTGACTGAATAGTTTCTTGGTATCAAGGGTTAGGAGATCAAAAATCATATATACACATATATATGTCAAGGCAGATTGAGTTATATTTTACTGAAATACTGAATATACTATAGGGAGTTTATCCTCGCTATAGAAATCTTCTATCAGATTAAGCTAATTTGGGATGATGAAAGGATACACTGGGTTATTTCATTATAAAATATTATTTATTATTATTATTATTATTGCATTATTAGTAGTATTTCACATAAGGGAGTCTAAGTTTATGAATGCTAATGTTGTGAGACAGGTAGAAAGGAAGGATATTGTTCTACTTCTCAGATGAGAATAATTCTTAAAATACATATAGAAATAGGTTTGAATTTTCCAGTACAATGAAATGAAAATATTCTAGAATAATTCACTCAATAAAAGTAGTGAAAAGGAAGAGGATTCCACTTATAGTCTGTCTGAAGCCAGCAGTATGCAAGATTTGATAGACTAAAATATACGATCACCAACATTCTGTTTCTAAAACAATTTACCTGAGTAATAATAATTCTCAGTTTGTAAGGAACACCTTTAATGTTTAGAGTATTAAAAAAAAAAAAAAAGAAAAGCTTTAGTTATTAACTGGTTCGTCAGAAAACAATTGTTCCCAAATGTTGTTTTATCTCAGCTTTGAAATCATGTGTATATGCAATATACTGTTTACTTCCTTTTTCTATCTATCCCTGAACAGATATAGAAACAAAATATTCAAGCAAAAGCTTTCAAATTATACTAACATCATATCAGAAAAGCTGAGATAGTAACCCAGATCCAAACAATAAAGGAAAATGTGATATTTCAAGTAAATGAATAAAAATAACCAACTAAAACACAAACTAAGGTAGAAGAGTCATAATAACCCCCTTTTTTTTCCTCAATTGTAATGAAAAGTAAAGAACACAATATAGTTGGAATTAGCATTAACACAGACAAAGTTGTGTTTTAATAACCTAACAGAGCATGATTGTCTTTTCTATTCCTAAAATTACAAAAAACAAGGATTGGGACACTCACCAGATCATTAATATACATCAGAAAACTCTTTTTTTTCCCCTGAAATCATGCTTTTACTTTGTAATCGTAAAGCCACTATGATATTCACTGTATTTTAATGATCCTTTTTCCTTTCTATAATTTTTATTAATAATTAGAATGGCTGAAAAATCCTTCTTCTCACTGCTGCCTTCAAGACTTTTCATACAGAGTTGATCACGCAAGTCTTACTCAAGAAAAAAAACCTCACTAAAATCAAAGTAGGGACCCATTCCTTTAGTAATTCTTTCTTTTGTTGATGCTCACGACTAAGTTTAGCAGGTGTCATTACTAAAAAAAACTACAGACAAAACCCCAATAAGAAAACCCCTTTCATCTTACTGGATAGTAGAAAATTTAGCTCAGACAGTAAAAGATCAGCACAATGTGAATATTCTTGGGCTTATTATTGTGTGCAGTAGAAAGCATGGCTGAACTTCACTACAGAAGGTGGTATTTAAATTGTCCTTTATAGTTTATTTATCTTTTTGTCTGTCTATTTAGCAGAACTTCAATGTTTCCTGACGTGTAACTTCAGTCACTAGCTATGAATGTAGAAACAATGAGTCTTTCGGAGGTAAAAATGATGGACCTTTTAAGCAGATGAACTTCTGCTAAGGACACCCAAGTTTCTCTTTGCTTAAATCACATCCGAGTTTGACCTCAAGACTTTTCATCCATAAAAACCTGCCGCTGCTGCTGCTGCTGCGCTTTCATTTGATCCACAGGCTGTTACAACTCCCCATCCTAACAAAGAGGAGCTATGTGTGAGGTAGGTGTTAAGACATGAAACTGCAATTCAAAGGAATTCCGAGAATGAATCCCATGGCACCATGGCAGTGCTTAAAAGCCTCTGTTCTAGAGAAGAGGAAACGGTAGGAAGAAAGACACAGGATAGTGTAATATTATTGTGCCTTTCTTTAAACCAAGATCTAAGCAAAACATGTTTGCTTCTCCCAAGAGGCTTAATTCTCCTATAGTTGGGGGAATTGATGGTTATAAAAGTCAGCGAGGACAGGAGGGAGTACCACAGCCCACTCATCAGGGAAATACAAACAATGCTATTTGTATTCCTGGTGCCAATACCCAGTAAGAAGTGCAAAAATAACACATGCCAAGCATTTATTTATTGTTCTGTTTTCAGAGTTAATGCATAAATCAGTGAGCACGGCACATCAATAAGGGAGAGAAATCATTAAGGTGCGATTGTAATCAGACAGGGAACTGTGAAAACACTATGTGGTACTTCACACCGGTTTGCCCTTAATGGCATCCCTATCAAATTTCCTTCTGTTTGAAGAGCCTAACTGCTGAGCCTGTATTCTTAACTTGGAATTTCACCTTTGTTAGTTTTATTTCATTCATAACCTGCACAAGGTTGGCAGCTGAGCGGAAGATGTGCCAAGAAAGCACCCACCTCCTCTTCCACGTATGTCTTGGTCTGAAGCGCTGCCTTTAGAAAAAACATGTCCTGTCACCAAAATTGTGATGCAACTACGCAAAGCCTTCGTTTTGTCATTTAGTACAGAAAAGACTTGATTTAATCTAGTCTTCAAGCACAATAGAAACATCAAACGAGAACGGCTGGAAGCCAAACAAACACGGGAGTAGGGATTATAATGAAAAACATACCACATTTACACAGCGATCTCTATGACTTTTAAGCTAATTCAACTATGGCTCACCCATAGGTTTATCAGAACCAGGGCAAAGGCAGATGGGCCACAACGTTTGGAAAGGCGAAGAGTCCGGTGTACTCTGCCTTTTCTGTTTAGATTGCAATGTACGGCAACGTAAGTGACC
The DNA here is from genome assembly GCF_964188355.1 of Buteo buteo. Taxonomy (NCBI): domain Eukaryota; kingdom Metazoa; phylum Chordata; class Aves; order Accipitriformes; family Accipitridae; genus Buteo; species Buteo buteo. The sequence goes on from NC_134185.1 coordinate 2,382,395, forward strand.
TCAAAGTCCTGCGGAAGGGTCCCTCGCAGCCGGTGGAGGCAAAAGGGGGACAAGTTACGCACAGAGACGTGGGTCACAAATTCCTGCGAATCTTTCTCACAGAACTTGCCTGAAGGGGAAGGAGCTGTCGTAACTGTTGAACGGCCGAGTGCAGATGTAATTATAGTTCTTCTTTCTATAGAACTGGGCATGGCTGAGCCCCACAGCCAGCGGGGGGGTGCCGTGGGGAAAACGTGCGTGAGAAAGGGCAGAAACGCAACACAGGGAGAGAGTGGGGGCGGAGGGAGGAGCGAAAAAGAGTGAGAAACAGGGAACACGGCGGCGATGAGAGGAGGAAGAGGAGGAACAAGAAGGCAGCGGTGGCAGAGTGCGCTGGAGCAGAGGGAGGGAGGAGGACGGGGACGCAGAGAGAAGCTGCCGCCTCCTGAGCACGAGACCCCTTGTGCCGCTGGTCGCCTCCCGAAGGGACCGACTGTCGCTCGCAGTGATATAAAAGGGGCGACAAGGGGCACCTGGAGTGATGAGGAGCCTGGGAAAGGGGGAGGAAGGTGCTGTCCCCAAGTGCGAAGGGTTTGTTCTTTTTTCTTAGGCTTTGTTTCCCTCTAGACGAATCAGTAAATAAACATTTATATTAATTGACAGTAAATGAAGCTAATTTCCCAAAGTCGAGTCTGTTTTGTCCACGACAGTAACCGGTACTTGTCTCCTGTCTTTATCTCAAGCCACAAACTTTCTCATTCCTGTTTTCCCTATTTTCTCCCCCATCTTTCTGTAGAGGGGGAGCAAAGCAGCAGCCGGGTGGGAGTCTGGCTGTTAGCCAAGGCTTACCCACCACAGGCACTAACTTAGTATCTCTGTGTATTGCAGACATGTAGCAAGGCCAAGAAAATAAACTAATCTGAGTGTAAATATTGGTATATATCTGTGTGTGTTTATATATACTCTATATATAGTTAAGGCAAAATCAGAATGTTAAACCCAGGCTACGTTCCTTAAATCAGTAGAACAGTTTTACAAACACTACTACAACCAGGAATAATTTGTTTATGTTTTATTAGAACCAATAGAGGAAAGCAGTAACAAGTATTGTACCTAAGAAACAAGATAAACATTTTTTTTATTTTTATTTTTTTTTACAGATAGTGTAGATTATTTGGGCTAGGCTCATGGTATTAAAGACCACATGAGAAATATCACTTCACTTGTGTGATGGTATCTTCTCAGCAAATATTACTTCAGTTTGGATAATTCAAATGTTTGCTTCTTGCCTGCTAGAAAGATGATATCTTTTATTGCTGAGCCAATATTTATAACTATGAACAAATTCAGAAAAGTTATCACTTGTTCAATTTAAATTGAATTCATGTTGATTGTGGATGTACTTAAGTCCCAAGTTTGGCACAGTTCTAGCTGTAAGCATACTTGCTAGTAAAGCAAAAAAAAAGATAAACTTTGGAAGCAAATGAGAGCTTAACGTTATCTCATTGCATTTATTGTCATAAGGATGTACACACTGTGGAAAAAACTATTCTGCAGAACACTGAAATACTTTTTGACTACATATGGTTTAAATTCTGGAATGTAATTAAAATATTTCTTAATTCTTTCTTTTTAACTGAACAACAACAAAAAAATGTTGCTAGAGGAAACTGCTGTGTATTAGAGGAAAAAGAAGTCTCCTAAAATATTATGCATGTGTTTACTAATAGGACTTCCTTTTTCAATTTAAGTCCTTAATTGCATAAATATGCCTCAGTACATCTTTGCTTTAAGGTCAGAGGAAGTGAGATTAAATGACTCTTTTCAGAAATCATTTGACAATTTGAACATGCTGAGTTAACAAAATATTATTCAAAGCTTTTGCTCAGATATGTAAAATATCATGTTATGAACCATTTCAACCTGACCTGTTTCATGCGTGGTATCGTTGTCACAGTGCATAGTATAAAAGACAAATTTGAAAGACTTTACAATGTTTGTATTGCAGTTTACAAAATCTTCCCACTTACTAAACCCATAAAGTAAAGTTTGTATTGTAACTCCTAGTTAATGAATGGAAGAATCCATCCCCATTCAATTCATACTTAAGAACAAGAAATGTCACATGCTTCATGCATCCTCTCTCTACAAAATAAAAAAGCTTCACCTAGGATGAGAGCTGTCTTTTCCTTAAGTGAAAAATTTAGGTTCTACAAAGAAAATAAAAGCTTTAGAAAGAGTTCTGTTAGTTAAAAACTACTTTATCATCAATCCCTGACTGTATGAACTTCAGTGCCATAAAATTATTTGACATCTCTGTATGATAGAAATAGTGAACACAGGGGTAACGACCAAAATCTGTTCTCACTTTTAAAATCTTTACTTTTTTCTCTATATCTATGTCTGTTCTCTAGATTTATAGAAGACTGTTGTCATATATTAATGAAAAAGAGAATCAGGTAATTAGATATTGACATGGCCCTGTCACTATACACAATCAAAGCGGAAGCATAGTTTGACTTTTGAGTACAAGACCTCAGTTTGCACTACTATGTGATAAAAAGCCTGATCAATCCCTAATAATCTTTGGGTTGTTTTAATAAGGACACACAAATAAAAAAAAGAAGGAAAAAAGTGAAAGAAGCATTCTGAAATAAAAATTGAGTTATTGTGCAGAAAAATACAACTGTTTTCTGGAAAGTTTCTAGGAAGTTTAACATTTTCCTGAATTAAAGTGCCTCCTTACTTTGGAAATGACAGTGCTGCCTCAAGAGATGAAGAGCCACCTCCCATCTGCCATTTTCAAGTCCTTGTTTCAAGAAATGTAAAATGTACTCCCTCCAAATGATGTGTGGATTTTAGTGTAAAATATTACAACGACTGGGCATCACATTCAACTGTTACATTTGCAAACGTATCAGGAACCCTGTGCATCCGATGACAGCATGCAGCCATTACCGACTCTTGGTTAAGATCACATGCAAAAGTATTCCAGGTTCTTTGAGTGGATTATGAATAAGGCTAGTTCATCTCAAAAGTTGTCTTGTGCCTACTATAGCTTTCTAGAATCAGAAACAAGCCCTATGAACGATCCTATATAACAAAACAGGAAGACAAAAAGCATGAAAGGGTTTTTATGTTATGTTTTAAAAGGGAATAACTTGCTCCGTTACATTAGCAGAGACAATGAAAAAACTAAAGACAATTTTTCCCATACTCTGCTCACAATATATCCTACCACTCATGGAAATATCAAAGTTATTAAGGACATAACCTGCTTTAGCTTTCTCAAAATTAGCAGTGACTATTCTTTGCTCGGAAATTAAATCTAGATAACATTGTGGTTAACTTACACAACCCAGTGACTGTCAAAAATATGTAAGCTGTTAAATTCTATTAAGTGGAGTGAAAATAATATGGAATAACATCATAATAGTGTTATGCTCATTGATGTTACTTCCATCCCTGAATACTAAATAAAGCTATATTTTTGAAATTTGTGAGTAATGCTCAGGAAAGGATATGAAAAGTGCTAGAAGCATGAGCAAGAGGTTTGAACTAAGAAATTATACATGAAATAGAAGTTAGCTTTGGATGGGCATTTGACAAAATCTTTCTAGAGAGACATAGAATCATATGAACCATTATAGATATCTATTCATCCTTTACCCAGGATGAAAACAATTTTTGTGGCATTTAAGATCTCCATAATGACATAAGTGAAAGGGATAAGCCAAATAACTAGAATACTGTTCCATTTATTCCTATTAATTTATATTTTCTGAATATTTAAAGTGTTCTTTTCTATCCTATACAAGTGCTGTTTCCCTTATTTCATAAACATATTATTAGCTCAATTATACTGTGCAATATAAAGGTAGTATCATAGTGACAATGACAGAAAGTTAATTTTATATGAATTAATTTTAAGAAAAAATTAATATGTTCATTTTTCTGTTTGGAGTTTTTACTCATTTGTTCATTCATTCAGTTTAGTTTGAGTACTAGTAGCCTCACTCTGAATCTATGAAGAAAAGCTGGACATTTTATCATATTTTTCTTGCATAAAAAGTGGAGATGGTGAGACCCAGAGAGCTTTTGTGTAAGTGTTTTTCCACAGTTTGTAACATGGAATAGTAGGGGGTTTTTTGGTTGTTAAAAAAATCAAGTTATTGCTGAGGTTATTAACTCTGAAAACGTGCATTATTTAGGCACTACAACAGCAATTACGATGTTTATGTGAATATTTCTTTTTTCCAAGAGGTGAAACAAATTCAGTGGAATGAATAAATAAATGTGTGAAGCACTGAAAGCAGAAGCCACACAAAATATGCAAATGTAATTTATTTTAGATATGGAAGAGTGGATGTGATCAGAATGACTGTCGAAGAAATGGCCTGTTCAGAAAGGTGATAAAGGCCAGAGGTACACTAGACAAATGCCAATTATATTTGATCTTGGTTCTTTGAGTCACTTCACCAAAGCTCAGGTGATTGTAGATGGAAACGTATTTGTTAATTAAACAAACACCAAATAGTTGCAAATACACCAACCTCTGTCAAGCACTTCTCTAGCCAAGCAGTGGAGATTTATTTCTGAACCTGGTTTGGAGGCTTTGATTCTCACAGCAAGAGGTGTCAGCTGGAGGAAAGGCCTGCTTGGAGAAGTGTGCTTAGAGAGACAGAAATTATTATTTTCCTGAAATGAGGCTGGTTTATTGTTTACCCACACGATTCAAATCTAGTACCGACCACATAAAAATCTTGGCACGTAAGCAACACAAATAAAAATTTGGTCTTGGCCTAGGATGCAGTTGGACTCAGTCAGACACCATCCGCCAAGCCTGGCCTGAGCTCTGCCTGCATGAATTTGCTTAAACATCGTGCAAGTGGGGTCAGAGCTGTCAGCCGAAACCCCCATCCAGTGACAGGGGATTTCTGTGATGCTGCACTAAACTTGGTCATTGCTCCGTCAGCTACAGCTAACAGCTGAAGAAACTATTTATTTGCTACCTCATGCTTGCTTGCTACTGCTTCCTAGTACTGAGTTTCTTAACTACCATCCAGACTGCCATTAAGAAGTTCGAGATCTGGGGAGAGGGCTGGCTTTCGTCTTACTCGTGCTGCTGGAGGGCGCAGAAAGCAAGCTCAGAATGCAAGATGCGGTATCTTGTTGTAAACTACCTCAGCTCTGCCGAGCAAGAGCATGCACATGTGTAGTTACTCTAGAAACGAAGGGACAATTTTCATGGGATTACCTATTATTCTCCAGTAACTTGCTCAGTTATCAAAACTATTAACATTGTTCCTTAGTCCCTTATCTGCAAAATGCATTTAACAGTATTTATTTACATCCTGGAAGTCTTGTGAAGATAAAACACTAAGACATAACCTAAATTTTTTCCTAGCAAACCTACTGTTGAGCTGGGAGGACACTCCAGCTGCAAGAAAAACTGCATTTAACAGTTTTCTTTTTGTCTTATCTACATTAGTAAGTAAAACAGGCCAGCAACCATTTGCCCGAGAAGCCCGTGTGGCAGAGCACACCTATACCTCTACGGTCCCGGGAGCAGGGAGACGGGTCCGGGTTGGGCCCAGGAAGGTGTCGCAGATTACGTTAATGTCCATACTGGGCACGGATTGTCTGGGCTGAGCTGACTGACCTGCATCACGGCCCCCTTAACAATTGAACAGTGTGATAAATTCCATTTCAGTCGTTAAGCCTATGCCCTAGTCCTGTTCAGTTTATTTGTATGGAGGTAATCTCTCTGTACACCTTATTCACCTTTTCTAGTTCACTGGAAGATGCCTTACCATTTCATATCATGTAAGAGACTAACTGAATAGGATTGCAGCTGTCTAGAATTTTCTTTCAACAAGACAAAAAGAAATGTGGGTGAAAACTACAGAACTTCATGGAAACGTGCAGTTTTCATGGTAGACAGATAAAAGACTTTGTAGATAAAAATGAGGGCATAGCTCTGCAACTGATGTTAGCTTGTGGCACTTACCTAGGGAGTGGATGGCCAGTATCAAACCTCACTGCTTAATACTACATTGAAAGTAGTTACCCCCTTAATACAAGCATTAACTGTTGGCCTTCTGTTTGCTTTACAGTAAAAATAAATTGCAAATTTCTTCATTTTATTCAAGAAAACAAATAAATGTAAAATCTCAAAAACTCTTCTAGGATGAATTTTTTGCTGACCTAGTAGGTTAGTGAGTGTCTTCTAAAACCATCATTACCTATTGCACATTAACCTGTAAGAGCAAATATAACTTCATTAAGGACCCTTCTTGGGAACAGTTAGTCTGTAACCATCCTTGAATCTAGAACGCTGAGTGATCTGAGCCTGGATAGCAATGAAATAAAAGGAGAAACAATTATAATTTAAAAATAGCACTGGTACCAAAAATAGAGGAATAATACTCTCTCAGGACAAAACTGTGGCCGGTACACCCGCCCCACTGAAGACGGAAACTTCCCGACGGCTGGAAGGGCAGAGTTAAACCAGAAGCCGGGGTTCGGGGGTCGAGCTGCCCAGCTGGTGCGGTGACCGGGGTCCCGTTCGCAGAGCGCCCCAAGCCAGGCACCCTGGCGACCCGAGCCCGCCGAAAACACCGCGGCCATCGCAACCCCGCGGCCGAGAGAAGGTTCCGGGCCCCCGGCCGCGCACCCGGCCTCGGGGATGAACGGGGCCGCCCCCCGGCCGGCCGAGCCGGTCCTCCTCGGAGCAGCGGGTCTGCCGCCGGAGGCTCTCCCCGTCGGTCGCGCGCGCTGCGAGTCATCGCCCCGACCGCGGATTTGGCGATGGTTCGTGTGGCGATGGCTCCCCGCTGACATCCCGAACCTGTAAACCGGCCGCGTGCGGGTGTTCGTCACAGGGTTTACAGCCTAACGCTCCCCTTCAGCCTGGCTGCTGCGTCTCGATACCACACAACGTTCCTCTTCAATGGGACTGTTGCGTTTTGGTATCGTTGAAGAAAACTGACTTTTGAAACATATCGCTGTCGGCCTTGTGTTTCTGTGACAAAAATGTATTCAGAATCCTTCAATTTAGATAGGAAACTGTTAAAGGTTAAGAAAAAAAATAGAAAAAATAAAAGAGTCCAAATACTTAAATACTGAGATGACTGTAAATCAGTTTCTGAAGAAAACATGAGAATAGAAAGTCATTTAAATATATACATAACATACAGAAGTATAGATATTAATATGGCACATGTAGGTAAATGATTGGAGTATATTATCAAGTCAAAGGACAGTGGACATAAAAAACAATCATTTTTGACTAAGATGACAGTTTGAGAGAGCATTGATCCAAATCCATAACCATCACATAAAATATTCATAAAAACCACTATGTGGACACAATGAAAAAAAATAACTTTTAATGTTTAATTAAACTTTTGTGGCACTGTAATTTGCAATGACAGCAGAGATAGATAATCTTAATTTCCCAAAGGTCTGAGATGATCAGAATCTAAACCAAACACACGAGTTTCAAGTAACTTTTCTTTTAATAGCTACTTGCTTTGAAATATGAAGATAGAGCCTCACATAGATTTTTGGAAGGCTTCTATGACAACAGTAAACCCTAGTAAATTCTGAAGACCTTCAGACAAGAGTGTTTTTTCAGCGATTCCCAGCTCTTCAAAGAACAAGCCTTTCCTGAGCTGAAAGCTCTCAGAAAACTTCCCTGTAATAAACTAGCCAGTTTTTGAGGGAGCCCCTGGCAGCAGAATGTGGTTAAAAGAGGTCACCTTCATAATATGAAAATTGCCCAAATTCAAAATCAGTTTGAGCAGCAAGAAAGTCTTCAAAAAATCCCTTAACTTACTAAATCTTTGAGCAGAAATTCCTCTCCCTTTCACAGCAACCCACTCACCCTCTTAGGGATAAGGAATATTTTCATGGTAATGAGGTAGAAATAGTTTCCCCAAGGCATTCTCAGTGACAATATTCTTTATGCGGTGTGAATTTTCAGAAAAGTGCTCGGTCAGAATAAGGATTGTCCCATATTTATACACCTGACAATTTTTAAAAGTGCAACAGTATCTGGAAATGAATGTTGAAAATCCACATAGATGGCAGAAGACAGGCACAAATATAATTAAAAAGTATAAATATAACTTCTACTATTCAAGTTAAATGTCTCAGACTTGCACAATAAAGTTTTTAAAGAGTACCTAGGTAATGAAAAAGTAAAATAAATGACCTTTACTCTCTTACTACTAAGATGATCTAAATATGCCAGCAGGAAAAGAAAAAGTCCCTAGTATAAAACAGACTTTCCTGGTAAAACAGAAAGGATTGAGAAAAGGAGTTTAAAAGTATTAGAAACTCCATTTGCTGGTAAGAATTATATATTCTTTGTTTTCATGTTCTCCTATTATGCTTTTGCGAAGCAGTCACTTAGAACAACAACAACAAAAACAAAACAAAAAAAGAACAGAAACCCAAAACTCCACTTAATACCAAAGGTACTTAACATGTGTCACCTGTGGAAACTCGGGGTGGATAAACAGCGTAGATTGTTTTAAGAGAGAAGGGACTAAAGTTGGAGAGGTGTGATCACTGCACAGGGCTATACAGCAGGTCAGGGGAGAACCCAGCAGAGAGATAAAGGTATCAGATTGTTAGTTTGCATGCTTCAATATCGGCTAATTTAATTTGCTCAGTGCTAATTTATAGCACTCCATATAAGAGAAGAATTAGGACTTCTGCATTTTGATCTACAGTGCTCTTTCTCATTGAAAAATCATTCCCTCAATCTTAGCTTCTGTGGAGCAGACCTCCAAGTCAATGTTCTGTCCTTCCTGGAACAAGCTTTGCCAGAATACCAAACATTGAGCTGAGCTTTCCTGGCTTGACTGTATCAACAGGACTTAGAAAAAAAGGTTATCCACCTCTTCCTGCAGTTAGTTAAGATGCATTTGATCCTCTGTTTTTTCTCACTCTAGCCTGACATGCAACAGAAACAGATCCTTTTAAGTCAACTAAGATTCACCACTGTGGAGTGGCTTATGAGAAGTCTGAATCCAGTATAAGATCACAAAGGGGAAAAAAAATTCCCACTACTGATGAACACTGGCAAGCCATAAAGGTGAAATACAGAATATTTAAAAAGTTTAGGTAACTAGAAAACATGTCTGGATACATTGGAGGAAATACCTAATCTCCACAGAGGTGTTAAAGCTACAAAAGTGAAAAATCCTAGTAAGAATTGATATTTGCATTTTAAGAAGAAATTACTAATTTTGATCTTAGCTACCCCCTTTCTCCCTTGTGTCAGCCTATTCACTTCTGCTAATACCCAAATTATTGCACACCAAAACCATAAATATAAAAACTTTCTTCAAATATATCAGAAGTGTTCTGCCAGGACATCTGCAGGGCATTAGGATGTTCAGGGTAAAATAGAGAATAGTCAAAAAAGACAAAACCATAATAACTAAATGTAATCTTTGTCTCTCTGCTACCTGTGGAAGAAACTGAGGAAGTTCCCGTATTGGAAACATTTACCCATATTGGAAACCTTTACAAGGAACTTAGAGGAGGTGTGGAAATAAAGCACTTCTGAGAATGAAATGCTGAAATAGAAGTTAGGAAGCAAATTTATAAAATGAAAAACAAATCACCAGGACCAGATAATATATATCCATGAATTCTAAAGGATTAAATCCTTTCTCTTAACTGTAGTGAGTGATAACTTACTTAAACTGTCCTTTCAGATCTGGAGGGTGGCAAATATAATGCCTTTACAAATTGAACATAAGGGCTTACCTTATAGTAAACTGTCATCCTCACTTTACAAGTGTCTAGTGGGAGAAATAAACCACAGATAAAGCATCTGCATTTTGGTGCTAGAGTAGTGCCTTGTGACAGCACATATTTGCACAAAAATTGAAGAAAAATTTGTCTGCTGCAGAGTTTACAGATCAAAGAAAAAAAAAAGAAAATGTAACATGGATTTTCCATGAAATGGGGAAAACAAAAACAAGGATTTTCCACTAAAATAAAAAATAAAAGTAAAATCAATAGAGCATTTGATAGAATAACATATCATAGAATACCTTCAGTTGGAAAGGGCCCATAAGGATCATCGAGTCCAACTCCCTGCTCCTTCCAGGACTACCTAAACTAAACCATATGACTGAGAGTGTCATCCAGATGCTCCTTGAGCTCTGACATATGGAAAATATTTGTTAAAATGGCAAAGACAAGGATTAGCAGAAACAGCATATATTTGTTAAAGAACTGCCTGAAAGAAAACAATACAAATCTGTACTCACAGGAAAAGTTTTAGCAGAGGGAGAAGTCTTTGAGGATTCAGAACACATCTCAGCTGATGTTCTCCCATCACTAGCCTCTCCCTCTTTCATCCTTAGTCATCTTCTTAGTCATTTGTAAAATTGGCAAGTACTGTTAAACTACGCACACTTTTGCTCAGGTATTTGCTGATTACCCATAATTCCTTTTTTTTTTTTTTTTTTTAGTTGACTGAATCATTTTAGGTAATCATTCTATTCTGTAAATGTCATTAAGACCTTCAACGCAAAGTAAGTTTTAAATGTCTGAAATAATGGCTGAAGGAGGCAAATACTAAGTTAGTTTCAAGAGTTATGTAAGAAGTGTCAGGGTTCTCACACCCTCCTCTGAAAAAATAAAGATAAAATAACCTTTAGACAAAGGTACTTATGACAGCATCCTTGTTATAATAATAATAATTACAGGCAGATTTTCATTCACTCTCCACACCATTCCTTTCATCAGTAACACTTCTTAGAATGACTAGCTATGAAGTAAGTCAAAGAGTCAGGAAATAGTCCAAAGCTATTCTAAATGGAAATTCAACTTAAAGAGAATTCAGAAAGAGTACAGACAAAAAGAAATCAGCTGATGATAGACATAGAAGAATAATAGAATCACGTGCGCTGTGTAAACAAGTTTGACTATCTTGCTATGTAATAAATATGCAACTGCATATACATTGCTGTCATTTAAAAATCTGCAAAGACACATTTGTGAAGTATATCACACAGTCCATACTATATGTTCATGTTAAGATTTCAGTGTAAGGTACAGTACAGTTTTCTTTAGCATGATAATAATGATTTCATGTATGAACCACTATCAGCTATATGGAATCTCACTTTAACTTTGCATACACATAACTCCTGTTGGCCGATAGATAAACAGGCTTATAGTAGTATCATATGTGGAAATGAACCTTGCTAAATTTTGAGTACATAAAAGGTATATTGAACTATCTTAAAAACACTGATGTAATTCTCTTAAGATCCTCATATGCTGACTTTAAAAAATATTTTTTGTATAAACCAGTAACATCTGTAGAGTATGAAATTATAAATTTTCTTTTACATAAATAAATTTAAAAACATGGCACAAAATGTTGGCAAGTTTACTTCCTGTCACAGTAACATACAGTACTCTGTGTACCACTTTCACTGTGCCCCTTTTAAACCTGAGTGGACTTTCTGAAGGATCCTACCTTGTTATGTGCATTTAAAAGTTAAGTATACCATTGTCTAACTTGTCATACTTAATTAGTAACAGGACTTTCAGCTTCCAGGTGAATTTTTACCATGTTTACAATTCTCAATTACTTTTAATATTGATTTTTTTAAAAAAATCAGCATAAATAATAAATCTTGTCTCTTCCAAGCATTCCTTACTAAGGAAATTTGTTAGGAGCTTTTGTATGGACTAGGAAATTCGCCCTTTATATCAATTTCTTTGTCCCAACAGATATTTTACCATTGAATTAATGATTATTATCATAACCTTAAAAATGAAATAGTTTGCAATTTTCCTGACATTTTCCAAAGGCTGGGTCTGATAAGCCTCATAAACAGTGTGAAGGAACTGATGCCTTTACATGAATATTCAAACCTGAAAACTCTCACATGATTATATGAAACATTGAAATACTATTTCTCTCTCTTTGTTTTTTACCTTGCTACTTCCGTTTGCTGAGTTTCATTGTTAATGGACCAGGCTAATTTTAGATGCTAGCAGTCAGTACTAAAACCTGTGGACTCAAGTAAACCAGTTTATCAAAATTAGGTAGTTTGTACCAATGTGCAACAGTTTATCCTAGAGTCCTTACATGATTCTGGAAGGGCTCTAGAAATTTTTTCTTTGGGCATCTACAGCAGACTGCAGCTCTGCTGCTTCTTTCACAGCATTCTGTCAATATTCTAGTATTCTCACATTTCTCACATTTCCTTTCCTTGGACACCACTTGCTTGTCCCATATCTACTACGATTCAGACAAAATGAGGCTCTTAATCTGTGGAGTAATGCTGGGATATATGGGCATGACCAAAAGAGAGATTATGGTTATTTCCCCCCAGAGAAGTGAGAGAAGACACTAACTAACGTGATCTTCCTGTTTTCCCTTTTGTTCACAGTTTTAGAAAATCTTCAGGCTTCAGAAGAAATACTCTTTCCATTGACAATCATATGGAATTAATTTGGAGAGTCTTTTTCTGTCTGTCAAATGCAATACCACAAATCATCGTGTTATTTACCTTCTAAATTGCATAAAATTATTGTTTAACTTAAATTTGTGACAAAACCAAATCCTTCGTATAGCATGGAGTATCTTAAGATGATGCTAAATCACCCATGCTAAAGAGAAGAAAGGGGGATAATATGAGGGATGGATCTTTGTAAAGACTTAGGAAAAAGAAGAGACCAAATTAAATTATTTCCCAGGCATATTAAAATATAGATCTGTGTGATGGGGTCTCTATGGAATTATACTAGTATGGTTCCTAATCAATAGAAAGTGTTGGTATCTGATTGATTTACTAATCTCATTCTTGTGAAATCAGTTTTAATCTGCTGCAAATTTAATTGCCTTTATTGTATGATTAATTGTGTCAGGGTGCTTGGAGCCTTGGACAGGCTTTTGTAATAATTTACATCTGATTAAAACCAAAAAATATTAAAGATATTTTAGGAACTAATAATAATAAAATTCTGAAATCTGTGAGAAAAATTATACCTCTGCTCTAGGATATGCATTGTTAAAGACTGATTTTTAAACATTTTTTTTAGCGCAAAGACAGTAACAAAGTTTATATTGAAATGTTTGCTGTAAAAAGGCTATTGCTTCTTAGCCCCATGATCACTGAATTTAGTGTAATGTTTTCAGGAGCCCTACGCTCGCTTAGTCCTCCTTCCATGTATTTATTATTATTCCCACTCTCAAATGTGAGTTCACAAAAGCGCATATACTCAGTTGTATTGGATCTGGCTGGGATGGGGTTAACTTTGCCCATAGCAGCCCATAAAGTGCTGTGCTTTGTGTTTTAGCTGGAACTGCGTTAATAACACACCCAGGTTTTAGCAGTTCTGAGCAGGGCTCGTGCAGCACCTAGGCGTGCACGCACACACACGCGCACACACGTGCACACACGCACACGCGTGCGCACACGTGCACGAACACCAGTAGGCTGCGGGGGGGGGGCAAAAGGCTGGGGGAGGACATAACCAGGACAGCTGACCCAAACTGACCAAAAGGATATTCTTTACCATGATATCATGCTCAGCTATAAAAGCTAAGGGAAAGCGGAGGCGGGGAGGGACGTGGAGGATTTCGTTATTAAGGTGTTTGTCTTCCGCAGAAACCGCTCTGTGTGCTGAGGCCCTACTTCCCAGGGAGTGGCTGGAATTCTCCTGCTGATGGGAAGTAGTGAATAAATCTTTTTTTTCTTTCGCTTTGCTACTGTGTGCAGCCTTTGCTTTCTTACTTTAAACTGTCTTTATCTCGACCCAGGAGTTTTTAATCCTATTTTCTTCCCCTGTCCTGCTGAGCAGAGGGAGTGAGAGAGTGTCTTGGTGGGCATCTGGCAGCCAGCCAAGGTTAGTCCAACACATCGGTAAAAAAAACCAAAAAAACCAAACCAATATGCCCCTTTAGTTCCTGTATGAAATTCACAGATGTAGGATTACTTGTGATACCAAAAAATGGAGCCCTTTGAGGACGTTATAGGACTAGGGGGCACAGCGTAACCACCTACATTGTTCTGTTCACTAAAACACGTAACCCTTAAAACATCAGAAGCAGCCATTTATGGAGGGGGAAATCCACAGAAAACTGCTCAAGATATGAAAATTGAACATGAGACTTCTAAAGCCCTGGCCTTTCCATTCTCTTGTCATACCACAGCTGCGATCTCTTCAGGGAAACCAAATATGTTTGTCAGTCTGTTTCTCACCTCCATCCTTTATCTGTGAACTCTTTCTGACAGCCAGATGAGACTGATTGTGTAATCTCTTCCCACCTGAATCAAATGAACTAACCAGACTTTTCAATTGTTTCATAATTTCCAGCCCAGTGAAACCTCATTTTGAATGACTATCAAGTCTGCATCAATCCATAGAAAATGTAGTTTAAATATTTTTTTAATTATCCCTTTACAAAAGTAAAGAGTACATACCTTCCTCCAGTACAAAAATCTACAGAAAAATCTACATACATGAATAGAAATTCTGATGAGGAATACTTTATACTCTCATGCCATGTAAAATCTCTGTACTGTTTGATTTGAGGACCAAGGCACCTACAGTTTAATCCTTTGGATGTTAGACACAGAATACTCTCAGTAAAATAAACATATCTCCAGATTTCCTGTTATGCACACTCATTCACTCAATTATTCTTCCTGTTAACTTTTCATAATTTTTTTGACTCACATTCTTTAACCTTTTCATTTTTAATAAAAAATGTTCTGTGACACAGTGTAAGGCTACAACTTTTGCACAGTCTTCCCTTTATTTATAAGAATAGTACTGTCTGACTTGTCCCTCCTACAAATCCCTTTGACATGGGTTACAGATCACACCTGACACCAAAATCACTCTTCCAGTGATCTATCCCTGGTTTTATATGTGTGGATATCATATGCAGAGTTAGAGGGTAACAAAGACACTTCACTTACGTGACATTTCCCTTCTGTATCCCTGTCAAAAATAAAAACAAACAAAAAAACACCCCACAAAAAATATTAAAAACACTGGAGTAAAAAGATTCTCTAAAGACGCTATGAAGAAATTAATACAACAGTATAGTAAAGTACTTACAACAGTAAGTAAAGAATTCATTTTTTTTCAATTCAATTACCTGCTGTCTTCCATGCACTTCATTTTGAAATCTGTCTTATCATAACTTTCTTTGTCTTTGTTGATGTTGGGTTTTTTTTTTCCTTTAACCAGATTTTACCCTAAAATCTGCTTGCTTTTTTAATTAATCATTTTGCACAGCATTATCATAAATCTAACTGGGTATAAGCTCAGGCTTTGGCTCTTTTCCAGATTCTCACATCCAACCTGTTCAAAGTTAGCCAGATTCTTTTGCATAATGGCTCAAAGACATCTTTTCTATGGGTCCACATCACTAATAACCTTGTGCATCATCTCTCATCTTGATTATTTAAAACATTCTTTCCACTTACCTTCATGAAATGCAATCATGCCTTTCTGATAGCCAACCAAAAAGCTAATGCAAAGCTTTTTTCCTAGTCTGTCTGTTTTAACTTTATAACCCTTCTTCTGCACTGTTCTATTGGCTGCTTTTCTGGCAGCAGAATAGAAATAGACTTCTTATCTTCACAGTCAAGGATCTTCCAGACTATCAGGTCTCAGTTATTATTGAATATCAAGAGAATGATTCTTGTCTATGACCAGCAGTTGAGTCTAGCTTCATG
The DNA here is from genome assembly GCF_964188355.1 of Buteo buteo. Classification (NCBI taxonomy): domain Eukaryota; kingdom Metazoa; phylum Chordata; class Aves; order Accipitriformes; family Accipitridae; genus Buteo; species Buteo buteo. Next base: position 2,398,114 of record NC_134185.1, read on the forward strand.
AGCTTTTTTTTTTTTTTAAAAAAAAAAAACAATGATAATTATTATAAGACAGAAATTACATGAGTTCCAAAAGGAGGTGGGAAATTACCCTAACCTACTTTGCTGATGTTTTAACAAATGATTCCCATGAGCACTTGCCAACACATCACATAGGCTAGCACAGTAATGGGCTTGACTCTCCTTCTGACTAATTCAGTTTTCATGAAATGGGAATTGAGTCATAAGAAATATGCAAGCTCTTTCATAAGTAAAAATAGTTTAATCTTCACCTACTTTTAAATCAGCTGTGGCAGTACATGACCTATAAGATAATGTTTGCTGAAAAATGCTTCAATTTTCTAAATATACTCTGTGAAATGGAAACTCTTCCTTCCTACTGCCATCTTAGAGAAAAAGAGTTCCTTGAGGGATTGCTCTAGTTCTTTTTTCCTATCCATTAGATCTTTTATATTAATATTATACATTTAATCACTTATTTAAAGAAATAATTCCGCTTTCTTTTTCCCTTTACAGAGTTAATAACCTAGCATAAAGAGCTAATGCCCTTTATCCACACAGGCAAAGTGCTAGCTGTTCACTGTGATCATGTTCTAGAAAATATTCAGTTGCTGAAAGTATTTTCCCCTTGAGATTTAAACTACCAACAAACTATATCATCTGTGCACCAAAAAGAAAAGCCAACCAAAAAAAACCCACCCAAACCCAAGCCCCCAAAACTAACCCCCAAACCTAAAAACCTCTGGCATCAGATTTACTACAAACAGATTATAGACTTTAAGATCATTTGTCATCATGGTGGCTGTACAAATAAGACAATTTTAACAAAAACAATTTAACAAAGAGCTACTGTTAGATTAGGGGAAAGAATATTAATATTTACATATTGGAAGATAATTGAAGAAAAAAATATTCTTACTGATTTTTTGAAATAGAAAGAAAAAGCCCTCTGGATTTTTCTTTATTCTGGAAATCATAGAATCCTAGAACATCTCATGTTGAAAGAGACCCATAAGGATCATTGAGTCCAACCCCCTGCTCTTCGCAGACTACCTAAAGCTAAACTGTATGACTAAGAGCATCGTTCAGATGCTCCTTGACCTCTGACAGGCTTGGTGCCATGACCGCTTCCCTGGGGAACGTGTTCCAGTGATTGACCATCCTCTCAGTGAAGAACCTTTTCCTAATGCCCAAACATAGATAGAGAAGCTGGTACCCTCTTGTTAAGCTCTACAAAATATTCTCAGATATTCTTCTGTTCTTAACTAGATACTAACTGATGAAGGTAAGTTGTAGGGAACACAGAATGCTTTTCAGAATACTCTTAAAATTTGTGAAAGTTATCACCCTAGTAGCTATTCCAGACCAACAAGTAGGCATCTGACCCATTTGTAGGAGAAAAATGTAATTTTGGTAACTGCTGAAAAAATACAATCTTTTTTAAAAAAATGGTTGGTTTGGGAATCACACATGAATTACTATAAATAATTATGAATTTTCATGCTTTACTGTAAATGGAACACATCTTTCTTAAAATTGAAAAATCATTGCAAAATAAATACAAACATCTAGTGATGGAGTATGATAAGAAAGGGGGCCTAAAGGGGTGTGTGAAGGAATTGTCTCTCTCTCAATCATTAATATTTAAAATCCTCATAACAATTCAATGTATTATATTTATTAAGTGAATCGTAATAGAATGGAAACTGCATATGTCATTATTTGCCTACAAGTGAATTCAGAAGTTTTCATCAACCTTGACTTTCAAATAATTTGAGCATCAATAGTTAAAATTACATAGTTTGCTACACTAATTATTTTTAATAATTAAGTACTGGGTACAGTACCAGAAAGGTAACCAGGGAGAGTTTTTGTAACGCAAAAGACAATGAGCATAATCCTGTATTGGAAAGTGCTATTGCATATTTATAATCACTCTCTAAAAGTAATTGTGAGTCACTACATGAGTTCTATGCATGTAACAGATGAAGTACACAAAGATTTGCAAGGTATCTGAGAGTGCCCATATTTTTTCTTTAACTCTTCCATGCTATTTCAATTGTTTTCATGCTCTTAGTTATTAATATGGGACAATCATTTTTTTATATAATAAGCAGTCACTAGCCCATTAGGACTTCTGCTATAAACAAAGATGCTTTGTATTGCACCTTGCATATGTTGTAGCAAGAAAACTAAACTGCATTTTTTAAGAAAGTACCATAACGTTTGGCATACCGTTAGGTTCACTGACAGCATGTATGTACCACACAGCTCTAAGGTCTAGGGATGTAACTGGAATTCTAATGTTTTGCTTTTCATTTGCGAAGTCATCAAACTTGTTTTGAACCACCAGAGTTCTTCTGAATCCTAATGAATAATTCACTATTTTTCATCTGAGTGATGGATTCTTTGACATTATCAGTCAAGCAGAGATACACGGTCCCGTACTACAACCTCATGAATTGTCAGACAATACTTCAGCACAAACATTTACTTCAAGATGGGGTGGGGGAAAGTACTCTTAGAGTACCTAGTTTCACAAAGTGATAATTTTCCAGGTTCAAGCTTGATGTTCAGGTTTCTCTACAGCTATCACAGAATCATAGAATATTCTGAGGGATCCATGAGGATCATAGACTCCAACTCCAGACTCCACACAGTGCAACCTAAAAGTTAAACTATATACCTAAGAGCATTGTCCAAACACTTCTTCAACACTGACAAGCTTGGGGCCATTACCACTTCCTTGAGGAGCTTGTTCCAGTGCTCGACCACCCTCTCAGTTAAGTGTTTTTTCTAATTACCCTGTTGGAACTTCCCCTGATTCAGCTTTAAGCCATTCCCTAACACCCTATCATCTGACATCAGGAGAAGAGATAAGCACTTTCCTCTCTACTCCCCCTCATGACAAAGTTGTAGACATCAGTCTTCACTCCTCAGTCTCCTTTTCTCTAAACTGAACAAACTTAGTATCCTCAGTCACTCCCCCTAAGTCATGCCTTCCAGTCGCAGTGTGATAAAACATATTGCCATACTATGTTTGTGAAATACTCCAAATGTAATAAGTACTCCAAAGAGGACATACTTCCTGAGAAAATAGACAAAGCACATTCAGTATGACAAAACTTACAGCGGGGAGATAAACAGGAGGGAAGAATGACACCGGTAGTTATGAGATCATACCATTCACGTAAGGCCAAAAGGCTACCCACATTCACATCTCCATGGCTGTCACAGTAACTGGCATACATAACAATTATCAGAGCATAATTCCAGGATCCTATACATTCTCTTCAGTATCGTTCCTAGTTATTCTCAATGACCTCTTGAAATAACAGGAGAAAAGAGATGGCAATCAACAACCAGAATGACAAAAATTGCAGAAAAAGCCACAGTCACTCTTTCAAGCACTCCATCTCTGATCTCTCAGTCCTGCTCCTCAAGGGAGAGACCAAAATCTGAAAGACCAGACTAAAATGCAAAACTATCTTAAATGAAAAAGGATTCAATACAGATTATCTTTATGGCATATCATAATTATCCACAATCTCATTCCCTACCAAACTGCCAGTGTTTCACACTGCTACTCCATAAATACAAGCATTATACTGCAAACTTCATTACTGTCCTCATTGCCACATCAACTTTGGCTTTACAGGTGTGAAACCCCCTTTGTCTTTTGCTGTCTAATCAACTGACATTAATGAAATTAATAAATTTTTTTGAACTGTAGTCAGAATGCATTATGTATCTGAAATCATGAGGAGTAGCTGGAATATAGGATTGGAATATATAGCATGTGAAGATCCCTATGTGATTACCTTCATGTAATTTCTGTGACACTGAGGGCGGGGCGGGGGAGGTGAGTAGTTTTAGAAGTTTTAGAGGAGGAGAGGAAAACATAAAATATTTCTGGAAGGTGATCCCTGTTTAATGGAAGGAATCATAAGGGATTTTTTTGATAGAAATAAACAGAACAGAAGGTGAAAAGAGAAATTAAAGACAGTGTAAACAAAAATGACAAAATGAGACATATAGAAGGAGCTTGTTTCAAACATGGCCTGTCTTGTCAAATTAAAAAATTAATCCATTAACATGGATTGAAAACACAATGTAAGTGAAAAAACACAACATACTCTAAGACAGAGGGATATTGTCATAACCACATTAGATGACAAAAGAAATGTCTGGTAAGTCTTTGGAGAAAGTGGAGTGTGCAAGATCATTATCAGAACCTGAGAGACAAACAACAGGATTGTATAAATATTGGGCATTATCAATATCTATAACCAAGGAACCTCCTGATGTTGCAGAAATCTTAAATATTCAATTCTAAAAACCACGACCCTGCTACACAAGCCACAGCAGAATCTGCCCACATCGACCACTTTATTTTTATTGCATATTCTGTAGTTCCTTCCACTTTCTTTGACTTCACTGATCTCAGCTCAGTTATGCTGAGATTTACATTAGCCAAGGATCTGGACTTGAACATTTTACAGCTGGCATATGACCAGCATAGGTGAATACCATAAGATGTTGGAACTTGTCTTGTTTTCATTAAATAGCAAGACTGTCACTGATTTTATCAGAGCCAGGGCTTTGGTCACAATTCTTAAAGTTTGCCTTATCAACATTATTTCTGCGTATAAAAATCACCAGAGTGTGACACAACAATACCTGTCAGTGATACCTTACAATGACTGATTAAAGTGCGGATTTTTTTTTTCTCTCCTTTCCTATAATATGCAGCCAATCAAAGCCAAGTATCTTTGAATTAGATAGACAATTTGTTGTGAAAATGGTCTCATTTTTTTAAAGTGCTTTTACTATCTATTCTGGAAGTTTCCCTTAGAAACCACAAAATAAATGGCAGCTGCTCCATTAAGAAAGCTTCACTCGTATTCTGCAGGCACCAGTTTTGTTTTACTCTCAAATTCCTAATGGAGTTTAAAATTAAAATTAATGTTTCTGTTTACTTTCTAGTGTATTCAAAAGCCTAATCAATGATGTCAGCACATCTCAGTAATAGTGTTCCTCTATTAATGTCTGATACAGGCAGTAAAGGAAGCATGGGGCACTGTTCAGTAGGCCCATCACCGGAGGATTTTTATTATGCTGTCAGCTGTGAACAAACTGAGCTGTAATAAACAGTACAATTAGTGGAAATAAAATAGCACACTGTCAAGATTGAGATGATATTAAGCAGGACGCTTTGCAAACACATAATCTTTTACCCGAAATGATTAGAATCTGAATAGAAAGGGGAAAACAGCGGTCTACCCAGAAACTAAAGACATTCCTGGTCTCTCAATCCCGTTTTAGCTTTGTGTCTTCTAAAGCACTTTATCTCACTAACAGCGCAATGTTCTACCTTCCATGGTGCCCTTGTAGTCATATATTCCTGAATGCCTGTTTTTGATACATTCCAGCATTCACAAATCTTGATCAGTTACCACTTAAAGCTTTTCTTAAGATAATCTTTCATATGTACTTCTCCCCCTGGAGCTGTCACTTCATCATTTAATCTTGATAGCTCTGTATATGGACCATTATTTCTCCTCCATTGACATTGCTTATGCAGCAGCTGTTTTATACGAATCTCTTTTGTCCTCATAGTCTTTCCTGTCACTAGCACAGCTGTCTTAGTTGTATACTGGCTTTGTTGATTTCAGGTTAGTAAGCCTATTTAAATCTGTTGAGAATCTGGATCTAAACCTTTGTGATTAACAGAAGACAAATATTTTCTAGGGAGAAACAAACAACAGGTACTTGAGCATAAGCCTTCTTTTCAAAATACAATTTGAAACATAATTTATTGATGACTTCCATTTGGAAAACAGAAAAAAAAAAAAAAAAGAAAATCTACATCTTTTCTTCTACACTGCAAATTTAAAGCATGAATCCCTAAGGAATTTGACTATATTACACTATATGCACATAAGAAACATCGTAAATTAAATTTTACTTCATTGTTTTATAAGCTAAGTATTAAAGTCCCACCATCTATAAAATACTAGAGATTACAACCGTAACGGCCATTTCAAATAGATTCTTCTGTTAGTTTTCGGAGATGTGCATTTTTTCCGTGAATCTTAAGTTTAGAGATCTTTTAAGTTACATATGCAAGTCTCTTACAAATACTGCATGAATTCACACCAAACATCAGATTCAGTTTGTGGTATCGCTTCCTGAGAGATGTGAACATTGTGCAACACTTTCAGGACATTAATGGAATTTACAAGGTCAGAATACTATTGAACTGTCATGATGGTTAAGAAAAAACAGTCCCCATTGATGTGCCCCTTAAAAGTAGCTAAGAGCCAAATAGGGAATTGAATTAATGCAGCATGCTCTTGATCAATATACCTGCTGGCCATTAAGCCTTTAATACTGCCACTAGTATATTCATTTTCCACCCTATTATGGTCTTGTGAAATTGTCTTAAATTTTACCTTAGTGGATTACAAACCAAAATAATAAAAAAAAAAAGTAAAACATAGCAGAAGGCTATTTGGCTTTTAATGTTGAAGAGTATTGATATTCTGATTAAATTTCATTAATAACTTAACCTCACTTAGAGCACAGAGCAACAGATTTGCACAAAGAAGATCATTACTCTTATACTATACAGTAAGTAATTGATTAATATTTTATAAATTATAGTAAGAAAAAATTTTTATAAAGGTATATTTAAGCTTAAAATATATTCAACTAATATTAAACTATTATTAAACTGATAGCTACTAAGATCAGACATTCTAAAAGAATACACTGCTGTACAATACAAGATAAGTCTCTAACATTTTTTAGCAAGGTATTCAGTATAATGGTTCTCAGTATAACTCATACTCATCAGCTCACAGTTGAGAGAAGAAAATAATACCAATGTTGTCAAATCCCAGAAAAGAAAGTTAGAAACTGAATATTAATAGGAAAATACATATAGCATGAATGATCCTTAGGAGAATTTTATAACCCCCCAAAATTAAATATGCCCATTTTTCAATAGAGAGCTCTCCTAATTTCAGTCAGAACTAAAACACATTCATGTAGAGGAAATAAAGGTTAAGTTGTTACTGTGTGAACCCCTCATTCAGGTTCAGTTTCCATCCACATATTCTTCTCCTCAAGGTCACTTGCTGGATAAAAAATTCTAAAGGTTAGTTTGGTAGCAATTATTAAATCTGGTCTTGTTTTACTTGATGATTGCACAGAATATGGTGCAAGTGCTTTCAATAAACAGAACTATATCCTTGATTAATTCACAGTGGCTGTGATTTGTGACATGCCTTTCTTGGTGGCCATGTAAGCAGAATTAAACAAAACAGTTCTGATTCTTGTTTCCTCGTTCTGATTTATTTTTACTATTTTCTGTTACCTTCATACCTGGATTAAATCTATTTCATCTGATCCTAAAGTAGAAAATTTGTTCTGATCAGAAGAATGCCATATCTTATCAAAACAGGAATCCAATTAGTGGATGATGTAACCAAGAAAGAAATAATTCCACCTGTCTTTGTGACCCAGAAATAACCTGATAAAATGATTAGCTGGGAGACTAGCACACAGGTAATTGTCATTAGTTGCATAATTGCAACTTTGGTCCTCCAAGATTATTACTAGGATTACTTGGCTTAGTGTACAACCACCATTACTTCACAAAGAAGAAGTATCTGTCAATACCCTCTTCAGATATTTCATCTGAACTCTGTAACCATGAGCTCCACTCATTCACTTGTGCAATAAAATGTACTACTTTACAACTCACATCAGAGATGCCTGGGGCCCAGCACCTTTTCTTATTTTATGTAGATCAAAGTGAGTCAATCTGTATCTTATGACCAAAAGGAAGAATGTAGTAGAGGAGCGTTTACTTTATAAATGATTAATTTCTCAGCCAACTTCATGGATCAATGATTGACAAGACTTCAGGTGGATAATGCTGGAAGGTCAGATCCACCTAGGCTTACATGTTTATTTTTCCCTCTCTTCCAACTCTTGCTGTTAAAGCACTAAGTCTAAGAAATAACCCTGAAAAAACCCTCTGGTCTTGTACACACAATGCTGTTGATTTACATTGGCAATAAGCTTTGATCTTAAAAACCAACAAGTTGGTGCCATTTGCACTAAGTTTTCAGGAGGGATAATAAACCCTTGCTTTTTAATACTAGTATGTGATTTAAAAATCTCAACACATCAAAATATAAAATACTAAGTTATTTTTTAAAGCCTTTATTGAGGAAAGACTGAAAAAACGCTTCCCTTGTATGCATGCTTGGCAGAAATTTGGGGCTGAGAAAGTGGACAGCTATTCTAATAGTAAAATGTTCTTAAGGAGATACAGTCATCGATAAGGATTTTACTTTTTTTCAGTTTGCAATAACAGGGCAGTGACCTGGGTCAAATATCTGAAAGGCAAATTGGTTCTACCATTGGAAAAAAAAATAAATTCTGAATGTCTAGATAGAGAAACATATTAATCATGTGAATTGCAGATTGTTTTAAATTCTGAGATAAACAATAACTGTTTGTACGATCAACTTAATTCTGCAATCCTAATTCTACTTGTCACACATATTTATGCTTGATATTTCAGAAAGATGACTACTACAAGATTACCAGAATCTCTCACTACTTCAAGCTGCTTGAGTGCTTTTTCTTTGATTGCATATACATTACTTTGATCAGCTTTGTATTCAGATAATAGACAGTTTAGAGATGAAAAAGGCATGGTAAAGCCACATAAGGCTGAATTGTTCTCATAAACGTCTAGCAATTTGTTTTTCTTGCTTGTGATTTTCTTTTAATATGGTGATTTATGTCAGTAGTGTTAGAAATCATATTTTCATGAGACTACTACAGGATATGTGTGAAAATTACAAGAAAATCATAGTTAAAGAGTTTAGCTATTAAAGTTAGCTAATAACTGGTAATGAATCATTATTAAAATGAAGTATCAGTATGGTTCCTTAGAGGCCTGTACTGAATCCAATGTTAGTATTTTCAATAATCATATAAATGATGGAACAGAAAATAAACTCATTAAATTTGCAAACAGTATGAACCTGGAGAAGGTGAACATTCGTTGTAAGAAGGATTAGAATTTTAAATGATTTAAAGAAATTGGAGAAATAATCTGAAAAAATATAAGCTATAACTTAACAGGGACAAAAATGATTCATTTTGCACTTAAGAATAGTCACCTGCATAAATGCAGGATAAGGACAAGAAGCAGTTTCATAGAAATTAAGTGGGGAAATAATCAAGCTTCACATAAATCATACTGTTACTCTACCATCAAGAAAAGGCAGACAATATATTGACAGGTAACTTTGAAAAAACCTGTCTACAAGGTATGGAAAGAGAATCTTCTGTTCTACCCTGCATTGCTGAGGTCTGTGCTGGGGAACTGCATCCAGATCTGGACACTGCACATCCTGAAGGAGCTCAGCTCATGGATCAAAATGAGAGCAAAGTAAATTAGCAGTTTTATAGAAAACAGAGTGCATGAGGATGGGTTTAGAAAGGGACTTACTTAACTTCTAAAACTTAAGACCGAGTATGGAAATGTTAATGCTCTCCAAATTTGTCAAAGGTTAATGCTAGGGGGAAGGGAATAAGCTGTTCTTTATGTCCCTATTAAGTGGGTTTCAATCAGAGCAAGGGAGATTCAGCCTACAGTCTAAAAATAGCTTTCTGATGGTAACAATAATGAAACACTGGAATAGTTTAATATGGGGAGGCTGTGGATGCCTTTAAAAAGATGTTAAGTAAACATCCATTGGGAGATTCATATCTAGAGCTAATATTGCCTTAGATCCGGAATGTTGACAGGTGACATTCCAGTCCTCTGTCATTCTACCTGAGTCACACAGAAACCTACACAGGAGTTCACCTAAATGTATTTAAGACAGCTGCGGAGGGAAAAAACCTAGAAGATTATTGATATATGCTGTATGTCATGGCTCACATTTCATTATCGGATTGTTACACTTCTGCTAGTGCAAACTCTTAGTCTTGGTCACTTGAATCTTGTTTGAAATATATTTATACAATATGCATATGATGATAAAAGAAGAAAAAATGTAGCTTCAGGAGCTACAGCAGAATAAAGCCAATTTGAAAGGACCACTTCCATTGGTAAAGGGAATAATTATCACATACTTTATTTCTTTGGTAGGCGTTCCATGTCCTTATGTTCCCATAATTTTTTAAAACACTGTATTCCATCTCGATTTAAAAGATTCTTCATTTTTCCATAGAAAAGTGTTAGACAACTACATTTCCCTCTTGCTTTATGCCTTTGATGATTTGGCCCAATCGGCAAATACATATAAATTTTTCCTACGTGACAGTTGTAACACCCTAAGCAGAAGTTAGGGCCTATGCAACAGTAACTTTCAGATGTTTTTCAAATGCTTTAGCACTGAGCTAGAGTTTATTTAAGATATAAAATAGATAGAACAGGTGTTATCAAACAGTTTTATTTCCTTTGTGACATAAAGCCTCCATCCCACGAAAGAATGCCTAGGTCCTTCTCAACAGTAAACTTGCTGAAAAATGGATTGAAGAGCTTTACAATGATAACCTCAAGGCATAAAGGAGACACTGTTATAGAGAGAAATACAAAAGCAACTAGCCAAACTTAATGGGGAAACAAAATGAGAAAATCCTTTATTTTTAATGGGCTGAAGGGAAGGGAAATTTCCCTACCATACATTTTTTCCTTATAATGAGAAATTGTATATGACATTTATTAAATAGCTGGATTTCAATGAAAAAAAAAACAAACAAAGTGTTTTCAGTTGATCAGTTCTAAAACTTTACTTCAAGAAAACAAAGCAAATGAAGTCCAAAAGATAGCTGACAAAGTCCGGAAAACAGTTGCCTTTGAAAGCAAGGGAAGCACAGCCTTTCACACTGAGTAAAGTTTTTAATGCTGTATTTGATGACCTAGAAAAAAAAAAAAGGGTAAGAATCAAATGTGGGAAAAAAATCACTGAAGAATTATAATTTATTTTGGAGTTTCCAGCCAAACAATTGAAATAGATAAGTAGTGCAAGACAGGCAAGATAATGAAAATTAATACAGGGGCCCATATTAATCCTATCTATTTTTGGGTGCATAAATAATATACAAAGTTAAGAACTTACATGCCTAAGGATCTGTACAAAGTCAATGTAGAAAAATAGACTCCTCTATGTGGTGCTTCACTTCATACCAAATCTTAAAATACTTTATGAAAGTGCTGTCTCTTGCAAGCTATACTGAATAAATTTTGAAGAGACAAAACTGGGACAATCACTATTATCTCAGTATAACAAAAAAAGAAGGCCTGCATGCAAACCAATGACAGCCAATGAGAAAGGCTAAGAAAAGGGTACTCAGAACATCTTTCTCAACAGGGATGAACAGAAATGATTCCCAAGGAAAGAAAGAAAAAGTAAAAAAAAAAAAAAAGTCTTACTGAGATGAGCTTCTGTGGCTGCCTGAACATGACTTTCAACTGTACAGGTATACAAGACCTAAGCACACAAAGTTCCAGAAATGTGGCCCTATTGGTCCAAGACAATTAATCTCTAAGTAATTAGTCTGAGTATTCAAAGCTTATTGAAGTTATCTGGGTTTTCTTTGAAGTGCCTAAGACCTTAACTGAGCAAGCCTGAAAACGTGGGCAAAATGCGATCCAAAACAGTAGGGAAAACTTTTCTCAATATTTTACATTCCAAATTTATATTAGTGTAGAATATAAAACTTATTCACTAATTTATGTTCTTTGCAAAGAATACAAGACCAGTACTATGGATATTTCAACCAAAATTTAATCTTCACCTATTAACGTTTTTCAGGGAATTGGTTTTTTTTTTTTTTCACATTTATAGGCAAGAATAGTATTGGATCTGCTTTTCTATTCTCTTTGGTTTACAGCGACTCCAGCAGAATAATTGGACTGTTAAGTAGATAACTAGGACTCCATAATTACTTCCCCTTATTCTAGTTCTGGCAAAGAGTAGGGTATTTTAGGGACTGCTCTACTGTCACCTGCTCTCAGAAGTTCCCAAGAGGAAGTCTTCAGTCTTGGTTTCATTCATATACATTATATTTCTTTTGTTCTCTAAAATGTGTCACAATTCATTGTTGAAATATGCTACAGATTATGCAAAGTGGAAGAATCTTCATCTCCACTTCCTTTTTACTGCTGAATATAAATACTAGAGAATACTTCCATAGCACCTTTCATTGCAGCGACGTGTATATTACTATAGAAGTACATACTAGGTTATTTTAGGAACTTACAGATTGTGTTACCGGTTTACCAACTGAGCAAGGGGAAATCTAATCCCAATGGTATCAAATGGTATTTTCTGGCAGAACAGTGGTTTCCCCAAACAAAAGAAAGTTTTGGTGTTCAGTCCTAACCTAACAGAACAGTTATCAGAGCATAGGCATTTCAACGCAAATTACCTATTGCCTTTCACAGTCCTCTTTCTTTGATTTTGCCTGGTATCATAATGAAGAGGGTAAGACTATTCCCAAGTTTACAAAATTATGGTAAATCATATCTTTCCAATGAATTTAATAAATTAGGTTTCTATCTCCAGTGATTTAACTTTTTTTTTTAATACATTCCGTACTGATTTAATTTTACGCTGACGTGTTTTAAAGCATTTCCTACCACCACTGCCAGCTCCTCAGGACCCGTCTTGTCCAGAGCAGGAGGGCGGTGGGGGATGGCGGCCTTCGGCGGGGCCTTCGGCGGGGCGCGAGGACGCCCGGCGGTCAGCGGAAGGTTTCCCTCGGGGCAGAAGCAGCCTGAACTCGGGAGGGGTGACAGCCGGCGGCGGGGTTTCTCTCACGAACCGCCACCGAACCGCCTCCGCCACCCGCAGAGCTGACCGCATCTATCTCCGGAGCTCCGTTCCGGGGAGAACGCCGGGCGAGCCCTCGCTTCCCAGCGGGAACCGAGCGGAGCGGAGCGGACCCCCCGGCTTTGCTCTCCGGGCTGCTCCTCAGAGAGGATCCGCGGAGAGAGACGGCGGGAAAGCCCCGAGCAAGACCTCGCCGGCCCTGGGGCCAGCCGCGCTCCCTCCCCTCAGCCCGGGGGGCCCTTCGTTCGTGCCCTTTTCCCGCCTCCTCGCCCCGCCTGCGGGCGGGCGCTCGCCCTCATTAGGCTAAGGAGGCGTCCCGCGCCGGCTGCGCTTCCAGAGCCTTCGGGGGGTCCGGCCCCTTCCCTTCCTCTCCCTCTCCCCCTTCCCCTTCTCTCCCCCGCCGCCATGGCCGCTGCCCGCCGCCGGGGAGCTGCCCCGCTCGGCGTCTCGGCAGAGGGAACCGCGCGTCCTCCGGCCCGGCCCGGCCTCCCCGCCCTGTCGCCGGTGCCCGGGGCTGAGCGGGGCCGGGCGGCCGCTCCTCACCCGCGGCTCCTGCCTGGGCAGGGGCCTGGTGAGGCAGAGCTCGTCCTTCGGCCGGACTTGCCCCGCCGCGGCGTTCGGGACGGGAACCCCTCGGTCCCTCAGGCGTGGTGCGGGTCTGCAGCCTTGCAGGCAAGTTCCATTCCTTCCCTCCGCCGCAGGAGCCCGGCCCTGGTGCTCCAGACTCTGTCCGTCATGACGGGTGTTTGAGGCATTAACTCCCTCCGGTCTCTCACACAACTTGACCGTTGACTTTTTAGGTGAGTGTGACCAAACCTACGTGGCTCTCAATCCGGCAGCATCTTTAAAAGTAGGAAGAATTTTTGAGAAATACTCTTACTTCTTGTGAAGACACAAATAACTTGGTCCTCAAATATTTCAAATTTCATATTTCAAATAGTTAATATTTCAGATATTTCTGACATGAAGAAAAAAGTGTTGTAGTAGAATGTGTGATAAGTTTTGGTAAATGCGGCAAGCATAAATAAAAGAAGAAATACAGCGCTTTGTCTTGATAATACTGGGTTTCTGTATATGAAAAAACAAAAGCAACCAAAACTTTCTGTGATGGCAGTGCTGAATATAAAAGACAGTGAACTAAACTCTGTTCCCTACATGAGTATGACTGTCACCAAAGTCAATAGGAATCCTGTTGTGTATGGAAAGGGGATATCTGGCCCTTAGTGGCTGTGAGCGGAGTATTGTGTGGCAGCGATGCTCAACAAGCGTGGAAATGACAGCTGGAAGATGGATATAAGAATAGATTGGAAGTGACATGAGTCTGCCTATATGTACAGTCTTTTTTTTCGTAGAAACAAGCTAAAAATAACATCTCGAGTACTGTCGCTCTTCTTGCCACTAGCAGCTATTTTTATAAATCCAGAATAAGCAAAGTGGTCTGTAGGCCAAATGTTTCTATGGAGAATAAAAATTGAATTATTTCCTGAAGCTGAATATGATACCCAATTTATAGAACCAATAACAAAACCACCTGACCTTAATGCCGAAGTTTAGGCACTCTCAGGAAGTAATACTTACTAACACTGTCCATCGTTTTTTCCTAGCTGTGAGCAGACTCTTGATTTCATTTTGGAGGAAGAAAACGGAAATACTTAAGATACATAAATAATGGCAGAGAGTCAGAATTTAAGTAGCTTTAGACTGTGCCATTCATATAATTCTGTCTGGAAATAGAAATTTTTATAACATTTGGTGTTCCTGAAAATGCCTGAAGGGAAAGGGATTTTAAGTCCTTTAGACATCTTTGTTATTTTATAATTCAGGTATATATAAGCTTAAATTAGTACGGCTAAACTTGAAACGATGTATAAATAATTTTAGTCCTGTTTAAGTCCACTGTATTGATACTCTGATTAATTTTCATTTAAGTTTTTTTTTGTTAAAAGATAATGTGGCAATTTTGTAAAATGGATTCCCTCTTTGAAAATTAGGTATACATAAAGTAACCCATGATACCTAATCCTGTTGAGCATCTGTACCCATCATACGACTTTCAGTGCATTTTGCAATGAAGCAAAATGAATTATTGTCAAGAGAAACAGCAACAGAAATTTGGATGGGAATAGAAGTCTAAGGTGTTTGGTTTCTAGTTCTCATGCCACTAAAGAGCACTATTAAATTAAAATTTGCCTAGGGCTTTTTGCATGTTGGTCATAAATCTTAAAAAGAAGAGGCATTACCTACTTCACAGATAGCTTGGGAAGTCTGCTTTCGGAAGGATAATATTTCAGAGACGGCCTTTTAGAATAAGTAGTGTATTTTTTTTTTTTTAAACTCTGGAAGTGTAAAGTACTCCTTGGAAATCAGCTCTATTCAAAGCGTAGGATAGATAAAAAGCGACTCTCAGGCAGTGTGGGACCTGAGTTCCTTGTGAGGAAGGGTAGACATTCAAGAACTTTGCATATAGAGGGGTTTTATCTTCTTTAAAAAGGAAGTCCTTAAAGTCCTTTCTAAGACTGACCATAAGGCTAACACACTTGGTAAGTGTGCTTGTATTTATATAACTATTATTCAAATTGTTTTTACACATTTTTGAGCATATCCTCTTACTTTCTTGTAATTACAGTAAATACTGAGAAAAATATTTTCACATTTCAGTCATACGGAACTGATGTAGGTACCTGCACAAAGTGAACAGAATTCAGTCTTGGCTAACATCCTTCACCAATACATGAGAAAGGAGACAGAAAAACAAATCAATCCACACCCCTGAAACAACCAGCAAACAAAAAAAAAAACAACAACCCAAAACAAAGCTAAATACTGAGTTTCCAAAGTGTCTTCAGGAGGTAATCTCAGCAGCAAAATAATTTCCTACATTAATTTTGAACATTAGAGTCTTTTTGCTTTTTTAATAAAAATTGAAGACTTCTCGTAACTGTTACTGCTTCAGCTCTTTCCTAAAATACTGTAATGTGTGCTCTTTAATAAAAGAGCTCTGGAATAATATTCCACTAAGCAAATTTAATAAAACTCTGGGGTGCATTCTGAAATCCTTCCTCCAGTCTGCAAATAAATGGAAGCTGTTTCCATAAAATACTAAAAACACAAACCTGGAGCCACTCTGGATTTGAATGGCTGCAGCTGAGAACAGTATTTTACTTTAAAAGTTATAATTCAATTTGTATAATAGAGGCCACTATATTTATTTATTAGCTAGTAAATGATCATTTTGTTTTGTAGTATGCCAGCTCAGAAAGTACATCTTTGTTTCATTGGCACAGGTTCTGCAAATTCATAAAAATAACAATGTTTGTAACTAATAAGTAATTCTAGCAACAAATCTTTAATTTCCTTATCCTTTTGCATCTCATTTGTAAAATAGGGATAATAATATCTGCCAAGCCTGACAAAACAATATTGTGACTATAATGGGTTTTAAGGCTATGCAGGTGATGACTGTAATCAAAAAGACCTTCAGTAAAATTTAAGATTCACTACACAGTGCATTATCTGAATGAAGTACAACAGGTAAGTGGGGATATCACGCTGAACAGTGCAGACAAAGAGCAGCATTGAGAGTTCACCTCATTCTGTAAGCATTTTCTAGCTCGAGGTGTCGATCTTGAACATAGGTATTCAGACTCTTTAAGTCAATAGAGCTACTACATGCGGAGAAATGAACACATGAACGGTGTTAACTGGGGAGAGGTCTGATAGAAGACCAAAGTATTGAGTGAGTAACTCCTGAACTGAACGGAATAAACACAGAAAAATTCTGAATTTCACACTGAACAAACAACTGGACAAAAATTTAATGCATCCCAACTTTTAAATGATTGAATTTGTAACCTTCAGCATTTTGATCCTTTTCAATTTACACGTTTAATCATTTGAAAAATATATTTATGTTAGTGGCTTAGAAATTTTCAATTAAACAATATTCCTTCTTACTATGCACTTAAAATACATTAATTCTCTTTTCTTTCTGTAACATTGCCATATTTGGTTAATTATTGGTAGTTACTATTTGTAAGAAAAAACTGACACATGCATTTTTTGGAGAAAAAAAGAAAAATATATGAAATTAAACTGACTCCAAATACAAAATTAAATTAAATCGGTATGACAGTGTTTGTAGGTGATTTATTCCATGTTATGAGAATTGAAATAGTTGATTTTTAAACTCTTGGGATCATAGTGCAGATTTTTACATAGATGTTTATAGAGAAAAAAAATAGTCCTTAAGAAACTCACATTGGTCCCTTTGACAGATTTCCAACTTAGATAAAATGTCAGAACAACAGAAAAGTAATATAAATGTCTGTGACCATTGTAGTCACTCAAGGCTTCCTTTGTTTTAGATACAAAGGTGCACTTTTAGGATGAAGTTTGTCTAACCTGTTTCGGACATCTGCTTAGGGTGAGATGACTCACATCCCAGAATTGCTTATTTCTCTCCATGACTATAAAGGCAGTCTATATGTTTAAATTTTGAAAGATAAATCCAGCCATGGGAATCTGAACTGAGATTAGTGGTGATATGAACATTTACCCTATAGCAAAGATTAGTTCCCTGATCTTTGACTCAGAAAAGTGTATTTTCTAGCTGCGGAACCTAAAGCTAAAATCCATTTTTTTTTTTACAGTCTGCAAAAGAGCTATTTAACACAATGTTGCTAAGATTAGGTCTAACAGAGGCCAGAATTAAGTGCTCCTCACTTTAAGAAATACAGAAGAGCAGGTTACCACTTTAATTACATTCGAAAGGTACAGTCTATGTGCTAAGAAAATCTCTATGGGTATACTTTTTCTTGCAGCTACTGTAAATGTAGTTAGTCCACAATCTGCAGTTATCTTTTTTGTTTCCAGTAACAACCAGGAAAAAGAAGAGTTTTGGAAAGACTAGAGAGTGAAATTGCAGCTGCTAGAAAGTACTGAAAGAGTGAGAACATAATCACATCATCACTTTGGAAACAAGAACAGTTTAATACTACTGTATCCTAATGGTTCAGTAGCAGAAGTTGTAGAATACCTAGAAAAGAATACACTTTAGATAAAGTCAGCCGAGTTGCCATGATCCATCTCCAGGACTACTCTAACACAAAATGATTTGACATGGCACTGAAAGGGATTAGGAGTGCTCAGAGGGTTTCTCTGTTGGCTTTACTGTGGGAGCGGTAAACTCCAGGTAAGGCAGCTGTCATCAATAGCTGTCAAGAGTAATGTCTTCAATTACACCTGCTGCATTCATAAGAAGATATGTGTTTATGCTGTAAAATCCTGACAAGGTACATTTATTTTCTACCTTTGATAAAAAGCTGAATATAAGTTGCTACTCAGTATTTCAGTAAAGAAAGTATATGTCATTCTGTGGCAAAACTCACAATGATTTAACAGCGTACTTAGCTCTATGTTAAATAGAAGTACTTTTTCATCAATGCTCTGTGAATAGTGTTTTCAGTGATAGCACATGGCATCCTGAAAAAATGTAGTACTTAAATAGATCTTAGCATAATGCATGGAACATTTCATTGTTATTGCAAAATAAAGAAAAGTGTAACAGCCTAACTAGACATAATTGCCAAGTACTTTTTTCTGTGATGCTGCACACCTGAAGAAAAACAAAATCAAACTTTTAAAAAATCTAGTAGAGCAATTTAAACAGCAGTTATTAAATCTGAATTTGGAATGAAACGGTAAGAGCTTCAAATTACAAATAAATGTGATTCTCGTGGGAAGGTAAAGTGGAAATTATTCAAATATGCTGTGTTAGTCTTTCTGTTTCCAAGGGTTTTGTTCTCATTATCATTTTTAGTAATGCTTCGTTACCTTGAACAAGCACTTGTAAACCTATCAGAATAAAATTCATGATAACTTTTGTTGTCTGTCCCTCCCCTTCTATTTTTATGAATTTGTGAGGTTTGGTGAATAGGTTAGCAGTGCAAACTGTAGTACTGGTACATAACGTAGATTTTGTTTGGTGGAGTAGTAATCATTGTTGCAACTGTCTAAGTTTTTATGTGTATATATGTATGAGTACATATGTATGTCAGGTATCTAGACAAGACTGATGAGAAGTTTCAAACATAAAAATTCAATGAAGTTTACTAAATTTATTTATTAACAACACATTATGCTACTGGTGAGTTCTTGCACAATATTAATTGTTACTACTGCATTTTCAAAACATCATCTTTAGCGCTTATGTCTTAAATAAGCTCTGAGTGTACAATACTGTGGAGGTGAAAGTGTTTAGTTATCACTGATACCTACAGTCTTTGGTGACTGTCAGTCACTGAGGCCCAGGAGATTGGTCTAGGGATCTCATTGCTGAAAGAAGTCAGAACTGAAGTGAGCCTGTCCTCTTTCTTCTCTGATTTTTCTTGCTTATGCCTGCTGTTTCTGTACTGTTGTGCCCCTCACAAAAGGTCTGTGAGGGAGTCTTACCTGCTCCTGATACTGCTTTCACCATTTTTGATTTTGCCAGTCAGCTTTCTTAAGTATTTAGATGCAGCATGTGTGCAGAATGCCTTGCCTATTTGCAATATCTTATTTTGATTATCTTGTCTTTATACTAACTTTTGGTGCTTGAATACTTCTTATGTGGAATGACACGACTTTTGTTGCCCCTTTGGTGGTCATGCAGATCATATTCTTATGCAAAATGTTCATACATTGTCTTTAGCTATGCCGTGACAATGTTACAAAATGATTATATACTATTGCTGTTTACACTACTTTGTACTAATTTACTATGCTTATATTCAGTTATATCCTGGTTAATGTATTTATAATTTATAGGCCTTTCTTTTGGCTACAAATTCTCTCACCTAAAAAAATAATAGTAATAACAAAACCTACACAGACTGAAGCAGTTTCAAATTTACTTTTCAGTGGCAAAATTATGCCACATTTCTATAATTATTTTGGGAATACCATTAGCCCTTCATACGTTTTACAAGCCTGATTCATGAGCTCATTAAGTTTAGTCAATCTTTTAAGCAGTTGTTTAACAGTAAGTACACTGTACAAGTTAGTGGGGCTTGCTACAGAGTTAAAAGTTAAGCATTTGCTTAGGTACTTCTATGAAATGAATTTTGAGGCCACATCTACACTTTGCAATAGTGTACAGTAGAGTCATCTTTAAAATTTTTTTGATCTAGCAGCCTCCAGGATGAGAAGTGGCACCTACTTATGACTGTGACTTTTTCTGGCTGAGAATGAAAGGTTTATAGCCAGTGTGAAAAATTACATCAACGGTCACACTGCATTTGAGAGCCTGACTTCAATTCCTGCATAGACTTGAAATGGTTAAATGTACCAGCTGGTGTCTCAGAGCTGAGACAGAGTATATTCTTTCTCTTGAAATAATTGTTCTATCTGCTTTATGTTGTTTCAGGTGGAAAAAGGTTACCTGAAGGAAGTAGCTTCCCAGTATAACAAAATCCTTGGCTACACTAGGGTAATGGGCCTTTTTCTAGCCAAGTGGAGCAAGAAGAACTTCGACAACAGGTGAGGTAAAATGGAACAGCAGGCCAGACATCTCAAAAATGTATCTGAACTAGCTGAATTTTGGCCAGTTAGAACTGCCGTGAGGCATTTCGTCCCTCAGTTACAAGCAGAGTATAGGTTAGCTGTCAAACTGTGGACACTAAAAAGAACAAGTCTAAAAAAAGATAAGGACAAATGACAGACAACTGTTTTACGTTGTAAGATGGGTTCAGAGTCATGGAGGATGGTAGCTCTGTGCGTCTGACTTATCTTTCTAGCAAACCATTTCCCTGGAAACACAGTCACGATTGCAGTACAATTATACTAGTTAATTGCATCAATATAAGATTTAAGGTCTGTGATTTGCATATCAAGTATTTATAGGCTGTTATTAAATCTGCTTGAAAGAAGTACAGACTGCTCATCCATGTTAGTCTTCTACTTGTCCATTGCACAGATTAGCAATGATCATTAAAGACAGGAGAACCAGCAAAGTATGAGAATCCCACAGAAGATGTATCTGGAATGTATAGGGATACTCATAGTTTTCTACTAGAATCTTTCTGTCTCTGTGGTAAATAATTTCAGTCTTGCAAATGGCTGAAATAAAAAATGAAAAGTTCATCCTGATTTGTTTGCACATTAATGTAATAATTTTGTAAAGCTGTGTGTTTACTCAGTTGAAAGACTAGTTGCTTAGGTAACATTGTTGCACTGCAATACTAAACATTTGCAAATTACTTTTCACATACAGTTCTGGTGTGGGCTAAGTCCTAAGCATAACAAAGAATGTTGTTATTTTCTGTCAAATTGTCATCTATAAAAAAGCATGTTCATCACAACATACGTGGTGACATTTTCATAGCATTTTACCCCTATGGTGTTATCAGTGGAAACTTGAGGAACTCGGTGAGAAACATTCCTTTCTTCGCTCGTTTTATTTCCAGTAGAGAATAAATTGAGAATCCAATGGTAAAGGTTGTGCTGATGTGTTTTGAAGGCAGTTATATTTTGCTATGCAATTCTATCAGTTCTAGTTTGGATGTTTCAATTTCTCAGACCTGAAGTCCTGATAAAGTTCTAGGAGAGCTAGAGAAACTGATTGAATATCTGCAAGGGCAGAATCTAAAAGCAATAATACAGGTTATGTAATAGAAAGTAGACACTATTTCCAGGCCATAAATGTCTCTAAGTAACTGAAGATTGACAAGAACATGGATGAAAAGCAAGTTTGAGTAACACTGTCAAATTTTAATACACAAAATATTAAATTATTTCTAAATTAAATGCCAAATGTAGGTGCTTAAAGGCTTTTTATCAAACATAAACTGACAGATTTCCATGGAATGTCTGAGATTCTACAATACTTAAAAGAACTGTTTAAGTTAGATATTTTTTCTGCAGAAGATTTTTTTCTTTTGCTTATTTTGTGTCCAGCTAAATTTGCTGTTGCTTGTTGTTATTTCAGTGATCTATTTGATAGCACTTCATGAACATTGGCATATGCCATTTATGTTAAAAGATTATTATTCCTAAGGCTTCTTCAGTAGAGTTTATTATTTACTTTTAACACAGAAACATCTCAAGTATCTATCCAGCATCATGACTCTGAGAGAAAAAGAATAGATTAAAGAGGAATAGTACAGAAATAAATTAAATATTCTTCAACTTAGAACTAGGAAAGGATAGTTGACAAAGGATAGTCAAAAGCTTAACAACACTTGTACAGCATGAGCTTGTGACACTGCAAAACATATGCTAGGTCTATATCTTGTTTTGCTTGATAAATGTTTTACTGAGTATGTAAAACCACACTGAATATAAAAATATATTAAAATATGCCCACATTTTTTTAATAGTCTGAGGCAATGAGGGAGAGCAACAGAGTAATCATAGGAGAGAAAAGAGAGATAATGGGAAAAGGAGAAAAAATAGAGTAGTTATGAAGTGAGGCAGAGAAGAAATAAAAAGAAGGGAAAGCAGAAACCATTAGAAAGTTGCAGCCTGAATTATTCAGAGCTGTACCTTTAACTGTATATTATTATTGTGATAGCTATGAATATAGGAAGTCTGGAATGGATCTGCAAATGCTTGTGATTTTATTAAACTAAAATAGTTGCTCACTGCATCATCTATCTTATTTACGTCATGCCAAGTGATTACTGAACCCACAAATTTAATAACCAATCAACAGTGAGAAAAGAATACTCAGAATAAGAACTGGAGATATTTTTTTGATTACAGCACACGTCTGCTGCTGACTGTAACAAGATGAGGTTATTACTGAAGATACAGATTTAGGTTCATGCTTAGACAAGCCTTTGGCCCCTTGGAGCATCTTTGCTCTTCAAATTAATATTTTTATTCTTAAGCTCATATGGTTTAAAAATTGAGGGATGCAATTTCAGTAGGACATAAAAACATAACAGGAAATACTCAACAGCTGCGGAAATATATGTCCTGTACCCAGCATTTTGTAAAACAATACATCTAAACATGGTCAAAGCATCAGAAACAGCAATATCATGTATGAGCCAAGAAAACATACTGGGATGAGCTGTGCCTGAACTTAGTACAGAAAAAGAAAAAAGGAGTACAAAGTTTACACACAGTGATAAATTTCCTAAACAGTGCTACATGGATAGTACCAGTCAGATACCATGTATTGCATAAATGTTAACCTTGGGCAGAGAAAAAGGATCTTGCACTATTAGCTCTGAAAGAGTCTGGGCCTTCTAGGACTGTGTTGCTTAGACACTCATGAAAATAGTACTCAAAATATTTTTTGTGATTCTTTGCATAGGGATGTTCACATGTGGAATCAAATTTTAGAACAGGATGGTCAGTCCCTGTTTGGATGATGACAGGCATCTGTTGAAGTGATCATTGCAACATCATCTCCAGCTGGTCCAGGAGAGAGTCTGTGAACCTCTGCTTTGCTGAATCCCCATACCTAGCTGGCCTCTGGTCCCGTCAGGCTACCCGGAATATACATGATTCATTGTTATTGATTGTCTTAAAACAACATGCAAAACATCTCCTGACTGTAAAAAAGTCTGACCTGTGTGACCATTTCTGTGTCTGCAGCAGTGGTTTCTCTTGAGTATTCCCAAGTGCATTACCTGTGCTCCATTAGGTCAGTTCTGCAGCAGAAACTGCCTCGGTCTCTGAGCAAACCAGTTTCTCCACCAAAGATGTTAATCAACACATCTAAGCATATATGTTGTGCCTATAGTTATAATTCTGGTGTGCGTAGGTGTGAGGTCACTGTGTTTAAATCTTTTATTCCCTGAGTGAGAATAACGTATCAGAGAGAACACGTTATCCAGTCTTTTCATGGTGTCCTAGATCTAAGAGGACATAAAGGGAATGTGGAAAAGAGATGCACAACTTTTTGGTGAGAGTTCCAGACAGTGCATTTTGGGGATAGATGAACAGTCTGGAGTAGTACAATTGCGGTTAGTTTTAGAAGGAATGAAACCAAAATTGTTCTGGAATAGCTTTGAATAACCTTTTTTCTATACTTAGGTGTTGACATCATAATTTGCAGTGTGGTAGAACTTAAAAATCCTAGTACTAAGCACTATACCCTCACAGAAGGCAACAAATCTCATGTTTAAAGACCCCCTAAGAAGGGTAAACAACATCCACAAATATCTGTGTATTAATAATCAATGTATAGCAGTAGTGCAAACCGATAGTACTAATGTGAGATCCAGTACAAAGAAAAAATGCATTACTGTTGTTTCAATACATTTTCCAATAAACTGTGATACATGCACAGTGTTGTCTTTTGAGATGTCAGGACCTACCTCTCTAAGATGTACTCATGTAAGATAATATTTATTCACCAGCATAGTTTTGTCAAGTTACACAGGAAAGGTTTCATTACATTTTATTGAATGCTATATAGCACATTGCTTACAAAAAGTAATTTTCCACTTTATTAGAAATTAGACTTGCTTAGCATTGTCTGTGGCTCTTATAATGTTGCCCACAGGAATTTCTCAGATAAAACACATAAGGATAAATGAAGAATGGCTAGAAGTTAAAGCATTTGAGTTCCAGTATTATGTTTGATGCAAATAACCTGGTATTTTGCTATCTTCTTCATTTCGTAATTCCATTCTTATTATTAGTTTCACACTTTCTATTTCTCTCATATTCTCACACTTTTTCCACCTGTGAGGGTAAATGTTATATTTTTTTCTTTTCCAAATGTTCAAGTTTTTCAAGTTTTTCAAAACCTAATAAAAAGCATCTTAGAAGTTTCTGAAGTTCCCATTAGAGCATCTTAACAAGACCATCTGGGATATCCTTCTGGGGTTCTAATTTTGTTTGACTAGTAACAAAATAAATCTTCATTTTCTTACTTCTCTAATAAAGATAGCATCAGGCTATTGATTATTTGGCAGAAGGACATTTGTGTTTCATACATGATTTTTCACAGACAATACAAAACATTGGTGTCACAAGTCATTAAAATTACTCCGCACGATAAGTTTTGCTGGCAGAAAATAACCTAAACTATAACAACAACGATAAAGACTAACCTTTGCCTCCTTTAAAAAGCAGAATTGCTTTTTACTTAAATGCTAGTAAATGTTCAGAACACCTATCATATATTAGTAGTGCCACTGACTTTGATGGTACTGTTAAAATGTCCAAGTATTTTAAGGGGCTACTCAGTAGTTCTGGAGCAACTTTTACTCTAAATACTAAAACCTAGGCTTTCTTCCTCTGGCGTGATTGTTGGCATCATTCCTTGAAGGGACAGAACACACTTCTGCTGGCACATGCTTGGGGCTGTGCTCTGGTAGATCGTAACAAACCCATGAAAACCTCAGTGTATCCACCAGTAGTGAAAGGATGGGCATGGAGTCGTTTGTGTCCTGCGCTTTTATGGCTCCTTCTTCCAAACAGCTTTATTGTGATATGCCAGTGTGCCTTTTGACGGGGTGCTTGCTGTTGGCTGACGCGCCCAGAGCCGATGTCCTGCCCGGGTAGGACAGCGTACACACCGGTGGTAATTTCGCTCCGTGTAACTTTTTTTGAGAGACAATGAGCATGGTGAGAGATGGCATGTTAAAAAACTCACTCTGATCTGTATGCAAATTACCAAGATAACAACATTTGTGCAAAATCCCGGTACCTCACTTTTTCATTTCTAGTAAGAAAACAGATCTCTAAAAGCAACAGTAAACACGATCTCAGTGCTTGTCTTTCCCTGCAATTCCCTCCCTTTCAAATCACCACCACTCTCCATCGCCCCAGCCCACCCTCTGCCTGCTCCTTCTCAGGTTTTCTGTGCCAAGTTACCAACAAGTACAGTGAGAGGGAGAAGACTTTACATTTTGTGTTTGGTGAAAGGTAAGAAAGAAGATGTGTGTGAGGGGAGCGTGCTTTGTTTTCTTCAAGGCCATGGGCAGCTCTTGGCGGTCTTGTGTACAAACTGTGTACACTCTGCCGATGTCAGAGTCGAAACACAACGCTCTGCGGGAAATTTGCATCGCAGAGTTTGTGTGCCGTGTGCCTGAAGGTACTGTCTTCATCAGAAGAGGTGCCAAGTGGCCTAAGAAGAAAATGTTTCTAGAAGAGGTGTTCCATAAAAAAAAGGAAATAGAAAAAGAGGTGCTTTTGGAAGTGAACATTAAGCTGTCCTTCTCAGCAGCGTACTCTGATGAATGGATAAGAAAGAATCAGGCATGTATAGTGTCTGGGCAGCCTGCAGACAGCCTCATAAGAGAAAGCTATGCCTGCCTTCATGTTCTTAAACACATGCACACACTTCAATATGTTTAAATTGAAAATCTTTCAAGATTTAGTGTTTGGTTCTTTTGGGTTTTTTGTGTTTTGGTTTTTTTTTCTTCCTCCTCCCACCTCCTTTTTTCTCTTCAGTTACTCATTTAAATGTATTCATAAACAGAACCTGTCTTAGATGCTAGATACAGTTCTGTGGGAAAACACAATGGGAAAAGATGTTTTTAATTATTTATTCCTGATAGAGTTCTATGGAGGAGCGGAGATTCCACACTTGGTACTCCACACCAAGAGGGAATGGAGTTTGCTGAAAGAGATTCCTCTTTCTGTACCCTCATTCTCCTTTTCTCAGGGTAAAAGGGGATCAGGTATGTGGTGTCAGCGATTGGTCATTAATGTGCAGTGATATTAGTCTATTAGAAAGATGCAATTAAACTAGTGTTGCTTGGTAGAGAAAATGACATAATCTAGCCATAAGGGTGTATTTAATGGATTTGATATTTTAGTTTGAGAAAAATTCCTTATTTTGATACAGCCAGTGAGAGGATCTATATGAAAGAACAACACCTTAGCTTTAGAAGTTCTGTACATATTATCAGTAAACTTTTTCCAAAACAAGAAAGGATAAGCAGCATGGAAAATACTTCCATGGAAGCTGGAGTCTATCATGAATAACAGCTGTAAGAATAATATTGCTTACAATAAAAAAATATATTTGTGGGAATTAATAGGGAGGAAAACTGTGACATATACATCACAAACATGCTTTCATCTTGGACTATAGCAGCCATGAAAGCTGTGCGTATGCAAGAAATACTTTATGTAGTGGTAAATACTCCTGTACTTGAAACTTTAAAACCTGCCAGGTTTCAGATGAACATTCCTACCTGAGGGCATCTGCTAAATATATATGTTTCTTCCTCCAGTGAATGCAATCTACAGTGCAATAAACTGAATACTGTCATTGAACTATATCTACTCCTACCTAGTTTTATTAATCTTCATATGTTGAGAAGACTCAGCTAGCAATTTACTTCTTAAAAAGGCATTGACTCAAGCAAGCCATGTACTACCATAAGAGGAAGAATGGAATGGATTATATCATCCATTTAATTTTATACAGTCACTTCTGTAATAATTTGACATGCATAGAAGCTATGGAGACTGCAAAAATAGTCTTCAAATAAAGCTTACAAACATTAGGAGTGCAGTTTTAAAGATCACTTGTTGAAAGACGCTTGGTATCCATGACAATATTTAACTGGTCAAATTACTGGACAAAAAGATTAAGAACAATGAAAACATTTTCAAAAATGTAAAAAAAAAAATCTCTTAAAATAAACTCCTGTAAAACTCTGATAGTACTCAAATATTTCTATGTATTCTGGTAATATTTAAAGGCTGTATTTCTCCTTTTTTTGGTAATTTTTGTTTTATTTAACTTCAAATGTAGTTTATCAGTGACTGTAACAAAGACAGTGTGGAATGTGATAAAACAATCCAGGTATATTAGAAGCTGGGAAAGTAACCTTATTAATCTGAGGAATTTTCCAGATTTAGCAAGGGAAAACAAAACAAAACAAACAAACAGGCAAGCAAACAAAACCCCCACACCCCTGAAAAAGGACTCTATCCAAAATAGAGCTTCTTGGACCCTGGTAATGATATACACTAATATGCTCATTAACATAGTCTCTCTAATACTGAACATTTCTCTTGGAAATGAAAAAGTACAGTCATTACACAATAGTTTCCATGAATCCAGATGCCATTATCTGATTTGGCAAATCTAAACTTTCTAACTACAAATAACTTTAGATGGAAGCAAATTCTCACAAATGATTTACTGAATTTTCTGGGACTTCATTTTCAACAGCTATTCAAAATAACAAGTTTGTTTTGTAAATTACTCTCTATTTTCACAAAATGACATCATAATTTCTCTTCCAAGTTTTTTTGTTGTGGGGTTTTTTGTTTGGGTTTTTTTGTTTGTTTCAGTTCCCCCTCCCCCCGCTGTTTCCTTTTATTAAGCCCCAGCATCTACTGTTTTCCTATTGTCACCATGTAGTTCTCTCCTACAGCATTTCCGTTCCCAGAAACAGGCCATAAGCTTTATACCGAATTTACCTCAGGACTGAGGTTCATCAGGCTTGCTCTGTCTGAACTTTTCTGGATCTGCCCACAGCTTTACTTTACTTGGTTTAGCTCTGACAGCAAGTTCTCTAAATGTCCAGGTGTCTTCAGCTAATTTATTTTATTATCATTGTATGGCACAACCATGTGTGATGATAGTACACATACGAAAATGACCACAAGTAGCTCCTAGAGCAAGGAGGAGAACACCATCAGCAGGAACATCGCATTCCCCGCCGTGGAGGACTCCAGATGCTGAGAGCTCCCTGGACACCCCTGCCGACAGCTCCAGGAGGAGAGCACCAACTGTAGGGTCGAGGGGAGAAGGGGAAGGGTGAGCAAAACACCAGGAAAAGGGGTCGAGAATAAGAAGTGTGTGTATAACGGTTTTAACTGTATTATTGACCTTTCATTTTCTGTACTGGTTAGATCTAGACTAATAATGATTCAATTAATGCTAAGATTTCAGTTACGTTAAGAATAAATTCTTCGCTTTCTCTATATGTAAGGTGTGCTTCCTCTTTGCCCATACACAAGACTTTGAGCATAACACTATGGGCCATCTTTAAAAGTCTGCTGGCAGGGCTATAATCATAAGGAATCTGGTATTTATTACAGAATGCTTGTGTATTGTTTTGCTAATCTGTTTAAGTAAAGATTATTTAAGGATTGCTCAGTATATCTAATCACCTGATAGATGAAAAGAAAGATATGAGAAGATAAAAAATGGAAAGCTATACAGACAGAAGGATACTGGTTAGGCAAGAACAACGATTAGAAATTGCACGTTAAACTACAGCTTATATGTGGATATGTGGAATCCTTGAAATTTTGGTGAGTTTGAGCCATACAAGTCTTCAATTTTAGATCAGATGGGTGACCCTTAGGTATCTAATAGAAACAACATGCCTGTGAAGATACTAATGATAAAACCTAAGGTGAATATGAAGATTATTAGGTTCCATTGGTCACAGTAACAGTATTGCTTCTCCTTTGCTTTTAATCAATCAGTGCCAAATAATATCTACACACAAAGTGTCTCCATACAGCAAATACACTAAATGCAGGTCACCAGATGAATGAAAGCAGACACTCACAAACACACACAATTCTGTTTAAATGTATTTGAAGTTCCCGCCTTTGACAGCAGTAGAGCTCATTATTGTTAGGACATATATTTTCTAAGAGTGACATTCATGCCAGGCTTGCATTATACAGTTAATGTGCTGTTGCAAGACGAGTAACAGCAATGATTCTTTAATGTCTGTGACTTTTCCTAGAAAGGTCAAATCCATCAATATAAACTTAATGAAAAAAAAAAAAAAGTCCCCTATATATTGCTACATACATCCAAATAATCTCTCACCTTTTCAGTCCTTTGTATAAATTGTTGTGCAGTAGCAGTGATAAAAAGTACTTATTGTAATGGAAGAAAAACCCACTAACATATTAACTGTCTTTTATGATTATTATTTGAAAGCCATTACAAATCTGTCTAATAGAAGTTGTAAATGTTGAACTGTATTTGACTTTTAAAAGGTAAAATACTAAAACATTTAGCACTGCAAGATGAAATGCAGATTTCAACCAATGTATTCAATTATTAATTTGGTCTGGTCTTAATGTTTATATGTGTGATTCCAAGCATTGATTATGTACTATTACCTTAAACCATGTCTCTCAGATATTCTATTTCAGAATACATACACAAGGTCATTTCCTTAATATTTAAGCCTAATAAATATGCCAGCTCCAATTTTTGAATTTTCCCCTAATTGCAAATCTTATTAGTATCAAATAGTTCCTACATGATGTGATGAAAGAGCCCAGACTAATTCTAAAATAAAACTATTGAATTTTTTCTCAATAATTAGGATAGTAAATTTTTAAATACTATCTAATTTTGAAACATCTGTGGAAAAGGATTTTACAAAAAGATTTCTTCCTTCAGGCTTTGGAACTAGACATAGTGCAAAATATTGTTTCTCATAAAGTGATATTTCTAATAATTTATTTATGGAAGGAATCAAAGTTATAGTTGGAATACAGTGAATTACCAGCACTGTTGGATCCTGCTTCAGTGAAGCAGAGTGTGTAGTACCTCACTGGATTTCGATAGTAATGTTGCTTTTGACAAACGAAGTTTTTCTGAAACAGTGAAAAATTACTTGGGCATTTGTGCTATGGGTGTGGGAATTTTCTTCTCTCAGCCTGGTTTGTTGCACTGGTTGCAGTCTAAACTATAACACTCATAATATACTTTATTTAAGCTGGTTTGCAGTGGCCTTAGCAGCCAGCAAGCAGCCAGTCATTTCCAAATATCAGGAGAAATCTCTTTTTGTGCCCCAAAGTCATGACAAAGATCTAGCTGCAGAAGAACTGATAGCTCAGCCAATGTATGTATTTCAAGCCTTTCCCCTATATTGGAATCATCCCAAGGTCACGCTAGCACAGTATCAAACCATTTAGAGTGCCATGTGACCTAAAGAAAATGGGTAAGTCTGGAGCATTTTATGCCATGACAAAACAACACTAACTTTCATTGACATTAATTGTTCATTGTCTGTCATGTTATTTTGTCATGCTTTCCTCTCCCCTGTGTGATAATCCATGGTTATTGAACAACAGAACAAAATCACTCAAGCGTTTGAATATTCATTACACTATGCTATGAAAAGCAACTTTTCCCCAGAAAAAATAAGATCACTGAAACCATCGATGAAGCAGTCTAAGTGATGTGACTGGTGATCAGTCAGTAGTGTGTCTGTTACTTAAGACTAACTTCAGCAATTCCGAGTGGCTACAGACAAACATCAGACTCACAAGATTGCTAGGCTGTCCTCTGAAAAACATTCGGAAATACCAGTCTTATAACGCAGTTGTGCCACGACAGCCGCCTTCGGGGACTTTCTTCAGACGGTGGTTACACAGGTTCCAGCTGTAACTGAATCCTTGGCCAGAAATGCTGTTTGAGTATGTCCTGTTTTCTCTCGCTCTTAGACTTGAAAATGCCTTATTTGCATTGTGAACATGCAAATTACCAATATTTAATAAAGGTGATTTAATAAAGGTGAACGATGTCCCTGCCCACGGCAGGGGGGTGGACTAGATGATATTTAAAGGTCCCTTCCAACCCAAATGGTTCTATGATTCTAGGCTTTTAACATGCTTTGGATATTAAGGACTCTTTCTAATATCTGCATATTTTTACCAGGAATTCTCATACGGCCATTTAACTCTTTCTTAGAATGGTCAGGTTCATCTTCAAAGGCAGAAGTTTTCTCCTGGGTAAGCTGAGCTCAATACCTTTACATATTCTTTTTCCTCTTCCTTTTGCTGCTCCAACGTTGCAGTATCCTCCATCAGAAAGAAAACTTACTGGTGAGGTGTTTTTAATAAACTCTGTAGTGGAGACAGATGCATGACTTTAAAATAAGCTGAAAACAGTAGTGCAACAAAGCAGTACCATGGTCCTTACTAACAGTCTTTGGAAAATGCAAAAACCCTGCAACTCAGTAGGCAATATGCCAAGTCATGTGGAGTAAATGCATTCCTAGGACTACCCACTTTATTGTTGGATTTAATGCATAATTGATTGAAACCCCATGTTTTGACAAGCGCTCATGATGGTATATTTAAAGCAAAGATCTGCCAACTGCTACAGCACATTTATTTTAGGGCCAACACAAAGCAGTTTATTTTAATGTCCATAGCTATAGCTGCTGAGGTGGGAGAGAAAAATTATCCCTGTGCTTGAAGCTCTTTCTGAAGATCACGCGGAGGCTGAGGCGCTTGCCTGGGACAGTTCTGGGCACTGCAAAAAGAAATGTGCATCTAATCTCACGTCCTTCTCCCACAGAGTGTATAAGGCAGGTTCTACTACTACGTGATAAAAGCAGATGGCTGAAAATAATTGTTCTTTGGACTGAACTTACGATCAAGCTACTAATTGGATTAAGCTGGAGAAGGAGCTAAATATGGCTCTTCAAGTCAAGAGGTCAAAAAAATCCTCATTGTGACCTCAGGAAAGTCACTTAACCTTTCTGAGCCTCAGATTTTCCAATTACTTCCACTGTCGTTTGTTCTGTACGTTTAATATAACAGCAAAGCATGATAATAGTTCACTGAGGACTCAGAGTTTTAAATAATTAATGTTATCAAACTTTTGAACTCATCAAGGAGGAAAAAGGTCGATCAATCAGAATGACACAGGATGACATTCCCAGCACATTGTGAAGCCTGTTTTTCCCTTAGAGAGAGGTTACTGGATAGCAACTTGTTATTGGAAAAGTATGTTATTGTTAGAGGACCCTGCTGGAAATGCTTCCTGCACCCCCCCCACCCCCCACCCCCCCCGCCATTTTAAATGTACAGCTGAAAGTTCTATACTGGAATAATTACTATTTTTTCACTATGTCAGCTATACTACTTTCATTCAAGTGATAAAAAAAAAGGATAGTTGGTCTACACATAGGTTCACCTGCATTTTTATAGCTGGTTTGTGCTTTGGTTTATTGTAATGCTGTGTTATACACTGAAAAAATACATGTAAATAGCAAGAGGAAAATTATAAAAGAGAAAGAAACAGTAAATGCAGTTTTGTTAGTTGTGTTTATTTATAAATTTTGAAAAAACACCTCCCACATTTTGTGTATAGAATTTCCTGTTCTCGGCCCTGTACTGCCTGAGTTTTGTCACTCAGATGGTAACTAGTGCACAGACCTTTATGATTTCATGTATTATTTAAACATTTTTTCAAGGAAAATATCTGTGTCAATTGTGCTGCTTTTTCTTTATTAGGAGTATAAATATGCAAGATTCTGAATGAAGCTGGATGGTCAATTCTAACTGCTTTTCCAGAAGATATTTTGAATATTTTTCAGAGATTCAAGAGAAAAGAAACAGGAAAAAAAAAAAAACCCAAAACAAACAGAAAGTTAGCAAATGGAAATGTAAGTAAAACTAACACAATTTTTTAAAATGGTATTTTTAGGTTTTGTTAGCTTTTTATAAAGTCTTATGATCTTCTGTGAGAAAAATACTGAATAAAAGGGAAGGATAATAGGAGTATAGCATAGAAAAAGAGGAAAATCCAGAAAAAATATTATTTTACTGTTCATTGTTTGCCATTTCCTTTTTAAAATTGTTATTTCTGTTTCTTCTTTATTTTTTCCACCAAACAACCCTGTAATGAATGATACCATTCCATTAAAACAGAAAAGTTCAATAACTTAATTATAGTAAGACTGTTTCAGTAAGTACACTGCATATAACATTCCCAATTGTACTGAACATCAGCATACATGTGTATTTTTGAATCCTAGATTATTATATAACATCTGATCCAAAAGGAAAAAAAAAGGTAACGTTTGGGATTTTTGTTTTGTTTTATCTATAAATACAATCAATGGATGGTCTGCGACTACATGCAGCAGCTCAAAGTAACATTAACTCCTGTAAACATTTATTATGTTGTTTTGGAATGGATATGAGTCACCCATCATTAAGTCAGATATTTATGTGTAGAAAATAATTCTTGCCACTATAGTCTTTGAAGTTATAAAAGGAATCAGACATATCTGCTGCAAGAACAGGAATTATTCCTCTATGCATTTGAAAGAGCATAAATTTTAAAGCAATTGTAATAATTGTAAAATATTTTCAGAACTGTCTAAGAGCTCAAAATGAATAATTATAGACTGAGATTTTTGACCCACATATATCCCATCAAATGAAATAGTATGGGACTGTTAAGGTTAAAGGGAAAAAAGTTATGCCAATAGCAAGCAGCCAAACACTTCTGAAATCTTATTCTAAGTGTTCCTCTGGAGCCTGCTTCAAGGTAATGGAAAATGGAAAACTCTCCTCGATATCAGTGCTTCCCTAAAGCAAGTCACACATCAGTTTGCAGTAGTTGCATCAACTTTGCATTTGCATTTTAAGCATAAAAACATTCAGTAGAAGCAAACAAACAACAACAATTAAAATACATCATTACAAAAACACTGATGTTGCTCAACCAAGGAAACTGTCTACATAATATGGGATGTTCCCAATAGAGGTTATATCCTACTAAAAATCAATTTACTGGGAATTGAAGAGTTGCTCTCCAAATTAAAGAAACTGGAATAGTTGACATGCATGGTTTAACCTCAACAGTTTTTCCACATTAGGGATAGAAAAAACATAGAGTAATTGTACATATCTGCCTACACTTCTGCGTTTGTGACTCTCATTGGATCTTTCCACCAAACTCATGCCTGGAAGAGAAACACTCAGTGGAAAAGACTGTTGGCAGGACACTATGACCTGCAGAAGAGGAAGCGCTGGCCTGCCTTCTCTCCAGCCCAGGAGAAGGCACCAGTGGCTGCTACAACGTGGTTACAGACATGGCAGGGACGGGCGGCTGCTGGATGATTTCTTACCTCCACTTTTGCAGTCCCGCAGCGACTCTCCTTGTCCGCAGGCAGAAGTAAAGAAGAGCCACACTCAGACTGTGGGGGTCTTGCTGCCAAGTTCAGTCTCATTAGTCCTCTTTATTCTGGCTTTACAGGGTGACCTGGAGTAGTTGAAGGACATCAGGTGCTCGCTCACAGACAGAGTAGGATAGTGGGATTGTATAACCCAGGGAGAAAGTTTCCAGCTGCTTTTGATGCTTTAAAACAAAGCCTGTGATTACTTTTTTTTCCCCTTGTTGTATTGTATTTACTGTGTCTAATTTATGGTGGTGTAGTTGGTAGAGTTATTTGCAAACAACTATTATCTTCTATCAAAGTATATTAATTCTAAAAAGGTGAATCATTTTCAAGTAGAATGCTTAATGTGGGAACTGATCAAAACCAAAAGAAATCTCAAAACAAATAAGATATTTTTTCCCATTTTTTTTAAACATATGCTTTGTAGCTGTGCTATCATGCCTTACAGTCCCATCAGTCCCTTGGAAGTTCATTATCTTCAGAACAGACACAAACAACTGGAAAGTGGCTGATAAACAAAACCATTAGCCCAATTTTTCCATTTACTTTGAGGATTCAGAAACAGGTGCTGCAAAACAAACCCTCATTAAACAGCTGTTTGTTTCATTTCCAGTAGCGGTATGCGCCACACTCCATCTCAGAATCGACTATGTCACTGTTACACAATTTAGTATAATTTACTGAATAAGTGACCATTTCCTCTGAAAAACTTTAGTCTGAACTGGAACACACATGCAATGTGAACAAGATGACTAAGAGACCGGTCAGATTCTGATGTGTTTGCACAGAGTGTTGTTTACTATTTCCAAGTAGTATCCAGTAATATCAGAGTAGTGGCTTCATCTATTTGTTGAAAGTTAAAACTAAAGCATATTTTCATTTGCTTTTCTGTTGATTATAATTTTTCATGTTCTATAAGGTATACTATGGTGTGTAAAAGAGATGCTTCAAGAGATCCAGACTAAAGGATGTTAATGAAAGAAAGTCTACATTTTTTTTAAAGGCAGGCCTACATTATTTTTTAAATTTGTGTTTCTCCACCTTTACTAATAATATTTTGTTGTAACAGTGTGTCTAGTGGCAAAAAAGTTACAATCATCTAATTTGTAGAACCTAATTACAGAATCACAGAATGGTTTGGGTTGAAAGGGACCTTAAAGGTCACCTAGTTCCAACCCCCCTGCCATGGGCAGGGACACCTTCCACCAGACCAGGTTGCTCCAAGCCCCATCCAACCTGGCCTTGAACACTGCCAGGGATGGGGCAGCCACAACCTCGCTGGGCAACCTGTTCCAGTGCCTCACCACACTCATGGTGAAGAACTTCTTCCTAATATCTCATCTAAATCTCCCCTCTTTCAGTTTAAAGCCATTACCCCTGGTCCTATCACTACCTACCCGTGTAAAAAGTCCCTCCCCGGCTTTCTTGTAGGCCCCCTTTAGGTACTGGCAGGCTGCTATGAGGTCTCCCTGGAGCCTTCTCTTCTCCAGGCTGAACAACCCCAACTCTCTCAGCCTGCCTTCATCGGAGAGGTGCTCCAGCCCTCTGATCATCTTCGTGGCCTTCCTCTGGACTTGCTCCAACAGGTCCATGTCTTTCCTGTGCTGAGGACCCCAGATCTGGACGCAGTACTGCAGGTGGGGTCTCACCAGAGCAGAGTAGACAGGAATAATCCCCCCTCTCGACCTGCTGGTCACGCTGCTTTTGATGCAGCCCAGGATACGGTTGGCTTTCTGGGCTGCGAGCACACATTGTTGGGTCCTGTTGAGCTTCTCGACAACCAACACCCCCGAGTCCTTCTCCTCAGGGCTGCTCTCAATCCATTCTCTGCCCAGCCTGTATTTGTGCTTGGGATTGCCCCGACCCATGTGCAGGACCTTGCACTTGGTCTTGTTGAACTTCATGAGGTTCGCACGGGCCCACCTCTCAAGCCTGTCAAGGTCCCTCTGGATGACATCCCTTCCCTTCAGCGTGTTGACTGCACCACACAGCTTGGTGTCATCAGCAAACTTGCTGAGGGTGCACTCGATCCCACTGTGCACCCTAATAATAGAATTTTCACTAGAAG
This sequence comes from Buteo buteo, assembly GCF_964188355.1. Lineage (NCBI taxonomy): Eukaryota > Metazoa > Chordata > Aves > Accipitriformes > Accipitridae > Buteo > Buteo buteo. Next base: position 2,434,914 of record NC_134185.1, read on the forward strand.
ATCACTTTATAGCACTATTAAAAAGACTTGGGGAACAAGACCAATAAAGATCTCTTTAGAGCAAAAAAAAATGGAAAGAACTTCCTATTTAGTACCTCAGTAAATGACTTATAACAATTTTAAATTGTTTTTAGACTGGTCTGTAAAAGCAGGCAACTAAAATTTTACTTGCATTTTAGGTTTTGAATCAATGCAGTTGGTGATGTTGGCAGGAATTCATTCAGCAGAATTAAAACAGTTTTTTGAGGTTACAAAGAAGACGATACTGTCATCCTATAATTTTCTCAGTAAAAATACATAAATTCCAGGTTTTAAGCAGTATAATTTATTAAAATAACACTATTGTGTAAATTTGCATGTGTATTGTTTGATATACAAAAGAATGGAAAAATAAGGTATAATTCAAACATAATATGACATAATTCAAAATAATTCAATACAACATAATTCATATTTGACTGGGCCCTGTATCTTCATGTTACTTTTACTGTCTTTTGGTCCTCATGAAGTTATTTTATTGCCTACTAAGCTGAGAAACAAGCAAGGACTTGCTTGCGCTAACTCCCAACTTTGCTGCTGAGAAAGTAGCGAAGTCGCCACGATCCTTGTAGTTACTGTTGTCACAGGGAGCGAAGTACCTTTGTTATGATTCATTGAGAACTGCTGATGTAGGAAGTTACATAATAGCTTTTCAGCAGGGAGTACAGAATGAGTGAGGATCAGTAGTTTGTGTCAATTCTTACCAATACAGCTGATGCCCCACTGCTTAAGGCCTCCTGCCTATGGTAGACCATACCATGATATATTTGCAGATGCTGGCTGCTTACAATTGCTTTTTGTTTGACTAAATGCTGACAGTGAAAAAAGTGAGAAAATCCTCAGGCAGAAAGAAAAAAAGATTTATATCAAAAATATAAATATGAAGCCCGTGTTGGATTAAACATTTGATCTGACCATAAATAAATGTTCTAGATAGAAGAAGGATAATTTGCACTCCAACATTAATCTCATGCTAACACACTACACCTGGGGAACATTGCTATTATGAGAAGAATTTTAACAACTCTTCTACCCTGAAGATTCTTGTTTCCTCTAAACATATGTTGACAATAGCTAGAATGATATCAATGACATAATAAAGGCCAAAATGCATTTCTTAATATTTTTTTTTCTTCCATAGCTTTCAGTTTTATTGGATGCGTCACACTCAGAAACTTACTATGGGCAAAAGGCAACAAGTCATGTATATGGCGCTAAGAATTTTTTGTTAGTCCAATTAATGTTTCAGCAGTCTCATCAAAACGCAGTAAATGGATATTGCTGGTTAGAAATACTAACACTCGCAGTCCAAATAAGTGCAAACAAGTCTCAAGAATACCAAAACCAAACCAAACCAAGTATCTCTTCCTAGCATCTACTCGTTCTACTCGTTTTTCTCAGCTGTGACACCCCCAGCCCCAGGCACACACACAGGGCTGCCTGTGGTTTGCCAGGCAGGGACTGTGCTGGGGGGGGGGGGGTGGGGGGGTGGGTTCACCCCTCTGTTACCCCCCGAGCTGAAGCTGGAGCAGGGCAGGCAGGGGTTAAACCAGTGACACCCAGGTCAGGCCACGGTGAGGCTGAGCCCTGAGCCCCTGCACGGACGGGGGCCTCCTAACAGCAAAATCATATTTATTTGGGGAAAAAAATGGTACTGTATCGTTTTCTAATGAAATATGGAACAAGGAAGATAAACTCCTATCTAACTTCAATAGTAACATTAATCTGCCTCCCCTCTACAAAATAAAATCAGTACCTCTAATACTTAGATATTGTAATTTCATTTTCTCCTAGTCTCGCTTCGTGCCAAACTTTCCATCATTCAGTGATACGTTATCTGCCTATCGATACATTGATCTATGAATGTACCTATCACCCAGGCATAAAAGAAACATGATAAACTGTAACTTTTACTAGTTGAATTAATCTGGTAGTTATCTAGTGACAATTTGTGTGCTGTTGTTCATCACTTTCTCCAGTCTAGTTAAAGATGGGTAGGAAAAAAGGTGAGCTTGTTTTTAAAATCACCTGCCATGTTCCCATAACGTCGCTAGGGAAGCTTTTCATATAAATTTCTTTCCAGGTTTCATTCCCTGTGGGATGGGACCTGCAGGAGGTAATGGAGACCTGGAGGAGGCTGTACCATCCACTAAGGGTTGTGCATCCACCAAGATCCCGGCCAGAAACAGAGGTTGTGGAGAAGAAGCTGTAAGATCTTCTTGGTGTGACCTGCTTGGTGATGACCCCAGAAAAGACCGCTGGTACCAGACGTACCTCCGTCAGCTCTGCCCAGTTCTGCCAGGTAGGACAGGACAGATGTTGCCTTCTCCTCCCGCGCCCCTCACGGCACCAACAGCTCCTGTCAGCTCTGGGGGCTCGTCCCCATTACACGCAGGTCACTGGCATTCAGCCTGGTGATGCTTATTGTGTTTTATGAAACAGGCTTTACGTTACTGTGGTGAAAGTGAGTGCTAGTTGCCTTTACGTTGCCATTGGATCTGATGTCCAGATGTGCAAGATATAGAAAAAAAATAGAAAATTGTTACTCCTTTGTACAGAAAAGACCGTCCCTTTCTTAGAAGTCAACCCACGGTTCCGTTTCTATTTTGCTGATCTACAAAAGGAAAAAATTCAAGATAATTATAACTCCTTTCTGATTTTCTAATTAGATAAAACCCTCTTTATCTCATCAATATTCAAGGGTTCCAAACCATCTGTATTTTAGGTTATTATACTGTATCATTCCTATGCATGATGCACAGACTAAACAGATATTGTCTATATTTCAATAATATAAATGCCTTAAAATGAGATGTATTTTCAAACATCATAAATATCTTAGTGACTACCCTGCTGGTTTCCCAAAAGCCAATGGACTCAGCTGCCTTTAGTAGCTGAAACTCCACACAGCTACTTTTCATAATGCCTTCTTTCCTATGGTGTTATACTGAAAGCTGGTAAGAAATTGCTTTTTGTGTTCACTGAGAAGAGGCTAACAGTCTTCTGCACTGCAGCTTATGTAAGTATTAGCAGCAGCATACTCATTCTGCCTAATAACAAGTGTCTCTCATTTATTCCCACACGGCTGGCAATGGTAGTTGACATAAATAGGAATTGCCTCTACTTTAAATGTCAGCTGAAGGGGGGCTTAGAAGAGCATAGCTATCCATTATGGTGCTAAGAATATCAACAAAACACACATATCTGATGCTGAAAAAAGGCTCATTTTTAATTAGCGCCTCATGAAAGCAATTAGAATGCCTACTGGGGAAAAATGTAGAAAAGCTGGGTTTTGTTGTTTTATTTTTTTCATGTATTTATTCTTTGTAGCATGATTATGCAAAACATCTGTTGCATTGTGAGACACAGCAGAAAGGAACAAATAGTATGAGAGAAGGAAATACAAAACATTTTCATTTATATATTTTTAGGTGTTACTTAATTTAAAAATCCCTTTCAAAAAGCTCTAGTCTCCCTAATACTTTCAACAATGATCTCTTAATTTGCAAATGATAGTCAACAAGCAGCAAAAAGTGTTGCTGCAGATTTAATGAATGAAATCTCTCAGCCTGCAAATCAAAGGAGCAGAAGAACACTCCTGTCGTGGTTTAACCCCAGCCAGCAATTCAGCACCACGCAGCTGCTCACTCACTCCCCCGCCCTGCAGTGGGATGGGGGAGAGAACTGGGGAAAAAAAAGTAAAACTCGTGGGTTGAGATGAAGACAGTTTTATAGGACAGAAAGGAAGAGAATAGTAATAATAATAAGAATGACAATACTAATAAAAGGATTGGAATATACAAAACAAGCGATGCACAATGCAATTGCTTGCCAGCTGATGCCCAGTTAGTTCCTGAGCAGTGATCCCCCCAGGCCAACTCCCCCCAGTTTCTATACTGGGCATGACGTCACGTGGTATGGAATACCCCTTTGGCCAGTTTTGGTCCTCTGTCCTGACTGTGTCCTTCTCGCTGGCTGGGCATGAGAAGCTGAAAAACCCTTGACTTAGTCTAAACACCACTTAGCAACAGCTGAAACCATCAGTGTGTTATCAACATTCTTCTCATCCTGAACCCAAACCACAGCACTGTACCAGCTGTTAGGAAGACAATTAACTCCATCCCAGCTGAAACCAGGACACCTCTTCAGCCCCTTTTCCCTGGGCCATAGCTTATATTCCCTGAATTGACAGCATGACAGCTAACGCTACGGGACAGATCTCTTTTAGGTACCGACCGCCGCTAGGTAAGGGTTGTTTCTGCAGTGTTTGTTTATGTGGTTGGGTAAGAGGACAGTAACATCGACCTGTTCAGTTTATCTCCATGTTACACAAAACTTCTTGTTTAAAGCAGCTGATTTTTTCAAGTTACAGTGTAAAAATGCATGTTAGCACTCAGAAATAATTCCAAAGGAAAAAAATGTAGCTTTTCATGGATCTTTAATTCTTTGTGAAACTGCAGCATTAAACTGTAAGCTTTACAGGTTAGGAACTTTTGGCCTGATTCTCTAGTCTAGTGCACATCTGAACATCTCAAAGAAGGGAAAAGTAAATAGAAAAAACTACTGTATTGATTTTGACAGTCTTTTACATTTATTTTGAGCCTATGGAAAAGCCTTTATAGAATGGAGGAAATAGAAAATCAACCGTCTATTTCCTGTGTTCTGTACAATTCCTAAAACAATTTTTCTTTGGAGGGGAAGGCCCTAGAGCTTTTTGTGCTTTTGTGAATGAATTATCAAGAAGCAGACAATTCAACTCAATACTACAGAGTTATAACATCGCTTTCAGTTCTCATATCTCAGACACACTCTTTGGAACTTTTGAAAAATGTAGTACATTTAATGGAAAACTGTAAAATATAAAATATGTAGCATTCAGGAAAATCTAGAGAAGATGGTAAACACTGGTTTCTATCTATTAAATGCAAAAGATATAGGAGATAAATAAATCAATAGAACACCAAATATATATGTGTGTGTATAAAATAAGTATTTGGGAAAGCCTAGTTAGAGAATTGTTGTGAGAAATGTACACAATTGGACTATTAAAGAGAGAATTACAAAGTACACAAAAAATTCAAAGAAAAAATAGCATTATGAAATACAAATTTTAGCTCTAAATGTCTGGGCTCCTTTCTAGTATCTTTAATACCCTTTAATGAGGCAATTTTTCTTTTTTTAAAAAATTTAATTAGTCAATATTGATTGATCAGTATTATCATTTACTTCTTCAAGAACATTAATAGATTTGTGAAGCATGACTTCCCTTCACCCAAGCTGTATTGATCTTTGCATTAGATCACATTTATTCATGCGTCTACTAATACTATTCTTTATTATAGCATCTATTATGTTGCCTTGTAGTAGAGTCAGATTTATTCATCTGCACTTGTTAGAGGCTTTTCTAAAAACGGGTGTCAGTTCCCATTGTCGGCTTACATTCCTCTGGCGCCGAGACTGATTTAGGCAGTAAGTTGCAAACCGTAGTTAATATTTCAGCAATTTCATAACTGAGTTTCTCTGCTACTCCTGGATGAATATCATGTGTCCCTACTGATTTATTGTTGTTTGTCAGAGTAATTTGTCCTAAACCCTCTTCTCTTGACAGTTCAACTCGAGACCATTCCGCAACTTACGCACAAAGATAAAGCCTTGGTCTGGAATTTTCCCTGGCTAAGGTAAGCGATACTGTCAAAAATAAAATTAATATGTTCTGAAATAGCCTTATGTTCCCAATATATTCCTTCTTGTTGTTGTTTCTAAGGGTATGTGGAAGGAGCGTGTTTGCTCCTTTAAGGCTGTCTGGTCATGGCCCTTGTTCTTGTTTCTTTCTTATACTGATAGATAAATGCTTTTGCATAAGGCATAGAAGGTGACTGTAATTTTGCAAATTTTGGTATGTTCCAATGCTCAGTGCTACACAGTCAGAAGCCTTCAAAGGAATTATTTTTTATTGGATGACTTTCTGATTTTAGGGTTATATTTTCAGTATCGCTACAGTGTGATGAACTTAATAAAGCTGTATGTGGTGTACAGCATGTGGCAAAGAACTGCTTTAGTAGAAGATTACTCTCAGTCCCAAGTACTTATCTACTCAGGGGTTCCCCTAGGCATTATGATGTAAAAACTATACAAAGTGTCGGTTTTTCCAAAGCCAAGAACCATCATAGTGACTTTTTAGCCTGTAGATTAGTTCCTTTTTTAATGATACACTGCATATCTTTGCCAGTAACTTCTCTATTTCACACTTAATTTCCTTCACAATCCTCAGATGAGTATTATCTGGTTTTAGTGATTTACTACACTTAAGTTTTTAAAGTTGCTCTATAACTTCCTCCTTGGAGGCTATCATTTTGTTAAGGCCATAGTATAATTTCCCATGAAAAGTGCCCTTGGAAGAGTGATTTCCCTGTAGCCCTCGATAGTAAAGACAGATGCAAAAAATTAATTTAACTCCTCTTCTATTTTACCATCCTCTCTAATTGCTCCCCTCATTCCCTATTCCAATACACCCGGTGTCAGGTATCTTCTGCCTTTTTATGTGCTGCATTAAGTTTTATTATTTATATTGATATACCTACCAGCGTGCTGTGAAGTGTGTGCTATGGAAAAGGTGCAGAGCAATCGTGAAGTTACTCAGCAGAATATCTGTTGTGCTTCTCAGTGACCTTGCGTTTTGTGTAGTCACTTACGTCCTTCCAAGGAGGGTAAATCACTACAAAACAATACAGGTAGCATTTGATAACCTCTGCTGCATGGATGTAAATAACTGTATGGAGCAAAGCAGGGGAAACCCTGTTGTTGATGAACAAAAACCTTGTGGATATAAATGTAGGTGAGCTTGACCACTAGGGATCCTTGTCTGAATAGGGGAAATATACTTTGGGGTTCCTTTTTCAAAAGCACTTGCTAGCTGCCTGCTAAAGGCACGTCCTTCAAAGTGCGTTCAGTGGAGACACGATAAAACCTTCTTAATGCTTTCTTACTGACTTCTTACAACGTGCCTCCTCCTTAAAGAGTGCGGCAAGGTGAAGGGAAGAGTGGAGGCCGATGAAAGATGAAAATGTTCAAGCAGAGGGATGGGTGGGCCCTACATGGAGGCAGACCCCCCCAAACACCTCACTCCCCTGACGAAGGTCTCAGGATGCAGCAACCGGTTTGTGCGACCGTTCCTCCCATTTTGTCACTGAGTTTTTCCTGCGCTAGAACACTGGGACTCTTCAACTGTGAAAACGTTAACAGGACCAACAAACAGCTGGTACCTTTGTATGTCTGGTGTGCTCCCTTTTACCTCTAACGGGATCCTGAACGGAACAGAACCCCTATTGTTGTCTTCTCTGACTTCTCCTCACTTGGATGCGGGGTCTGATGTTAGGGAAGAGAAGGTCTGTGCAGGCTGCGGGAAGGGGAAGACAGCCTGATGATACGTCTACGCTACAAGCTGCAAGGCTGAGATTAGTTCTGAAAAAATATCTCTTTAACGGTGCTGTTTCAACGCTGATATAAATACCGTGTTTGTTATGTGATGGTTGCTTTATGCAGAGAAACTATGTCCACTCTAAGGGAATCTGCTTTTAATCTGGAAGCAATAGACACGGGAAACTGATTTCTACTGGCTTCCGAGTTCTGTTCTTATTCATCTCTTTCCTCAGAAAGCTATATTAATTACTGCATATGAAAATAAGGAAGGGATAGGCTCACGACACTGTGAAAAATTAATTTCATAGATTGCCATGAAATCCTGTGGAAGATGTGAAGTTAATTGAAGTCTGTTGCTAGGTTCAAGTTATAAAGAAATAAGGAATTTTGAAAGAGAGAAAGACTGGGCAAAGATTGAGTCTCATAGATGTATCTGTAACTTTTAAATTAGGTATATGAACCAGAAGGAAAATGCTTTAGATAAATCCTTTAGATACGTGCTTCAAAACACAGCTGGGCAAGGTCCTAAGCAGTCTGATCTAAGTTGATGCTGCTCTCAGCGTGGGAGTGGATCACATAACCACTAGCAGTCTCTTCTAACCTACATAATTTTCTTCATTTGTGCAATTATTTAAACAATATTTTTCTCTCTTTGAGTCTAAACAATGTTTAGAGAAAACAGACAGAGAGAACACTATTGGGTCATGAAGTGAGGTCCCTCCTGCTAGAAACAAATATTGCTGCTGGTTTTATTGATACCCCCCTGAAAAATGAAAGGGCAGGCTGTTCCAGAACAAGATTTCCCTATTGTAGAAGTTCTCAAATAATAAATTAAAAAAAAAAAAAAAAAAAAAAATCATAGATCACCTGTAAAAATCATTCCTTTAGTAGTGTTTTTGGTCAAGGTCCTTTATAATGGACCTATTTAACCCCAATTTATAACTGGTGAGCTGAACAATTTTCTGTAGATGATAATTCTGTAATCTTTATTATCAACCTAATTACTCACTGGAAATCCCTTTCTTGACATATGAGGTTTAAACAGACTCGATTGTATTTCCGCAATAATTTCTACACTAGTAAGAGAAATACAATTTCATTGATAATAGAAAACATATATCATAAAACTCAATCTGGACCTTCTGAAGACAGTAAGAAGAGGATTGGATTGTAAATCAGTCATATACACTGAAATTTTTGATTGTCATTAAAAAGTTCATAAGTGGAATTGAAAAAGGGGGGTTGGCAGTCTGCATGATGAATGTCAAGCACAGAATCTATTGTGCGCTATGGTCGTCTTAATCTTTTCTTTAATGGCCAGTGTCAACCATAGTTATATATGTGGTACTACATGGTGGCAGTCCAGTGCCAAAGAGATAACAGGGCTTTTCCTCTGAATGACAAAAACCCCCAAACCCTATGTCATGTCAAATGGTGGAACACAGAGCAGAGAAGTCAAAAGGCAGCACAAGGCTTTCAACACTGAGTGCATTCCTGCTAGTTTACATCTATTAAAATGGAAATAAATCCAAAATATATGGTAAGGAGAAATGGATATTTTAATAGCACAGAACAATTTTAATGTTGATATTTCAGATTGCAACAAAATGAGCAATGAGTGTATTTTAGGTTTCTTCTGGACAGAAGGTAAATGTAGTGTGTCGGAGAACACATGACATGAAGAAACAGAAAAAAATATTGGAGGAGGAGGGAAAGCCCATAACCTGCTTTCCCAAACTTTAAATATTTCTTCAGCTTTTTAAAAATATAATTATCAAATTGAAAGAACAGTAACCATAGGATAGATGACATAATATGATAGCTCTAAGATCTATATTGGAAAAGAACCTCAGAAAATATTATTTCTCTGTGTCAGTTCTCAGTAGAGTTGATGATCTGTGTTACATAAATGCCCCAAACAACATTTGATCAAGATTTCCAAAGAAAAAAGGACCTCACAGAAAGTATCCAACTCAGAGACATTTGATGTAAGACTTAGTAACTAGTATTCTCAGCTGTATGGGCACACAGGAAATTTCCCTTTGGCAACAAGAAAGAGAAAGTGCCACAAAAATTGTAATTCTATACAAAGATAGTTATTTTTGTGTCACTAGGGTCAGTACAGTAGCAGTAGTAGTCGGTATTCATTGTCTTACCAGCATGGATGTAAAGAAATCTAGGAAAATTGGCCCTGCTGAATGGGAAGTCCCAGTGTATAGTGGAAAACCTTAAGTTCTGCAATAAACAAGACTCAGTAATGTTTCTTCCACAGCCAAAAAGAATCCTTCTGCAGCATTGGTGAGTAATCCACTGAGTGTGATAAACCGTAAGAGAGCAGAAAAAAGTCTCTTTAGATTTACATCCCTCTATAAAGAAAAAAATCTAAAGCATAAATTGTCTTGGATTAGACTTCTGCACGCATATGTAAGACTGTGCGTCTGAGCATGGTGCATACACAGGCACACGCACTTCAGAATACAAAAACATTGACTATAATACTAGTTCACTGTACCTTTGTCAAGCATTTACGTTTAGATCTTGCCCAGGCAGTTTCAGACTAGAACAAAATGTTATGCCTGAATTACTGCAGATCCAGTTTCCTGAGATTTATATATATTCTGGCAAACACTTATTCATAGTAGTGCTTGTGGGGGCTGATTTAATACATATTTTAAAACAAAGTTTAAATATCCCTTTGGGTAAAATGAAAGACATAGATTAAAACAAAATCATTGAACTCATTGCCCCTAACTTATCCTTTTATGTATAAAAGAGGAATATAAAGGTCTGTATTGAATGTAAATGTGAAAAAATCCACATTTTAAAACCTTTGCCTACTAAACTTTAAGTCCCTAGTGTCTAACTTTTCTAATCTCAGTTTCATCAAGTCAGTCCTCTGTGGGTAAGACAAAAAGGCATTCAGTTTCTCTCTTGCATTATGTTTTCCAGCCTGTCATTTCAAGAGTTACAGAATTTAGACAGATTACAGCTTTTAGTGTTACAAGTCTGATACATTCTTCCCAAATTAAACATACACAAATGTTAATCAGTAGCTATTCCACACAGTGTCCACTGCAATACCTGCCCTTATCAAGATCACAACAAATTGTGACTGGGGAGTATGATAGTTTATTTTTACAATGTAATTAGCGAAGAAATGCTGGAACAGATAGTTTTCCTTTTTCTCTGTATTCCATTATATTTTTAAGCAATACCATTGTTCTTTATCCTTTAAACAGTTAAAAAAGCAAATCAAATTTTCTGAAACATCAGATGCTGTTATTTTCCATTTCATATCCTTTCATATGCTTCTGTTGGTGGGGGTATTGCTGCAAAACAGATTCCCACATAACTTGGGAGAACTCTGCCTGAAATTAGCATAGCTTTTATAATACATACTCTTTATAATGAAGATAGCTTTTGGTTCCACTCTATTCTCAGAGACCTACATCTTGTCTCACTACAGTGATTTTTTTTAAAGAAAAAAAGAACAAAACCGTGACAGAATTCATATCCTCTTTTGTAGGCATTGAGCTTAGGGTTGTAAATCACATGGAGATGCCTCTCGCTCTCCAGCTCTCCTCCTCTTTTTTTATTTTGCTTGCTCTGTCTTCACTGGCAACAGGGATTGCACAATACCTAAGCTGTTAACTTTGGCAGCTAAATGAAATGCTTAAAATCAGGTAGGGAATAACTTTTACTTACTCTGCGGGTAAGACAAAAGGCTATATTAAAGAAAAGCATTCAATTTCTATTCTACAGAAATAACAGTGTGTGCGATGTAGACCAAGACATCGTTACTTCAGTGGCAGTAACACAGTCATCATGAAAACATCCTTACATTTGCAAAAGTTCTGTAGACTTTAAGCAGATAATGCATCTGCTAAATATCCTGAATTGCATTAGGAATGGAGCTCATTAAAACTATTCACAAATGATGTTAGTCTTTTTTTCTGTCAATCATTGAATATGTTATTTTTTAATGTATGTTCCTCATTAATTGAATACTTCTAAGACGAAAATATTTGATGTTTTTGCCGATTCACTATGACTTAAGGCATTCAGAATTCTTTGGTAAGCACATTCTGTGAGAATTTATTCCAACCCCTTTTTAATGTTTTTCTGCACAAAGCTATAATCTGCTCTGAGTTGCTTGTTTAATTAAAATTTGTAGAAAGAAAGTAAAATTTGATGCTAGACTTCAGAATTACGATGCATTCTAATTAGTTGGAAAATTAATACCATTCTTCATAGTGGAAAAATAGAAAGGGAGCAACATTCAGTATGAAATATAGCTGATTCATTTCAAGTTTGACTAATACGGTTAGATGTTCTTCATACAGATTTCATCTAATTACTTTAGAGTAAGATTGGTTTTATTGTAATAAAACTATAATAACATGAATTTTTGTAAACTTGGTAAATCACAACTTGTTTGGTTTCTTGTGGCATGATTTACATGAAATGAATATTTTCCCTTCCATTCTTTGTTATGTATTGTTTGATACCAAGAAAAGGTTCTGTAGGTAAAGATGAACAATGAGCTGTTGGGTGTGCTTAAAAGCAAAAAAGCAGCATACTGGCTAAGAAAAGGCAGCCAAATACCCATTGAGGACTACAATAACCTTGTTAAGGCATCAGAGATGCAGTCAGGAAAGATAAGGCTCAGCTAGAGCTTAAATTGGCCAAAGACTTCAAGAACAACAAGAAAGGGTTCTTCAGATACATGAGCAGTAAGCAGAAACACAGGGAAGACATAGATCAGCTGCTAAACAGGGCAGGGAAACGAACTATTAATAATGCTGACAGGGCAGAGGTTCTCAATACTCTCTTTGCCTCTGTCTTTGCCAGAGTAGCTAGACCCCAGATCACAGGATCAATGTCTACAGCAATGCGTGTGTCGACCCAGCGGGAGTGGAGGAAAGGCTGGTCTGTGACCTCTTGAAAGGGCTCAAGACACATAAATCTATGCTCCTGGGTGGAATCCACCCCAGGGCGTTGGGAGAGGTGGCTGACATTGTTGCTAGGCCACTGTCTATAAGCTTTGAAAAGTCATAGCGTACCATACCATAACATATGGGTCTGTCTTCCTCTTCTTTTTCCTGCAACCTGCTTATGGTCACTGATGAAGGCAGAAAACTGTGTTAGATGGATCAATTGTTTGAAACACTGCAGCCGGTCTTATCTACCTGCTGTGGGTTAACCCTGGCCAGCAGCTAAGCAGTCATAGAGCTGTTGGCTCACTCCTCCTCCCAGCTGGCCAGGGGAAAGAATAGGAAGAGCAAAAGCAAAAAGACGCATAGGTTGAGACAAAGACAGTTTAGTAAGTGAAGAAAAGTAGGGTAACAAAAAAGTGATGCAAAGGCAGTCATCCAGCACCTCCCAGAGGCAGAACTAATGCCCAGCCATTCTGCAAGAAATGGCTGCCTTGGAAAAAAAAGCCCCTAATCCTATTGCTGAGCATGAGGACATCTGGTCTGGGATATCCCTTTGGTCATTTTGGGTCAACTGTCCCAGCTGTGTCACCTCCCGACTTCTTGCACAGCCCCAGTGTAGTCTTGGGGGGCGGGTAGGTGGTGAGGGAGAAAAAGAGAAATCCTTGATGCTAAGCAAGAGCTCTTCAACAATAGCCAAAATATTGGTGTGTTACCAAATTTGTCTTAATCACAAATCCAGAACGCAGGCTGCTATGAAGTAAACTCCATGCCAGTCAGAGCCAATACAGTAACAAAGCTGTTTGCTTCATGATCCCCTTCAAGATTATGGCTGTTTTAAGGATCTGCCAGCTTTTTTTGATAATCCCAGGCAGGTGGGCCAGCTCCAGTACCGGATGAAGTTGCCAAGCCAATGCCAGTTATCCATACTATGAGAGTGTAGCTGACGGGTGTTGCTAAGCTGCCCTCTTTGTGACTTCAGTGCACCGCACTTCTAGGAATTGCAACGTACTGATTTTCACGTCTTTTTTTTCACTGAAACATTTTTAATGCCTGAGCTACCATTACCATGAGGGAAAAGAAGGGAAAAGGATGAGACAGTTTGGGGAATACCAATGCTGAGCACTCTTTAGCACAGTAGTCAAGTAAAGGCATGGCCCTGATTTAGTTTATTTCCTAATGATGTATAAATACATAGTATGTACTTTAAAGGATCAAAAGCTGAAGCATAAGCAGATAAATCAGTTCTTCCACAGTCTGAATATGGTTGTAGAAGAGACAGATATATATCTGGCAAATGTTTTGACCCTGCTCTTCTTTTCATATAAAATATAGAAAGTGATGATAAATGTCTGCTCAGCAACTCAAATATTGGAATACTCACCCATAACTGGAAGATTTGGGTTCAGTTTCTTTCTCTGCTTGTTTGGGAATCAAACTTGCATTTTCCTCCTTCCAAGAGTGTGCATAAAGCACCAGATTACTACATAAGGATACTCTCAATCTGTCTTGCTGATAGTATTTACTTTAAATAAATAAACAGATATTCAGTGAACTGTCTGATGTCACAGAAGGCGAATGACTGAGCCTCTAGTCTAGTGAATCATCCTCTTGATATTTTTGACAATGACTTTTAAAATATTATATAGAAAATAAAACAGCTTCTGTAGAGGCAGAGAGAGATATTTGTCCCACTCCAGTGCATGTTCTAAATCTTATACTCATTTGCCAAAGGAGGTTCAAATATCCCTTAGGATAGTTGTAGGGATTTAACTTTGGGTCTTCTATTCCCTGTACGGCCAGGTACAGGGGACTCAAAAAACCCCTCAAATCTTTTTACTAGAACTATTTCACTCACAAAATATTTAACAAAACACTGAGAGAAACAGAGATTGCTTACTGTGATCAGGACTTTTGACTAGTAGGTGGGACACGTGGATTCTGGTTCTTTTGCTGCTTAATTTTTAATTGATTATGCAAAATAGAACAATATCAACAAGAAAGAGTAAGTTCATACTGCTTGCATCTTTCACAGGCACATAAGAAATGTATTTCAAAAATTTCAGGTAGATGAAGGCATAGATGACTGTCACAAGCCTTTTACAGTAGGATAAGACATGCACACCTAAAATAATTCTTTTCATTTTTATTGCAAATTATCCAAAAAAGAACATTACATTTTTGGGTCAAATTTGGAGTTTCATGCTGAAACAGAAACACATTTTGCTTTTCATTTTGATGAGGAAAAGGGGGAAAACAACCCCCACCAAAACCTGTTGGTTTCTGGGGTGTTGTTGGGGTTTCCTTTTGGTTGTTTTTTGGTTTGGTTTGGGGGATTTTTGTAGTTTAACAGCTGAACTCAAAATTTATATGTGTTCATAACTAATATGTATACTGTCTTCTCCAGTTATTCATGACACTTCCATCTAATGTACCATGAAGCGCTACGGTTGGCCTAATTGTGTCTGTTTTGGCCAAATGGTTTAGTCTGTTCATAAATATGTCACTCATTAGAAAAGTCAGTAGTGATATAGAAATCAGGAAAAAATCTGTCCACAGGCTACTGTTTAAATCAAACGATAGACCATGTCAGCTCCTTCTTCTCCATTACTGCTTGTTTCTAACTGAATTTGAACTTCACTTACTGAAGACCTATATTACTGGGAAAATTGCAACCTTCTAAATGTCTTGCATCACTCAGTCTGTGGTCAGCTATTCAGAATAATTTATGTGTTTTGATGTTTCTGCTTTTGGTACTGACAACAATTTAGATCTGGTAATGCTGTTTCCTTACTTTTCTAATCGAAAAACTATCTCGTATTTCTTTTCTCTAATGTAATATTCCCATTGTCAGCTGAAGAAAACACAATTTTGAGTTTCATATCCAAAATAAGGTACTGGTGAATGAATAACTGCAGCTGGAAATGCTGTAATGACCTCTCTCACCAGATGTCCATGACATTTCCATTTGAGATAGTTTTCTTAAGTCTCCAAATCTTGGTTCTTAATCTCCTTCACGTATACACTTATCTGTGCAATCTTGCTGGCTGTTCCTTAATATCATTTTCTTCCCTCAGAGATGGATGTGGTATGCCTCTGGCTTTTAGGGATTATATTGCAGTCTGAATCCTACCCAGTTTATCCAAAATAATTCCATAGGACTCAGTTCTGTTGTTGTTTCTGACTTTAATGTAAATAAATCAGATTTTCTTTTGGTCTCATTACTTAATGTAATTTAAACTTGAATTGTTATACAAAATCTCTAGACTTGCATATTGGCCAGTAAAAATAGTTTCTTCCTCTATGTGGGTCCCCATTTACTTCAGGGGAGCCCTGCATAGGTTAAAGCATCAGCTAATGAGGAACAGCTTGCTAGACTGATCTCAACTGACACATAATTAAAATTTAGTCACTTGGTTGCACAAGATTTGATTCTGCAAGAAACCCTGCAAGATAATGAAAATCTTGAGTTTTCATTGAATTTCATTGAATTGTAAGCACTGGAACTTTTGAAGGACCAGCTCTAAAAATATAATTTAGGAACCCAAATTGAAACTGAGAAATTTCATTTTTGACCCCACTCCTCAGAAGTTATCAGAAGAAATGCCTAAACATTTCAGATATACCTCTGTTCCCACAGGTAAATTCTCCAGACACATGAAGTTCAGCTTCTGTTTATGATCAAAGTCTCCTATTCTTGGCAATATTGAAAGTTTAACAGTGCTTTGGAATCAAGGCATTCTTTTACCAAAGGAGATTGTACTCTTACATTTTTAAGAGGATGTCAAACGGTGAAGACAAATCTGTTGGCAACACTTAAAAACCAAAGATGTGAACTAAAGAAACCCATAGTGTTTACTTTACTACTGAAGATTAAATGACTTAAGAAATGGATGAATTTGTTTTAAATCCTTCTGTCTGGGGAAGACTTAAAGTCTTATGTTCTCTCTTCCAACTTCATCCACGAGTTGATATGCTAGATTGGAAAGTTTAGGAATATGGTCAGTAGACTTCCTCTTGAAGCTATTTTAACTGGCAAAAAAAAAAAGAAATTACACATTTGATAAGCCAGCAAAAGTGTAAGCATAAAGGTCTGTCTAATCTGGGGATGAAAGCACCTGAATGAGGGTGATGTATAAACCGTTCTCCTACAGGCTGTTTGCTGTAAGGTGCGTACAGTAAGCAGCCACTGAATAACAAACAACTTGGACCACTGGGGCACACTGTGAGATGGGATATATGTGAATTTGAGCCCCATCAGGTTGGAAGGGCAATTGAAACTGCCTGTTTCACGTTACGAGTGAATGCTTTAGCTACAGGAATGTTGAACATAGTACAGCAGGAGAAGAGGCTGATCCCTCTGTTTTGTTTCAGAAGTGACAAATACCATGGGATGTGATTAAAAAAAAGGGAAGAAGAGTATAGTTGTTTAACTTCAGGTGAGATTTGAACCTAGGAATCCAAAGTGGAAGGAGATAGGGATATTTTCAGATGCTGACACAATGGCTGTCCTTTAGAGCTTAAAATTTTTAGAATACTTTGTACAACAGTCATAATCACAAAGGATATCTAACAGTTATTTCCTTCTTGTGGGCTATGATTGGACTGCCATTCTTATTATTGAGTATTAGGCTCCAGATTACAGTTAGGTAATAAGTAAAAAAATTTCTTGTATAGTTGAAAAATAATTCATTTTCTTTTGCCACTGTTTCTTTACCTCAGGCATACACAATTTATATTTTTTTTTTATGCCAATACGAAAAAATACAGTATTTTATTTCACTCACGAACTGTAGAAGGAATCTGAAGTAGTCTACCATACAAAGAAAGAATACTGTCATTTAGACCTTTAGTTCTGAATCAATGAGCTTAATTCTGCAAGGTCTTATTCAGTATCAATCCATTTACTAGAATAGAATTTCATGGGAAATAAATGAGAATAGCATTGGCCCAGTTATATTTGTGCAGATTTCTGCAAGGATAGTTCAGTAGTGCCTGGAATCTTACTAATTTTTAAGATCCAACTTCTTTTCTCTTAGAAAGAAAAATCACAGTAGGAGAATCACTTCTTGATACCTGAATTCTTCATTTATTGTTTTGGTCAAGGAAATGAAGATGCTAAAGAAGGATGTAATTTTTTCTCAGTTCTTTCATACTTTCAGGGAGCCAAAGGAAGTTATGCTTGTCTTACTGTACAGCATTAAGTTGTCCCATTGAAAAATGTTAATTTGAAGCAATTTGCTTTGAAGGGTATGGTCCCTAACTGGTAACATGTACATAGATGTACACAGCCTTGTTCTTTTGCCATAATACAACTATTTTTAGCTAATAACATACAATTTCAGCTTTTAAAGTAAATTTATAATTTACTTGACTTATTTATAGGCCAAGCTCATCTCCAGTCATGATCTGACACTTTAAAGTTTGCTTCTAAATACATTTTATCCCTCGTTAAAATATGTTCCCTTGTAGCAAGACAAGTTAAAACTATCTTGTTGATACAATCTTCATAAATTTTTAAAAATCTAATTGAAACAATAGTATGTATCTTTATGTATAAACATTTTTAGACCAAAAAGAATTATGATAATTTGACTTTTCTAAGTCTATGGAGGTAGCTGTTGTCAAAGAATGTTTCTGAGAGTATTCAGCATTTGGCAACATTGCAAGTTAAGACCTGGATTAACACAGGAGCACCTCTGGCATGCAACCATGATTTAGCTGTCTAAATCCTCAAAACGCATTTCTAGCCCTAGAGATTCCTAAGTTCTCTACAGTAAAGTGAACACCTCAATTTCTGCTATTGAGCGTATGCAGAACTTGTCCTATCTTTTGTCTAAACTGAGTGTTGAGTTCCCTTTCTGCCTCACATACGTTCAGTAGGCATCGCCCGTGTTCTTCCCTAACTCCTAAAAGGATGGCAGAGGAGGATGTTTGTGCTCAGAAGCTGTATCTCAGTGTGGGAGCTCTGCTTTAAATATCTCTTTTTGCTTCATTGAAATTGGGGAATAGGAACAGGATGTGCCCTGCTGTTTGGAACTGGGATATTCTCTGTCGGATTTTCCCAGTCTCTTTTACTGGTCCTGCTGTGGGAAAGAGTAATTCATTTTTCACACTATGTCTATGCCACCAAACAGCACTGAGGGACAGAATCAAGTGCTAGCAACCAATTGCCTGTACTGGTGACATCTGCATTACCAAGAAGTGAGGGTCCGTAGCAGCAGATCAGTAAAAGAAAAGAATTGGTGCTGAAGACACAAAGATCACACTGTTTGGCAGTGCTATGTCCTTTGTCCTCAAGTCTTGTTTCACCGGGCAGATTCAAATCCTGGTTTTGGTTCCAGGAAGCAATCAATTACTTGCATGAGATTGATCGGCTTTTGTAGGAGCCACCTAAAGATCCTTCCTCACGCTGGAGAGGGCAAACCAGTAAGGTTATCACTCTTCTGAGAGCTGGGACTCACCTTCCTGAGTCTCCCACATCTTAGATGAGCTCTCTGAGGAGTAGTGGGCTTTGGCGAGACCACCTCTCCCTGAGAAAGGGATGGTCTGCCTTTGGTGGAAGTATCTCCTTCCAAAGCACTTTGCTGCTCCGTATCCGTAGTGGAGATGAACTCTTCCCTTAGCTCAGTAGTCACTAGTTAGTGTTGACAAAAGGAAACCACTTCTGCCCCCCTGGCTGCTGGGAATCTCGCTGCTCCCTCTGCTCAGGAATTAGACACTGGCACGCGAAAATCAAGGCATCGCCACCGTCGTAGCTGTCAGTGTACAGCTATGGTGAGGAAGTACGCACTGAGTTAGGCACAAGGCTGGAAAACTGCCAGCAGTGTTTACATTTTTAAATTTATTATTTTCTATTTTTATTAACATTTTTTTATATGGTGCTATTCATGGATTAACAGTATTCTACATAGATTTCTTAGCTCGGAGAATACAAACCTGCAAAAGATTTTCCTCTTTATTCTTGTAATCTTAATTTTAAAATATTTATCACATTATTTAAATATTACCTTTTTTACTGAAACTGTGGTTGCATTTGAGCATTTTGCCCACCTTCTTAAGTGTTTAAACCCCTAAGTCCATAATAAAGAACTAGTAAGAGCTTGACAAAGGCCACTGAGATGCCCTTTAAACCTGAGGTTTTAAAACATTTGTGTTTTTCTCTCTTCTTGTCTTTTATACATAACATCTATCTTAGTTCAGTAGTATTTCACACTGACCTAAAATACTTTTACATTCTAAAGCTAAATTCCCAATTATGTTTGAGGCAAATTAGGGTTTAAAACTCCTGACAATATCTTCATCATCCATTTTTGCTTACAGTAGCAGCTCACAGTTTCTCTCAACATTTTATACCTTAATTCCTTTTAAACTACATAATGATTTTGTTTAAAGGATTTTTTCTTTTTCTCCTGGTAATTTATCATCAAAGACTTCTCATTTTTCCTACTAAATACTTGCTGGTTTTTTTCTTGGTTTTCTTTCATTTGGTAATTTTTTCTGAGCTGGACACAGCAAAATAATTTTATCTTTTACTTTCAACTCAGACCTATATGAGTAGTCTAAAATTACTTCTTTCCTGTTCTTCTGTTTTACCTTTCTTCATGCTTCTGCTGTTGTTTGATATTTTTAGACAAAGTGCACTGTTGAATGATATGTGCAGAAAATGAAAATACTACATTAACATTTCCTTTTAAGAATAACATGTTGCTTTTCAGAGTGCTAAAATATTACTATAAGCAAAAATTTTAAACCCACAGACTAATCGGTACTTTCTCCACACATGCTCAGGTTTCCTGTGTATCTCAGTACAGAAAAGAGTAGCAAATCGGTTTGCAGTCAGGCAGCCAACAATCCCATGCAATACTTGATCTGGGTAGAAATAATCAGTGTGTAAAATGGGCCAACACAGGGATTTGTGAATTCACAACTGTGAAGAACAGGGCAGTGAATAGAGAGAACAAGGATATTGTTCACCTGCATGCCTACGTTAACTAATGGAGAGGCTGAGACATAACAAAGATACTTTAGAAATATAAGTTTTCTTCAAAATTTTTATAAATATTCTGTTGGTTTATTATTGATGTCCATGTTCTATTGTTTCCTCTCCTTCTCAGTTATCTATACTGATTTCGTGTTTACAGGGATGTTTATGACACATACCAATGAAAAATATTTTGGGGAATTATCTGGTGATGGTCATGAAGTTTTAAAATAATCTGAAGATACTTGAATTTGCCCCTTGGAAGCATCAAGCAGCAAGGTTGAACAGACATCACTACTTGTTTTGTAGAAAGGAATATTGTATTTCCTGCAGATAGTCAGCAATATTATGTGCCACTTAGTATCTTCTAAGAAGATATTGAGTGCATTCATATCTCTCCTTATCAGACATTCAACAATCCAGGCATATAAAACATGTGTGACTTAGAGAAAATGGAACGAATGCATGTCACAGGGGTTTACCTATATTTCATTAAATCACAGAGTATATGAATGATGGCATCATCAGTGAAAGAATAAGACTATGTCTGCTACAGAATTTGGCACTTGAGAGGATAAGAAAGAAGCAGAAACAAGGGGTTGCAAGAAAAATTGTAGTAAATTTTTCGAAATTACTAGAAAAATACTGTTGACATAAATAGGCCCATAAGTAAAGATGACAGATGAGAAACCCTCTGAAAAACCTTCAGAGTGATCTTTACTGAGAACAAAGGAAACGCCTATTTGAACTCTTAGATATCTGTATGACAGAGAGATAAATCCATAGTATAGTCCTTACACATGATAACTTTAACCTTGGAGGTGTAGCCTGTCTGTTGCTA
This sequence comes from Buteo buteo, assembly GCF_964188355.1. NCBI lineage: Eukaryota > Metazoa > Chordata > Aves > Accipitriformes > Accipitridae > Buteo > Buteo buteo. The sequence goes on from NC_134185.1 coordinate 2,456,131, forward strand.
AAGTAAAAACAGAGAACATATTTGATTCTTTCATAAAATTAAGGGAAATGGTGTTCTATTTCAGTAAAGACATAAAAGTTCTATTCCATTTGTTCCCATCATTTCCAAGGAATACTTAATTTACTGGTTTTCTGATTCATTACTTTCTCCTGCTATACAGTGACAAAAGTGGAAAGGACAGGAACGGATATAATTATTTTTTTCTGTAAAAAAAGAAAAAACTTTGAGCCCAAACAACCAAAAGTGATTATACTGATTCTTTATCATAGGATGTTTTTCTTGGTTTTAATAATGCTAACAAAATTTAGAACCTGACTTTTGTCTGGAAGTACAAAACAAGACCACTAGCAAGCAAAGTTAAATTTTAGTCCATAAAACTAGGGTGATAACTTTTCCATTGATTCAGCAAGCTTTCTAAATGTCAATGCTAATCTCAACTTTCCTGCATTTTGAACCAGAGAACGTTACCAACCCTCTTTGTTGTGGACATAGTCTTGAAAATGTCAGCTGATTGTCAGTGATGTAAGTTATATTCCCTAAAGTGTTATCCATAAATGTTACATCCCTGGCTGCTGCTGTGTTGGATGAATCTATTTTCTAGGGTGGAATAGACATGCTTCCTCCCCAAAAAGTCCAGCACAATAAGAACCATGGAAGTTATGCCTCCTGTAATAAACTTTGTTCTTTACTGACACAAAATGTCTCACCAGAGCACCAAGAGGAGCAGTCCTGGGAGTAGCTCTGTAACTAGGAGCAAGTCTCTAATATGGTTCCCCATATACATTTCACTTGCAATCTGGTGCTTTCTAGATGACAGAAAATTTCCAGAAAGTACAGGAGTGACGTGACGCTACCTTCAACATATACACAGTTTTTAAACAGAACGGCGTCTTAAAAATGTTCTACTACCCTTGATAATAATCTCTTTCTAAATTCTGAGCATAATGTTAACAATAGAATATACAAAAGGAATTTTTATTATCATCTTCAGAACACAGATGAACCCCAGATGTAAGAACTGACTCATAAAGTGGCAACACATGCCAACAGACAAATTAAATTGAGGTGTATAGATTAATGTTTTCATTTGCTGTGGGTGAGATCATTTTACTTTTTAAACCTTAGTCTAAGAAAATACAGTAGCCTTGGGGAATTAATAAGATCATACACAACAGTAAAACAGTACAACCACAGCACTGAGGTTTTTGAGGAATATTTTATGAGAAAAATTAAAAATCCAGCCTAAAACTGATATGTTCAACAGGAAAGCAATAGTTCTATACCAGACAATAATTATTGTCATTCGTCTTCACACAGAATACAAACGCCACAACTGCTTTAAGACTGAGACCTGTCGACCACGATTAATTTATGGGAACAGTAACAATAAAGGACGTTACATTCACATCAGTTTTGCAGCTGACTGCCTTCTGAGAAAACAGAAAGGTCTACATTGATAAATATTTTAAATTTTCTTTACCTAGGAGTTTTTAAGCTTTCTAAATGACAATATCAAGGGCTATAAGGAGGTGTTCTGCATATCAAACACTTACACACACAGTTATAATTTTTTTCTTAGGGAAAATGCTCTTTAATTTTAGACAGTTTGAATAATATAGCTACATTTAACTTGTGTTTAGTATTCAGACTTCAACATACACACTGTATAGGCACTGAGGCAATTTGATAAAGCCCTGTACAATGTATTTTTTTGAACAAACATCTGACACAAATACTGAATTCGATGATACTGGAAATTTCTCATTGAGAGTTAAAAAAAAAAACACAAAAAACAAAACCAAAACCAAACCACAATCAAAACCCATCAATATTCTTACTGTGAGTCATCAGGATTTCCTCTGCAATTTACAACAGCGTTTTAGCAACTTCTGCAAGGGTTTTTTTTCGTTGTTTGTTTTTTTTTTAATTTGGGGGATGGGAGGTAAACTGCTGTAGCTACATGGGGTAAGTTAAGGTGGTTTTGCTGCACTAAACTATCGATCTGAAAGTTAGGTATGTACTTTAAGTTAACTAAAACAGTGGAGAAAGAGAGGCACTTCTACATAGAATAAGCATCTAATACAGCTAAATTCTTTCTGTATTGACTACAGCAGGTAACTCAACAACTAGTTTATACTATCTTACACTAAAGAGTTAGGAAAATATTACAAGTAATTTTTTGTCTGAGATTTTTTAATTTCTCTGGGTAAAAAGAGCTTCATTAAGAAGGCTGTTGTGCACAAAACCAAAACTGAGCTAATGAAGTATGCTGAAAACATGTTACTATAGTTTAAAATTAAACATGCAAAGCTGAAGACCACTTGCAATACTTGGGTATGTAAAAATTTTATAAACTCATATGCAGATTTCTTAAAATTATCTTACAAGCATTAACTTTTATTCTTTAAATGCACAGCTTTATGTTAGTTTAAATGTTCATTCATCATCTTGGCACCCCTTTAAAAGGAGGACAGAGTGGCAAAACCTTACCCAATAGATGACTATTTTTCAAAAGCAATTAATGAGACATTTTCATCTTTTCACAGTATTAAAAGCTAGTCAGGCAGTAAACAGTAGGCTATCACTTGTATTAAATATACATGAAAATCTTTAAAGCATTTAATATGTTTTGAAAACTGAAGTATGTTATTCAGTGCTGATAAGAAAGAAAATGTAAATTCATTTAAAGCTGGGGGGGGTGGGGGGGAGATAAAAAAAAAATCTTGTTTCTTAGTTTCTTCCAGACAATAAGCATACAGCAGAATAAATCACAAAAAAAAAAAAAAAAAAAAAAAACCAAACAAAAACAACAAACCACCAGACAGCACAATTCAGGATTACTGTCTCAAACAGAAGTAAAACCACTAAAATACTGAAATTACAAGAATATATCAGTCATGTATGTTGGTATGTGAAGCACCTTGACTTTTGAAAAGATTCTGAAAGCCACAAAAGTCTGAAGAAGTTACAAAAAAGGAAAAATATTAGATCTCATAAATTTCTCTGGGATTTTACAACTCAAGTGACATTTCCTGGAGAATAATTTGTCTTTAAGTTGCATGACCTTTTTGCATACAATACCAACATTTTTGATTGATCCAGTCACTAAATTCTTGAAGCTAAAATCTCTCCTCACTAAGGAAATGAACATAAATTATGTCACTAAATAGGTATTTTTAATACTAAATATTAAAATGGGCCCATAAATAATGCCTTGGCAAGCTTTTATACAGGTGCTATTAAGGACCTAATTACATCATGATTCATACATTAAAGTATCTAAGGTTTACCTACAAAATCTACTTGTATACTTTTTATCTTATTGTCTTTATCTATAATTTCACCATGATTTCGGATGTGAACAGGACTAGCACTTCTCTGAAAGAAGCTTTGAACAAGCAAGTATTGCTTAGATTTTTCTTTATATCCAAATAATTCTAGGTCCTAAAAATTCTATGCTAATTTTTAACATGTAAACAAAGTTGTTAGAGTTCAGTTTATAAATCATTCGTAGTCCTAAACTTCTGAAGGAGTCATTACCGTATATCTTTCTGTGATAGCATTTTTACAGTAGACAGAAAGCTTCTTTTTTTCCTGTGTGTAAAGGAATTCCGCAGAATAATGTTGAATTGCAAAAGTATGGAATATCTATTACTTTCAGCCTTCTGAACTACGCACAAAACATTCATATGGCAGCAAGACGAAAAAAACTACCACGTCAAAGACACTCTTGCTAGATGGAGTGCCATGCTCCCGAACAGAAAGACTCCCTTACATTACCTAACAAATACATACGGTTCAAGAGTCACAAGTTGTTTACCAATGGTGTAGATCATGAGAGTAACATAATGCCTCAAATCATGCTAGGTTTCAACTTAAAGTGAAAATTATTAAAAAAAAATAAAAAATCAAGCCTTTTGCTGATGAATAAGATTAGTGTTTATGTTCAGGAAGATTAAAGAAAGTACTATTTCCTTTATAGGAAGGCCAATACCTACTTTACATATCTCTTTCCACCTCAGTCTTCAAAACAGTATGCATTTTCGTATATTAATTATAAAATTCTATCTTACAACACAATTCACGTGGTGAAGAAGATAGAAGAAATGGAAGACAATAATGAGAATCTTCATGTTTTAGCTCTAAGTTCTGTCCATATTTTTATGATCAAAGCAATTTGTTTTACCCTGTAATTGCTGCTATTTGTAGTCAATAGTTAATGTTTCTTCCCTTGTGAAACCAACCATCTTAGATCTACAAAGTAGAGGAATGCAAAATACTTTTGTCTCTAATGGGAATCGTTAAGCTGCCTTCTGCTGTTACCTTTGACAAATAACATATCAAAGAAAGTAATTGTAATTATATTGATCTGTCCTTAGTGGATTTGCATTAAATAGTAATACAGGTATGAGTTCTGACCAAGCCTGGCACATAGTCATAGCATGCATTTGCTTATGAATATTTATTTGATAAACTTATCTTTTGAGGAGAAGAAAATAAAACCAAGAAAAACTATCAGTCATTAACAAGATTAAACACCATTGCCATAGAAAGAAATTAAGAAAACCTCAAACCCCACCAGACAAATAAACCTTTAGCATGAATGGGATTTAGCATTAGGTCTGTATAAAAACCATAAAAATTCTTATTCGTACTTCTACCTAATAGCTAAAATTCATTGCTATTTTGGTGTTGTTACGGAAATCTTAAACTGGTTTTCAAGTTCAGTTTCTTCTCTTTAAACTAAAATGAACTAAATTTAACCAATTATAAAAATGCATTTTTTACACAAAAGTAAGCAGACATTTCTCTGAAAGTTCTGAAGTTTTACCTGGAACGAGTACTTGAGAAAATGACATTTTTTTCTATAGAGCAAATCTCTGGTTTAAATATAAATACTTACACACCCATATTTGAGTGAAGGCATATGCTATTGTTTCCATCTGCATTTCCATATTAACACATCCTGGTATCTTTTTCTTTCACTAGCCTGGCTTCCTTTTGTCCTTAAACCTGAGATCAGAAGTACCTTTATTCTAGAGACAGCGTGGCAGTAGTGATCACAAAACAATATGTATATATTTAACAGCTGCACTATATACAGGCTGCACTATTTTTTAATAGGAAATCTAATACAGAAGGCTACATTTTGTACTAAACCTTGCTTGGAATACATTTATTTGCTTCTTCATTTAACCTTTTTCTTACCTACAATTATTTTTAAAGACCAGTTTAGTGGTCACTTTCTTTTACAGCAAGATTATTTAGAAATGTTTTGTGTGGTTTGAGAGCAAAATACTTAATCAGTTTCTTGTTCTGATCATATGAAAGTAAATAGTTCTCAGGTATTATTTTTTTCTTACACTAATACCATTAGGGTGTTGAAATAGCAGGTTTGTATGCACCACCGCGTCTAGTTAAGAACAGAATCAGAATCGTAGACTAAACTAGGTGGGAAGGAGCTTCTGAAGACTATCTAGTCCACTCCTTTATTCAAATCTTGAAGCTACATTTGGCTGCTCTGGGCCTTAAAATAGGTCACCTAAAAGATCTGTTGAACTCTGTGTCCTGGTGCCAATAACAGGGAACATACAAGAGTAAGGCAAGCAGATAGCTATACTTACCAGGAATGTTCTCCCAAGATAATGAATCTATAGTTTAGGCACTGTTTGAGACACTGGTGTTCTTCTGACAGATAATACTTTCCCCTCTCCACCTGGAGTAATTCTCTTAGTCCTACCATCTCCATATTCCTCGTGACCTACAACAACAGCAATGTACTAATCACATAATTTAAGATGAAGCTTAACTGCTATGGAATAAGTGACAGAACATTTGCACTGACACTCAAATTATACTTGCTGCATTTCTTTCTTAAGATAATAGCAGTATGGAGTTGTTTCAAAAGAGTAGGGTATGTCTAAGTGCCTAATAGAGCTGATCATTATTTAATAAACTCGAAAGGAAACCAAAATGTGTCTGACTACACAGCTGATACAGAAACTCATGTACTTTGTGAGCTTAGTCTTTCCAGGCACAGCTCTGCAAGCTGATGCACAGACAGGAGTCATGTCTAATCACTCGAGAATCTGGGCGGAACGCAGGACCATCTGCATGTGCCTACATAGAAATATTTTCTATTTGTATAGCTCCTTCAGACACATGCACTATTTTGTCCTTCCTTAAATACCTCATGAGTTCATTGCAAATGTAAAATTTAGCTTGTGTAAGTATGTTTGCACATCTAAGTTCAATAACATTAACAATGGCTGTCTTTCCACAATGACTGAGAGGTTTTTTTTTTTAAAAAAAAAACACAACCAAACACAGCTTTCCTTAAGGTTAGTGTTCACAGATACCCTTCAAAAGGTAAACAGATTATAAAAACTAGGGTATGAAGATATTTTCGTTCATATGTCAAACTACTTCCCATTTGTTACCAATATTCTTGACAGGCGAATTGTGATTAATAGAAATCTCTTTTGTTTTAGACTGCAGAAGAGAGTTTAGAAAAAGTGTAAAAAATCCTGTAAAATATATATTTGTCATTAAGAGTTATGCCTTTGAATTACATCAATTTTTATGCTGATAAAAATTCTTCTTAGCACTATTAAATTTGGACTAGGTTTAGCAATTTTCACAAGTATTTTCTAGAGGGAGGATGATATAGCATAGTTGAGGATTTTGGATCAAGGACATGATATGATTCCTCTCTGTCACTCAGGTATTAAACATGAATTATAGAAGGTGATTATACCCGTCACCTTGCCTGAAGCAATGATATTAAGGTTTTTACAGAGCTATCAAAAACCTGCTGTGTCAGAGATTAGCATGATTTCAAATTATTATCAAGCACATGAGGATAATACTTTGAGTAAAATCATATTTGAAGGAACATGGGAAATATAAAGAGGCTTCCATACAGTCAAAAGGTCTACTAAAATGGCAGCTGTTACAAAAAATGGTGTTTTTATTTTCAGTCCTCTTTTTTTTTTTTTATAAGTATAGAACTTTATTTTTTGCTAGCACAGGTATTACAGTATGTTTTAAGAAAAGTTTTAACTGAAAGCAATTCTATAGAAAAGCAATATTTTCTGAGGTACGTGTAAAGGAAATGGCTATCTCTCAGCATAGTAACAAGAAAGGTGAAGAAAGATTGTGTTTGTTGTCACTTAGTAATTTCCAAGACCAAACTGTTCAATTTGCAAGAAAAAGACTAGGCTGGTTTGTTTTCTTGTTTTTTTCTCTTGTCAGCTTCTATCATTCTGGCATATTCAGTATGAAAACCAGAATTTTCATCAGAGTGGTGGCACTGACACTTTTTAATTAAGCTAAACTGAAGTGAGAAATTTGTATGAGACAATCAGTAAATGAGACAGTAGTAAAACTGGACACCTAGGCACTGAAGAGATATAATACTTTCCACATATAATGACACTCAGACATATTCATTATCTGAACCTGTTCATGACCTTTTAACGATCAACCTGTCAAGAAACAGGTAGATAAAACTGAACTATGATAACACAGCAACGTACTTTGTCATCTTTATATAGATAAAATATACCAGTATCTAGGGTCTATATACATCTCTGGGCTAGCCCCTTTATTCCACCGAATCGGTGAAAGCAGCTAAACATACTCAAAGTCTTTTCAGAAACTGGATGTCTTCAATTTCTAAGTGTGTTAGTAGATCAAATCACTATGTTTATTTTACAGATTGGAAAGAGAAGGTGAGATACTCCTCAGCTAAATGTACCTACCTGAAAGTGAGGTGCTTTGACTAAGCTAGACCCGTAATCTTCTGCATTCAGAAACGAGGACTATGCACTTCCAAACAAGTGAACATAGACCTCTGAAGTAGAAAGTGACTCATCCTTTGGAGAGTGAAGCGTGATCATGGGTTGCTCTTCAAAGACTGTGGGCTACAGCAGGGAGACAGGATACACTTACCAAAAAGGGACAAACACCTCTGTGCCAATAGGTCGGCTAATTAAATGAAGTGGGCTTTAAACTAGGTGCAATGGGAAGTGGATTCCAAGGTCTGGAAACAAGTAAGGACCCAAGTGACGAACTGAAAGTGTGCATGGGACAGTGATGGAGAAGGTGCCCACACTCCCCTCAAAAACTAAGGGAAGATGGCAGATCTCAAGTACCTGTCCTCCGGTGCTCCTAATCGGGGAAACAAAAAGAAATAGAACTCCACGTGCAGTCACAGAGTCACAATGCATTTGGAATTACAGAAACTCAGTCATATAGTTCACAGTTGGTATGCTGCAACAGAGAAGCTATTCGGGAAAGACAGAGGGTAGAAGAGGAGAAAAGCTTGTTTTCTGTGTGGAAGACCAGTGTGAGCATGTAGAGGTTAGCTATGGAAAAGAGGACAGGTCTGTTGAGTGCCTTTATGTCAAAATCAGAGGAATCGCTGTCAAGAGGCACCCTGTGGTAGTGGTCTGCTTACGTAAAGCACCCTTGTGGTAGCAAGAGGGATGATAATCTCTCTGGCTTCAGCTTTCAAGAATTAGGCATCTAACCTAAACTAGCCATCCAGGATCTCATCATAATTAGTGCAAAGACAGATGTCTCTGGAAAGAAAGATCCTAGACAACTATCACAAGCCAGATGCCTATCATTTAGGCATGGCTAAAATTAAGTGAGATGAATTGCTTTTTAAGTGACATGCCCAAGGGAAAGTAATTATGTCTTGCATAATAATTGGCTCAGAATTTTTCTGAAAAGGAGTAAGTCTGAAAAGAGATGCACCATGTACAGATTCATGTTCTGGCTCCGAGAAAATAAATGAGTTCAGATATTTAGGTCATGCTTTTTTGAGGTGTATGACACAATGGTCCTAAGACCATTATGGGGCTGTATAGAATCTTCTAGCCATGGAACAAGAATCTCATTGAATACAGATGGAAAGAGCAAATTCAAAGGTCTTTGACAAGAGAAATGTGTTAGGACTAGGAAAAAGAAACCACAACTGTTTTGTGCTGAATATTGTGGCTAGGTTTAATTTGTGCTATTCAGAGATTTCTACACCCTTTTAGTACTTTTTTTATACCTAGTATACCAGAATTTAGTACTGTTTTATAGTATAATAATTTTGATTATTTTAAGGGGATATTCAATTTTTGTAATGATCTGTAACTTCTTTAAAAATAGAATAAACACTTTAGCACAGAATAGTCCTAGCCTTGTGAACTATTTGATTTATTCCTTGCCAGCAGCACTGCACCTAAGGTCTTATTTAAAATATGTTGTCCACTGTCGCTGCCTTAACTCCATCAGTGTTTAAATGTTATTTCAAGGGGAGCCAGAACTGTTTGCCTTGGGCTTTCCACATGATTGTGGTCCTCTGCTTTTCAGATCAATTCCTGAGGCAAGAGATATAACCACTGCAAGTCTTTAGAAACAATACTTTATTGACTCCAGACATATCTGCCTTATTTTCAGGAACAAGTATAATGCAGAGCCCATAGAATCTGTGGCTGCACAGATCAGCTGGGCTTAAAATGCCATTGCTGTTTCTACTGATTTTTGGAAGGGGGTGTGGAACATGGATGAAATGACAAAATGAGATCTGTAAGTGCTGGGCAGGTTTGTACATCATTCATATGTCAGTTACCTAAAAGGTAATTCTAAGAAATATTTTTAAAAGATACCCCTTTTGTAGATTCTAAACTCTTGAAAACACAGTTCTGTGTTATTTGTCATCCATGTGCAAAACAATGCTTAAAATTAGACCCATTCTGTAGTTCTCTTAGCTACATAGATATTCTTATCCTTGTTTTTTAGTGAAATCAGACTAAGCTAAAGAAATGGGAACTGTAAATTAAGAAAGAAAAAAAATTTAAGAAAAAGAACAGTGCTTTTAGATTGTTCAGCTTCTTAGCCTTTCTTAGCTCACTTCTTAGCCAAACTGAAGATTGTATTATGACCTATCTGTTCTTATATGCACAACATGCTTTTGTAATAACTGAGGCCACAAGCTCTATTCTAATCTGAGCTAAGCCAATTAGCTTGTCAGTAAACATTTTCTTAATTAATCTATTTTTTATAACAAATGTTATTAAGTAAAAAAAGAGGCAGAATGCAGTAATAATTGGAAGAGTAAAACTTTTCAGTTATTATGGTGTGGTGGGTTGACTTTGACTGGCCTCCAGTTGCCCACCAAACCACTCTATCACTGCCCCTTCTCAACAGCACAGGGGGAGAAAATATGATGAAAAGCTCGTGGGTCAAGATGAGGACAGAGATCACATACCAATTACTGCCACGAGCAAATCAGACTCAACCTAGGGAAATTAATTTAATTTATTGCCAATTAATCCAAGTAAGATAATGACAAATAAGAACAAATCTAAAACCACCTTCCCCTCACCCCTCCCTTCTTCTCAGGCTCAGCTTCACTTCTGATTTCTCTACCTCCTCCCATGTGAGTGGCACAGGGTGATGAGGAATGGGGGTTCTGTTGTCTCTGCTACTCCTTCCTCCTCACACTCTTCCCCTGCTCCGGTGTGGGGTCCCTCCCACGGGCTGCAGTTCTTCACAAACTGCTCCAGCGTGGGTCCCTTCCCTGGGCTGCAGTCCTTCAGGCACAGCCTGCTCCAGCGTGGGTCCCCCACGGGGTCACAAGTCCTGCCAGAAAACCTGCTCCAGCGTGGGCTTCCCCATGGAATCACGGCCATCTTCAGGCATCCCCCTGCTCTGGTGTGGGCTCCTCTCTCCCCAGGTTGCAAGTGGAGCAGCTCCTAAATAAATAAATAAAATAAATCTGCTCCCTCATGGACCTCCCTGGGCTGCAGGGGGACAACCTGCATCAGCCTCCAGTGTCTTCTCACAGATGCCACCTCTGCAACACCACCACCACCAAAACCTTGCCACGTAAACCCAATCCATCTGGACATAAAAAAGGAGCCTTGAGACTATAAGAACGTATAATCAGATGTCTATAGACTAAAGCTGACATGTCAGATATAAACCTAATTTGTGGACCATTTATTCAGCCAATGTCATGTCTGCGTTTTTTTGCAGCAATACAAAAATAAATCAAAGAGGTTTTACAAAGCAGAACCTCTCAGTCAAGAATCTCCAACATTAAATAGCCAATTTATGAGGAACAAGATATACAGGTTTCACATCTCTTAGAGTCCTGTATCACCTCCTTTTCTTACTATCACATCATACTTACAGAAGATAATTCCCACTTACAGTGATCAGTGATCACTAAGAAGACTTGTCTGATAGAGTAAAAGGCTACTCTATAAGAGGCACGAGTATTCTAGTGCAATTGTAGAATAACTTTTACTTTGTTTTCCAGATTTTCTTACATGTATTATATTCAATACATTTTTGAATGTTTCATGGTATTTTTTATTATGAAGTCAGAGTACCATTCATTATAACAAATAGACCTGGACAGGCACAAGGCATTTTTCTGGTTTGCACATATTACAGAGTAAACTCAGAAGCACAGATGTGGACTCTTACCAGCAACAGATCACAGTATTTTTATGGACAAGTCTAAACCTAATGATCAGCCTAAATATGAGAAGAGGTTTGTGTTTGTTTTCTCTGTTGGCTGCATCTGGTACTTGTAAGGTTTTTATTCTCAAGTGTTAATTTATATCAACAGAATAATTCATAATTGTTGTTGAGAGTTATTTGATAATATATACGATTGTATTTGAATTTTGACACAGCCCCGCAGTGCTGGGTGAAACTAAATATCTTGCATCTGTGATCCCAATTTATGCAAATTGCGATAGGCTGTTAAAATTAGCTGTCTCTAGGCTACTTTATGTGACTACATGGGTTGCTTTTGTGTGTGTGTGTGTTTGCAGAAGTGAATGACAAAGTGTCTTTGCTTTTCCTTTCCAACACACACTGCCGGAAAACAGAGGGATACTGTGTTGTCTCATGTATAACACTGACACATACAATCGAATACCTGCACTTTTTAGTTTTCCTATTCTAGCTGCTACGAGCTGAGTGCTAATTTGATATAAAAGCTATTTCAAAAGAAAAAAGCATATTTATATATTGAGCTTTTTATACTATTTTTTGTATTAAAAATGTACAAATATATTTTCTAATAATTTCTTAGAGTTGGTAGTATAGCCATAAGAAAAAATACTTTTGGAGTAAATAATCTCCTGTGGTTTGGTAATACATGTATATGCCTTTCAACTGTTTATTTTATTACTCATTATTTTATCATCTTAGCATATTTAGTTTAGGATGGACTGTATTTTGTTGAGGACAGTTATATGTCCTCTTCTTCTCTCTCTTCCGTCATGTCCAGCACTTCCAAATCTGAGTATTAATTATCTTTTTTTCCCCAGAGGAAGTTCTCAGGAGGAATATTTATAAAAATATTTTGAATACTAGAAAAATAATAATTTCTAGATTTTGAGGTTTTGTCAGTCTCACCTGAGTGGCAAATGTGATCTGAAATGGGTTATTCTCTTTATTAAACTGCTATACATTTTACTTCTTGCTGCTGCACATTTTGATGGAGATTTGAACCCCCCTCTTTTATTGATGAAGCCTTCAATGAGTGAGTTTATTATGAAGTTCAGAAACCATCAAACAGAAAATAATTCAAAGGCCTTTCTTCCTATGTTTAGATCCAGAAATAATTTTTGTTTGTTTGCTTTGCTTCTAAAACCATCATAGAATGTATCACGGAAGACTGCAATCTTCTTTTTACAAGTTTGCAAAGGTTTTCACACAATTGCACAAGACTGCCTACAGGACAACTGTATTTATTAGTGTTGCATACAGAAGAAAATATATTTACATAGAAAAGAAAGAAATACAAAAAAGAAAATATATTAAATGGAATGACTAAGCATTAGGCACCTAGATGGTTACAGGATAGAATTAGATTTGTTGAATGAGAAATAATAGCATTCTCACTGACTTATGAGGGCGAGGATGCTACCCAGCGTTTGGGAACAGTAAAGTTCCTATATTACACGAGGGGATGGAAACAAACAATGTTGTGTTGTCTTCAGGCTTAGAAAGATAAAGAAGATGCAGTGTACAGTGAGAGGAGCATAAAAAAGCCTTTGCAATTTAGAGAGGAAAAAGGCATTTTAGATGGGAGAATATGTATTCATTTTTGTTGATAATTTATTGAATTTGCTTCTTTGGCATTTCATCAGTTTTTAAATTCTTTTGTGTTGGCTGATAGTTTCAATTCCTTCTCCTCTATTACTTAACCTACTCTCAGGTATTTATTCTGCATGTACATACTACAGCTGTGAGCTAGGCTGATTTCCCTTTGTATTTTTGTGATGCCCTCTGAGACACTTTGAGGTAAAAAGAGCAATGAATATGAGAAAGACAAGCATAATGTTAGTATCCAGCAAAGATAATAAACATTCTTTTTTCCTATCTCATCCTCTTTCCTTCCTAAAATTCAGTAGAAAGTAGTGGGCTTAGTATTCTCTCAAACAAAAGCTTTACAATTTAAATTTAAAATGGATCTTTGATGGGAAGCTAAAGAAAACTCTAGGCAGTGTATAGGGTGTCTGTTGCAAGCTGTTGGCGGTGAGGGGCCGCAGAGACGGCCTCTGTGAGGAGGGTCGGTGCCGGACACAGCCGGTTCCAGCCGGTTCCAGCCGGCTCCAACCCGCCCACCGCCGGGCCCGGCTCAGCCCCGCAGCCAACGGGGGGAAAACCTGGGTGGGAGAGGGCAGAAGCGTGACACGGGCGGTCAGGAGTGAGGTAAAAAGTGTGAGAAACGGCCCTGCCAGCACCTGGGCGAGAGGAGGAGGAGGAGGAGGGAAGGAGGGGCTCCAGGCACCTCAGCAGAGGTTCCCCGGCAAGCATGTGGAGAAGACCCCAGGTCAAATCTGTTTTGCCGGTGACAGTAAATGGCAAGCGATCTCCCTGCCTTTAGTCCAACTCACGAGCATTTCCATCTCATTTTCTCCCCCTGTCCTGGTGAGGAGGGGGAGCGAGCGAGCGGCTGGGTGGGGATCTGGCAGCCAGCCAGGGTCAACCCACCACACACACACAAAAGTCATGTAGTGTGTAATATGTGACATAAAACATGTACATAAAGTGGAATGTAAAATATAGGCCATATAATACATAATATCACATGTATTTCCAGAATTCTGACATTGCTTTTAAATTTAGGAAAAAAAATTTCCTTTATGGCAGCCCCATGAAAAAGGAAAGGTGGCTTTGACACAAGGCAGCACATTTTGGCAGTTAACAAAGGAGAAAATGATGTACTTAAGACTGTGGCTGAAATAATTATTATTTTTTTTATTTAAAATATTCAGCACTTTCATTATGGAAACTCTAAAATACGGTATAAGTTGCATTCTGTTGCAGTGAACAATAATTGGTATGCTTTGTGCATTCTCTCCAGGCTCATTCCTTTTTTATTTCTCATTGTAGCTCACAGAGAAGTAACTCAGAGACAACACACACTAAGGTGGCATAACCAGCAGATAAATTAGGTATCTGGAAAAGGGATCATGCCTAACTATCCTTTAGCACAAAGTTGTGCCTCGAAGGAATGTCCAAGCCTTTAGAAAGCTTTTCTGTTAGCTTCAGTAGGAGTAAGTCTGAAGGCAAAGGCCTGCTCTCAGCAGGTGCTTGGCACCTTGCAGGATGAAGCTTTAGTGAATATTTCATCAATGATAGGAGCTCTCTTTCATATGGTCTGAAATTTATTACCTGTTCCTAACAATCCCTCAGTCCATCTATCTGCCCATACCATTTCCATAGTTATAGCTGTAGACTGTGATTCCTTCTTTGTATGGTCATCAGACATCTTACCATAAATCACAGCATGCCAATTAAAGTGTCCTTTTCTGAGTTTCTTTGTGGTATTGGACTTTATAATATATTATTTTCAGTCAATCAATAAACACATCTTCTGGTATTTTGTTTAAAGCATAGAAAATATTTTAACTCCTACATCTGTACTTCATCATGAAAAAGTTACATATAAAAATAATATTCTTAATTGTGTTGTTATAAAAGGAGTGGGGAAGTTGACATGATAAAAGAAAGACAAGGGCTGTTGATGCCATAAAAGATTACATATAAGTGGAGTTTATTTCTGCTTTCAGACCATTTACAGAATCCAGGATTCAATATGATCAGTTCAAAGTGTGCTGCTGGAAATAGCCAAAACCACCCCACACTCTGTCAGAAATATTAATTGTTAGAGCCTACTGAATCCTGCCTCAAGCTTTGCCTGCTTGAAAGCCCTGGTCAGTTTGTTAAGCTCTCCTAGTAAGATACTATTCCTTAAAGAAAAGTGGCCCTCGAGCTACGTTACACCTCTGAAATTTTGTGCAGAACTCTCATTGACTTGCAAGGGAGTTCAGCGTGTAGTTGAATGTAGCTCACAAACATGTCAGGAGACAGTTAGCTGGGGCTTCGTAGTGAAGATTCCATAAATCAGATGATAACTACTGTGGGATTCATATAAGGAAGCAAAGCTGGATGACAAGCAAAACATTAGTCAAATAGGTTTTTTAACGAAAAATAGCAATATCTAAAAAACTAGTGCTCAAAGAGTAAGAATATATTCTGCTTTTTATAGGATGTAATTAACCATTTTTACCTTTGTTGGCTTTCATTCTGAGCAATACAAATGGATTTGTCACAGAAAGCCACAGTTCTATTACAACTGAAAACAAGTAATGGGGCTGAGTTTCTTTATTGCAAAATCAAGATTGCTAAATTTGTTTATCTGTATGTAGTATGACAAAACCCAACATGGCATGATGACCAAAAACATCTCCTTGTGGACCCTAAAAATACATCTCTTTAGACATATACTTTATGTTTTATTTTAATTGTATTATTTAGACATTTTTTTAACACCTTTTTGCCTTATAATGACAAAAATTCTTTCAAACATTAGGGTAAATTCTTACATATAGTTATAATTCTTACATATATTGCTTTGTGGTTTCAAATTCACATCAGAGCTTACTGTGTAACACCAATTGTAGTATTACTACAGTTTGATCTTATATGTCCTTATGAATCAAAAAAACTTGTAGAAAGCAGTCTTAAGAAAAAAAAAATCATTATTTTCCTTTTTAATCAGCAAACAAGGTCACTACAACAAGAAATAAGAACCTAGGTCATTGATCATTTAAAGTTACTATTGAAAGGTCTAATGCTCCAACATTTCACCCAAATTACATTTCTGAGTAATGTTCTGTGAAAGCTATGTAACATCTCTTTCCTATTTTTGTTACTCTGATGCACTGCCAAATGAAGACCATAGGCATTTCTTGTTGGCATACATTTATAATAATAGTACCAAGAGTATACCAATAGTATCAAGACTACCTTCATTCCATCGTCTAGTACAGATGATCTTCAGTCATAACAGCTTGACAGTCTTAGCATTCTTCCTCTTGAAATTGGTTGTGTAAATTGATTTCTGTCTAGTGCATGCAACACATGAAAGGATATTTACAAAAAGAAAACACTTCTGTTGAGGTCATATTTTGTTAGCAATGCTCACATTTATTTCCTTTTCTTGAACATGTAAGTTTAAGTTTGTTGTGAGGTAACCTCAGTATGCAGCTAAGCACCACGCAGCCACTCACTCACTTCCCTTTTCACCCCCAGTGGGACGGTGAAAGATGAAAGGAATAATAAAAGTGACAAAACTCATGGGTCAAGATAAAAATAGTTTAATAACTGAGGGAGAAGCGGAAGAAGAAAGAAAAAAAGCTAAACAAATCAAAACAAAACAAGGGATGCAAAGGGATGCAACTAATCTCTTTGATTAGTTCAGGTCATCTGCCTGGTTGTGTCCCCTCCTAAACTCTTGTGCGTCCCCAGTCTATTCACTGGGGGGGCAGAGTGAGAAACAGAGGCGGCTTTGAGGCCGTGCAAGCATCGCCCAGCCATAGCCAAAAGATGAGTGTGTTATCATCAGCATTGTTTTGGTCACAAATCTAAAACAGCACCATATGAGAAGCTATGAAGAAAATTAACTCCATCCCAGTCCAAACCAGTACAAAGTTAAATGTACAAAAAGGCTTTCAGATACAGAGGTTGTAGTAGACTATTTACCATTTGAGAGCTTAAAACCTACCACTAGTCTTGATTTTGTTATTTTTTTCCTAGTATTTTTCAGTTTGCATTTATTTTAGGTAGGCCTGTTTGCATTGCTTTTTAAAGTTTTTAAACAATTGACAACTGTGGAAAAATGAAATGAAAACTCTTCAGTCATTTCCAAGAAGGTGGTAATGAATAAAGTATTTTTCTGTGTGATGAAAGTACCTGGCTGCTTTCCTCTTAAGCAGTTCTAGTGTCTGCATGATTCAGAGCAAGGGAACCACACTGGAAGGGGGCAATCGTTGTTTTGTATCAGCTAGATACTGTCCAGTCTTGAAAATTGCAATTTTTACTTGCTAATAGGAACTCTAGTTTTTGTAAGTGACCTGCCAAAGATTTTATTTTCACCAAACACTGTCAAACTTCTCACAAATTAGACTATGTCTATACTATCTATCAGAGTGGGAGAGTTCCTTCACGTCACCAGTCTCTAATGTGAGCAGTGACAATGATATTTTCTCAGGCCAAAATTGTGCTCAGACCATTGCAACAAATCTAAAAAAACCTGAAGTGCTGTAAAATCTGTTTCTAGGTGCTGAAAATTACAGGATAACCTCAAGGTTTACTTCTTGCATGTTCTTAATTATGGGTCTCCATGTAGAAAAGGGGTTAAGTTGGAAGTCATAACTGGAACTCAGAGAGAGTTAGGAAAGGGAAGTGAAGACTGGAAAGAAGATTTGAAGTTAGGTGAGAAGGAAGCTGGACAAGAATGGGATTATGATGTAGGGGAATGGAAGGGTGGGAAGGGAAAAGGGGGCGGATAGGATGGT